>NC_053047.1:30148971-31398971 GCF_003473485.1 Medicago truncatula
ATATAATATGAGTGAAAATGTTGGTACAAATATGATTTCTCATTTCTAAAACCCTTAAAGCTCAATCTCTTCACTCATCCTCGTTCTTCTCTCACGCTGCGACAAAACCTGCCTCTCCACCAGCCACGCCACCGTGCCTCATCGGCGAGCGTGGAAGAAACGCCTCAACCTACTTTTTCTCTCGTGCTGAGACAAAACCTTCTTCGTCACTTCGCGATTCTTCTCCGTCGTGATTATTCTAATTTCTAGTTCGTGACTCTTTTTTCCTTTTCACGTTGAAGACTCACAATCTGTAAGAAAAAGTTCAGCTTTTCCTCTTTTTATTTTTATTTTACTGTTGTTTTAATCTATTTTATGATAAAGATGTTTTGTTTCAGTGTTTTGAATAATGGGTAGTTAGTTATGTATGCAATTTCATGTTTCATTGTTTTTTATTTTGAGTTGAATTGAAATTGGAGCTTCATGAAATAGCATGTTGGATTGTTGGAGTTAGAAAGATTTGATTTTGAATTGTTTGAGTATGCTTTGTTTGTTTGTTCCAAATTTCTAGTGACCCTTTGATTTCTTTTTGTGTTTTTTGTTTGGTTTTTGATGGGCATGGCTTAATATGATGAATTTGTTGTAAAGAAGATTGTTTTTTGATAGCTTTATTGATGCTTAGGGCCCGTTTGGATTGATTAATTTTTGAGCTTATGCAGAATAGCTTATGCAAATAAATAAGTTTTGATATATTATTCATAAGCTTGTCAATGTAGTTTATGAAATAACAACTTATGAAGATAGAATTTTCGTTCGCAAGAACTTATGAATTAACATAAAAGCTTATTCATTCGCATAAGCTATTTTTCATAAGCCAATCCAAAAGGGCCCTTAGAGTGCTGACATGAGCTGTGCTGTTAATTATGGATTGCGTAAAATAGTTGTTTGTTCAGATTTTATGATGGGTTTGCTGAAAATAGTTGTTGTTATGAGTAGTGTTGTAGATTATGGATTGTGAAAAATAGTTGTTTGTGCAAAGTTCGCCATGCTATGGAAGATATTGTTCTGCAATAGCCTTGTCAACAGTTTCTACCAAATATTGTATTGTGGAACAATAGCAATTTGTTGAAATTCTGCTACGCTATGGTGCTACTATTTGACAGCAATGGTCTTAAATGGATAGGCCCATTTTATAGTAGCTTCACTTTTGCAAATTTTTTAATTTTTTTTTATTCTCTTTAAAAAGTTTTCGTAAATTAACGGTTTTTGTAGAAGTGAATTGATAGAAAGTCTGAAAAAATTGGTATGTGGAGACTATTTTCAAGTTTTTTAATTGAAAAAAATTGATTGTGGAAGCTGATTTAGTGGAAACTAGTTTGTTAATTTTGCGGTTTGACTTTTAATTTTTAATTGAGTAAATATGGATGATCATGAAATAGCATGTTGGACTGCTGGAGTTAGCGAGATGTGATTTTGAATTGTTTGAATAGGATTTGTTTGTTTGTTTTTTCCAATGACCTTTTTAATTCATTTCTTTACTTTTGGTTTGGTTTTGTGTTGGGTTTGACTTAATATGATGGAATTTCCTAAAAGATTGTCTTTGGATAGCCTTGTCGATACACAAGAGTGGTGTAATGAACCGTGTTTACAATCATGAACTGTGAAAAATTAAGAGTGGTGTGATGAACTGTGTTTTCAATTGTCGATTGTGAAAAATAGTTGTTTGTTCAATTTTGGTACGTTACGGCAGCTGTACCCGTGCAATAGCTGACATGACATGACAACATTTTGTGTTAAATAGCGTATAGCGGAACAATTGCAATTTGTTTAAATTTTGTTACGCTATATGGCATATGCCCTTTTACTTGACAGCACTGGACATGCGTGGATAGGCCCATTTTAGATTAAAGAAGATTAGCTTCTAAGTTATGTATGCAAATTGTATCAATTTAATAAGAGTTTTTGATTCTTATGTGAAGTTTTTAATAAATTTATACGTGTTGAGAAGTTAAACGCAAGAACATCCGAAAAAACTGATCTATGGAAAACTAATTTCAAGTATTTAGCCTGTGTAATATGATAGCCTATTGTTTAAAAAACTCATTGATATTTGAAGATTCTTTTAATTTAGTTATGATAATAAAGACACTTGTTTCAGTGTTTTAAAGATGGGTAATTGAGTGTCCAAATTCGTGTTTCATTGTTTATATTTTCAACTGAAATACGGAGGATCATGAAATAGCATGTTGGACTGTTGGAATCAGTAAAATGTGATTGATATGTCTTGATATTTGAAAGTTTGTTATGTAATTCTTTGTTGGTTGCTTGTGCAGCGTGGCGATCCTTGATGCATGAAAAGAATTGAGATTGAAGTCATTCACATCAAAACAAACCGCCCTATTCTAAATACGGATATTTTCTTGTAAGAATCAACATGTCTACTTCAGTGTCCCAAAGAAAAGAACAAGTAGAGAACGTTTCCATTAAAGCTATCCCTAAAGGGCTAACCAAATGTGAAGAATGCAAATCGAACCCATCAAAATACAAGTGCCCTGGTTGCTCGATACAATCATGCAGTCTTCCTTGTGTAAAAGCTCACAAAACGCGTACTGGGTGTACTGGAAAGAGGAACCAGACTCAGTTTGTTCCCATTTCTCAGTTTGATGACAGTATCTTATTATCGGGTACTTACTCTTCAAACTTTGTGTTATGTTATGTATGCCTTTGAATCTTGAGAACCTTTATCTAGTACCGACATTACAGATTGTAGGCATGTCTGACATGTGTCAGTGTCTGAAACGACACAGACACATGTGGTTACATTTAATCACTTCCATTATTTAAAATAATTACCAGTGCCTATGTATTAGTGTCAGAGTTGTATTTGATGTCCTTGTATGTGTTGATGCTTTTACAGTTTTTTCGCCTAGTTGGCTGCATAAGTGCAAGAAATTTTACTTCCTGTTTGCTATTATCTGAGTCAACCAAAAGGACCTGTCATATTTGGATCCTTGGATATTTTACAGAAGTGTTTTTTATTTTAAATGTCAATGTTTTTATTTGGATTATGTTTTGAGCCCTTTGGAATTATACATATTTAAAATTTGCCATGTTTCTTGTTATTGTTTTGAAATTGTCATAAATGTGATTCTTAATTCCCTTATATTTATTTTGTTCTTTTCTCCATCTAGATTATAATTTGCTGGAGGAAGTGAAGAGGGTGGCTGAAGCTGCTTCAAGAACGAGAACTAAGTTAGGCTTGTATACATATTTTAAGTTACCTCATTATCTCAAAAGCCTACAACATGCTGCTGGAAGCCGGAGCACAAAATTATTATTTCTCCCTAATGGAATGTCAAAAAGAGAGAATAATCGGTCTCGATATGACCATAGGTATTTTTTCGTTTTTCACAACAACAAATTTCTTTGTTGTTTCAGGAGTATAGTACATACATAAGAGAAAATTCTTCCTAACGAATTATTAATTTCTTATTTATTTTTAACTTTTTGTGTATACATGATATGTAATATACAAATGACCTCTTTGTATTAACTTATTTATCTACTAACATAACTACTTGTGATGCTGTTTCAGACAGCTTATTAAAACAGCTTATGAGTATGACATGTCTATAAGTTCTCAAAGATAACTTATTAAAATAACTTATAGTTTATAATATAGAAACAATTTGATTTTTTTTATATATTGTTACAGAAATAGATTATACATAAACACTTATATGATAATAGTTTAAGCTATAAACTCTTAATTAAGTTGTTTACCCAAACAGGGCCAAAGTGGCTGTGTGCTGCTTAGACTGTTTAATTTTTTTATTTAGTTGTGGCTTCTTCTTAATGCATTGATGCCAGAAGGAGATTTGGATTATAAGAATGTTTCATATTTAGATAACTATGGTGGAAGCTTTTGTTTCTAATAAATCACAAATATGGTTCTGTTATGCTTTCAGGAAGAAGTCTATACATTGGACAATAGAATTGCGTTTTCACTCGACAAAGGTTGTTTTACACGATCACGGGTAAGCGACTTTGATGATATCTTTGATTTGGAGTCAGATGCTATACCATATCATCTTATAGCATGCTTAAGAATTTAGAGGATAGAATTTTGAATGGACATTACACTCATTTATTTCAGAGTTAATGAAAATACAAGCTTTCGCTCCATTCTAGAGAAACACCTCAAACCAAGTCCTTGGAACCATCAACTAAAGGAATTTTGCGATGACCAATTGGATTGTCTCAAGCTCTTCATCCGTAAATACCCAAAGGTGGGTTTCTCGACTCCTTTTCCATATTTTTTAACAGTCATTTTTGTAGAAAAAAAATATTTTTATAATGTCATTTTCAAAGTTCAATGCAACATTAACTATTGTTTTGGCAATATACCGTTAACTAATTATTGCAGAGAGAAAAACAGGTGAAAAGTGATAATAAATAGTTAAGGGTATTACGGGAAACAAATTAGTATTTCTATCAAAAGTTACAAAATTTATTGGTTTTATTGATGTGTAAATAATTTAAACCGATAGGTATATAGGAACTGAGGGAGTACCTTTATGTGGTTGAAATCCGGTATAATAGCTGGCAGACTCTTAGGTCATTGATTGGCTACATCAAGATTTTACTTTTTTTTTTGTTATAAATTTCTTCTTGTTCATGGTAATACAGGGTCCCAAGTCACCCTTCAAAGAGTTGGATATGAATGCACCAATTAAACAACAATTGGGAAATGTAGTCATTTTGGAGTATCCTGTTGTCTTTGTTTTCTTGCCGTCTCACAGTATCAATTTCGAAGTTATTAAGAAGGTCAATCCTAGTTTACCTAAATCACTTCCGAAAGATAGTGAGGTTAACCTTAGTCCGGAAGGTGTTTCATTTCGAGAAGAAGTAATAGAAGATGACAACAACTCTGATGATCCTAAGGTTTTTGATCTCATGAAGGACATTGAGTTAAGTTCATCACATCAAGTGCTTACCGAAAATATGAATTCTGAGAAAGTACCAAATGATTCATTAGATAAACCAGTGTTTGAAGAGGACAATGATGGTAATCTTTCACCTGCATCTCTGATGGACAAGGAACTAGAAAAATTGTCTGAAGATGTGGCATTTGACTTTGATGAAGATTTTATGGACGATGCCTATTCTGATCTTATGTCTCACTTGAATCCTGAAGACTTTCTCAATTTTGATAATGAATTTGCTGAGAAGGATGTAAACGAAATAGATTTTTGCCGTGTCATTGATGAGTTTCCCATGCCAGAGGAATTAGAGGAGGGGGAAATTCAAGAGTGATTGGTAGTTTTTAGCTACTTCCATTGAAAAATCGAGGAGAAAATGAGAAACATTGTCAGTGCAACGGTGTGACGAATCGTATCATTTCTATAAAGACCATGTTGTTGCTCATAGCCAATTCAGGTCAAATTTTGGTACTGAATTATTTTATTTTTGTTTGTCAACAGTTTTCAAGAGAAATTTACTACAATTTCATGGATCTTTTTCCAAGTTTTGTCCTAGGCAAATTAAACATTGTATTATTAATTTATTATCATTTAATGGATACATCGATGTTTTGCCAATTTGATTTGCTTTAGTTGTTTCAATTTCAGTTATATCTAACACCTTTCAATCATATTGAAGAAGTATCTTCATTTGAGTTAGTTCTAAACATATCATTGATGATTGTGTACTTGAAATAGTTTTAGTGTTTGCCTAGATGATCTAGGTTGGTATGACAAATACAACAACTAAGCCTTATACCACTAAATGGGGTCGGCTACATGGATCAAATGACGTCATTGTGTTCTATCGGGTGTTATGACAAATGCTATTTCAATAACTTGTGTGCGCGCAAATTATTGGATAATTTGCCATTCACCCCCTATTTGTTAAATGTCGACATACCATGGTCTAGTTTTGATTAGCTTTTAGGATTTTTGATTAGCCAAATGGACAGTTAACTAATTGTTTGCACAAGTCCATATGTAGAGAGTGATGTATCAACCATAGGAAATGAGAGGTAAAGAAGATGACATGGCAGAGGATGAAGGATGAGTAAATTGTGTGACTCATTCTGTTCTAAGGGAATGAAAGAGAAGAAATCATATATAGATATTTTCTGTTAGAACCATTTGGTTTGGCTTAGAGAGGGTCAACACTTCTCTGAGGGGAGCTTAACTCTGGCAATAGAAGTACCATTCTACTGTAATTTTCCTTTTTAATCAATAATACTATTTTTCAGCTATGTGTCGGATACTTATCATATCCGACATTGAGACTCACACATATAATTAGATTAAATTATGTTATTTTTTTAAATTATTATCGGTGTCAACGTATCCGTGTATGTGTTAGGTGTTCGTGTCCGAATCTATACTTCATAATTTTTAAGTTATCTTAATCCGGTTTTACTTGAGAAATAAGTTTTATAGGTGTTATTGAAAAGTTGATTAGAGAACATTTTAGAAAGTTAATTTCATTTTATACGAGATATTATTTTAGCGAAATTCATTTATCCTAGGGTTCATTTAAATTCTTTTTTTGTAAGTGCTTGTGGAGAAGTTCATTTTGAGGCAGGTTATTCAACTCATTATTCATAGCCTCAGAAGTCAGTCACTCAAGGGATAATTGAAAATGCATGCTTCACACAATCAGTGATGGATGTGAAATAATTTTATTATGAGATCATGTATGAATTTGTCATATATGTTTCTTTGTAAGATTTGTCACCCTTATACTAAAATTATTGAATAAAATAACTCCGATTCAATTGATAAGCAACGCCTTCTGCGAGCAAGTCTTATATAGTCACAAACCCAAATAAAAAATATTTGAAAACACACAAATGAAAAAAAATTATAAGAAAAGTAATTTACTCACATCAGTTAACACTATTTAATTCTTTTCTCTTTAAATTTTGTATATCTATGAGTGTGTTCAAACATATTTTATATGGGTTTGTGACCAACTAAGTATTTATGTTCCTTCTGAAACGTGTGCATACTTTAATTTTAAAACTTAACTAAAATTAATGAACATAAGCCAAATAGTTATACCTAAGTTATAGTTATACCTAGTTATAATTTTATTGATTTTTACATTATTATGCATTGTCCCTATCAATTAAGTTAAACTTACGAGGACCTGCATAGGTCTTTATCACTAAAATGGGTCATCATTTTATTTTTAATAATAAAATTAGTAACCAGTTTCTTTCTGCTAATATGTAATTTAGGTAAGAAAATAAAGTAGGTATTGTACACATTGCAGAAGGGGTTACTGGTCATTACTGAATCTCAGTTCTGGTTTATATTTTATAATTAAAACTTTCATTACATTAGCCAAATTCTTGGCAAAAATAAGGATTATAGCCAAAAATATTGTAGACTAGCAAAATCTGTTATATATGTTGTCAAACTAGGTACAGATGTAACATATGAATTTCCTAACAAATCACTAAAGGGTGGTAAAATAAATCGCAAATGTTTGCTTAATTTTTTTAGTCCAGTATCCTAGTAGCTAGATCACACATTTTTAAAATTGTGGTGGAGAATTTGGAGTTCTGGAGTTCGTACCTCGATTCCTGTAAACTATCTCTGATAGTTATCAACTGAGCGACACTTACGGGACCAAATATATACTTAATTTTAAACTTGTGTCTGTTTGAGTAGTGCAAGATGGAAAAATTATAAATTACTTTATACAAAATATTTCCTCCAAAACAAAGATTTAAAATGAATACAAAAGTTTTAGATTGAATGAATACTCAATTTTAATCTTGTGTCTGAGTAGTGCAAGATAGAACAATTATAAACTTACTTTACAGAAATATTTCTACCAAAACAAAGGTTTAAAATAATACAAAATTTTGGATTGGATATTGAAGCTTTTCACCTGCAATTGTTGATAACAAAAGTGGTGATGGGTCAATTTCACATTCATATTTTCATCCCTTCACAACCAGTTGAAGGTGTTGAAAACTATATCCTGTACAAATTAACGTGAATTTTAAAATCTATATAATCCAATAAACAAAAATATATATATTTTTTAAAATCCAAATTAACCTGAGACATTGGGAGGACTATTTCAAAATTGGCACGTGAAGAATCGGACCCAAGATATTGAAAGGATAATTATCCAACGTCCACTTAAAAGCATTTGAATGATTTAGTAAGAGATTCCATCTGACTGCTTAATCAGAGGTCCTGAGATTCGTTCCATCTATATGAATACAGTAGTGTTAAATTCTCTTGAGAGCTTTGCCACCTGTAGAAAACTTACCCAATTGGAGTAGGGACGGATCCACATTGGAGCAATGTGGAGCTAAAGCTCCACATGCTTTTTCCTTTTTTTTTTGCTTCTTCCCAATAGATAAAACACGTACAATACTGTATGCGCAAAGTCACTTGCAGCTTTTGATGTGAACAAATTATTGAGGATGACTGAATTTTATCCAAATGTTTTTATAGATGCTCCGAAAGTGGCGTTACACACTCAACTTAAGAATTATGTTACAAATGTTCAATCTGACCCAAAAGTTGTTAAGTTGTAATGGCTTTTAGATCTTTGTGCAAAACTTGTGGAAACAAATAAGTACAACACATTTGCTATGGTTTATAAACTTTTGAAGTTGGCTTTGCTCTTGCCGGTAGCAACTGCAAGTGTTGAACGTGTTTTTTCAACTATAAAAGTTGAGAAGAGTAAATTAAGTAACAAAATAGATGATCAGTGACTAATTGACCCTGTTGTAACTTATATAGAAAGAGATATTCTATAAACAATTAGCAATGCTGTCATTTTTTCTCATTTTCAACAAATGGATAGAAGACGATTTTCATTGTAATGCATTGTATTAAACAATGAGGTAATAATATTTGTCAATTAAAAAAAAAGTTTGTATTATTATTTATTTAAAATTTTAGTTCCACATGTACCTAAAATATGGATCCGTTTTTGATTTGAGAGATTAATTTATGTAGTCGCGCATATAGTATATTTGACCAACAACAAAAAATAATTATCGAAACGCTACATGCAGCATAATTTCCTTCATTTGTCAAAAAAAAAAAAGCTAGTTTCGTTCACGAAATATGCAAATGCGTAGAAGTAAAATTGAGATTAATAAAAAATTAAAACATATGCTGCACCAGCCGGGAATCGAACCCGGGTCTGTACCGTGGCAGGGTACTATTCTACCACTAGACCACTGGTGCTTGTTGAGATTTAAATGCAAGTGTTATTTTATCTTGCTTTTGTAACATTTAACGTAGGCATCTACTACCTCCAGCTTTTGTTAAAAATAATTACTTATTACTTAGTCAAATTTTTAACTTTATTATTATTTTTAAGTAATTTTATATCTTTTATGTAACTAGTGATAAATACTAATGTGGAAAAATGAACTAATATTTCTCTCTTAGAAGAAAAAATATTAATTATAGATAATTTTAATAAGTAGGAGTGTTCACGAGTTCAAATCGACCTATTCCATTCCAAAATGCAATCAATTTAACTAATGTTTTATTTGAAATCATTTAAGTTTGAGTCCAACTCAATCAAAGCAGAAGTGACCTATTAAAAAAATTTACGATTTTATTTTTGTTAATGTAGTTTATGTTTTTTATGTGTTGTTATGGAATTGTTTTCATTAAATTCAAGTGCTAAAAGTTTAAATAATAAAATTTAACTTTTTGAAATTTACTGAAAATATCATTTAATTATATTTTTTGAGAAAAATCATGTCACATGACCCAATCTTAACTATCCTGCTCATCACCGGATTGAATTGATTACAATTTGACATGAAAAATATATATTTTTCATCAAACTCAAACTTATTGCATTTGATTGGGTTGATTAACGAACATGACCCACCGAACACAACTAAATGCTCCTCCCTCTAGTCTTATATATTAGAAAAATAAAATAAAATCAATTGATTGAGAACACGCGGTTAATGAACTTCACAGATGATGAATTGTTTGAAAGAAGCCGAGTTCGACTCCTGAACAAATCATTCTTGATCATACTATATTTATCTCACGACTAAATTCTGAATTACGTAACACAAAAACTAAAAATTTAAGCTAACAAAATTTGATCTCTTAAAACAAAATGATATATTTCGACCAAATTTTAAATAGAATACATCAATTTTATTGACTCATAACAATAGCAGCCGCCATACTCCTTTCTCTCTAAACCTAGGACCACCGTACTACTTTCTTCCTCTCATAAATTACAAATCTGTCGCCGCAATCATGTAGATCAAATGGATGGTGGTGCGACGAGGGTCTATGTCCTCCGCACCACCGTACCTTTCCGACGTACAGTTGCTCTCTCGGTCGTCGTAAAGGTTGGTTTGTGTTTTTGGTGTTTTTTTTTGTTTCGTTTGGTTGGGACATTGGTGGATTTTGTGGTGTGTCGTTGGATGCTTGTCGGTCGTTGTTTGGTTTTCGTGGCTCTCAGACTATTTGATTCGTTTTCTCTCTTGGCTGTGGCGGAGGTTATGTTTGCTCGCAACAAAGGTGGTGATGGATCGGTCACGATGGTGGTGATGGATCATATCTAGGTTCGCTTATGAACTGCTATGGTTTCGATGAATCTTTGGTTATGTTGGTTTGTGGTGCTTCATGGCAGTTATCATGGTGGTGCTGATTTTGGGTCTTTTGTTGTGGGACTCGTGGTGGTTTTTGGTGGTGGTGCTTGTGGTGGTTTTTTGGTGCTGCTGCGCGTGATAATTGGTGTTGCTTTTTGGTGAGGGTTAATCGTGATTTTTGTGGTGGTCAATGCTAGTTTTGGTGACGGTGGTGGTAGTGGTGTTTATTGTTGTGGTGGTGTTTGTGGTGGTTTAAGGTGGTGGTTAGTGATGGTTATGTTTTTTCCTTGTTGTATGATGGTACAAGGGTTTTTGGTTGACTTTTGCAGTTCTTTGTGAGGTGTGTTTTGGGTGAAGGTGCTTGGGAGAGCTAATGGTGGTGTTTGAGGTTTTATTCCCGGCTGTTTTTCAAAGGTTGTTGGTTGTTGTGTAGGTTGTAATTTGGTGTTCAGGGGTTGTGTGCGAGCAGCGGAATGTGGGTGGTGGAAGTTATTTTTGTGGCAGTTGTGACGATGTTTGAGGATTTTGGTACAACTTTTGTTTATGTTGCTTCGTTGATCGTGGTGTTAGCTTTGTTTTGGTGCTTTGTTTTTGGAGATAGCCCTTTGTTGGGAGGCGTTTCCTATAGGTTTTTTGGATTTTTTTTCTTTGATTCACGGGTGTATGGGAGCCCCATCCATCCTTTGTATGTTGTTCTTTAAGATTCCTAGCCTAGCACTCCTTGTGCTGGTTAAGATTCATTGCGATTTTAATAAATTTCATTTTAATTTTTCTTGGCTTAAATAGGTCTTTCGTCCCTCCAAATATATGCAATTTGAATTTTCGTCCCTGAAGTTACTAATCCTTCCAATCTATCCCTGCAAATATTAAGCATTTGACTTTTGGTCCTAATTACATCTGATTAGTAACTTCAGGGACGAAAATTCAAATGACCTATATTTGTAGGGATGAAAGACCTGTTTAAGCAAACCACCACGCCCAATCATCACTTGCCACATGGGCACCACGTCGGTAATGACAGCCCACCTCAGCAAAAAAACCTAATTAGTACCAAAAGTCAAATGATTAATATTTGCAGGGGCAGATTGAAAGGATTAGTAACTTCAGAGACGAAAATTCAAATGACTTATATTTACAGGAACGAAAGACATATTTAAGCCATTTTTCTTTTATATGGAACCGTACGTAGTAATATTATCAACTACGTGGTTAATGGAGTCTCGTAGTGATTATGTCATTATATAGATGGAACATTGATGTCGTCATATCACACAAAAACGTACTTGAATTAACTTCAGAATGGACCCCTGTCCAAGAATTAATCACCATACAATAAATCATCAAAAATGGTCATTTTGACCCTCTATGTGGAAATTCATTGTTTTATTTGTGTTTGCATACAAAGGAAAAAGAGAAAATCAAAGATAAAGGAAACAAAATCTGAGGAAGAAAATTAAGAGAGCACATGCAATGTATTTGCATTCCCTGCTCCTTGGCCTGGGGGCTAGGGCACGGCTTTGTCCTTGAGAAGAAGGGGTATTTATTGGAGCATATTTGGGGAACTCTCAATGTTATTATTATGGGAGAGAATTTATAGTTTTAATTTTATAAAAAATGCACATCATCATTCACTATATAAAGGATGGATTTGCAAATATTTTTTGGAAATTGATCGGTACATGATCAGAAGAGATGGCTAGAGCGGATGCTACGGTGAAACTGGGGTGGTTGACAATAGTTGTTGATTATCCTTGTTAATGTGAAAATTGATAGGTTATTTACTTTATTTAACACTCGATATTATGTTCAATATATATATGTGCGCGCTAGATTATGAAAAATATTTTAAGATACTTTAGTGGGACATCAGATTTTGGTTTAGGGTATCGAAAAGGAAGTGCTTGTTGTTTAGTAGGTTCCTCGGATTCTGATTATGCCGGATGCAACTCGGATCTGAAAAGTACTAGTGTTACATGTCATTTGTTTGGAAATTGTTTAGTCTCGTGGCATAGTAAAAAGCAATACAACTTTGTTCTTTCTATTACAGAGGCTGGATATGTTGCGGTTGGGGGGACGTTGTGCTCAAATTTAATTGCTAAAACAACAACTTCTTAACTTTGATTTAAAATTCGCCTGCATACCAATCAAGTGCAATAAACCTTACTAAACCTCGTGCGATAAACCTTGTGGCATATAAATCTTATTACATGCTTTCGCATATTCTAAAGTGCTTATGTTTGCATGCTTACTTGTATTCAATTGTGATTGTACACTTATTTTTATTTAGATATGGTTGTACCATCTACGAATTTTGTTGCCTTTTACATGCTTTCATGTTGTAGCATACATGTGTTTCTTTATGTCTTTTATTCCGATTGTAAATTTTTCATGCTCTAGGTTTTTAAATTTTGCCTCATTTTTATCTTTAAAATGACGTTGTTTATCTCGTTTTGCTAATGTCAAAGGGAGAGAATGGCTCAAAGAGTTTTATTTTCAAAAGATGACACGAATTTAGAAGGAGATGATAGCTCTAAATCTCTCCTTGGTTGACATCATCAAAAAGCAGATTTTATATCTTCTAATACTTCATCTTAACTTAAAAGCTTAGAGCTCATGACCAATAATGTTCTATTTCTTACCATATCCTTGTTGTAAAGAACCGAACACTACAAAACATTAGACTAGGTCACTAAACTCCAAAGCATCTTCATGGAAAAACTTCATTCATCACTTGAGATTTTCTAATGCCTAACCAGCATTCTTCTTCGGCATACAACAAGTTTCCCAAATAACTCGGTCAAAAAAGTAGAACAAATAACCACCGATGGAAAAAAAAAAAATAGACATGTTGTTTCCACCCACTTTATCTGCCATGAACATGCTCAACAATATGGCAAACGCTAGAACTTCTATTTTTTTTTTGAAGGAGAACTTCTATTTATAGATAGTGCGTTTGTTATGGTCGATATTTTTAGAGATTTTAAAATAATGGGAAATGCTAACCGGTGCCTCCCGGGCACGGGTTAAGGATATGAAAAAGGAAATTATATAGTAGTTAATGCATTGAAATTATTTAATTAATTTATAATAAAGTCAAAAACAGTTTCTTTTTATGGTAATAATTCCCTGTATGTTTAACCAGTGCCCCAGGAACACCGGTTAGCAGGACCCTAAAATAATATAGCTAATTTCTGTTTGTTTACCATCATCAAAACATTTTTTTATCCTAAAAGAACATTGCTTTTTTTAAACCTGAAACTCTAAATTCTTTGTTTTTAAAAAAAATAGATTATGAAAACTATTAGAAATGTCAATTTATTTTATCGTTAAAATTTGTCCAAAAACCTCAAATTAGCCCTATATAACCATAATTGGAAATCCACAATGCAGTCTGATTTTAATATTCTTATTAGAAATAATATGTGGGATCTGATTCTCCGACCTTGTGATGTTAACATTATTCACTATATGTGAATTTTCCGTCAGAAATCTAATGGATGTTTTGGTTGTAGGTGATGGCCGGCCGCAAATTGCAGGTGTAAATTGTGATGAGATATTCAAGTCCAGTAGTAAAATCGACCATTCTCACCATTGCTCTGCCAAAATTTTGGCCTATTCATTAGCTAAATGTTCAAAATGCATTTCTACATGGTGACCTTCATGAGACAATCTACATACTTCTACCACTAGGTTTTTGTGATCCTTATCGCCTAGATTATGTGTGCAGCTTGCGAAAATCACTCTATGGTCTTAAGTAAGCGCCTTGTGCCTGATACTAGTGCTTTGCTGACTTTGTCTCCACCATTGGATTTCAGAATAGCACTTCAGATCATTCACTCTTCATCTACCGACATGACTCCAATATGCCTCTCATCTTGCTTTATATTGATTGATATCATCCTCATCACCTCCTCCCATGATCTTCATAAATCCATCATGGCACTACTTGCCTCTGAGTTTACTATGAAGGATTTGGGTCCATTGAGTTACTTCCTGGGCACTTTCGTGACCAGACATGCTGGTAGGATTTTCCCTAGTCAGAGTATTTATGCTAGTGACTTTATTGCTCGAGTAGACATGGCCTTGTGCAAACCTTCTGCTACTCCAGTTGTAACCAAGCAAAAACTCAGTACCACTGATGTCACTTCATACGATGATACCACCTTATATCAGAGTTCTGCAAGATTCTTGCAATATCTTACTTTCACCCGGCCTGATATCTCTTATGTCGTCCGGTAGGTGTGTCATCACATGTGGCGAAGAGAAAGACATATGGTGTGAGATGTGGAAGGAGAAGAGAGAAAACTCAAAGAAGTGAGTGAGTGTCGTCTGACACACTGAGACTTTGACTGTATGAGTGAAATGGTTTAGGATTTAGGTTTATATTTTATTAATATGGTAATACATTAATTTTCTACATTTGGGACGAGTTTGGTTATGAGTGTTGAGATAAACTCCAAAAAATCCCTTTTTAAATTGTTTTAATGATAACAAAACATTTAAATTATATAAATTATGAGATTATTTGTTATTTAACATGTGTTCTTGAGTGATTTTAAAGATAGGTTGCAAAGCAAGCAAATATTTTCAAGAACATTATCAGAACAAAGCTCATCACCATGTGCCACACCAAAGTCAGCTCAAGCAAAACAAAATAGAAGATCTTAGTGTTTAAGAAGAATTTATGTGTCAAGGATCTTTGTGGAAATATGGAACAAAAAGATCAAAGGTTCTATGCTACAAAAGGAACATATTTATTATGATATACCTTCAAAGGAATGAAGAGAAATAAATAAATATAGATCCTATGAGAAAACAAAAAGGAACCCATGAGCATTAAACAACACATCAAGAATGAAGTTCCAAGCCTATGAGAAATGGACAACACATCAAGCTAAAAGAATAGATAAAATACAATCACTTGTACTTGCTTTCTTTCTCTCCAAGACGTGAGAGTATGGCAGCCAAACAAAAGCAATCTTGGTTGCCAACTAGCAAGCAAGAATTCTGCATGGTACTATTCATGATGTCACACTTTATTGCAAGCTGTCCAAGCAGATTTTTGAGAACATTCTCAGAATTTCGAGATCAATCTGCCTAGCAATTTTTCACATTGATGAGTTGGCAAACTTTCCTCTCCCTATTTTACCCTCAGGAGCGTGTTTTATTTACAATAGCAAGGGATTCAATTCATCTATAAATACAAGGGCTTGCAAAGAGGAAAGATATTAAGTCATTAAGCAAATATAATCTTACTTGATTTTCAAAGCATCAAGAATATTTCAACGGCTCTTTCATCGCAAGTAATAGCAAAAATCCAGCAGCAACTCTTTTACTTGAGTTCTTTACAAAAGGCAAAATCATTGTATATCAAAAGCAAAGATATTAAAAAGAATCACTAAAAGTGTTTTAGTGATTGTTATTTGTAAAAAGCTAGTGAGTGAAACCGGTGTAAAACCCAATGGGTGAAAAGAAATGAATTGTATAGATCAAGGAGGTGATCTAAAAGAAAAAGGAGGAGTTGAAGTTAAGTTATAACTCAACTATCTAGTGGATAATCTCACAGTATTGTGGGAACTGGACTAACCCATATTGGGGGAACCAGGATAATTTCTTGTGTGTGATTTCCCTTTCCATATCTCTTTTATTTTAAACAATATCACACACTTCACAATATCATTATTTTATTATCTAATGCACTAACCAAATCCAAGTATTCACTTGAGAATTTTTATTTGGTAATTTTTATTAGATCACAATTCAAACCCCCATTTCTTGTGATATTATTTTACATCAATGGGTTCAGGGGTGGGTATCTATCTCCATGTTATCCGTCCCGTACCCGTGTTATAAAATTGGAGAAAACTCAAACCCAAACCAAAACCCAGTCAATACGAAGAAAACCTGTCAAATTAAGTTTGGTTTGGACGGGTACCCGCGTGTACGAGTTTTGTTGCCATACCTATGGTAATCCAATGTAACATCAAGTATACTAAACAAATTGATATAGGCATTCACTTTGTTTCAAAAATGGTCGCATGTGGCCCGACATGCATCCATCACGTTCCTTCTCTTCATCGCATTTCTGACATCTTCACCAAAGACATACCTCGAGTTCTTTTTGATGATTTCTGAACCAATCTAAGCGTTTGTGTACCTCCTGCTTTGACAATGGGGTGTGATAAAATGTTTGACTTTCTGTAATTATGTTCGTAATTATTTTGTAATTACTCTCTATTATTTTGTAATTATTTTGTAATTACTCTCCAATGTTTGACTATTCCTATCGTAACTATATATATACTCTTGATCATTATCAATAAGTGAGGGCAATCATCATCTCATAAATTGGTTTTGTAGGGTTGTGTTAGGCGCAATTATGATTGCTAAAATAGTATCAAAGCCTCTTACAAGATCCATTTCATCAAAGATGATATAAACATGTGTTTATAAATGAGGGCAATCCTCACCTTACAAACCATTCTTGTGAGATTGTGTTAATTCCAACCAATTTATATGATTGTGTTCATAATGCTAGTGAATTCAACTCTATACATCGGATTTATTCTAAAAAACAATAACTCTATGCAACGGACGGTCAATAAAAAAAATTCGAACCTACACAAAAAGACACATGCAAAATTGCAAATCATAGCATAAATTCATATAAAGTCTTTTTTTTTTGTTTTTAAGCTTAAAATTTGGAATTACTATAAATTGCATCACATTATAATCCACACACACATCCCGTAGCAACAAAAAAACAAAACTCCAATACGGACCAATACTTTATCATCAAAATGCAAACTCAAATGAAAACATCATCGAGCACATGATGAGCTTTGGGAGCCCCTTTGTTTCTTTCCTTGTTTTGTAAAATAAAAAACATTAGAGAAATTATATTGGCACAAGTGGCAACATATCTTTAAACAATTATTTATAATTTAAATAAAAAAAATATTCACGTTAATATGAGAGGACTCAAATCTCTAGTAACTTAAGTCAATAAAAAAATATCTAGTAACTTAACTAATACTACTATTCACGTGGAGGAGAAATTTGTTGCTTGTGTTGTGTTTTAATTAAGTGTATTTAATGAGATTAAATCATATTTTTGAGTGAAAATTCAAATTGAATTGTTTCAATCATCTTTTTCAAAATTTAAGTCACTTTGACACACAATTAAGAAACGTATAATTTATCCCCATAAGCTTAACTCATTTGGTAAGGGATAATGCACAATATGTGCATGGGCAGGAGTTCGAATCCCGAACACCTCACTTATTCATTTTAAAGTGCTAGCCTGACTACTTGACAAAAAAAAACGTATAATTTTATATGAGAAAAAGAAGTTATAAATTATTTACAAACTTTCCTTCATTATTAGTTTAAGAAAGATAAATTATACTTTTAAAATTACAAGAAATTTTATTTTATAAAATTACAAAAGTTAGAAAATGTTTGAGTAGTAAATAGCTAAAGTATAGTAGAGAAATAAAACTAATACTAATATTGTAAAACGACATAATTTTTTTCTTCCTAAACTAAAATACTAACTTATATGGAATATTGAATTCCTTGTTGTAACCGTGTGACATAGTTACGACCTTCGACTTTTTGATATAGATTGACAACTAACAATGCGTGATATAAACATCTAATTTCAAATTAACAACTGTGAATTGGACCGTAGGTGATCACCATTCCATCTATATATTTTTTTGTTACATCGACTTGTAGAGTATTGTGAGATAAATATGAAAAAGATGTGACTTTTTTCCTCAAGAAAATTAGAATCTAAATGAATGCTATGAACATCATATGTAATATCAACTCATTTATTGTGTGAAATTCATGTGGATTCAATTACTTAGATGAATTTCATTTTTAAGGTGTAAGAATGATATCAATTTCATGCAAGAAGAGATGTAGTGTCATAATCATAAATATTGTTAAAAAGAGAGCCTTCCAAATTGTTGGAAAATAATTCCATCAATTATTTCCCAACAATTAAAATTTCATCATTTAAATTGAATATATGAGATTTGAGATTCAAACTCAAACCCAAATCCATCCCAATCGAGCCATTTTCACGGAGACATTATCCAATTTATTATACAAAAAGTATTTTTAGATTACCATGATATTGATACAAAATTATTTCCTTGAAAAATTTGTAGAATACACATGGGGAGTTCTCATCTTTCAAGATGATTTTTTTCTTCTTCATACACAACTTAGTAATCGGACCGACAATCACATACTTAAAGGTTGAAGTCATTTACCACTTGCATGGATTAATTCTTTGTATGTGCTACCTGAACCAATCCTTTTTTTTTTTTATTTTTTTTTTTATAAAAAACAAATTGATCAACTAAAATTGATTTATTTAATTCATAACATAGATCAAATACATACCACATAAATATTTAAATAATGATGTCCCAAATTGTTAAGCTGGATGTCATGAGTGAAGTTCAAACCCCAACAACTCCACTTTTTTTGTGGCTTTTGCACTGGTTTCCGACCCATCAAAGGTGGACGACTAATCCAACTCGTACGTAAAAGCATGTGCATTGGCCAAATGTTGTTTCCTTTAGAAAATGAACCCACGTCTTAAAAGGAGCTCCTTGCCACTGAAGTCCAAGCAATTTAGTTCGTCACCTCCACTTTGTGTGCGTGAGCTTATGATAACTTTGTCATTTTGTCTATCTACTTAAAAAAAACAATATTTAAATAATGCTCTTATGTGTGTTTGTTTACAATTACGAGGAATCAAATCATAATGAAAACCAAAGGGATCTCTAATACTAGTAATTAAAAATCAACAAAAAAACAAAAAGAGAGAAAAAACAAAACAAACACACACTCATTTGGCGCACACATCCATCATCACCATCACACTTGTTTCTTCCTCCCTTCTTCTTCTCCTCCTTTCCTTTCCTTTCTCTCTCACTCACTCAATCCTCCTTCATTCCTTCAACCACACAAACCAATCCACTAAAAACCCGGGTCAATGACCCAAACCCAAAAAAAACCTACCAACCCCAAAAAAACCCAATCTGAACCACCTTCCTCTTCTTCTTCATCCTCTCGAACCGGAATGAAACTTATCGTTCCTCTTCAAGCCGTAGTTCAAGGTCGCAACGGTTTTCTCCTGGGTAGTTTAATCCCTTTGTCACTCTTTTACTTTCTTCAACTCTACCTTAAACGACGTCGTTCTGAGAACAATAACAATACTCCTTCTTCTCCTACTACGCTTCTTCTTCCTCGTTCTTCTTCTCGTTCGAATTTATCCTCTCGTGGCTCTATTTCGCGTGTGAGAGTATCGAAACTAGCGAATGTTGTTGCCAAACGTGATGATTCTCTTTATTATGTTGGAATTGAAAGAGTTGAGAAAGATCCTTATCATGTTAAGTTTAATCCTAATGGGATTATTCAGCTTGGTTTGTCTGATAACAAGGTCAGTTTTTTGTTTTTGTTTTTTGTTTTTTGTTTAATGATTGTTTTCGGATTTTACAATGTTTATGTTGTTTTTTTTGTTAAAAAATAAATGTTTGCCATTACTTTTCCCACCCTATGAGTTTCTGGCGCGTATTTTTAGAGGTTTTTAGTGTTTATGCCGGTATGGATTTTCTAATCCGAACTGTATAGGGTGAACTGCACGAGAAACTCATAGGGTGAGAAAAGAAGTAGTAAAAATTGTTTATGTTGTTTTTTTGGTTAAAGAAATGTTGGCAGTTACTTTTCCCACTTTTCTAGCGCGTCTTATTTGGATTCTAGAATCCGAAATGTTTCATAGTGTTTTTGGAGGTTTTTACTGGGTGTTTATGCCAGTATTAATTTTATAATCCGAACTGCATAGGGTGAAATGGACAGGGTGCATGAGAAACTCATAGGGTGGGAAAAGAAGTAGTAAAAAATGTTTATGTTGTTTTATTAGAGTGAAGACCCAATTTAGTCATTTACAATTTTCTGGGGACTAAGACAAAAATAAAACCCAAATTTGTTGTTGATATTTTCATAACGAGGATAAATTAGTCTTTGTTTTATTATAATGGAGGGACTAGTTCGTCCCCAATATGAAAATGTGGTTTTATCTTTGTGTGATCAAGGATCTGTTTGGATTGGTTTATTTTTTAGTTTATGTAAAACAACTTATGCAAATAAGTAAACTTTTATGTATTATTGATAACTTGTCAAGGTAGTTTATGAGAAAGTAGCTTATGA
The DNA here is from genome assembly GCF_003473485.1 of Medicago truncatula. Classification (NCBI taxonomy): domain Eukaryota; kingdom Viridiplantae; phylum Streptophyta; class Magnoliopsida; order Fabales; family Fabaceae; genus Medicago; species Medicago truncatula. Next base: position 30,169,802 of record NC_053047.1, read on the forward strand.
TGATTTAATTTTCGTTAGTGAGCATTTATGAATCAACATAAAAACTTATTTATTTGTATAAACTATTTTTCATAAGCTAAAAAATAAGTCAATCCAAACGATCTCTAAGTTTAGGCGTGAGAAAATTGTGAGGGATCAAAATGGGTTTTTAGTCTTTTTGCATTTTGAATAAAGACCCAAATTGGTGCTTACAATCTTTTTTTAGTCACTTACAAAATCATAATACACAAATCAAATTAATCTATTGTAAACAAATTATAGCAGAAAGACTGATTTGTCGTTGGTATGAAAATGTCATGACATGAACTGATTTGGACATTATTTTAAGTCACGACTAAATTGGTTTGCGAGAAAATTGTGACGGATCAAATTGGGTATTTACTTGTGTCTTTTTTTTCCTCTCTTTTCCTGGGTATGTTTGTTTTTTAATTATTTTTTTGTTTGTTTTGTTTTAATTTTGGGTTTTTTTTTTGCATGGTGTAGTTGAGTTTGGATTTGATTGAGAAATGGTTGGTGAAGAACTTGGAGGGATCAATGATGGGGAATGAAGATATCAATTTAAGTATAAATGGAATTGCGCCTTATCAATCATTTCATGGATTGAATGAATTGAAAATTGTAAGTGAATTTATTTATATATTTGCTGTTATTTTGCCGTATTGTACTGTTTTATGTTATACAAAAATACTGCTCAAACTGAAGGGAAATTTTTATCATACAACTGTAAAACCGGTAATGTTGTATGGGACAAAGTGTTGGTCGGTAAAGAACAAACACGAGAGTAAAATAAGCGTAGACGAGATGAGATGTTGCATTGGAGAGTGTTGGTCGGTTCAGAACCAACACGAGAGTAAAATTAGTTTAGAGGAGATTAGAATGTTGCATTGGATGGTATGACTAGACATGATAGAATTAGAAATGTCAATATTAGAGAGTTGGGGTAGCACCTGTAGTAGAAAAGATGGTAGAAACTCGGCTTAGGTGGTTTGGGCATTTAGGCATTTAGAGAGAAGACCTGTAGATTTTGTAGTAAGGAGAGTAGATAAGATGGAGAGTAGTCAAATCACTAAAGGCAGAGGAAGACCTAGAAAAAAACTATCTGAGAAACTATTAAGGATCTAGAGATTAATGAGTTATATAGGGATATGATATATCATTGAATATTATGGTTGCGTTTGATCCATGCAGCCGACCTCACTTAGTGGGATAAGGTTTGGTTGTTGTATTATGCATTGTATTTTGCTTAGAGGGAATGCATGTGTTGTGGTATTTGAATCCACTTATTTAAGTGTTGTTGATCTTGGATCGCCGAAAATAGTGTTTTGTTCAAATTGCACCACACAACACTGATATAACATTGCCCTAACTGCTATTTGACAACATTTTGTACTAAATAGTGTATCACGGAACAATAATGATTTGTTCGAATTCTGCTACGCTATAGTCACTATTTAATTACACTGATTATTTTAAGGAATCGTATGATTTTTACTGTGTGTTGATATTTAGCTTTTAGGTATTGATTTTTGAAATTTGTTTATTGTTATCATTAAATATTAAGTGGAAGTGCAAGAACTTGTGTGTAGCACAATGAGAATAGGTGTTATGGCATGTTGTTGTGAACTAGTTATCCCAAAAGTTTTAGCTATTTGTAGAGACTTATTGTATTTAAAATGGTTGTAATAAACCTCTTATTGTGCTTAATTCTAATTATTTTTACTGTTGTTGTTGATGATGATGACGATTATTAAATTTTGGAGAATTGAAGTGTGAAGGGTCAAACTTTAGAGTTTAGAGTGTAGACCACATCACTTGGTCATGGAGACTGATACCTTTAATCTGTTATACCAGAAGTTTAAGATGAATAATTTTATAGTATTTCTAACATTTTGGAGAATTGATCCTCTAATAATATCCATATTTTCCCCTGCATAGTTGTGAATCGTGGAAAATAGCGATTGGTTGAAATTTCGCTCTGCGATAGTCTATAGTGTTATAGTCGCTATTTGACAGCACTTTTTACTAAATAGTGTACTGCGGAACAATGGTGATTTGTTCAAATTTCACTTTGCTCCACTGCTATATCCACTATTTGACAACACTGCTCCCATATTTGAGCCAATGCTAGTTGAGATATAACCTTGTTAGCTGAATGGTTTTTATTAAAGTTATCAGTAACGTTAGTATATTTTAATTCTCGTTACGTTAAATATAGAACTTGAGCTTTTAGAGTTTTTAAGTTTAAGAACACGATTCTCTTATTAATGTACAGGGTAATTGTTATGGTTTGAATATAAACACGTTTATCTTGATGTAACAAACCAACATTTTAATTTTAATTAGAGTTATTTGTTGTCTGAAGGAAACATTAATTTTGTTACAACTGATGGGGGTCACACAAAACAAGTTAGGATTAGGAATAAAATTAGATAGAAAGTTGGAATAACAAGTCATTATTGAAAAGATGGCCGAGTCTTGTCTTGGGTGGTTTTGACATATGTGGGGAAGACTCGTAGAAGCACTATTAAGGTAGACTAGATGGAGAATAGTCCAATAGTTAGAGAAAGAGGAAGACCATGGAAACCCATTGGTTAGATTATTAAGATAAGTTTATATTTAAATGGCCTAATGTTCGCTGCGCTACAGCGCTATAACACATTGTGTAAAGTGTTGTCAAATAGCTACTATTACAGCGCTTTAGTGTAACAGAATTTGAACAAACCGCCATTTTCTGTGATCATTAGACATGTACATAGTAAGCCATTTTGGCGACGTTAGATCCTATCTAGTTGTGGGAAAAGGTTTTTGACGGTGGTTGTACTACAGAGTTATATGTTGTTTTAAAGTTTGTTATTTAATAACTTTTCTGTATTTGAATTTAGTTGATTTAGTTACGTCTTGCCGTTGTTTTGTTTGTCTGTTAAACTTTGGTTGTTTGCTATGATTTTGCAGGCGTTGGCAGATTTTATGCATCAGGTTATGGGAGGATCAGTAGAATTTGACCCGTCGAATATGGTACTAACATCGGGAGCAACTCCTGCAATTGAGATACTATCGTTCTGCTTGGCAGACCATGGGAATGCATTCCTTGTCCCTACACCTTATTATCCAGGGTAATCGACGGCACTTTCTTAAACTATTGATTCCCACTTGGGTTTCATTTGGTCTGACTTGTTTTTTTCATTTCTCTTAAAAGAAGTTAGGCTAAACAATATTTTTAAAAATATCTTAATTAAAAAGGAGCTCATCTTTTATGTATAAAAACTATTTATAAGGAGTTTTTTGTTATCTATTTTTTTATTATTTAACTCAAATTCTATCGTTCTATAAAAAATATTTTGAAAGCTAATTAAAAAAGTGATTATGCAGTTTTGACAGGGACGTAAGATGGCGTCCAGGGATAGATTTAATACCTGTTCACTGTCGAAGTACCGACAATTTCAATCTAAACATCACTGCCCTTGAACAAGCATTTAGTCAAGCAAGAAAACGAGGAGTGAAAGTTCGCGGAATTCTCATCTCGAACCCTTCAAATCCTGTTGGCAATATTCTTACACCAGATATGCTTTTCAGTCTTCTAGACTTTGCTGAAGATAAAAACATTCATATCATTGCTGACGAAGTATTTGCAGGCTCCACGTACGGAAGCGAGGAGTTTGTGAGTATAGCCGAAGTTCTCGATTCAGAATATATAGATAAAAGCCGCGTTCATATAGTATACGGCCTATCAAAAGACCTCTCGATTGCTGGATTTAGAGTCGGAGTTATACATTCACACAACAAAACTGTTTTGGATGCTGCCAAAAAAATGAGCAGGTTTTCAGCTATATCTGCACCAACACAAAGGTTAGTTACTTCAATGCTTTCCGATAAACGATTCATCCAGGAATACATTGAAACCAACCGAAATAGAATAAGACGGGTGCACGATGAGTTTGTGGATTGTTTAACCAAACTAGGAATCAAGTGTGCTAAGAGCAGCGCCGGTATGTTCTGTTGGGCTGATATGAGTGGTTTAATCAGACCTTATAGCGAGAAAGGAGAACTTGAATTATGGGAGAAGTTTATGAGTGTTGCTAAGATAAATATAACTCCTGGATCGGCTTGCCATTGCATAGAACCAGGATGGTTTCGTATTTGTTTTACAACTATATCGTTCGAGGAAATCCCTGTAGTTATTGATAGGATTCGGAAAGTTGTTGAAAGTTGTAAATCTTCCGATTGAATTTCCTTTATTTTTTTCTTACAATTATGATTACTGCCTCTTGTTGCTGCTTTATTATAATTTTTTGGAAGGAAAGTATACAACCCTAGATATCATTCAAGTTTAGATTTCTTGAAGAATGCAGGATTTTCATTAACATTGCAGAAGAAATATTTTCTTTTGAAGCAAAACTGGCTTCAAACATTTGGTAAATACACATTTGAAAAATCATTTTCGGCGAAAAACAAAATTATATATAGATGTCATGGTTCCATTGGATCATTCTTTTATTAGTTTAGTAAATAGTTATATTTCAAAAGACTTTGATGGAGTTGTATGAGAATTTTGTTATTGACCACTTTCAGCCTTGAAATGTACTTGCATACATGTCTTTCCTGCAATGAATGTCGGCTACTTTATGCACATTACATTTGTGAAGAACCTGGACGTCTCAGACGAGATACGACAGGGTTTGAACTTCGGTCACGGCGTCCTGCTTTACAATTTTGGCAATTTTACCGATTGAGTTATGACTTGTGTTGTGGACAAAAGAGAAAAAGAAATAAATAATATTATTTTTTGAAATAATTAACTGAATATATGTAAGCCTAAATGCTTTTTTTATTTTTTTTGGAGTTTCGCTATATAAATATTTCTCATTTGAAAGTGTACTTTCTTTTCTGTGATGTTTGGGGTTCAACATCAGACTTTGCATATATATTATGCATTGTCCTTAGCAAAGTGTACTTTTTGACAACATACATTATGTATTTTTTGGGATGTTTACATCTGAAGTCATGTAGGTGGGGAGTAAAAAGTTTCCCCATGGCTTTCCTTAAACAAAAATTCTGAGGCTAATTTAAGTGAGCAATTTTTCTTGAGAAGTCCTTCTCAATCATACATCTATGGGTTGCAAAGTTGCAGAATTCAAGAGTTTTTTTTTTTTCTCTCTTTATTGCGATTTTCTGCATAACCCGTGGAAGCTAAAGCTAATATTTGGTTTGCAATGTATCTTTATGAAATGAAATTAATTGGAGCATCATATGTTTTATTTGGTAGTATTATATGCTTTCTTAAAAAATATGATGAAAAATGTTGCTGACACATATAAGGCTGAAAAACACCACAAAAAGACCCAAATGTCACGACAGCAGTTAACTACCGATGCGATCCTAATACAAATTTAGACATAACTCATCTTCCCTTATCTCTCTCAAAATCTCTACCAAAATCACTCAATCTCTCACTGTTCAAAATTCATCCAAATTTATTCAACAAAATCACAACTAACTTATTATAGTGCTATTGTTTTTATTTTTATAATTTTAGTTTTAGGTTAATTTAAATTTTGTTATTTATTCAATTTTTATACTTTTAGTTTTTTAGTAGATTTACAAGTAAGATATTATCATTCATTTTTAGAGTAGATGTAAGTTGATTAAGTTTGTAAAAATGTCTTCCAAAAAAAAAAAGTTTGTAAAAATGTTTGCATGTTAAAGTTATGAGTTTTATGTTAATTTAATTTTAGGTATTTTTCTATTTTTTTAATTTTAGTTTTTGAGTTAGATTTAGAAGTAAGAGTATATGATTCATTTTATGTCCCTGTGAGCTTAGCTCAGTTGCATAATATATGCAAGGTCTAAGGTTAGAACCCCAGACACCACCCAAAAAAATATGATTTATTTTAAGAGTAGATATAAGTTGATTAATTTTGTTAAAATGTTTGCATGTTTATGTTATAATTATGAGTTTTAAGGTTTATATATAATTTACAGTCCAAGTGTTCGATGAAATGTTTGAATGAGTTTTTCGTTGACTGTTTAATTTCTTATGGTGTAGATCTAAAACAATGGACCGTCATTTGTTCAAAGCTCCGGTACATGTCAACGGTGGGAACCGTCATTTGTTCAAAGTCAGGGTCGATATCACGCTAAAGGATATGAAAGATCAACTTAACAAAATCAATCAAGGACTCAACCCCGGAGACACAAGGAGGGTGGAAGACCTTCAATATGCGTGTCGCGGTTATTTGCAGACCGAAAAGATAATGCTACAGACGATGACTGCGTGAGGAGCATGTTCTCCATATATTATCGGGAACACATGTTCCCGGTAATTTAGTTGGAAGCTACGTTGAAGAGATCACCTGAATATATTCTCAACAATTTGATTCTGCTAGAAAATTATGTTTAGGTAGCATCATTATTATGTGCATTCTTTATTTTGTTGGAATTTAAGTTTAATTCTTGTTAGTTTGCTGAAGATGTTGGTATTGAAGTGTCGTATACTTAGGGTAGAGATTTGCAGATTCTTTGAAAAGTCAAAGAATGAAGAGAACAAACATGTATTCTAGCAAATCAAGTTTATAGGTTTTCACATCGAATTCCTTCGTATAAGATAAATGTCACATAAGGGAAAGCACCTCTAAGATGTTCCTTTGTATTAGATCGTGCTCTTCTGTCAATTGAAACATGTCAGTTGGCAGAGCAGTAAGATTCAATTTAAAGAAACCTCTTAGAATGCATTCTTTTACGTGATGACAGGAATGCACATTTAAGAGGTTCCGTTGAGCTTGATCATGCACCTCTCTCAATTGAAACTTGTCAGTTGGTAGGGCAGTAAGATTAAGTTCAACGCAACCTCTTGGAATGCATTCCTTTATGTGATGACTCATCTTATATGAGGTAATTCGATGTGAGAATTTATATAGTTGATTTGATATAATACATTTATTGTGTCCTCTTCATTCTTTTGACTTTTCAAAGAAAGTTACAAATCTCTACTCGAAGTATATGATTATACCACATATTTAGGGAGAATGTAATTTAATGTAGATGAAATTAAAACTAAATAAAATTGTGTATTTTTTTAATTGATTTTGTGTATTTGTGCAACTTTATTCGAATTTATTCAATACACAACTTTAATAAAATTTATTCAATACGCAACTTTAATCGAAACTATTCAGTACGCAACTTTATTTAAAATACCAAAATGTAAACCAAAATGCGCAGCATATAAAAAAAACATAAAAAAATATAAAAAACAGTTAGACATTACAAGCCATCATTATATTTAATCATCTTCCTCGTCACATAAGTCAATTGGGTTGTCCTCGACAGTCTCTGGGGCACATGCTTTTGATCGAGGACCAAAGTAACATGTCCTTCCGCTTCTCCTCAACTTGGAATGATTGTACATCGGCACCTTCAAATTGCTTTTTTTTTTTAACGGAACCATCAAATTCGATTATGTGCCATGTCACAGTCGATTTCGCTTTCCTTTTCTCACCCTTTTTTTGTAATTGAGTAGCATCACCCTGTTTCTGAGACATATCTACATAATGCAAACATCAGATCAAAACTTACTCTAATCCTAAAAATTCTACCACAAATTCCTAACAATTTTTACAACTTCTAATTGACAATTCCTAACGATTTCTAACAATTTCTAACAATTCCTAACATTTTATAACACAATTCAATCAAAGTTTATACACTCATCAAACGTCAACAAACATGTAATGCATCTTCTAACCCATTTACATTGTTTGATTTTTCATCCATGTTTAAGTTTTGCAAACAACCTAGAAGCCACGACAATTAACCGCTGCCAGGTAATAGCGGTTGTTCTGACCGGTCCAGAACAGTTTCTCCCCAAGCTGTTGATGCCTTTATGGTCCAGTGACTTTAGATGTGAAGAGAGGCACTCGACGTGGGCGCCTGCGGTAGTTGGCTCAGTGGCGCTCGATGCGTGTGTTTTGATATGTGTGACGTCGACGTCTCAGATTTTTGATCCAAAACATTACGTCTATTTCGTTCCTATTAGACAATGAACTTTTTGTTTGAAAGCAAGTTAATAATGAATTTAGAATCACAGACGATCATTTTTTTTTGGTTTAAATAAAGAAGTACTAATTTAACTTGAAGGAAAATTTATTCAATTCAAAGCATAATAATGAAACTAGTTGAAAGTTTTTCTAGCAGAAGATAACTCATCTCCGCACTCCTAATCTTACTAAATAATTCAAAACAACAAATAAAGTACCATAAAATCTTTGTTTTAAATTAAATAAGAAAAGCCCATAATGTTTTTCCCCGTTCATACACAAGCATTAACCATCAATCTTGTGCATCTTCTTGTGTACCTAAAATGTTGGTGTAAGGGGTCATAATTCCTAAACCACAAAAATACAATCATATAGACTTAAAAGTGTTAAACAATACAGATACAAAATAAAGAACGAGAGTATGACAAAAAACGGTGGCTAGGGTTTCATAGAATAACAATTGCTTAATATTACAAAGAGTTACTAGAGAATATATAATAAAACCTAATGCACTCTAACTTGCTAATATAAAGACCCAATAGCTTAAGCTCAATACTTTATTATCTAACAAAAAGCAGAAAGTAAATAGAGTAACAAAACATTCCCACATAAAAGACATACGTTCACATTACCTAAAAAAAAGACATACATTCACATACAAATAAAATGAATAACAGTAAAACTTTATCTAACATCTAGCCTCAGACTCACAATGAGTCAACAAGAAGCATTGTGAGTTTGTCAAGCAAAATACGAAAAACATACTAAATAATATAAAGTTCTAACACTTCCCCTCAAGCTGAAGCATACTAAACTTTAAGCTTGTTACAAATTAACCTAGAAATATAAACCAAATCAGCTGTTAGCAAAACCAATGGAGAGTAGCGACCAAAGTGTGAGAATTAGACTCACCAAACAACCAAATTGAAGAATCAAAATGGGGGAGAAGAAACCAAATTGTGAGCACTCGACTCACCAAACAACCAAATGTGAGAGCTAGACTCACCAAACAACCAAATTGAAGAATCAGAAGGGGGGGGGAGAGGAAACCAAATATTGAGCACTCGACTCACCAAACAACCAAATGTGAGAACTAGACTCACCAAACAACCAAATTGAACGAATCAAAAGGGGAGAAGAAACCAAATTGTGAGCACACGCTCAACAAACAACCAAAATGTGAGAATTCGACTCACCAAACAAGCAAATTGTGAGCGCTTTCCCACCAAACAAACAAACAAACCAATTGTGAGAACTATTTTGACTCACTCAAAAACCAAATAAATTGAACCAAACGAAACCAAATCAAACTGAACTAAACTGAACAAAACTAAATCAAGATAACTTGAAGAACCAAAACAAACAAAACCAAACGAACCAAGACAAGCTGAGCCAAAGCAACCAGAGACATACATAGACGAACAACCAATTAACCAAACACAAACACAAAGAGACACACGAAGACTAAAAGAACAAACAAACCCACAATAAGAGGACTAGACTCAAATAAATAAATAAACCAAAAAAAGGAGACCAACCCGAACATAATTATTGAAACAAAAAGAGCTCGGGCTAAATGGTGTCCATTAGATATATTATTATTAAATGTTGCGTTCAAGATGTTTTACTTGAAACCTTTTGCAACAGTGTTTGTTAGGCATTAAAAATTCTATTAAAAGTAACAGGTCATAAATTCAGATAAATCATTTGCAAAATTAGTGGGTTGGCACGTGTTACAAATAAAGACAAAAAGATTTAGTCTTAAAGAATGACAAAAAATTGGTGAGGCATACGTTACACTCTCTTATTTAGGGGATAATTACTCTCTCATGATATCAATCAACCAATCAAAATGTAATATACACATACAACATTAAATGTCAAATAAATGAGTTAATTTCTAAAAATAAAAGAGTTAATCTTAATCATTAGGTAACTTTTAATACTTTTAATTTTTATTTAATTATATTAAGGTGTTCAAATATCTTAATTAATTTACACAACAAGACTTATAACAAATAAAATTATACATCAAATTTCTTTCATCTGGATGTCCTTAAATTCATCACTTACATTCATAAAATTTATTCCATTCCAAAACCCCGAACTTGAGAACAAAAACATCTCCTTCATTCAAATTTCTTCTTCTTTATTCTTCCCTATTGATCAATTTTTGTTTTTTTTTTTCATTCTTCTTCCCATTTTGATTGTTCAATTTTGTCGTTCGAAACAGTCGTTGTTTCGAATTATAGTGAGAATTGTCATTGTTTCTAAAACCGCGCTCTCAGCAAATCCTTTAAGTCCAAACAAAAGAACAAAAACCTCATGACATAACCATTTCAGCAGTAACCGAAAAAAAAGCTAGCAAACTCCCACAACATCACAGAGGCAACACCTGCTAACAGTTCTCAAAGTACAACAGATGACTTACTCAATTGTTATAATTAACTACCTCACAATCAAGAAAAATCAAATCAAAAAGAAAAATCAAGTCACCATACTTGATGTGGTTCTGTAAATAACAGCAATTCTCACGAGATTTGGAATCAAACGAACGACGACGATTCTCACGAAAATTGAAAAATGTGACAGTTTGGAACGACAAAATTGAACAATCAAAATGGAAACAAGAAATTTTATGAATGTAAATTATAAACTTAAGGACATTCAAATATAAATTTGATGTGAAATTTTAATTGTTCTAAGCCAGTTTTGTAGTGTAAATTAATTAAGATTGAACACCTAAATATAATTAAGACAAGATTACATTAGGGGTCCATTATCTTATTTATTTGTAACACTTTGACCATTTATCTTTATTTTTTCTCATTTAGGTCCTTTATCTCTCTTAAATTAATAAGGTTAAAGTTGGAAGAAAATATAAAAAGCTACTTGAAATAGCTTTTCAAAAAACGCTATAAGCTCATGAAAAAAACTTGTTACCAAACACGCCACGTTTTCGTCTAACGAGCTTATAAGCTAATCCAACAAGCTATAAGCTAGCTTTTTTGTGTTACTAAACACAACCAAAATATCTAAATGGACTCGAAATTTTGCATTACACCCACATCTTGTTTCATTTTTTGGCTCGCGCTTTCGGGTTTCCATGGTTAACCCCCTATCCTCCCCATTCTGATCCCTAACCACTTGGCCCTTACGAACTGAAAATCCCGACGTTCTACCAAACCAAGAGTAGAAAAGATAAGCAACATCCAATCCAACAAATTCATATCTCTCTACATCAGCCAAGCAAAAATTTTCCAAGTCAATCTTCATTATATCAACCATTTCTTTTATGACAATAGGAATGACTTCATTAGGTTGATCATGTGAACCTTCAAAAGCATCTGAACTTCCGATGACATCTCCATTGATTTCTTCCGCATTTCTGTTGTTATTACCACATCTTTCATCCTCAAAATCCTGTAACAAGTTAATCTTTTAACCTCATGTTGTGTAATTATATAAACCAACAATTAATTTCCAAATTTCACATTTGCGATTACTTACACTGAAAATTCTAGGACCTCCTTGCTCAAACAGAGGATTCGAAGCTTGTGATCTTCCATCCATGTATGTGAATACCAACATTTTATATCAATCAGGGTTACGACAACTTGAATAAAACCCAAACATGTACCATACAAAAACCCAACCAGCATTAATATGCTGCATAATTATACCAACACAAAGGTAAACCATGTCTCTGAATTTCAAACATAGTAGTACTACAACATGAATAGGGGCAGATCGATTGTCATTTTCATCAAACTAATAATACCTCCACTATAATCAACAAAACAACCATTTTTGTTTAAACCAAAATGGATTAAGAAAAAAAATAACAAAAAAAAAAAACATTAAGGAAGATCCAGCATGCAATCCGAAAAACTAATAAATATGAAGTCTTTAAACAAAACATGAGATATGCTAATCAAAATGGATTCAGAAAAAAGAAAAAAAAAAAGATGGAATCTAGATCCAACATACGATCCGAAAAACTAATACAGATGAAGTTTTTGAAGAAAAAAAACATGATTAGATGCCAAAAAATATCTTACTATCTTTAATCTTCAGCTCAGAATAAGCCTCCTACGTATCGATCACTCCTTCATAACTGTTAGATCTCTCCTTCACAAATGTTTTTTTTTTTTTAAGGAACAAATGTTAAATGTTTGGCTTTTAGATTTACTGTGTGACTATTTTATATTAAATTGCCTTAATTTGTTTTGTATTTATTGAAGATACAAAAATGGAAAAACATATTAAATGTAATTAATAGAAAATTGGTAAAAAACCGGCTTCACCTAATATAAACGGTACATTTGCAAGTTTCACCGTGAGAGATCTATAAGGCTTGCTCACACTAGAAGGCGCCAAAGAACCAATATCACAAATTTAAGACCCAGAATCCAAACCAATAAAAAGACTCCAAAATAATGGATTATACTCCCTCCGTCCCAAATTGTATGACGTTTTGGGCATTTCACACATATTAAGAAATGTAATTAATATTGTGTGGGAAAGAGATATTATGAGTTGTTTTACAAAATTGTCCTCAATAAATGATATGGGAAAGATAAATGAAGGAATTGAAAGAATAGAGAGTAATAAATAGTTAAGGATATAATAGGAAAAGTAACATTAATTTTTCATTGGTATTGTAAAGGGACGTACATTTTGGAATGGAGGGAGTAGATGATTATCAAACGGTACGAAAACCCACCCAATAATATTCAAATTGGTGGCTTTGAAACAATAACCACTACATGACCAATTGACAATAGAACTCAAAATTACAATGAAACCAATCGATTGAAATCTAACATAGATCATCTAGTATACTTTGCCTAGTAAATGGGAAGAAGAAACAAACCAGAGCATAAGTGAGCGAAAGTCGATTCAACAACGAAAGGTAATATGTTTCGAAATTGACAAAAAGTAAAGCAAACACGTTCCAAATTTTTTGGAAACTCAAAATAGCGGAGGTCAGACATAATTTAAGGAGGATCAAATCAAGCTCTTGATACCATGTTAACTATATAGATACAAAATAAAGAAAGAGAGTATGACACAAAACGGAGGCTGGGTTTCATAGAATAACAATTGCTTAATATCACAAAGAGTTACTAAAGAATATATGATAAATGATAAAACTTAATAGACTCTTGCTAATATAAAGACCCAATAGCTTAAGCTCAATACTTTATTATCTAACAAAAAGCAGAAAGTAAATAGAGTAACAAAACATTCCCACAAAAAAGACATACATTCACATACAAATAAAATGAATAACAGTAAAACTTTATGTTATGTAAATGATGCATAATATGCAACTAGACCATGATCCGGATATTGTTCCGTTTGACACAATAACTTTAATCGCTCCATCCGGCAAAATAATTTTTGATCGCCCCATTTGGCAAAATTATTTTTGATCGCCCCATTTGGCACATGCATATGAAGCCCTATTTGACACATGAATATGAATCACCCTATTTGACACATGGATATGAACCATCCCATTTGAGACATGAATATGACTCGACCTATTTGACATCTAAATACACAACCGTGCGCTATATGTCAAGTACTCTTATGTTATTATATTTTTCTTATGAGAAATGATATTTGTACAACCATTTTATGACAATTTGTTGACAACCCTCTCTCATACTCATATTATGTTCTAATTCTCTCTCTTTCTTTTTCTCTCTCTATTAATTTTGATCAATAAAAAGAGAGAAAAAAGAAGTTGTCATAAAAATTGTCTCATATAGTTATTCAAATATCACTACTATTTTTTTATGGTGACTCACGATACAGTGCATACAATGAAATTATAGGGTCTTCCCACTACTGTTACAAGAAAACTCATAACTCACATATTTTCATGATCATATAACTAACACATTCAATTAATGCACAACTAATTCTCAAGTTTGTAGATATAGTAATTTTCCTACTTATTAATTTTCTGTAACTTCCTGATGAACATTCACCAGTCCTATTAGTATCATATTTCCAACAAAATTAAGCATGTCTAAGAAGTATCAGCCCTACTAAGGAAAGGTTAACGTAGGTAAGCATCTTTAATTTTAGCCCTCATAAGCCATCATTAACTAGTCACAGAAAATTAGTCCTTGTGAGCTTAACTCAGTTGGTATGAACAATGTATATGCAAGATCCGAGGTTCGAACCCTGACCACAAAAAAAAATCCTAGTCACAGAAAACTAAAACTATACAAATTAGGCTAAATTACCTTTTTGGTCCTCTAAGTATTTAGTTGGTATCGGATTGGTCCTCTAACTAAAAATTGATTTATTTTGGTCCTCTAAGTTTCTCACCGTTACTACATTTAGTCCTTTCTGTTAGTTTTATTCAAATAAACGTTATGGTTTTTGTTATATGGGTCCTCTAACTTTATTTATTAGCATCATTTTGGTCTTATTCCTTGTTAAGGTATTATGATTAAACAGTGACGGATATTATTGATAACTGTTATGGTTCATATGTATGTGTGAAATAGGAGGTCAGGTACCCATATAACACAAACTCTAACGTTTATTTGAATAAAACTAACAGAAAGGACTAAATGTAGTAACGGTGAGAAACTTAGAGGACCAAAATAAATCAATTTTTAGTTAGAGGACCAATCCGATACCAACTAAATAGTTAGAGGACCAAAAATGTAATTAAGCCTACAAATTACCAATCATTGAAATGGGATTCAAGCATTTTGGCCCTCTAGTCCTATGCTATCAACTCTAATTTATCAAACTAGAATATTATAAGGCAAGTCTTTATACATATATCCTATACAAAGAATGAATTCGATGTAATTTAATCTACTATTCTATACTTGCCTCAATTATTCCTATAGGTAGTGTACATATATATGTGTGTTTCTTTGTACTCATTTTCACAAGTATCACTCCAATCAACTAAAATGTCACTACAATTTGTTTAATTCTTTTTATTTCCACTACTGTCAACATGATTAATTTGACTAATTCTTTTAGCTTCACAACTGTCAACTATATTAATTTGCTTTATACAACATTTTATTATTACTATCATATTTTTTTCTTAACCACAAATATAAGAAACTATGGGACTCCTTCATATTTAGAATTACTTCTTTTCTTCTTAAATTTTCATCTTTTAGTATGACAAGGTTCTACTACCGAGCTACCCAATGAATCTATGACCTACATGATTGTACGGAATAATGCCCTTACCTTGAAGTGATTTCCTTTCGATGATATTGCACTCTTAGATGTTCCTCAAACCAGACGCACGAACAACGGTTTCAAGTTTTCTTCAACAAAGAGGATGTAGTATTAGAACAAAATGAAAAGGGGTTTTACAGAAAAAACAATGGATTAATAGTTCTTACCTGAAGGAAATAATTGTACTAGTATGAAGTGTCGATTATGAGAAGGTGGTCTTTGGTTTTCTCCTTTTTTTTTTGGAACTAGGCGTACAAGAGAAGCATTGATACATAACATCTCAGTCATGTAACATGCACCCACACCACTTCATATATTCTTTTCTCTTATTTTGTTTTTGTTTTATTTATTTTTTATTTCCTCCCACTTTATTGCTTTTCCTTTCGTGTATAATCTCTTAATTATTAAAATTAATGTGGACGTTAACAGTTGCCCTAATTTTAACCTAAATTTTATGCTTACTTTTACTGTATTACCTCTGTTTAATTAAATATATTGAATTTTGTTAATTTAAATCACTTATTTATTAAAGTTAACCCGAACGTTAATTGTTGCCATAATTTTAACCTAAATTTTATGCTTACTTTTATTGTATTACCCCTGTTTAATTAAACCTATTGAATTTAGTTAATTTAATCAAAATCTTATTTTCAAACGGAGATATCTCTTATCTCTTATTTATTAAAGTTAACCCGGTCGCTAACTATTGCCCTAATTTTAACCTACATTATATGCTTACTTTTACTGTATTACCCTGTTTAATTAAACCTATTTAATTTAATTAATTTAATCAAAATCTTATTTTCAAACGAAGAGATCTCTTATCTCTTATCTGTTATTTATTAAAGTTAACCCGGACGTTAACTATTGCCTTAATTTTAACCTAAATTCTATGCTTACTTTTACTGTATTACCCTTGTTTCATTTAACCTATTGAATTTAGTTAATTTAATTAATTTAATCAAAATCTTATTTTCAAACGGAGAGATTTCTTATCTCTTATATCTTATTTATTAAAGTTAACCCGGATGTTATTTGTTGCCCTAATTTTAACCTAAATTCTATGCTTACTTTTACTCTATTACCGCTGTTTAATTAAACCTATTGAATTTAGTTAATTTAATCAAAATCTTATTTTCAAACGGAGATATCTCTTATCTCTTATTTATTAAAGTTAACCAGGATGCTAACTGTTGCCCTAATTTAAACCCAAATTCTATGCTTACTTTTAGTATATTACCCTTGTTAATTAAACATATTTAATTTAATTAATTTAATCAAAATCTTATTTTCAAACGGAGAGATCTCTTATCTCTTATTGGACGTTAAGTGGTGAACATGTGATCACAGACCAAGCACAAATTTCTAATCATATTATAAAAATTTATTTTGCTCTAACATTTTTTTGCAGGAACACTTACTTGCAGATGAAGTCATCCCAAAGCTCATTTCTGATGAAATCAATAATCTTCTAACTATGCATTCTTCTCATCAGGAAATCAAAGCTGCAGTCTTTGCCCTTAACAAGGAGAGTGCTGGCCCCTGATGGTTTTGGTGCATTTTTTATCAAACATATTGGGAAATTATTAAAGATGATATAATCAAAGCAATTTTGGAATTCTTCACCTCTAGTTGGATTTTGCTAGGATATAACTCCAATATTATTGCACTTCTTCCAAAAGTGCCAAATGCCTCATCAATTGACCAGTACAGACCTATTTCAATGGCCAACTTTAATTTCAAGATCATCTCAAAGGTCATTGAAGATAGACTTGCTCCAATCATGCCTTCCATCATTTCTGAAGAACAAATGAGATTCATACATCAAAGGCACATCACAGACTGCTTATGCATTGCTTCTGAAGCTACAAACTTATCGCACAACAAAGCCTTTGGGGGAAATTTAGCTCTGAAAATTGATATAACAAAGGCATTTGACACTTTAGAATGGTCTTTTTTAATGAGAGTGCTTAAATCTTTTGGTTTCAATAATACCTTCTGCAACTAGATTCAAGTGATTCTCAATTCAGCTTTTCTTTCTATATCAGCAAATGGGAAAGCACAGGGCTATTTCAATTGCACCAGGGGGGTGAGACAGGGAGACCCCCTATCTCCTCTTCTTTTTTGTTTGGTTGAGGATGTTCTAAGCAGAAGCATTTCCAAACTTGTGGAAGAAGACAAGCTTGAATCGATTAAAGGCACCAGACACATTTATGTTCCTTCACATACATTTTATTCTGATGATCTTATGATATTCTGCAAAGGTAAATTGTCTGGTCTTAACAATCTCAAAGATTTATTTCATAGATATGCCCTCAATTCTGGTCAAGTCATCAACTGTTCAAAGTCTACAATTTATTCCAACTCTATTTCAACTGCTAGACTAAATAGTATTGTGCAACTCTTAAATTTCAACATTGGCACATTCCCTTTTAACTACTTAGGTGTTCCTATTTTTAAAGCGAAACCAAAAGCTTCTTTCCTGCAACCAGTTGCAGATAAAATTTGTATGAAACTTTAAGCTTGGAAAGCTTCTTTGCTCTCTATGGCTGGGAGAATCCAATTAGTCAGGTCAGTGATCCAAAGCATGATGATGTATAGTATATCTCTTTACTCTTGGCCTACTTCTCTCCTTAAGCAAGTAGAACAGAAAATTAGAAACTTTATTTGGAGTGGAGATCAAGACAAGAGGAAACTGGTTACGGTATCTTGGAAGAAACTTTGCAGACTGTCCTCTCAAGGAGGTCTGAACTTGAGATCGCTTCATAGTTTGAACAGTGCCACCAACTTGAAGCTATGTTGGGATTTATTGAATTTAAACAAAGCTTGGGCTAAATTGCTAAAAGATAGAGTTTTGAAGAATGGCAAGATGATTCAGTATCATATATACTCCTCTTTATGGAGTAGCATCAAAGATGAATACAATGTGATTAAAGAGAATTCAGTTTGGCTGCTTGGCAAAGGAGATAAAATAAACTTCTGGTAATGACTATTGGTGTGGTCAGTCTCTTGCTTCTCTTTTTAATATCCCAGATCACATTTCTAGTCTTCTCACATCTTCTGTGAGTGATTACATTCATAATGTTTATTGGAATATACCAGTTGGCTTGCAATTGAAGTTTCTTAATCTTCTTCACATTTTCTTCTCTTGCCCTTATGTGATCAAGCTCTGGTTCTGGTTAGCTTCAGTTCTTAACTTACAATTTAGTTTCACTTGCTTAGAGAATGTTTGGAAAATTTGTGAATTGTCATGGTCTCCTCAATGCAAAGTGGTTGTCCTTTATGCTTTGGTTAATCTTTTTAATTCCATCTGGTATGTCAGAAACCAAGCTAGATTTAACAACACAATCATCAATTGGAAGTCTGCCATTTCAATGATTAATGCTAGTACTTCATTGGCAGGAAATGCAACCATAAAAGCTTCCTCTAATTCAATGCTGGATTTTTCTATTACCAAGTATTTCAATGTTTCCACCCATCATCCTAGAGCTCCTACTATTAAAGAAGTTATCTGGAGTCCACCTCTCAATTCTTGGATTAAGTGCAATATTGATGGAGCTTCCATTGGAAATCCAGGAAACTTAAGTTGTGGAGGCATTTTTAGGAACAATGAAGCAGATTTTCTTTGCTGCTTTACTGAACCTCTTGCTGAAATCAGTGGTGCCTTAAGAGCCATAGAGTTGGCTTATCAAAACAATTGACACAATATTTGGTTAGAAACAGACTCCTCCTTGGTGGTCTTAGCATTTCATAAAGAGGGTTAGATTCCTTGGTCCTTTACAAACAGATGGAACAATATGAAGACAACGCTGAAGTAGATGAATTGCATGGTTACTCACATATACAGAGTTAATTTTTTTCCTTCAAATAAGTGCATATTTGAACAAGTGCTTATTTAAGCTTTTGAGTCAAATTTTATGCACTCTAATAGTGTTCTTTTCAGAATACTTTATTTAAATAATTGTTTCTTTTTTTGAACCCTTTATTTAATTGTTTGTTTATTTTCATAAGTTTCTTTTTATTTTAATAAGTGCTTATTTGAACAAGTTTTTATTTAAGCATTTGAATCAATTTGTTGCACTAACAAAGATGATCTTTTCAGATCTTCTTTTCTTTTTGTTGGCTTATTTTTATAAGTCATTTTTTTTAATTTTTTTTTTTTTTTTTTAAGCAAAAAGGTTACAGCAAAGCACTGCAACCAGAGATTTCATTAACCAAAACACAAGATACAAAGGAGGGGGGACAGAGCCAAACCCTCAAAAGGAAACAAATCTATAGTTAGGCATTCCTAACTTGTTTTGAACAAAAAAACTAGAAATGAAGGATGGAGCAGATTCCCAAGAAAACAATCCTTGAATTGTCAGGCCAAAGTTTGCAAGAGAATCTGCACATTGGTTTCCTTCTCTAAATATGTGAGATATTACAAAATTCATGCCATTTAAAAGCTTCATACAGTTGGACCATCTAGTACTTAATTGCCAAGGCACAATGTTACTATTTGAAAAGGCATTCACCACTAACATGGAGTCTGATTCTAACCAAAAATTCAACCAGTTTCTTTGGAAAGCTGTTTCTATGGCCCTCATTGCACCCAATAATTCAGCATGGAAAGCAGAAACCATACCAAGATTTTCAGATATGCAAAGCAGGCAATCTGCATTAAAGTCTCTAAATATAATGCCACTAGCAGAAGCTGAATTTGATGAAGAGCCATCTGTGTTTCCTTTGATCCAGTATCTAATGGGAGGCTGCCACAAAACCTCCTTGATCTGAGGGGCTCTTGGAGGATGAATGTTCACTCTAAACTTCTTGATGATAACAAAATCAGTCATAGAAGAATTAGAAAAAGCTTTAGAGTTGTTACCAGACAAAGTCACATTTGAGGAAATTAAAGAGATTGCAGACTTCCAGTGAATTTGTTTATCCTTGAATCTAGCTGAATTCCTTACAAACCAGATAGTTGATAGGACATTAACCAAAGCTGCTTTAATGACTACTTTGCTTTAATTTATTCATTTGCTTTTTAGCTTATTTAAATAAGTGATTATTTGAACAATAGCTTATTTAAGCTTATTGAGTCAAATCTTTGCACTAACAAAGTTGTCCTTATTAGAGCGCCTATTTTTTTCTCTTATGATGTTTATTTAATGATTTTATGTTTGTTCATTTTTTTTTTATTCATTTGCTCCATTATTGTGTGTTTTATTTGTTCATTTATTTATTTATTTTAAGTGTTGCATGTGTATTTATTGCATTCTCATTCATTCATTTTCATATTCATGTTGCATTCTCTCATCTTCCACTCCTTCACTTTTCTCTTTATTTTTGGTCTGTCTGGTGCAACAATTTTTTTTTTTATTTTTTTATAATAAACACAGTGAAAAAGGGTCGATCTAACTTATGTCTCTTTGCACCCGGATAATTCCTATCCCTGACGTATGTCTTGTGATCTTGGGTTATCCTCACTATTAATTAAAGGTATTTTTATAATAAATATAGTGACAAAGGGTCGATCTGACATATGTCTTTTTGCACCCGGATAATTCCTATCCCTGACGTATGTCTCGTGATCTTGGGTTATCCTCACTATTTAAGTTAAGATATTTTAGTAATAAATATAGTGACAAAGGGTCGATCTGACGTATGTCTTTTTGCACTCAGATAATTTCTATCCCTGACGTATGTCTCCCGATCTTGGGTTATCCTCACTATTTAACTTAAGATAATTTCATAATAAAAAAGAATGAAAAAGGGTCAATCTGACGTATGTCTTTTCGCACCCGGATAGTTCCTATCCTTGACGTATGTCTCGTCATCTTGGGATTATCCTCATTCTAAAAACCTTAAAATCAAATCAGCACACTTAATTTCCTTTTTAGGAAAAATGGATAATGTTTATCTCATTCCTCCGACACATGCAAAACTTAAGCCTCCGCGAGCACACAAGTTTTGGTTGTATCGCCGGGATTCGACATAAACATTATTCGTTATTAACTTGTTTCTCTAACCGAATATTGTTTTATCCATTCCTCTAACACATACACATCCTTAAGCCTCCTAATGTGAGCATACAAGCATTGTTGTATCAGCGAAATGTGACATAAGCATTATTCGCTAAAAACAACCAACCCACAAATCTTTTATTACAAAGAACTGCGTAGCTTTGAGTTCCCATTGCACACGGGAATACGTAGGAGCGGGATCACAATATCTCGTCAAGCACCCCAAATAAAAAATCTTTTGTTTTAATAATGTAGAAATAAGAAACCAACATATAGGCAGATAACCTAAACATGTGAGAGTAAGTGAACCTTCCTCCTAAATGGTTACCGTTGAGTACAACGGATGAGAGGGGTTCTAACACCTTCCTCTCACATAACCAACTTTTGAACCCATCTCATGGTTCACAGACCATGTTCACCCAAGGTTTTATTGATATTTTCCTTTCCCTCTTTTGGGATAAATAAAGTTCGATGGTGACTCCGTTATCGTTGCGAGGATTTACTCTCGAGGCTGTATTTTTATTTTTCACGCCGCGACAACTTGCTAGAAATAAACTTCTCAACATACAACTAGAAACAATAGCAAAAAGGTTGGAAGCTCTTGAATTTGCACAACTCTCTGCAAATACCAACTGTAACATACGTGAGCAAGCTCATGAAAGTGATGCTTGCTTACCAGAAAGTTTGGGGTTTTCAGAAGAGCATGTAAAGTATATGGGGAATTATCCAAACTTCTCTTACCGAAGCAACAATGTTTTACGACCACCACAGACAAACCGCCCCCCAAGGAACTCAGCAACAAAACCCAAGGCAAAGTATGGAAGAGATATTATCTCAAAGTTTGAAGAATACCCAAGGGCAACTTGACAGACTAGCTAAGGAGGTTGACGAGATGCAAAAGCGACACGAGGTTACTATGAAGAACATGGAGGTGCAAATGGGAAAATTGTCTAGTGACCTTGCAAATGCTACCAGGTTCGTGAGGACTTTGTTCGCCTCCGGAGGCGGCATAGCTCGAGGAGAGGAACATCCTCCGGTTGCGGAAGAGGCGAAGGTAGTGTTGATGCCTTCAAATCGAGGATGGCATAGCCTCCCTCAGGATTCACTAGTTCGAGAATCAGAACTGTTCGATTTTGGATCGTTGAACGCGGTGCCTGAGAGGTGGAAGAATTACTAACGGTGTTTTCTCCCTAGGTTTAATTTTATTTCCTTTTGAGAAAATTTGTGTTTGGTTCCCTTTCTCTTTATGTAATTTTCCTTGTGTTTATATATAAGGGGTGTTAGCATCTTAGCTACACACGAAAAATACTCTTGCTGGTTTGGTAGGTAAGTCGTCAATACTTAAAGTTGTTTAGGATGTTACATATTACTTATTCAAATTATGATAATATTTAATAATAGTAGATGTATAATATGAATTTATATTAATATTTTTTTATTAAAGATATGAAATTTATATAAATTTCATTCATCATAAAGTTGAATTATTTTTTGGTAACAACATTATTTCAAATTTATGTGGATAATTATACTTTTTCTATTTGGTGATACTCATCTTCATAAATTTATATATTTAAAAGTTTAATGTGAAATGCATGAAAGATAATATATTGAGTGAGCTGAAGGGTCACGCACAACATATTTAAAATTAATTACTCTTTTTAAATTGCTTTTTGTTACTTCTAAGAGCAAATAACTATTTAATTGAAATTAACAAAACATTCAGGTTTTAACTATAAAAGGATCAAAATAAATCTCTTTAGTACGTTCAAAGGATGAAACATATGGCTCAATTTCTTCTGTTTGTTTATTCTTTGATTATCTTTCTTTCTTTATTTTTTGGTGAAGCGGCGTTTGAGAGGACTGAAACTAGAATGCGTAAGCATTTTTCACACCATTTTAATTTTTTCTAAATTTGTTATCACCCTATTTTATCACATTTTAGTAACATTTTTTTCCCTTTATTTGGCAACGTAGTTACCATTCCTTGCACTTCTGACGCTAACTGTCCGAAGGTGATTAGTCCTTGCCATACAAAGTGTTTTGATGGTTTTTGTGGGTGGTATATTGAAGGTTCATATGAAGGGCCATAATTGCACAATCGAAACCAGGGGATATCACATTATTTCTACTTTTTTTCTTTACTTAAAAATATAAATTATGTTTATCTAGCTTTTAAATTTAATTTTATGTGTATGCTGCACTCTTTTTTCCTTCATCAAGTTTTATCTCAATAGATTTTCTTGTTAAGGTTTTTAATGAGGCAGTTGTTTGTTTCCTTGGGTTTTGGCATAGTCTACCCAATTTTTTATTTTTTTAATAATATGTTTCTTTGAGGTCTTACTTAGCTGAGATTTCCTCATGTATTATGCATGATGCCTATGTACGTCGTTGATATCTGAAAAAATTAAATGCATTTTTCCATAATAATTTTTGTACTTTTATCTATTATTTCTAAAGTTTCTTATTAACATATTCACGTTTTTTTACCTTCATTTGGTCATTAAAGATATTGCATATAACAACATCATTGCATTCCCTAAATAAACAAAAAATCCTTGCATAATTATAATAAGAGTAAATTACATTCCCCTTCTAAGAAAAGCTTGAATTAGACTCTCCTCCCCTCTTATGTTAAAATATACACTTCCCTCCTTTGCAAAGTAAAATTTATACTCCCCTCCCTTAAGAGATGTTTGAATTGCAACCCGCTCCCTTTATAATTAAATATGCACTACACTTTAATCTTTTTTTTTGGTGGTGGCCGGGATTCGAACCCCGTACCTTGCATATATTATGTATTGTCCCTACCAACTGAGCTAAGCTCAAGAGGACACACTTTAATTTTTTTTAGCATAAATCAATATTTTTATAATATATACTAATTTTAAATCACCATTTAAAAAAATCATTTCTTTATAATTTTGACTTTTTAATATCATGTTATCATCAAAACTTAAGGTGGTAATGTTAAGCATATTTTGTTCCAACATGCCCATCTATGAATCTTAGGACACTAATAGCACACTCTCTCTCTATGCTTTCTTAGTAGTTCTACAAACGGGCAACCCTAATCTACGTCTACCTTACTAAGGGTTTCAAGCGAATGGTTATATTAGGTTATAGCTTTAAAACGGACAGCTAGGTTCTTGTTTCCCTAATTATTAACCAGTTAATTCCTAGTTTCGGTAATGCACCACAAGACCCAATGGGTATCATCCACTAGGTACCTACGTCTAGGGTCAACAATTCCTATGCTATCTTTGGCTAGTTAATAATCACTTACTTCCTAGATAGATAATTATCAGTAAAGGGATATAAATATCAAGATATAAGCATCAAGTTAGTGATTGAAATATT
Source organism: Medicago truncatula (assembly GCF_003473485.1). Classification (NCBI taxonomy): domain Eukaryota; kingdom Viridiplantae; phylum Streptophyta; class Magnoliopsida; order Fabales; family Fabaceae; genus Medicago; species Medicago truncatula. The sequence goes on from NC_053047.1 coordinate 30,194,430, forward strand.
AGGCCCTATCATAATTTAAGTACTTAATCTAGGGTTGCACCTCTCACAGAAATAAAACGTCTTCGTAATAAAACTTTTTTTTTTTAGAGGATACTTCCAAATAAAACTTAATAGCTAACAAAAAAAAAAATGAAATAAACAGCATATTAAATTAAACAAATATCCAACAAAAATATACAGAGATCCATCTTAGAACTCTAACCTAAAAATATTTAGTTACACATGGTAACTAAAAACAAATTATTAAAGATAAAAACATACCCTAGAAAATCAAGGAGAAGATAAACTCTCTCCCGAAGCTCCAAAGTATCCTTCCACTTGAACTGCCACAATTCTAAACGAGAAATTTTGAATGAGGAAGGCTAGTATTTCTAGTGAAGATTTCTAACTGGGTTTTGGGCTAAAAACGCAGACTAAACCTAAAAAAACGAATAAAATGACGATGGTGCCCCAACATTTTTAGATGCTTGGGGCGCATGGCATATGCTTGAGGCGCATATGCCCCTTTGAAAATTCCCTAGGCACATTTTGCATGCCCTAGGCGCATGGTAATGAAATTCCATGCCCTAGGAGCATGCTCTTGTGAAGGGCCCAAATTCTTCAATCTTCGTCGTTTTTAGGTTTTCGTCTTCAAATAACTTGCCTCGGAACTTGGAAACAAAATTCATTCCTATGTAAAGTCTCCTAAGGCCTCTTGAATCTTTATTCTTTGTCTTCCCAAAGTCTTGACAATTTTTCAGTTGCTCTTGATTTGCCAATTTGCATGATTTCTTCGTGAAAACATTAATATAGAACTACAAACTCAAATATAGAAAACATTACGAAAATCCCGAAATCATAGGCAATCGTTATAATAATCCTCCTCTTTTCTTCTAAAAACTTTTGAAAATGACTGAAAAAACATGTTAAGAATAACGTAAGATGACCTACCATCACAACCCAAAACTTAAATTGTTGCTTGTCCTCAAGTAACGAAAGAAAAACATATTTTATTCTTTGCATTTTTTTCAGGAAAAACATACCTTTCCGAGTGTTGTGCTTAGGACATCATCCATCACATTTATAGCATATCAGCAACTAGCTTACCACAATACATTCAAGTGGATCTAACTTCGTAAAAGTAACCTTTATTCACAACCATACTCTTTTTCATGATACACGTATGTATCTTCTAAAGCACATAGGGATGGTCACGACATTTTCCCACTCCAGTCGTCACATGATTGTACCTTGCTATAAATATGAAGAAATTCTAAACAGACAGTCAAAATCAGATTATTTACACACTAGGAGGACTTGGAGAGTTATAACTTGGCTTAGGTTAAGGGTGGATATATTTAGGAAATTAGTAGGTTAACAAAGAAACTTGGAGTTAGTTTACTAACCTAGGGATTCCTACTAAAACATTACTGCACCGCCATCCTTCCTTCCTTGGTTCTATCAAAATGGGTAAAAGAGTAGAACTATTTGTCTTTTTATTTTTAACAAGAAGATATTTTTTTTTTAAGAGACCATTTTATGGCTCTTGATTATTATTATTATTTTTTGTGTAGATCCATGGTCATCTACATTTTTTCTTTTTTCTCTTTTCTGACAAATATGTTCTACTATTACCCCACCCCAAACATGATATGTTGCTAATTCCAAAGAGCAACCCCAAACTTAGTTTCAAAACATGTGTAGTCATCAAAAATATACCTATCTAACTCTAAGTGAAATCAAACAGGGTTCATGTAAAGTGCCAGATTGTGACGTAATTCATCACTAATAAAGAAAAGAACTTTCATCTGGAGGCTCAAAATGGTTTTACAATGGATAATAAGAATATTAAAAAGGGTGGCTTGAAAGGCTCAAGATACCAAAAGAAATTGCCTCGTGTGTATAATAACCTAATCGATCGTCCGTAAAGAACGGCCATAAATTCAAGCAAAAATAGCATTCATATGGAACACTCATAATATGTATATTGGAAATATTTATGTATCTAACAACCTAGAATGGATATGGAAATATTTGGCTCTGAATCTCACCAGTTATGCTATTAAGAAAAGAGTTGGTGATCCTATAAGTACCTTTACTAGCAAGCCCTAGAAATTTACCTCATTTGGCGGAAGAAGGAAATTGTGCTCTTGAATGTATGAAACTAGCCTGTACCTTAACTGCTTTGAAATGAATAACTAAGACTAAAACAAATTTAAGCATAAAAGGAAAGGTTGTAAATGTAATGCAAAAGATATAAAATTTTAGGCTTAAACCCACTTTTGACCCCCTAAGTTTCATAATGTAGCGATTTTGGCTCCCTTTTAAAAAAATGGCAAAAGACACCCCCCATGTTTAGTCTCTTTTGCAAAATCCCAATTTTGACTTGGTCAATCCTATGTGTCTCGCCAGCTGTGTAATTTTTTTAATTGAAAAGGAGAGTAATATCCATGCGTGTAATTGCAAAATAAAAAAAAAAAAAGAAAAAATCAAGGACAAATTGGCAGGCACATGAATCTTCATGAAAGGTAACATTGAACTTTCACCTTCAATCCATACCAAACATTTATCTTCTTCATTCAATCTTCCATTAATTTTCCAAAAACCCTATTATCTTAAATCCATACCAAACAAAAACCAACACTCCTTTCTTATTCTTCTTCTTCTTCTTGCTTGTTATTCTTTTCATGAAATATTATTCAATCAATCCAATAAACACCCAATTAGATCAGAGATTTGTTCTCCTTCTCAATCATTTTACATAAAGTTAATTAGTACTCAAATTTTACACTCAATTTTGAAACGCGGTTTTGGTCAGATCTTATTGAATCACATTTATGAGAATCACGTTTCTGAGAATCGCGTTCATGGCGATTTAACACGGTATGAAGGATTTGAAATGAGTTTGTGAAGGTGGTTGACACTGTAGGAGAGAACCGCGATTTGAAGAAAAAATTGATTTGATTTGAGAAACGAAATTAGTTTGTGAATTTGTTCTAAAGTGAGTTCTTCCTTTAAGAAAACACCAATTTTGAACTGGTTTAAGGATATGCTAAACTAGTTTAATTTTTTAGAAATTATGTGGGTTGATTTGGTTTTTCACTAGTTGGATTGGGTTTTTAAAATATGGATTAGGTTTGCTAATGTTGTTGATTTTAAGGATGTGGTTGTGTTTTTTGATTATGATGTGGTGGAAAGAACCCAAATGGAAGAAGAAAAGGGAGGTGATGGTTGTTGGGTGGTGGTGGTGTGGTTTGGAGAAGAAGCTCACGTGTGCCTCTCCAAATTACCCTTTCAGTTTTTCATTTTTTTAATTATGAATTACACGCGTGGATTTTTCTTTTCTTTTTAAATTTGAAAAATACACAGCTGTCAACTTTTAAAATTATGTGGCGTGACACATAGGATTGATTTAGTCAAAATTGGGGTTTTGCTAAAGGGAGTAAACATGAAGGGTGTCTTTTGCCATTCTTTTTAAAAGGGGGCCAAAATTGCTACATCTTGAAACTTAGGGGATTAAAAGTGGGTTTAAGCAACAGAAAAAATACAGAAATTGATTAGTCAGATCATATTAGCTTAGCAAAAATAAAAACGAGGAAAATAAAAATAATGGGTTGCCTCCCTTTCAGCGCTTGTTTAACGTCTGAGTCTAGACGGTCAATAGGTTGCCTCCTATTCAGTGCTTCTTTTGAGTCATTAGCTTGACAAAATAGGTTGCCTCCTATTCAGCGCGTGTTTAGCGTCCCGAGCCTGACGGATATGTCTAAGTGTCTTGTTTAGGCCCTTGAGTAGCTAATTTTTTTCTCCAGCTACCTAGGCCTGTCATATAGTCTCGCAGATGCATTACTTCCTTGATTGGAACCTTTGCCATCCATCTAGTCTGGTCCTTGATCTCAACACAATTGTTCTTGCATATGCGGTTTATTTCGAAACGCCCATACCAAGCCTTATGTACAAGAGTAGCTGGGTAGAAAAGCTCATGGGATTTGATCATAACTATGTCCCTCCTTCTGAAAGTGTTCTTATGTTTGACTTTGCTTCGAACCTCTTCCATGAAGTTGACTTGTCGGATCTCCTCTTGTGGATCTTTCTTAAAGTTTCCAAATAGTCGTCCCCCGGTTGATTTTCTTGTTGTTCGTTTAGTTCTTGCCATGTTGATCCTCTTATTTAATTTTGGTACCTTCAAGAAGTTAATACAACAATACTTTATGACAACAAGTTTTCAATTGGAGAGTTTGATTTAGACCTACTTCTTACGATGTAAAATTGATTTATAATTATAATTGATTTTAGTTTTTAACTTTTATTCACTTAGACTCAACTGACTCGATTGTTTTCTAAATGCAGACACGATCTAAATTAACTATTAAAGTTAATACCTAATGGCACTACTAATTAAAACTTAAGACTCTATTACTAATACTAAATGCTAATCCTAATCCTAAATGCAAAATTTAAATGACTACTCTAAATAATTAACCCTAATTAAACTAGACTCTATCTATCTAATGTAGATATTATAACAACTTGTTATTTTTACCACGACTCCCTAAATGAAATGTGAACAATAAAATAAAACCTAAACTAAGACTCTAAAAAATATAAAAATATAAAATAATAATGAACATAAACGAATGGGGTTAGTTCCTAAATGGGAAAAACAAAAAAGAAGACTCAACTAGACTCAAAATAAAAATGAAAATGACTCAACTAGGACTAAATATTTTTGGTATTTTTGAATTTTTTTTTTGTTGGTATTTTTGAAAACAAAAAAATAAAATGCGAAAAGATAAATAAAAATAAGTAATTCCAATTGTTCAGTCAAAAATATTAACAATCCCCGTCAGCGGCGCCAAAAACCTGATGTCACGATTAATGTGTTCGTTTAATTTAATGGCAAGTGTACCAATTGTTTCATCAAGTAATAAAGAGATAAGTAGAGTTTTGAATCCACATGGATTGTCCTTTCGTCCGAACATTTCTTGTTACTTATTTTTGTAAGTTTGACGGTATAAAAGTTAGGTTGCAATTTTTATCTGATTGCAACAAAGCAAGTTTACTTGTTTTGGTTGCAAGAAATGAAGTAGTGGTTAGGATTCTTCGAATCCCCTCTGTATATATGTTGTTGGATAATAAGTAATATAAATGTCGCGTTTATTTATCTTAGGTAGACTATGCACGTGATGAGGCCGTTGGGAGTTCCTACTCAGGTAAGGCACCACCCACTGGGCATCATCCACTAGGTACCTAATTGAAACATAAACTTTATATTGGGTTTCCAGTGTTTCCAATTGAAATGGAGGCCAAGGTTCCCTTAGATCTGCCCATCTATAGATCTTAGGACACTCATAGCACACTCTCTACGCTTTCTTAGTAGTTATACAAACGGGCAGCCCTAATCTACGTTTAGCTTACTAAGGGTTTCAAGAGAATGGTTCTATTAGGTTATAGCTTTAAATCGGACATCTAAGCGCCTTTTTCCAGATTTACTAACTAGTTAATTCATAGCTTCGGTAATGCACCACACGACCCAATGGGTATCATCCACTAGGTACCTACATATAAGGTCAACAATTCTTATGGTATCTTTGGCTAGTTAATAATCACTTACTTCCTAGATAGATAGTTATCAGTAATGGGATATAAATATCAAGATATAAGAATCCAGTTAGTGATAGCAATAATAGGCCCTGTCACAACCTAAGTACCTAATCTACGGTTGCACCTCTCATAGAAATAAAACTACTTCATAATAATACTTAATAACGAACAAAAGAATAAATAAATAAAATAAACGACATATTAAATTAAATAAATATCCAACAAAAATATATAGAAGTTCATCTTAAAACTCTAACCTAGAAAATCAAAGAGAAGATAGACTCTCTCCCGAAGCTCCAAAGTAGCCTTCCTCTTGAACTGTCACAGTTCCGAACGGGAAATTATGAACGAGGAAGGCTAGTATTTATAGTCGAGATTTCTAACTGGGTATGGGCTAAAAACGCGGGCTAAACCCAGAAAAACGAATAAAATGACGATTGCGCCCCCGCATTTTGTGATGCTTGGGGCGCATGGCATGTGCTTGGGGCACATATGCCTCTTTGCAAATGTCCTTGGCACTTTTTGCATGCCCCAGGGGCATGGTAATGAAATTACATGCCTTAGGCGCATGCTCTTATGCTTCTGGGCCCAAATTCTTCGATCTTCGTCATTTTTAGGTTTTCATCTTCAAATAACTTGCCTCAAAACTTGAAAACAAAATTCCTTCATATGTAAAGTGTAACGCACGTTTCAAATTAACTAATTATTTAATTGAGTCTAGAGTTATTTTAGATGAGTTTATATTATATTTATATAATATATGAGTGATTTATATGATTTATTATGATTGAGGTGGTTTATATAATTTTATGAGGAGTTGTGACTTATTTTATTGTTTAATAAAATAAGATTTGAAAATAAAATAAATATTGAGTTTAGGGGCTGTTTTGATATTTTAGAGAGTTTTGGGGGAGAAAGAGAGATAAGATAAGATAATTGGAGGAGGTATAAAAGGGAAACCTAGTTTTAGAAAAAACAGTACGTACGATCAGTTTTGGAGAAAAAGGGAGAAAAAGCCAAGAGAAGAGGGAGAAGACCTAGGGCTGCGATTTTCTTCAAACAAGGTAAGGGTGAGACTAACTTTGCAATTCTATTAAGTTTATGAACCAATGGTTGTATTTAGCATGAATTAGGATGAATTTAAGAGGAATTGAAAATTAGGTCAAATTGAGTGAATTCATGATTAAACGGTGAAAAGTTGTTAGATTGATGTAGAAACTGTTCCTAGACCTTAGATAATGTGTAGGATGAATTCTGGAATCAATGTTAGGCTTAAAACCATGAGAAAGGATGAATTTTCGTAAAAACTGCACTTGTAACACCCCGTTTTCCCAACATAAAAATTTCATACAATTATCAGAGTAAAACATCATGAAACGAGATATCGCATTCTTAAAAATCTTAAAACATAGATAAATAATAATTTATCCTTCATCGACAAAACTGCAGCGGAATTAAATTCAAAAATCATAAATTATCTTGGCACGTAGGCCCCATCATAATATCTCAAATAAATTCAGTTCAACATCATAAATGAACACGTAAAAGAATGAAGCATGCATATCATAAACCCCATCCCGTTACGTATCAGAGCAACCTAGGACTCAGTGAAGGCCACTCACGACAGCACAACTGCAATCTACGCTCGATCACCTGCAAGTTACTCATACGAAGAGCAACATTTCCAAGCAGAAGGGGTGAGATTTCACAAAACAATAATATCAATTAATATAATTCAACAATCGTGATTAACAACATAAACATCTTAAACATCATAACATCTTTGATAATAAAATATCAAGTAATCACTTTATTCAAATAACATAACATCTTAACATCATTTGACTCGACAATGCGACAATGCAACTTAAACCTCTTATATGCATGTGGTACCAATTCAGGGCATGAACCTCCAACATTATAGTATTAATATACTTTCAGGGCATAAGCCCCCAACATTATTTTGAGCAAATGCTCCATCATGGTGAGTACAAAGCTCCAGGGCATGAGCCCCCAACAAATGTATGCTAATGCATGGACTCAATCATCTAAAACATCTTAATCATCATCTCATATACATATCCAATAATTTGGATGTTCAACATCATCTTATTCATCTTATAATGACTCATGCAACTTAGTTAAATAACAATAGCAACATAGGTAGATCACAACAACAACATAATTTCATAATATCAATTCATTTCAACAACATCTTGATCATTCAATAATATTTCAAGTAATACATTTAATCATTAAATCACATTATAATCAACTTAGCAGTTAAACAGCTTCACAGATTTCAGTTAACATCTTAAATAGGTCAGATTACTACTGAAGGGTCCATCCCTAATCAATTTATGCGAAACAGATCGCAACATCCTAACTTGCATTCAGTTCTGGAAGTGCTCGCGAGGCGAGAGCATCTACTCGCCATGGTGATTACAAGCCAGAATTCCAACTAAAGTTGTTCTAAGCTAAATCAGGTTCAATCTCGTTCTAAATCATCATCTAATCTTTAATAAACATTTTTAGGCACTCAAAAGCATCTAAGGTTCAACTCAAAAGTCAAAAATACAGAATTCAACATGCTCTCTGGTCATGCTTGCTATGGCGAGTAAGGTTGCTCGCTGCGGCGAGCTACGACTTGTAACTCGCGAGGCGAAGGGAAATGGCTCGCGTGGCGAGCGATGAACTTCATCCCTCGCGAGGCGAGGATCATCGTTCGCGAGGCCGAGCGATGAATGTAGGCTCGGGCAGAAAGCAGTTTGTCACGAAAATTCATCTAATCTCATGGTTTAAAGCCTAATTTCGATTCCAGAATTCATCTTAAGCATAATCTAAGGTCAAAGGACGTTCTAAGCATCAATCTAACAACCTAACATCATTGGATCATCAAAATCACCTATTAACCCTAATTTCATAAACTTTCTAATTCAACCCTAACTTGTTAATTTGATCATCAGAATTGTAAGGATTAATACTATTGAATCATTAGTCTCACCCTTACCTTGTATGAAGAAATCGCAGCTCTCTATGGTGATTCTCCCTTCTCTTGGCTTTTTCCTCCTTTTTCCAATGTTTTGATCGTACGTACTAACTTTTCTAAAAACCTAGGTCTTCCTTTTTATATCTCTTTCCAATATCTTATCTTATCTTATCTCACTTTCTCCCCCAAAACTCTCTAAAATCTCAAAACAACCCTTAACTAAATATTTTATTTTATTTTCAAATCTTATTTTATTAAACAATAAAATAAGTCTCATATCCTCATAAAAATCATCACAACACATAATTCATCTAAAATCATCTAAATTGTCATAAATCATCAAAAATCACACATATATTATATAAATATAATATAACTCGTCTAGACTCGATTAAATAATTAATTAAATAAAAGTGGGCGTTACAACTCTCCCCAACTTAAAAGATTTTCGTCCTCGACAATTTACCTCAAGCAAACAACTCTGGATAAGACTCCAGCATCTTACTCTCTAGCTTCCACGTCAAGCTTTCACCAGTCGCTCCATCCCAAACGACTCTAACAAGGGGTATTTCCTTGCCTCTCAACGTCTTCACTTTCCGATCATCAATCCTCACAGGTAAAGTCTCTACCGTAAGTTTGTCTCTAACTTGTACATCATCACTTTGGATCACATGAGATGGATCCGGAACATACTTCCGAAGTTGCGACACATGGAAAACATCATGCAAATTCGAAAGATGCGGTGGTAATCCCACTCGATACGCCACCATTCCAACTCTTTCCGATATCTGATACGGACCTATAAATCTCGGAGTCAACTTCTTTGACTTCAAAGCACCTCCAACACCAGTCACAGGAGTGACTCTCAAAAACATGTGGTTTCCTTCTTGAAATTCAAGATCTTTCCTGCGCTTATCATGATAACTCTTTTGTCGACTCTACGACGCTTTCATTTTCTCTTTAATCATCTTAACTTTCTCAATAGTCTGTTGAACAATCTCTGGTCCTAAGACCACTCTTTCTCCTGACTCAAACCAACACAACGGAGTTCTGCATCTCCGACCATATAAAGCCTCAAAAGGTGCCATTACAATACTAGAATGATAACTATTATTGTATGTGAACTCAATCAACGGAAGATGACTATCCCAAGTTCCTCCTTGCTCAAGCACACAAACTCTCAACAAATCCTCTAGTGACTGAATCGTCCTCTCCGACTGACCATCTGTCTGCGGATGATAAGCCAAACTCAATCTCAACTTAGAACCTAAAGCCTCTTGCAAACTCTTCCAAAATCTAGAAGTAAATCTTGGATCTCTATCTGATACAATGCTCGAAGGAACACCATGCAACTTCACAATCTCCTTGATATAAATCTCAGCCAACTGGGCAACAAGGAAACTAATATTAATCGGTAGAAATTCACTAAGGGGTAATTGAAATCAAGAGCTAAATTAATTATTTTATTTGAAGAAGCTAAATTAGCCACTCAAATTGGTACCAAAGAGAATCAAACCTGAAACCTTAAGGAGGAACACAATCTCAGAGTCCAAGCCAATACCACTAAGCAATGACCCATTCTGGTCCATTGGAAATGAAAAGGGTACACTATATAAAAGATTTGAGGGCGTTTAAACACCATTGATTTAAGAGGAATGCTCGGAAACAAATTATATGTGAATATCCATCAGTAAAAGGTATCAATTGGGATAAAAGGTATCAATTGGGAAGATGAAGAATATGTAATTTTTTTAAGAAATTGTTACTAAGCCTGCCAAAAGACGAAAAAGTGAATTTTGGATTATATAATTCCAGAGGCTCCAAACCCAAGCAATATGTCTAAGCAATATTGTGCTATTGACAATCTAATGTTTTTAGGCTTAATGATGTGTTTCATCCTTGCAATTAGGCGTCATTTAAAAATTAGTTCTTGTAATCGCTAATCCTGACAATTTACCCTTGCATTGTTTAATCATTTAAAATTTCGTCCTTTGACCAACTTAATCACTGCCAAGTCATCAAATTAACAAAATGGCATGGGAATGGACAAAAATATCCTCGTCTTTATTATGAGAAAAAGATGAAGACAGGGGTAAAAATGTCATTTCAAGAATGGATGACGAGGGTATTTTTGTCCATTCCCATGCCATTTTGCTAATTTGATGACGTGGCAGTGATTAAGTTGTCAAAGGACGAAATTTTAAATGATTAAACAATGCAAGGGTAAATTGCCAGGATTAGCGATTACAGGACTAATTTTTAAATGACGCCTAATTGCAAGAACGAAACACATCATTAAGCCATGTTTCTATACACTATGGAAAGGAAAAAACCAAAAACAAATTTCAGAAATTATGCATGGGTTATGGAGTTTCCAAATTTCATATTACTTGCAGTGATATCTCAACTATGTCATGAGTGATAGAATTCTATAAATAAAAGTCACTAAGCTTTGCCAAAACACGAAAAGGTGACTGTGTTTGATTGTCTTGAATTATATAGTTCCAATGATTTCAAACCCAAAAAATATCTCCAACAGAAACTCTTAAAAAAGATTTCACAAAACACTAGCACACAGGCTTACGACATAACATGCACACCATTTGTCCAAATAGGTAAAGTAGTCCAAGAATCCCTCAACATCACCCAGCATAACAATAAGAGCAAAATTAAAATACAAGTACTTGAAATGCAACCCAATCAAATAGAAATTAAAAGAAAGTCTTCCAAACACCAATATAAATTGCTCCTTGGCACTAATTCTCACATGTTTCTTGCATATGTGCGTCATCGCAATCGTCAAACACAAATACACGAAATGGGTGAGTAATCAAGTTTTGTAACGTATACTAATAAATTAGACAAACACATATATAAATAACATCAATTCAACTCTTTCACAAGGCATAAGTTTTCTTCCGCGGGACACATTATCGCTCATAAGAATACACATTTAATCACAAGACACATGCATGAACAATTCTTGTAACACTTCAATTTCACTTGGTACCATCTAACTACTTAAAAATGGCAAGGAACATGGCAGTATATGCTCTTGTAAGAGACAAACACATTCAAGTCCTTGTATACTTGCTCAACTCAACCCAAAATTCATATACGTGACACACAAAAAATACTTAGTGGTTGCACGTAAGCTCCTAACATTTGGGATTTACCCACTAAACGACTTAGGAAATTTTCCCTCATTGTACTCTTATGATCTAACAAGTATACCCTAACTATTATTAGGCACCACTAGTATATGTTCCGTAACACTTAAGTTTGTCAAACCCTACCTATATGATGACAATATAACCAACACTCCATTGGATATTTGACCGTAAGACACACCTGATAGGTAAGAGAGATAATAATCACTTTCGAGCAGTGAAAAGCTCCAGAGAAAAGTTAGAGAGAAAAAGGAAATTGATATTTGATTTTGGATAAAATTCAATATTACAATCAGTAGTGATTATAAAGCTCAAAATTCTCTCTAAACCTATCTGATCAGGACACATGTCTACTGATCCAGCAATTGCAGGGAATAAAAAGTAAAAAGATCAACCAGGAAGGAATCATAGTACAATGGAATACAGCTGTCCATTTCACAGACTCTTCTAGAAACTCAGTGCTTTCCAGGTGCCTTCTTAGTGTTGCCTAACACATAGTCTTTGGCCCACGCTGGAGCTTGCCTGATCCTTGCCACTGTTGGCCTCTTGTCTTGACTTGGCCCAATCATTCCTTCAGATGTATCTGCTACTGGCACCTGCGTATCATTGCTTATCCCATCAAGTTTCACCTTGTCCTCAAGGTGCAGGTTTGGATATGCCTCCAGCAATTCATTTTGGTCTTCCCAAGTGGCTTCCTTAGCTGGAAGTCCTTCCCACTGAACCAGCAGCTGCTGCACCTTGCCCTTTTTAGTGTGTACAGACCTCTCTCCAAGTACGGTCAATGGCTGTAGTGGTATCATCGTGCCTTCAACTGAAGAATCCAACGAAGGAGGAGTGGCAGGAGGGTTTCCGTGGAACGCCTTTAGCTTCGAGACATGGAAAACGGGGTGTATGCGGGCTCCCGGAGGAAGAGACAATTCATAAGCTACAGGGCCAATGCGTTTGTTGATAGGAAAAGGGCCATGGAATCTCTTGCTGAACTTAGAGAAACAACGCCCACGCATTGTAGTCTGCCTATATGGTTGCAGACGCAGCCATACCCAATCCCCGACTTGGAATTCATGGTCACGACGGTGAGAATTAGCTTGGTTGCGCATTCGCATCTGTGCTTGTTGCAGATTGCTCTTCAGAACTTCAAGAATGCGATGGTGCACAGTCAGAGTTTCGTCCAGAGTTGCCACAACAGTGGATCCCTGCACATAGGCCTGAATGGTAGGTGGTGGTCGTCCATAAAGTGCTTCGAAAGGAGTCATTTTGATTGCTGACTGAAAGGATGAGTTGTACCAATGTTCAGCTAAGGGTAGGTACGCAACCCACTTCTTTGGGCTGTCACTCACATAGCATCGGAGGAAAGTTTCCAAGATTCTGTTTGTTACCTCCGTTTGACCATCAGATTGGGGATGATAGGCACTTGAAAAACATAAGGTAGTGCCATTCAACCGAAATAACTCCTTCCAGAATCGACTCACAAAGACCCTATCACGATCACTGACAATGGTTTTTGGCATTCCATGGAGCCGGTATATTTCCTTAATGAACACCGGTGCTAAAGATGATGCAGTGAACTGTGGTGCTAATGCAATGAAGTGGGCGTATTTCGTGAGCCTATCCACAATGACCCAAACAGTAGACTTCCCTTCAGACGGAGGCAATTGAGTGATAAAATCCATCGAAATATCTTCCCATACTTGACTCGGAATGGGTAACGGTTGAAGCAATCCTTGTGGTCGTTGGGTGGAGTATTTGTGTTGCTGACAGGGAATGCATTCTTGGACAAAATCTTTGACATCCTTAGCCAAGTTAGGCCACGAAAAAGAGGCTGCGAGTCGTGCTAGTGTTCCCTTGACTCCGGAATGTCCACCAACAGGGGCCGCATGAAATTCCTGCAAGAGCTGGGTACGCAGATTGGTCTCTTCTGGTATAAACAAGCGCTCCTTAAAGAACAAAAGTCCCTGAGTAAAAGTGAAATGAGTGTGAACAGCTTCTGGCCCGGTTAATTTTTGCACTAGAGTGTCACCAAGGGTGGTGTTCTCATAGAATTCACGCAGTGTCTTCAGCAGGGTCGGTTGACACTCAGTAATAGCAGCATACATGTGAGTTGGTGGCTCCTCCGGTCGAGAGAGTGCGTCTGCCACCACATTGGTTCGGCCAGGGGTGTAGTGTATCTCATAGTCAAACCCCAAGAGCTTGGCGAGCCATTTATGTTGGGCTGGTGTCTGAATGGTTTGGGATAGTAACCCTCTTAAGCTTTGTTGATCCGTAAAGATACGGAAGTGTCTTCCCAAGAGATAGTGACGCCATTTCTTAACCGAGGTGGTGATAGCATAGATCTCGCGTTCATAAGCCGAGGCTGTCATCATCCGTGGGCACAATTTTTTGCTGAAGAAAGCAATAGGGTGTGTTTTTTGGGATAGAATAGCACCAACAGCTATACCAGAAGCATCAGTGGTAACGTCAAAGGAAGTAGAAAAATCTGGAATGCCTAACACCGGAAGCGTAGTCATGGCCTCTTTGAGTGTATGGAAAGCCTTGAGTGCTTCATCAGTCCAGACAAATGCTTGATGCCGGAGAAGATCAGTTAATGGCCCTGCTACAGTAGCATAATGCTGCACAAATTTACGGTAAAAACCGGTCAAACCCAAGAATCCACGCAAGGCAGTGACAGTGGAAGGGGGTGGCCAATCCTGAATTGCTTGCAGCTTTTCTGGGTCTGCTTCCACTCCATTTGTAGTAATGATATGACCGAGATAGGCTACACGAGGAACTGCAAAGTCACACTTTGATTCTTTTGCAAACAGGTGTTGTTGTTCTAACAACGTAAGGACTTGCTGCAAGTGGACTAAATGGTCCTCCTATGTTCGACTATAGATGAGGATGTCATCGAAGAATATGAGAACAAATTTTCGGAGAAATTGACTGAATATTTTATTCATGGTGGCCTGGAAGGTAGACGGGGCGTTAGAGAGCCCAAAAGGCATCACACGAAACTCAAAATGACCATCAACTGTTCGGAAGGCTGTTTTAAAGCAATCTTCTGGTGCCACTCGGATTTGATGGTAACCTGAGCGAAGATCCAGCTTAGAGAAAACAGTCGCACCGTGTAATTCGTCCAATAACTCATCAATCGTTGGTATGGGAAAACGGTCCTTCACCGTGACTGTGTTAAGTGCCCTGTAATCAACACAGAAGCGCCAAGAGCCGTCCTTCTTGCGCACCAATAAGACTGGAGAAGAAAAAGGGCTAGTGCTGGGTTGTATGATTCCATCAGAGAGCATATCTTTGATCATTGAGGTCATGATGTCTTTTTGATATTGTGGGTAGCGATAGGGGCGAACATTGACTGGCTGGGTTTGGGGTAAAAGATGGATATGGTGATCCTGGGTTCTGTGTGGTGGTAATCCAGTAGGTGTGGTGAAGACCCCTGCAAATTTGTGGAGGATAGTTGAAATTTCAGGGTGTATTGGGGTTAATTTGGGAGGTGGGTTTAGGGGCGGAGCAGAGTGAAGGTTATATTGGGCTAGGGTAACAGTATGTGCGGATTCAATGGAGTTGGTGAAAAGAAAACGACAAAACTGGGAGTAAGTGGCTAGGGTAGATTGAGTAGGTGGTTCACCAATCAGAGTGATGGGTCTGTGGTTGTAAGTAAACTGGATAGATGGAACAGAGTAATCAGAGAAGAAGGCTCCCAGTGTCTGTAACCATTGAACCCCCAAGACTAAGTCTGCACCATGAATAGGAAGGATGTAGAATGGAATGGGAAACTGTTGTTCTGCTAGCGTCACCGGAACTTGTTCACATAACCCTTCACAGTGAATGGTTTGCCCATTACCCACCACAACAGAGAATGGTGTGATAGATACCATTGGCAGGCCTAGAAATTCAGCCACTCGAGGCTGCATAATGTTGTGTGAGCTCCCAGAATCAATGAGGATAGTGACAGCCATTTCGCGAACATGACCTTGAATCCGGAGGGTGCGAGGAGATGGTGGGCCGGCGAGAGCTGCGTGTGACAGTTGAAAATGTTCACCTGTTGTGGGTGAACTTGGAGTGGAAGACGCTGCCTCCGTAACACTTGGCACCGGCGACGGTGGTCCGGCTTCGGAGACCACAATTTCCTCATCAACATCAGTATCATCCGTGAGGAAAAGCAAGAACTGCTTGCGAGCGCAACGATGTCCAGGGTGGAATTTCTCATCACAGTTGAAGCACAAACCCTTGGATCTACGTTCCTGCTGCTCTGTTTGATTCAGTCGTCGAACTGGTAGATTCGGAGGTGCCCCCAGAATGGACGGTGGCGGAGCGACAGCCGGCACGGTGGTCTGGATCGGCGGTGGTCGTTGTCGGAAAGTTGCTCGAGACGCCGCGATCTTGGTCTCGACGAGTTTGGCGAGGTCTATAGCTTGTGGTAGTGATACTGGCTTCAGAACGGTGAGCTCGTGGTGGATTTCGCGCCGCAAACCTGAAAGAAAACAATTCAACAGAGAAATAGCAGATAATCCTGTCACCCTATTAGAGAGGGTTTCGAATTGTTGTTGATACTCTAGCACACTCCCAGTTTGTTGGAGCTTGTAAAGAGAAGCTTCATGGTTGTCGAACGATGATGGACCAAAACGGATCTCCAACGCACGAAGAAACTCCGGCCAAGTGGTGATGAGGTTGTTGGAGTGCAACCACTTGAACCAACTTAGCGCCGGTCCCTGAAGAAAGAAGGGAATCAGGATCAAACGGCGTGCATGAGGGGTATTAGAGAGGTCAAAATAATTCTCAGCTTTGAAGATCCAATCCAATGGATCCTTGCCATCGAATTGAGAGAGGGTAATTTTGGGGAGTTTGATTGTGGAATTTGGATCTGGATTGGTATGGGTTTTGATGGGTTGAGATTCAAGGTGGGATGAAAGTTGTTCTTTGATGAGAAGGGGAAGTTGTGTGGTGAGAAAGGATTGAAAATTAATCTGTTGCTGAGAAACAGCTGCCAGAGAAATTTGCAAGTCCTGGATCTGGGAAGTTGTATCATCGGTTGATTTTTCTGCTTTTTCAATTTTGGGAGGCATGATGAAAAGCAATGAAAGCACCAATGATAGGTAAGAGAGATAATAATCACTTTCAAGCAGTGAAAAGCTCCAGAGAAAAGTTAGAGAGAAAAAGGAAATTGATATTTGATTTTGGATAAAATTCAATATTACAATCAGTAGTGATTATAAAGCTCAAAATTCTCTCTAAACCTATCTGATCAGGACACATGTCTACTGATCCAGCAATTGCAGGGAATAAAAAGTAAAAAGATCAACCAGGAAGGAATCATAGTACAATGGAATACAGCTGTCCATTTCACAGACTCTTCTAGAAACTCAGTGCTTTCCAGGTGCCTTCTTAGTGTTGCCTAACACATAGTCTTTGGCCCACGCTGGAGCTTGCCTGATCCTTGCCACTGTTGGCCTCTTGTCTTGACTTGGCCCAATCATTCCTTCAGATGTATCTGCTACTGGCACCTGCGTATCACACCTCTCCTCCCTTGTTGGCCCAAGTCACTCCTCAAATATAGCCCCATCTTGAGCTAGAGATCGGTTATCTCAATTCACATGTAGTACACAATGCATATTTCAACAAAATACTTATTATTCACATATTTACAAATGTTTGAGTATATATTAACTCATATTGATTTGAGTTGCTTACATAGCAGTCTTGTGACTTTTGATTTCTTTGAGTGATTTGATTGAAGAATTCTTTAGTTCGTGTCACATGTTGGTTAAAAGCTTCTTTATATAGAAATTGAGCAGGATATGCCGTCAGTGCCACATTCTCAGCATCATTTTCCACAGTGATTGATGGAGATTGTGGTGAGTTGAGGAATAAAAATCAATCAAGATGAATTCATTTCATATGATTTGAATATGAAGGAGGTTGATTATTGGGAACAAAATTAAAAATGTTCACTTGTACCACTTATGGTTTTATAAGTAAAAGTTATAATCTTGATTCAATGTGTCATTGATTGAATTGAACCTTGTTTGCGTTCTTACTATCAATATCCATCTAGTTTGTATTATTATTTATTTTAATTCACCTAAGAAAAATTAGTGAAATTTTATGTTACTAAGTTTTTTTTTATTTTTTTTATTTTTTTTATTTTTTTTTTTATAGGTGCTCTGAAAAGTACTGTATGCATCAGAGACAATATGTGTTGAAACTTTGCATACAATAATATTTATATACATCTCGTGTAGGTTCTTGTCAATTATTTTCTGCACTATTTTATATTTGGTTGAATTTTTTAATTTCATTTTTTTTGGAAAATTGTTTGGAAGATTCTGGATAAAGTGTTAGCATCTGTCTTCATACAGATCAAGAAAGGAGGTTTATAGGATTTGGACATATTGAGCTTGCAACAGAAGAAGAACCATAAAAAGCAAGGTTTTGTGTCTAGCCTCTCAATATCATTTTATAGTTATCAGTGGAAGCAATAATGTCATATATTACTTCTCTGATACACTTAAAGTTTAGTTATCGTTTTGAGTGGAATTCATTGTCTCCATTTGATATTTGAAGTGAACTGCGATGTTATGTTTGATATTTGTCTCTAATATATATGTAAACTAGTTAAGACAAGAGCATACTTGGTGAAACCATGGGAAAGACAAGAACACGGTGTGTTGGCTGAGAGGTGACTTGTGAGAACGGCTACTTCTTCCTCAAAGGTAGTCAAAATGATTGATCACCAAAGTATGTAATTTGAAAAAATGCATTGACCACATTTCTCAAGAGTGCTTCATTAAAGAATTTACTTCTGCATGAAAACATTTCTCCCTCTATTTGTCCTGTTGATCAGTCCTTTCATTCCTAGTCCTTATGTGCAAGACAATTGAAAAACTGGCAACCAACTAATCTCTTTTACTGTTTTTACTTTGATAAATTCGTTTAATTGCTAAGTTGATCGACATTCCGTGTAGAGAAGATAATTTACTTTTTAATAATACTTGTTACGATTTAGTGCACTTATCAATTCGTCCATCATTTACACAAACTTGAAAAGAGTATATACATATATACTTCGTCTTTCTTATATTCTTGTAGAGAAATTTGGCCGGGTGAGCCTTTTTTTTTTGTCCTAATGTTTTGTCTTTCCAGTGCATTCTCTATTGTTGTGTTTTTCCTCTTAATTTTGACATTTTTGCAATATATTATCATAAGATGCAGGGATGGGTGTATTCGGAAGACATGGTTGGTGTAAATGCCCCACCTAAAATTTTGATTGTTTTGAATTATATAGTTCCACTGATTCCAAACCCAAGCAATATCTTCAATAGAAACTTTTAGAAAAGATTTCAAGAAACACAAGCACATAGGCTTAGGACATAGCATGCATACCATTTGTCCAAATAGAAATGTTCAGTTTTTCGAAACAAAGAGTGATCCATCAAACACATAGAAACACCCCTAAAATGTCACGGTTGAATTTGTCAATTAAACAAATAGGTAACATAGTCAAAGAATCCCTCGACGTAACCCTACCAGAGCTGTGAGAGTAAAATTACAATACAAGTACTTGACATGCAAGCCAATCAAATAACAACATAATAGAAAATAAAAGAAAGTCTTCCAAACGCCAATATAAATAGCTCTTTCGAACTACTTATAACATATTTCTTGCGCCTGTGCGTCATTGCAATCGTCAAACACAAATACACGAAAGGGGTGAGTAATCAGTTTCATAAAGTATAATAATAAACATGTATAAATAACATCAATTCAATTCTATTACAAGGCATAAGTTTTCTTTGAAGGGACGCATTTTCACTCACATGAATACACATTTAACCACAAGACACATGCATGCACAGTTTCTGTAACACTTCTATTTCACTTTGTTAAACCATCTCGTGCCCATCTCAGATTTTATCACAAATAAGAACATTTTTCCATCCCAATATTAAGGGCATATCTTAACACATCTTATGTTTTGAGTTGTACTTATTAATGTTAGTATTCCCTTTAAACAAAAAGTGATAACTTGTTTTTTTACAAAAAAAATAGAACTAACATATGTAAAGCAAACAAGTTCTAAAGGATTAGCTTATATTTAATTTTTCCGTCAAAAAAACTTATATTTAATTTTATTAATAATAAATTTAAAAATGAAAACGGTCCTTGGAAATTTCAACAGTTCCGATATTAGTCCTTGTACTTTTCATCTTTTTTCTTTTGATTCTTGTTGTTTTATTTTACTCCTTGCAAAATTTATTTATATTAAAAATAGTCCTTATAATATGTCAAGTATTTGATTTTAACACTTAAAACAAGGACTAAAATGTATATTACAAAGAATGATTTGGTGTTGGGTACCTTGCAAATGTGAGGATAGATGATGGTCTCATCATTCAACATATTAATTAGAATGTGGGACATCCTGTTGACAAAATGTTAACATTAATTTCCTTCAAAAAAAAAAAATGTTAATATTAATTAATTAACAAATATATCAGCCCCTAAAGTAGAATGAAGTAGAATGAACAAATCTCAAGTCGACCATACCACAATTCTTTTCATAGGAAAAATAAATGCTCTAAACCATCAAATCCTCCTGCAAAAACAATCGTATTGAGTGTTAATTCAAACAAAAGTAGTAGTAAAATATAGTTCATAATCCGATATCACCTACTAAAAGTGTGGAAATTTACAAAAAGGTAAAACCAAAATAACTTTGAGCGGGTTGATATGCCTCAGGAAAACTGAGATATAAGGTACAACATGAATAAAAGGCTATCAACAATAAGGTTTATTACATTACATTTCATGTGATAAACCCTTATGCCATAAGCACTTAAATAAGGTCCTATGTATAATATTTTAGTCTATTACACTACATTTTTTCGACCTTCAAAATGATCATGATCTAGCTAGATAGTCTTAAACTAACCGAAAGCAAATAAATTGGTGGAGCAATGTAAAACATACCTTCTCATCACACAGATTCTTTACGGTTCGGTTGAGGTCACCGTCCCAATGATTTTCTTCGTCAATTTCTACAGTTTGAAGATTTGGTGTGTTGGCCACTCCCAATGAAAAATGTTCCATTTGAGGACATTTTTTGACAACTACAACTTCCAGCATGGGAAACTTAATGGGGCATAAGCATGAGCAAAATCGACATAGCCTTTGTAAAGAAATTAGTTTTAGAGTTTGTAAACTGCAAAATGAAATCTCGTTTGTCTCATCTTCTTTACCGTTCACAATATCCTCAAGCCAATTACACATTTGAATCTTCATTGTTCTGAGTTTGACAAGACTCTTTGCTGTTGAGTGTGTTATCAAATTTTTCGACCCATTGCAGTATGATACCTCCAAATAGGTCATGTAACTAAAGGTAACCGAGGACGGAACCAACTTTATCAGACTGGAACATTGGTAAACATCAATTCTTTCAAGAAAATGCAGAAAAGGATCCATTTGAAATCCTTCTTTGCATATATATCGAAGCTTAGCCAGGTACCATAATTTCAACTCTCTAAGTCGCGGGCTAATTTGAGTTGTACTCTCAACACTTGTAAGTACCTCCTGCAAGTAGAATATTATCAGCTTTTGAAACAATCAAGTTGTGCTAAGTAGAATATTAGCACATAAAATTATCAATGAATAACACTCAATCAACGTAATAGACAAGCTTTTGAAAAATATGATATTTGACACTACTCTTACCTCTTCAATCACAAAAAGAGCTTGATATGTTGAGATATTGAGCACATCATTTCTGGAACTTTCTTTGTGTCTCAAAGACTCTGCCTTAAATAGCACTATTTTTGGACATCGAAACAAGTTGATTGTTTTCAATGATTTACATTGAAGAGAATGAACCCCAACAAAGAATGCCTTAAGTTTGGTCAAATCATAAAGTTTAATGGATGTTAAATGAAGAAACACAAATTTAACCATCTCATCTGGTCCTTCTTCCTTGGCCACAATTTCTTCAATCCCACATTTACTTACTTGAAGACTTTGAAGTTGCTTCATATCTCTAGCAACTGAGAGTGGAAAGAGGCTCATCAAGCTTTTGCATCCCACAACAGAAACATCACTTAAATTTTCAAACCTCAGTGTGTAATGTGGATCCTCTTTCCATACATGCTTCAGTTTTGGAAGATTAGATAGTTTTAATTTCTTTAATTGAGTAGAATTATGCACAACAATTTCTTTTGCAAATTCACCTTTCAAATCAAAAACTGCTTCTAATGAATTACAATCTTCAACCTCTAATTCTTCCAAGTTCATCAACATTTCTAGCAAGTTAGGTTGAAATAGCACATCGGATAAAAAATCACATTTATGAACCACTAGATGCTTCAAACTCCTAAATGCTTTATGCTCAAGTCGACCATACCACAACTCTTTTAACTCGGGATATTCAGATAGTATTAAATGCTTGAAACTACCAAATCCCAGCTGTAAAAACAATTGTATTATGAGTTAGTTCAAACAAAAGTAGTAGTAAAATATAGTGCATTTACAAAATCTATATACATAGGTAAAAATGTTCTTTGTAAATTTGAAATACAATTACTTTCACTTTTCTTTTGAAAAATTCTTACAACTACTTTTTAACGATATATGGTCACAATGTAAACACACAAACGTGCGCGCGTTGTAAATCAAGCATACCTTATCTTCAAACATGTTGTATATTGTATTGTTTAGGTTTCCCTTCCAATGCCATTCTGAATCATTTTCTGCAATTTTGACTTTTCGAAGAATTGGTGTGCTTGTGTCTCCAGCAGAAAAAATCTTCATACAAGAACATTCCCTCACAATTACTTTCTCCAACAAAGGGAACTTCATGAAACACTTACTAGAGCAAAACTTGATGAGGCTTGGCAAACATTCCAACATCAAAGTTTGTAAACTAATAAAAGCAATGTCAACATTTTCTACTCCATTAACTACTTCTTCAAGTGAATTACAACCTTTTATCTTCAGCACAGTGAGCTTGTCCAAACTGCGTGCAGTAAGAGTTGAGATCAAATATTTTAGCCCATTGCATTCTGTTATCTCTAACTTTGCAAGATGATTAAGGTTGACGGAGGAAGGCATCAAATTTGTCAGACTAGAACAACTATCAACATGTAAGTATTCAAGGGACTCAAGAACTGGGTCAATTTGGGATCCTTCCTCGCATATATGTTGAAGTTTAGGTAATTCATTCAATGTCAGTCTTTTGATATGTGGATGAGTCTTCTCAGTTATTTCTCCTTTATCTTGAAATATCTTCTTGAAGCAACTCCACTCAACAAATAGTGACTCAAGAGTATGCACATTTTCAAGAAACCAATAAGGAAATCTTGCCTCTTCCGTGTTATAGCAAGCCAAACCAAGACTGGTCATTTTGCTAAAGAGGGAACTTGGGTTCTGGGTTTTCAATATCATGTCAGCATCTGCCTGTACCATCCTCAACAACTCCAAGTTTGGAATCACCTAAAACATATTTAAACAACAATGTAAAATAATTAAAAAAAATATTATTGAATGAAGCAATAATTACTATTTACTAAAATTTGTCTTTTAAATGTTTTTGAATACTCTACATTTTTCAATTTCTTTTAAACTCACATATATCCTTTATATAATTTATTATCAAATACTTTTGAGAAATGGCCAATGTTAGTAGTTGTTATTTTTGTTATAGAAATTATAAAGCACATCTATGAAGTAAAATATTTTAATAACTTTTGATATTAATAGTTCAAAATATTTTGCTCTCAATTGATTATATGGCGTTTTTATCTATTCTTAATTACCAGACATGTAAATAGTCATCATGATATGCATACCTCTTCAGCAATGAAAAGTGGTTGCTCCGTTGAAACAGAGTGTTTGTTATCATGAAAATTGGATAGAGTTCTGAACAAATTCAACTTTGTAGATTTGGAAACACTAATTTCCTTCAAAGATGGGCATGCTAGAGTATGATTTCCAGCATAGAAACCATTGAGTTTATATAAGCCCCAAAGCAATAAAATACTAAGCTGGTTAAACTCAAATATGGTAGCTGCATTCACTCTAGATTCTTTCTCCTCTGCAACAATTTGCTTCATGTTCCGACACCATTTTATACCGAGTTTCTTAAGATGTGAGCAACGAGTGGCTACGGAGAATGGTAGTAAATACTCCAAGCTTTCACAACTTACTACTTGTACAGTTATAAGATTTTGAAAACTAAGAATCCCTTGAGGATCTTCACTCCATATCTTTTGCAAATTCCACAATCCATCTATAGTAACTTCTTTCAAATGTGTTGTATCCTCTACACTGTTATTTTCATTGAAAGTCAATTCAAATATCTCTTCAACTGAATTACAATTTGTAACCTCCAACTTCTCAAGCTCATTATATGTATTTTGCATTGAAGAAGGAAAAACCACCACAATTTTCTTACAATTGTTCACTTCCAACACCTTCGATGTTTCAAATTGGTAATGCCATATTGTCTTCAAGCTGGCCATATCCTTCAGTATGATTTTCTCTAATTTCAAAAAATTAACCTATGAATTTATAAATAATCGCTATTAGTATAAACAATTATTTAAATTACAAGTTTAAAATTAATTGGATGCTCCAATAATAGAATTACCATACCTCTTTTACTGCATTATTTCTCTCTGTTTTAGCTATAATCTCCTCCATGATAGGACAATTACTTATTTCAAGATGTTTGAGGTTCATAAAACTTTCAACCAAAGTAGAGGAGAATAAATACTTCAATCCAACACAATTATCCACAATCAAGCTAGTCAAGTTGCACATTGATTGATAATTGTCATCCCAAATTTGATTCAAATTGAGAAGTGAGCTCAATTTAAGGGCATCCAAATTAGGAAATGCAACCTACATACAGAAATCATTACTGAAGGCTTAGTTTACAAAAGAAGTTTTGTCACTAAATATATATACCCCTTATTAATATTACCAATTTGTCTGAATATATGTTAAGTTAACATAGTAATAATCACACACATTTGAGACAAATTTATTACTCCAACAACTTTTCTTAATACCCGTAATTTTGTAAACCAGTACTCATATAAAAAGATACGGAGCGAGTACACGCTTTCTAAACATTTAATAATGTTAGGTCCATAATTAATCAAAACGAGGTAAAAAAGGTCCAAAATATTTGCATTGATTACTGTGAAATTAGAGAAACCCATAGAGAGAATTTAAGAGATGATGTGCAATACAGCACAAGATTGATGTACAATGTGATAGTTATTTTATGATTGATTGATATTCCTAATTGTTGTATTAAATGACGATATAATGCTGTTATTAGCTTTTCTAGTCATTTACTCTTTTTTCACTAAACGTACCAATTTATTCATTAATTAATCTGTTTCTACATATCACACAGTTAAAAATTATATCATTTGTATCAAAAGAAGTTAAAAACAAAATAACATACCTGAGCATTATTAAAAAATGGTGTAGTATAAGCATAAGGCTCTAGACCTTGATACTTTTCCTTACTTCTATGATGTGTCAAATAATCAGAGGCGAAATTATCAAGTGTCTCCAAATGTTCTAAAGTCAAAGAACGCAATTGAAGAAACTCGATTTTTTCATCAGTGATATCATTTTTTGCACTTGAATTGTTGTCTCCAAACACTACTTTCTTCAGAGAATTGCACTCACAAACTTCAATATTAGAAATGTGGGAAAGTTCTTTAACTACTGCATAGGAAAATAGATATTTTAATTGGATGCAGTTTTTGACTTTGATAACACTGAGTTTTCCAAAAGAAGCAATTGAAGGTTGACCATGAAAAATATGCTCCAAATTTTTAAGATTAAGAAGTACTAGTGTTTTCAAGATGGGAAACGACACATGGATTTGATTCCTCTCTTTAGAGTCAACAATGTGCTTCATGTTTGCATTATTTTGGATGTGGAGATGTTTCAGAAATGGAAATCCTTCCCCATTTAGTTGATAAAGCACATTTTGAATTCCATCTACATCATCCAAGTACAAATTCTCAACACCTTTAATCAATGCTTTAATTCCATGCTCGAATTGTATGTTTGTACCAAGTTTGAGCATCAATGTTTTTAAGGTTCCATCCTCAATGTCAGACCAGTCCCATACATCTCCAATAGCTATTTTATATCTTTCCAGCTTCTCAAACATCAATCGTAAGTCCCTTGGCAACATCCAAGTCTCACGGATTTGTAATTCTAGAGCTTTCAAGTTGGGTAGCTTTCGAAGCTCAGCAATACTAGCATGTTCATTTTGAACCGTTGAATTCACATCTTCCCAATTAATAGAGGTATTTCCCATGTACAACTCCTCCAATTTAGTCAAGTTTGATATGATGTTGGGTGGGACCACTTCTATTCCTAAATGGCTCAAATAAAGCATTCTCAATTGAGTCAATTTCCCTATTTCTATTGGGAACTTGGTCATTGAAGAATTCCACAAGCTAAGAATTTCTAAATTTTGCAAAGCTTCTATTGCATGCATATTTTCCAAAACACAATGATCCAAACACAACGTTTTAAGGTCCGTTAAGAACCAAAATGGAGTGGGTAATGAAGAGAAGTTCAAAGATGTTAAATCTAACACTCTAAGGCTTCCCATATCCTCAAAAAAATTATCCGGGATTTCTAATGAACGATTCCTACCGCGCAAATAGAAAAGCTTAATGTTTGGACAATCAATTATTTGAGGAAGCCCATGCATATGACACTCATCTAGAACAATTTGCGTGCACCTTTTTAAAAAGTCCTTGGTTGGCCATCCCTCGTAAGACTGTTTCTTTAGAAATACATGTTTGTCCCTACATGCTATGAAGATAGCGAAATCTCGAACCAAGTCATGCATTTGGATCTTTCCCCTTTTTTTAACACCAAGCAAAAGACAAGTTGCCTCCAAAGATTCGATTACTCTATAAAGTATGATTCTTGCATCATCAATGGTATGATTTAATATGTCCAAACCCATTGCAACTCTCAGAGAGTACTCTACAACAGTATCTGGCAGTAATGCAAAAAGCAAGAAGAGATCCCTTATTTCATCACTCTCCAATGAGTTGTAACTCAATTCAAAAGCAGAATAAGTTTTTGCATTCATCTCGCTATGATCATTACTTTGTAGTTTCCTTAACGCATATTTCCAATATTGAACGTCCCTCTTATTTTCCATTCCATGCGCTACGGTCACTACCATAAGAGGCAAACCTTCACATTTTTGGGCAATCTGAATTGCTACATCTTTCAAAGTGCTATCATTAACTACATCACCTGCCATCAATTGAAACAATCTCCATGTCTCGTTTTCACTCATAACTTCAACTTTGAAAGTGAAATCCTTTGGAACACCCATTTGCAGCAACAGACCTTGATCTCTACTTGTCATCAACAATTTGCAACCATTATGTTCATCACCAACTGGTATCCCCACTTCTTTCCAATCAAGTATGGTCCATATGTTATCTAGAATGATAAGGATACTTTTCTCCATCTTGATTCTTTGTCTTAGGCGATGTGCTCTGCCAAGAATAGTCTCCTCTTCAAATCGCAGACCCAAGAAATCTGCAATCTCCCCTTGAATCTTTTTAAAGTCTGGATTTTTCGATACTTCTATCTCAACCACTCTATCGAACAACTTATGTTCCTTGGCTATTTGAGCAACTTTCTCCACAAGAGTGGTCTTACCCACCCCACCCAAACCATAGACCCCAATGTTGCATGAAGTAGAATCTGCTAAAGCTTTCACAATGTCCTCCTTAAGTGACTCTCTTGTGTCATACTTTTCACGATCTCTTGTTGAGGAAGAGGCTACTACATCTAGAGGGGGAAGGTAGCCAACTTGATCAAAAATCCCTTTTCCTTGAACTTGAACAACATCTTTTAAAATTTTTGTGGCTTTCCTACTTAGTTGATGTCGTAAAATCAAGTTGGGGAACGGCCATGCTGAGCAGCTAACATTGGCATTGCGAGGATCGTTTTGGAGCCCATTCGCCTTTTCAATAACCTCGTTCACTTTCTCCAACCGATTCAGAACATCTTTTTCAATTTCTTTACCATTTCCCCTTTCTCTTTCAACCGAATGGATCATTCTTGCTCTTGCAGCCTCAAGATCTTCAACATGATCCTTTAACGTCTTGAAGTTACCTTTGTAGAATATCAAGTAACTTGCTTGACGTCCAATAGGCACAACGGTATATTCTGCTATTTTTGCAACAACAGAAATTAAAATTTCCATTGATTTTCGTTTCTTCTCCTCTTCCTTGAGACTTGAGTCAAAATCTGAAAGTGAAAGCAAAAGATACTATTTATGGATGAGGGCAAAAGAAACAAGGGCAACACAACATTTGGAAATGTGAGGACATTAACACACTATTCTTATTTTCGAAGGAGAACTGCTATTATTAAATAAAACATGTACTTTGGTTAGAATTAGAAAAATGTAATTGTAAACAATAAAATCCAATAATAAAGGTAGATTGGGCAAACTGAATTTCATTACAATCATGTGTAACCGATCAAAAATTTAAGACGGACTACGATCTACGTGACTTTCCATAGACACGTAAGAAGTTAACGAATGTTGCATAATGATCGGTATAAAAAAAACTAGTTACAAATATTTTAGGGATGAAAACAAATTAAATTGATTCAGGGGTCAATTGGTTTATGATCAAAGGTTTAAGACAGACTTTTGTGAGGCCATTAAATGTCGAACCGTGTTTGCAACCAATGCAATTTGTTGTAACTGGATAAGATTTAAGATTATTGTGTCTCATCTCTTCTACGTCCACGACCACCAGAGGAAGTGATTGTTTTGTTGGATGCTATGATACAAAACTAATTAAGTTAGAGTGTGTCACTTGTGCACATGATTGACACACTCTACGATAAATTAATTACTTACTACTAACCCAATGCTATAAACTAATTAAGTTAGGCAGTGTTCACTTGTGCACATGATGTACACTAACCCAATGAAAAATAAATTAATTAATGGAGAATTTTAACCGGTGTTCCTGGAGCATTGGTTAAGCGCTAAATAAAATAAGTTTTTATTAAAAAGTAACGTAATTATTACTTGATAAAAAGTGACAATTTATATTTCTAAGACAACAATTCTATTTATAGATTTCTTAACCAGTTAACAAGCAGTGTACACATCACATATAGATAAAAGTAACACTTTTTTGACTTTTGAAAAATTGATTACACAATTTTCAATACAAAAGTTACTATATCTGTTTCCTTAACCAGCGCCCCGGGGCACTGGTTAACATTTTCCAAAAATTTAACACAATTCTTGTATCGGCAATACCACTAGCATTCCAATATAATAAATTCATTGCGCAAATGGAGGAGGATCACCCTTGCACGGGTTCTATAAGGTGACTTTCTCAAGACTAGTTTTTCTACTGTTTGCTTTTGTTTCTTGATTAAGATTTGTGTTAATCCCTCGTCTGCGATCCATTCATCATATTCTCGAACTTTTAAGATAAACATAATACTATTAATTACTAACCCAATGAAAAATAAATAAATAAATTTGGGCAGTGTTCACATCACATTATACACATTTTCACTAAAATGTAATATTAATATTAACTGATAATACTTCAATAAAAGTTTTTTCTTTTCTAAGCAATGAGTAAGGGTAGACATCAGGAAGAAACACCGACATTTAAATTAGATTAGCACCTCGAGAAACCTCCGTCCTATGCTCCTAAATTCTAAAATTTTATTTTTAAAAAAAAGGAAAATATATTTTACTGTTTGCTTATGTGACAAAAATAAAAAAATTAACGTAATTCTTGTATATGAATTGTCAATACCTTTGACATTCCAATATAATAAATTCATTGGGCAGATGGAGGAGGATCACTCTTGCATGGGTTCTATAAAGCGACTTTCCCAAGACTAGTTATTTTTTATTGTTTGCTTCTGTTTCTTGGTTAAGACTTGTGTAAAACCCTCGTCTGTTGTCCTTTGATCATATTCTTGATTTTTTGCCCATAATTCCAAATCATGCTTGATGTTCTTGTTACTGTGAACCTCTTGATCTTGACCAAGTGTTGAACTAATCTAAACTGGCTGAATATGTTGGTCCTTCTCAATCTACACCTCTGTATCATCATGGATCGATGTTGTTGCGGTTTGCACTTTTGAGTTGTCGATTTGCACCGTTGTTTGGGTATCAATCAACTGGGGCAGTGGTGATGGAATTTGCTCCTTATCTGTAACGACAATATCAGCGTCACAAATACCATGCACGTCATCATGCTCTACAAAAGACGAGTGCAGAACAACCACAAGTGAAATCTCCTAAGCATTCTTGTCTTGAGATTCCAATTTCAATTCTTCCACTCCATGAAAATACACGTTATCGTGCGCTACCTCGAACACCAATTCCAACACAGGCCTTGGTGTATGTTTCTTAGTTGCTGCACTCTTTTGCACCTTTGTTAAATAAGGGGTGGATGACACTTCAGTTGAGGCACTTTCCAATAGTAAATCTTGCACGGAATCCATTTTCTTTTGTAACACCAGATCCACCGGACCAGCCATGGTTTTGCGAACATTTGGAAAATTCGAGACCAAAGAGAGAACTGGTTGCACATCATTATTCGGAAGCGGGGGTCTGACAATTTCATCAGAACATTCTGCAGAGACATGTGAAAGGTAGTACTGGACGTCACACCATGGTTTGGAGAAAACACAACAAGTTCTCTTTCTAACTGTGTCGCATTTGCAGTTATAGGAACAACCTCCTCTTGCGACATTGACTGCTGGGTCGGAGTCCTAACGACCTCCACATTCTCGTGTTGAATTGCGGCAACCTCTGCGTGTGTGTCATGTTTAGAATGGGACACCGCAATTTCAAAAGCCTTAGAGGAACCAACACCTTCAGTGTTATCTGTAACGCCCACTTTCGTTTAATCGTTTATTTAATCGAGTTTAGGTGATTATATTATAATTATATAATATATGCATGATTTTGATATGTTTTGATGATTTACGATGATTTGATCGATGACGTGATAAGTTATGAGTTTTGGAAGATTTGATAAGGATATGAGAATTATTTTATTGTTAAATAAAATATAGATTTGAAAATAATATAAAATATTTAGTTGAGAGCTGTTTTGATATTTTAGATAGTTTTAGGGGAGAAAGTGAGATAAGATAAGTAATTAAGAAAATATATAAATAGGGAAGACCTAATTTTTAGAAAAACTGATTGTACGTGAAAACTTTTGGAAATAGGGAGAAAAAGCTTAGAGAGGAGCAAGAGACCAAGAGGGCTGCGATTTTCTGCAAATTTAAGGTAAGGGTGAGACTAATAACTCAGTAATATTAGTTGTGGTAATTCTGATGATTAATTAGCAAGAATTAGGATTAATTGGAGAAAACGAAAACTAGGTCAAAACCTTAGAATTGATGATCAAACGGTGAGAATTGGTTTAATTGATGTAGAAAGTATTCCTAGACCTTAGATAATGTTTAGGACGAACTTTGGAATCAAAAACAAGCTTAGAACCATGTGGATCGATGGATTTTTGTGATTTTAGGAAACCTGGCCGTAGCGACATTCATCGCTCGCCACGCGAGCCCTTTCCCTTCGCCTCGCGAGTGATTCTGGTATCGCTCGCCACGGCGAACAACCATTCCTCGCCTCGCAAGCTTAGGCAGAGAGCATGTTAGATTTTGTGTTTTCGACTTTTTAGTTGGACCTTGAGTGTCTTTGAGTGCCTGAACATACCTAGTATGGATTAGGAATGAATGTAGGATCAGATTGAACCCAGAACAACACTAGTTTTGGAGATGAGTGGTACTCGCCATGGCGAGTAAGAACTCTCGCCTCGCGAGCAAAACCAGAATGTAGTTGCTTGAGTGTTTGTGCGATCTGTGTCACACGTGTTGATCAAGAGTGAACCCCTAATTGGTAATGAAACCTAATGATGACGTTTAATGCAATCTGTAAAGCCTTTAAGACATGTTGTCGTTAATTGAGCATGATTAATGTATTGTACAATCATGTAAGATATGAAAGTTAATTATGATGCAAATGATTTGCTATTGATATAATGATATCATCTTGTTATGTGACTTGTTTATGCTGCTTCTGTTATTTAACTAAGTGCATATGGTATATGATGAAGTTTAGCTCCAAATTATTGGATGCATGTTGATATGTTGATTACGGTGTTTTGTTGTTAAGAGTCCATGCATAGCATAACATTGAGCTTAGTCCTCACCACGTTTATTAGGAGCTTTGTCCTCCGCACGTTTTATAGGAGCTTTGTCCTCCGCACGATTAAAGTATATTAATACTTATGATGACGATTGGTACCACATGCATATAAGGAGTCTAAGAGCATTGTCACATTGTCATGATTAAGATGCCTTGTTGATAATGATTGAATATGTGATTACGTGATAAGTGTTTATCAATTATGTTATGTTGTTCATGATAATTGGATATATGATTACATGATAACTGTTTAGCAATTACACAATGTTGTTAAAGAAATGATTATGATGTTAATTTATGATTCGCAATTACATTGATTAATGTTATGAAATCTCACCCCTTCTGCTTGAAAATGTTGCCCTTTGTATGGGTAACTTGCAGGTGATCGTGCTTAGTGTGCAGTTGCCGTCGTGAGTGGCCTTGCCTTCTCTATGTCGTCTAGGTCGCTCTGATACGTAACGGGATGGGGTTTAATGTTATACATGCTTCATTCTCTTACGTGATTAATATGTTATTTTTATCATGTTATGGATTACGATACGAATTGTTTTGATGGGGGCTACGTGCCAAACTGATTTATGATTTCCGAACTAATATTCCGCTGCTATGTTAAGATATTATGTGAAAGTTAAATTATTATTTAACTGTTTTTGGATTACGTTTCTATGTGATATCCCGTTTATGGTTTTTACTCTGATAAATGTTTAAGAAATTTGTATATTGGAAAAATCGGGTGTTACATTATCCCGTGGCTTCCATCCTTGCTTCTATTTCTGTTAGTGCACTGATTTCTTACCCTTATCTACTAGTTGCTCATTATTGTTCACTGCCGTTGGATATAACCATCGACAAGATGTGACAATATGACCAATGCTCTTGCAATGGGTACAACACTCTGACAGTCCTTCATATTCAATTGATATTGGAAACACAAAACCCTACCTTTCAACCATAACCTCATAGAATATGTCCTTAGAAAGGTCTAAATCCACCAACACTCTGGCATAGTGTCTGAACAATCGATTTTTAGTAACATTATCAATTAGTAAAGGCATCTCGACAACCCCTGCAATCTCATACAAAGTTCTTTCCATCCAGTACTCTTGCGGCAATTCCCATAAACGAATCCAAACTTGCGTATACGTCTGCCTTTGCCGAATTCTGCTCACGAGCGGAAAAAAAATATGAACATTATGGATTTCGCAAGACATAGGCACAAACATTCTAATAAGAGTCTACATGCAAATGTTAAAAACCTTCGTCAATTCAAATAATTGAAGCACCCCCGACTTTAAATTAACTGTGCCCGCTGCCAACACTGTGCCCAAGTCAGCATGAGATGCAAAGGAAAACTCATAAAACCCTCAGCCAAGTGAGAGCAGACGCCACTGCCCACTAACTTTCCAAACTTTATCTAATTTCTCAATTATGTGCTTAGTAGAGTAAGGCTTGTTCCCTTTGTTTATAATTAGTCTACCCCTGAAGGTTGCTTATACAAGCCTCTAAACCTCGACAATATGCATCACGTGTAATCTTAATTGACAGAGTGTCCCCACGAGTAGTTAGTGCTGGTAGAGGGTCTGAATAGTGTACCTAATGGCCGCAGAGGGACTATGCAAAAGATGGTTCATAATGGTTGATAGCAGAAGGCATTGAGGAAACGACCGCCGCGGTTGAAACATGTTGTGTTGTCGCGGTTTCTAAAACAGGAGAAGGGAGCGCAAGCTCTCCTTGCCAATTGAACATGTCAAGGCAAGCGCAGCTATACCAAATCAACACGTGCAATCAAACCAAAGAGAAAAGTGAGATTTTACGAAAATCTTGTATTGATGGTAAAAAGACAAATAATTATCTTTTGTTGAACAAAACACACGTAATTGCACCCAATAAAAATTAATATATTGCTTCATTTGTCTTAAAATAATCGTTTCTTTATCATTTTTTTCTCTATCTCAAAATTATTGTCTCTTTTAACTATCAATGCAAAGTTTATTATATTTTTTATTGTTATACTTAGTTATTAAATTTCTTCCAACTTAATTTTTCCACTAACTACAATTAATAAGATATTTAAGTAAATGATACTAATTTTACAATTGAAATTAATACAATTAATCATTTCTTTAAAAATTATGCACAAACTTTAGGGTTCGTTTAGTTCAACGGATGAGAGCTTGTTAGGGTGACATGTAACATCCAAATTTTTAGGTTATTATTATTTTAATTGTTTAATTATTTATTTGTTTGTTTGTTTGATGTGTTTGAATTGTAGGGTTAGTTGGTTTTTATTAGAGATTGGTGAGTTAAAGGTATTTTGGTAATTTGAGAGTGAAGGTCATTTTAGTAATTTTTAAGTGGAAGATAATTTTGTAGTAACTTTGAGGAATTAAGAGAATAAAAATGTGTAAGTAAAAAAGGGGGTTTACGTAAAGTAAATATGTAGTGTTATTTTTATGAGTAAGAATAGTGTCTAAGCTCAATAAGAGTTAAGTGAACCAAACTCAATTCATGTGTATATATAAGAGTGATAGTCTTCACATTTTAGGGTTATGAAATCATTTGATAAGTTTTGAAATAGAGGCAAAGAGAGAGAATAGAGCAAGTGAGAAGGGAAATCAGATCTAAGGAGAAAGAAGAGGAAAGCTTGAAGAGGCAAAGAGAAGAGGTAGATTAAAGCTTATGAGGCTAGCTTATTAGTTGTGGATTATCTGTGTTCTTACCTTTCATGAATTTGTTGTTAAATTAAGTTTAATTTCGTGCTCCAATTATTGTGGTTATTTTGAGTATGTGTAAAGTTATAAAATCATATTGTCGTTGCATGAGAATCCATGCTTAATTATGATAAGTTGGTGTTTATCAGTTTTTAACTTAATTGAAAGGATTTTATAAATACCCTTTGAAAAGATCACCACAATCCCCTTTTATAATTTTAACTTAATTGAAAGGATTTTTTAACTTATATATATATGCATAGATTATAGATAATATACTGTCATATCCAATATCCATTGTTTGTAATTTTCTGCTTTTCTTTGTTGGTTTAAGCCTCGATAGTTTTAGGTTTTATTTTAGGAAAAAGTCTATTTTGTTAGTTAAAAGAAATCATTTTTGTCATAATTAAGTGTCTGTTTAAGATTTTTTAGAAAATTCATTTCATCAAAATATCTTTTTTGATACAAATGAAAAACTATTAGGATTAATTTTTTTCAAAATATATTTATTTTAAACATAACGAGGTAAGACATGAGCCAGTTAAAATTCATTTTATTAAAAAAAAATAAAAAAATTTGGATAGTAAACAAACACAAATAGTTTCATATTTTCTTTCAAAATCTCTAAAATAAATTCTAGATTTTTCTAACACAATTTATTTTCTTTAAAGCTAAAACAAACGCACACTTAATTTTCCCTTTCATAAAAAAATAGATCATTTTTTTAAGTGAGTTTTCAGTTTTTGCCGAACAAAAACAAAACAATATATAATTAGTAAAAGTTAGGTACCGAGAGATAAGGGAAAAACAATCCCCTTTGAAAAGATCACCACCAAGAGACGAGGGTTAATTTGTTTCTGACTCAGCTTGTTTGTGAAACAAGGTATCAATCATATCAACCTCCAAATAATTAACACCGTCCAATTCTGTTTCTCTGTGCAGATCAAAGAGAATGAGTGATTTGGAGGAAGAGATATTAGTTGGATTGCCTGCAAGTGCAAAGTCACTTATGCGTTTTAAATTATTCTACAAAGCATAGCTCCCTTGTCAGCATAGTTTTTGTTTTATTTTATTGCTCCCTTCTCAGAATAGTTAATTATTACATCTCTTAATTGTTTTTGACAAAGATATTATATTAGGGGACGTTTGTTTCAAGTTTACAAAATATGATCCTTGAAATAATTTTCCTGTGAATATACTTAGGATGAGAATTTTATTCTCGGGTTTACTGAGAAAATGTGTTTGGTTAGTATTTAAAGTAGAGTAAATTACACTCTCCTCCTCTAAAAGATGCTTGAATTACACTCTCCTCCCCTCTTATGTTAAAATATACACTCCCCTCCCTTGAAAAGTAAAATTTATACTCCCCTCCTCTATAAGATGCTTGAATTACAACCCCCTCCCTTAATAATTAAATAGGGACTACACTTTAATCTATTTTAACATAAATAAATATTTTTATAATATATATTAATTTTGAATCACCATTTAAAAAATATAAATTCGTTTCTTTATAATCTAAATGTCAATGGCAATTAAATTTAAATATTTTTTAATTAATTTTATAATTTAGAGTACAAAATTCACTTTTAAATAACTATACTTAATCGATTTTAGTAATTTTTCACATATTTTAATTTTTTTTGGGTTGTTTCATATTTTATAACAGGGTTTAAAACTATATATTAATGAATTGTGAATAAAAAATAGAGAAATATATGTATTCAAAATTTGATTATATTAAAATGAACCCGCAATGTTATTTTTCTTTGAGGTGTGGTAGATTATTTCTTTGCAAGATTATTGAAAATAAAAAAAAATTATTGAGGGACTAAAGCGTAGATTTTAACTTAAGAGGGGAGGGGATTGTAATTTAAGCTTCTCTCAAGGGAGGGGAGTGAAATATTTTCTAATATGTTTTGAATAAGAGGGGAGGGGAGTGTATATTTTAACATAAGAATGGAGGGGAGTGTAATTCAAGCATCTTTGAGGGAAGAGGAGTGTAATTTACTCTTTAAAGTATTCATAAGAATGACCGATAAAGCGATATTTATGAATACTAATTAATGCTTTTATTCCCACCTTCAATGGAACTTTATTCCTCCCAATTTTCTTAGAGTTCTTTCTAAATGCACCAAACATCCCCTCCATATTCCCAAACATCAAAAAGCTCCCCTCTGTTTCATTCCGTAAAAATTGACGTTAGTTGAGAGAGAAACTTGTCTGTTTTCACTTTCATAAAACTCTTAAAACTCAAGCCTTTTGTTGCGAGAATGTATTTCTATTCCTAGTTATACATAATCAATCATCCTGTTGAGAATTCGGACAAAATCACACCAATGAATAACAAAGATGTGTGGAGAAGGAAGTGGTAATCAATAGATAAAGTGTCTCCAAGCAACAACAACAAAAATCAGACCTAAATCTAAGTGTAGAACAATACCACAATCATAATCAAAGCAATAAAGATAAGTAATGAAAGAAAGGAACAAACACACCAAAGATAAAAGTGTTGACCAGTTCAGTCCAATATGACCTAATCTGGGGGAGCGAGCAGCTCTCCAATCCACTAAGATAAAAGTGTTACAAAAGAGTTACAAGAAATTATCTTATAAGCTTACAAAAGAACAAGACTTAATTTCTACCCATTTTGTGTCACCCACACTCTCAAATGAACCCTAAGAGAAAACACAAAAGGAAGCTTTTTGATCCTTCCAATGTTGAAATCTCACTACCCAAGGTGTTTACAATGTTTCCCAACCCTCAAGAGAACCTCACTACAAAGACACTCAACCCTCAAGTTACCTGCTTTGTATTCTCAAGTTTCTCTCTCAAAGCCACACTCAAAAAAATGAAGAAAGAAGCCTTAAATAGTGTTCAGGAATACATAGCATCGTGCCACATTTCGACCCCAACGTGGTACGATGGAGCAGGTGCCATGTTCCTCTTGGATCGTGCCACGATTTTTCCAGTGACAAACCCAAACCTGAACCATCCAATCGTACCACGTTGCCCTGCAAACGTGCCACGATTTTTCAGTGCTTCAACATCCAATTCTTGAGTCAATTTTCAACACATCCCTTGTGCCCTTTGTTGCTCATCACTGTTCCGGTGAACGCACTCGTTCTCATCATAATTTGCACGATCATTGTTCTTATCATGTGAATGTTCTTTTAGTTTGCATCGTATTTGCTTTCTACGTCGGTCATTGTTGGGAATTTGAGTATATCAAGAGGGACTTATGTCTCTAGACTGTACAGGAAAATTACTCTAGCCCAACCCTATCTTACCCCCTTAATTCTCACGAAGCTCAAATTATTAGCATGCATGTATTGCTAGAAAGCTTGCAACTATTAATAAATCATGGAAAATAATGTGATTCTCATGGAGAAAGCCAAATTAACCACTCAATTGTGTTATCATCTGATTGATAAGCTTCTTAATTCTAGTTGATTCACATGTAGTTTTATTATGACAACTAGTTATAAACCCGTGCTTCGCATTGGTTCAATAACGTATTCGATAAAAAAATTCTTTGAAAGAAGAGATGTAAAAACGACGGAACATTGTGATGCATCATAAAATATGTATGACCTGATTAAGAGAGCATATAATCAGTTTATGAGATTAGGAATTGACATAATATTTAGGATGAAAACTATTGGAACCAATAAAGGAATCAATGATGTGTGAATTTACATATTATCCAAAATTATAAAAAAGAGTTTTGTTGTAATACCCATATTTACATCAAATGAAATCAAGCAAAGAAGTAACATCAGTGAGTGAAGATAATCTAGTCTAGGATTAAAGTTAAGGTGATATGTTGAAAGTGCGGATCATGAACCAAATCTTTATTTGAAAACGACTTGAACGTGCATATTTTTATGTGACTTCTCTAGATAAAAAATTAACTTATCACCTACCTCTAATACATGTTTTCGTCAAAATTTAAACCATTGGCCGCCTAAGTATTTTTTTGTAACTTGCTCACTTTGCCGTTATCAAGCGACACTTATAGCTTTTTTGAGCTTGTTTGTCGTGAGTGTGATTATTTTCCGTGTTCCTTTTAGAAATGTCATTGATATCTCATTTGAGAAGTGCTAGGTACAAAACAAATTGCAGTGTTAATTAGAAGTTATATATATGTACATTTCTAAAACATTTACCAAAGCATTGTAAAGATTTACCGTAGGAAAATAGCATGTTTTATTTTTCTCAAGAGATTAGGAAAACAACATTACAATTAACATGATACTAATTGGAACCAATGAAGGAACCAACAATGTACAGATTAACGTTACATAATAGTTAGGTTTATAAAAGAGATTGCAAGTTTCATAGACTAACCAAAAAAGAATTTTTGCCAATACTTACATCAGACAAAATGAAAAGAACAAATGACATCCCAAAGTCAAGATAGTTTACGACTACAGTCCAACGCGATACATCAAAATAGTAGAAGTTAAAATAGTTCAACAACAAAGATCTACTTTGGAACAACTTGAATTTGCAAGTTCTTCTGTGACTTTTCGAGATCAAAGATGAGCTTACCACCTTCTTCCATCACTCGTTATCTGCAGAAATTGAACCACTGCCCACCCAAGTAATTTTCATAGCTTGCTCTATCGGCGGTAATGAGATGACAGTTATACTGTCTCTGTGTCTGGTCATCAATGAGAGTAATTGTTTTGCGCTTTCCTTTCAGAATTGTTCTTGACACCTTGTTTGAGAAATGCTAAACAGGAAAATAACTGCAATATTAGTCTAATGCATATTTACATGGATAAGATGTATGCGAATATAGTTACATATAATTTATAAAATAAAGGTAGTATAACTGATTTTAAGCTAAAGAAAATGTAACATGACTTCTAATTTATCATCCTATTATCTTCATATAAAGTCTAGATAAATGCATGCATGTACATTATATGCACCCCGTTGACCAATTAACATTGTTGAAACAAATGGAAATTAAGCATCACTTCCGCATGTGCATATATAGCTAGCACAATTTGACATTAATGTCTTCGAACATTTGGTGCAACTCTCATAATACAATCCAAACTGGTTATGATTGAATTTAGTTGTTTTTCAAATAGTGATGCAATATGTTTCCTAACACAAATTATGCACATGAAATAAAGAATAATGCAATATGTATTTTTAATTTGTGCGTAAAAAAACTCAAAGCATGTTTGTGCATAAAAAAAGCAGACATTGACTAAGTTTATAAATTCAACAATTGGCCTAACATGTGACAGTTTGGAAAAATCGTTGTACGAAGTACGTTGAGAAGAAGTCGAACTCTGACTTAAGTTCTAATTGAAGTTTGACTCTGAGCTTGAGAAATGTTAAAGTCACGACAACAATTCAAGAAACATGGTCAAAAAACAATCAAATCGGATTGTGAAATAATAAGTTACTCTAACACTATATTGTGAAATCATAATGCAAACTTACTAAGTCTTAAACTTCTCACATCCGGATGATGTAGGTTGATGAGCAACCTCGAACCTGACCAATTGTTACATATATTTGGGTTGCCATTGACTACAAAATGGAAGCAAGGAACTCAAGGTAAATAGATGGTAAATGATAAAGCTACGAAGTATTTTTCCCATAGTGTTACATCAACTATATTTCCACTACATAAGGAAAGACATTTTTCGGGTCATTATCAAACTTATACAAAATTCTATCATCTGATGTAGA
The DNA here is from genome assembly GCF_003473485.1 of Medicago truncatula. NCBI lineage: Eukaryota > Viridiplantae > Streptophyta > Magnoliopsida > Fabales > Fabaceae > Medicago > Medicago truncatula. The sequence goes on from NC_053047.1 coordinate 30,234,858, forward strand.
CAGAATAGAAAATAATACCTTTTCTATTTAGCAATATTTAGTTTTTTTGAATAAGAAAAGATATGCATAGTTTGTTACGATATAAAGGTGCAATATATATATAAAAGATAAGTATAATTTTTTTAGGCATCTATACCTTTTATGTGTGTGTGTGTGTGTATATATATATATATATATATATAAGCATATTTTTAGGTATCTATACCTTTTTTTGAAGAAAAGACATCTACAATTTTACTTTTAATTAAAATCAAAATTTTATAAAAATTATACGCATTAGCGTAACAAAAAACCAGACACACATAAAGTATTACTCTAAACGCTAATATGTGTATCTGTATATTTGCGAGGTTGAAGAAAGAAAATAAAAATATTATGTATCATTAAATGATAGCGTAAATAAAAATATTTGTGAGGTTGTCATAATTAAACGATATTTAAATTAAATATATAAGTGATAAAAAGATAATAAAATTTCTTTGAAAAAAAGGTATAAAATTAAATGGAACGGCTAAAAAAAATTAAATGGAAGAAAAAACATATTGAAATACAATATTTGAAAATAAAAGAAAAGGTTCCCAACATGAATTGAAGAGAGATGATTGTGAAATAAATTGTCGAGAAATAGTTTTTTGAAGTAGCATTTAACAACTTTTGGTCAAAGCTCATTCCATTCAATTTTATGCATTAAAAAAAGTACCTTTTTTAGTAAGTACTTAATTGATATTGTACTTGGCCTAACTTCTTCTTAAAAATGTAGAGAAGTTGAAGAAAAAAAAGAGGGTCAAACGGTATCTTTATCTCCCACAACGACAGTGTAGAAGCAACTGAATTTGTGAAAAAAAATTAGAAAATAGTTAAAAATAAAAAAATTGGAAAATAGTCAGAAGTTTTTAAAAATATGAAAATTGAAAAATATTTAATAAAAATCGGTGAGGTAGCACTCAACCAAGCAATACTAAAAAAAATTATATACATTACCGTAACAAAAAACAGACAGACGGACATAAAATATTACTTTAAACGTTAATGTGTATGTGTATATATTCGCGAGTTTGAAGAAAGAAAATAAAAATATTTGGTATCATTAAATGACAGCGTGAATAAAAATATTTGTGAGGTTGTGATGATTAAACAATATTGAAATTAAATATATAAGTGATAAAAAGATAATAAAAATCTTTTGAAAAAAAGATAATAAAATTAAATGGAACTGTTCAAAAAAATAAAATAAAATAAAATAAAGTTAAATGAAAAGAAAATATATTGAAATATAATATTAAAAAATAAAAGAAAAGGTTCCCGGCGTGAGTTGAAAAGAGGTGCTTGTGAAATATATTGTCGAGAAGTAGTTTTTTAAAGTAGCATTCAACAAATTTTGGCCAAAGCTCATTCCATTCAATTCTATGCATTAAAAAATGTTCCCTTTCTAGTAAGTACTTAATTGATATTGTGTTTGACCTAACTTCTTTTTAAAAATGTAGAGAAGTAAAAAAAAAACGGGTCAAACTGTATCTTAATCTCCCACAACGGCAGTGTATAAGCAACTGAATTTGGGAGAAAAAATTGGAAAATAGTTAAAAGTATTTAAAAATATAAAAATTGGAAAATAGTTAAAAAAAATCGGTGAGGTAGCACTCAACCAAGCAACACTAAAAAAAAATTATATGCATCAGCGTAACAAAAACACAGACAGACGGACATAAAATATTACTCTAAACGTTAATGTGTGTGTGTAAATATTTGCGAGGTTAAAGAAAGAAAATAATAGTATTTGGTATCATTAAATGACAGTGTGAATAAAAATATTTGTGAGGTTGTGATAATTAAACAATATTGAAATTAAAATAATTGATAGTGTGTTTGCCCTAACTTCTCCTTAAAAATGTAGAGAAGTTGAAAAAAAAGCCGGATCAAGCGATACCTTACTCTTCCACAGCTGCAATTTAGAAGCAACTGAATTTGGGTGAAAAAATTGAAAAATTGTTAAAAAAATAAAAATTATAAAAGTTATTAAAAATATAAAAATTATAAAGTAATTAAAAAAATGGTGAAGGGCAAAATGGGAAATGCACCATAAAATGATGAGGTGGCATTAACCACACCCCATCAATAGGAAACTACTAAAATGCCCCCCCAAGGGGCAAAATGGTAAAATCCTAGGGACTTACTTTTTTATAATATAGTAAGTAGATAACAATTGCAGCTTAACGTTGAAGAATATCGACTTAATTCCACTTCAACTCTTGTGTTTTGAAATCATAACTTAATTACTAGTTAGAGATGCAGTGGACAATTTTGTCTAGTTGTGAAGAGGGAATGAAGGGCATATGATATATAGATAGTGAGGAATAAAGGCACCGTTGGAACAATTTTCGAACACTTGAAGTTGTTGCTGAAAAAATTGGTACACAAACACAAAAAATAATTTGTTAAAAAAATTATTAGGCTGAGTCGCGGACTAGGTCGCTTTCTTTAAGACGATTAGCAGCTCTGCTTCAAAAGTGAAACAGTTCAATCTTGCCTCGCCGTCCCCAGAATAAAGTCTCCCACTACCACTTCAATCCAATTCAATTCATTCTTTTCTTGTATAAAAAATCAACTCTCTATTAATGTGTCAGATTACATTCAACCAAAAAAAAAAAAGAATATGAAAAACGTTATGTTCCTTATACAATTATTTAACCAAATTAATGTGTAATATATTACAATTAATATATTATCAAAAGTTCTTTGAACCGTTGAAACTTTGAAAGGCATAAAACAAAATTGAAATTGATTGTCAATAAACTTGATGAAAAAACCGTTTGGTATGAAAGCATTTTAATATGTATGAATTCATTCTTTCTAACTGAGATAGCAAAAAAAAATATCTTAATGCTAAATGATATTCATTTACACAAGTCAAAATCTGAAATTTAACTTATGCCATAAACCATCATAACATTTTTTTTTTTTGAGCAAACCATCATAACATATTAAAATATGTTTTATTAGAATTCTATTAAATAAATTATTTTCTTAATAAAATCTCCAACAATCCCCCACTAGATTTTATTAAAAAAAATCATTTCATCGAGCAGTAAGTAATTCAACATAAGATTGAGCATAAACAATAGTGTCCGTAGACTTGAACTATTGCGTAGTGATTGATGCTCCAGAATATACTAGAGTGAGTAGTCTTGAACTCTATCTCTGACAACATTACACACTCAATCTTTCAAGGTGTAGTTCAAAGGCCCGTGCCTTACGGCCATACACGTTATCCCAGTATAGTGAACGTGTTAGCAATTTATAGGCACCAGATAGCAAAAGAATCAGCATCAAGCCTAATTGGACCAAAGACTATATTCTCAAATAATTTGACCCATTCAGATGTAGTCTTAACCGGTCTAGCTAGTGAAACTGATGTAAGGCCCATGGCCCTTTATGTACTAGGTCTAATGGTCTAAACCTACCTATTTAAGGAGGTGTGCTACCACTATGGAGAATAATGAAAATTGCCGTTTTGTGAGTATCATGTGGCATAACTCGAATTTGATGATAACCCGAACGTAAATCCATCTTGGTGAAAACAGTTGCTGATCCCAATTCGTCCAATAATTCGTCGATCGTTGGTATAGGAAAGCGATCACGAATCGTTACAGCATTAAGGGCCCTATAGTCAACGCAAAATCGCCAAGTGCCATCCTTTTTGCGAACTAGAAGGACTGGAGAGGAATAAGGACTATTACTAGGGGTGATAATGCCATTTTTGAGCATGTCTTGGATTATGGTGGTCATGGCTTCTTTTTGAGAGTAGGGGTAACGGTAGGGCTTGACATTGATAGGTGCGGTGTTGGGTTGAAGGGGAATGCAGTGATCATGGTGGCGTGATGGAGGTAGGCCGTGAGGGGTTTGAAAAACGGTTGAGTAGTGGCGGAGTAATGTTTGTATGGGTGGTGGTATGTGTAACACCCCGTTACCCAAAAGTAATTAAATAATAATTAATTTAACATCAGAGTAAAACGCAACGGGCATGTCACACTACATTTTCAAATTTCTAAAATAGAATATAAAAATCTATTTATTAAACATCCAATGAAATCATCATTTAATTAGCAGCGGAATATTATCATCAAAACATCAACAACTGTTTAAACCTCCAAAATAATATCTTGGCATAAAGCCTTAACAACATAATTCAACCAACATAGGGCCACAATATCAAGTTCCAAAATAAGATACATATGAAAGAAAAACAATAATAATTCCCATCCAACGTATCAGAGCCCTAGACACGACACTTGAGCCACCACCAACTACTCAGAATCACCTGCAAGTTACTCATAGGAAGGGCAACATTTTCAAGCAGAAGGGGTGAGATTCACAACAATAAAATATAGATATTAAAATTCATCAATTGAATCTAACACCCTAAATATAATCAGATCATCACCATATATATATATATATAAATATATACTTCATAAAACACATCATCATCAAATCAAGTCTTCATCAATCAAATCATCATTATATGTGTATAAATATATACTCCATCAAACAACATCATCATCATCAATATGGCATTTACAACCAACAACACCGACTCATGCAAATGACATGACAACACCGCTAAGACAACACCTTAGACTCCTCAACAAATGCAAATATGCATGTGGTACCATATTCAGGGCCGAAGCCCTCACCGCTGTTTTGAATGGTTAAAGCATTCATCAGGACATAAGTCCTCACCGCTTTGAACAACAAGGTGTTCTAGGACATAAGTCCTCCCGCTTTGAACGACAAGGCGTTCCAGGGCAGAAGCCCTCCCGCTTTTATGCATATGCGACTGACTCACTTGTGTATATCTACATACAACTCGACCAAATGCATATATATGTATATGACTCACAACTCCATAATGCAACCCATGTATAACTTAATTCAGTAAAAGCATACATTCAGTCAACAACAATCATCAGAATCAATTCAGTAATTCCAGAAAATTGCATAATTTATCATAATCATGCTTAAACATCATCATCTTTCATGTTCACACCCAATGCCAATTCAAAACAGAAACGTGTGAAAAAGACTCACGAACATGAAACAGGGTATGCATCAGACATATTGAAATTACAGATTTTCTGTCAAAATCGCCTCACGATCACTGGGATTGCCTCATGATTTCGACAGCATCAGTCATGCTGAAATCATAGATTTTTCTGCGATTTCCTACCATGGGAGCCTCCTTGGCTCCAATTCTTAACCCTAAACTCTCCAAAATCATCCATAATCATCACCATATGATTACCCTATCATTAAAACGTTAACCCATCACTAACCTACCTGATTAACCACTCTTTTCACCATTCAATTCTATGGTTTCTACACTTTTTCATTCAAAAATCAATAATCAAAACCTAATCCTAAATTTCTCAATTTCTACCAGAAACATGTTAAATCAAAATCAGAATTACAATCTATACTATTGAAAGTAAAACTCACCCTTACCTTAATTCAATTGCAAGAAATGCACAGCAAATTGGTTCCTTGGCTCTACTTGCTCTTCTCTCCCTTTTCTCCCAAAAGTTGATTTCACGTAAAACAGTTTTTTTCTGATATTCTCTTTACTTAACTCCCAAAAAGTAACTTCCCTCTATTTTCAATTAACTCCTCTTTAATTCTAACAAATCCTAATTAACCCCCCACCCCCCAAATTCCAAAATAACACTAATTTCTCACTTAATCTAATTATTATAAAATAAACTATATAATAAATACAACACACCACATGATTCACCAATATTATTTAAAATCATATAAAAGACTCTAAATAATTTCAAAATAATTAAATATATCGACTAGGACGTTACCGTATGGAATCTGGCAGGGTTAATATGGATGGTTGGGGGGTTTGATTGTTTGATATTTGCAGGTTAGTAGGTGCATTGAGGGTATAGAGTTGGTGTGCAGAAGGTGGCAAATGTGATGGAAAGTGGATGGTGTTGGTTGTGTTGAGAGGTCGGCTTGTAGGGTAATGGTGGAGTTGTTGTGTAAAAATGATATAGAGGGGATGGAGAAGTTAGCCGTAATGGGGCCTAGTGTTTCAAGCCACTCCATTCCCAGCACCACATCTGCTCCCTCAATAGGTATAAGGTAAAAAGGAATATGGAAGAGGGTGTTTTGTAGAGAAATAGGGACATGTGGACAGCGGCCTGAACAGTGGATGCGAGAGCCATTTCCCACCATGACGGAGAATTTTGGAATACGGTTATGTGGTAATTGCAGGTTGTAACACCCCGTTTTCCCAATATACAAATTTCTTAAACAATTATCAGAGTAAAAACCATAAACGGGATATCACATAGAAACGTAATCCAAAACAGTTAAATAATGATTTAACCTTCACAAATATCTTTAACATAGCAGCGGAAAATCATAAACATAAATCATAAACGTTTTCGGCACGCAGGCCCAATAAGTATCTCAAAAGAGTTTATCAAAACATAAGCAGTTCACGTAAAAGAATGAAGCATGTTATAGCATTAAACCCCATCCCGTTACGTATCAGAGCGACCTAGACGACACAGTGAAGGCAAGGCCAACTCACGAAGCAACTGCACACTAAGCACGATCACCTGCAAGTTACCCATACGAAGGGCAACATTTTCAAGCAGAAGGGGTGAGATTTCATAATAAAATAACATTAATCAATGTAATTGTGAATCATAAATTAACATCAATCATTCCATTATTAACTTTGCATAAATGCTAAACAGTTATCACGTAATCACATATCCAATCATTATAAACAACATAACATAATCAAATAACACTTATCACATAATCACATATCCATTCATTATCAACAAGGCATCTTAATCATGACAATGTGACAATGCTCCTAGACTCCTTATATGCATGTGGTACCAATCGTCATCATAAGTATTAATATACTTTAATCGTGCGGAGGACAAAGCTCCTATAAAACGTGCGGAGGACAAAGCTCCTAATTTTCGTGGTGAGGACTAAGCTCAATGATATGCTATGCATGGACACATATGAACAAAACATCATAATCATCGTAATCATGTGCATTCAATAACTTGATGCAAAACGTCATCATTTTCCTTATATTCGTATATAAACATTGCATACTCAGTTAAATAACAGCAGCAGCATAGTCAAGTCGCATAACAGCAAGGAGATATCAATATATCAACAACAATTTACTAGAATCATAATCATTTCAATTATATCTTACATATTGCATAATACCTTAATCATGCTCAAATAATATCAACTTAACTCAATAGCTTTACAGACTGCATTAAACGTTATCATAAGGTTTCATTACCAATTAGGGGTTCACTCTGGACTAAAAAGTGCGACACAGATCGCACAAACACATAATCAAGTTCATCCTGGTTGTACTCGCGAGGCGAGAGTACTTACTCGCCATGGCGAGCACCACTCAACTCACAAACTAAGCTTGTTCTAGGTTCCCTCTGATCCTACATTCATTCCTAATCAATACTAGGTAAGTTCAGGTACTCAAAGGCATACAAGATTCAACTAAAAAGGTCGAAACACGAAATATGACATGCACTCTGCCTAAGCTCGCGAGGCGAGGAAGGTTGCTCGCCATGGCGAGTTGCACCAAACAACTCGCGAGGCGAAGGAAAGGGGCTCGCGTGGCGAGCGATGAAGTTCACCACTCGCGAGGCGAGGATCATCACTCGCCGTGGCGAGCGATGAACAGAAGCACGGGCAGACTAGGGTTTTTCTCAAAAATCCATCACACAACATGGTTCAAAGCCTAATTTTGATTCCAGAATTCATCCTAAACATATTCTAAGGTTATAGGACGGTTCTTACATCAATCTAAACAAGTTTTACCGTTTGATCATCAATTTTTAGGGTTTTAACCTAATTCCAAAACTTTTCTAAATCAATCCTAACTTTGTCAATTAATCATCAGAATTACAACAATCAATGCTATTGAATTACTAGTCTCACCCTTACCTGGTTATGAAGAAATCGCAGCACTCTACCTTGGTTCCTCTAGACTTGGCTTTTTCTCCCTTTTCCAAAAGTTTTCACGTACAATGAGTTTCTAAAATATTAGGTCTTCTCCTATTTATACCTCTTTCTAATAACTTATCTTATCTCACTTTCTCCCCCAAAACTATCTAAAATATCAAAACAGCCCTCAACTAAATATTTTTCAAATCTTTATCTTATTTAACAATAAAATAAATTCTATAATCTTATCAATTCCTCCAAAACTCATAACCTAACACGTCATCAATCAAATCACCAAAATCACCACAATTTATCAAAACATATCAAAATCATACATATATTATATAAATATAATATAATCACTTAAACTCGATTAAATAACTATTAAACGAAAGTGGGCGTTACAACTCTCCCCCACTTAAAGGATTTTCGTCCTCGAAAATTTACCTCAAGCAAACAACTCTGGATAAGACTCCAGCATCTTACTCTCAAGCTCCCACGTCAAGCTTTCACCAGTCGCTCCCGACCAAACGACTCTCACGAGAGGTATCTCCTTGCCTCTCAACGTCTTCACTTTACGATCATCAATCCTTACCGGTAAAGTCTCTACCGTAAGGTTGTCTCTAACTTGCACATCGTCGCTTTGGATTACATGAGATGGATCCGGAACATACTTTCGAAGTTGCGACACATGGAAAACGTTGTGCAAATTCGAAAGATGTGGCGGTAAACCCACTCGGTAAGCCACCGTTCCAACTCTTTCCAATATCTGATACGGACCAATGAACTTCGGGGTCAACTTCTTTGACTTCAAAGCACGTCCTACACCGGTCATAGGAGTGACTCTCAAAAACACGTGGTCTCCTTCTTGGAACTCAAGATCTTTTCTACGCTTATCATGATAACTCTTTTGTCGACTCTGCGACGCCTTCATTTTCTCTTGGATCATCTGAACTTTCTCAGTAGTTTGCTGAACAATCTCTGGTCCTAAGACCACTCTTTCTCCTGATTCAAACCAACACAACGGAGTTCTGCATCTCCGACCATACAAAGCTTCGAACGGTGCCATTCCAATACTAGAATGATAACTATTATTATATGTGAACTCGATCAACGGAAGATGACTATCCCAAGTTCCTCCTTGCTCAAGAACACAAATTCTCAACAAATCCTCTAGCGACTGAATTGTCCTCTCCGACTGACCATCTGTCTGTGGATGATACGCCGAACTCAATCTCAACTTCGAACCCAAGGCCTCTTGCAAACTTTTCCAAAATCTAGAAGTAAATCTTGGATCTCTATCTGATACAATGCTCGAAGGAACACCATGCAACTTCACAATCTCTTTGATGTAAATCTCTGCCAACTGGGCAACAGGGAAACTAATATTAATAGGTAGGAAATGAGCTGACTTCGTCAACCTATCAACAATAACCCAAATTGCGTCGCTCCCTCTCGGAGTATTCGGCAAACTCGTCACAAAATCCATCGATATACTATCCCATTTCCATTCTGGCACGTCTAAAGGTACCATCATTCCAGCAGGTTTCTGATGCTCAACTTTCGACTTCTGACAAACTAAACAGGAATACACAAACTGTGCCACATCTCGTTTCAAACCAGACCACCAGAAAATCTTCTTTAGATCATGATACATCTTCGTAGCTCCCGGATGAATACTCAAGCTACTTCTATGACTCTCTTCAAGAATCATCTTCTTAATCTCTTCATTGTCTGGGATACAAATTCTTCCTCGGAATCTCAACACACCTTGATCATCGATTTTAAAATCACTGTCTTCAGTCTGATCTCTAGCAATCAACAAGTCCACAAACTTTACATCAACTTTCTGTGCTTCCTTGATACCTTTCAGAAATTCACTATCAATCTTCAGCATACCCAGTTTCACACTCTGAGGTGACCATTCGCAAACCAAACTCATATCTCTAAACTGTTCAAGCAATTCGAACTCTCTGACCATCATGGCGGACATATGCAATGTCTTCCTACTCAAGGCATCTGCAACAACATTAGCTTTACCTGGATGATAATTCAAACCAAAGTCATAATCCTTCAACAATTCGAGCCATCTTCGCTGTCTCATATTCAATTCCTTCTGATCGAACAAATACTTCAAACTCTTGTGATCACTAAACACCTCAAATCTCGAACCATACAAGTAATGTCTCCATATCTTCAATACAAAGACTACAGCCGCCAACTCGAGATCATGCGTAGGATAATTCTTCTCATGAACTCTCAACTGTCTTGAAGCATAAGCTACCACTTTACCTTCTTGCATAAGTACACCTCCTAAACCCAACTTGGACGCATCACAATATACCACAAAAGGTTCATCCGACTTCGGCAAAATTAACACTGGAGCAGTCGTCAACCGTTTCTTCAATTCACCGAAACTTTTCTCACAATGAACGTCCCACACAAAAGTTTTACCTTTACAAGTCAACTGCGTTAGCGGAAGAGCTAACTTAGAAAACCCTTCAATAAACCTTCTATAGTAACCAGCTAAACCCAAGAAACTTCTAATCTCAGTAACGGACTTTGGAGTCTCCCACCGTGATACCGCTTCAACTTTAGACGGATCCACTGCAATACCATCACCAGAAATAACATGGCCTAGAAAACTCACTTCTTTCAACCAGAATTCACACTTAGACAATTTAGCATAAAGCTTCTTCTCTTTCAACACTTGTAAGACAATCTTCAGATGCTCAGCATGTTCTTCTTCAGTCTTGGAGTAGATCAAAATATCGTCGATAAACACAACTACGAACCGATCCAAAAATGCATGGAAGATGCGATTCATATACTCCATAAACACTCCAGGTGCATTGGTCACACCGAAGGGCATAACTTTATATTCATAGTGACCATAACGCGTTCTGAAAGCCGTCTTCTGCATATCTTCGTCTTTTACTTTAATCTGGTGATAGCCTGATCTCAAATCAATCTTGCTGAAAACTCGTGCACCCACTAGCTGATCCATCAAATCATCAATTCTCGGAAGTGGATACCTATTCTTGATAGTTACCTTGTTCAACTGCCGATAATCAATACACAACCGCATACTACCATCTTTCTTCTTTACTAGCAAAACCGGCGCTCCCCAAGGTGAAACACTTGGTCTAACAAACTTCTTCTCAAGCAAGTCTTCCAACTGTTTCTTCAACTCAGATAACTCAGAAGCAGACATACGATAAGGTGCCATCGAGACCGGCTTCGTTCCAGGAACAAGATCAATAGAAAACTCAACTTCTCTCTCTGGAGGCACATCAGGAATCTCATCTGGAAAAACTTCAGGAAATTCACACACCACCGGTAACCTGTCAATCACTGCTTGATTCTCAATAGATATAGTAGCCATTAACGAAAACATCAAGATACCGTCGCGTTCCAGTTGCTTCAGCTGCTTAGTAGATAAAAACTCTGCACCACTTTCCTCTTCGACGGAAGAGAAATGCACTGACTTGCTAAAACAATTAATAAGAACGTGGTTGTACTCTAACCAGTTCATACCCAAAATCACATCCATACCACTCAAAGGTAGACAAACTAAATCCATTTCAAAATCACGACCAAACATAGACAAAGGACATTTCAAACATACGAGAGAAGTAGTCACCGAACCCTTAGCTGGAGTTTCGACAACCATCTCTCCATTCATATCAGACAAAACAAGACCCAAAGCAGAAACACAATCGAAAGCAATAAAACAATGCGTAGCACCAGTATCAATAATAGCAACTAAAGGAGTATTATTAATATAGCAAGTACCTCTGATCAAACGATCCTCATTCTCTGTCTGAGTCCCAGTCAAAGCAAAGACCCTACCAGTAGTCGGCGCCCTCTTAGGCTGAGTACACTGTGAACTAATGTGACCCTCTCCATTGCAATTAAAGCAAACAATGTCTGTACGGTTGCAATCAGCTACAACATGACCCTTCTTACCACACCGGACACACTTCTTGATTTCCTCAGGGCAGACGTTGCTCTTGTGGCCTTTCTCACCACAATTGAAACACACAATCTCTGCAGCATCCTTCTTCTTAGGCCGCCTAACATCGACCATCTTCTGTTTCCCTTTGTCAGCGGGGGCACTGTACGGCTTAGGACGACTCTGCTGTCCCTTGCCCTTCCTCTCATTCACTACCTTGTAGTGAGCCTTGGTATCCTCCTCATAGATCCTGCAGCTATTAACCAAGTCCTGAAAAACTCTCAGCTGTTGGTATCCAATCGCCCTCTTGATGTCGGGCCTCAAACCGTTCTCGAACTTGATGCATCTCGAGAACTCAGCATTCTCTGCAGTATAGTGCGGATAGAACTTAGACAGCTCCACGAACTTGGCAGCATACTCTGTCACGGACATATTTCCTTGCTTCAGCTCAAGGAATTCGATCTCTTTCTTCCCGCGAACATCTTCCGGAAAGTATCTTCTCAGGAACTCTCTCCTGAAAACAGCCCAAGTCACAACAGCTCCTTCCTGCTCGAGGGTAGGCAGAATAGCAACCCACCAGTCATCAGCTTCATCGGCCAGCTGATGAGTACCAAACCGCACCTTCTGATCTTCAGTGCACTGCATAACTCGGAAAATCCTCTCAATCTCCTTAAGCCACGTCTGGGCTCCATCAGGGTCATAACGTCCTTTGAAAGTCGGAGGGTTCTTCTTCATGAACGTCTCCAACATCCTAGCTTCAGCATTTGCACCAGCATTCACGTTAGGTTGTTGTCCCACAGCTTGGGCAACAGCTTGTAGAGCAGCAGCTAACGCAGCATCATTCCTTCCAGCCATTTCGGATATTCTACAAAAGTAGCAACAATCAACATAAGATAGTAATATAAATATTACTAAGACTCGACACGACTCTCTAATTGACCGGACGGATCGACCTGCTCTGATACCAATTGTAACACCCCGTTTTCCCAATATACAAATTTCTTAAACAATTATCAGAGTAAAAACCATAAACGGGATATCACATAGAAACGTAATCCAAAACAGTTAAATAATGATTTAACCTTCACAAATATCTTTAACATAGCAGCGGAAAATCATAAACATAAATCATAAACGTTTTCGGCACGCAGGCCCAATAAGTATCTCAAAAGAGTTTATCAAAACATAAGCAGTTCACGTAAAAGAATGAAGCATGTTATAGCATTAAACCCCATCCCGTTACGTATCAGAGCGACCTAGACGACACAGTGAAGGCAAGGCCAACTCACGAAGCAACTGCACACTAAGCACGATCACCTGCAAGTTACCCATACGAAGGGCAACATTTTCAAGCAGAAGGGGTGAGATTTCATAATAAAATAACATTAATCAATGTAATTGTGAATCATAAATTAACATCAATCATTCCATTATTAACTTTGCATAAATGCTAAACAGTTATCACGTAATCACATATCCAATCATTATAAACAACATAACATAATCAAATAACACTTATCACATAATCACATATCCATTCATTATCAACAAGGCATCTTAATCATGACAATGTGACAATGCTCCTAGACTCCTTATATGCATGTGGTACCAATCGTCATCATAAGTATTAATATACTTTAATCGTGCGGAGGACAAAGCTCCTATAAAACGTGCGGAGGACAAAGCTCCTAATTTTCGTGGTGAGGACTAAGCTCAATGATATGCTATGCATGGACACATATGAACAAAACATCATAATCATCGTAATCATGTGCATTCAATAACTTGATGCAAAACGTCATCATTTTCCTTATATTCGTATATAAACATTGCATACTCAGTTAAATAACAGCAGCAGCATAGTCAAGTCGCATAACAGCAAGGAGATATCAATATATCAACAACAATTTACTAGAATCATAATCATTTCAATTATATCTTACATATTGCATAATACCTTAATCATGCTCAAATAATATCAACTTAACTCAATAGCTTTACAGACTGCATTAAACGTTATCATAAGGTTTCATTACCAATTAGGGGTTCACTCTGGACTAAAAAGTGCGACACAGATCGCACAAACACATAATCAAGTTCATCCTGGTTGTACTCGCGAGGCGAGAGTACTTACTCGCCATGGCGAGCACCACTCAACTCACAAACTAAGCTTGTTCTAGGTTCCCTCTGATCCTACATTCATTCCTAATCAATACTAGGTAAGTTCAGGTACTCAAAGGCATACAAGATTCAACTAAAAAGGTCGAAACACGAAATATGACATGCACTCTGCCTAAGCTCGCGAGGCGAGGAAGGTTGCTCGCCATGGCGAGTTGCACCAAACAACTCGCGAGGCGAAGGAAAGGGGCTCGCGTGGCGAGCGATGAAGTTCACCACTCGCGAGGCGAGGATCATCACTCGCCGTGGCGAGCGATGAACAGAAGCACGGGCAGACTAGGGTTTTTCTCAAAAATCCATCACACAACATGGTTCAAAGCCTAATTTTGATTCCAGAATTCATCCTAAACATATTCTAAGGTTATAGGACGGTTCTTACATCAATCTAAACAAGTTTTACCGTTTGATCATCAATTTTTAGGGTTTTAACCTAATTCCAAAACTTTTCTAAATCAATCCTAACTTTGTCAATTAATCATCAGAATTACAACAATCAATGCTATTGAATTACTAGTCTCACCCTTACCTGGTTATGAAGAAATCGCAGCACTCTACCTTGGTTCCTCTAGACTTGGCTTTTTCTCCCTTTTCCAAAAGTTTTCACGTACAATGAGTTTCTAAAATATTAGGTCTTCTCCTATTTATACCTCTTTCTAATAACTTATCTTATCTCACTTTCTCCCCCAAAACTATCTAAAATATCAAAACAGCCCTCAACTAAATATTTTTCAAATCTTTATCTTATTTAACAATAAAATAAATTCTATAATCTTATCAATTCCTCCAAAACTCATAACCTAACACGTCATCAATCAAATCACCAAAATCACCACAATTTATCAAAACATATCAAAATCATACATATATTATATAAATATAATATAATCACTTAAACTCGATTAAATAACTATTAAACGAAAGTGGGCGTTACACAGGTGGTGGGCGATGCGGGGTTGTAATATGTTCTGGGTGCTTCCGGTATCGATTAAAACAGACACGGAGAGACCGTCGATGGTACCTCTGAATTTGAGGGTTTTTGGAGACGGTTGGCCGGTCACAGCTTGCAACGAGATGTGAAAATATGTGTCTGTTGGTTCCTCTACAGGGTCAACTTGCTCTGGAACATCTGTGAGGTCTTCATCTGGTTCAATGATGAGTAAGAGATATTTACCGATTGCACACCGGTGGCCCGTAACAAACTTCTTGTCGCAGTTATAGCAAAGGCCCTGAGCTCTCCGCTCTTGCATTTGGGATGCGGATAAGCGTCGAATTGGGAGTTTGGAGTTTTGTGATAGGGTGGGTTGAGTAGTTTGGGACAACGGATTGGGCCACGGGTTAATTGAGTTGGAAGCAGGCGGTTTTGGGCTGGTAAAAGGCAGGGAGTTGTTTGTGTTATTTTGGTGTGTGTAGGGACGAGATGGGCGGTTTTTGGAGTCTTTGAGCTTGGCCACAATGAGTTTGGCCAAGCCAATTGCTTGTGTGATAGTATACGGTCGTTGAACAGCTAATTCATGCCTGATTTCTGGTATGAGGCCGGACATAAAGTAGTTGAGGAGAGCTTCTGGTGGTAACCCAATAACTCGATTCCCCAATTTCTCAAATTGAGTCTGGTAGTCAGTGACAGACCCATATTGACGTAGTTTGAAGAGCTGTGCTTGATGATTCTCATAAGTGGAGGGGCCAAATCTGAGTTCAAGGGCTTTTGAAAAAGAGGACCAGTCGAAGAGTTGGTGTGTTATCGCAATTTTCGGGTGTCAAGTCATTAATTAGGCTTGAACCTTTCAATCTTTGATATTCTCTATTTTTTCTTGGGAAGGGCAAAATTGAGAAAAACCCTTAGATTCTAAGTTCGGGGGTCGTTTTCACTACGGGAAGGTGTTAGGCACCCGCGGTGACTATAGTACTCTATAGGAGCCGTTTTCTTAGTTTATGTCTACGCTTTATTTTTAATGCTATTTACGAAAAAGGAAATTTATTTATGTTAAGAATGGGGGGAGAAAGTGTTTGAAGTTTTGCTTTATTGGACTTGGAGAGGTTTTGACCTCATGCCTACATACCCATTTAAGGGATCAAACTCCATGTAGTTCTCTTTCAAAAAATGTTTTTTGTGTGTTTGGTTGATTTTAGTTTTTGTTGGAAAATGGTTTTGAAGAAGAGAAAGAGGCCTTAAAGGCATAAGAGAAGTGAATGGTTGGTTCAATTTTTATTAAAAAAGTCTAAGTAGGAATTAGGATTCATTTGGATTTGATTAAGAAAATAAAGGAAAAAAATTCAATGGAGTTTTGACTCCAAGGTTTGTTTGGAAAAATTTGAGTGATGGAATTTGTTTATTATTTTTTGGAAAATTGGCATTTGTCTAAAAATCGCGTTTCCTAAGCATACATCTAAACGGTAAACATGCAACGTGTGTGCGTGTCGGTGCTTGTGTCGGTGTACATCATTAGAGTCCATTGTCCTTTACACTTTGCCCTAGTTCACATACTATGGTCTTGCGAGTAATTAAAAGAAAGCTAATCTACCTAAAATTATTACAAACCCATTTGATATAGAAATGAATAGAAAAATAATACCTAAACTATGAGATGGATGAATTATGAAATGAAATGATTAGTATCATAAGACATAAAAATGGTAAAAAAGGTAAACAAAATTGAATAGAATATCAAAAAAGAAAAGAGCAATGAAATGAAATAAAATGGCAAAATATACCTAAAATTGGTTATAACACTTAGACATGCACATGACCTATAATTCTCTCATCATAGCAATGTTAAAGGGGTTTGATTTTGAGCTATAATGTGAGGATAAAAGACACATACAAGCCAAGCATTATAACACCATTATAGAAATATTTTACACTTTATTTCTTGGCACAAAAAAGCACATATATTTTTATCATTTTTAAACATGTGAAACGCATCACAAAATAAACCAAAAAATGAACTAAAAAACAATAGGAATTTTTCTAGAATTTTTGAGAGAAAAATTGAGCAAGCAGGGGTTCAATCAGCAAGAAAACCAGGTGTAAATAGCAAAAAAAAGGCAAGAACGTGCAGGAACCTTAGGCCCAAACCCAAAGCCCAACACCGGATCGCAGGAAAGCACAGGGACCGTTGGATTGATCCAGGAGATGGAAACCTAGATCCAACGGTCTAGATTGAGGGAAAACGAACCAGAATTGGACCGGTCCGGTTCAGTTGGTTATAAAAAGGTTTGGGGACCGGTCCAATTCATTCTTCCTTCCCCTCTCTCTCTCTAACCTAAACCTAGTGAGAGAAGCTCTCACCTCTCTCCTTTCTTCCGGTCGTCTTCTCCGGTGAGCTTCACCGCTCCGGTGTGGTGGTTTGCCGGCCCAACAGGGCGGCGCCGCCGCACCGGAGATGAGAAACTCCTTCGTTTTCAAATTTTTTTGCAGATTAAGACATCCTTTTTCGTTCTAAGCATGAATATGGCATTGGATTTTGCATGCAAGGTTCGAATCAACGTAGATCTGGAATTTTGTGTTTGCGGTTTACGAAATCTTTTTCTTGTTTTTCTTAGTTCTTTTCGAATGGAAACTTTCAGAGCTTCACGGATCTACGTTAGATTCGTCCTTGTTGACGTTTTTTTATGGAAAAAAGGTGTTTAGGTTTTACCTGGAATTTTGAATCGGAGATTTCGAAACGGAATCTTCAGGAAAAGCTTGAATCCGGTTCTGCTTGTTGATTTCTTGCTTTAAAACCGAAAATAAATCGGTGCTGTTCCTTCTTCTTCTTCACCGGTTCAGATTCTGCTTCTTTTTCTTCTTCTTCTCACTGATTCCTTCGTGATCGGTGCTGGAGTTTGCGAATGGCGAATTCGCACCTTGAATTGCGAAGGAAACCGATTCGATGATGAAGATTCAGTGATGAATCTCTGAGAATTGCGAAAGATTCACTGAATTTTGTGTTGAATTGTGATTCTGGAAAATCTAGGGTTTGAGTGTTCTTGGTGTTCTTGGTGATTTCTGAGTTTTGATCCTAACAGAAAGGAGAGAGAAATTTCTCTTTTGTTTGTGATGTGGCGTTGATTATGTGGATCTGTGTGGCACTGTGCACTATTTATAATCTGACAAGTGTGCTTGAGACCCAATGAAATGGTGACACCTGGACTTGTATGAAAATGGCTCGGCCTTGGACTTGTTGTGATCTAGGGACCTTTATGCAAAAAAGTAAAATTGAGGACTAAACTGCAATTAATAAAAATGGATTAAAAATGCAATTTTGAAAAGTTTTGGACAAAAATGCAATTTTGGAAACCTTTTGAGGGACCAAAATGCAATTAAAAGAAAATTGAATTAAAATTGGTAATTTGAAAAAAAAGTAAAGTGAAACCTAAAATAAAATCAACAAAAGGACTAAAACGAACCAATTACTGACATGAGATATTTTAAAATACCTCCCTGCCGAAATTTTGACAGGAAAAGACCAAAATGCCCTTAGGGACTAAACTGACCTAAACTGCCTCAAATGCAATTTTTGAAATGATTTTTAAACAAAGACTCAACAATGATTTGTACAGACCAGTTGAAAAGACTCAGAGGCAAACACAGGGACTAAAAGGGGTCCCACTGCAGGAAATGACCAAAATACCCTTTTGTATGATTTTTTTGAAATAAAGCGCAAGGGAAGTAATGCGATGTTTCTGAGAGTTCTTAAATGACTTGTAATGCAAGAAAAGACACTTTGAATGATTTTATGCAAGAAAATCGAGCTTGAACATACTTTGAGACAGAGACAGTAAAATATGCAGATGAAAAGAGAGTAAAGATTCAGAGTAAAACAACAGCGAATTGACAAATATCAGTGTTAAAAAAAGAAATTTGAACGAGTATTTTTAGGTCCAAAATCAGGGTACAACATGGTGGTTTTGGTGCATCCATTTAAACCAACTAAGGGCATCGCCCTTCATATAGAATGAGGCTAAAGATAAGCGGTTTTCACTTGGTATATTGTAGAAGGAGAAAAATTGCTCTACTTGGAACAACCACTCAAGCGGTCCAGTACCATCAAAGGGTGATAATTCGATTTTTGGGGTTCGAAGTGTGTGTGGAAGAGGAGTTGGTGGGGTGGGTGTAGCGTAAGGGATTTGGGAAAATTGGGAATAAGCTTGGGTTTGTGGCTGAAAAACACCAAAAGGAATAACGTTGTGGAAGGGTGAAGGCGGTGGATAAAGTGGGGTCTGTTGAAAAGGAGCGGTGTGTATGATTGGTGGTGGTATGGGGGTGTAGGGTTGTGGAGTCGGTATAGGAATCGTGAGCGGAGCAGTTGGAGAAGTAACATTAGGGAAAGTTATGGTGTGATTTGCAAGGGTGAAATGAGGGGGTGGAATTGGGGTTTGTGATGAAATTGGAGATGGTGGTACGGTTAGATAACTGATTGGGTGTGTGTGTGAGGGTGAGGGTGAAGAGGGAAACAATGGTATTGATTGTACTCAAGTGACAATGGCAGTTGTACTTGAAGAGCTTAACGGCGGTGGGTCAGATGGTGGCGGCCGAGCTTGTAACGCCGCGGTGAGGAGCGCCGTCAGAGCGTCGTGTCGTTCATCTAACATCTTCTGGAAGTTGATGTCGCGTGAATCCATAAGTTGCTGCTGATTATCAAACTTGGTGTTGATTATGCCTAGCTGCGCAATGAAATGGGAGTGTGTGGAATTCAGAGCTTGTTCAAACAGCTGGTGAGTGTTCTGGATGGCATCCTCCAGATCTTTAGAGCTTGGATTTGGGGGTTTTGGAGCCATTGAGTGCAGCAATGAAAGCACCAATGTTGGATTTACGTAAGTGACGATCAAACAATATTCAAGCTATACTAATGATAAACAAAGAAGAAACATAAAGAATAAAACAAAGAATTAAAAACGGCAATTTTCATTATTCTCCATAGTGGTAGCATACCTCCTTAAATAGGTAGGTTTAGACCATTAGACCTAGTACATAAAGGGCCATGGGCCTTACATCAGTTTCACTAGCTAGACCAGTTAAGACTACAGCTGAATGGGTCAAATTATTTGAGAATATAGTCTTTGGTCCAATTAGGCTTGATGCTGATTCTTTTGCTATCTGGTGCCTGTAAATTGCTAACAGAACGCTCTAAAAACTTTGCCAAAATTTCATACAAAGCCGCCAAACCTCCATATTCACATAGGTGAGTCTATCAAGAGTATTGATGTAGCTACATACTCCACTCCATATGGAGTATATAACTCATTAAGAAATTTATTCAACCTTTTCATTCACTACATTATATCTTGCCCCAAAAAGCTATGAATGAGACATAAAAAATTCTTAGCATGTTCTACATCTTTATATAAGTTGTTATTACCCTTTGAACCTATTTTTTGGGATCTCCGATCTATAGGTTGGGTTACCCTCATATGAGAAAAAATATTATAGACAATTGTCTCATTCCTTCTTATCTCAGCTTAATTCTTTCGTCAAAGAATAAGCCTTATTTTCTCTCTCGTTAATCCTTTCGTCAAAAGATCAACTCGTTCCCTTCAGCCTCATATGATCCTTTTATCAACTTTTAAATATCCGCGGTTCTATCGTAATTGATCAATATGACTGGAATTCAACATGGAATATCTCAATATTATTCCAATTACCATCACTACAACTTTTCCTTTTTGTACCAGAAAACATAACCACATCATTGTAACATTTTTATTACAATCGAAAACTTTTGTTATTACTGACATCACTTTAACTTACAAGTAAAGTGGAAGACATTGTAGCATGATATTTTAGTTTATGATCCTACTTAAAAAAAATTCACCAGGACTTTCTAAACATCATATTTTAGTGTTCCGTAGATAATAAGTAAATTTGCAAGGCACTTTTAATTTTAAAATGGCTAAATTCATAGATCATCAAATTTCTCCAATTCAAAATTTACCTTAGTGAAGCACATCGATTCATATAGACTTGAATTTCTAAATTTGGAAATTGTTGAAAAGAACCCCCACATTTTTCTCAATTTAAGTGAAAAAGATTTCAAAAAATCAAAGTCATTCAATTCAAAAATAAGTATTGATTACAACAATAATAAAATATTTATATGGCATTCAAACTGTGTAATATCACCGAAAGAAAATAAAATCGAGTAAATAGTCAATTACCCCTCTGAAATTGTAAGTTTCATCAATTACCCTCTGAAATTTACAAAACTTCAATTACCCCTTTGAAAATTGCACAACGTTGATCAATTTACCCCATCTGTTAAATTTTTCTGTTAGTTAACATGACGTTTTGCAAATACCCTCTTGCATTATCACTGAATTGGTAATTGGAATACTACTCAATTATCACTGAATTAGTTAACATGACGATTTTCACTAATTGGTGGTCAACTTGACCAACAACAATAACCAGAGTATACTACTGTCAATTTGAGTTTACTGCAGTCTTAAACTTCACCTTAGTTTAACATTCCTGCATATTTGAAAGATCATGCAAATGTTTGAGTATATGATTTGAATATGAAGGAGGTTGATTATTAGGAACAAAATAAAAATTGTTCACTTGTTCCACTTACGGTTTTATGAGTAAAAGTTTTAATCTCGTGAAGGTGCTTATTGTTAGAATATTTAATTATTTATTATATTCTAATATTATTATGTGGGTAAATATCGTAATAATAATTATATTAACTATTTATCAATTGTGAGTCTTAGTGGATTAGTGATCAAATTAAGTAATAAAACTATTAAATTTCTAATTGGATAATTAATTAAATATTTAATTAGTTGATATGGACTTAATGAGTGGATGTCCGGATGACCCATTAACGGAATAATGGGAAACCCTAATGGCATCCAATATAAAAGAGGCTATGGTGTCCCCAATACACCGTACACGGCAAAACTCTCTCTTCTCCCCATCTGAAGAGAACTTGAGGCATAAAGGTAAAGGTGCCGGTTGAGGAAGAACCAAATCAGCCGCTGTTAACCGTTGATGAAGTTGATGTTTGTTTCAAATCACCTCCTCTCTCCTTATCTTTGTTGTTGTTGAGAGGGGTGCCATAAAAGCTTTATTCAGGTATTCCTAATACTAATTCTTGATATCCTTGATAAATCAAACATGTCGTAGATCCGTTCATATTTATGTTCAATGTTTTGTTTGCTTCCGCTATTGATTTACTATTGTTGAAATCACAATTTTTTTCCTTTGTTCTTCCATCGCATGAACCCTAAATTTGGTTAATTGGGGATTTTTTTTTTATGTTTGCCTCGTTTCGGAATGAAAACGTGAAATAATTTTTTATTTTGTTTTGAGAATAACCGTAACAAGCAAACCATGTCTTATGTGTATAGTTGCTTACTAAAAGGACAACAATTTTTGTGGATGATTACTTTTATTTTAATCATTTTGTTTCTTTTCCATGCATGTATGCGTGTTCCAATCAGTTCTTGTTTGACCTTTATTTCAATTGAATCGGTTTAATCAATTGATTTCTTCTGGATCCTCCTTGTTGCACGCTGGTGATTCATTAGGCATGAATTTTATGAAAACAAATAATTTGATTAAATCTTGTGTCCATGAATCTAGATAATTCGGTTTGGCTTCTTTTCAAGATATCAATATTGCATCCTTTGGGTTGTATTTTTGTTCTTTTAGGAATATTCTTTTACGGTGAATATTTGGATTTTGGAAGAAATATTCTTTCAGCATGAATATTTAAATTCAAGTGTATGTAATATTGTGAGCTATATTTTTTTTCTTTTGGATATGAATTTGGTTTTCTGCAGCTTTCGAAAGCAAGATACATTGATGAAATTGAATTCACATCACATACTTGAAATTTTAGAAGTAAGTATTTTGCATATTTCAAATTTGTGAAATCAATTGTGTCTGCTCTTGACTTTATTTGCATTTGATTGTCGGTTTCCAAAATTAAATAAGGATTTGAATATGGCACTGATAAATATTTGGATATTTTATCGTGAATTTGATGATTTGATTCTATATTAAATCTTTTGGTCAAAATAATTTTCCAATATTTTTATTATCATATCTTGCAGCTTAATTTCTATTTGAAATTAGTGTTTATTCACAAAGATTTTGTACATGAAGATTATTTTGAGAAATAAGGAAAATTAAATTTTGTTATATATATTTGGTTGTTACATATACTTGCGGAATATTTGTTGCCTTTACTGACTCAAAATATTATGAAGAAACTTTTAATACAAAAAGTAAGAATTTGATTCTTTAAAATTTGAAAAATAATAATTCTAGTTTTGTTTGTTTAGTTATAGACATATAAAGTTTGTTTCCTTTATTTAGGAATCATTTATGCTAGAGTTAAATTTCATTTTGTTTAAAGAATCATTAAGTTTATATATATGTGAATCAATTATAACATGAATGTTAATTGACATATAAAATTTCGATTTTCTTTTGATTTGAAATTGAATATTTTTCTTATAGCATGAAACGATGTTTGAATTTATTGTTATTAACTTCTTTACAATAATATTTTGTCTTATCATGCGTTTTGGATATATTTCATGATATGTTTGTTGATGATGTTTTCATGCGATATATGTAAATGTATTGTCATACACACGTTGGTATTTTTTTTTTTTTTTCGGGACTTACATTTTTATTTTTATTTTCAATTATTGTGAATTTGTTTTCACACTTAAGGGTTGTTGAGTATGGTTACTCAGCAGCATAATGAACTAATTCGACCTACATTATGTCGGTTATGCCTTGTAAATTTAAGACATTTCCCATTTGCATTGTAAAATTAAGACTATTACTATTGAAATTCATTTATTGAATTGTCTAGTAATTTTGGTTGAGTTGGTTGAAACAACAAGTTGCAAAAGTAACCTCTGTTGCGTAGATTTGATTCAGTTGGAATTACAAAAGATGTAGTATATAATTGTTCATGCGAGCTGTTTTAGTCGGCCAAAAGGAAGGCACGGCTTGGCCGAATAGTTACATATCTGCGGTGGTAAATATGCGGTAATTATTAAGTGTTCCATGTGGATAATGAGAATGTCAAAAGACACTCATTATCTGATCGGACTTCTTAAGTTTTATCCATGTGGATAATGAGGATGTCAAAAGGCACCCATTATCTGACAGGACTTATTACCATATTTGATCATTGCATTGAGATTACCATTTGCAGTTAATTCTTAGCAGTCAAAAGATTGTGTTTTAATGGTGCTTTGGTATCTTGTTTTTGGTCTTTTAATTTAAACCTTGTGATGATAAATATGTGGTAATTCTTAAAAAATTTCATGTGGCTAATGAGGATGTCAAAAGACACCCATTATCTGACAAGACTTCTTAAGTTTTTCCATGTGGGTAATGAGGATGTCAAAAGACACCCATTATCTGACATGACTTATTACCAATATTTGATCATTGCACTGAGAGTACCGCTTGCAATTAATTCTTAGCAGTCAACAGATTGTGTTTTAATGGTGCGCTTGGTGTAACGCTCCTATTTCTATTAAAGCAATTAAACATGCGAATAATACATTTATTCAAGAAATAGAGGTTACGTCTTATTCAAAATTCAAAAACTGATAGACATGTATGTAAACCTCAACAGTTACAGCGGAATATAAATCAGAGTGATCAAATATATACATGCCATGAGCAAATAAAATAGATCCCAAAGATAAATCTCAAAACCCAAACATACGGGTAGTCATCGACAAAATAATAATCCAAAGGAAGATATAAACAACCTAATCTAGACCGACACGACAAGCCTAGATCAGAGCCGACATGACACCGATATCGGAGGAAGCTCCCGATATCCCAAGCAAAGACTCACCGAGCACTACTCCTGCACAACGTCTACTCACCCATACAGGCAAGTAGGCGGTTAAAACCACTGGGGGTAAGCATTACATTATCATAATTCAAATAACAGATAACATGAATATTTCAATTTAAACATCACGTACATGATCATTAATAATATTCCCACATCAATACTTACATCAAACCCCAATATCTCACATCAATAATCACCAATCACATGTGTCATGAACAAATATCAATTCACAGTTATTCATACACAATCACCAATCATATACTTCATGAACAATCACAAATCATAAGCCATGAACAATCATTATCATATTTCATGAACAATCACCAATCACATGTATCAAGAACAAATATCACTTCACAAATATTCATTCACAATCACCAATCACCAATATCATCAATAATCATTCATCTCATTTCATCACCAATCACATATTTCACATAAGACTCATGTTATGATATGCACTTATTGACACATAAATGCATGTGGTACCAAATCTCAACAAGGTCGTCACCTTCCGATGCCACTTGCACATCGTATGTAAGGGCTCACACCTGCCTTACAATAATCTCGAAGTAAAAGAGTTCAACTCTTTTACAGCAACATCGACTATGATGCATGGACATGTATAAGGACTCGATAATGCGACAACAATTCACAATCTCAACTCAATATATAGGACGACACCCAATTATATTGATTATCTCCACAACATTGCATTATCAAGAAACATGCCCACACAAATAAATCATAGTATTCACCATCACACATCAAGATGATTATCAATAATCAACAATGTCATTCAACATCAACTATATCATATAGTTTCACCATTCCAAATAATTCTCATATTCCAAGTAAGAGAACATACAACATCTCATGATAAACATCATATCCAGAGTATAATCACTCAACATCAACTATCACATATAGTTTCACCATTCAAGCATTCCTTACATTCTAAGTAAGATAACATACAACATCTCATGATAAACATCATATTCAACATCTACAATTCATCATAAGTAAGATAACATATACATCTTATTAACATATCAATCATTCATACAATTTCACTTAACCATATGAACATTTCACCGTACCAACTTGAAACGAAACAATCATAGACAAGTTAAAAACTATTAACCAATCTTAATCGACAATGTATACATGAAATTAAGTCGTCTTCGGATCATCAACATTAATCCAAGCACAACTTAAGTTCATAGAAAAATCCCATTTTCACAACCTTTCACTTCCCACCCGAAATATCATTTTATACTTGATTAAGATGTTTGACTACTCTTGCAAGTATTTCCTAAGCCTATATGAACTGTAGGTTCAACTTGCAAGCTTCATTAGTTTACAAAAGTTATATTTCGACAAAGTTGAATTCCCAAATTTGATTCCCAAATCCCAAAATTATATCTCAAACCATCAACACATTCACATTCCCCAATGCATAAATGCATACTCAATTATTCACTCTAAGTACTTCATTAAACACAATATCAAGTTTGGAAAAGTTCCACGGCTCATAGAGAAAGTTATGATAAGTTTTCACAAAAATCCACATGACCCATGTGTAGTAATTTAATCATATCTCAAGTTCTAAAAATCATTTTGGCGTCAAACCAAAGCCATTAGAAAGCTAACAAAGTTATCTACAACTTTCATGTTTACACCAAAGTCTAATTCAAAACAGAAATAGGTGAAAAAGACACAAGAACGCGAAACAAGAAATGCTGTCAAAAGGCATTTCGCTTAAGCGAACGGTTCTTCGCTAAAGCGAACTGCTTACAGTAGCTGTTCGCTTACAGCTCGCTTCCGGTTCGCTTAAGCGAACAGTCATCATTTCTGCATAATTTTTCACGGGTTATAACCATTTTTCACCCCAAAACCCAAATTTTGATCCCTCAATGCTCAAATGTGTTTCCAGAACATGTTTATAGGTCAATATGACTAAAAAGACTTACAAAGACACAATCAAACTTGAAAACACTTGACATTTGAGCTAACTCTTCATTTTCACCAAAACACCAACACAATTCAAATTCTCATCATCAATCCATGAATATGCAAACCCAAGCAATTATTCATCAATCATAATATCAAATAACATTCATAACATCAATTGAACATGAATCACATCTCAAATCAACAACAACTTAGGAGAAATTCACCAATTTAGCACAATACTCATAACTTAACATTTTTACATATTTGAACATGTAATTTCACCAACAATCATACAATTATCATCAATTCATGCATACAAACATCAGCAAGAGCACGAATTTGACATGAATTGTTCATCAACCCATTTTCATACAACATGAGCAAATGCAAAATTACATGATTGTGATAATAACTAACCCCCTTACCTTTGAAGTTGATTATCTCTAACCCTTGCTTCAATTCAGCTCCTAGGTCACCCCACCTGATTCTTAAAGTTTCCCCTCCAACACTCTTGTTCTTCTCTTCACTCTTTCTCTCTCTACCTCTCCTTCTCTCTAGGAAAATGTTTTGTAGTGAATGAATACAATTCTAAGAAAACCCTAGTATTATCCCCCTTAATGGGCTTAACTCAAAATGCTAATGGGCCTAACCCATTCTAACACAATTCAAAAGTTTCTATACACTCAACGGTAATTACTAACAACGGTAAAATATAACCAACGGTCACTAACGGTAAAAACTAATCACTACACTAGTAACTTAGTAAAATAAGGGTTCTCACTAATTATTAAAATAATTCTCACCAAAATTACCATTTTACCCTTACCCGCCAAATGACCAAAATACCCCTCTAATACGGTAATCCATGTAAATGCACCCGATGACAATTAAATACACACAAGCTCAAATAATTACAGACAAACACATAATAAAAGTAATTAAAATAAAACTAGCTAAAAATCGGACTGTTACACTTGGTATCTTGTTTTTGTCTTTTAATTTACAAATAAAGATAAATTGTGCATGTCTTATAATTAATTAATTTTGACATGTCGACTAATATTGTGTGAGTGTAAACTCATTTAAGTATTTAAGAGTTTATACATCCACACATGTTGGTAAACATTTGACAATTATAAGAATTTATTCTTTGTCAAAGTAAATTGTCATTGTTTGATCAATGCTGTAAAATATGGCTAGCAATTGATATTATTGTTTAAAGACTTGATATTGATAGTGAACTAGGTATTTTAGTGAGTATATTTGGCTACTCTTGTTCTCTTTAAGCTAATATAGTTTGTGTATCTGCTAATTTGAGTTAAATTTTTTAAACTTTTTAAATTTCTAATTTTTAGGATTTAAAGAAGAACATTGATATTGTTCTTGAATCTAGACCTTAGATACGGATGGTGAAACTCACATTCTCTCACAAATTCAATACCTAATGTGTGAATCAAGTTTGACTAGTGAGTATACACCAAATTCCATAGGTCACGTGTGATCATTAAGCTAAAATATCGTATATATTATAGGTGTTGTTTAAGATGACAAATTTCTTTTGTCATATTTCCTTTGCTTAAACTAATGTTCTTTTGAAGCAAAGAAAGACAAGTTCTCATTGGAGAGTGAGTATTCTATTAAGGTTATTAAGCAAAGAAAATATTAGGAGCACATTATGTAAATATTTACTCTTGCCGAGACACTATAATTTCGACTATCAGGTGACTTGTTCGGAAATTCAGCATTTAGTATTCTATTTGCACAATTAAGTTTATAACTGTTACAGTTAGAAATGATCTTTTGAAGGATCAATTCATAAAGTGTGCAAATAAAGAAAAGCTGAAGCAAGAGAAAATATAGTAGTGCTCATTCAAAAAATACCTCAAAAGATAAGGGCAAATAAAGAAAGGTAGTATTGACTGACTTATGTCCAATGATGTTGAAAGATATATCCATTTAGAATGGATAAAGTTGATAAGATTATTTTATTCATTTTTTGAACTATTTTAGATTGTCGTTACTAGCTTATTTTTTATTTATTTATTTTATTTTATTTTTATATATCTAAAAGACAATTTGGTGAATCATTATTTGAATCAATTTTTGTTTTAATTTCTCTTTGAATAAACCGAGATATTTTGAGTTTTATTTTTCAAATGATGATTTAATGTGTCTTTTAAGTTCAATTATTAGAGTCAATTCAGTTATGACTTGTGACATTCTATATAGTTTAAGGTTTTGAACACTGTAAGTTTTTCGTCCCACAAATTAGGAAATTTTTGAGACATAAATTGTTAACCTATCTCGAGGATATTGAGTTTGGGGGAGAGATATGATTTTATAACAAAATTGAATGAGGAAGAATTAGTTCTAAACTAATTCATATAGTTACTATGATTATAGTATATTTGGATCCTCATGAGGACATTATTGTGCTTCCTCTCAATCAAGTTAAAAAATTATTTCATATAGATCAAACTTAACACCCTCAAGAACTAGGGATTCTAGTGTCATCAAGAATTGACTGAAAAGAGAAATTCTATTTAGTTTAAATGAAAGACTCTATTAGGACAGTCATGATACTAGTTTGATTGTTATAATTTTGAAACTACATAAGATGGATTTCAATATAGTGTTTCTTAATGATGACGTTAATGATGCAATATGGTGCAACTGAATCAGACTTTGGATCAATTGATACAAAGTAGATGGTTTAAAAAGGCATGAAATCCACTTATAAGTTAAGAAATTTATCTTTTTAGTGTTACCACAAATTCTCATGAAGCAATTGCCTCATTTAGTTTTGAGATAATATTATGGAGAGTTGTGGTTTTAGTAAGCTCCGAGGGAGAAAATTTATATTTCAAGTTTAATGTGTCAATTATATTTTATTTAGTCAACGATGATATATGTTTGTCATGTGAAACCAAGAAATCTCTAATAAATGTTAGTGATGAAAGATCTTTGGGACACCTGTTTTGTTTAGACATTTCAATACTTAGAGATTCTTCTCAAGGTATTATTTAAATATCACAAAAGAGTTATATCAATAAGTTGAAAATAAATTGACATTAAAGTTAATAAGTTATGGGTGACCATAATCACCGAGAGAGACTTTTTAGTCTCAAATATTGCCCATTAGAAAATTTATGAATTCATAAATATAAGTATTTTCTATGCTTTGCCTATAGGATTTTTATGTATGAATTTATTATACACATTTAGAAATAATGCATATAATAAGATTGTTTGGCAGATATTTGAGCAATTCAAAGTTTGAATTGTTGAAAAGGCAACCATAAAGATTATTAAAGAGAACAAGAGAGCTTATGCTCACGCAAGAGATCTGGCAATTTGGAGATCATTTATGTGTCACACTTTGGCTTTTGGATGTAAGTAGATAATACACATCCTAACTCAAGAAATGACTGTAAGTATTTATGTCACTTGGTTGCATATTGTTAAAGGTATTGAAAGACCGCTCAAGTTATATAGTGACATAAATCAGTCGTATAGTTGTTTAACAACAAATTTCTAAAAATTCATTACCTTATAGATTTATAGATTATTGTTGTTAAATGATAGAACATGCAGAGACAAACTTTATGCTAGATGATCCACTAATCAAAGACATGAAACATAAGGTCTTTCATATGGTTGTTGTCATTCAGTATGTCTTAATTGGATTAGTGGAGTCTCTTAGTTTATGTTCTATACTTTTAATTTTTGAAATTGATATAGACTTTATGTTATGATTTTCTGCAGAAATAAAGTTCATGAGATTATTTTTTGTTATAACCATTTATGTATCATTTTGTGCAAATATTGAATTTGCAAACTTCAGTTCGATCTCACTAAAGTTTTAAGTTGGATCAGTTGGAAATAGATATGATTTAGAGATCATATTGCATGAAATTTCCATGCCACTCATCCATATCAATCTAGGTCATCAAGTGCATTGATATGGTGGTCGTCGGGGTTCCGTCACGTTATACGTCAGTGACGACAGCCGCGGTGGTCCCATTATTAATGTATGAGGTGGATCAAATTGTAAAGTTGAAATCTAAAGATAAATAGCATTCAGTTGCGCGCCTAAATAATTTTGATATAATTATTAAGATATGTAGCCCAAGTGAGAGATTGTTGGAATATTTTATTATTTATTATATTCCAATATCATTATGTGGACAAATATCGTAACAATAATTATATTAGCTATTTATCAATTGTGAGCCTTAATTGATTAGTGATCAAATTAAGTAATAAAACTATTAGATTTCTAATTGAATAATTAATTAAATATTTAATTAGTTGATATGGACTTAATGAGTGGATGTCCGGATGACCATTAACGGAATAATGGGAAACCCTAATGGCCAACCAATATAAAAGAGGCTACGGTCCCCAATACACCGTACACGGCAAAACTCTCTCTTCTCCATCTGAAGAGAACTTGAGGCATAAAGGTACCGGTTGAGGAAGAACCAAATCAGCCGCTGCTAACCGTTGATGAAGTTGATGTTTGTTTCAGATCACCTCCTATCTCCTTATCGTTGTTGTTGTTGAGAGGGCTGCCATAAAAGCTTTATTCAGATATTCCTAATACTAATTCTTGATATCCTTGATAAATCAAACATGTCGTAGATCCGTTCATATTTATGTTCAATGTTTTGTTTACTTCCTCTATTAATTTACGATTGTTGATCATGTATTATGAAATCTGTTTTTAATTAAGACCTAAATTTTCAATAGTTATCAATTATTTTCTCTACTATTTCCTCTATTAATAAAGATTAAGGAGTAGTCAAAATGATCAATTCACTCCGTTCTTAGACTTATTGAGGCATTTGATGATTGATTATTCTTTTGTGCTTCTTTCTCAATCCCCAAAATATGTAATTTTGAAAAAAAATGCCTTGACCAAATAAATTCAGTTAGCCTTACTGAAAAGTGCTTCATTATCCTACTAAAGAATAAGTTGCATAGTTTTGTGAGAGTCCATAGGTTGTATAATCATGTGTCCTTGCACCTCAAATATTCATTTAGATTAATGGCATGGTCATGCAGCTTTCTGCACGAGCACGTCAATCCCTCTATTCTCACTATTACCAGGAAGTTATCATTAGCAGGTTCTGTACAATGTAAAAACGTACAAAAGAGCATAGTCAATTTTGTCTGATGAAAATCATTTGATATACTCTAAATTTCTAAGTTTTTATGATGACAAAGATTAGATTTATAATGAATAATTTATTTAGTCATAAAAGGACCTATGATATGGAAATCTGCATCTCTTCCAGAACGTTATGTTAAACATAAGATACACTGAACCTGCAAAGAGATGATCAAGAGAAAAGCAAAGTACAAAAAATCATTTGAGTGAAGTGCTTATGCTTGAAGGATGATATTGAGATACACATTGAATTTATCTGAATTGTAATATGGGACCATCAAAATAAAGCAGGTAAAAGTATCATGCGTTTGGTCAAGTCTCACCGTCTCGGTTACACAGATTCATGACAAGAGAATGAAGAAGGTAATTTTGAAATCATATATATTAAATTCAGACCTTGGCCACACTCATATAAATTAAAAGGGTAGAATTCAGTAAATAGAATGGAGCTAAAGAGACCATATAATGGATTTGTGTTTGCATGTGTTTGAAAAAGAAGTGATGTCCTTGCCTTGCACAAAAATTACTCCTTTTATAGCAAAACATTTGTTTACAAAGAGAAGTAATTGTCAGTTTATTGTCTCTAGTTTGAACCCTCCGGTTCTTGATCTGTTAATTAAAACTTATGCAAAAGCGAGATTAATTGACGCTTCTTTCGATGTCCTTCGGTTTATCGAGTTTCAATGCTTTGCTTCATGTTACACAGATGTGTAATCGATTAGAAACTGTTTGGGAGGTTTATGGTTACATGATTTTGAAGAGAGTTTACCCTAATGTTGCTACTTTCAGGATTATGATTGATGTAAAGAAGGGTTATTACAAAGGAATGTTGCTGCTTTGGATCAGATTGTTGGAAAGCGAAATTCACATTCGTCATTGGTTATTGTTAATTTGAGTTTGATTTTGTGAATGTCAGAAAAGGTGGGAGAAGAAGGGAAGTTATTTAAGTTTTTCTGTTTCTACCTTTTTATGTGAAAAGGTTTTAATCTTGATTGGGTGTTTGTTTGTCTAATGATGACTGTCGCAATGTTCTCTTTTTGTTTTATCTGTTAATGTGTCATTTATTAAATTGAACCTTGTTTGCATTCTAACGATCAATATGCATCTATTTTAGATTATTATTTTTATTCACTTGATGCAAATTAGTGAAATTATTTGTTAATGAGTTTTGTTTTTCTAAGGTGCTCTGAAAAAACGAAGTGTTGTATGCATCGGAGACAATATATGTTTGAAACTTGGCTTACAATGTGGATTGAGCTGATATTTATACACATGCCGTGTAGATGCTTGTCAACATTTTCTATACAATTTTACTCTGTTGAATTTTTTTTTAAGGAAAATTGTATCAAAGATTATGGAGAAATTGTAAACATCTGTCTTCATACAGATCAAGCAGACAAGTTCAAAGCAGAAAGATTATGAAGATCCATTACTCGTCCAATAAGTCTTTTTTTCTTTTCTTTTCTTTTCTTGTGGAATTATTTTCTTTCGTTTGGATTTCAATCAATATTTCCGTACTGGTATGTTTTCATTTTAATTTTAGGAGTGATATGCAATAGGAATTTAATAGCCTTCGCGCAGCAGCCATACATCTTAAACCAGGTGAACAGGGTCCACGATCCACATACGGTGAATACTTGTAGTGTAACCTAAGTATATCTCATGCTTTCTCTTTCAAATCAGAAGCACAATCCGCTTGCATTGCATAAGCTTCGAAACAGCTCCAACCCTCAACATTTCTAAAACAAACTCTTTCGAAGTTGAATTCTACGCCATCCTTGAAATCATCGCTATGTTAGCCAACTTCAAGAATGGTGATTCATTAGGCCTATAATCAATAACCTGAAGACTCAAATTAGCCAACTAGATAAGTTTCTAACAGAGAAAGTCCATACTTAGTGAAACCAGGTAAAGACTAGAAAATGAAGGCAAGGGAAAGACAAGAACATGGCGAGTTGGCTGAGAGTAATAAAAGACGAGGCAACTTCACTTAGTTCTTAGACCTATTAAGGCATTTGATGATGATTATTTGAAAAAATGTCTTGACCAAGATAAAGTCAACAAGCCTTACTCAAGAGTGCTTCATTATCCTACTAATTAAAGAATTTACTTCTGAAGTTTTTCATTTTCCTTGCTCTATTACGGCTTCTTATTTTGCTAAACCTTATTTGATTTTGGTGCATGCATCAACTTAGTACCTTACTCTATTCTCAAGAGATTAGATCCTAGGCCTACTTTTGTCTCATTACAACGTAGGAAGATCCATTACTCCTCCAATAAGTCTTTTTTTTTTTTTCTTTTCTTTTCTTGTGGAATTATTTTCTTTCGTTTGGATTTCAATCAATATATCCTTACTGGTATGTTTTCTTTTTAATTTTAGGAGTGATATGCAATAGGAAATTTAATAGCCTTCGCGCAGCAGCCATACATCTTAAACCAGGTAAACAGGGTCCACGATCCACATACGGTGAATACTTGTAGTGTAACCTAAGTATATCTCTTGCTTTCTCTTTCAAATAAGAAGCACAATCCGCTTGCATTGCATATGCTTCGAAACAGCTCCAACCCTCAACATTTCTAAAACAAACTCTTTCGAAGTTGAATTCTACGCCATCACTGAAATCATCGCTATGTCTGCTGCGTGCCTAAAAAGTTGTTCTCTTCCATCCGCTTCCATGATCCTCGTTCGGCTTCCACCCAACGGGCATGTCTCTATAAGCACATGTAACACTGAATGAATAGCTTGTTTGGAGAAAGTTATGAAGAATTCAATGTTTAAATTTCTTAAAAGGTTTGAATCTACAACATCAATTGTCAACTTCAATAATGGCATAACTTCATTTAGCATCTCGAAATTGTTGTTATCAATGTAAATTTTCAAAATCCAAGTCAACAAATTCATGAAATCCATGTTTTTGCCAACCAAAAGTTTCACCCTGTTGTTGATCGTTGCTTCATTCCACAAAAGACGAGTAATTTTCAAAGCTTCTTCCAAACCAATGGTGTTTCCTTGTTTGAATTTCTTTTTAATGACCATAATCATAGTTTTGGTTACACCTACTTCAACCACGCATGTTCTGTTTCTCTCATTCTGTTTAGCAACTTCAAGAATCTTCTCCATTGATGCTTGAAAGCAATTTGGAAGCTCTAGATTCTTGACAAGTTTTTGGAGATGAATTCTATTTTTAGGAGATTTTGGAGATTGAATTTGATGATCAATGTCTGTCCATACTGTCACAAAGTGGAAAGAGAAAACTATTCATGCATTCCGGATATCTGCATTACTTGAAATATTATTGAATGATCAAGATGTTGTTGAAATGAATTGATATTATGAAATTATGTTGTTGTTGTGATCTGCCTATGCTGCTATTGTTATTTAACTAAGTTGCATGAGTCATTATAAGATGAATAAGATGATGTTGAACATCCAAATTATTGGATATGTATATGAGATGATGATTAAGATGTTTTAGATGATTGAGCCCATGCATTAGCATACATTTGTTGGGGGCTCATGCCCTGGAGTTTTGTACTCACCATGATGGAGCATTTGCTCAAAATAATGTTGGGGGCTTATGCCTTGAAAGTATATTAATACTATAATGTTGGGGGCTCATGCCCTGAATTGGCACCACATGCATATAATAGGTATAAGTTGCATTGTCGCATTGTCGAGTCAAATGATGTTAAGATGTTATGTTATTTGAATAAAGTGATTACATGATATTTTATTATCAAAGATGTTATGATGTTTAAGATGTTTATGTTGTTAATCACGATTGTTGAATTATATTGATTGATATTATTGTTTTGTGAAATCTCACCCCTTCTGCTTGGAAATGTTGCTCTTCGTATGAGTAACTTGCAGGTGATCGAGCGTAGATTGCAGTTGTGCTGTCGTGAGTGGCCTTGCCTCACTGAGTCCTAGGTTGCTCTGATACGTAACCGGATGGGGTTTATGATATGCATGCTTCATTCTTTTACGTGTTCATTTATGATGTTGAACTGAATTTATTTGAGATATTATGATGGGGCCTACGTGCCAAGATAATTTATGATTTTTGAACTTAATTCCGCTGCAGTTTTGTCGATGAAGGATAAATTATTATTTATCTATGTTTTAAGATTTTTAAGAATGTTATATCCCGTTTCATGATGTTTTACTCTGATAATTGTATGAAATTTTTATTTTGGGAAAACGGGGTATTACTATTGGTATCAGAGCAGGTCGGTCCGTCCGGCCAATTTGAAGAGTCGTGTCGAGTCTTAGTAATATTTGTATTACTATCTTATGTTGTTGTTACCTGTTGTGTAGAATCTCAGAAATGGCTAGAAGAAACGATGTTGCGTTAGCTGCTGCACTACAAGCCGTAGCTCAAGCTATGAGGCAACAACCTAATGCGAATGCTGGTGTGAATGTTGAGTCTAGGATGCTTGAGACCTTCATGAGGAATCATCCTCCTACTTTCAAGGGAAGATATGACCCCGATGGAGCCCAGACGTGGCTTAAGGAGATCGAGAGGATTTTCCGTGTTATGCAGTGCACTGAGGTTCAGAAAGTGCGTTTTGGTACACATCAGCTGGCTGAGGAAGCTGATGATTGGTGGGTTAGCCTTCTACCTAACCTAAAGCAAGATGGTGCTGCTGTGACTTGGGTTGTGTTCAGGAGAGCGTTCCTGAGAAGATACTTTCCGGAAGATGTTCGCGGGAAGACAGAAATCGACTTCCTTGAGCTGAAGCAAGGAAAAATGTCCGTGACTGAGTATGCTGCCAAGTTTGTAGAGTTGGCAAAGTTTTATCCGCACTACGCTGTAGAGACTGTTGAGTTCTCAAAGTGCATAAAGTTCGAGAATGGTTTGCGGCCTGATATAAAGAGGGCAATTGGATACCAACAGATCCGAGTTTTTGCTGATTTGGTGAACAGCTGTAAAATCTATGAGGAGGACACCAAAGCTCATTACAAGGTTGTGAATGAGTGGAACACTGAGGGCCAGCAGAGTCGCCCTAAGCCCTATAGTGCCCCTGCTGATAAGGGCAAGCAGAGAATGGTCGATGATAGGCGGCCTAAGAAGAAGGATGCTCCTGCGGAGATTGTCTGTTTCAATTGTGGTGAGAAAGGCCACAAGAGCAATGTTTGTCCAGAGGAGGTAAAGAAATGTTTCCGGTGTGGCAAGAAAAACACAAGAAGGGGGGGGGGGGGGGGTTGAATTGTGTTTTCTTTTTCTCTCTAAAAATACTTCTTCTGATAAAACTTCAGAAGCAGTTTGAGAATGCTTCTGATGAAATGATCAGAAGCAGATAGTCCAGTCCCCCTTGCACTTCCAAGGAGATTTCACTATAATCACAAAGATTACAAATGCTCAATACTCTCTAAGTATGAGACTTCTCAAAAATGCTCAAGCACACACGCAAGAGTCTTCTAATGCTCAAGCACGCAGGCAAGAGGCTTCTGATCAAACAAAAATACAATGAAATTAGTTTGACTTGAACACTTGATATACAATCAGTGGTGTTCACAATACAATACAATAACGACTCTAGACTTTTGAATTTCTAAGATGTATCAAATCAGTGCAGAAATTCAGTGTGCTTTGTAGAATCAAATTGACAGAGTTTTGGCGCTTTTTAACTTGTGTGTCTCTATCTTCTATCTTCAAGTCTTCACTCCTTTATATAGAGGCGTGAAAGAGACGTTGAGATAATTAGCACGTCTAAAGAGTCGTTTGAAATCCTTTGATCATTTACCAATAATCCTTTGCCTGATTTGGGTGTAGTCCTTTGAAGAATTAGCTTCAAATTCATTCCCATCTTGAAGGCACAAATTCTGCAGGCATAGCTGTTGTCTTGTCTTGTAGCGTGGACAAAACAGAGTAGTGGAGGTAGTGGTTGTACACTTGTACTTTGTCAACTCTGTTAACGAAGGAAAAATGCTCAGTGCTATCCAAATGACCGTTGATACCTCCCTTTCAATTCTTCGTTCTTCTTAGATGAGGTT
Source organism: Medicago truncatula (assembly GCF_003473485.1). Taxonomy (NCBI): domain Eukaryota; kingdom Viridiplantae; phylum Streptophyta; class Magnoliopsida; order Fabales; family Fabaceae; genus Medicago; species Medicago truncatula. The sequence goes on from NC_053047.1 coordinate 30,272,948, forward strand.
GAAATGAGAAACAGCTACTTTGGATCTTTAGTTTGAATATATGGATTAAATGTAGCTTCTGGTGATGATTTTGCTTCTGATGAAAACCTTGCTTCTGATGACCTTCTGCTTCTGATGAGCTTCTGCTTCTGATGACGTCATCACTTCAGAAGCACTTCAGCTTCAGAAGCACTATAAGCTTCAGACGCAGTTTTCTTCAGATGCTTAGAATTTCTTTTTCTTTCCATTGTTCTTCCAAGACCTATTGAAATTACTTGACTAGCCTTTGGTCCTGTACACTTGAACAATTATTAGCAATAACCAATTGACAATTTTTAATACCTTGTTATCATCAAAACTCATTAAGGTTCATTGTGAAACACATTTTGTTCCAACAATCACCCCCTTTTTGATGATGACAAACAATAGTATTTAAAATGTTCAATTGTTGTTGATCTAATTAATAAGTTGACTACTGGGATAGAGGTTTGTAAGCTCCCCCTGAGTTCTATTCTTATTAATTAAATTTCAATAAAAATACTTATAAAATTTCAGAAGTATTAAAGAAAAGGTTTAGAAGAGGTTCTGAGCAAAGCTCATCAAAAAGTATACTTAATCAAGTTATTATAATGGGGCTCAGAGCCTTAAAATACTATACATCTACTCCCCCTTTTGTCATCAACAAAAAGTAAGTAAAAACAAAAGAAAGAGTTTCAGAGCAACAAAAAGAAAAACCTTAAAATACAGTGTATCAGAGCAAACAACATAAGATGCAGCAAATATTATTAGAGCAAAAGCTTATAAATAGCATGATTCAGAAGCAATGATAAAATATATGATAAGCAAGTCAAAGTACAAAGTCAAAGCAATTATAATACTTAAAACAAAAATCTAAACAAGCAACATATGTGTGCAACTAAGGTTTGGCTAGCTTAGACATCTGTTCCAATAGATATTTAATCTGCTCATCCTTCTTCTGAAGTTGTTCATTCTGTGCTCTCACAAGTCTTCTTTTCAGCCCAGCTTGAATTCTATCAGCCCTTGAAGTGTAATCATCTTCTGGATAAAAAGGAGAGTTGGCTAACAGAGGCACATAATCAAGCTCTTTCACTCTAGCTGCTTCATGCATATCATCCAACATTTTCTTCAGCATTGCAGAGTGAGATGAGACACATTTCGTGCTCAGTTGATCCAGCAGCTCATTAAAACCTTTCTTCAGATCCATCCATTGATCAAGATAGTGAATGGGAGGTACAGGAACTGTTCTGAGAAGAATCAGTGTCTGAATCTCATCACTAAGCCTGATAAGCTGTTCATCTATATACTCAGATTCTAGGATGGTGTCTGGGATGAGTGTTTGAGATGTAGAAGGTTTATTTGAGGCTGTTTGATGGTCAGAAGAGGTTAGGTCAATTATTGGTGGTTCTGGTTGTTGTTGTTGTTCTGTGTTGGTCTGGGGTTGTTCTGTGGTAGTTTGATCTAGGTCAGAAACAGTCTGTTCAGGAACAGTTGGTTCAGGAACAGTTTGTTCTAGGTCAGAAGCAACTTGTTCAGGAACAGTTTGCTCAGGGATGGTTTGAGTTTCTGTTTGGGTTTCTGTTTGTTGGTTTTCCAAAACATTCTTTTCAGGGACTGTCTTAGAGGCCTTTGTGGGTGTAGGTTGCATTTCACCACCTAGATGTCTTTCTAGGTTGTGAAGGGTTGAGGATTCTTGGTGTTGGGGGGTTTCTGAAGTAGTTGCATCTGAAACTACTTCAGAGGCTTTTTGTGGAGATTGATTATTTTGTGGGTTGGTTTCAGGAAATTGTATACTAACAGCTTCTGGAATTTGTGGTTGAAAAAAGTGATCTGGAGGCAAATTGAATTTTTCACAGATTTTTATCCTCTGTTTAGAGAATTCAATTTGTGTCTGCTCACAATCAATTGTTCCATAGGTTGTTAGTTTGGTAGGTTTGCGATTTAGTAGTTTTTCAATGTGTTGACTAAGGGGTTGGTCATCTGATTCAGTGGATGATGATGAGGGTGAAGAAGGAAGTTCAGGAATCTAAGTATTGATATCAGCTTTTAAAGAAGTACCTGAAGAGTGAGCTTCTGGATGAGCTGCTTCTGGAGCTTTAGATGCTGGTTCTGATGAAGTAGCTCCTGAAGCCTGCTTGTCTTTCAAAGCTTGAGATAGCAGTTTTACTCCCTCCTGGACAGTTTCCTTTTCAACCTCAGCAGCCAAAGCAGCAAACTCAGTAGCCTTCTCAGGAGCAAGCTTATACCCTGCAGCCTTGAGTTGTTCCTCTCTTTTCTTCTGCTGTCTCAACTCCTTCTTCTTAGCCATCTCAGTTGCAGTATAGTTTCTAGCATATTGCCATTGTTCTGCTGTAGGAACAAACATTGGCATTACACTAGGCTTACTCTTAGCCTTTTTAGCACTTAGCTCTTCTTCTGGCTGTTCAACATGATCTTCTGTGCTTCCTTCAGAAGTTTTCAGATTCCTTGTTCTCTTGTTTCTGATGGTTTGAAGAGCAGCTTCCCTAGCATCAGATTTCTTGATTTTCTGCTTCTGAACATCTTCTTCAGAAGCAGGAACTTCTTCAGAAGCATCGGCTTGTTCAGAAGCAGAAACACTTGCTTTGGATTTCTTGGGCTTTGGTGCTGCAACCTCAACCTTTGTCTCTTTTCTTGTCCTCTTTCCTTTAACTTTGAGAGGAGCACCTCCAATCTTCTCAGGAATAGATGCAACACTGATGATTGTCCCGATGAGCTCAAAGTGAGCTTTGATGAACTGATACAGAACCTCAGGATTATCCTCTTTAGAGATTGAGGGGAAATCCGTCATAAGATCTTATTGAACAGTTTCTATAGTCAAATCCTTGTTGGACGTGACTACATCATCAATTAGCTTCATAGACCTCAGAGTCTTTCCATTGATGATTTTTCCAACACATGTTCCTAGCTCCTCATCTGAAGATACTCCTGTTTCTCTGAGATACTTCAGAAGCTTCCCTTGAACAAAAATTTCAGAAAGTAGCCTTCCAAAGGGAATTTGCCTTCTTCCATTCTTTTGGTTTTCCTTCAGAGCCCAGCACATATGATGAAGGATATACTTTGGCAAATTTATTCTTTGATAAGTTGCAAGGCAGTACATAACTACCTTGTGATCCAAAGATGGAGCATCTGTACCTCCTCCCTTTTGGAAAATGCATTCTGACAGAATTTTCTTGAAAACCTTGTGAACAGGTGATAGTTTTGAAGATTTTCCCTTTGCATTTCCTTGGAACAGGACTTCATTGACCTTGTCTTCGCACTGGCTCTTAACAGCTTCCACCTGATATAAACCAGAATTTTCACATTTGCATACTCTTGCAATGATGTCTGTAGTAATACTCATCTCCATTCCCATCACAGCAGACCTTATCTCAGTTCCTTCAAACGGTTTCAAACCCATTTCTATTCTTGATTTCCCTTTCAGCTTAGGGTTCTTCTTTACCATCTCAGATTCTTCTTCTTCAGCAGCTTTTCTGTCGAATACCTCTGCCCTGACCCAAAAGTCTTTTACCAAATTCATATATGTAGGACCATTCAGCATACTAACATATTGAATCATATGTTGAGCGGCAAAATAATTTTCGATATCCATCCCATTCCTTTTTAATGAACCAAAGTCGATGGAAGATTCCACTTGAACGTCCAATCTATCCAAGGGTACAGTCATAGTTCTTTCCTTTAGAACATATGATTTGTTGGTGTTGATTCTGATAGATGGAACTGAGCTAGAAGATGCCATTTGATTGATTGAAGATTGAAGAGGGTTTCTAGGGTTTTTGAAGTTTCTTAGCAGCGAAGGTTTGAAATGAAATGAGAGTGTGAGTTGTGAAGTGAGTGGTGTGTGTTTTTGCTTAAGTGTATTTATCAAAACGTTTGCAATTCAAAAGAGACAAACAAACATAGCATTAATGACAAATTGGGGGCGCGTGTTAGTACGTTTAAAAGCAAATAAAACATCATTGCCCTTTTTTGTTATACTCCAATACAAATAGACCACGTTAGAGACTTTTCAGAAAACTACCCTTTAGGTAATGGGACAGCTGTTACAAAAAGTAACTGCCAACGTTCCCACTAGCCTTGCTATTCAGAAGCAAAGAATACCGCTTCTGAAGTTTTAGTGCTGATGTCATCTTCAGAAGCACATTTTCCTCAGAACCTCAGTTAAGAGCTTCTGATGGACCAGATGCTTCTGAATGGACTTCAGAACCAAACTTCTTATTCAGAGGCAAGCAATTTTTCAATCAGACACAAAGTGCATGTTCAAATTTTTCTTAATAAAATCAAATCTTTCAACAGATAAAGGTTTTGTAAATATATCAGCCCATTGATGTTCAGTATCAATGAATTGTATATCTAAAATTCCTTTTTGAACATAATCTCTGATAAAATGGTGTTTGATCTCAATATGCTTGGCTCTAGAATGTAGAATTGGATTCTTTGACAAGCTAATAGCAGCAGTATTATCACAAAAGATGGGAATACTGTTAACATTAATCTGATAATCTTCCAACTGATGTTTCATCCATAGTAGTTGTGTGCAACAACTTGCAGCTGAAATGTATTCTGCTTCTGCTGTAGACATAGCAATAGTTGCTTGTCTTTTGCTTGCCCAGGATATCAGATTCTCTCCCAGGAATTGACAATTTCCACTGGTTGATTTTCTTTCAATCCTGTCACCAGCATAATCAGCATCACAGAATCCAACCAACTTATAATCTAGAGATTTCCTATACAGGAGTCCAAGATTAGTTGTTCCTTTCAGATACCTGAAGATTCTCTTAACTACAGTTAAATGAGATTCTCTAAGATCTGATTGAAATCTTGCACACAAGCATCCACTGAATAAAATATCAGGTCTAGATGCAGTGAGGTATAACAGAGAACCAATCATACCTCTGTATAGCTTCTGGTCTACTACAGTTCCAGTATCTTCTTTGCTTAAGGTGCAGGTTGGATGCATTGGAGTGTTCATCACTTTACAATCTTCTAGCTTGAACTTCTTCAGAAGCTCCTTTGTATATTTTGTTTGATGAACATATACTCCTTCTTTACTTTGGTTGATTTGAATTCCAAGAAAGAATTTCAATTCTCCCATCATGCTCATTTCAAATTCATCCTGCATTAGCTTAGAAAATTCTTTGCAAAGAGATGCATTAGTAGAACCAAATATTATATCATCAACATATATTTGCACAATCAAAATGTCTTTCTTAAGAGTCCTTCTGAAGAGTGTTGTGTCAACTTGTCCTCTTTCAAAATCATTTTTAATTAAGAAATTACTTAGTCTATCATACCAAGCTCTGGGAGCTTGTTTCAAGCCATATAGTGATTTCTTAAGTTTATAAACATGGTTAGGATGCTTAAGATCCTCAAACCCAAGAGGTTGTTTAACATACACTTCTTCTTCAATGACACCATTAAGAAAAGCACTTTTGACATCCATTTGATATAATATTATGCCATGATTAATAGCATAGGATAGAAGTAACCTGATTGCTTCCAGTCTTGCAACTGGAGCAAATGTTTCAGTGTAATCAATGCCTTCTTGTTGACTGTAACCTTGAGCAACAAGTCTGGCTTTGTTTCTGGTTACCTTTCCTTGTTCATTCAGCTTGTTTATGAATACCCATTTTGTTCCAATAATGTTCTTCTGAAAAGGTTTGGGTACCAGATCCCACACATCATTTCTCTGAAACTGATTTAGCTCTTCTTGCATAGCTAATATCCATCCATCATCTGAGAGAGCTTCTTCAACAGTTTTAGGCTCAATTATTGAAAGCAAACCTATCAAAGATTCTTCTTGTCTGAAATGAGATCTTGTTCTTCTAGGACTATCTTTGCTTCCAATGATTAGCTCCTCAGGATGTGAAGATTTGTGCTTGAATCTTGGTTGAATAACCTGCTGAGTGTTATCTTGAATGTCCTCAGAAGCATTATCATTCTGTATTACTGGACTAGGTTCTGCTTCTAAAATAGACTCAGCTTCTGGAGTATGTTCAGCTTCTGGACTAGATTCAGCTTCTGAATGCTTTTCAGAATCAGAAGGTTGATCAGATTCTGATGCATCTTCAGGATCAGTTGTACCTGCATTACTTTCACTTTGCTTTGGAGTTTTACTTCCAGGCTCTCTATCATCAAATTTAACATGCATAGATTCTTCAACACAATGTGTTTCTGAATTATACACTCTGTACGCCTTTGACCTTTCAGAGTAACCTAAAAAGATTCCTCTTTGAGCCTTGGCATCAAATTTCTTCAGATAGTCTTTAGTGTTTAGAATGTAACAAGTACATCCAAACTGATGAAAGTAAGAGATATTGGGTCTTCTTCCTTTAAAGAGTTCATATGCAGTTTTCTCCAACATAGGTCTGATATAGATCCTATTTTGAATAAAACATGAAGTATTAACTGCTTCTGCCTAGAAATGTTTAGCTAAATTGTTTTCATGGATCATGATTCTGGCCATTTCTTGTAAGGTTCTGTTCTTTCTCTCTACAACCCCATTTTGTTGTGGAGTTCTAGGAGAAGAAAATTCATGGAGAATCCCATGTTTTTCACAAAAAGATTCAAATGGCTCATTTTCAAATTCACCACCATGATCACTTCTGACTTTCAAAATTTTCAATTCTTTTTCAGATTGTATTTGAGTGCAGAAGCTGCTAAACACTTCACATGCATAGTCTTTACTTTTAATGAATTTTACCCAAGTCCATCTGCAGTAATCATCAACAATGACTAATCCATATTTACTTCCATATAAAGATGCAGTGTTAACTGGTCCAAAAAGATCAATATGGAGTAATTCTAAGGGTCTTGAGGTTGATACAATGTCTTTGGATTTGAAAGTACTTTTCACAATTTTCCCTTTCTAACATGCACCACAAAGTGCATCTGAATGATAATCAATGTTAGGCAATCCTTTGACAAGTTGTAACTTGCTAATTTTAGAAATTAATCTCCAATTAGCATGTCCCAACCTTCTATGCCATACCCACTTTTTATCATTCAATGACAGAAGACAAACTACCTTCTGATCAGCCAGATCAGAGAAATTAATTTTATAGACATTCTCAACTCTCTTTCCCTTGAATGTAATGGATTTGTCATCCTTGTTGACTAGTGTGCAGTTGGTCTTACTGAACATTACATCATACCCATTGTCACAAAATTGACTAATGCTCAATAGGTTATGCTTCAGACCATCTACAAGCCACACATTATTAATTGAAATGGAGGAATTACCAATAGTACCTGTACCAATGATTTTTCCAGTTTGGTTGCCACCAAACTTCACTTCTCCTCCATTTTTCATGGTGAGGGTAAGGAACAAAGCTTTCTCTCCAGTCATGTGCCTTGAACACCCGCTGTCTAGGTACCATGACCTTTGTTTCTCTTTTGCCCTTAGGCACACCTGCAGTTTTAACCAATTCAGATTTAGGTACCCATATCTTCATGGGTCCTTTTGGGTTAGTTCTGGAGGTTTTACTTTTCCTCCCTTGTACCTTGAGGTGAGTGCTGGGTAGCTTCTGATCATTCAATACTTTAGGTTTAACACCTTTGGGTATTGTTTTCTCAGAAGCAGTAGCTGCTTTGTTCTTCTGATCCTTTGGCTTTGGGATTTTAGATTCTGGTTTAATCAGATTTTGAGGAACATGTTCTGATCTTTTCAGAATTTTAATCTTTTGAGTCTTAGGATCATATTTTGTCATAACCTTAGACTTGAGTTTTTCTGGCTTTGATGTGATCTTAGCCTTCGAACCAAAAGCTTCAGGTTCTGACTGAACAGCAGTTACAGCATCTGTACCTTCAGGCACAAAGGTGGATTTCAATCCATCCTTGATACAATCACAGTAGCTCTTGAGACTGTATTCTTTGGATTTCTCCTCAGAATATCCAATCCCTTTGCCATTGTTCTTGTATGTGCTGTAGATCATAGAAGCAACTTTGCTTCTGTCTATTCCAGCCATAATAAAATCATCCAAGACAATCTCATGTTTATTGCCTGAACCTTTATCACATTTTTCTTGTAGCTTCTGACAAAGAATTTTGAGTCTATCTTCATATGTTGTTGATATGAGGTTAAACCCTTTGAGTTCTTCTTCAGAAGCTTTCAGTTCCAATAGAGTTGTCTTTTGTTGTTTCATTAAATCAACATATTTTTCTTTTAAATCTGTCAACTCATTGGTTCTGTGTTCAAATAGTGATAAAAGTTCTTTTAGAGAATCAACAAGTTCTTGTCTAGGAATTTTGGAATATACCTCATTTTCATCTTCTGAATCTGATTCAGCTTCTGATACTGCTTCTGATGATACTGTTGCCACTAACCCCATGGCTGCCTTAGCATCATCATCTGCTTCTTCTTTATCAGAACCAGATTCAATATCCAAATCTTCCCAGGTCGCCATCAAGCTCTTTTTGATTTGCTTTCTGAATTTACTGGAGCTGAAGCTTGATTTCTTGGATTTGCCTTTATACTTCTCCTTCTGAAGATCAGGGCAATCAGCAATGAAATGACCAGGCTTCTTACAATTGAAGCATCCCTTCTGATCTTCTTTCTTGGAGTTCTTGTAGCTACCTCTCTTGCTCAAAAATTTTTTCTGCTTCCTTGCCAGATACTCAAGCTTGTTGGACAACATAGCCATCTTCACAGATTGATCTTCATCAGAATCTCCATCAGGTGATTCTTCTTCAGATTCACTGGCTTTGTAGGCTTTAGAAGATTTTGAAGACTTTCCTTTAGATGGTAAAGCAATGGATTTACTCTTCTTAGAGGATTCATGCTCATTTAAACTCATTTCATGCACTTTGAGTGAACTAACAAGATCTTCAACACTTAAAGTGTTTAGATCCTTAGCTTCCTCAATAGCAGTTACTTTGGGTCTCCATCTAGAAGGCAAGCTTCTCAAAATCTTACTAACATGATCAGAAGCAACATAGCTTTTCTTCAGTATTTGCAATCCAGAAACTAAAGTTTGAAATCTTGAGTACATTTCTTCTATACTCTCATCATCCTTCATTCTGAAAAGTTCATACTGATGAACTAGCATCAAAGCTTTAGCCTCTTTCACCTTCTTGCTGCCTTCAAAGTTGGCGCATAGTGACGCAAACATAGCTTTTGCAGTGGATTTGTCACTCATCTTCATGTATTCGGTGCGAGGTATAGAAGCCACAATGATTCCTCTGATCTTGTGGTGTTTCTTATAAAGCTTCTTCTGAGCAGGAGTATGTATTCTTCTATCCACAGCAGCTCCTTCTTCATCTAAATCCAAGTCATCAAATCCATCTTCCAGTATGTCCCATAGCTCTTCATCCAATCCCATGATAAAGCTGTACATATTTGTTTTCCACCATGAAAACTCTTCTGGATCTCCATTAAACTTTGGAGCTTTTCCAGAGTCTGTTTTCTTGTCAGCAGTATCATAGTCATGTTTGACACTTGTGTATTTTGTAGTAGTTGATTCCTCTCCTCCAGACATGTTTTTCTTTTGGATCTTGAACTGTCACACGGTTAAGTGCTTATGATAACAGAGCAAGCTCTGATACCAATTGAAGGTGAGAAAAACACAAGAAGGGGGGCTTGAATTGTGTTTTCTTTTTCTCTCTAAAAATACTTCTTCTGATAAAACTTCAGAAGCAGTTTGAGAATGCTTCTGATGAAATGATCAGAATCAGATATGCAGCGGAAAAGATCAAAGCAGAGAAAAGAAAAGCAAGACACAAGCAGTTATCCTGGTTCCTTCCACAAATTGGAAGTAGTCCAGTCCCCCTTGCACTTCCAAGGAGATTTCACTATAATCACAAAGATTACAAATGTTCAATACTCTATAAGTATGAGATTTCTCAAAAATGCTCAAGCACACACGCAAGAGTCTTCCAATGCTCAAGCACTAAGCAAGAGTCTTCTAATGCTCAAGCACGCAGGCAAGAGGCTTCTAATCAAACAAAAATACAATGAAATTAGTTTGACTTGAACACTTGATATACAATCAGTGGTGTTCACAATACAATACAATAACGACTCTAGACTTTTGAATTTCTAAGATGTATCAAATCAGTGCAGAAATTCAGTGTGCTTTGTAGAATCAAATTGACAGAGTTTTGGCGCTTTTTAACTTGTGTGTCTCTATCTTCTATCTTCAAGTCTTCACTCCTTTATATAGAGGCGTGAAAGAGACGTTGATATAATTAGCACGTCTAAAGAGTCGTTTGAAATCCTTTGATCATTCACCAATAATCCTTTGCCTGATTTGGGTGTAGTCCTTTGAAGAATTAGCTTCAAATTCATTCCCATCTTGAAGGCACAAATTTTGCAGGCATAGCTGTTGTCTTGTCTTGTAGCGTGGACAAAACAGAGTAGTGGAGGTAGTGGTTGTACACTTGTACTTTGTCAACTTTGTTAACGAAGGACAAATGCTCAGTGCTATCCAAATGACCGTTGATACCTCCCTTTCAATTCTTCGTTCTTCTTAGATGAGGTTGAAATGAGAAACAGCTACTTTGGATCTTCAGTTTGAATATATGGATTAAATGTAGCTTCTGGTGATGATTTTGCTTCTGATGAAAACCTTGCTTCTGATGACCTTCTGCTTCTGATGAGCTTCTGCTTCTGATGACGTCATCACTTCAGAAGCACTTCAGCTTCAGAAGCACTATAAGCTTCAGACGCAGTTTTCTTCAGATGCTTAGAATTTCTTTTTCTTTCCATTGTTCTTCCAAGACCTATTGAAATTACTTGACTAGCCTTTGGTCCTGTACACTTGAACAATTATTAGCAATAACCAATTGACAATTTTTAATACCTTGTTATCATCAAAACTCATTAAGGTTCATTGTGAAACACATTTTGTTCCAACAGGGTCATACATTAGCTTATTGCAAGCATAGTGATATTGTGTGCTTCAATTGCAAGGAAGAGGGTCATATTGGTTCTCAGTGCAAGCAACCTAAGAGGGCGCCGACTACTGGTAGGGTTTTTGCTCTGGCTGGTACACAGGCAGAGAATGAGGATCGCTTGATCAGAGGTACTTGCTATATTAATAATACTCCTTTAGTTGCTATTATTGATACTGGTGCTACGCATTGTTTTATTGCTTTCGATTGTGTTTCTACTTTGGGTTTTGATTTGTCTGATATGAATGGAGAGATGGTTGTCGAAACTCCAGCTAAGGGTTTGGTGACCACTTCTCTCGTATGTTTGAAATGTCCTTTGTCTATGTTTGGTCGTGATTTCGAAATGGATTTAGTTTTTCTACCTTTGAGTGGTATGGATGTGATTCTTGGTATGAATTGGTTAGAGTACAACCATGTTCATATTAATTGTTTTAGCAAGTCAGTGTATTTCTCTTCCGTCGAAGAGGAAAGTGGTGCAGAGTTCTTGTCTACCAAGCAGCTGAAGCAACTGGAACGCGATGGTATCTTGATGTTTTCTTTGATGGCTTCCTTATCTATTGAGAATCAGGCAGTGATTGATAAGCTACAAGTGGTATGCGACTTTCCTGAAGTTTTCCCATATGAAATTCCTGATGTGCCTCCAGAGAGAGAAGTCGAGTTTTCTATTGATCTTGTTCCTGGAACGAAGCCGGTGTCGATGACACCTTATCGTATGTCTACTTCCGAGTTAGCTGAGTTGAAGAAACAGTTAGAAGATTTGCTTGAGAAGAAGTTTGTTAGACCAAGTGTTTCACCTTGGGGAGCGCCGGTTTTGTTAGTAAAGAAGAAAGATGGTAGTATGAGATTATGTATCGATTATCGTCAGTTGAACAAGTAACTATCAAGAATAGGTATCCACTTCCGAGGATTGATGACTTGATGGATCAGTTAGTGGGTGCAAAAGTTTTCAGCAAGATAGATTTGAGATCAGGTTATCACCAGATTAAAGTAAAAGATGAAGATATGCAGAAGACAGCTTTCTGGTGATGGTATTGCTGTAGGTCCCTCTAAAGTCGATGCAGTATCGCAATGGGAGACTCCTAAGTAAGTTATAGAGATTAGAAGCTTCTTGGGTTTAGCTGGTTACTACAGAAGATTTATTGAGGGATTTTCCAAGTTAGCACTTCCGCTAACGCAGTTGACTTGTAAAGGTAAAGCTTTTGTGTGGGATGTTCAATGCGGGAACAGTTTCAGTGAATTGAAGAAGCGGCTGACGACAGCTCCGATTTTGATTTTGCCGAAGTCCGATGAACCTTTTGTGGTATATTGTGATGCGTCCAAGTTGGGTTTAGGATACTTATGCAAGATGGCAAAGTGGTAGCTTATGCTTCAAGACAGTTGACAATTCATGAGAAGAATTACCCGACGCATGATTTAGAGTTGGCGGCTGAGGTCTTTGTATTGAATATATGGAGACATTACTTGTATGGTTCGAGATTTGAAGTGTTTAGCGATCACAAGAGCTTAAAGTATTTGTTCGATCAGAAAGAACTGAATATGAGGCAGCGAAGGTGGCTCGAATTATTGAAAGATTATGACTTTGGTTTGAATTATCATTCAGGTAAAGCTAATGTTGTTGCAGATGCCTTGAGTAGGAAGACATTGCATATGTCCGCTATGATGGTTAGAGAGTTCGAGTTACTTGAACAGTTTAGAGATATGTACTTGTTTATGAGTGGTCACCTCAGAGTGTGAAACTGGGAATGCTGAAGATTGATAGTGAATTTCTGAAGAGTATTAAAGAGGCACAGAAAGCTGATGTTAAGTTTGTAAACTTGTTGGTTGCTAGTAATCAGACTGAAGATGGTGACTTTAAGGTCGATGACCATGATGTGTTGAGATTCCGAGGTCGGATTTGCATTCCTGACGATGAAGAGATGAAGAAAATGATTCTTGAAGAGAGTCTTAGAAGTAGCTTGAGTATTCACCTAGGAGCTACGAAGATGTATCATGATCTAAAGAAGATTTTCTGGTGGTCTGGATTGAAACGAGATGTGGCACAGTTTGTGTATTCCTGTTTAGTTTGTCAGAAGTCGAAGATCGAACATCAGAAACCTGCTGGTATCATGGTATCGTTAGATGTGCCAGAATGGAAATGGGATAGTATATCCATGGATTTTGTGACGAGTTTGCTGAATACTTCTAGAGGGAATGACCCAATTTGGGTTATTGTTGATAGATTGACGAAGTCGGCTCATTTGCTGTTTGTTATTTAACTAAGCTGCATGAGTCGGTCTAAGATGTTGTTCCAAATTATTGGACTAAAGTAAGAGGTTGTCGAATTAAGTTGTTTAAGAGGTCGAGTCCATGCATTAGCATTCATAGTTCGGGGCTTGATGCCCTGGAGCTTTGTACTCACCACGTTGGAGCATTAGCTCAAAATTAGCGATGGGGGCTTGATGCCCTGGAAGTATATTAATACTCAAATAGCGATGGCGGCTTGATGCCCTTTATTGGTACCACATGCATATAAGAGGTCTAAGTTGCATATTCGCATTTATCGAGTCGATGATGATTAAATGATTAAGTTGAAATTATTATGAAGTGATTTGTGATATATTATTATCATTGTTGATAAATAAGATGTTTTATGTTGTTAAATATAATTGTTGAATTATATGCTTAATATTATTGTTTTGTGAAATCTCACCCCTTCTGCTTGGAAATGTTGCTCTTCGTATGAGTAACTTGCAGGTAATCCAGAGTAGGTTGTTGTTGTGCTGTCGTGAGTGGCCTTGCCTCACTGAGTCTTAGGTTGCTCTGATACGTAACGGGATGGGGTCTTTGATTGCATGCTTCTATTCCTTTACGTATTAACTTTTGAAATTATGATTACTATTGTTGAATGCGTGCCAAGACAATTTCTGATTTTTGAATTAATTCCGCTGCTTTTACGTTGAAGCTTACTTTGAAAGATAAATTGTTATTTATCTATTTGAGATTTTTAAGAAGTGTGATATCCCGTTTATGTGATGTTTTACTCTGATTATTGTTGAAATTTTTAAGTTGTGAAAACGGGGTGTTACATAAAGTCTCACGAGGCCTCTTGAAACTTCATTCTTTGTCTTGCCAAAGTCTTGAAAATTCTTTAATTGTTCTTGATTTACCGATTTGCATGATTTCTTCGTGAATTACTTCAAAACCCCCCTAAAATTGCTATGTTTCGCGAAAACTAGAATTACAAACTCAAATATAGAAAACATTATAAAACTACCGAAATCATAGGAAATCATTCTAATAATCCTCCTTTTTGCTGCTAAATTCTATTGAAAATGACTGAAAAATATGCTAAGAATAACTTAAGGTGACCTGTCATCAATATGTTGATCCATCAGTATTACATTTGGTCCAGTTTGGTGATGGAGGCTGCCAAATGACTTCATTCACTTGAGGAGCTTTTGGGGGATGTAGAGTAACATTAAACTTCTTCAGGAGCATGAAATTTGATATGTTTGGATAAGCTTTGTTCTTTGATAAATTACCTGATAGAGCAGTTTGAGACAAAATAGTAGCAATTGAAGTTTTCCATGGTATTTTCTTGTTTTGGAATCTCAATTGATTCCTTGCAAAGAAGACTCCATTAAAGATGTTGATTATGGTAGCTATAAGATCTGTTTTGCTATAAGAAGACTCCATTAAAGATGTTGGGGATTGGTTATTTTGAATGTAGCAAAATATCTCCACACCAATTGTCTAGCCAGCAGTTAATTAATTTACCATCACCAACCAACCAGTTTGAATTGGTTATTAGTGTTTGATATTCAGATTTGTCACCACTCCATATAGAAGAGAAGATCATGTCCCAACAAATTTTCGAATTAAAAGCTGCATTTAAAGAAACTAGTGAAACAGTCACCAACTTCCTCTTTTGCACATCCCACTCCAGATAAAGTTTTTGATCCATCTTTCAATTTCTCTTAACAGACTAACATGCCAAGAGTAAATGAACATGGTGTCTATTAGCATGCTTTGAACAACTGAATTAACCAATTGAACCCTCCCAGCCATAGAGAGTAAAGTTGCTTTCCAATTGGCAAGTTTTAACTTCACTTTATCAGCTATTGGTTGAAAGTGGATTTTCTTTGGTTTCCCTTTAAAGATATGAGCCCTAAGATAATTGAAAGGTATAGAACCAACTGAAAATCCTAAAAGTTGCACCATTTGATTCAGTCTAGCATCAGAAACTCCCCCAACAAAAATGGAAGATTTATTAAGATTCATCACCTGACCAGAACATAAAGCATATCTAGTGAAAAGTTCCTTCAAAGCTTGAAGACTAGAAAACTTCCCTTTACAAAAAACATGAGATCTTCATCATAAAAGCAGTGAGAAGGTATTTGTGCATTCCTTGAAGCTTTGATTAAATCTATCTTTCCTTCCTCAATAATCCTAGCAATTCCTCTATTTAAAACTTCTTCAGCAATGCAAAAGAGAAGTGGTGACAAGGGATCACCTTATCTGACTCCCCTATTACATTTGAAATAGCCTTCCAGAGATCTATTGATAGATATGGAGATATGAGTTGAATGGAGTATAGAGCTGATCTAACTGCAAAAAGTTTGTTTAAATCCAAATCCTTTTAAGACAGTGAGCAAAAATTCTCAGCTTAAAGTATCAAAAGCTTTAGAAACATCTATCTTGAGAGCTAAGTTTCCTCCAAAGCATCTTTTATCTAATACATTTATTGCCTCTGAAGTAAGTGCTATGCAATCCTTGACTATTTCCCAGTATGTTTGTAAGAAACAAGCTTTACTTTTATAATAATCGAATTTAACAATTAAGTTTGAAAAAAATGATTTGTATATTAGGTATTTATTTTGCTTCATCATTTAGTTTGTATTTATAATATCATTGAAAAGAGATAAATTTAAACCTCCATGTCAACGGTTATTACAAATAATTTATTATACTCATTAAATAAATAAGGTAGCAATACTGATTTGTGATGCTATAAATAATTTCAATTTCGGGTTATCTATGGAGAGTAATTTAAATATGATTATGTTTTTTACAATGCTTGATGAATTGCTTGATTTTTTTACATTGTGACAAATTTTAGGTGTAAGTGAAATTGAATATAGTTTCGTCTATGATTAAAATTTTGAATCAATTAAGATAGTTATCAAAATTCAATTAAAGAAATTATATGTCGTTTGTAGCAAGATTTTAATTCTTTAAATATTTAGATATTCTAGAATTACAATTCTTCAAAGAAAAAAGATTGACATGTGAGTAGAGATTTTTGAGTGGTTGTAACAAAAAAAAACAGAGATTTTTGAGTGGTAAGATAGTTTTAAAATGTTTGGGGAGTGTTAAAATTACAAAAGGAGTGAAGTAGAGAAGTTATAAAGCAACGTCTATCTTGAACTGCACCAACTAAATCCGATTTATTTCAAAACCACTTTTTATTTTTTATTTTTTTTATAGATAGATGAAATGACAAAGACATTATACAATTCAATTGAGTTAGGATTTCTGAATTATTTCTAAACCACTTTATTTACTATATATTTTTTTTTGTGGTAACCAGAGTTTGAACGTTGAACCTTAGATATTTTTATGCATTGTCCATACCAACTGAGGTATAATATAACATGTTTGTGGTCAAAGTCTCGTAAATCAGAAAAATCCTCTCTTTTGATTCTCTTTCTAGACGCGACCACCATCGACCAACCTCCATAGCATTTTGGTTTCAAACTTGATATATCTAAATATAGCCACAAATTTGGAGAGGTATTTTCTCCTTTTACCTCTCTCTAAGCCACAAATTTGAAGTGGGTTTCTTATTGTTCTTTGAATGTGTATTTTATCTTCATTTTCAGTTTGTTTATGTAAAAATATTTGCGTTTGGGTAAATTTCGTAAGACTCATATTTTAGCGTTGGGTAAATATAGGGCTTTGTATAAGTTTTAAGTCATTTGTTGTCATTTGATTATCTTTTGGTTGTAGTCTTGATGTAATCTCAAATGTGTTGTAAATTAGTATAGGAAATATTTTATCATTATTACACAACTGGCATTTTAATAGCGTTTTATTTTGCTTTTAATAGCGTTTGAGAAACGCTATTAAAGCCACCACTATCATAGGTAGATTCCCTATAATAGAGAAGACTATGTTTTAATAGCCTTTGTTAAAAAGCGCTAATATAAGCTGTTTTTTGCACTACTAAACATGTTTTTTATTCAAGGTTTTATTAGCGCTTTTCCTAAAATGTTATCTTTGGCACATGCTTATAATAGTGCCTGACAAAAAGAGTAATCGTAGACTCCTATTTTATTTTTTTTTATAAAAAAATACAATTTTAGAGCGTAAAAAGGAATTTTATTAATCATAAATACATTATTATATAAGTAATTTAACATATATTCACTATAAAACAACCTATCACCAAAATACAACTCAAATTCCAATTAATCCTTTCTATGATTTACACTTAACACGTTAACAAATATCAAACGACAAAACAATAATTTCTTTATCAACTTTCGACATAAACTTCATCACACAGTTGTCCAGCCTCTTGTGTCGTAAAAGAAAACAAATTATAAAATGCTCATACTCACTTTTTTTTTACAATTCAATAAAAATCAAATACATAATCTTGAAATTGTAATCACAATACACAAATGTGTAATGCTTCGAATTGAGAACATAAACACTATTAGTTAGTCATGGCAAAAGCCTAACTCATAAATATCATTACGCGTATTGTTAACAAAATATTCAACCATCTTATTTAAATTATTATAATATTAGTGTGTATTGTTTTATTATTGGGCCTCTATTCTGTTTTGGGTTTTTCTTCTGTATTTTTTATCAGACTTGTATATATAGGTGACACACACCTATTTCCAAAACAATGCAAATCATAATTTCTTTTAGATGAATTACATTCAGTTTTTGTTATATGGTATCAGCAGAAAACCTAAGTTGATTCCGCTCCACCTTTCAAAACCCTAAAATTCATCTTCTTCATATTCAATTCCATTACCTTTTCAAACCCTAAAATTCTCTTTCTTCTTGTTCGTATTCACCATGGCTGAAGAAGATTCTTCAGATTCTGATGTACAAAGCGTCGTCAACGATCGACATTCCAAAGACCCGTTGTAAGATCCGCGTAGTCCATACTTTCTCCATCCTAGTGAGAATCCTGGCGCTGTTCTCGTTTCGCCGCCTCTGAACGACAACAATTATCACAATTGGTCTCGTGCGATGCGTCGAGCTCTCTCATCGAAGAACAAAATCAAGTTCATCAATGGTACACTTCTTCAATCTCCGGTTCTTGATCCCAATTACGATCTCTGGGATCGTTGTAACAACATGGTAATTTCTTGGATCACCAGAACTCTTTCCCCTCACATTTATCAAAGTATAATTTGTATTGATTCTGCGTATGAATTATGGAAAGACCTTGAAGATCGATTTACCAAAGGCAATTATTTTAGGGTTTCTTATCTGCTTCGTGATCTTCATTCGATGAAACAAAGTGATCGCACACTTTCTACCTATTTTACTGATATGAAAATCATTTGGGACGAATTGGAGGATTTGCGACCTACTCCATCTTGTGTTTGTGCCATACCTTGTTCGTGCAAACTTTCAACCTCTGTTCGTACATATAAAAATAATGAGTATATACTTTGTTTCTTGAAAGGGCTTAATGACAATTACACCAACGTTCGAACCCAGATTCCTTTAATGGATCCTTTGCCTTCAATTTCTAAGACATATTCATTGGTTATTCAACAAGACTCTACTCCCACTGAACAACCTTCTGAATCCAACGTTTTCAGTGTCAATTCTTCAAGTACCAGTTCTGCTCAACACAAAGGAAATCATGGCCTAGGTCGAGGACGTGGGAAAGGTCCTAAAACCTCAATGTTATGCTCCAACTACAATAAAACTAACCACACTGTTGAGAACTGCTATTTCAAGCATGGCTTTCCTCCCGGATATAGATCAATAAATCAACTTGATGCTATGAAATCCTCTTTTAACAACGGTGGTCAAGAACCTAAACCAACACCACACCCTAACAATAACAGAAGTGTTGATTCTAATACAGCTGACAACAACTTGCCCTTGTCACAGACTGAATACCAGTACCTGATAAATCTTCTCAAATCTTCCAAGCTTGAGTCTTCAACAGGAAAATCCATAACCAACGACACATCTTCTCACATGGTTTCAAGTATTGCCAAGACAGGTAAGTCTCTATATCATCCATCTATTTGGATTCTAGACTCCGGAGCCTCGGATCATGTGTGCCCTTTCATACAATCCTTTACAACTATCTTTAAAATCAAACCTATCTTAGTGAGCTTCCCTGATGGAAATTCGTTATTTGCTTATTACGCTGGTAGTATACACTTTTCTGAAAACCTTTACTTAGATAATGTATTGTTTCTACTAGAGTTCCATTTAAGTATAATTTCGATTTCACAACTGACTAAGAACCTAAACTGTCTATTAATATTTTCTTCTAATTCTTGTATGCTTCAGGACACATCTACCCAGAGGACGATTGGGGATGTTGAGCTCATTAACAACCTCTACATACTCAATCAAACTCCTAAGGGTCATTCCTTTCCTAATACTGTTTCTTTTTCTGTCACAACTGATGATTCTCAGTCTGCAACTGAAAATCTTAACAACACTAGTTTTCCATCTTCTGTTAATCATTCTATTAGTAGCTTTCATAATAATTTTGATGTGTGGCATTATAGGCTAGGCCACCCATCAAATTATGTTCTGCAGCAACTATGTACTTACTTTCCATATATCAATTTCAATAAAAATCTGATTTGTGATCACTGTCACTTGGCTAAGAAGCAAACCAAATTACCTTTTCCAAATAGTGAACATACTTCTTCCAATTGCTTTGATCTTTTGCATATGGATATATGGGGCCCCATTAGTTCCATATCTTTACAAGGATTTCAATACTTCTTGACCATTGTTGATGACTTTTCAAGATATACTTGGACTTTTCTTATGAAACATAAATCTAATACAAGGTCATGTATTCAAAATTTCATTTCTTTTATCTTAACTCAATTTTCTGCAAAGGTCAGAGCGATTAGAAGCGATAATGGTTTAGAATTTCAAATGTCTACTTATTATTCTTCTTTAGGAATTCTTCATCAAATCTCTTGTGTGGAAACCCCACAACAAAATTCCATTGTTGAAAGAAAACATAGGCATTTATTGAATGTTACAAGATCTCTTCTTTTTCATTCCAAATTACCTAAATGTTTTTGGTCATATGCTTTAAGTCATGCTACATTCCTCATCAACAGATTACCTACGCCTGTCATTCATAACAAAACTCCCTTTGAGTTACTTTTTCAATAGCCTCCTACCTTCCTTGACCGTAAGGTTTTTGGTTGTCTGTCATTTGCTAGCACTTTGGCTCAGCAAAGAGACAAACTTGACCCAAGAGCAAGGAAGTGAATATTTTTGGGGTATAAAATTGGGACCAAAGGTTATATCTTATTCGATCTCACTACTAGAAGCACCTTTATTTCTAGAAATGCTATTTTTCATGAACAAATTTTTCCATATACAAATTTACATGATGTTAATGCTGGAAATCGCATACATTCTGATGATGATGATGATGATCCTTTGATATTTGATGATTCATTTATGTCTATTCCTAATAGCCAACAACAGACTCAACAAATTCAAAGTGATTCATCACAGCCTAAAATTATTGTAGATTCCCCTTTAAATAACATGGAACAAACCATTTTGAGAAAGTCAAATAGAATCATAAAACCTCCAGGTTATTTGAAGGATTTTCAATGCAACACTGTTTTAACAAATTCTAATCTTTTATATCCTATATCAAATTACTTGTCATATGAAAAAATATCATCCTTTCATTATGCTTTCATTTCTTCCATCACTACACATCATGAACCATCTAGCTTTGATGAAGCTGTCCAGCATGAATGCTGGAAGCAAGCAAAGAATGATGAGCTTAATGCTCTTCATCTGAACAACACTTGGATGATCACAGATCTTCCTTAAGGTAAGAAACCCATAGGATGTAAATGGGTGTATAAAATTAAGTATCAAGCAAATGGTGATATTGAAAGGTATAAAGCTCGATTAGTAGCTAAAGGGTATACTCAAGTTGAAGGTATTGATTTCTTTGAAACTTATTCTCCTGTTGCGAAACTTACAACTGTTAGACTTTTAATTGCTATTTCTTCTTCTCAAAACTGGCATTTACATCAATTAGATGTACACAATGCATTTTTGCATGGTGATTTGGAAGAATAAGTTTACATGAGTTTACCTCCTGGTCTTACTTCTTCCAAATCCAACCAAGTTTGTAAATTAATCAAATCACTTTATGGATTGAAACAATCCAGTAAACAATGGTTTTCCAAACTGTCACATGCCTTGATCTTTAAAGGATACAAGCAATCCGTTTCAGATCCCTCTCTTTTCATTAAAAAATAACACTGCCTCTTTTACAGCTTTGCTTGTTTATGTAGATGATCTTATTTTAGCTGGAAATGATATCGAGGAAATTACTAGTATCAAAGAATTTCTTCATAAAAAATTCAAGATTAAAGACTTGGGTTACTTAAAGTATTTCCTCGGATTGGAGATTTCAAGATCTCAATCTGGTATTCATGTCTGTTAGCGAAAATATGCATTGGATGTTCTAGCTGACACAGGTCTCCTTGCCTCAAAACCAGCAGCCACACCAATGCAAAGGGGCACCAAATTGTCACAAAAATTAGGCACTCCACTTGCAGATCCTATATCCTATAGAAGATTGATTGGTAAATTGATTTACCTTACCAATACAAGACCAGATATCTCTTATTCGGTACAGCAGCTCAGTCAATTCATGAACACACCAACCACTCTTCACCATGATTCTGCCATAAGAGTCCTTAGATACATTAAAAGTTCTCCTGCCTTGGGACTTTTTTTTCCTTCCAATTCTCACCTAAAGCTGAAAGGGTTTTGTGATTCAGATTGGGCAACATGCCCGGATAGCAGAAAATCTATTAGTGGATTTTGCATCTTTTTGGGAGAATCATTGATTTCATGGAAGTCCAAGAAGCAAGCAACTGTTTCTAAATCATCATCAGAGGCAGAGTATCGCGCCATGGCATCTACAGTTTGTGAATTGCAATGGCTTACTTATCTTCTCAAAGATTTCAATGTCCCTTATGACAGTCCCTCACTTCTTTACTGTGACAGCCAGTCAGCACGCCATATAGCTGCAAATTCATCTTTTCATGAAAGGACAAAACACATCGAATTAGATTGCCACATAGTGCGAGAAAAATTACAGCAAAAACTATTTCATTTGTTTCCTGTTTCATCTTCGCAGCAGTTGGCAGATTGCCTTACTAAACCACTGGACCCTCTTCCTTTCAATTCATTCATAACCAAGCTGGGATTGAAAAACATCTACTCTCCAGCTTGAGAGGGCCTATTAGTGTGTATTGTTTTATTATTGAGCCTCTATTCTGTTTTGGATTTTTCTTCTGTATTTTTTATCAGACTTGTATATTTAGGTGACACACACCTATTTCCAAAACAATGCAAATCATAATTTCTTTTAGATGAATTACATTCAGTTTTTGTTATATATAATCTAACACATCTCTAATTCTAATAACCAATGAAATACATTTCAATAATGATAGCATAAAAGATTTATAAATAAGTTTTTGATTGAAAATGGTTCATAAAATTATAAGTAATTTATAATTTTCACTCTTTATTATAATAAATTTGTTTGTTTCATTGGATTATGGCCTGTTACTCAATCTTTTTAACAAATTTTAGTTTATAAAAATAAAATAACTAAGATTGCATTGCATGACAACCGATTCCTCTTTACACTGTGAATATATGAGTACAATTCATGAGCATCATAGAACCCTTGGAGTCGTGCAAAACCAAGACAATGATGAGTACAATTCATTTTAGTCCATCGTGTAGTAATAATCTCCTCCATTTCAGAATAACATTTTTCATATCTATTCTTTTCATAATCTCCTATATTTCCCCTAACATATTGTCCATCTTCTCATATTTTTCTTGTATTCTCACCCCCTTGCTTAACCCAATCTTTCCAACTATTCAATACAACGGTAGTTGCCAAAGCTTCACGACACACTAAAAGTCGCTTAAGTAAGATATAATGAGAAGCAATTCTTGTTTTTGCAACTTTCAATAATTCCTTTGAATTTGATATATAAATGGCTAACGCCTGGCTATGATTAATAATGTATTTCACTATTGCCTTTCCTTGTTTGTACGTGTGCTTAACCATTTAAATGAATTAGCAAAATCTTTAAAAACCAAATTTAAAGTATGGATGTCATACCCCAATTTTTGACCTAAGACCCCACATTCATATGCCAGTTGACCCTTTTGAGTCTCTGATTTTTCAGAGAAAAATTCGGCAAAAAGGTATTTAGAAATACCGCATGTTTGATTCCGAGTCAGGCCTTCTTCTCACTTTATTTATTATTAGTCTTTTTATTTCTTAGTTTCCATCTTTTTATATTTTATTTAGCCTTGGTTTTATTTTATCTTTTTTATTTTCCATTTTTACCTTTTTAGTTCAATTACTTCTATTAGTTTTTTTTATAACCTTTTTTTAATATGTCCAAAATATGTCTATGGGGTCCAAAGTTGTTCCAAGCAGCGCCTCAATTACAGGCTTCAAGCTCAAAGTCGGAACTTTTTTCTTTCCTTTCTCAACACCAAACGCGTACCACACCATCATGCCCATTCAAGCCATTCAATTCCAATTCAAAACTCATTAATCTGTTTCTTATTTTATCAACCTCTGATTCTTTAAAAAGAGGCCAATTTCACACTAACAACGATCACAATTTCCACAACCTCAAAAGAGAAAAGAAAAACCGGTAATCACAAATCATCAAAACCTCTCAAACCCTTATCATACACCATCATCGAATCATCATCACAACAATTCCAACCAACACACACACAAACCGCAATTCATATCACCAGAATCACTCAAACCGATTCGGATATGAATCGAAGGGGTACAACCCATTTTCGTCCCTTTTTATTTCTTTTCCTTATGTATATATAGTTTTTTTTGTTTGTTGTTTTTGTGTAAAGGGAACCGTAAAAATAAAAAGGCTTAATACATGCTTTGGTCCCTTAACTTATTTTTGAATTTCATTTTGGTCCCTTAACTTTAAACCGTCTCAATTTGGTCCCATAACTTTACCTCCGTTTACCTAAGTGGTCCCTTCTGTTAGTTTTTTTAACAGAAGGGACCACTTAGGTAAACGGAGGTAAAGTTATGAGACCAAATTGAGACGGTTTAAAGTTAAGGGACCAAAATGAAATTCAAAAATAAATGTTAATAAATGTTGTAATTTTATTTTTGATTTTCTTTTTACTGTGATAATTAATTAGTTTTGAAATTTTAATATATTTATGCTAAGAATATAAATTTTAATATACTGGTGATAAAGATATCACTTCTGCTTCAGGATCTGCATGTGCATATAATATAATCTATGAAACACTAACATAAACACAAACTATTGATGCGGACACATATCAACACGATTAATAACTTGAGAAAAAAATTAATTTATTGAATAGAAACTTATGTTTTGATTTGTTGGAAACTGAACAACCTTTCAATGTGAAGTGTTATATGTTACATAGTATATAACAAATCATTTGCTTCTTAATTATTATATATAAAAAAAAAGGGTTAATACATGCTTTGATCCCTTAACTTATTTTTGAATTTCATTTTGATCCTTTAACTTTAAACCGTCTCAATTTGGTCCCATAACTTTACCTCTGTTTACCTAAGTGGTCCCTTCTGTTAAAAAACGAGAAAGAAGAAGAAGAGAGGGAGGCGCTGGGGTTATATATATAACCCTATAATCCAGTGCTCCAGGGTGCATGTCTTCCCATGCACCCCCTTTGATTTCGATCGGACTTCCTTGCAGTGTTGGTTTCTAGATCAGATTAGGGTCCTTGATCTAATCAATGGCCCAAATTCGATCTATTAGATCCTTGCGCCCCCCACCTTATGATTGGACCCATTTTTATTTTTTATTTTTTAGTCTTTCATGCATTTTTAGTCCTCTTTTAGCATTTTATTTTTTATTTCTCATGCATTTTTGTCGGTTTAGATTTATTATTCTGCATCTTTATTAGTTATTCATCCATATTTATTTCTTCTTCATTTATTTTTATTTCATATGAATTAGAATGTAATTAGGTTCATTGTACAAATCATAAATAAGAAAAAGTTTGTGTGCGTGTGTCCTTTTATTTCTTTCACTACTTTATATATATATATTCAAAAACAACAAAAATATGCAAATAATCTAAAATCACAAAAATATTTTCATAACAAACCTTGATTTCTCAAATCAAGTGACCGCATTTTTATTTTATTTTCTTAATCAAACTTTAATCAAATCATACCTTGAGTTTATTTTCTTTTAATATTAAAAAATACAAACCAAATCTTATTTACCACTTGGCTTTTCTTTTAAAATATTTTTCAAAACTAATAAAAAACACAAAATCAATCAAACGTCAATTTATACCCCGAACTACGAGGTTTTGATCCCTCACATGTACGTAGGCAAATGACCTTGTCCTTCAAAATCAATAAAAATGTAAATAAAAATATTCCTTTCCTTTTAATCACTACTTTTTAATTCCTTCTTTTAAACAAAAAAAAAAGCAAGCAAGTTATAACACGAAAAATAAATAAAATAAAGAGGTTCTCGTAGAGTACTACGAATATTTAGGGTGCTAATACATTCCCTAAATAACCCTCGAACCCTAAATCTTTCAATATGGGGTGTTTTGAACTTTTTCCCCTTTTTTTCTTAAAAATTAAATGTTCAGTCGTGAAATAAATTAGTGAGTCTATGCTAATCAAATAGTTATGATCTCCAAAAAATGACGCGACAATGGATAACACATGGTGACCAAAAAAATATGCTTGTATACTTTTTGTATTTCCTTCCCAGCAACTTTACAGTTTGCAGCATTGTCTGTCACTACTTGCAAAACATTAGATTGCCCTATTTCTTCAATGGCTTTGATCAAGTATTTTGAAATAGAAACTCTAGTTTTATCACATCAACTCTAGAGAAGTCATCAACATATAAACATAGCAGTTCTACTATTCACAGAAAGTACATTTATTAACGGCATATGCTTTACGTTACTCCACCCATCTGATACAATAGAGACCCCTTGATGAAACCAAGTATCTTTGATATGAACTAAATCCTTCTGAACACATCTCTTACACTCATCCAATAAAATTGTTCTCGCCTTTTCAGAAGAAAGAGGCTTGTAGCCTTTGGGACAATTGTCACCATTTCTACAAACTGTGGATTCCGCAAGACATTGAA
This sequence comes from Medicago truncatula, assembly GCF_003473485.1. Classification (NCBI taxonomy): domain Eukaryota; kingdom Viridiplantae; phylum Streptophyta; class Magnoliopsida; order Fabales; family Fabaceae; genus Medicago; species Medicago truncatula. The sequence goes on from NC_053047.1 coordinate 30,299,314, forward strand.
AGGAATTCCATTGGCGCAGTGTCCTCTTATCAACCTTTGGACTATTAGACTCATGGGGAGCTTACAAACCTCAGACCCTGAAGTCAATTGTTCCAATACTTGTGTTGGTCATCATCTAAAAGGGGGAGATTGCTGGAATAAAATTGGATTGGCACAATGCCTCTAAAGTGTTGATAATAACAAAGTATTAAAGAAAAATTGGATATGCTAATATATGATCAAGGATGCAGGACCATATACTAAAATTTAACAAGGTCTGAAAATGTAAAAGAGCATCAGAAGCTAGAAGGCTCGGTAGAAGATTTGAAGAAATGTCAATCAGAAGTCAACATGTTGGATCTTAAGAAAGGAAAGTACTCCAAAGGAAGTGAAGACTAGACTCTGGACATTCAGGACTTGTGTCACTCAGACTTATAGTTACTCAGACTCTGAAGAAAAGAAGACTATGCGGGACTTAGATGCCACGTTATATTTGTCTCTATTAAGACTTTAATAGTTCAATTTATCTTCTTCTGACCACGTGCAGATACAAACAAAGAACTTCAAAGACAAATGACAGTATAATTCCAGTTGCAACAAACGAATTTCAAATGTCTATTGAACGACATTATCCATATCAGGTAATATTCCAATGCCCTTAGTTTAAAGCTTTTCAACGACTCTTAATGTGCTGACACTTCTTCAACGTCTTTCAAATCCATGCCTATATAAGGAGTTGAATGTAACACACTAAACCCCATATGCAATAAATTCAAAGACTTTAGATGCTACGTCTACATTTTTCACCATCAAGCAATTATCTCCACATATTGATAATCAACATTCATAAACAATTGTTAAGTAATCATAACTACAAAGAAACAACATCGCTTCATATAGCATAATCACATAATAGACGAATAATTCGCCACATCATGATAACAGACATATTATACACTAAAAAATCATTGATTCATTTTTAATTCACCATGTTATCATGTACACAAAACCATTTGCAAGTTATCCGATCATAAAACCTCATTTTGACTAAGTTCGTCTATTTTGTTAAAATCGCCAATTTTCAATTTTATCTACAAAATTAGGGTTCTACGTTCTTACACATCATAGAAACATCCATACATATCATCCAACATGGTCAACCAATCACAGCATATTGTTTCACAAAGTTCCTTTATTTTCTCAAAATTCTCAAAGTTCGTATATTTTTCATCACATTTCAAAAGTCAATTCTTTTTCAAAGCGAAGTCATGATAAACCACTCATAAAATTTCAATTACACTTCAATTAGATAGGGTTAGGTTGTTGGGACTCATTGGGATGCATTTGGATCCGCAAAAATGCGAAAAATCGAGTTTCCTGTAACACCCCGTTTTCCCAACTTAAAAATTTCACATATAAATTAGAGTATTTCATCATAAACGGAATGTCACATTCTTTTCTTAAAATCATAAACTGAATAAATAACTATTTATTCTTTAAAATTCAATAACAAAATCTATAATACTTCGCAGCAGAATTTATTCAATAACTAAAATAGTCTTTGGCACGAAGGCCTCTTCATAAATGTCTCATAAAAATCCAATATAAAAATATAGTCATAAATCTTAAAAAACAATACGTAAGGAATAGAAAAGCAATAACAAAGTTCCCATCCCGTTACGTATCAGAGCACCTAAGACACACGAGAGAGCTAATCCAGTCACGACAGCAATCTAACAGCAACTTAAACTCGATCACCTGCAAGTTACTCATACGAAGAGCAACATTTCCAAGCAAAAGGGGTGAGATTTCACAAAACAATAATATCAAGCATATAATTCAATAATTATATTTAACAACATAAATAACTTCATCTATTAGTAATAATAATTTCTTCATGTAATAATTCTTAATAGTTTAACCAACTTCTAATCATCATTTCATAATAACATATCAACACAACTTAATCATCACTTAATACTAATAATCATATACAACATGACATAATCATCACTTAATGATAATAATCATATAAACAAACAACATATTCATCTTAATCATAATCATATAAACAAACAACATATTCATCATCTTATATTGATATAACAACAACATAAACAACAATGATTAATAAATATTAATACTTCACTTAGTTCTTTATTAACAACTCATTGAGAAATGACAACTCAACGACAACGACAACGCAACTTCTACAACTTATCAACTCGACAACTTGACAATCTTGACAACTTGACAACTTGACTATGCAACTTAATCTTCTAATCATGCATGTGGTACCAATCCAGGGCATCAAGCCCCCAACGTATTTGTGCGTAAATAGGCTCCCAGGGCATCAAGCCCTCAACTTTATTTGAGCGTAAAAAGGCTCCCAGGGCATCAAGCCCTCAACTTAATTGAGCAAAGGCTCCAGGGCATCAAGCCCCTAACAATGAAATGCTAATGCATGGACTCGACCTCTTAAACATCTTAAATCGACAACCTCTTATATAATCCAATACTTTGGAACTTCATCATCTTAATCAACTTAGACCGACTCATGCAGCTTAGTTAAATAACAACAGCGACACAACAGTATACAAAACAGCATGACATAATAATATCAAATGCAAGTCAACAACATCTCAAATATACATTCATAATTCAAGTAATAAGTATGACATCATAATCAGCATCAACACATCCTAAAACAGCTTCACAGATTATCATTAATATTGTAAACAACTACCATTCCTACCCCAAAGACCAACTCATGAACTCATTAGACCCTTTATACAAGGTTATCTCCTTCCTAAAAACATCTCTAGATGGTTAGGATAAAGTTCCTACACTTAAGAAGAAGTCTGGAAACATTTGGAGTGAAGAAAATTGCATTTTTAAGGTTTATGGTAAGACAGCATCAGACATACTAAAATTACAGATTTTTCTGTCAAAATCGCCTCGTGATCACTAGAATCGCCTCATGATTTCGACAGCATCAGACATACTAAAATTACAGATTTTCTGTTGAAATCGCCTCATGATCACTAGAATCGCCTCATGATTTCGACAGCATCAGATTTTCACCCTTCACGTTTTTGCGCATAAAGATCAAACCGTTAATCCGTTTTCGATGCCGTTTTCGCCTACGCGCTCCTGACACTTAGCTCTATCACAATCTACAGAAAATTTCCAGTTTCAACCACCCAAAAATCGGTTTCCAAAACCTCACATAATCACTCATTTGCAAAAACATTTAGACACCAACTCTTCAAGCGAAAATCCCAATTTTCATCAATCCAAACTCAAAAACTGATTAGGAATTTAACCTATGATTATTCTACAACATGAACACCACCTATTACTTTAATTCATCAGATTATCCACTCTTTCTACATCAATCTAACAATTTTTCATCAATTCCTCACTTTAACCCTAATTCTCAAATCCTCCAAAACTAATCCCACCCTTGTTAAATTTAATCATCAGAATTACAGACTTAATAAGATTGAATGTTAGTCTCACCCTTACCTTATAAGATGAAATCGCAGCCCCTCTAGGTCTTCTCCCTTCTCTTGGCTTTTTCTCCCTTTTCTCCAAAATTGATCGTACGTTATGTTTTTCTAAACTAGGTCTTTCCTATTTATATCTCCACCATCCATCTTATCTTATTTCTCTTTCTCCCCCAAACTCTCTAAAATCTCATAACAACCCCTAAACCCAATATTATTTTATTTTCAAATCTTATTCTATTAAATAATATAATAAGCCACTTAATAAATTACATAATCATATAAATATATTCTAAACTCTTGTTAATAAATTCTAGACTCAATTAAATAATTAAATAAAACAAATAATTCAAAGAGGGCGTTACATTTCCAATCACCTGTAGAGGTAGCACGGTCGTTCCTACTGGCTGCACAGTCGCGCAGACCAAGTGCAAACTAAACGTATGGTCCGTGCCAAGGACACGCATGGTCGTGCAGCCTTGACAACACAAATTTTCCGATTCATCAAAATCAAATTTGTCCACTTTTAACCCTTTTCACAAAAGTCATAAAAAAACAAAACAACTTAACCACAACAACACATTTATCATCACCCAATTTATGAATTAACATCACTAACATATACCTAACAACATTCATATCATAAAATTCATCATTAATCAAAAACAACATCATCATTTTCATCAATTTAAGTCAAAACTTCAAAGTAATCACTTCAACAAATATCAACAATGAAGATTAAGCACCAACAATAAGTTTATAACAAATTTCACATACTCAAAACCATCACTTAATTATGAGCACAAAAATTAACATCTAAAATCATCAAAATCATAATTCATTCAAAACAATTATGACGCATAAGTGAAAAAGAAAATTATAGCTTATTTAGTAGAGCAAACATATCCCCTTTACCTTGTTATCCTTAAGCTTAGGCTAATTTCCAAGAATCTTCATTCTCTCCAATGAATCTTCACTCTTTCTCTTATATTCTTTCCTCCTTTCTCAATTCTCTCTAGCCTCTCTATTGTGAAAGTGTGAAATGAGCTAACCCTAATTTCCTCTCATGAGTTATCTATATGTATCTCAATAATGTGCTAGGTTACTACAATTCATAATGGACCTCAAAACCCTTACCACCTAATTTTAAAAAGTTACTACTCACTTAACTCTTAAGACATCTCATTAATTATCCTCTCAAAATAATTACCTCAATTTACTACTACTAACTTAGTAAAACTAACTATTCACACTAGAAGTCTAAAACATTATGTATTCTAAAGTTACTAATTTATCCTCGCTCCTCAAATGACCAAAATACTCCTTAGTCCTAAAGATGACTAAAATACCCTTCTCAACAAAAAATCCACTAATCCAGAATCAAACCCACAAACAAGCAATTAAACACATACAAATACATGTAATAGATAAATAAAATAATCCTAGCGAAAAACGGGTTGTTACATTGAAGACTTGAAGAAATAAAACAAGACTCTGCTATTTCAACTGTGCCCTTATTCGGTGAAATTCAAAAGCTCATAGAATGCTTAAGAATTTCTTACTAAGTTCACATCTTAGAAATTCTAAGTACATAGAGTTTGTTCCGTACTTAATTCTTTGCACCTCTGATTATATATCAAGTGTAAGAAAAATATTTTCTTTATAAACTCTCATAAGTCTCTATCAGTTGTGATTATGCTGTAGAATTTGAAGTCTCTTGGATATCTCCTTGAGCATTTGTAAACAGTTGTGATTATAGTGAAAATCCATTGGAAGTGCAAGGGGATTAGACTGCTCCTGGATAATTGTATGTGTTTCTCCCCCCCCCCCCCCCCACCCACCCCACCCTCTCCGTGCGTGTGCGTGTTTGTTTTTATGTGTTGCACTCATATTCTGAACTCAATTCAGAGTCTTAACTCATTCAGACACTCATTTGTGAAACACTTAGAAAAAGTCTTAAAAAGCCAACCCCCCCTTGTGTTTTTGTCCATCTGCGAGACACAACCATGGTATGTCAAAAGTCATGGCTGAAACCTAGCAAAATTCAATCCAAAACACAGAAGTTGTGAGTTAAACGAGGAAGAATATGGAAAGTGGCCACGAACCCTAGAATGGGCAAACCCTAGTAGAGCTCAATTTTGATCTTCTATGATTAGAAAGAATTTCAGTAATAATAAACTACAGGTCCCTAGGTTTAATTTTATTTCCTTTTATGAAAGTTTGGGTTCGGTCTCTTTTCTCTTTTTGTAGTTCTCCTCATGTGTGTGTGTGTGTCAATTGGTAAAATATAATTGGAAGAACTATCCCCCGTAAAACATCATATGCAAGCTGAATCTTTGTGCTGAAGACATCGTATCATGGAGCAAAAACCTCGCACCAAACTTCTAGCATCAAATTAATAAACATATATTGGCCATTGAAGCTCTCTATAACGTGTCTGCTGATGCTAGTGACCCGCAACTACTTACTATGCAACAAAGTTTGTTAAATTTTCTACTTCAAGAAGAAAGCTATTGGAGACAGCGCTCTAAAGTCTTCTAGCTCTCTGACGGAGACACTAAATCAAGTTCTTCCACGCTTCAGCATTAGCTAGGAAAAGGACGAATACCATCAAAAAATTACGCGATACTTCAGGCAACTGGATCACAGCTCATGATGATCTATGCACCCTCATTCATGACTATTTCACTGACATATTTACAGTAAGACATAGTGATCCACTTCCCATTTTATCTTGCGTTCCAGCAAAACTGACAGCTGAAGAAAATCAAATCGTCACTAAACCTTTTACGAAGCAGGAACTCAAAGATGCTATTTTTAGTATGCACCCAGATAAATCATCGGGCCCTGATGGCCTAAATTCAGCATTCTACCACCGTTTTTGGGATGACATAGGGAATGAATTATTCGCATATGCTACAAATTGGCTCAACTCTGGCCAATTGCCCCCAACTTTGAATGCAATACACATTGTTCTAGTTCCAAAAGGCGACAACCTCGAATCCATGAAGGAACTCCGTCCCATCTCTCTGTAATGTTTTATATAAGATCATTTCAAAGGTTCTAGCTACTCGACTTAGACCACTGATCAGCAACTGGATATCCCCGGAGCAAGCTGCATTTGTCCATTCTCTCTCCATTATGGACAATGCTCTGATGGCATACGAAATTCTTCATCATATGCGTTGTAAATCGAAAGGGAAGAAAGGTGAGGTGGCTTTGAAACTTGATATATTAAAAGCTTTTGATAGTGTCAGTTGGTCCTACATCCAATCCATCCTCCAAAAGTTAGGCTTTTGTTCATTGTAACACCCCGTTTTCCAACATAAAAATTTCTTAACATAAATCAGAGTAAACATCACAAAACGGGATATCACATTCACATAATCTAAAAACAGTTAAATAAAAATTTAACTTCCAACAAAATATCTCAATCATCGCAGCGGAGTTAATCAAAAATCATAAATTGTCTTGGCACGTAGGCCCCATCATAACATCTCAAATAAATTCAGTTAAACACCATAAAACATCATAAATGAACATGTAAAGGAAATGAAGCATGCATATCATAAACCCCATCCCGTTACGTATCAGAGCAACCTAGGACTCAGTGAGGTAAGGCCACTCACGACAGCACAACAGCAACCTACGCTCGATCACCTGCAAGTTACTCATACGAAGAGCAACATTTCCAAGCAGAAGGGGTGAGATTTCAGAAAACAATAATATTAATCAATATAATTCAACACTCATAATTAACATCATAAATATTCAACATAAACATCTTAAAACATCATAACATCATTCATCATTAACTCGACTATGCGACTATGCAACTTAGACCTCTTATATGCATGTGGTACCAATTCAGGGCATGAGCCCCCAACATTAATATTTTAGTATTAATATACCTTCAGGGCATGAGCCCCCATTGTTATTTTGAGCTGATGCTCCATCGTGGTGAGTACAAAGCTCCAGGGCATGAGCCCCCAACAAATGTATGCTAATGCATGGACTCAATCTCCTAAAACATCTTAATCTTCATCTCATATATATCCAATAATTTGGAGTTCAACATCATCTTAATCATCTTGTATAGACTCGTGCAACATAGTTAAATAACAATAGCAACACGGGCAGATCACAACAACATTATGACATCATATAAAGATATCAAATAGAGGCAAGTATCAACTCAATCATTCATTCATTAACATTTCAAGTAATGCAATTAATCATTAAGTCACATTATAACCAGCTTAACATTTCATAACAGCTTCACAGATTGCAATTAACATCCTATATAGGTCACATTACTACCTAAGAGTCCATCCCTAAACAACTCATGTGACACAGATCGCAACATTCTCAATTGTACTCAGTTCTGGAAGTGCTCGCGAGGCGAGAGCATCTGCTCACCATGGCGAGTACAAGCCAGATTCCCAACTAAAGTTGTTCTAAGCTAAACCAGGTTCAATCTCACTCTAAGTCATCATCTAATCTTTAGTAAACATCTTTAGGCACTCAAAAACATCTAAGGTTCAACTCAAAAGTCAAAAAAACAGAATTCAACATGCTCTCTGGTCATGCTCGCTACGACGAGTAAGGTTGTTCACTGTGGCGAGCTACGACTTGTAACTCGCGAGGCGAAGGAAAATGGCTCGTGTGGCGAGTGATGAACTTCATCCCTTGCCAGGCGAGGATCATCGTTCGCGGGGGCGAGCGATGAATGTAGGCTCGGGCAGAATGCAGTTTTTCACGAGAATTCAACAACTCACATGGTTTAAAGCCTGATTTCGATTCCAGAATTCATCCTATTCATAATCTAAGGTCAAAGGACGTTTTAAGCATCAATCTAACACTACAAGAAACATTACCTTTTGCCAGGGGAAAAATCCCTGTCAAAAGGACAAAATCCCTGGGAAACGCGACATTTGTGAGGGAGAATGCCAGGGACAGAAGCACTCGCAAAAGCACTCATCGCCGACATTTTGTCAGGGGCTACACCCCTGGGAAAACAATGAGGGGCTAAACCCCTGGCATATGGCCTGGCTTTGTCCCTGTCATAACCCCTGGCACATTTCCTCACTTTTTTCTGCAAGGTCAAATCAGATCTGCAAAAAACAGGGGACTTGCGAGGGGTTTAACCCCTGGCAAACGATATATTATTTTTATCAATTAATTACATGTTTTAAAAATAATTTTAATTAATAAAATGTATTTAAATTAATTTAAAAATTGAACATTTTTAAAGTTGTTTTTGAAATACAATTATTTGTTTTAAAAATCATTTTAATAAAAAAAATTTAATTTAAATAATAAATAAAATCGTTTTTAAAATATAATTAATTGTTACAAAAATCATTTTAATTAATAAAACATATTTAATTTAAGAAAACAGTTTCAAAATAAATATTCTTATTTTTTTCCTTAAAAACAAATCTATTACACAATACTAAAAAAAATCTTTACACCAGAAATATTTAAAATAAATAGTTTTACTATTTGAAATATTTTTTTTTACACCAGAAAAATTATTAAACTTAAAAAAAATACAGTTTTTAATTAAAAAAAACAATCAGTTTTAGAAAAATTAAATTTGAAAAAATATACGATTTTAAAAAAATACTATTTTCTCTAAACTTAAAAAAAATACAGTATTAAATTAAAAAAATAGTATACACTATTTCAAAATACCTCATAATCTACCATGTTTATTTTGTCATTCTAATATAACTACACTATATAAAATATATATACACAACAAATCTAAGAAAAAACTATGTATTTCAACATGCATTTCTTAAAAAAAAAAACAAAAAAATTGGCAAAGAGATTGGTTGATCAACACCGTTGATAAAAACAAAGAAAATATGTAGAATAATTATATGAAATAATAAAACAATTAATAGGTGAAAGGAGTTTGTACCACAAAATAGAAGTTTTTAGAGAATTAAGGTGATGAATGTATTAAGGAGAAAAATGAAGGTAGAAGAAGAAAGGATTTTTAGAGAACTATGTTTCAAATGAATGAAGGTGATGAATGTAATAAGGAGAAAAACGAAGGTAGAAGAAGAAAGGATTTTTAGAGAACTTTGTTTCAAATGAATGAAGAGTGTGAGATTAAACAGGTATGCTGATTTTTATAACCAAACAGTTTGCCAGGGCTTGACCGAGGGGTTTGCCCCTCACAAATTGTCTAGTCAAATCAACCTGAAAAGCGTTCAGAAAATGCAGCTTTATGCAAAATAAAGCCATGGCTTTTCCCAGGGGTAGCCCCTGGCAAACGGTAATTTATGTCCCAATGGTCAAAAATGTCTCAACTCTGCAGCTTTAGCACAGAAGATGTGTGAGGTGCAGGAATCTTTGTCAGTTTTACGAGTTCTGAGGGGCAGACCCTCGTTTAAACCTTGACAAACGTTGATACCATTCTGAATTTGCAGTGCCATTTCAATTTCAATTTCCCGCCTAATGTTTCCGAGGGCTTATGTGAGGGTTTGCCCTTGTCATTTGTTAATTCCAACTTTTGCATTTTCCCAGGGGTTTCCCTGGCTTTACCCCACTCAAATTTCCCAGGGGTTCAAGTCCCTGGCAAAAGGCCCTGGGAAATAGCGTTATTTCTTGTAGTGTAACAACCTAACATCATTGGATCATCAAAATCACCCATTAACCCTAATTTCATAAACTTTTTAATTCAATCCTAACTTGTTAATTTGATCATCAGAATTACATGGATTAATACTACTGAATTATTAGTCTCACCCTTACCTTGTTTGAAGAAAATTGCAGCTTCCCTAGGTGTTCTCCCTTCTCTTGGCTTTTTCTCCCTTTTCTCAAAAAACAGTCGTACGTACTAACTTTTCTAAAAACCTAGGTCTTTCCTTTTTATATCTCTTCCTAATATCTTATCTTATCTCTCTTTCTCCCCCAAAATTCTCTAAAATCTCAAAACAGCCCCTAACTAAATATTTTATTTTATTTTCAAATCTTATTTTATTAAACAACAAAATAAGTCTCATAACCTCATAAAAATCGTCACATCACATAACTCATCCAAAATCATCCAAATCATCTAAATCGTCATAAATCACACTTATATTATATAAATATAATATAACTCGTCTAGACTCGATTAAATAATTAATTAAATAAAAGTGGGCGTTACAATGTGCATCAGCTCTATTGATTATCATGTTATCTTTAATGGTGACCGCATCGGGCTTATCATTCCGGAATGTGGGATAAGGTTGTCCGCTCTTGCCTTATTTGTATATCATCTATGCAGAAGGCCTCTCAGATGTCATAAAGAATAATGAAATTAGAGGTAAATACATGGTACACGCATTTGTCGTTCAACTCCATCTGTCAGCCACCTCCTTTTTGTGGACGACAACTTCCTTTTTTGTAGGGCAACAAGATCTAAAGCTCTCAACCTAAAGGAAATCCTCTATCAGTATGAGAAAGCTTCAGGGCAAGCAATCACCTTCCAAAAATTCGTCATTGAATTCAGCACAAACACGCACCATGATTGTCGGAATGCCATCACAAATATCCTTGGCGTCAATAGTTCTATTGGAAGTGGCAAATACTTAGGCCTCCCCTCTATAGTAGGCCGTAACAAGAAAGTGATATTCTCTTACATCAAGGACCGAATTTGGAAGAAGTGGCAATCTTGGAGCGCTCGTTCCCTATCTCGATCCGGAAAGAAGTTTTTATTAAATCGGTTGCCCAAGTCATTCCAACTTATTGTATGGGGGCCTTTCTCATTCCTAGTTCTTTATGTGACGAGTTAGAGAGGATGATGAATTCTTTCTATTGGGTCTCTACAAAGAATGGTCGTCGCGGTATAAATTAGATGAGATGGGAAAAGTTAACCTCCACAAAAGTCTTGGAGGCCTAGGCTTTCGCAATATGGAAGCTTTCAACCTATTAATGCTTGGTAAGCAAAGCTGGAAACTCATGATAGACTCTAACTCCTTACTCACTCGTATTCTCAAAGCTAAATACTTCCCTCGTCGGGACTTCTTGGATGCACCTCTTGGTCATAATCCAAGCTACATATGGAGGAGTCTTTGGAGTACTCAATCTCTTCTTACCTTGGGCCATAGATGGAAAATTAGAGACGGTTCAAAAATAAATGTATGGTCTAAGCCATGGATTCGAAGCCTCCTCTCCAACAAACCCTCTACTTATCCCCCCGCCCCCATCTTGAAGAGCTTACAGTCAGTCAACTCTTGAATCTAGACTCCCTCTCATGGAATTACACGCTGGTCCAATCGATTCTTAATCCACAAGATGCTGGTGCCGTAACTTCTATTCCCTTACATGTCCGCTTAATGGAAGACACTTGTTTGTGGAATGCTTCGTATGACGGAAAGTATACAGTAAAGTCAGCCTACAACATATGCGTAGATCTCCTTCATTGAGCCACAGATGCAATAAATCACTATCCATGGATGAACCTGTGGAAACTAAAGATTCCACATCGCGTCCGCTCATTCCTTTGGCGTCTTGCTCATCAATGCTTGCCTACACGCACAAATCTCAACAGGAGAGACATTCCATATGACGATTCGTGTGTTATGTGTGAATCACTGGCTGAAACTCACATGCACCTTTTCTTTGTTTGTTCCAAGGCTATGGAATGTTGGGATCATATTGGCATGGGAAATCAAATCCGTGAGTTGCTCCAACAAGCTAATGATTTCACTTCTATATTGTTTGATTTTCTTAACAGGTTATCTCTATACCAACAACAAACAACCTCCATGTTATGTTGGAGTTTGTGGAAGAGACGAAACACAAAACTTTGGGAGGCTTCAGACACAACTTCGTCCTTCACCTTCTCGCAAGTGAAAAAGAACCTTCACGAATGGAGTTGTATGCAAAGAATAAAACCCGATGTCCCGAATGTGGAGTACCCTACCTCTTGGACAATACCACCATCTGGTGTGATAAAATGTAATGTAGACGTTGCAATATTCCACAATAACACGGTAGGATACAAAATGTGTTTCCAGAACTCTTTGGGCCACTTCTTGATGGGGAATTCTGCCCACATTCACTCCTCAGTATCAGTCCTAGAAGTAGAAGCTATTGCATTGCTTGCAGCAATCAACACGACTATTCCACTTGGTTACCACAATGTTATGTTTGAAACAGACAACAAGTCACTTGCAGATGCCATAAACTATTCTTCACCTTTACACAACGAGCTTGGGGACCTGCTAGTTCAGAGTAGGGGCCTCTTGTCTACTTTCGACTTTGTAGTGTCGTTCATTCGGAGGCAACCAAATAAGGTTGCACATAGCATAGCTACAACATCCTTATCTCATCCTAGCCCCCATATCTTTTATATTGTACCACATGATGTGTACTCTATAATTATTAATGAAATGCATTAATTATGTTTTGCTCAAAATTATATATATATTAAGGGTGATAGCATCTTAGCTATACCCTTTATAGCTAAAAAAAAAAAAGCTTCTAAAAAGTGTGAGGTTGGGGATAAAACACGCTGAAAATATTCATGTTGGTTTGGCAGGTCAGTCGTCAATACTTAAAGTTTTTTAGGATGTTACATATTGCTTATTCAATTATGATAATATTTGATTATAGTAGATGTTTGATATGAGTTTATATTAATATTCTTTTTTAAAGATATGAAATTTATATAAATTTCATTTATCATATTTTATTATTATATATAAATAAGTCGAATTAGATTTTGGTAACAACATTATTTCAAATTTATTTATGTGTATAATTATACCTTTTCTAATTGAGGATAGTCATCTTCATAAATTTATAAATTTAAAAGTTTAATGTCAAATGCATGAAAGCTAATATATTGAGTGAGCTGAAGGGTCACACATAACATATTGATCGGAGACATTTAAAATTAATTATTCTTTTTTAAATTGCTTTTTGTTACCTCTAATAGGAAATAACTATTGAATTGAAATTAAAAAAACATTCGAGTTTTAACTATAAAATGATCAAAATAAATCCCTTTAGTACATTCAAAGGATGAAAAATATGGTTCGGTTTCTTATGTTTGTTTATTCTTTGATTATCTTTTTTTCTCTATTTTTTGGAGAAGCGGCGATCGAGAGGACTGAACCAATGCGTATGCATTTTTCACACCATATTTAAAGTTTTCTAAATATTTTATTTACACCCTATTCATCATATTTTAGTAATTTTTTTCTTTATTTGACAATGTAGTTACAACCTATTTAATTCTCTGTGTTTCTGAAGCTGATTGTCCAAAGGTGGTTAAACCTAATTATACAATGTGTGCTGGTGGTATTTGTTGGCAATCTGTTCAAGGTTCAAATCAAGGGCCATAATTGCACAATTGAAACTAGGGGACATCACAATATTTCAAGTTTTATTCTTTATTTAAAAATATAAATTATGTTTATCTAGCTAGTAAATTTAATTGAATGTGTACACACTGCACTCTTTTTTCCTTCATCAAGTTTTATCCAATTGGGTTTTCTTGATCAGGTTTTAACGAGGCAGTTTTCTATTGTATTTTTTTCTTGGGTTTTGGCATAGTCCCCCCTATTTTTTTTTTTATAAATAATATGTTTCTTTGAGGTCTTGCAGATGATTGCAAGGAGTTAGGGTTCCAACTTAGCTGGAATTTCCTCACGTCTTATCTTATGATGCCTATGTACGTTCATGATATCTAAAAAAATTAAATGCATTTTTCCATAATAATTTATGTACTATTGTCTATTTTACATCTATTTTATTAAAAACAAGTGTAAAGTATAAATGCAGTGGAAATTTTGTAAATATATTAAAACATGTGTGACCATTAACACCTGATTTTAGTAAAATATAAGTGTAAATATATAAAATAAAAAAATAAAAAAAAAACATGCAGTGGTAAACTTGTAATTATACTTCTATACCCAATTTCTAGAAGAAAAAAAATAAGGTGTGAAATAAGTAGCCGTAGCAAAGTTGTAAATATTATTTCATACTTGATTTTAACAAATATGGTGTTATATCTAAATTTGTATATTTGAATCGCTACTTAAATCCATGACCTCGCATTCTCAAAGCCAGATTTCGCATTCTCCAACCCTCTTATCAGCGATTTAATCCCTCTCAACATAGTCCAATCGGTATCGATCTCAAACGTCTTTCATCCTTAATTTAGATTTGTTGTATATTTGTGTGTTGGCTTCACTTTCGCTAAAAAAAATATTCATGTGTGATGTTGGATTCCAACATCCTAGCACAGTTCAGTGTGCCCTGAAGTTGTGCCAAGATTTATGCACGCTTTATCTTTTTAAGGAAATCACGTCTTATTTCTTGTTGGCCAAGCTGCGTGCTTTTTGGTATAGAATCAGTTGGTTTGTTATTTCCTAAAGTTGTGACAACAATTTAGGAAACTTTGGACGTGTTTGGATTGTTCCTAAAGATGTTCTTACTTTTTAGGAGTTTCAATATTTGTTACGTGGATCAGCTTTTGGATCTACTTTTGTTCTGAAGCCCAACAAAATATTATAACCCATATTGCTTCAGTATATATACAAGACCTAATTCATTCACCGAAGCCGTCATTGAAGATTAGTGCCTTTTTAGGGTTTTGAGTCATTGTTAATTGTGAGCCTTTCTTGTATCACCTTGATACATGTTAAAGACTATGTTACATTGAGTTGTAATTTGTTTACTACTCCAAAGCTGTGAAGCACGGAGGTAGGTAGTTTGTGTACTACACCAAAGCTGTGAAGCACGGCGTTAGGTAGTTTGTCTCTCGCCTCTATAACCCTCTATTTAGTCATCATCGTTTAGTTTCACATTCACGCTCAATTCGTCAAACCGTATATTACTCTTCATCGCTAATTCACGGACTCACGCTCTCGGACCCAGAAAAATCAACAAACACAAACATATATATATATATATATATATATATATTATGGGTGATAGCATCTTAGCAACACCCTCTATAGTTAAAAAAAACGGTTCTAGAAAGTGAGATTGGAGATAAAACACGTTGAAAATACTTATGTTGGTTTGGTAGGTCAGTCGTCAATACTTAAAGTTGTTTAGGATGTTACATATTACTTATTCAATTATGAAAATATTTTATTATCGCAGATGTTTAATATGATTTTATATTAATATTTTTTTAAAGATATGTAATTTATATAAATTTCATTTATCATTTTTTTTTATTATTTATACATAAGTCGAATTAGTTTCTGGTAACAACATTATTACAAAAAAATTGTTTGTTTATGTAGAAATAACAAGGTTGAGGAAAAAAGTTTTCTCTCCTAGGGCTAGGGTTTCGCTCTCTGCCCCACTGAGCCGCTGTCCGCTACAGTTGTTCTTATCCACTGCATGGCTCCGATCCTATCTCTTGTGAGAATTTTGTGCTCATCTGGTTATCCGTATAGCCTAGATGTTTCCAGTCCTCCGTATATATGTAGCCCCTTATGGGTAGATTCCTCACATATCTAAAAAACCTTATCGATTTCAATCGAAAATTTCCTCATATCCAGTCTTCCATAGTCTTTGCATTTTGACCTCATTTAAAATTTCACCATGTCTACCTCTGACTTTAATCTTGAAGGCCTCACTCTGTCCGATGAAGGATTGACTCTCAATCTGGATGTCGTTACTGCTGAAACACAAATTTTGGACCACTGCCTGATCAAACGTGTGCTCACTGACAAACATGTGCGCTTCAATTATTTTAAGGAACGCATGGCCTATATCTGGCGTCCAGTGAAGAAGGTTACCATAACACTGGCTGACACAGACCGCTTCTTGTTCCAATTCAATCACTGTCTGGATGCTGCGAAGGTTATTGAAGAAGCTAAGGGTCGTGGATTTATGATAACTACAACATGGTGGTTGAATGTATCGCACCAGGTGTCGTCCCAGCTAGCGTGAACTTGTACTATATGGACATTTGGGTCCAGGTACATCAACTACCATTTGGGATGAATTAACCTAGAGTGGAAAACGGAATCGGTAAGTATCTTGGTGACTTAATTGAATTTCATGCTCGCAATACTATTCACAGTTCTTATATAAGACTGAAGGTTTGGATTGATGTTACTGCACCTCTGAAACAAGAGTGGCAGATACTGGTAAATGATGGTTCTTATGCAACAATTTGTTTTAAGTATGAGAAGTTGGGTACTTTTTTCTATTTTTGTGGCTGCCTAGGACATACTGATAAGACATGCTCACGCCGATTTGATATGGAGGAGGATGACGGGTCAAGTGGTTGGGGAGAATGGTTGCGACCGGTAATAAGACGCATGGGTTCAGCGGCAACCAATATATGGCTTCAGGATCCTATTCCTTCACGGGTTCAGCAAGACCAGCAAGTGGCAGCAGCAGGTTTCAGTGGCTCGCAGATGGGAACGTATTAGTGCTGTCTATAATGAGATTAATGATATCAAGTCTCGCCTCATGGCTGTCTAGCTTAGTAAGCTCAAAAAATCTGAAATTCTAGCGTTCTTGTTTTATTAAATTCTGTCAGATGTTTTAATGTTTGCAATGTTCCGTTTAATGTTCCAACATCACGTGATAAACAGAAATAAAATCAAGAAAATAAACGACTGGAAAGTAAAGAACACAATGAGTTTGTTGACCCAGCTCGTTTGTAACACCCCGTTTCCCAAAATCAATTAAATAATAATTTTTCAACATCAGAGTAAAACCCCAACGGGCATGTCACACTACAATTTCAATTTTCTTAAATAGAACATATAAAAATCTATTTAATTAATTAAACATCCTTCAAAATTCATCATTAAACTTGCAGCGAAGTAATTCAACTTTAATTAACAATCGTCTCCAATAAATATTCATGGCATAGAAGCCTCAGAAAGCAAAACCAATCATCAATAGGGCTACAACAGCAATATTCAAAATTTGATACATAGGAAAGAAATTAAACACATAAAATCCCATCCCATGTATCAGAGCCCTAGACACTTTGAGCCACCACCAACTACTCAGGATCACCTGCAAGTTACCCATAGGAAGGGCAACATTTTCAAGCAGAAGGGGTGAGATTCACAACAATAATATAGATAAAGAATGCATCATTTGAATCTAACACCCTATCACATAATTCATCAACAACATATAAATATCATCAATTCTAATATCATCAACAAATGGTAATTAATAACTCACTCAACTACTCATGCAACTCATCACCACTCCACTAAGACTCCTCTAACAACACCCATACATGTGGTACCAAAATCAGGACCGTAGCCCTCACCGCTATAGAATGGTTAAAGCATTCATTTTCAGGACATAAGTCCTCACCACTAATACCACTTTGAGCAACTAGTACTCCACCACTTTGAGCAACTAGGCGTTCCAGAGCCGAAGCTCTCCCACTGTTATGCTTATGCAACTGACCCACTTGTGTATACCTACATACAACCCAACCTATGCATATATGTGTATATGACTCACCACTCCAATTTACAACTTTCAAGTATAACTTAATTTAAATAAAAGTATACATCCAGCCAGCATCCATTCATTTTTCAACCAATTTAAAACATCCAGAAATAATACACCAACATAAAAGCCATGCTTAATCGACAAGATAAATCAACCATCAACAACAGAAATCAATCCAACAAATACTGGGCAACTCGCCTCGCGAGCACATCTGCTCGCTATGGCGAGCTCAGGAAAAAGGGCACTCGCCATGGCGAGTTCGAGGCGAACTCGAGGCGAACAGAAAAAGGCTGCTCTCGGGTGTTTTGACATTTTTCTCACTAAATCCTCATTTCCAAGTTCCCTATTCAACTTTTTGATCTAAAAATTGCACCAGTCCTCTCTAAAATCATCTAGGTACATAAAACTACCCAAAATACGGCTTATAACAACACTTCAAAAATCCAGTTTTCCTCACAGGTACTCGCCATGGCGAGTTATCTCACTCGCGAGGCGAGCCATGAAGTTGCTCACTCGCCTTGGCGAGCAAAGGCTACTCGCGAGGCGAGCGATGAACTCCTGTACGGGCAGAATGCAGGTTTTTCCCAAAAATTCCATTTTCCTCCAATTCACTCCCCAAATCAGTTTACAGATATGCAATGAAAGGTTATATGCACTCAGAACCCATTTCTAACATCAAAGACACAATCCCTACTCTCAAAACCCATTAATTTAACAAAACCTAACTTCTCCCAATTTTCACATAAACCTGTTAAAAACAAAATCAGAATTCAGAATCTATACAATTGCGGTAAACCTCACCCTTACCTTAGTTTTGCAGAAGGAAATGCACAGCAAAAATGATCCTTGGTTCTACTTGCTCTTCTCTCCCCTTTCTCCCAAAAGTCTTGTTTTCACGTAAAACTGTTTCTCTGGTTTTTCTTTTCTTTAACTCCCAAAATGTAACTCCCTTAATTTTAATTACTCCCCCTTAATTCTATTAAATATTACTTAACTCCCCACATTCCAAAATAATACTAATTCGCACTTATTCTAATTATTATTAAAATAACTATATAATAAAATAAACACACCACATAAATCACCAAAAATCATATATAAGGCTCCACATAATCAAAAATAATTAAATAACGATTAGAGCGTTACATCGTTGACAAATACACCTACGTCTGGGGGCTCCAAGCCAGGAAGGAAATCCACTAGTGTAGTCCTTATTCAATAGCTCTCAGCAAACTCCTCGTTTACACTATATGACCTAGGACCTACCCGTCTAGATTTCAACCTAGGAACTCCTAGATCTGAGATCCCATCTCACTATCCTACTGGTCAGTCACAGCCTTTGTGACCTATCAAACCTAAACCAAAACAAAAGTAGAAGTTACCTTCCAACACAAACAACTAACACCTTGTTTCACAACCTCGGTGTAGTGCACAAAAGTATCAAACTCACACAAACAGTCCTAAACAAGTATCACAGCCGATACAAGAAAGGCACACAGTAAAGATTCTAAACCTGCATCAAAAATGATACAAGTGCAGAATACATGAAGACTCAAACCCTAAAAATCTAAACTTTTAGAATGACGGCATGAATAAACAATTAGGGCTTGAAGTCTTCTTTATATACTGAAGCAGCTTGGGCTAAATAATTCGTTGGGCTTTAGTGCAAAGCAAATAGGTTCAGCTAATCTGCATAACAAGAATCAGAGACTAATCTTGAAAGTCCTAAAAAGTCAAAACATTTATAGGATCGTTCCAAATAATAATAAATATTTCCTAAAATATAATATCTACTTTAGAAATATTCTACAGCTGATTCTTAGATGATATATGCGTTGCCTGGTCAATAAGATAAGGAAAGATTGTTTCCTTAAACAATAAAGGGCGCGCGACATATAGGCAAGAACCCAGGCACACTGAACCATGCCAGGATGTTGGAACATTGTATCCAACATCTTACAGAGTTGCCTAACCACATGTTGGAACTTTGGTTCCAACTTACAGAACAAGGATATTTGTTTTAGCAATAATGCAGCTAATACAAATACCCAACAATCTCCCCCTTTGACAAATTTTTTTGCTAAAACAAATTAAGGCCAATACTTATAAAACAGAGGGATACAGAAGACCATTTCTCTAAGAGCATGAACACACACCTATGAAGAAACAGCTAGCACTTAGAATCTAAAGAGATACCTTAGATACACTTCCTCAAGTCATCACGAACACATATTCAAGAAGAATAAGTAGCAGGCAGTATCACTCTCGAGATAGCAAGAGTGTGCATACATAGAATACCTCACGAGTCTTCAATCACAGCTTCAAATGGTAGAGGTATTACACTAGATCAAAGACATGCAGCAGCGAATCAGTTCAATAGCATAGTCTCAAGAGCAAAGGAAAAATAAATTCCTAAGCTACAACTAGGGAACATAAGTTCCTGTACAGAGGATGTTCCATATCCTTCATCACTAGAGCAGAGGAAAAATAAATTCCTATGCTACATTCAGGGAAAACAGATTCCCACACAGATGTGGAAAGATGCCAGCTACAGACAGGGAAAGAAAATTCCCACACAGATGTAGAGAGATGTCAGTTCTCTCAAGAGCAGAGGAAAACTAAGTTCCTATGCTACAGACATGGAAAGAAAGTTCCCACACAGAAGTAGCATGTTCCAACATCCTTCAGAACGTCAGACAGGAGTACCTGCCACACATAGAGGCAAGGGAAAAAATAAATTTCCCATACCTATAGAGTGCTGTCACCAACCAACCATAGAAGCCCAAAAAATAAATTCCTATACTTACACGTGACAGACTTGGATGTCTTCAGAGTACTGTCACCAACAACATATAGAAGCAAGGGAAAAATAAATTCCCATACTTCCAGGTGACTGACACAGATGTCTAAACTTCTGACTCAACATCCTTCAACCAGCTTGGACTTAGCACAAGCACACATAGAAGTATCACCCCCCCTGAATATATGAACTTATGAGTGACTACTTACAAGAATACTCCATTACTCCCCCTGAATACATGGATAATGCATAAACAGAATAAATTCAGGATCTAGGCATAAAACTTTCAAGGAATATTCATTAACTAGTAGACCTATCAGTAGATATATGCTAGCAGACCTATCAAAGATCACACAAAATCACCTGGACTTTTACAAGTCATACACATAGACATGTTTCATCATATTATAGCACATCAGTAGGAAACATGTACAACAGGAATAATACTGAGAAAATAAATTCTCAAATCAGCATCAAGATGTTGCAGCTTCAGTGCCAACATCTACACAAGGTCTCTCAGACATGTTCCAACCTTATATAGAGCAGCTGAAGGGAACATGTACAACATCTGAGAAAAATAATTTCTCCAAACCATCATAGAGATATTGTAGCACAAGTGCTAACATCTACACCAATTTTCTTAGACATGTTCAAACATTCTAGAGAACATCAGCAAGGAACATGTACATGAAAAAAAAATACTGAGAACAGATACTCAGATCTTCATTAAGACCATCAGGATGTTGCAACATGAGTGCCAACATCTACACATAAACCTGACATAGTTGTAAAATAAATGCAACAACATGAATAGCAGTCATAACATTCAGGCATACATAAAGATGCAAGATTAGGATTAATGCAGACATATAGAGATACATTCAGAATAGCACATATACAGAAGGGCATAGGGAATATAGACATACCATTTTTCTCCCCCTTTTTAGCCACAAAATATGCCAACAAAAATAAAGAACATTTCACGAGTATATCATGACAGAGTATACTCTACAAATCAAAGACGTGCAGTAAAAGAGAATAGATACCACGTCTTACAAGCAGACAGCTGGATGTTTCAACATTCTTTAGCACATCAGAAAGGAAAAATAAATAAATTTCCATCAGCAAGAGAAAAAAATATATTTCTCATACATACAGGAAACTGTCATCTAGATGTTTCAACATCCTACACCACATCCTACCAAACAGCTTGAGCACATCCAAGCACACTTCATAGTATCACTCCCCCTCAATATAACAACCTGAGAGTGTATACTAACACAGATAAATACTACTCCCCCTTTTTAGCCATAAATTCTGACAAAATAAGGAGAAAACTCCAGACACTTTGGTCATCACTTTCTGATCCATCTTTCTCATCATAAACAGACACCATCTTACATTGGGATTTTCCATTATCAAAGGTTGACTTAAACTTTATCTGATCAGGTTGAGCTAAGGATGTTGTAACATCCGATGCAACATCAGGTTGGGTCAGGGTTTCCTTAAGAGGGCCAACAACAACAATTTTAGATGGGGTCATAAAAACACTTTCCTCACTAATATTATCAGCAACAACAGAAACCATACCAGATAATTTAACATTTGGTTCGGTGTCATACCCCAAATTTGGACCGTTTAAAATCTTTTTTGTCCATATTTTAAAATAGTCCACTTTCTCTGTTATTCGTTTTTTTACTATTTGAAACTCGTGTTTTTTTCGTCTTTAGTCATTTAAAAACTTTTATCTTCAATTTAAGTCCCCGCTTGCATTTTTACAACAATTAAAATCACTTCATCTGCATTTTTATAACGCATTTTATAATCTTTTTAGTCATAACAGTCAAATCATTTCAAAAGGTCTAATCGTATTTTAAAAGCCGTGTCTTTTTAATCATTTCAAATGAAATTTCGGCAGGGAGGTTACTTTGAAGTACCTCATTTTAGTTACCGAAAGGGACAATTTTACTTGTTGTTAATTAATTCACTTTATCTTTATTATTTTTTAATTCCACTTATCTAATTTCTTTATTGTTTTATATTCTTTTGTTTTTTCCTTTTCATTTTTTCGTTTTTTTTATTAAGTCACGTTTTTTCAAAATCCAAGTTTTCTATTTCATATTATTTTTTATTAAGTCTCTACAAAGTCAAGTTTAGTCTTGTTCACATGTCACATTCTCATTGGTCCTCTAAATCAAAACCCTATTTTACAGTAGTATAAATACCACTGCATTTATTGCAATCAAAAGGGGGAAATCACTTTACACCGACATAGCAGCCGCTACTAATCATCACAAACACAATTCCTTTTCTCTTTCCATCATTTACAGATCAAACGATTTTTTAAAGAAATTTCCTCAAGAACATTCATCAAATCAAAAATCCAAAAAGATCATATAATTCCAATTCTCTTTTTCCAGATCTGTTCATCACACTAACACAAACAACAATTTCAAAAATCTTCAACCAACAATCATCAATCTCGTTTTCTTTCAAACCATACCAACATCAATTTCGTTTTTCTCGATTAACACCGAACCGGATCGGAATCAAAGAGAAGAAGGAATAAAACCGAATCGGAAAAGGAACAGATCGGAAGCAGAGACAGAGGAAGAGGTAGAAAGTTCTTCCTTCGTTTTCTTTAAGTCCAGATCTAGCATTTTTCAAACATTTTCTTTAAAAACTAAGTTGATTTTCGTAACCTAGAGGAAAAAGGATGTTTAAAAATGTAAAAAGTTTTTGAATCGGAGGAGTTTAAAACTCCGGCGCGGTGGCGCCACCACCGGCCACCGCGCCGAAAAACTATTGCTCGCCGGAGAGGATGAAGTGTATTTCAGAGCTTCTCTCTCTAGAAAACCTTAGAAAGAGAAGCAGTTGTGTTTTGTGATGTTTTTTTTGTTGAAGCTCCTTTTATAATGCTATCTTTTTTTTGTCCGGTCTTGTACGCACGCGTATACATCAATTCAGTGCTCCATCGCGCTAATAGCCATCCGATCTGGATCGTTCCTTGATCTGATGGCTACTGCGTGTTTTGATCTTGAATCATGTGTATGTTCTCCTGTGTGAAATATGGTGTGTTTTCTGTTTGAACCGTCAGATCTTTGATCTGACGGTCACTGTGCTGCCTGAGTTGTTTCTCTTTTGTGCTGTTTTTTTTAAACCGTTGGATCTTAGATCCTGTGGCTGTGATGAGATCTTGGGATTCAGATCTGGACCTCTGGATTCATCCAATAGTCCAGATTGTATCCTGCTGAGCCAATTTCTTTCTTTTAATTGCTCTTTATCATTTTAAATACTTTTTACATTTTTTTTTGACATTTTAATGCTTTTAAAAATTCCAAAAAAATATTGTTCTTATCATCTTAATTTTCTCTAATTTTCAAAAATTCATCCTACTCGTTTCTTTTAATTTTTTGCTCATTTCTTCACTTGCTTTCAATTGTTGCTTTATTGTGTCTTTATATGATGATTTTAATTGTTACTTGTTATTTTCATATGTCTATTCTTAATTTCTTGCTTAACTTTAGAAATGGGCTGCCTAACTTTAGATTTCCGTAGCCTTTTCTGTCTGTTTTTCTATTTTGTTTTTTGCTTTGTTTTGAGGGTATTGGCCTAGTCCCCCCTCCTTTGTACAGTTTTCCCCTTTTTTATTAATATTACTACGTAATGAGAGGCGGTTCAGGATGGGAGCTGCTGTTGGGTGCCAACCTAGTTGGGATGTTTCAGCTTCTCCCTGATACCTCACCTCTCTGTTTGCCTATCAAAAAAAAATTTCTTGCTTATTATTTCTTATGTCTCATTCATCACAATATTCCTTATGATTACTAACGATTTAATCTTTGTTTTGAATCATAGCATGCACATTTAACTTTCTCATCATTTTATTTTGTCATTGACTTAGTGTGTATAAATAGGGAATTGATGTAAATTCATTTCTCGCATTTTATTTTGGCATAAAGGCCTTAGGGTTGTATTTAGGAATTGATGTAATAATGTAGGTAACACAGGCACCGACACTTCACATTTATTTCTTATACGTCGTTACGTTAGCTTACCGTTAATTTAGAAAAAACTTTTTTTATCAAAAAACGTAAATATGTCAAATTCAAAAATCATTTTCTCTTTATTTTCTTAATCAAATTCTCAATCAATCTTAATTCAACTTCAACCATTTTTAAACTTTAAAATCAATCAACCTCACTTGTTTTCTTTATCTCATGCCTTGAGGCCTCTTTCTCTTCTTAAAAACCCATTTTTAAAAATCTTAAAATCAACCTAACCCACCAAAGAAATTTTTGAGGTGAACTACATTGGTTTTGATCCCTTTCTTTAAGGGTATGTAGGCAAGGGAGTCAATCCTTCCAAATCAAATAAAAGTAACCAAAAACATACTTGTTCTCCCTCCATTCTTTCACTTAGATTTTTAGGTAATAATTTTTCAAGTAAGCAAATGAATTTAGCACAAGATAATCTAGGTAAGAGGTTTCTATGGAATACCATAGACGCTTAGGGTTCTAGCACCTTCCCTGCGCGTAACCAACCCCCGAATCCAAAGTCTTAAGGGTTTTTACTCATTTTTTCCCTTCCCACGAATAAAAATCGAGAGTTCAAAGATTGACGATTCAAATCAATTAATGGTTTGATATCCGAAAATCGCGAGCACATTCGGCATTAGGGTTTTTGAGGGGTTCAACATGCAACTTTGACTTGGAATGAGGCTTATAGACAACAAACACTGACTCAACAAGGTTGCTAGACAGGTGGAACACTAATCGACACAGAGGAAGTCATAGAAGAACTTACATTTGAAGTTTTCAGTTTCCATTGTTTCCTAGCTTGAACACTCTTACCATCGACCTTTGGTTGAACTTAAGGCTGAGGATATCCATACAATTTATAACAGTACGGCCTTATATGACCATATCTACCACAATGATTACATATCCAAGGTGATTTCTTTGTGTTTCTTGGTTGGGGGTTCAGATGTCGGACATGATGTTAAGACATGTGATCCAACATTACAAACTTAGTCTTCCTTTCAGGAGGAACAAACTTCTTTGTGGGAGTTTTGATTTCTTTCTTCATAGTTCCATAGTCAAAACCTATTCCTTTCATATTTCCAGATGTTTTCCCAACTTGCAGTATTTCATCTAACACATTAGAACCATTGGTCAACATTCGAACAGATTTGGTCATGTTTTCTAATTTTGAATTTAACAAGGTGTTTTCCTCTTTCAAATCATTGATGGTTTTCTTCTGTTTCTCTAGTTTGGAAGATATAAGAAATACCTCATTTTGAAGATCAGATTTAGCTAACAATAGTTTGTTCTTTTCAGCCTGCAATTGAGTTATCACGTCTTCACTTCTGACATAAAGCTCCTTGTGAGATGCAACAAGTTCTTCATAAGTCAATTCCTCATCACATGATTCAATATCAAACTCATATCTTCCTGTTAATGCTGTCACATGTTTGGAATTTTCAACATTTCTATCCCTTCTTTGAGACTCATTGTTCCTGCTGATGTTGAACGAGATGTTCTGAACATTTCGCCTCGACTTTTTATCAATCATCTCCAACACTTTGTTAAATTCTCTTCCAAGACGCATAATTGCATCTAAAATAATTTCATTAGTCTCCATTTCACATTGAACATCTTCCTCATCGGTGTTAGAAACGAAAACTATGTTTTTCTTCTTATATCCATTGGCTAATTCAAAAGTTTGAAGTGATCCTATTAGCTCATCAACCTTCATATTGAAGATGTCTTGTGCTTCTTCAATCACAGTCACCTTCATATCAAATCTCTTAGGTAGAGATCTGAGAATCTTTCTTACGAGCTTTTCATCAGACATCTTTTCCCCAAGTGAGTCAAAGGAGTTAGCCATGTCAAGGACATTCATATAAACGTCATGTATGTTCTCATCATCCATCATTTTTAGATTTTCAAACTTTGTAATTAGAAGTTGAAGCCTTAACATTTTCACTTTAGATGTACCTTCGTGTGTAGTTTTGAGAATTTCCCATGCATCCTTAGCCACAGTGCATTGCTTGATCAATCTGAACATGTTCTTGTCCTCTCCATGGAATAAAGTTTTCAAAGCCTTCGAGTTTTCAAGAGCTAATTCATCTTCTTCCTTGGACCACTCTACTTCTGGTTTCAGATCAGCCGTCTTGTTTCCATCTTTGTCAAGCACAACAGGATGTTCCCAACCCTTCAGAACTGCTTTCCATATCTTGCTATCTATGGATTTGAGGAAATCACTCATGCGTGATTTCCAATTATCATAGTTGGAGCCATCCAACAAAGGTGGTCTATTCACAAATCCTCCTTCCTTGTCCATAATGCTAGAAAGTATCTTCTTTGGTGCCTGCTCTGATACCAAATGAAATTCTAGCGTTCTTGTTTTATTAAGTTCTGTCAGATGTTTTAACGTTTGCAATGCTCCAACATCAAGTGATAAACATAAATAAAAACAAGAAAATAATCGACAGGAAAGTAAAGAACACAATGAGTTTGTTAACCCAGTTTGGTGACAAACACACCTACGTCCGGGGGCTCCTAGCTAGGAAGAAAATCCACTAGTGTAGTCCTTATTCAATAGCTCTCAGCAAACTCCTCGTTTACACTATATGACCTAGGACCTACCCGTCTAGATATCAACCTAGGAACTCCTAGATATCTGAGATCCCATCTCACTATCCTACTGGTCAGTCACAGCCCCTATGACATATCAGACCTAAACCAAAACAAAAGTAGAAGTTACCT
Organism: Medicago truncatula; assembly: GCF_003473485.1. Classification (NCBI taxonomy): domain Eukaryota; kingdom Viridiplantae; phylum Streptophyta; class Magnoliopsida; order Fabales; family Fabaceae; genus Medicago; species Medicago truncatula. Next base: position 30,326,835 of record NC_053047.1, read on the forward strand.
TCCAACACAAACAACTAAAAACTTGTTTCATAACTTCGGTGTAATGCACAAGAGTATCAAACTCACACAAACAACTAAAAATTTGTTGGGCTTCAGTGCAAAGCAGATTAGTTCAACTAATCTACAAAACATGAATCAGAGACTAATCTGGAAAGTCCTAAAATGTCGGAACATTTATAGGATCATTCCAAATAATAATAAATATTTCCTAAAATATAATATCTACTTTAGAAATATTCCACAACTGATTCTTAGATGATATACGCGTTGCTTGGTCAATAAGATAAGGAAATATTGTTTACTTAAACAATAAAGGGCGCGCATAAATATAGGCAAGAACCCAGGCACACTGAAGCATGCCAAGATATTGGAACATTGTATCCAACATCTTATAGAGTTGCCTAACCACATGTTGGAACTTTGGTTCCAACTTAGAGAACAAGGATATTTGTTTTAGCAATAATGCATCCAATACAAATACTCAACAAAATCTGGCATCTCTTTGACTGGTATTGCCTCTCCAAGTGGGACGAAAGCTTCATCACTTCTTCCACCAATGACTGGAAATAATGTGCAGCAACCTAGCCAAGTTGTCCTTGCTTTGCCTGCTGTGTCAGATGAGAATACTGGTGGTAATCATTATTTTGCAGCTGTTGGATTTGATTTTGAGGCACAGGGTGCAGAGCTAAAGAATCAGAAACGTGCACAAACTGCTGAAGACAAAAGAGCTGAAGATAATCCAGAGTCAGTTTTAGAGTCTACTGTAGATGGGGATAAGGGAATGAGTCTCTTAGGTGCTGATGTTAGTACTGGGGGGATGTTGTGATGAATTCAAACAATCTTTTGTATACTGAAAATGATGTAATGACAGGACCTGAAGATTAGGTGTGCCACAGAAAATGAGTCTGTTAAGTTGGAACTGTCGAGGTTTAGGTAGCCTGAGTGCAGTTCCTGATCTGAAGTACCTGGTCTGACACTACAATCGGGAATTCCTCTTCCTAAGTGAGACTTTGGTCCATAATAATAAAATAAAGGTTTTGCATTACGTTCTTGGTTATGATTCTTCTTTTTCTGTTAATAGTATTGGACATAGTGGTGATCTTGCTTTATTCTGGCGTGCATCTTTTAATTGTCAAATTATTAATTATTCAACTAATCATATTACAGTAGAGAGACAAGACGCAAATCATGGTAATTGGAGGATTACAGGCTACTACGGGTACCCGGAAGGGGGACGTAGGCGTGCCGCTTGGGATTTTTTGCAACATTTATCTTCTCAGTTTGTAGGACTGTGGTGTATTTTCGGGGATTTTAATGATATTTTGGATGACGGGGAAAAGCGTGGTTGAGCGAAACATCCTAATTGGTTGATTAATGGTTTCTAAAAGCCGTTATTTATTCAGGACTCTCGGATGTTCATTTTGAGGGATATCCTTACACTTGGTTTAAGAGCTTAGGTACACCCCGTGCGGTAGAGGAAAGATTAGACCGTGCTTTGGCAAATCAGGCTTGGTTCGAATTATTTCCGGAAGCATCATTAGAAAATTTAGTAGCTCCAGCTTCGGATCACTATCCTATTCTGTTGAACCGTACTCCTGTGGTGCGTCCTCATTTAACAAAGCGCAGCTTCCGGTTTGAAAATGCATGGAAACTAGAACCGGGATTTGATTATATGGTAAATGAGTGTTGGCAAACCACTTCAGAAGATGATATCCTCCCGCGTCAAAAGACGTTCTGCTGGGGAGATGGTAGTGTGGAGTAGAAATCATTGTAATAAGCGGAAAATTGAAATTGAGGAATGTCGTCGTGAATTGAATCTTGCACGCATTAGTCGCACTGGTGATGAGCAAAAGCAGTTGGCACTGTTACACAAGCGCATGCATAGGTTGCTGGCTCAAGATGATGCTTATTGGAGACAATGAGCAAAGGCACACTGGTATAAGGATGGTGACCTAAATACAAAGTATTTTCACGCGGTGGAGTCAACTCGAAGGAAGGTAAATCGTATCACATCTCTTGAAAATGATTTCGGCAATAAACATACAGATGATCAAGGTATGCGCTCCATTGCAAAATCTTATTTAATAATTTATTCCAAAAACAACACAACTCTTCGGCCCCTATCATAGATGTTATTCACACATCAATGTCTCACGAAGATAATATTTCCCTCACTAAGCCTTTCACAAAGGATGAATTTAAAACTGCAATGTTCTGTATGCATCCTGACAAGTGTCCAAGGGCAGATGGTTTTAACCCCGGTTTCTATCAGCATTTTTAGGAATTGTGTGGCGATAATATTTTTTCTGAATGTTGTCGTTGGTTGGATACGGGTCAGTTTCCCGTTGATCTATATATGACAAACATCGCTCTTATTCCTAAAGGAAATATTCAGACAACAATGAAGGATTGGTGTCCAATTTCTCTATGTAATGTTTTGTACAAGTTGATTTCAAAGATCCTTGCAAATAGACTAAAGTTGATTTTGTCACAATGCATCTCTGATACTCAGTCAGCTTTTGTCCCATGTCGGACAATTCTTGATAACGCAACGGTTGCAATCCAGGTTATACACTGTATGAAAACTAGAAAGAGTAGAAATGATGGATGTGTGGCTTTGAAGTTAGATATCAACAAAGTATATGATAGAATGGATTGGGACTATCTTAAAGGTGTAATGGTTAAGATGGTTTTTGTAACGCCCACTTTCGTTTCATTATTTATTTAATCGAGTTTAAGCGATTATATTATATTTTTATAATATATGTGTGAGTTTTGTTGAATTAAGATGATTTAAGTTGATTTGGATAATTTGATGTGTTTTGATAAGATTATGAGACTTATTTTATTGTTAAATAAAATAAGATGTGATAAGAAAATAAAAATATGAAAAATATTTAGTTGAGGGCTGTTTTGAGATTTTAGAGAGTTTTGGGGGAGAAAGTGAGATAAGATAAGATATTAGGAAGAGCTATAAAAGAGATAGACCTAGTTTAGAAAATATGGTTGTACGTACGTTTTTGGAGAAAAGGGAGAAAAAGCTAAGAGAAGAGAGAACCAAGAGAAGGCTGCGAGTTTCTTCATACAAGGTAAGGGTGAGACTAATAATTCAGTAATGTTAGTTGTTGTAATTCTGATGGTTAATTGACAAAGTTAGGATTGATTTAGAAAAGTTTTGAAATTAGGTCAAAACCCTAAAAATTGATGATCAAACGGTAAAAGTTGTTTAGATTGATGTAGAAACCGTCCTATAACCTTAGAATATGTTTAGGATGAATTCTGAGATTGAAACTAGGCTTAGAACTATGTTAGATGATGATTTTCGTGTAGAAAGTGCATTCTGTCCGAGCCAAAAATCATCGCTCGCCATAGCGAGCTATGATTCTCGCCTCGCGAGTGATGAGCTTCATCGCTCGCCACGCGAGCCTTTCCCCTTCGCCTCGCAAGTCTTTATGGTACAGCTCACCACGGCGAACAACCTTACTCGCCATAGCGAGTATGACCAGAGAGCATGTTGATTTTCGAGTTTTTGACTTTTGAGTTGAACCTTAGATGCCTTTGAGTACCTTTAGGTACCTACTAATGATTAGGGAACGAATGGGAATGAGATTGAACCTGGAACAACCTTAGTTGGAAAGTTGGCTTGTACTCGCCATGGCGAGCAGATGCTCTCGCCTCGCAAGCACTTCCAGAATTGAGAGTTTTAGTGCATTGTGAGACCTGAGTTGTTTGGATTGGTTAGAAAGGAGCTTTAGGTACTTAGTGTGACCTATTAAAGATAATGATTATGAACTGTGAAGCTTTATGAATTGTTAAATGATTATGAAGTGAATTATGGATTGAAATATACTTGCTTGAATTATTGTTGAATGATCAAGAAACTATTGAGTATGATTTGTTATTTAACCTGATGTGATTTGATTATGCTGCAATTGTTATTTAATTAAGTTGCATGATTATGAATAAGTTGATGATGAACTCCAAATTATTGGAAGTATAAGTGATAAGTCGATTAAGGTGTTTTGTTGTTAGAGTCCATGCATTAGCATTCATTGAGCTTTGTCCTCACCATGATAGGAGCTTTGTCCTCCACACGTTTTAGGAGCTTTGTCCTCCGCACGATTAAAGTATATTAATACTTATGATGACGATTGGTACCACATGCATATAAGTGTCTAAGTTGCATTGTCGCATTGTCAAGGGTTAAAAGTGTTTATGTTATTGATGAAGATTGAAGTTGTGATTACGTGATACTTGTTTATCAAAGATGCAAAGTTGTTTAAGACTGATTATGATGTTAGTTATGATTTTTGAATTATAATGATTGATGTTATTGTATTATGAAATCTCACCCCTTCTGCTTGAAAATGTTGCTCTTCGTATGAGTAACTTCCAGGTGATCATGCTTAAGTGTGCAGCTTGCTGTTGTGAGTGGCCTTGCCTCACTGTGTCGTCTAGGTCGCTCTGATACGTAACAGGATGGGGTTATATGTTATGCATGCTTCATTCTCTTACGTGACTATTATGTTATTTTTATAATATTATGGATTATGATTTGAAATATTTTAATGGGGCCTGCGTGCCAAAACGTTTTATGGATTATGAAATAATTTCCGCTGCAATGTTTAAGATATTTGGTTAAATTGTTATTTAACTGTTGTTGGATTATGTTAAATGTGATATTCCGTTTGTTTATGCTATTTACTCTGATAAATGTTTAAGAAATTTTTATATTGGGAAAATGGGGTGTTACAGTTTTCTCTGAGAAATGGATACAATGGATGTCTTTATGCATAGAATCCATTGATTACTCTATCTTGGTTAATAATGAGAAGGATGGTCTGGTTATCCCAGACAAGGGGCCTTGTCAAGGTGATCCTCTATCCCCTTACCTGTTTATTATTGGTGCAGAAGGTCTATCACCTCTTATTCGAGATGCAGTGGAGCAACAAATTATTACAGGTACCTCTATTTGTCGCGGTGCACCTTCTGTTTCTCATCTTCTATTTGCAGATGATTGTTTTCTGTTTTTTAAAGCTGAAGAAAGTCAGGCTCATGCTATGAAAAATATTCTAACGGTTTATGAGGCAGTGTCGGGACAAGCTATTAGTCTTCCAAAATCAAAGATTTACTGTAGTCGTAATGTTTCATCTGAATTGAAAGGTACAATAGCTGACACAATGGGTGTCCAGTCTGTGTTGGGTACTGGTAAATATCTGGGTTACCATCAATGATCGATAGAGATAAAAATTCAACGTTTGGCTAAATTAAGGACCGCGTGTGGAATCGCATCAATTCATGGATTAGTAAATGTCTTTCTAAGGCAGGTCAAGAAGTGATGATTAAGTCGGTTTTGCAGGCAATACCAACGTATGTTATGATTTTATTTCAACTTCCAACCACACTTATTACTAATATAGAAATAATGATGAATGCTTTTTGGTGGGGTCATGGAGGGGAGAATAATCGTGGTATTCATTGGTTGTCTTGGGAGAAGTTGTCTATGCACAAAACTCATGGAGGGATGGGTTTTAAAGACCTATCGGCGTTCAATCTTGCTATGCTTGGAAAACAGTGATGGAAACTACAAACTGACACAACGTCATTGGTCTCTCGCATATTCAAAGCACGATACTTCCCTTGCAGTACTTATCTAAATGCACGTGTGGGTCACAACCCCAGCAATGTTTGGCGTAGTATTCTCCGGGCTTGGTTTATCGTTAGAGGTGGTGCGTGTTGGTTCGTGGGCACAGGTGAATCTATTCCAATTCTTAACGAACCATGGCTGCAAGGTGGTAAGGGTATTGATGGTAATTTTCCTGAAAACTATTTTTTACATAACTACATAGTGCGTAGTTTAATGGACACAGGAAACAAACAATGGAATACATATCTAATTCTTCGTATTTTCAATGTCGATCAGGCTAAAGATATTCTCCAAACTCCATTGGTTCCTCAAGTCCCGGAGGACCGCTTAATTTGGAAAGGAGAGAGAAATGGTCTCTATTTGGTGAATAGTGCTTATAGGTTGTGCATGGAGGAATTAATAGTGTCCGGGCTATTGGGATGGTACCTGGAAACTAAAGGCTCCCCCAAAAATTCAGAGTTTTATATGGTGCACTTGTCGTGGTTGTCTACCAACAAGAGTTCGATTACAAAATAAGGAAATGCATTGTCCTGTTAATTGTATCAGTTGTAACGACTCCGTAGAGGATGCAGTACATGTTTTATTTCAATGCCCTTTTGCAGTTCAGGTATGGCGATTGGCTGGTCTATGGAGTGAAATTTCTACCCTTATACAGTCACATAATAATGTAGAAGACATTATATTTCTCCTGTTTCACAATATGCATATTTCCCTTCAACAACGTGTTGCTACTATTTTATGGAGTCTTTGGAAACACCGCAAGCTCAAATTATGGCAAAATGAACAACAATTAAGTGTTCATGTGGTTGAGAGAGCAAAGAACATAATGGAGGGATGGGTAGCAGTGCATACTCCCCCCACTGATACAAAACCACATCATGGTCCGACTATAGGTAACCCCACGCGCCACTAATCAGCTGAATCGATCAGATGGCAGAAGCCCGCACCGGGACGACTGAAATGCAACATTGACGCCTCTTTTTCTTTTGATGGAATCGCATAGGTATTGGAGTCTGTTTACGGGATGAAGAGGCTACCTACGTGCTTGCCAAAACTGTGAATCTCCCTACAAAGTATCCGATTGATGTTGGCGAAGCACTTGGATTACTACATGCTATACAATGGTTGTCAGACATGCTGTTCTATATCGTTGATTTTGTGGTGGACTCGAAGGTAACAACTGATGCTTTTAATTCTCCTCACTATAATGCTACAGAGTTCGGTCACGTCATTACAACATATCAGAATCTTTTTCCATCCGCTTTCACAAACTCTAGGGTGGAGTTTACTCGGCGACGAGCAAATGTGGCTGCTCATATTCTTGCTATGGAAGCCACTGTATCGACTAGTCTCATAGTTTATTTTGTTATACCAGAATGTATCAACTATGTTATTATTAATGAAATGTTATAAGCATCTTTCCCAAAAAAAAATTATTTCAAATTTATGTGGATAATTATACATTTTTTAATTGGGGATAATCATCTTCATAAATTTAAAAGCTTAATGTGAAATGCATGAAAGATAATATATTGAGTGAGCTGAAGGGTCACACACAGCATATTAATCGGGTACATTTAAAATTAATTACTCCATTTTAAATTGTTTTTTCTACCTCCAAGAGCAAATATGGCAAATATGTGTACAAGTTTTAACTATAAAATGATCAAAATAAATATCTTTAGTACATTTAAAGGATGAAAAATATGGCTCAATTTCTTCTGTTTATTTTTTTTTTTTTTTTGAGAAAAGGTAAATTATATCATTTCATTAAAAATTAGATCAGTAATACATGCTGGAATATCATCAAACACCTGGAAGCTAGTACTAGATGTGGCTGCCTTAGCTAAAACATGAGCAACCTCATTTGCTTGCCTCCTAATAAACTCGACATGAGAGTTTGTTAAATAATTATTGCGGAAATGGACACTACTGTCCATAATAGAGCCAAATTCGGTGACATCTCCACGACCATTGTTGAAATAATCAGCTACTCTTTTTTAGTCAACTTCAAAATCAACATTTAAAAGTTGAAATTCCTGAATCCACCGAATCGCATGGTCTAATGCCAGAGCCTCCCCAACATCTACAGAACAAGTGGGGTTAAACCACATAGTTTTAGAACGAACATGATTCTCATCCGAGTCTCTGATACACATTCCAAAGCCTACTTTATTTATCATGGTAGGGAAAGAGGCATCAACATTGCATTTGTATCTACCGCTTTCTGGTTTCCTCCATCTAATATTTGTATTGTTACTAGAATTTGAGGCACTCGAGAGTAGAGCTTGGTTATCTGACATTATAGGAACTCGCTTCCGATTGGCCTTCCTCCAACCATCAAGAAGGTGTTTTGCTCTTTCCAGGATGGCTGTAGTTGAGTTAGACACCTGTTGCCATAACTTCAGGTTCCTAGCCTTCCAAATACTCCACGTTATAGTAACAACATTCTCAATTTGAGCTGCCGACAGATTGTGCAGGAAATTAAAAATGATATCAGGAGCTTTATCAAACTGATTAAAAGCCGGTGAAATCAAATGCCACAAATTGGTTGTTTGCCAAATATCAATTGATCTTGGAAAGCAGTCTCTACAGATTCTCCAAATCAAACTTTTGACTTTGGGAGGACCCTTCAGTTTCCAGATACCACTCCAATACCCCGGTCTACACAGATGATCATTATTTATAACCTCTTTAATACAAATCCGATAGGCACTCTTGACAGAATAAAGTCCATTCTACTCCGCCTTCCATATCAATTTATCCGTCGAAACTTGGTGATGTAAAGGAGTGTTTAAGATATTAGTGGCCATATCTTCCACAAACAGTTGACGGATCAACGGTTCATTTCAAACCTTACCTTCTTGGTCAATAAGATGACCTACAGAGTATGATTGTAGGGCTATCATGTCATCACCCACACGGGGAATGCTAAGCCCTGATCCAATCCATGGTTCGCTGACAATAGGAATATTAAAACCATTACCAATTTTCCATCTGGCTCCTTGTCGGACCACCACCTTAGCACTGAAAATACTACGCCAGACAAAACTCGGATTATGCCCCAACTTGGCATCTAGATAATTACCATTCGGGTAGTATCTAGCTTTAAAGATTTTTGAGACAAGGCTATCTGTATTAGTTTGCAGCTTCCAACCCTGTTTACCAAGCATTGCCACATTAAAAGCTTCCAGATCTTTGAAACCCATGCCTCCATCATTCTTGTGGACAGAAAGCTTTTCCCAGGATAGCCAGTTCAAACCTTTATTGTTGGAACCACCATGACCCCACCAAAAGGTATTCATCATTTTTTCAATTTCATCTAATAGCTGATTTGGTAGCCTGAAGATACTCATAATGTACGAAGGAATAGATTGAAGAACTGATTTGATCATGACTTCCCTTCCTGCTTTGGACAAGCATTTACTACTCCAGCTACTAATCTTCTGCCAAACTCTATCCTTGATGAAGCTGAAGGTTGCCTTCTTACTTCGGCCTACCATTGAAGGGAGACCCAGATACTTACCAGTACCTAAAACTGCACACACACCCAAAATATTTGTGATAGATTGATGTAATGGTTCTGCCACATTCCTGCTATAAAAGATTTCAGACTTGGGTAGGCTAATGGCTTGCCCTGACGCTTCCTCATACTAAGTTAAAATTTGCTTCATCATGATTGCTTGTCTCTCCTCCGCTTGAAAGAACAGGAAACAATCATCAGCAAACAGAAGATGAGATACCCTCGGAGAAAGACGATATATCCGCACACCTTCAAGAACCCCATTACTTTCAGCACTTCTGATAAGTGCTGATAAACCTTCAGCACAAAGAATGAAGAGATAAGGTGACAAAGGATCACCTTGTCTTAACCCGCGACCAGGAATTATAGGTCCTATCACCTCTTGATTCATGATAACTGAGTAATCAACAGTTTCTACACACATCATGATCCATTGGATCCACTTCTCTGAGAAGCCCATTTTGTGCATGACATCTCTAAGATAAGACCAGTCAATACGATCATAAGCCTTGCTTATATCCAGCTTCAGCGCCACACTTTTATCTTTTCCTTTAGTCTTAGTCTTCATATGATGAATCAACTCTATGGCAACCAAAGCATTGTCTAGAATGGATCTACCCGGTACAAAAGCCGATTGAGAATCAGCAATGCACTTAGATAAAATTTTCTTCAAACGATTAGCCAGGACCTTGGACAGAAGTTTGTATAAAACATTACACAAAGCTATGGATCTCCAATCCTTCATAGATTTTTGCTCTGTGCCTTTGGAGATCAAGGCTATATTTGTAGAGTTCAACGTAGGGGGAAACTGTCCTTCATTCATCCATTGACAGCATTCCTTGAAAATATCCTCACTACATACTGACCAAAAGTGTTGATAAAACCCAGGATTAAAACCATCAGGACCCTGACATTTGTCCAGTTGCATGGAGAACATTGCTTCTTTGAATTCTTCTATACAAAAGGGTGAGGTTAGCTGAACATTATCATCATCATCAATCACCTTATCATGTTGACCACTCTAGAGCGAACACTTTCCTGACCTTCAAACAAATTTTCAAAGTAATTTCTTGCAATGGACCGCATCCCAGTGTCATCAGTCACTCGAATCCCTTCATCAGTTTCCAGGGAAAGAATTTTGTTAACCTTCTTTCTTGAAGTTGCTGCCGCATGAAAGAATCTCGTATTCAAATCTCCATCACGATACCAGTGAGTTTTGGCTCTTTGTCACCAGTACATATCCTCTTGCACAAGTAAATGATTAAGTTTTTGCCTCAAATTATCAAATTGAATTTCATCCCGAATTCCTGTGGTGCTTCGATTTCGGTCGAGTTGCTTTCGACAGTTTTCAATATCCACTCGGAGTTTGTTACAATGAGTTTTACTCCAATGTGATAATTCCTCGGCACAATTTGACAGTTTATTGATAACACTATTACCTGTACTTCCAGACCAACTGTCCCGAACCACTTCATTGATACCATCTTCAGTTCTCCAAGCATTTTCAAATTTGAAAGATCTTTTGACTCTAAGATTCTGAGCCACTGGATTTTTGTCCAGCAGAATAGGAAAATGATCAGACGATGGAGCGACAAGACTCTCTAACTTCGCATTTGGAAATAATTGCATCCAAGAACTAGTAACTAAAGCTCTATCCAATTTCTCTTCTACAACACGAGTAGTACCCAGACTTTTGAACTAGGTGAACGGATATCCTTCCATGTGAACATCAACAAGTCCAACATCTTGAACCACTTGACGAAATCCCCTTATGAGCCAATTGGGTCTGGTAGCCCTTCCTTTCTTTTCATTAGCATGGAGAATATCATTAAAATCTCCCATTAAACACCATGGTAGATTAATTTGCCCAGCAAGGCCACGAATAAAGTTCCACGAGTCTCTTCTTCGACCAATTTCTAGATACCCATAGAAGCCTGTAAACATCCAAGCTTCTCCACTTACTTCTTCAATTTTTGCACTAATATGGTTAGCTGCATAATTAACAATACTACAGTTAACCGTATTACGCCAAAATAAAGCGATACCACCACCTCTACTACTTCGAACTGGAGCAAAACAAGAATCGTAACCCAATAAATAACGGAAATCTTCAATTTTATTAACTTCAACTAGAGTTTCAGACAAGAACAATATATTCGGTTTATAGTACCGGACAAGGAATTTTAATTTTGGAATTACTCGCAGGTTTCCCAAGCCTCGGCAATTCCAAGCTATGGTACTCATTGTCCTAGGCAGGCCTGGTTGCCAGGTCCCGCCGTTTTATCTTCATGATTTGGGTTGTTCACCCCAGACATAGGCTGCTGCCCTTCTCGATCATTGTGGTCATCTTCAGCAGTACCGGTTCTAGATCTTTTTTTCGGTCCCGCTTCCTCTTGATGTGCACCGACCCTGCTAGCGCCTCTTGTACTGGCCAGAAAAGAGCCTGGCTGCACTGGATTTCGAGCCACAATTGGCTTGCGCAGCTTAGCATGATGTTGAATGGTGGCTGGCGCTTTTTCCTTCCTTGCTGCTCGTGCCCTGGTCAGCTGGCTGCTGCTATCCTTTGTTGAAGTAAAGGTAGTACGATAGTCAGCAGCGGTGATTAGAGGAAATAGAACAGTTGTTTGATCATCATACTTCTTGGATGTTAGCTGCTGAATGGTATCCACTTTCTGTACCTGAAAAACAGCATTGTTTGCATTGAAGGAAACGTTAATTGGGGCTGTTTCCTGCGCAAACAGCTTCCTGTAAGTCTGTGCCGACAGTTTTTTAAAAGCCAAAGATTGCTGTGTTGACTCCATTGAATTATGCTGCACATGTGGGCCCACCTGTTGCTGTGTTTCATTATACAAAACAAGATTCCCTTGTTTTCCGTGCCCTGCTGACTTGTGTCCACCGTGTGGGCCCCTGCTGTCTGCCATTATTGCCAACTCACCTTGCTTACTCCCACGCGCCTCATCTGCACCGCCCCCAACCTTTGAGCTTTGTGGGCTATCTCTCTTTTGGGCCTCCAACTCCATAAGCTTCCATAATGCTTCTGCACCTCCCCCATTAGCATACAAGAACTCATCCTTCTCATTCATGCCTTCAGCTAATTTCTTATTGACTTCATCAGATTTTGTTAAATTTGGTGCAAATAATTTCTTACCAAACTGTACCTCCTTTTGCTTGGGCCCGCTTGTGGTGATTTCTGTGGGATCAATTTCTGTCCACCACCTCACTAGTCCGGATCCATCAGATCTTTGACATTCCATGTATTTATAGAATGTTAATGACCTTGTTTCAGCATCAATACCAACTTTAATGCGGCCATAAAGCTTGTGATTTGAAACTCCACTTTCATCAATAGTCATTAAAGGATTTGAATTATCATTAATGACATTTCTTTCATCTTTCCGGTCACCGGAAACCTTACTCCGACCACCACTACCTGAATTGTTCTCAGCTCGAATGTATGCTCCCCATTTCTTTTTGTCACTTGTGGGATCAGTTTCGAACTTATCACTGTAGAATTTTCAGAGTGTCCGATAACACCACAAACAAAACAGAACTTACCGAGTTTCTCATACTTGAGAAGAAGCTTGATATTATCGCCTTCCTCCCTTTCAATGACAAGCTCCTGTTGTAGCGGCTCCTCCACCATAACTTCAACCCGGATTCTCATGAATTTGCGCCAAGGCCCATAGTTATTTTCTTCATCGAATTTGATCATCCTGCCTACATGACAGCCAACAAGAGCACCTACCTTATTATCCATGAATCCGAACGGTAATTGATGAATTTGTGCCCAGATCTCCGTAGAGTTCATACCCATCGTCATAGGATCCTCTCCAATAGCGACCTTCTGCAGGATTATCATATTGTTATCAAGTAACCAGGGACTACGCTCCAGAATTCTGGCAAGGTCTGCTTGTGAGTAGAGTTGAACCATAAATTTGTTGCCTTCCATCAGAATGAGGGTCATACGGTATTTTGGTTCCCATATAGGCCCCAGCCTTGCCTCGAGCGTCACCAAATGAACTGGTTTGTTCACCATTATTCGACCCACTAGACAGAGATCAAGCAGCTCTGCTTGGGTGAGATTCGGCCTCTTAGACGAGGAAGCATTGTCGCCGTTGATGTTAAGATTCTCCATTGTTGCAAGAGGGATAAAATGAACAATTATGAGGACAACCAATATGAGGGAATTAAGTTTCATAAGGCACTGATTAAACATGAGGAGATGCAAATTGAATTTATAGTTCTCGGCACAAAGAATAGAAAGGGACAACCGAATCTTCATCAGTAAAGTAAAGATATTCATATTCAATAAAATATTATGAATACCATAAAGACCAAGATACAGGGATATCAGATCTGTTGACTTTGAACCAAAATCAGTTACAATCATGGACAGAAATAGAATTAAATTCAAGAAATTGACCTTAGGATTCATGAGTTAAAGCAAATCCTGGATGTTGTAACCCACAACGAGAAGCACCAAAAGGAGGAAAGGGAAAGAAGCTTGAACACAGGAATATTGGATATCGTGATCCAACGAAGTTAACCAGCAACACAAACGATCAGATTAAGGATAATCTATCGGATTCAAACTCCCACAAAGGATAGAAAAGAGAAGAGACCTTAGGAGAGGCTTTTACCGGCGGAGACATCAGTTTGCATATTATTGTCTCGATCATTTGAATAAAATATCTTTCTCCTTTTTTGAACCTGATCAAACAAACTCATCAAAATTGTTTATTTCTTTTCAACCATTTTTTTCAACAAAACCATCATTTACTAGGTGAGTATCTACAAAGATTTATTTATTTTTTGATTATCTTTCTTTCTCTATTTCTTGGAGAAGCGGCATTCGAGAGGACTGAAACAATGTGTATGCATTTATCACACCATTTTAAAAATTTTCTAATTTTTTTTTGTACACCCTAGTTTATCATATTTAAGTAACATATTTTTTCTTTATTTGACAATGTAGTAACAACCTATGCTATTCCTTGCGTTTCTAACGGTGATTGTCCAACGCGGTTGAACCTTATTATACAAAGTGTGTTGATGGTATTTGTTGGTTATATATTCGTAATCTGCATTAATTGCACAATTGAAATTAGGGGACATCATAATATTTCAACTTTTATTCTTTATTTAAAAATATAAATTATGTTTATCTAGCTGTTAAATTTAATTTTATGTGTATATGCTGCACTCTTTCTTTCCCTCACCAAGTTTTATCCTATTGAATTTTTTTGTTAAGGTTTTTAATGAGGGAGTTTTCTATAGTATTTGTTTCCTTGAGTTTAGGCATAGTCCCCCCATTTTTTTTTTAAATATTATTTCTTTGAGGTCTTACAGATGATTGTAAAGAGTTGGGGTCCCAATTTATCTTGGATTTCCTCAGGTCTTATGATGCGTATGCACGTTCATGACATCTAAAATAATTGAATCACTGCTAAAAAAAGCAAAAATTAGTGAGGGAATTTTAGAGAGGAAAAACGTGAAATCCCTCTCTAATTTCGTCACTAAATTTTGCGACCAAAGAATTTGTGAGAAATTTTATTTTTTTCATCACTAATTTTCCCTCTCTAATTTTACTTTTTTTAGTAGTGAATGCATTTTCCATAATAATTTTTGTTCCTTTGTCTATTATTCACTAGTGCATAAATAACAAAAGAATTACTGATTTTAAACCTATTTTATTAAAAAGAAGTGTAAAGTATAAATGCATGGCAATTTTGTAAATATATTAAAACATGTGTGACCATTAACACCTGATTTTAGGGAAAAATAAGTGTTAACGATTAAAAAAATAATAATAATGTGGTGGCAAACTTAATTGTAATTATACTTCTATACCCGATTTCTGGAAAGAAAAAAAAGTGTGGAATAAGTAGCGGTAGCAAGGTTGTAAATATTATTTCATACTTAGATTTTATGAAAAATGGTGTTATATCTTTATTGTATATTTTAAAAGCTACTCAAACCCATGATGTATGTTGAGATGTTGAGACACCTTGAATATATATGATTAATTGTTTTAATTGTATTGAATAATGTATGTGAGGTTCAAGGGTGTTACAATGCCAAAGCTGGATGATTTCGATTGTATTGAATAATGTATGTGAGGTTCAAGGGTGTTACAATGCCAAAGTTGGATGATTTCGATGTGGGACTCTTAACACACCCCCTCACACTCAGGATTGCACATCTGAAGCGTGAACATAAATGACGTGTGGCCCGATAACGGAAACATGATAACAGGTGGCCCAAAGAATCGTGAAGAGGCTTTGATACCATATTAGAAATCGTGGTTGAGCCTAACACAACCCCACAAAATCGGCTTGTGAGGTGAGGATTGCCCCCACTTATAAACAAATTGTCAGGCCAAATCCTAACCGATGTGGGACTCTTAACACCGCTCCTTTTAATAGATTTTGTTAGGAGTTCTTGAATGTATTCATCTTGTTTTAATGAAAATTCTACAGACTTGTCCTTAGCTGCTTTCTCCAGGACTTTGACTTTGTTTTCGAGTTGATCTAATTGATTCCTCAAAGTCAAATTTTTTTTTTCACATTACAAGACCATTCAGATTTTGAAGAGTATTGTTCCTTACCCTGAGTTGTTTATATTGACTTTCCATAGCAATTGTGTTAGTTTCCAGTGAATCAGTTCTCTCCTTCAAGCTTAGATACTCTTGAGTTTTGTTAAAGCATTTTAAGGAGAGTTCTTTGACAGTATCAGTTAATTCCTCTTTTGTAAAGAAGAGAAATTCCTTTATGCGCTTTCTTCCTATAGGTAACACATCCATTATGACTCTTCACGAACGATTTGTTTGAAGGACTACTTTTGTTTGAGTGGTTTCTTCTTCTTATTTGGTGTTGAAGACTTTGAATCAACTGAGCCATCTCTTCTTTTCATGAATCACTGTCAGAATCTTTTTGAAAGAGTCTTTCTAGTGACTCAGTGATCTGAAGATGTTTGACACAGTTATCCTTGGCTTTCCTATTCTGTTGTCTTTCTTCATAATCGATCCGAGCACAAGGATTTAAAGATGGTATTCGCAGTAGATTTGTCAATGATCTTCATGTGTTCAGAAGAGGGCAGGGCTTTTACAAAAATTTCACGCACTATATGCTTCTTTCTATAGAGCTGCTTTTGATTCTCGGTTAAAACCTTTTTGTCGAGAGCCATACCTTTTATATTGACTTCAAAGTCAATACCATTTTCAACAATGTTCCACATCTCAGCATCAATACTCATGATATGGTTGAAAATTTCGTTTTTCCATAAAGAGAATTGAGCAGCATTGCCATTGAATATAGGACCTTTCTTAGGATAGCTGTTGTTCTTAGCTTCAATCTCAATGTTGTCTTCAACAATATCCCATAGATCATCATCCATACTCATGCTTTCTTGGAATAATTGTCTCCTTCATCTTTAAAGGTGTTGTAATCATAATAGACGGTTGCATGATGATTTCTTCTTACACAACAATTTTATACTGGTTCCTCTTACAATCAAGGAGTAGTCCAGTCCCCTTCCACTTCCAAGGGATTTCACTATAATCACAACTGATTACAAATTGCTCAAAGACATTTCCAAGAGACTTGCCTATGCTCAAGCACAACTACAAGAG
Source organism: Medicago truncatula (assembly GCF_003473485.1). Taxonomy (NCBI): domain Eukaryota; kingdom Viridiplantae; phylum Streptophyta; class Magnoliopsida; order Fabales; family Fabaceae; genus Medicago; species Medicago truncatula. The sequence continues at coordinate 30,343,635 of NC_053047.1, forward strand.
ACTTCTATTTTCTTAAGCACAACCGCAAGAGACTTTTATTTGCTCAAGCACAACTGCAAGAGACTTCTATACTCTAAGAATCTCTACCTAAAGACTTATGCTCTAGGACTCTATCTAAAGACTTCCCTTGCTTAAGCACACTGCCTAAGACTTCCCTTTCAATCCCCATTGATTAAGACTCGTAAGTGTTCAAGGTTTCACCAAGAGACTTATATGCTCAAGCATGCAGGCGAGAGATTTTTAAAGTTTTTGCCCCAACTGCAAACACATTAACTTTTTCTTACACTTTTTCTAACCTGTAAGTGTAAACTGAACAAATGAACATAATCCCTAGGATTTCAAAGATTTGACTTGAAATAAATCCTAAGTGTTTTTGCGCTATTAAATTTGACAGAGTAATGGCACAGTTGAATAACATAGTCTTGTTACTTTTTCTTCAGGTCTTTAGCACCTTTTATAGGAAGTGATTTAAGAGATGATGGAGATGGGTGCCAGCGCAAATAGAGTAGTTGAGAAGCTTCAATCACGAACATTGGCACATTTCCTCCCATGGATAATTAATGGTCGGATTAGGAAAGTGTACCCAATCGTTTACTAAGTAATCAAGTGATAAGTAGAGTATTGTATCCATAGGGATTGTCGTTACATCCAAAAAATTCGCGTTACTTATTTTGAGTTGAAGATATAAAATAAAAGAGTTAGAGGTTAGAGATTGCGATTTTTATATGTTTGTAATAGAGGAAGTTACCTATTTTGTTGGAATTAAATAAATTCATGTCGCGTTTAGTCATCTTAAGTAGACTATACAAGTGATAAGTCTATTGGGACGTTCTAACCAAGTCGGTTGTCAAGCTGCACCTGTTGATCGCACGGTGACCCTTATGTGTGGGGTATATACTATCTCGGTTGATCTAGGTCTATCCCTCCGATGGCTAGCTGGACCTGCTGATCGCACGGTGATGCTTACGTGCATCGTCTTGCTAATTCAAAGGTAATTGAAACATAGACTTAAATTATCGTTCCTATATTGCCAAAGGAAATGAAGGCCAATGTTCCTGAAGGTCTTTCCAACTATGAATCTTAGGACACTCATAGCACACTCTCCTTCTCCCCTTGGTAGTTCTTCAAACAAGCAGCCGTATCAGCTTCTACCTTAGCGAGAGGTCGTGGAGAATAGTCTTACTAGGATCGGTTCACTCCCTTTAGTACTTGTTTCCCTAATTAATAACTAGTTACATCCTAGGTTCAACAAATTTTACCTAGTATTAGTAATGTTATCTGTTATTTACTTACTACTAGGGTCAACACGCTTTCAGTATCTTTGGTCAAGTTATTAACTACTTACATCCTAGAGAGGTTGATATATATATCAAGATATAAGCATCAATATTAGGTCTTGTCACAACCCAAGTACCAAGTCTAGGGTTGCACTTCGCCGGAATAAACTAATCCAAATAAAAATTAATAGCAAACATAAAATATACTAAAATAAACGATGTTAAGTTAAATAACTATCCAACAAATCAAATAGAGGTTCATCTTAGAACCCTAGCCTATAAATATCTAGTTACACATGATAACTAAGACAAAATACAAAAAGGTAAAAACATACCCTAGAAAAGATAGGAGAATAGAGAACTCCTCCTTGCCTCCTAAAATCACCTTCCTCTTGAACTTCTCCACTTCTGAACGAGAAATTATGAATGAGGAAGATGGTATTTTTATGGAAAGTTTCTACCTGATTGGGTTAATTACATGGGCTTCTAGGGACGAAAAAGTAAAAAAAAATATGTCTTTTTCCGCAAGCAACCAGGAACAGGGTGCCTAAGGCCATGCACTAAGCACATGTGCTTGGAAGCTCCAGGCGCCTGACACCACCTAGGGTGCACCTAGCGCATGTGTGTTAGCTCTTGGGCGCCCATCGCCCCTTCTGGTGCGCCTGGGCGCTTCAGTGCGTTTTCGGTGTTGAAATGCCTGTTTCTTTGCCTTTTGAGATGTTTTCTTTAATGTAGGATGTCTTGGAAATTGGGAACATAATTCCTCCCTCTGTAGAGTCTCCTAAGGCATCTTGTATCTTCATTCTTCATCTTCCCAAGGACCACATAAATCTTCGGATACCTTGCTTTGCCTGTTTTGCTTGATTTCTTCGTAATTAGATCAAGAACACCCTAAAATTTCTATATTTCTAGAAGAATAGAATTGCATACTCATATATAGAAAACAATACAAATGTCCCAAAATCCTCGACAATTGATCTATTACTCTTCTGTTTTGCTGGTAAAACCTACTAAAATTGACTGAAAAACATGCTAAGAATAACGTAAGATGACATGTCATCAATAATCCCATTGGAAAGTACTTTGAATTTCATTTCTGAAAGGGGAATTATTCGTTTCTTTCCTTGTCTTGATGTCCTTTACACGTAGACGAAAGAAGAGAAAATAGTTGCTCTACCAGATGCAGTGATTGAGACAGCTCACAGAATAAGACAAAAGCATACGTGGATTTTGGGTCCCTCATAACTACATAACCTAGTTAGCTTTTGTGTTTAATGTCATTCACAAAATTTGTGGATGTCACTCCCCAACTTCTATGAGTTTTCCATTTACTAGGATGTTGACTTATGGTTGACCTTCTAATAGATCTTCCACCATAGTCTTCTAAGCTTCCCAATCCCTTACTGATGCTCTTCATATGTTCCTTCTTCATGATAACGAGTTCCTGCACACTTGAACATATGTTAGTATTCCAATTGTTCTTCAATACTTTGTCATCATAAAAACCCAAGAGAACTTCTATGAACCATTCTTGTTCTAGTAGCTAACCTTTAGGCAGGTTTGACGTTTACGGCTCCTACCGTTTACGGCCTAGCCATTACGACTTCGCATCATAATATCATAATTCATCAATTATTCACCAATTCAAAACAGAAACATGTGAAAAAGACGCAAAACATGAAACAAGGCATGTTGTCAGAGAGGAACTCGGGAAAAACCCATTTTTCAGCCTAAAATCCCAATTTTAACTTCCCTAAGCCCAAATTTTATCCCAAAGTTTGTCTAAACATTTATATACATCAAAAGAGACTCAAAACCATATAAAACTTGACCCAAAATATTATTTTAGAAAATCATCAATTATCAAAAACATTTCATAACAAAAGCAACAACAATCAGAAGTGAATTCATCAACAACAACATTATACTTCACCAATTTAATCCACAATAATCACTTTATACAAATAGGCACTTATGGGTAGAAGTAGAAAAAGAGATTATACAAAAGATTATGAATGAAATCTAACCCTAATCTATACCTATTAATAAAGGCAATACTTTTTTTTGGTGTAGCCTTTTTTTTAAATACCAAAATGCCCTTGCACTAACTCAAGTCTGAAAGGCCCACTGTTGGAAGTTTAAGCGGTTTCAATTTCAATAGAACCAAAAACTAAGTGGTTAGATTATTTTGTCAAATGTAAGACAGAAAATCATAGAACGGCAGGAACATAAAGGAAGGGAATCTCATAGATAGAGAGTTTTAAACAGAAAAATAAGGAATGGAGAAAGGAATGCAGCGGCTAGTGTAGAGAGTGGGGACTACTACTCGACAAGTAATCGAGTTCCAACACTCTTTCATCCTTCATTTTATTCTTCTTTTCAATACATATATTTTAGTTCCCTAATTGAGATTGGGTTTTCTTCATCTGCTTTGTTCTTATTTATCGATTTGCATGAAATTCCTTAAGTTGTACTTTCATAGAATTTATGTATTATTGTGAAGCAATTGATTGTCATTATTTATTGTCAATCGGTGATAGAAGAGAGGAAAGAAAAATAAGTTTTGAATTGTATTTGTCAAAGGTTCACAATGCACAAACTCCTCTGATAACTTTCCAGATGATGTCATTGCAAAAAAATTACAAAATTTAATCAACTATACATTAATAAGTGTACTTTCATGTGAAGACTTTGAAAAGGGGAAGCATTATAAGAATATCAGTTTAGGATAATCGGTTACAAAATTTAACCACCACACCTAATAGAGATACACGGTTATATAAATTTTGTCAAATGTAGTTTTTTTTTTTTTCATATTCTAATTTCCAATCACAAACACCAAAACAAAAAGAAGTACATAGACTTTATAGTGATAACTTGATGGAAATTTGTGCTAATGAGAGAGATAGAATGACTTCCTGCCTTTAACGACCACAACAGGGAGGCGATGATAAAGACATGGATCTGTGACGGCAACACCAACATCCCACTATCATGCAACGACATCAATTTTGGTAGTGGCATCGTGGAGAGTACGACCCTGATTCTCTCATTCTTTTTTTGAATTTCTTAAACTATTTGCTTTGATTCAATTTATTTATTTTCGCATTTGTTCCCTTTTTCTATTTATTTCATGTTAAGGATGTGATTATGTTGCATATTAATTTCATTCAATTTCACATTTTACAGATTGGGCATTGATCCGACGCTTTCATCTTCCTCTTTTTTTTGTTTGATTCAGATTCAGTACATTGATCAGTTCTTTGGGGATTACAAAATCCAGCAGCTGCTGCAAATATAAATACTACATTGAGTACATTGGGAGGGATGCGGCAGAACAACGAATGGCAATTTCTATTTCAAAACTTCATTGTATATGGGTACAAATTCCATTTCTTTTTACATTGTTTGGTCTCTCTTCTTTCAAAAAAAATTCGAATTCAACATGTTCTTATTAGTATCTGAATAATTTCTCTTTTCATTCCAATCTAAAAACAGTAACTACCTATGATTAGAGGCAAATCTCCGATCGTATAGGCAAAGTAGAGAGCATGTTTTTTGTAGAAATCGAAGTTCCATGAGTGGTGACCCTAAGTTAAATAAAATAGGACGACCAATTTATTTCCTTCTAATTATTAGCATGCAGCAACAAAGAAGACATGAGCAAAAAGAGCGGTTAGAGATGCACCGTGTGAAAGATAGAAATAAAGAGAACGATAGATGTGAATAGTGATAACTCCCTGAATTTGTTTTTTGAGAAAATTCCCTGATTTTTTAGAATTCAAGAGGTTTGCTATATTTTCCATTAGTTTTGCCTTTGCTGATAATTATAAACCTATTTAAATTAAAAAAGTTGTTATGGTTTTGACTAGCAAAGAAAAGACATCATTACTTGAGTTTGTTATTATTTCTTTAATCAATTGCACTAATTTTTTGCATTGACTGCAGCAAAAAAAAAAATATTAATGAAGTTGCTAATGAACCAAATTATTTCTTTGTTGACAACAATATTGTAATGTCAATTTAAATCCCGAACAAGTCTCATAATTTTGATGCATTGAAATGATGTACTCCAGTTTGTAAAGTGAATTGATTACAGATAGAAATGGGCAGCTAATAATTGATTATCATTGATGTGTTAAGTTAATTTTTAACTAATACAGTGCTTTAATAATTTGCTTCAGGATATTCTTTGTTAGAAATAGAGGAGTATTATACAGGTTCTTAAATCTATACAGCAAGCAGAAAGTTGCGTGTATATGTATGTATGCTTCGAGTTGTCTATATTTTCTTTTAACAAGAGCAATCACTTATATGCTCCGGTTTAATTAACATTCCATTTGCTATATTACATTGACTTTTTCAATCAAAAATATCCCAAAGTATGAATAAGTGATATGACTAATGTGTAAATATTCTTTCACTCTTTGTGAAATGTCGTCCTTTGCAAGATTTGGATGTGTTATCAAAGTTTTTTTTACTTATTCCTTCTATTGGTTTGCCTTATATTTTCCTAACTTTATATTTTGTGACAGACTTAAATGGCTCGAGAATAATATAGAGTATATATGTACTGCTTTCTGTAAATTGTGTTAGCTATGAGAAAGATTTAATGTCTTCATCAAACCCATCCCCATAATTGTCACTCATGTTTCATGCATATATCCTACATAGATAGATGAGTTTGCATCACAAAACTAAGTATATTATGCAACTATGTTAAGGAAGCGCATGAATTACATATCTTATATTATTTATCAAGTTTGATCCTTCTCTTTTTGATCAAGCTTGATCGTTCTTTTAATTCTAATAATGTTCTCTAAGATATATCAAGAAAAACTAAACCAACATTGATGTTGAAAACATACTGTTTATGAGTTACATGCGTTAGCGCAATAGAAAGAGCGGACAGACGGGCACGGGAGTGCCCGTCTGAACGCTAGTTTCTATAACATCAAAACTACAACAACTACAAGGTTAAACCCTTTTTCTGAATTATACAACCCATTATTAGAGAAAGCTAGTCCCACCCTTACCTTAGGTTAGATGATCGCAAGGTCCTACAGCTTTCTCTTCTCTGACTCTTCTCTTCTCTTGGTTTCTCCCTTTTCTCCCAAAAACTGTTTTCACATATTTTGTTTCTCTATTCCTAACCTCTCTTTTTATAAACCTAACATATTCTCCCTTATTCCAAATTTGTCCCTCACATCTCAATATTCTATTTTAATATATATATATATATATATATATATATATAATATTTCTATAACAAATAACAAATATATCTCTATAACAAATATATTTCTACACCTGATAACATATATATTTCTACACCAAATAACAAATATATTTCTACACCACATAACACATATATTTCTACACCAAATAACAAATATATTTCTACACCAGATAACATATATATTATACTAATAAATACAAACATATAACATAACAAAATATCACTCATCAAAATAAATCGACTAAATTAAAAAAAGACATCTAAACTCAATAAAATAAATAAATAATAAAATAGGGCGTTACAACTCTACTCCCCTTAAAAGAATTTCGTCCTCGAAATTCAAAGCACAAGAGAAAAATGAATTTAATTATTGGTTAAATATCTTAAACTATGTATGACAAAATAGTAACTTCAAACATTACACTAAAATCACATTAAAGTTAGTCAGTCAAACATGATCACATAATAAAACATAACCATTAATTAGAAAAACACAACGACGGTATTCAACTGTCACACTACACAAACGACTCAACTACTTGGTCGGACGGACCGACCTGCTCTGATACTAATTGTAACACCCCGTTTTTCCAACTTGAAATTTTTTACATAGTAATCAGAGTAATCAACTTAAACAGGATGTCACACTACTTTAAAAGATAAATAGAGTAGAATTACTATTTATTTAAACATCTTTCATCAATAATTCAAATTACATCGCAGCGGAAAAACATTTCATTATTCAAGAAAATGGCACTACGGCCTCAACATAAACAACTTATTAAAATTCCATTCTAGGTGGTTCATCAACATAATTCATAAATATACGTAACAAATGGAAAACAATGCAAAGATCCCCATCCCCTTACGTATCAGAGAGACCCTAAGACGACGTGTGAGAGAGTCAACTCACATCAACAGCTAATTCTGGTTATCACAGGGCATCAATCCCCCAACTTATAGAGCACAAAAGGGCTCACATGGCATCAAGCCCCCAACTCATAGAGCATAAAAGGCTCTCAGGGCATCAAGCCCTCAACTTAATATGAATGATTATACATCCAACAGGGCATCAAGCCCTCAAATTTAATGAGTATGCAAGGACTCAGCAACCAACAACTTTAACAACTTAGACAACTTCAACAACTTAGATAACTTGCAGCTTAACGATAGCATCATAATATCATAATTCATCAATTATAAACAACATCATGTAACATCAAATTTATCAACATATACCTTCATATAATACTTCATCAATCATGAACAACATCATACAACATCATATTCATCAACATATACATTCATATAATACTTCATCTGTAACACCCCGTTATCCCAATAGCTAAATATTAAATAAATAAATCAAGAAATCAGAGTTCAACAATCAAACGGGAATGTCACACTGCTTTTCAAAATTTCTTAAATAGAAAATAAATGCTATTTATTTAAAATCAACTTTGGTAAATAACCAATACTTTGCAGCGGAATATTTTTCAATCACTTAACATTAACAACAGACAATAAAATTCTGGCACAAGGCCTCATCATAGTAGTCATCAACAATTTGTTCTACAACAATAAAAAGGCTCCAACAACATGTTTCAAAATTGATACATAAGGAATGAAAATAAAACAACTATTTCTCATCCCGTTACATATCAGAGCCCTAAGACACTTGAGCCACCACTTCTACTACTCTTCATCACCTACAAGTTACCCATACGAAGGGCAACATTTCCAAGCAGAAGGGGTGAGATTCACAAACAACAATAATAGATATATAATTCATCAATTGAGTCTAACACCCTAAACAACAATACTTCAATATACATATATGTTTCATAATCAACAACATCATCAACATTTGGCAATTTCAACCAACAACAAAAACTCATGCAATGAAATGACAACTCTACTACGACTCAACAACAAAATGCGACAATGCACATGCATGTGGTACCATTTTAACGCGTTTGAATAACAAGGTATTCCAAGGCATGAGCCCTCACCAATTTGAATGGTTAAAGCATTCACAGGGCATGAGCCCTCACCAATTGAATGAACTAGCATTCACAGGGCTTAAGCTCTCTCCAATTGAACGACAAGGCGTTCCAGGGCATGAGCCCTCACCAATTTATGATTATGCAATGAACTCCACTTGTGTATATCAACATACAACTCAACAATGCATATATACCGACTGCATAAACGACGACAACCACTACTCAACATGCATATATGTGAATATGACTTACACCTCAACAATTCAATTAATGATACTTCAATCTTTGAAATGATATTCAACAACATGTATAATTTATTTAATATAAATATGCATAACAGCCATCAATAATTCATCATACTTAATTCAACAGCTCCAGTAAAATAACATAATTAATTATAATCATGGTTCTACACCAAAGTTCAATCAACTGTATTCAATTACATAGCAAACAGCTTCAAGTACTGGGTAACTCGCCTCGCGAGTACATCTACTCGCTATGGCGAACTCCAGAAATGGGTTACTCGCTATGGCGAGTACAAGGCGAACGAGAAAAAGGGTGCTCTCGGAAGTTTTGACATTTTTCTCACTAAATCTTCATTTTTAAGCTCCCTATTCATCTTTTTAATCTAAAAATTGTCCCAGTCCTCTCTAAAAAGCTCCTGGCACTCAAAACTATCCAACTTACATCTTATAACAACAATTTGAAAATCAAGATCTCTCACTCACTTACTCGCTATGGCGAGTGGTTTTGCTCGCGAGGCGAGCTATGAAGATTGCTCACTCGCGAGGCGAGACAAGCTACTCGCGGGGGCGAGCAATGAATATCCTGTACGGGCAGAATGCAGGTTTTTCCCAAAAATCCCAATTTTCTCAATTTCAATTCCCAAAATAGTTTACAGATGTATAATAAATTGTTGTCTACAACCTGAATGCATTCTAACACTATTACAAAGGTTTCTAAACTCTTTCAATCCAAAATCAAAGAATTAAAATCTAAACCCAAATTCCCAATTTCTACTAGAACTATGCTAAACCCAAAATCAGAATTACATAACCATCATTATTGAGAGATAGTCTCACCCTTACCTTGATTTGATGAACAAAACTCTCCAAAAATCAGAATCTCCCTTCTAGGCTCTTCCCTTGGTTTTTCTCTCAAAAACTCTGTTGTACGTGAAATGCTTCTGACTGACAGTTTCTATTTTTTTTATTTTTTTAACTTAATGTAACCTCCCAATATTACTTAACTCCTCATAAACTCTATTAATTCTTATTTAACCCCCAAAACTCCAAATAATTATAATTCCCACTTAAACTATTAAATACTACAATAAATCATTTAATAAAATATAACACACCACATAATCAACAATAATTATTTAAAATCATATAAAAGACTCCAAATAAATCAGAAATAATTAAAATAACGACTAGGACGTTACATCATCAATCATGAACAACATCATATAACATCATATTCATCAACATATACATTCATATAATAATTCATCAATTAAAGATATTCACGTTAAACCAAGATAGATTCATCACAACATAGGTTAAATACTCTTAAACACCTTAATTGAAATCATAGTGCACAAGCTTTGAAGTTTGGAGACAATCCATAAGTTTTGGGTTGACCTAGAAATAGTTATGCGGAATTTTCATAAAATTTCACTAAGACCTCCTTGGAGTATTTTCATCATAACTCAAGAACCAAAACTCATTTTCAAGTCACACCAAAACCGCTGGAAAGATAACACAATTATCTACAACTTTCATGTTTACACCAAAGGCCAATTCAAAACATAAACATGTGAAAAAGATGCAAGAACATGAAACAAGCCATGCTGTCAGAGAGGAACTCGGGAAAAACCCATTTTTCAGCTCAAAATCTCAATTTTAGAAATATTTATATACATCAAAAAAGACTCAAAACCATATAAAATTTGACCCAAAACATTATTTTAGAAAATCATCAATTATCAAAAACATCGCATAACAAAAACAACAACAATCAGAAGTGAATTCATCAACAACAACATTATACTTTACCAATTTAATCCACAATAATCACTTTATACAAATAGGCACTTATGGGTAGAAGTAGAAAAAGAGATTATACAAAAGATTATGAATGAAATCTAACCCTAATTTCTATAACATCAAAACTAACAACAACTACAAGGTTAAACCCTTTTTCAGAATTATACAACTCATTATTAGAGAAAGCTAGTCCCACCTCCTACAGCTTTCTCTTCTCTGACTCTTCTCTTCTCTTGGTTTCTCCCTTTTCTCCCAAAAACTGTTTTCACGTATTCTGTTTCTCTATTCATAATCTCTCTTTTTATAAACCTAACATATTCTCCCTTATTCCAAATCTGCCCCTCACATATCAATATTCTATTTTAATATATATATATATATATATATATATAATATTTCTATAACAAATAACAAATATATATCTACCCCAAATAACAAATATATCCCTATAACAAATATATTTTTACACCAGATAACATATATATTTCTACATCAAATAACAAATATATTTCTACACTAGATAACATACATATTTCTACACCAAATAACAAATATATTTCTACACCACATAACATATATATTTCTACACCAAATAACAAATATATTTCTACACCAGATAACATATATATTTCAACACCAAATAACAAATATATTTCTACACCAGATAACATATATATTATACTAATAAATACCAACATATAACATAACAAAATATCACTCATCAAAATAAATCGACTAAATTATAAAAAGACATCTAAACTCAATAAAATAAATAAATAATAAATTAGGGCGTTACAACGAACGTTTAGCTTTATCAACACCAGTCATATACGTAAACTGCAACAAATGATCGGAAATATTAGTAGAATCCACTCCAGCAAAGATAATACAAATTAAATGTGGAAATTAAACGAGTTGAGAAAAATGTTGTGTTCTCTTAATAAAAAAGAGAACGGGAATTAACTAGTTATGGAATATAGAATTGTCATTGTATAGATATAAATAAAAAAAATCCAGGCTTGAGAATTGAAGTTAAAAATATACATAATTTTTGTTGTAAAAATCAATGAGGTGAAAATGATGGAATTGAGGAATTCAAAATTTGTTGGCATCCCTACCACTTACCACTTAAGGAAACAACTGAAAGTAAATTATAATTAAAATATTCAATAGGGAATACACATGTTTAGATGACTAGACTTAAGTCTCTTGAAGGAACACATACAAGCAACTTCCTCGTTAAGAATCTTATGACGAAAACCAAATATGTGTTTCTACATTTTTTCTTAAAGTAGTTCCTAGTACAATGAGGTAAACTATATGTCCAAATGAAACAATTAAAAACAAAAATTGGAATATGGTCATTCAAAATGAATAAGGAGAAGGCCAACTTGCATGGGAAATTATAAAAGGGAACAACAAGGAAGAATAATGGTATTGTAGTTCTTTCTTTGTCTCTAGATTATCTTAGGTTTTGAATGATGTCCTATATTCCTTAGATAGTTTTAGAGTGCATTATGTTCCGCTAGTCTAGGATCAATTCTCACTTGTATTAACATTTTTTATGCATAAAATCTTTTTTAAAATCCATTTCAAAGCTCTTTTTGATAAAAATTCGGGGATTGTTATGTGGTTTATTCTAAGTCATTTTCATATTTGTCAGTTTATTTTAGTCAAGATCTTTTTTGGTCAAATTTTGTTCTGTTTTGTGTTTTGTTTTTATTGATTTTTATTTTCTGTTTTTAGTTAGTCGTTTAAGTGGAAAAAAAAAATTCCACGCCAACTATGAGTTATTGGCCTTTTAGCTTTTTTGAAGAAGATGAGGTTCAACCACAAATTCTTGAATATGAAGGGGCTGAGCATATAAGTGACTACAATTGAATAAATTTCATGTCCACAAAAACACCAAATGTTGGCTATGGCATGGGAAATTTTTTTTTTTTTTTGGAAAAAACCATACACTTGAACTCCTTTTTGCTGAAGTCAATGATTATTTGGATAGGCATGCAGCTAAGCTAGATTTCATCATTGGTTATAATTTGAAAATCTAAACCAAAAGAACCATATGGAGGAACTAGTTGAACAAGAGGAAGAGAGTATGGAGTTGGTAGAAAACTTGGCTCTTATGCTAAACAGTTTCTTGATCCAATCTGAATAGTCAAGCAATTCTATCAATAAAAGTATTGAGGCATATCATGTCTCAAGCCAAAACATAGAGTCTCATCTCAATGCATATCATCTAAAATGAGATGAGAACTATATGGAAAAAGCGGTTGAACAACATAATAAGGAGTTAGAAACTAAACAATGCCTTGATGAAAGAGCGGAAGAAAAAAATATTGTAGTCTTAGGAGTAGGAGTAGAAGTAGATAGTGTTGCTGAAACCCCAAGGGAAGAGGATAAAACAATTCATGTAGTTGTTAAGACTTAACCCTAGGTGTTTCAAGAAAAATATCCTCCTTAAGCTGAATTTTTAACACTTCAAGATATGGAGAAATCATGTTCCAATGGTCCTGTTCTGGGGGAATGGGAACACTTGCTACCATATCTTAAGTATATGGGATTTCTACCTAATGGAAAGAAGAGGAAGGAGGATATATTCTTCTTGTCATATTATCCACCCTAGCTTGGGTGTTGATTTGTTAAGCTAATGATAATAAAGAAGCGCTTAACGGATGCAACACTCAATAAATGGAGTGTTCACACTTCTATTTTTAATTTTTTTAACATTTGTGTCTACTTTACTGTGTTTTTCAATTGCAGGATTGAAAATACAAAAAGATTCAGCTCTCGTTCGGAAGATGTACCTTCGAACAACAGACTCTGGTCAGGTGATAAATGTTGCAGAAAAGGAGTAAGTGGCCTCATATTTCAAATCCCAGAGAAAAATCTGAGTGGGACAAGTTATGAGCAGATGGTGTAACACCCCAATTTTCGCTAGGATTATTTATTTCTTTATTGTATTTATTTAATTGCTTATTTGATGTGCTTGATTTAGGGATTAGTGGATTTTTTTAGGCAATAAGGGTATTTTGGTCATTTGAAGAGTAAGAGCATTTTGGTAATTTTAGAATGTTCGGTATTTCAAATATTTGGGAGTGTAAGATCATTTAGCACTGTTAGTAGTAAATTAGGGTAATTAATATAATAATGGTGCATGAGTAATAGTGGGGATTTAAAAGAAGCAATTGCGTAGTAATATTTTATGAGTGATAGAAAGTTACTAAGCCCAATAGTGAGTATGACTAAGCCCATAAGTATATAATTGAAGTGGTCTTTATAAAAATTAGGTCAATAACTCATTTGTCACAATTGAGAGAAAAGAGGCAAGTGGGAGACGATAGAAAATTGAGAAAAAGAGGAAGAAAGAAGAGTTTTAAGGGACAAGAAGATCTAGCATGGAGAACCTCAAAAGGGAAAGTAGATTGGAGCTTATAGCCAAACTTTTGGGATTTAAAGGTAAGGATAGAGAGATTATGTTCACATATTGAATTATAACCACTTATATGATATTTGGGTCAAGTTTGTCTTTGTGAAATTATGAAATTGATGTTGTTTTAAACTAATTTTCGTGCTCTAATTAAGTTGTTAATTTTGGGTATATGAAAAGTGGTAGAAACTTGTTGTTGTTGCATGAAATTAAATGTTTGATTATGATAAGTTGATAATTATGAGTTTTACCTTAATTGGATGAAAATCATGATGTTGTTGTTGAAAATTGTTAAGTTCATGATGTATGTTCTTGATAAATGATTGGGAATGTGTGGGTGCTGTTTGTATGAATTGTAACTGATAAGTTCCTAGTTTAAAAGTGATTATGTGATGTCGTTGAGTTTTGAAAAATTGGGTGAAGAATCATGAAATTAAAGGTGGAATCAGTGTTTTTATGTGTTATAAATGCTCATTTAATTTGTATTAACTATGGGTAATGTTCATACAACGATTTTGGGATGAATGAGGTCAAAAATGGGATTTTCACCCTTCACAAATATACACCATTCCTCCACATATTATATTTTAATTTCACCATCATTTTAACCTTCCACACCCAAAACCCATAAGCGTGCAAAAATGGTGTTGAAAAGATAAATTATTTAACTCGCTGCCCTAGTGTCATTGAAGAGAGCTTGAACTGAAAAGGGTAGATGTTGGGGCATCAACACAAATTTGCCAATATATCACTTTATCACCTAGCATGCATTTGAGAAGATCAATAATGAATAAAAGGTTTTATGGACGTAAATGAAGAAGAAGAGGAAATATCATTGGAGAAATGGGTTTTGAAGTGGGATTTCCAAGTTTTATTTCCTATAGTCCCGAATTACTTTTTTGGAGGCATAATCAAATATGCAGGGAGATATAGCCCTCCGCCTGAATAAATAGAGTTGGATATGTTCAAGAAGGATATTGAAGAACTCTGGGGAAACATCGAAGCATCTAGTTTCTAACTCGAAAATCTACTATAAGGAAACGATTCCTGTGTTTTCAGAACATACACTCTGAAACTTGTTGGTCCTATAACAACTCCAACACTTAAGTCGCAGAAAAGATGTACCATCCACTCTGGAAGCTACAACTTCAAAGAAACGAGTTGTTCATCACAAGGGAAAGGGTATTCTGACCGTGTCTATTGAGGAGGAAGAACAACAAAGAAAGAATTGTGCTTCAAGATAAGTCGTCCATGAATTGTCTAGTAATTGAGGAAAGAAATAGGAAGTTAAACCATCAAATAGAAGAAGTTGTAGCCTCAGATGTCGTTGCTATAACCTCAAATCCAAAGTTGCAACTTCCTAAGACAAAGAAAAAGAGAGGTTGTAACTTAATAAATCAAGGATGCAGCCTTCTAAGTACAAGTTACAATCCCCTAAAAAAAGTACAAGTTATAATCTCCAACTTCTAACCTGAAGGAGGAAGACACTCCAGCCCCAAAAAAAATTAAAAAAAAAAGACCAGATCCTACAAAAACCTCAAATCTGCAACGACCTACAAGCTGCAGAGAGCTGCAGCTCTGAAAGGCAAGTCTTGCGTTTACTGATGTGCGGATTAGGCAAGTGCACCAAATCGTTTACCAAGTAATAAAGTGATAAGTAGAGTATCGTATCCACATGGATTATCTTTTCGTCCAAACAATTCGTGTTACTTTTTTTTAGTTGACGATAAAATAATAAGAGTTAAAGGATTAGAGATTTGCAATTTTTATCTATTTGCAACTGAGCAAGTTACCTGTTTTGGTTGCATAAAAGTAAGTGGCGGTTAGGAATATTTCAATCCCCCCTATTTATTTTTTGGATATTAAATAAAAGTAATGTCGTGTTTATTTATCTTAGGTAGACTATATAAATGATGAGGTCGTTGGGATGTTACTAACCTAATCGGTCGTCAAGTTGCACCTGCTCATCATGCGGTGATCCTTACGTGTGGGGTCTATACATCAAAGTCTTCATAAATAGTCTTCTTCCAAGAGCCCCCAATAGCTCCTTCCCTGACATCCTCTTTTCTGGTGTTATTTGCAACTTTCTTTTCTTGATCTGCACGTGGTCGTTCTATGTCTTCATGGGAACTATAAGGATCGACTTCCTCCACGGCATAGCATTTAGTACCTGCATCTTGCCAAATGTTGTACTGTGAAATTTGATGTTTCAAGTGAACAATCTCTGATTCACACGTGAACAATCCCAATTCACTGCCTTCTTATTGAATCACTATCCGTGTAATTTCTACCTAAGACTCTCATAGTCCTAGATATGAGAGATCCCCATCTCACTTCCTCTCAATCACAATTCTAGTGATCGTCTTAAAAGTAACAACGGTAATGGAGACACTCTCCAATTCTAAGAATCAACTCGTGCTTACAACTTAACTACAGTCCAACTCTATGCCTCAACGTGATACAACAACGGCTCACATCAAGGACTCAAAAACCCTAATAATAGTCTTTTATCAAACGATGGTTTTGATCCAATACAACTCAACTACAACAAACCAACTATGTGCTTTGTATAATCAATTGTAACAACCAGAGAGGTATACAATAAAGCACAAGGCTTAACAAAGATACGAAACCCTAAAAGACTCTTTCTTAGATATGAACTTAGTAGAGCCTCAAAGCTATAGCTAAGCGGTAAGTTCTTGGTAGGACTCTTGTCATAGGAAACAACGGCTTGTGACCCTAAACTCTTCATAATCTTACCCCAAAAGTTCGGACTCTTTGTATTCTGAACAATGTGTCGTTACGACCTTAACACGATGGATGAGGTAACACTCCCTAAGACCAATTGGGTTGCAAGGAAGATGGAGAGATATATAGCCATATGAATCTCGGTTGCCAAATATTATTTGAACTGGCTATAGCGCTGAGTCACAGGAGTTGTACCAAGCTATAACTTTGTAAATCGCAGTAATGTTTTATCATAACTGAACTTAGTTTAAACCACACTTTCCATCTTGAGAATTTCTAAATCTTTTAAACTGTTTTCCCAACTTAACTTTTTAGATTTATTGTTGGGACAAATGATTTATTTTATTTTCTTACAAACAAGTTTTATGCTGAAAAGCTACATGAAGCTATAGATTTACAGTCCCTATGATATCAATATCTTTTTATACTATAACCTAGACTGTGTTTACTTACACTAAGTATTTCCACCTCAAAAATACTCATATTATTTTGGGAGACACTAATGTTCAAGCTCAAAGAACGTGCTTCTAGTTAAATGTTGGATCTGTGAAAGCTTCTATCAAGCTAGAGTCCGATTTCCTCAACCTATAGCTTGGGGAACAACTGTTCTGAACTGTATGAAGGGCCATCTAGGCCTTAGAAACATAACACAAACATTATTATATGAATTTAGGAAACATAATTATTTTCAAATTTAATAGTCCACAATAAAGGTACATATATTATTATTATTTTTGGTAGAATACAAATATTATTCAATGATTTAAGGAAAGATAATTATTTTAAATTTTTTTTAGTGGATAATGCATCCGACATAAACCTTCAAAGCACGTCACAAATTTAGGATATAACGGTTGTGGACAATCACGTTTATTCTCACAAGGAATATTAGCTGCATTGTCAAAACACAAAATAAAATATTACTAGAAGATGATAAAATAGTGTGTATAATATAAACTAGAAAATTTAAAAATGGTGTGAATAAAACTTACTTTGTTTGGTATCAGCCAAAAAAAGAGAAAGAAAGATGATCAAAACACTAACGAACATGAGTATTTGAGCCATGTTTTAACTCCTTTAATTGTAATGTAAAAGTATTTTTGATCTCTAAATAAGTAAAACTTCAAGCTCTTTTAATTTTAATTAAATGCTTTTTAGAACTTAGGAGTTGCAAAAGTCAATTATAATAATGTAATTTGTTCATTATTTTCTTTATTAAAATATATTATATATATATTAATTATTTATATTTTAGCATCTTGTGATATATAGGAGGAAATCCAAAAAGAGAAACAACAATAATGAATCTAAAGAAAAAAGGTGCCTTAATAACAGATCCAAGGGGTAACAACACCCTTTTTTTTACAAACTAAAATAATATAGAGTTATTTTTTATATCTTTCTATATCAAAGTTAATATAAATTAAACGTGAAAATTACACGAGTTGAGAAAAATGTTGTGTGCTCTTGATAAAAAAGAGAACGAGAATTAACTAGTTATGGAATATAGAATTGTCATTGTATAGACATAAATAAAAAAAATTCAGGCTTGAGAATTGAAGTTAAAAATGTACATAATTTTTGTTGTAAAAATGAATGAGATGAAAATGATGGAATTGAGGAATTCAAAATTTGTTGGCAACCCTACCACTTACCACTTAAAGAAACAACCGAAAGTAAAATATAATTAAAATATTCAATAGGGAATAAATATGTTTAGATGACTAGACTTAAGTCTTGGGAAGGAACACATACAAGCAACTTCCTTGTTAAGAATCTTATGAGGAAAAACAAGTAAGATAATACTTTATGATAACCAAAAGAGTGTAGTGCAAAAAATATTAATAAAATCTTAAATAAGTGTTTCTACATTTTTTGTTAAAGTAGTTCCTAGTACAATGAGGTAAACTATATGTCCAAATGAAACAATCAAACACAAAAATAGGAATATGTTCATTCAAAATGAATA
Organism: Medicago truncatula; assembly: GCF_003473485.1. Lineage (NCBI taxonomy): Eukaryota > Viridiplantae > Streptophyta > Magnoliopsida > Fabales > Fabaceae > Medicago > Medicago truncatula. Next base: position 30,362,352 of record NC_053047.1, read on the forward strand.
AGGAGAAGGCCAACTTGCATGGGAAATTATAAAAGGGAACAACAAGGAAGGATAATGGTATTGTAGTTCTTTCTTTGTCTCTAGATTATCTTAGGTTTTGAGTGATCTCCTATATTCCTTAGATAGTTTTAGAGTGCAATATGTTCCGCTAGTCTAGGATCAATTCTCACTTGTATTAAAAAATTTATGCATAAAATCTTTTTTAAAATCCTTTTCAAAGCTCTTTTTGATAAAAAAATTCGGGGATTGTTGAGTGGTTTATTTTAAGTCATTTTCATATTTGTTAGTTTATTTTAGTCAAGATTCTTTTTGGTTAAATTTTGTTCTGTTTTGTGTTTTGTTTTTATTTTCTGTTTTTAGTTAGTCGTTTCTGTGAAGAAAAAAAATCCACGCCAACTATGAGGTATTGGTCCTTTAGCTTTATTGAAGAAGATGAGGTTCAACCACAAATTCTTGAATATGAAGGGGCTGAGCATATTGTAACACCCCGTTACCCAAAAGCAATAAAATAGCATATAAACATCAGAGTATTTCACCAAACGGGCATGCTACATTGCAAATTCAAAATTTTTAAATAGAAAATAAAACTATTTAATTCAACATCAGTCATAACTTCAAAATATTGTAGCGGAAAGTTTTGCATTTCAATAACAACCACAACGATGTAAATCTCCAACAATATCCTGGCATTAAGCCTAAACAACAAAAGTCAACCAACAAAGGGCCACATCATCAAGTTCCAAAATTTGATACATAGGAGGAAAACAACAATAAAATAATATAAATATTCCCATCCCACGTATCAGAGCCCTAGACACGACAATGAGCCACCACCAACTACTCAGGATCACCTGCAAGTTACCCATAGGAAGGGCAACGTTTTCAAGCAGAAGGGGTGAGATTCACAACAATAAATATAGATATTAAAAATCATCAAATGAATCTAACACCCTAATCAACAACACATTATCTTGTAAACATATATATGTATAAGTCACAAGGAACAACAACATCAACAATACACCATAATTACAGTGAATATAAATATATATAACACATATTCAACACCAACATCATCTATCAGATAACAACTGAAACCAACAACCAAGACTCATGCAAATGACATGACCACTGCTAAGACACCATCTTAGACTTCTTAATGAAATGCAATTATGCATGTGGTACCAATCAGGACCGGAGCCCTCACCGCTTTTGAATGGTTAAAGCATTCATCAGGACCGAAGCCCTCACCGCTGTTGAGCAACTAGTACTCCAGGACCGAAGCCCTCACCGCTGTTTTTATGCATATACAATGGACCTACTTGTGTATATCTACATACAACTGACCATGCAATGCAACTCCATGTGACTCCACTTAAACAACATGTATGATTCACTACTTTGCATACATTTCATTCATCATCAGTAATCATCAATTCAGCAATCAAATCAACCACAATAATGCATAATTACATGAAACTATGCTCAACACAACAACATTAAGGTACTACCATTCATGCACGAAAATCAACATTCAGGAACTGAGTAGCTCGCCTCGCGAGCACATCTGGTCGCCATGGCGAGTTCACAAAAACACTAGCTCGCCATGGCGAGTTCAAGGCGAACTCAAGGCGAGTGAAAAATCAGGTACTCTCGGGAAAAGTGATATTTTTCTCACTCAAACTCCAATTCTAAGCTCCCTATTCATCTTTTTAACCTAAAACTTCCACCATTCATCTTTATTATCATCTAGGTACCTTAAACCATTCCCAAAACATCTTATAACAACTTTTCAAAATTTAAGTTTTGTCTGGGCTTACTCGCCATGGCGAGTTGGACTGCTCGCGAGGCGAGCTATGAAGTTGCTCACTCGCCATGGCGAGCACAGCTACTCGCGAGGCGAGCGATGAACTTCTGTACGGGCAGAAAACTGGTTTTACCCAAAAATCCCATTTTTCTTCCAATCACTCCCCAAATCAGTTTACAGATGCAAATTAACTTTCTGTATGCACTTAGAACCTATTTCTAACATCAAATTCATGCTTACAACTTCAAAACTACAATTCCATCATAAAACCCAAAATCCCCAATTTCTACCAAAACCTGTTAAACTCAAAATCAGACTTTAAATTCTACACCATTGAAGTAAACCCCACCCTTACCTTAATTTTGCAGAAGAAATGTGCAGCAAAAATCCACTCTTGGCTCTAACTTGGTCTTCTCCTCTTTTTCTCCCAACTTGTCAGTTTTACGTACAAAGCTTTCTAACCTCTCTTTTCCTAACTTCCCATTACTTGTAACTCCCTTCTATTTTCATTTAACTCCCTTTAATTATAATAAATATTAAATAACTCCCCTAACTCCAAAATAACTAATATTTCATACTTATTCTAATTATTATTAAATAAACCATATAATAAAATAATACACCATATAAATCACCCAAAATCACACATATAAATATAAACATATGCATATACTCCACATAACTCATCAAACCATCATATATAAATATATATATATACTCCATATAGTTTCAAATTAATTAAATAAATAACTAGGGCGTTACACATATAAGTGACTACAATTGAATAAATTTCATGTCCACAAAAACACCAAATGTTGGCTATGGCATGAGGAAATTTTTTTTTTGAAAAAACCATACACTTAAACTCCTTTTTGCTGAAGCCAATGATTATTTATAGACATCCAGCTAAACTAGATTTCATCATTGGTTATAATATGAAAATCTAAACCAAAAGAACCATATGGAGGAAACCTCTTTTGCAACCATAGCAATATTTTCCTTTGTTTAGCACTTCCTTGGCCAATCACGTTAATTCATACACCCATGTTTTTGTTTTATTCTCTATACTAACCATATTAATTGAACAATAATAATAAAGGCTTAAATATGCAATCCGTCCCTATAATTTGGACGCGTTTTGATTTTCGTCCTTGAAAAAAAAAAAGTTTTAAAAACATCCCGGCAAAAATTTTTTTGTTTTCAAAAGGTCCCTGGCCCCACTTTTTTGCTGACATGGGATGGTTTTGGCCAGGTGGCAGTTGCTGAATGTGTAACTTTTGCCACGTGGCAGTCCACGTCATTAAAAATTCAATTTTTTTTTAAAATCTGAAAATTATTTTTTAAAATTAAAAAATCATAAAAAAATTCCTATTTTTTTTTTTAAAATATGAAGAAAAAAATTGGGAATTAGTGTTTTTTAAATCTAGAAATAAATTTTTGAAAAATTAAATTAAATTATTTTGACCTTAAATTATTTTCAGATTTTTTAAATTTAAAAAAATGAATTTTCAGTATTTTGAAGAAAAAAATTAATTAAAAATCTAAAAATTTAATTTTCATATTTTTTCCGATTTTTTAATTTTTTTATGATTTTTATATTTATTTTCGGATTTTTTAATTTAAAAAATGAATTTTTAGAATTTTGAAAAAAATAAATAAAAATTAATTATGTGGCATGCCACGTCAGCGCCACGTGGCAAAAGTTGCACAGTCAGCAACTGCCACGTGGCCAAAACCATGCCACTTCAACTGAATAGTGGGGCCAGGGACCTTTTTAAAACAAAAAATCTTTTACAGGCACGGATTGCATATTTAAGGCAATAATAAAACTACACTACTTGACTTAATAAATAACAAACGATAATTAATTTAAAATGACTCTAAATTAAATGCTAAACTAATAAAAGTAGACTAAACTTTAATTAAAAAGACTCTAAAAATAGTGTATGACTGACTGTCATCACAACCTCAAACTTGAATCATTCCTTGTCCTCAAGGAATTCACTTGTAATATTGACAATCGACAATAAAATAACAATTACCTAATCAAGCGATAGTACCCAAAAGTTCATCTCCCTACTAGCTAAAAATGAATTAGTTTGATTTGCTTGCATCCACCATACACAACTCCACTCAACAATTTGATAAGGTTTCACACACAGTCGACATGTAGGTCTATATATTACCATACACTTGAAAAGTTTCTAAACGTCAATCAAAATCATTGTCATTACACACTTTGAGGTCTTTAAGGGTTATAACGAGGCTTAGGTAAAGGTGGGATAATATTTGGATAAGTAGGCTACACGAAATTTGAGTTAGGAACTCCTACGGAAATTAAAGCAAAGATTAAATCCCTCATTCACCCTTTGAAACAACAATTGTAAAGGTACTAGAGATTATTTGTAACTATCGGGACAATCGAGTTTGAAATTACTCAGATTTTTCTTCGTTTGTCACCTTCTTCTTTTCATTCTCGTTTGCTCTCTCTTTTTGTTTTTTTAGTACACCATTTTTGTGTATATTTTTCATGCTCTGTTCTTTGTTCTCTAGTACCCCACCCGAAACTTAGTTGGTTGCAAATTCCAAAAGCAACCCCAAACTCATTGTTTAGCAACACCCTACTCAGCCTAACTCAAATATAACATTTTGGGTTAAATCCTAAAAGTCTCTAGGCTAAATATGTAGTTTGTCACCGAACAAAAAGATCTAAACATACCGGCTCAATTTGTCTTTCAAAAAGGATAATTTCAAATTAAATAAGGGTAGGCTTCAAAGGCTCACAGGACCAAGCACTTTCGCCTCAATGTGTAAATGACAAAGACCAATCAATAATAAAGAAACAATGCAAGTTCTAGAAATGTAGTTGCACGGAACATTCTATATAAGTAAATTGAAAAATAAAATTTGGCTATGAACCTTACAATGTTAGATTTCTGAGAGTTGTGACTACCTATCACATATGCCGTACACTTCGCCTTTGAATTTCAAGTCACTGCCTCCTTATGAACTTCTGGAATACCTCTTGACTACACAATTGTTACTAAACTGGAAAAAGTCAATAAACAAGCAAATCCATCAATAATAAACAAGTTTAGATTCAATTACCTAACAGGGGGTACACTGAGTTATCCAACTAAATAACACAACAATTAAAAGTTCAACTGACACAACTGACAAATACGATTTATTGGAAGAAAAAAAAGAAACTGATGTGGACTTTGATTTTTTTTTTTTGTGTCCATCTTTTCACTTTTTTTTTTTTACCAAATAGAAATACATTCTTCCTCTTTTGTTCACATAATTCCTCCTTGCTAATCAACTCTTCCTTTTTCTCTGCAACCATCATCACTACTTCAATCTGAAACGGATATAACTAACAAGAAATTTTTCTTTGTATACCAAAGAGGGGTTAGTGCAAACAACTATACAATAGCGAAAAATATTTACAGAATATATATAGATGCTCAAAACAATACAAATTGTCGCGATGTTTAAAATATCTAATCGCCAGTCTCCGGCAGCGGCGCCATTTTGATGTAGTATTTTTCTATCAATCAAAAGTAAGTATTTTTGTGTATATCGTCTCCACAGGGACTAGCATGATATTCAAGCCATTCAAAAATCAATATTGTTCTAAGTGTATGGATTTAAAATGTTTGTTTGTGTAAACCTATATAAACTATTTGACATAAAATAAATAGAGAAGAGATAGGGTCATTCCGCTTGGGGTCAGAGACACTCAACCAAGCGTAACAACTGCAACCTCTCGATCAAATAACGGATTCTAACTTTTTAAACGATATTATCACAATCACTCAACATCATCATTCGTGTCCAAATGGTGTCGTGATTTCCAAGGGACTATTTAAAAGTCGATATCCCAAACTATTACACAATCACAAAGTCGATTAGATCGTTTAATCGACGATTTCTCAATCTATTAAACGACCCAAAAACATTAAGTTCTAGATTATAAGTGATTATCAAAGATTAACATCTATGTCTAGAGTGATAACTTAAGATAGATTGTTATTCTATTTCTTAGATTCAAAAGCATTTTTCAATATCATTTTGAATCTCAATAAAGCATTAAATACAAGAATAACAACAATATTGAATAAATAAGCTAGAACCATGTATTAAAAGATCAAGAGTTTACGTAATAGCTTGTTTGAATACCTCAAAACCACAAGAGTAGATGTAACTACATATGTCTATGATAGCTTTACAAAGGATGAAGAAAAGAGATGAAGATTCTATGTCTAGATCCATGATGTCTCAACAAATCTTGTGTTAAATCTACTCTTAACTACCTTGCTTTATGTTTCTCTCTAAAAATGCTATGTCTCAAAGAAACCAACTCTTGGTTCCAAAAAAATGTGATGCTGCCTCCAAAACGTGATACTCCTGTGCGGCTATATATCTTTTTTCTGTGCTGATGCCTTTCAATATATAATAATCCTATGGCCTAGTTGGAAACCTCTTCTCCAATTGCCGTGATGCTCATGCTCGGTCAACAAAGCCTCTTGGGTCAAAAGCCCAAATTGATTTATCAATTAATTTTAGCACACCTCTGTTGCAACCATAGCAATATTTTCCTTTGTTTCAACTTGTTTAGCACTTCCTTGGCCAATCACATTAATTCATACACCCATGTTTTTGTTTTATTCTCTATACTAACCATATTAATTGACCAATAATAATAAAACTACACTATTTGACTTTTTTTTTTTTGAAGAAACAAAAATGGAATATATTACTATGAACATTGTAATTGTTGAAGCACAAGACGTGCCAAAACAATCACAAAAAGATTACAACCCTGTCAAAATTACATCAAAGATAGTCAATGCCCATACATAGAAGCGGGCTCGACCACCAACTATGTGTACCAAAAATAAAGACTATGTTGCTAGCTTTCAACAACCACAATGTATTTGATTTTACTTTATCTAGCAATAGTGATATAGAACTTTGACAATTCTAAAATAACCTATCATTCTGTTCTTTCCATAAAACCGATACACATTGAAACCAAATCAAATGAAATAATGATCGACGCGATTTCAAAACACCTGCATATTCAATAAATTGCACACAATGATCTGAAATAGTATGAGAATCGACCCCTTCGACACCAAGCCAAGCCCGCACCAAAGGCCACAAAGCACCAAAAATTGGACAAGACAAAAATAAATGATTCACATCTTCAACCTGCCCGCATCCCGTTACACAAAACCGATTTTCCACAGATATAATCCCACGTTCCACCAAATTTTTGATTTTGTAGGTAAACGATCCCTCAATAGTCGCCAAACAAGGATAGAAACTTTTAAAGGAACCTGGTTATGCCAAATTAACTCCATATTTTGATGAACATGAGGTTGTTCCTGTGATGTCAACAAGTCATATACACCACGAACAGTATAACCAGAAATCTGATCCGGCAACCATATCCACCTGTCTGTTTCTGTTTCCTGCAAAGTAACTGTCAGTAATAAATCCCTACACTCTACTAACAATTCCTCCTCCCATACCCATAAACGACACCGTCACTGCCACGCCCCCCATCACCCTCCACCCCCAACAAAAACATGTTCCGCACTGAAATAACTTTATTGACAGCTAAATCATAAAGCCGCCTAAAACGCACACACAACGGAACACTACCACACCAACAATCTCGCCAAAAATCGGTATCAGCTCCATCCCCCACCCTCCTCCTAACACAACCTGAAAACCAGCCCTCCCCACCCTCACTTATCCCATCTCTAATCCTAACAATCTCCCTCCACCACGAAGAGCAACTCCGGCCCCCATCCTCCAAACCACCATCCTCCACGCCATACCTAGCCAACAACACCCTACTCCACAAACCTCCCCTATCAACTAACAGCCGCCAACACCATTTCCCCAACAAAGCAATGTAAAACTCTCTCAACCTCCTAACACCCAACCCTCCATACTCCCTCCTCAAACACAAAGAACTCCAACCAACCCAAGAAATCTTTCTTTTATCCTCACAACCCCCCAAAAAAAATTATTTAACAAGGATTCAATAGAAGAGATTATACCTGACGGAGCTTTGAAAAAGGAAAGTGCATAGACAGGAAGCGCAGTCAAGACAGATTTGAGAAGTATCAAGCGACCACCAAAGGAAAGGTACCTACTATGCCAACCAGACAATCTAGACTTTATACGATTAACAATAGGCTCCCAAAATAATAACCGGCGCGGATTACCTCTAATCGGGAGGCCCAAGTATAGAAACGGAATTTTACCCACTTTGCACCCCAACACAGAAGCCGCCTCAGACAACCAAGAGGCATTAATGTTGACCCCAACCAGAGAGCTTTTATGGAAATTAACTTTCAATCCAGACATAGCTTCAAACAAAACGAGACCAGCCCTCAAAGCACGAACATTAGCCCAACTTTTATTCCCTATCAAGAGCGTATCGTCAGCAAATTGAAGATGAGACACCACTACAGAATTAGCGCCTCCCACACTGTAACCCGTAAAGACATTTGCTTCAACCATAGCTTTCATCAAGATATTTAACCCTTCTGCAGCTAACAAAAACAAGAAAATTTAAAATGACTCTAAAATAAATGTTAAACTAATAAAAGTAGACTAAAACTTAATTAAAAAGACTTTAAAAATAGTGTATGACTGACTATCATCACCTCCTCAAACTGAATTTTTAACACTTCAAGATATGGAGAAATCATGTTCCAATGGTCCTGTTATAGGGGAGTGGGAACACTTGCTACCATATCTTAAGTATATGGGATTTCTACCAAATGGAAAGAAAAGGAAGGAGGATATATTCTTCTTATCATATTATCCACCCTAACTTGGGTGTTGATTTGTTAAACTAATGACAATAAAGAAGCGCTTAAGGGAGGCAACCCTCAATAAAGGGAGGGTTCACACTTCTATTTTTATTTTTTTAACATTTGTGTCTGTTTCAGTGTGTTTTTCAATTGCAGGATTGAAGATATAGAAAGATGCAGCTCTCGTTCGAAAGATGTACCTTCGAACTGAAGACTATGGTCAGGTGATAAATGTTGCAGAAAAGGAGTAAGTGGCCTCATATTTCAAATCCCAAAGAGAAAATCTGAGTAAGGACAAGTTATGAGCAAAAGGTGTAACCCCCCGATTTTCGCTAGGATTAATTATTTGTTTATTGTATTTATTTAATTGCTTATTTGATGTGCTTGATTTGGGGATTAGTGGAGTTTTTTTAGGCAATAAGGGTATTTTGGTCATTTGAAGAGTAAGAGCATTTTGGTAATTTTAGAATGTTCGGTATTTCAAATATTTGGGAGCGTAAGATCATTTAGCACAGTTAGTAGTAAATTAGGGTAATTAATATAAGGCTTAAATATGTATTTCATCCTTGCAATTAGGGGTCGCTTAAAAATTGGTCCCTGTAATCGCTAATCCTGACAATTTACCCTTGCATTGTTTAATCATTTAAAATTTTGTCCCTCTCCCCACTTAATCACTGCCACGTCACTAATTTGATGACGTGGCAATCACTGCCACACATGAAATTCCAATTTTACCCCCGGGTTTCCAATTCTTTCTTCAATATTTTGTCCTCTTCTTAAGGGCAAAATTGGAATTTCATGTGTGACAGTGATTGTCACGTCATCAAATTAGTGACGTGGCAGTGATTAAGTTGGTCAAAGGACGAAATTTTAAATGATTAATGATTGCAAGGCTAGTTTGCAAGGATTAGCGAATACATGGATCAATTTTTAAACGATCCTTAATTACAAGGATGAAATACATATTTAAGCCTTAATATAACAGTGGTGTATGAGTAATAGTGAGGATTTAAAAGAAGCAACTGCGTAGTAATATTTTATGAGTGATAGAAAGTTACTAAGCCGAAGAGTATATAATTGAAGTAGTCTTTCATCTTCACATTTTACAGATTGGGCATTGATCCGACGCTTTCATCTTCCTCTTTTTTGTTTGATTCAGATTCAGTACATTGATCAGTTCTTTGGGGATTACAAAATCCAGCAGCTGCTGCAAATATAAATACTACATTGAGTACATTGGGAGGGATGCGGCAGAACAACGAATGGCAATTTCTATTTCAAAACTTCATTGTATATGGGTACAAATTCCATTTCTTTTTACATTGTTTGGTCTCTCTTCTTTCAAAAAAAAGTTCGAATTCAACATGTTCTTATTAGTATCTGAATAATTTCTCTTTTCATTCCAATCTAAAAACAGTAACTACCTATGATTAGAGGCAAATCTCCGATCGTATAGGCAAAGTAGAGAGCATGTTTTTTGTAGAAATCGAAGTTCCATGAGTGGTGACCCTAAGTTAAATAAAATAGGACGACCAATTTATTTCCTTCTAATTATTAGCATGCAGCAACAAAGAAGACATGAGCAAAAAGAGCGGTTAGAGATGCACCGTGTGAAAGATAGAAATAAAGAGAACGATAGATGTGAATAGTGATAACTCCCTGAATTTGTTTTTTGAGAAAATTCCCTTATTTTTTAGAATTCAAGAGGTTTGCTATATTTTCCATTAGTTTTGCCTTTGCTGATAATTATAAACCTATTTAAATTAAAAAAGTTGTTATGGTTTTGACTAGCAAAGAAAAGACATCATTACTTGAGTTTGTTATTATTTCTTTAATCAATTGCACTAATTTTTTGCATTGACTGCAGCAAAAAAAAAATATTAATGAAGTTGCTAATGAACCAAATTATTTCTTTGTTGACAACAATATTGTAATGTCAATTTAAATCCCGAACAAGTCTCATAATTTTGATGCATTGAAATGATGTACTCCAGTTTGTAAAGTGAATTGATTACAGATAGAAATGGGCAGCTAATAATTGATTATCATTGATGTGTTAAGTTAATTTTTAATTAATACAATGCTTTAATAATTTGCTTCAGGATATTCTTTGTTAGAAATAGAGGAGTATTATACAGGTTCTTAAATCTATACAGCAAGCTGAAAGTTGCGTGTATATGTATGTATGCTTCGAGTTGTCTATATTTTCTTTTAACAAGAGCAATCACTTATATGCTCCGGTTTAATTAACATTCCATTTGCTATATTACATTGACTTTTTCAATCAAAAATATCCCAAAGTATGAATAAGTGATATGACTAATGTGTAAATATTCTTTCACTCTTTGTGAAATGTCGTCATTTGCAAGATTTGGATGTGTTATCAAAGTTTTTTTTACTTATTCCTTCTATTGGTTTGCCTTATATTTTCCTAACTTTATATTTTGTGACAGACTTAAATGGCTCGAGAATAATATAGAGTATATATGTACTGCTTTCTGTAAATTGTGTTAGCGATGAGAAAGATTTAATGTCTTCATCAAACCCATCCCCATAATTGTCACTCATGTTTCATGCATATATCCTACATAGATAGATGAGTTTGCATCACAAAACTAAGTATATATTATGCAACTATGTTAAGGAAGCGCATGAATTACATATCTTATATTATTTATCAAGTTTGATCCTTCTCTTTTTGATCAAGCTTGATCGTTCTTTTAATTCTAATAATGTTCTCTAAGATATATCAAGAAAAACTAAACCAACATTGATGTTGAAAACATACTGTTTATGAGTTACATGCGTTAGCGCAATAGAAAGAGCGGACAGACGGGCACGGGAGTGCCCGTCTGAACGCTAGTTTCTATAACATCAAAACTAACAACAACTACAAGGTTAAACCCTTTTTCTGAATTATACAACCCATTATTAGAGAAAGCTAGTCCCACCCTTACCTTAGGTTAGATGATCGCAAGGTCCTACAGCTTTCTCTTCTCTGACTCTTCTCTTCTCTTGGTTTCTCCCTTTTCTCCCAAAAACTATTTTCACATATTTTGTTTCTCTATTCCTAACCTCTCTTTTTATAAACCTAACATATTCTCCCTTATTCCAAATTTGTCCCTCACATCTCAATATTCTATTTTAATATATATATATATATATATATATATATATATATATAATATTTCTATAACAAATAACAAATATATCTCTATAACAAATATATTTCTACACCTGATAACATATATATTTCTACACCAAATAACAAATATATTTCTACACCACATAACACATATATTTCTACACCAAATAACAAATATATTTCTACGCCAGATAACATATATATTATACTAATAAATACAAACATATAACATAACAAAATATCACTCATCAAAATAAATCGACTAAATTAAAAAAAGACATCTAAACTCAATAAAATAAATAAATAATAAAATAGGGCGTTACAACTCTACTCCCCTTAAAAGAATTTCGTCCTCGAAATTCAAAGCACAAGAGAAAAATGAATTTAGTTATTGGTTAAATATCTTAAACTATGTATGACAAAATAGTAACTTCAAACATTACACTAAAATCACATTAAAGTTAGTCAGTCAAACATGATCACATAATAAAACATAACCATTAATTAGAAAAACACAACGACGGTATTCAACTGTCACACTACACAAACGACTCAACTACTTGGTCGGACGGACCGACCTGCTCTAATACCAATTGTAACACCCCGTTTTTCCAACTTGAAATTTTTTACATAATAATCAGAGTAATCAACTTAAACAGGATGTCACACTACTTTAAAAGATAAATAGAGTAGAATTACTATTTATTTAAACATCTTTCATCAATAATTCAAATTACATCGCAGCGGAAAAACATTTCATTATTCAAGAAAATGGCACTACGGCCTCAACATAAACAACTTATTAAAATTCCATTCTAGGTGGTTCATCAACATAATTCATAAATATACGTAACAAATGGAAAACAATGCAAAGATCCCCATCCCCTTACGTATCAGAGAGACCCTAAGACGACGTGTGAGAGAGTCAACTCACATCAACAGCTAATTCTGGTTATCACAGGGCATCAATCCCCCAACTTATAGAGCACAAAAGGGCTCACATGGCATCAAGCCCCCAACTCATAGAGCATAAAAGGCTCTCAGGGCATCAAGCCCTCAACTTAATATGAATGATTATACATCCAACAGGGCATCAAGCCCTCAAATTTAATGAGTATGCAAGGACTCAGCAACCAACAACTTTAACAACTTAGACAACTTCAACAACTTAGATCACTTGCAGCTTAACGATAGCATCATAATATCATAATTCATCAATTATAAACAACATCATGTAACATCAAATTTATCAACATATACCTTCATATAATACTTCATCAATCATGAACAACATCATACAACATCATATTCATCAACATATACATTCATATAATACTTCATCTGTAACACCCCGTTATCCCAATAGCTAAATATTAAATAAATAAATCAAGAAATCAGAGTTCAACAATCAAACGGGAATGTCACACTGCTTTTCAAAATTTCTTAAATAGAAAATAAATGCTATTTATTTAAAATCAACTTTGGTAAATAACCAATACTTTGCAGCGGAATATTTTTCAATCACTTAACATTAACAACAGACAATAAAATTCTGGCACAAGGCCTCATCATAGTAGTCATCAACAATTTGTTCTACAACAATAAAAAGGCTCCAACAACATGTTTCAAAATTGATACATAAGGAATGAAAATAAAACAACTATTTCTCATCCCGTTTCATATCAGAGCCCTAAGACACTTGAGCCACCACTTCTACTACTCTTCATCACCTGCAAGTTACCCATACGAAGGGCAACATTTCCAAGCAGAAGGGGTGAGATTCACAAACAACAATAATAGATATATAATTCATCAATTGAGTCTAACACCCTAAACAACAATACTTCAATATACATATATGTTTCATAATCAACAACATCATCAACATTTGGCAATTTCAACCAACAACAAAAACTCATGCAATGAAATGACAACTCTACTACGACTCAACAACAAAATGCGACAATGCACATGCATGTGGTACCATTTTAACGCGTTTGAATAACAAGGTATTCCAAGGCATGAGCCCTCACCAATTTGAATGGTTAAAGCATTCACAGGGCATGAGCCCTCACCAATTGAATGAACTAGCATTCACAGGGCTTAAGCCCTCTCCAATTGAACGACAAGGCGTTCCAGGGCATGAGCCCTCACCAATTTATGATTATGCAATGAACTCCACTTGTGTATATCAACATACAACTCAACAATGCATATATACCGACTGCATAAACGACGACAACCACTACTCAACATGCATATATGTGAATATGACTTACACCTCAACAATTCAATTAATGATACTTCAATCTTTGAAATGATATTCAACAACATGTATAATTTATTTAATATAAATATGCATGACAGCCATCAATAATTCATCATACTTAATTCAACAGCTCCAGTAAAATAACATAATTAATTATAATCATGGTTCTACACCAAAGTTCAATCAACTGTATTCAAATACATAGCAAACAGCTTCAAGTACTGAGTAACTCGCCTCGCGAGTACATCTACTCGCTATGGCGAACTCCAGAAATGGGTTACTCGCTATGGCGAGTACAAGGCGAACGAGAAAAAGGGTGCTCTCGGAAGTTTTGACATTTTTCTCACTAAATCTTCATTTTTAAGCTCCCTATTCATCTTTTTAATCTAAAAATTGTCCCAGTCCTCTCTAAAAAGCTCCTGGCACTCAAAACTATCCAACTTACATCTTATAACAACAATTTGAAAATCAAGATCTCTCACTCACTTACTCGCTATGGCGAGTGGTTTTGCTCGCGAGGCGAGCTATGAAGATTGCTCACTCGCGAGGCGAGACAAGCTACTCGCGGGGGCGAGCAATGAATATCCTGTACGGGCAGAATGCAGGTTTTTCCCAAAAATCCCAATTTTCTCAATTTCAATTCCCAAAATAGTTTACAGATGTATAATAAATTGTTGTCTACAACCTGAATGCATTCTAACACTATTACAAAGGTTTCTACACTCTTTCAATCAAAAATCAAAGAATTAAAATCTAAACCCAAATTCCCAATTTCTAGTAGAACTATGCTAAACCCAAAATCAGAATTACATAACCATCATTATTGAGAGATAGTCCCACCCTTACCTTGATTTGATGAACAAAACTCTCCAAAAATCAGAATCTCCCTTCTAGGCTCTTCCCTTGGTTTTTCTCTCAAAAACTCTGTTGTACGTGAAATGCTTCTGACTGACAGTTTCTATTTTTTTTATTTTTTTAACTTAATGTAACCTCCCAATATTACTTAACTCCTCATAAACTCTATTAATTCTTATTTAACCCCCAAAACTCCAAATAATTATAATTCCCACTTAAACTATTAAATACTACAATAAATCATTTAATAAAATATAACACACCACATAATCAACAATAATTATTTAAAATCATATAAAAGACTCCAAATAAATCAGAAATAATTAAAATAACGACTAGGGCGTTACATCATCAATCATGAACAACATCATATAACATCATATTCATCAACATATACATTCATATAATAATTCATCAATTAAAGATATTCACGTTAAACCAAGATAGATTCATCACAACATAGGTTAAATACTCTTAAACACCTTAATTGAAATCATAGTGCACAAGCTTTGAAGTTTGGAGACAATCCATAAGTTTTGGGTTGACCTGGAAATAGTTATGCGGAATTTTCATAAAATTTCACTAAGACCTCCTTGGAGTATTTTCATCATAACTCAAGAACCAAAACTCATTTTCAAGTCACACCAAAACCGCTGGAAAGATAACACAATTATCTACAACTTTCATGTTTACACCAAAGGCCAATTCAAAACATAAACATGTGAAAAAGATGCAAGAACATGAAACAAGCCATGTTGTCAGAGAGGAACTCGGGAAAAACCCATTTTTCAGCTCAAAATCTCAATTTTGACTTCCCTATGCCCAAATTTTATCCCAAAGTTTTTCTAAATATTTATATACATCAAAAAAGACTCAAAACCATATAAAACTTGACCCAAAACATTATTTTAGAAAATCATCAATTATCAAAAACATCGCATAACAAAAACAACAACAACCAGAAGTGAATTCATCAACAAGAACATTATACTTTACCAATTTAATCCACAATAATCACTTTATACAAATAGGCACTTATGGGTAGAAGTAGAAAAAGAGATTATACAAAAGATTATGAATGAAATCTAACCCTAATTTCTATAACATCAAAACTAACAACAACTACAAGGTTAAACCCTTTTTCAGAATTATACAACTCATTATTAGAGAAAGCTAGTCCCACCTCCTACAGCTTTCTCTTCTCTGACTCTTCTCTTCTCTTGGTTTCTCCCTTTTCTCCCAAAAACTGTTTTCACGTATTCTGTTTCTCTATTCTTAATCTCTCTTTTTATAAACCTAACATATTCTCCCTTATTCCAAATCTGCCCCTCACATATCAATATTCTATTTTAATATATATATATATATATATATATATATATATATATATATAAAATATTTCTATAACAAATAACAAATATATATCTACCCCAAATAACAAATATATCCCTATAACAAATATATTTTTACACCAGATAACATATATATTTCTACATCAAATAACAAATATATTTCTACACTAGATAACATACATATTTCTACACCAAATAACAAATATATTTCTACACCACATAACATATATATTTCTACACCAAATAACAAATATATTTCTACACCAGATAACATATATATTTCAACACCAAATAACAAATATATTTCTACACCAGATAACATATATATTATACTAATAAATACCAACATATAACATAACAAAATATCACTCATCAAAATAAATCGACTAAATTATAAAAAGACATCTAAACTCAATAAAATAAATAAATAATAAATTAGGGCGTTACAACGAACGTTTAGCTTTATCAACACCAGTCATATACGTAAACTGCAACAAATGATCGGAAATATTAGTAGAATCCACTCCAGCAAAGATAATACAAATTAAATGTGGAAATTAAACGAGTTGAGAAAAATGTTGTGTTCTCTTAATAAAAAAGAGAACGGGAATTAACTAGTTATGGAATATAGAATTGTCATTGTATAGATATAAATAAAAAAAATCCAGGCTTGAGAATTGAAGTTAAAAATATACATAATTTTTGTTGTAAAAATCAATGAGGTGAAAATGATGGAATTGAGGAATTCAAAATTTGTTGGCATCCCTACCACTTACCACTTAAGGAAACAACTGAAAGTAAATTATAATTAAAATATTCAATAGGGAATACACATGTTTAGATGACTAGACTTAAGTCTCATGAAGGAACACATACAAGCAACTTCCTCGTTAAGAATCTTATGACGAAAACCAAATATGTGTTTCTACATTTTTTCTTAAAGTAGTTCCTAGTACAATGAGGTAAACTATATGTCCAAATGAAACAATCAAAAACAAAAATTGGAATATGCTCATTCAAAATGAATAAGGAGAAGGCCAACTTGCATGGGAAATTATAAAAGGGAACAACAAGGAAGGATAATGGTATTGTAGTTCTTTCTTTGTCTCTAGATTATCTTAGGTTTTGAGTGATCTCCTATATTCCTTAGATAGTTTTAGAGTGCAATATGTTCCGCTAGTCTAGGATCAATTCTCACTTGTATTAAAAAATTTATGCATAAAATCTTTTTTAAAATCCTTTTCAAAGCTCTTTTTGATAAAAAAATTCGGGGATTGTTGAGTGGTTTATTTTAAGTCATTTTCATATTTGTTAGTTTATTTTAGTCAAGATTCTTTTTGGTTAAATTTTGTTCTGTTTTGTGTTTTGTTTTTATTTTCTGTTTTTAGTTAGTCGTTTCTGTGAAGAAAAAAAATCCACGCCAACTATGAGGTATTGGTCCTTTAGCTTTATTGAAGAAGATGAGGTTCAACCACAAATTCTTGAATATGAAGGGGCTGAGCATATAAGTGACTACAATTGAATAAATTTCATGTCCACAAAAACACCAAATGTTGGCTATGGCATGGGAAATTTTTTTTTTTTTTTGAAAAAAACCATACACTTGAACTCCTTTTTGCTGAAGTCAATGATTATTTGGATAGGCATGCAGCTAAGCTAGATTTCATCATTGGTTATAATCTGAAAATCTAAACCAAAAGAACCATATGGAGGAACTAGTTTAACAAGAGGAAGAGAGTATGGAGTTGGTAGAAAACTTGGCTCTTATGCTAAACAGTTTCTTGATCCAATCTGAATAGTCAAGCAATTCTATCAATAAAAGTATTGAGGCATATCATGTCTCAAGCCAAAACATAGAGTCTCATCTCAATGCATATCATCTAAAATGAGATGAGAACTATATGGAAAAAGCGGTTGAACAACATAATAAGGAGTTAGAAACTAAACAATGCCTTGATGAAAGAGCGGAAGAAAAAAATATTGTAGTCTTAGGAGTAGGAGTAGAAGTAGATAGTGTTGCTGAAACCCCAAGGGAAGAGGATAAAACAATTCATGTAGTTGTTAAGACTTAACTCTAGGTGTTTCAAGAAAAATATCCTCCTTAAGCTGAATTTTTAACACTTCAAGATATGGAGAAATCATGTTCCAATGGTCCTGTTCTGGGGGAATGGGAACACTTGCTACCATATCTTAAGTATATGGGATTTCTACCTAATGGAAAGAAGAGGAAGGAGGATATATTCTTCTTGTCATATTATCCACCCTAGCTTGGGTGTTGATTTGTTAAGCTAATGATAATAAAGAAGCGCTTAACGGATGCAACACTCAATAAATGGAGTGTTCACACTTCTATTTTTAATTTTTTTAACATTTGTGTCTACTTTAGTGTGTTTTTCAATTGCAGGATTGAAAATACAAAAAGATTCAGCTCTCGTTCGGAAGATGTACCTTCGAACAACAGACTCTGGTCAGGTGATAAATGTTGCAGAAAAGGAGTAAGTGGCCTCATATTTCAAATCCCAGAGAAAAATCTGAGTGGGACAAGTTATGAGCAGATGGTGTAACACCCCAATTTTCGCTAGGATTATTTATTTCTTTATTGTATTTATTTAATTGCTTATTTGATGTGCTTGATTTAGGGATTAGTGGATTTTTTTAGGCAATAAGGGTATTTTGGTCATTTGAAGAGTAAGAGCATTTTGGTAATTTTAGAATGTTCGGTATTTCAAATATTTGGGAGTGTAAGATCATTTAGCACTGTTAGTAGTAAATTAGGGTAATTAATATAATAATGGTGCATGAGTAATAGTGGGGATTTAAAAGAAGCAATTGTGTAGTAATATTTTATGAGTGATAGAAAGTTACTAAGCCCAATAGTGAGTTTGACTAAGCCCATAAGTATATAATTGAAGTGGTCTTTATAAAAATTAGGTCAATAACTCATTTGTCACAATTGAGAGAAAAGAGGCAAGTGGGAGACGATAGAAAATTGAGAAAAAGAGGAAGAAAGAAGAGTTTTAAGGGACAAGAAGATCTAGCATGGAGAACCTCAAAAGGGAAAGTAGATTGGAGCTTATAGCCAAACTTTTGGGATTTAAAGGTAAGGATAGAGAGATTATGTTCACATATTGAATTATAACCACTTATATGATATTTGGGTCAAGTTTGTCTTTGTGAAATTATGAAATTGATGTTGTTTTAAACTAATTTTCGTGCTCTAATTAAGTTGTTAATTTTGGGTATATGAAAAGTGGTAGAAACTTGTTGTTGTTGCATGAAATTAAATGTTTGATTATGATAAGTTGATAATTATGAGTTTTACCTTAATTGGATGAAAATCATGATGTTGTTGTTGAAAATTGTTAAGTTCATGATGTATGTTCTTGATAAATGATTGGGAATGTGTGGGTGTTGTTTGTATGAATTGTAACTGATAAGTTCCTAGTTTAAAAGTGATTATGTGATGTCGTTGAGTTTTGAAAAATTGGGTGAAGAATCATGAAATTAAAGGTGGAATCAGTGTTTTTATGTGTTATAAATGCTCATTTAATTTGTATTAACTATGGGTAATGTTCATACAACGATTTTGGGATGAATGAGGTCAAAAATGGGATTTTCACCCTTCACAAATATACACCATTCCTCCACATATTATATTTTAATTTCACCATCATTTTAACCTTCCACACCCAAAACCCATAAGCGTGCAAAAATGGTGTTGAAAAGATAAATTATTTAACTCGCTGCCCTAGTGTCATTGAAGAGAGCTTGAACTGAAAAGGGTAGATGTTGGGGCATCAACACAAATTTGCCAATATATCACTTTATCACCTAGCATGCATTTGAGAAGATCAATAATGAATAAAAGGTTTTATGGACGTAAATGAAGAAGAAGAGGAAATATCATTGGAGAAATGGGTTTTGAAGTGGGATTTCCAAGTTTTATTTCCTATAGTCCCGAATTACTTTTTTGGAGGCATAATCAAATATGCAGGGAGATATAGCCCTCCGCCTGAATAAATAGAGTTGGATATGTTCAAGAAGGATATTGAAGAACTCTGGGGAAACATCGAAGCATCTAGTTTCTAACTCGAAAATCTACTATAAGGAAACGATTCCTGTGTTTTCAGAACATACACTCTGAAACTTGTTGGTCCTATAACAACTCCAACACTTAAGTCGCAAAAAAGATGTACCATCCACTCTGGAAGCTACAACTTCAAAGAAACGAGTTGTTCATCACAAGGGAAAGGGTATTCTGACCGTGTCTATTGAGAAGGAAGAACAACAAAGAAAGAATTGTGCTTCAAGATAAGTCGTCCATGAATTGTCTAGTAATTGAGGAAAGAAATAGGAAGTTAAACCATCAAATAGAAGAAGTTGTAGCCTCAGATGTCGTTGCTATAACCTCAAATCCAAAGTTGCAACTTCCTAAGACAAAGAAAAAGAGAGGTTGTAACTTAATAAATCAAGGATGCAGCCTTCTAAGTACAAGTTACAATCCCCTAAAAAAAGTACAAGTTATAATCTCCAACTTCTAACCTGAAGGAGGAAGACACTCCAGCCCCAAAAAAAATAAAATAAAAAAGACCAGATCCTACAAAAACCTCAAATCTGCAACGACCTACAAGCTACAGAGAGCTGCAGCGCTGAAAGGCAAGTCTTGCGTTTACTGATGTGCGGATTAGGCAAGTGCACCAAATCGTTTACTAAGTAATAAAGTGATAAGTAGAGTATCGTATCCACATGGATTATCTTTTCGTCCAAACAATTCGTGTTACTTTTTTTTAGTTGACGATAAAATAATAAGAGTTAAAGGATTAGAGATTTGCAATTTTTATCTATTTGCAACTGAGCAAGTTACCTGTTTTCGTTGCATAAAAGTAAGTGGCGGTTAGGAATATTTCAATCCCCCCTATTTATTTTTTGGATATTAAATAAAAGTAATGTCGTGTTTATTTATCTTAGGTAGACTATATAAGTGATGAGGTCGTTGGGATGTTACTAACCTAATCGGTCGTCAAGTTGCACCTGCTCATCATGCGGTGATCCTTACGTGTGGGGTCTATACATCAAAGTCTTCATAAATACTCTTCTTCCAAGAGCCCCCAATAGCTCCTTCCCTGACATCCTCTTTTCTGGTGTTATTTGCAACTTTCTTTTCTTGATCTGCACGTGGTCGTTCTATGTCTTCATGGGAACTATAAGGATCGACTTCCTCCACGGCATAGCATTTAGTACCTGCATCTTGCCAAATGTTGTACTGTGAAATTTGATGTTTCAAGTGAACAATCTCTGATTCACACGTGAACAATCCCAATTCACTGCCTTCTTATTGAATCACTATCCGTGTAATTTCTACCTAAGACTCTCATAGTCCTAGATATGAGAGATCCCCATCTCACTTCCTCTCAATCACAATTCTAGTGATCGTCTTAAAAGTAACAACGGTAATGGAGACACTCTCCAATTCTAAGAATCAACTCGTGCTTACAACTTAACTACAGTCCAACTCTATGCCTCAACGTGATACAACAACGGCTCACATCAAGGACTCAAAAACCCTAATAAATGTCTTTTATCAAACGATGGTTTTGATCCAATACAACTCAACTACAACAAACCAACTATGTGCTTTGTATAATCAATTGTAACAACCAGAGAGGTATACAATAAAGCACAAGGCTTAACAAAGATACGAAACCCTAAAAGACTCTTTCTTAGATATGAACTTAGTAGAGCCTCAAAGCTATAGCTAAGCGGTAAGTTCTTGGTAGGACTCTTGTCATAGGAAACAACGGCTTGTGACCCTAAACTCTTCATAATCTTACCCCAAAAGTTCGGACTCTTTGTATTCTGAACAATGTGTCGTTACGACCTTAACACGATGGATGAGGTAACACTCCCTAAGACCAATTGGGTTGCAAGGAAGATGGAGAGATATATAGCCATATGAATCTCGGTTGCCAAATATTATTTGAACTGGCTATAGCGCTGAGTCACAGGAGTTGTACCAAGCTATAACTTTGTAAATCGCAGTAATGTTTTATCATAACTGAACTTAGTTTAAACCACACTTTCCATCTTGAGAATTTCTAAATCTTTTAAACTGTTTTACCAACTTAACTTTTTAGATTTATTGTTGGGACAAATGATTTATTTTATTTTCTTACAAACAAGTTTTATGCTGAAAAGCTACACGAAGCTATAGATTTACAGTCCCTATGATATCAATATCTTTTTATAATATAACCTGGACTGTGTTTACTTACACTAAGTATTTCCACCTCAAAAATACTCATATTGTTTTGGGAGACACTAATGTTCAAGCTCAAAGAACGTGCTTCTAGTTAAATGTTGGATCTGTGAAAGCTTCTATCAAGCTAGAGTCCGATTTCCTCAGCCTATAGCTTGGGGAACAACTGTTCTGAACTGTATGAAGGGCCATCTAGGCCTTAGAAACATAACACAAACATTATTATATGAATTTAGGAAACATAATTATTTTCAAATTTAATAGTCCACAATAAAGGTACATATATTATTATTATTTTTGGTAGAATACAAATATTATTCAATGATTTAAGGAAAGATAATTATTTTAAAATTTTTTTAGTGGATAATGCATCCGACATAAACCTTCAAAGCACGTCACAAATTTAGGATATAACGGTTGTGGACAATCACGTTTATTCTCACAAGGAATATTAGCTGCATTGTCAAAACACAAAATAAAATATTACTAGAAGATGATAAAATAGTGTGTATAATATAAACTAGAAAATTTAAAAATGGTGTGAATAAAACTTACTTTGTTTGGTATCAGCCAAAAAAAGAGAAAGAAAGATGATCAAAACACTAACGAACATGAGTATTTGAGCCATGTTTTAACTCCTTTAATTGTAATGTAAAAGTATTTTTGATCTCTAAATAAGTAAAACTTCAAGCTCTTTTAATTTTAATTAAATGCTTTTTAGAACTTAGGAGTTGCAAAAGTCAATTATAATAATGTAATTTGTTCATTATTTTCTTTATTAAAATATATTATATATATATATATATATATATATATATATATATATATATTAATTATTTATATTTTAGCATCTTGTGATATATAGGAGGAAATCCAAAAAGAGAAACAACAATAATGAATCTAAAGAAAAAAGGTGCCTTAATAACAGATCCAAGGGGTAACAACACCCTTTTTTTTACAAACTAAAATAATATAGAGTTATTTTTTATATCTTTCTATATCAAAGTTAATATAAATTAAACGTGAAAATTACACGAGTTGAGAAAAATGTTGTGTGCTCTTGATAAAAAAGAGAACGAGAATTAACTAGTTATGGAATATAGAATTGTCATTGTATAGACATAAATAAAAAAAATCCAGGCTTGAGAATTGAAGTTAAAAATGTACATAATTTTTGTTGTAAAAATGAATGAGATGAAAATGATGGAATTGAGGAATTCAAAATTTGTTGGCAACCCTACCACTTACCACTTAAAGAAACAACTGAAAGTAAAATATAATTAAAATATTCAATAGGGAATAAATATGTTTAGATGACTAGACTTAAGTCTTGGGAAGGAACACATACAAGCAACTTCCTTGTTAAGAATCTTATGAGGAAAACCAAGTAAGATAATACTTTATGATAACCAAAAGAGTGTAGTGCAAAAAATATTAATAAAATCTTAAATAAGTGTTTCTACATTTTTTGTTAAAGTAGTTCCTAGTACAATGAGGTAAACTATATGTCCAAATGAAACAATCAAACACAAAAATAGGAATATGCTCATTCAAAATGAATAAGGAGAAGGCCAACTTGCATGGGAAATTATAAAAGGGAACAACAAGGAAGGATAATGGTATTGTAGTTCTTTCTTTGTCTCTAGATTATCTTAGGT
This sequence comes from Medicago truncatula, assembly GCF_003473485.1. NCBI lineage: Eukaryota > Viridiplantae > Streptophyta > Magnoliopsida > Fabales > Fabaceae > Medicago > Medicago truncatula. The sequence goes on from NC_053047.1 coordinate 30,386,533, forward strand.
TTTGAGTGATCTCCTATATTCCTTAGATAGTTTTAGAGTGCAATATGTTCCGCTAGTCTAGGATCAATTCTCACTTGTATTAAAAAATTTATGCATAAAATCTTTTTTAAAATCCTTTTCAAAGCTCTTTTTGATAAAAAAAATTCGGGGATTGTTGAGTGGTTTATTTTAAGTCATTTTCATATTTGTTAGTTTATTTTAGTCAAGATTCTTTTTGGTTAAATTTTGTTCTGTTTTGTTTTTATTTTCTGTTTTTAGTTAGTCGTTTCTGTGAAGAAAAAAAATCCACGCCAACTATGAGGTATTGGTCCTTTAGCTTTATTGAAGAAGATGAGGTTCAACCACAAATTCTTGAATATGAAGGGGCTGAGCATATAAGTGACTACAATTGAATAAATTTCATGTCCACAAAAACACCAAATGTTGGCTATGGCATGAGGAAATTTTTTTTTGAAAAAACCATACACTTAAACTCCTTTTTGCTGAAGCCAATGATTATTTATAGACATCCAGCTAAGCTAGATTTCATCATTGGTTATAATATGAAAATCTAAACCAAAAGAACCATATGGAGGAAACCTCTTTTGCAACCATAGCAATATTTTCCTTTGTTTCAACTTGTTTAGCACTTCCTTGGCCAATCACGTTAATTCATACACCCATGTTTTTGTTTTATTCTCTATACTAACCATATTAATTGAACAATAATAATAAAGGCTTAAATATGCAATCCGTCCCTGTAATTTGGACGCGTTTTGATTTTCGTCCTTGTAAAAAAAAAAAGTTTTAAAAACATCCCGGCAAAAATTTTTTTGTTTTCAAAAGGTCCCTGGCCCCACTTTTTTGCTGACATGGGATGGTTTTGGCCAGGTGGCAGTTGCTGAATGTGTAACTTTTGCCACGTGGCAGTCCACGTCATTAAAAATTCAATTTTTTTTTAAAATCTGAAAATTATTTTTTAAAATTAAAAAATCATAAAAAAATTCCTATTTTTTTTTTTAAAATATGAAGAAAAAAATTGGAAATTAGTGTTTTTTAAATCTAGAAATAAATTTTTGAAAAATTAAATTAAATTATTTTGACCTTAAATTATTTTCAGATTTTTTAAATTTAAAAAAAATGAATTTTCAGTATTTTGAAGAAAAAAATTAATTAAAAATCTAAAAATTTAATTTTCATATTTTTTCCGATTTTTTAATTTTTTTATGATTTTTATATTTATTTTCGGATTTTTTAATTTAAAAAATGAATTTTTAGAATTTTGAAAAAAATAAACAAAAATTAATTATGTGGCATGCCACGTCAGCGCCACGTGGCAAAAGTTGCACAGTCAGCAACTGCCACGTGGCCAAAACCATGCCACTTCAACTGAATAGTGGGACCAGGGACCTTTTTAAAACAAAAAATCTTTTACAGGCACGGATTGCATATTTAAGGCAATAATAAAACTACACTATTTGACTTAATAAATAACAAACGATAATTAATTTAAAATGACTCTAAATTAAATGCTAAACTAATAAAAGTAGACTAAACTTTAATTAAAAAGACTCTAAAAATAGTGTATGACTGACTGTCATCACAACCTCAAACTTGAATCATTCCTTGTCCTCAAGGAATTCACTTGTAATATTGACAATCGACAATAAAATAACAATTACCTAATCAAGCGATAGTACCCAAAAGTTCATCTCCCTACTAGCTAAAAATGAATTAGTTTGATTTGCTTGCATCCACCATACACAACTCCACTCAACAATTTGATAAGGTTTCACACACAGTCGACATGCAGGTCTATATATTACCATACACTTGAAAAGTTTCTAAACGTCAATCAAAATCATTGTCATTACACACTTTGAGGTCTTTAAGGGTTATAACGAGGCTTAAGTAAATGTGGGATAATATTTGGATAAGTAGGCTACACGAAATTTGAGTTAGGAACTCCTACGGAAATTAAAGCAAAGATTAAATCCCTCATTCACCCTTTGAAACAACAATTGTAAAGGTACTAGAGATTATTTGTAACTATCGGGACAATCGAGTTTGAAATTACTCAGATTTTTCTTCGTTTGTCACCTTCTTCTTTTCATTCTCGTTTGCTCTCTCTTTTTGTTTTTTTAGTACACCATTTTTGTGTATATTTTTCATGCTCTGTTCTTTGTTCTCTAGTACCCCACCAGAAACTTAGTTGGTTGCAAATTCCAAAAGCAACCCCAAACTCATTGTTTAGCAACACCCTACTCAGCCTAACTCAAATATAACATTTTGGGTTAAATCCTAAAAGTCTCTAGGCTAAATATGTAGTTTGTCACCGAACAAAAAGATCTAAACATACCGGCTCAATTTGTCTTTCAAAAAGGATAATTTCAAATTAAATAAGGGTAGGCTTCAAAGGCTCACAGGACCAAGCACTTTCGCCTCAATGTGTAAATGACAAAGACCAATCAATAATAAAGAAACAATGCAAGTTCTAGAAATGTAGTTGCACGGAACATTCTATATAAGTAAATTGAAAAATAAAATTTGGCTATGAACCTTACAGTGTTAGATTTCTGAGAGTTGTGACTACCTATCACATATGTCGTACACTTCGCCTTTGAATTTCAAGTCACTGCCTCCTTATGAACTTCTGGAATACCTCTTGACTACACAATTGTTACTAAACTGAAAAAAGTCAATAAACAAGCAAATCCATCAATAATAAACAAGTTTAGATTCAATTACCTAACAGGGGGTACACTGAGTTATCCAACTAAATAACACAACAATTAAAAGTTCAACTGACACAACTGACAAATACGATTTATTGGAAGAAAAAAAAGAAACTGATGTGGACTTTGATTTTTTTTTTTGTGTCCATCTTTTCACTTTTTTTTTTTACCAAATAGAAATACATTCTTCCTCTTTTGTTCACATAATTCTTCCTTGCTAATCAACTCTTCCTTTTTCTCTGCAACCATCATCACTACTTCAATCTGAAACGGATATAACTAACAAGAAATTTTTCTTTGTATACCAAAGAGGGGTTAGTGCAAACAACTATACAATAGCGAAAAATATTTACAGAATATATATAGATGCTCAAAACAATACAAATTGTCGCGATGTTTAAAATATCTAATCGCCAGTCTCCGGCAGCGGCGCCATTTTGATGTAGTATTTTTCTATCAATCAAAAGTAAGTATTTTTGTGTATATCGTCTCCATAGGGACTAGCATGATATTCAAGCCATTCAAAAATCAATATTGTTCTAAGTGTATGGATTTAAAATGTTTGTTTGTGTAAACCTATATAAACTATTTGACATAAAATAAATAGAGAAGAGATAGGGTCATTCCGCTTGGGGTCAGAGACACTCAACCAAGCGTAACAACTGCAACCTCTCGATCAAATAACGGATTCTAACTTTTTAAACGATATTATCACAATCACTCAACATCATCATTCGTGTCCAAATTGTGTCGTGATTTCCAAGGGACTATTTAAAACTCGATATCCCAAACTATTACACAATCACAAAGTCGATTAGATCGTTTAATCGACGATTTCTCAATCTATTAAACGACCCAAAAACATTAAGTTCTAGATTATAAGTGATTATCAAAGATTAACATCTATGTCTAGAGTGATAACTTAAGATAGATTGTTATTCTATTTCTTAGATTCAAAAGCATTTTTCAATATCATTTTGAATCTCAATAAAGCATTAAATACAAGAATAACAACAATATTGAATAAATAAGCTAGAACCATGTATTAAAAGATCAAGAGTTTACGTAATAGCTTGTTTGAATACCTCAAAGCCACAAGAGTAGATGTAACTACATATGTCTATGATAGCTTTACAAAGGATGAAGAAAAGAGATGAAGATTCTATGTCTAGATCCATGATGTCTCAACAAATCTTGGGTTAAATCTACTCTTAACTACCTTGCTTTATGTTTCTCTCTAAAAATGCTATGTCTCAAAGAAACCAACTCTTGGTTCCAAAAAAATGTGATGCTGCCTCCAAAACGTGATACTCCTGTGCGGCTATATATCTTTTTTCTGTGCTGATGCCTTTCAATATATAATAATCCTATGGCCTAGTTGGAAACCTCTTCTCCAATTGCCGTGATGCTCATGCTCGGTCAACAAAGCCTCTTGGGTCAAAAGCCCAAATTGATTTATCAATTAATTTTAGCACACCTCTGTTGCAACCATAGCAATATTTTCCTTTGTTTCAACTTGTTTAGCACTTCCTTGGCCAATCACATTAATTCATACACCCATGTTTTTGTTTTATTCTCTATACTAACCATATTAATTGACCAATAATAATAAAACTACACTATTTGACTTTTTTTTTTTTTTAAGACACAAAAATGGAATATATTACTATGAACATTGTAATTGTTGAAGCACAAGACATGCCAAAACAATCACAAAAAGATTACAACCCTGTCAAAATTACATCAAAGATAGTCAATGCCCATACATAGAAGCGGGCTCGACCACCAACTATGTGTACCAAAAATAAAGACTATGTTGCTAGCTTTCAACCACCACAATGTATTTGATTTTACTTTATCTAACAATAGTGATATAGAACTTTGACAATTCTGAAATAACCTATCATTTTGTTCTTTCCATAAAACCGATACACATTGAAACCAAATCAAATGAAATAATGATCGACGCGATTTCAAAACACCTGCATATTCAATAAATTGCACACAATGATCTGAAATAGTATGAGAATCGACCCCTTCGACACCAAGCCAAGCCCGCACCAAAGGCCACAAAGCACCAAAAATTGGACAAGACAAAAATAAATGATTCACATCTTCAACCTGCCCGCATCCCGTTACACAAAACCGATTTTCCACAGATATAATCCCACGTTCCACCAAATTTGATTTTGTAGGTAAACGATCCCTCAATAGTCGCCAAGCAAGGATAGAAACTTTTAAAGGAACCTGGTTATGCCAAATTAACTCCATATTTTGATGAACATGAGGTTGTTCCTGTGATGTCAACAAGTCATATACACCACGAACAGTATAACCAGAAATCTGATCCGGCAACCATATCCACCTGTCTGTTTCTGTTTCCTGCAAAGTAACTGTCAGTAATAAATCCCTACACTCTACTAACAATTCCTCCTCCCATACCCATAAACGACACCGTCACTGCCACGCCCCCCCATCACCCTCCACCCCCAACAAAAACATGTTCCGCACTGAAATAACTTTATTGACAGCTAAATCATAAAGCCGCCTAAAACGCACACACAACGGAACACTACCACACCAACAATCTCGCCAAAAATCGATATCAGCTCCATCCCCCACCCTCCTCCTAACACAACCTGAAAACCAGCCCTCCCCACCCTCACTTATCCCATCTCTAATCCTAACAATCTCCCTCCACCACGAAGAGCAACTCCGGCCCCCATCCTCCACGCCATACCTAGCCAACAACACCCTACTCCACAAACCTCACCTATCAACTAACAGCCGCCAACACAATTTCCCCAACAAAGCAATGTTAAACTCTCTCAACCTCCTAACACCCAACCCTCCATACTCCCTCCTCAAACACAAAGAACTCCAACCAACCCAAGAAATCTTTCTTTTATCCTCACAACCCCCCCAAAAAAAATTATTTAACAAGGATTCAATAGAAGAGATTATACCTGACGGAGCTTTGAAAAAGGAAAGTGCATAGACAGGAAGCGCAGTCAAGACAGATTTGAGAAGTATCAAGCGACCACCAAAGGAAAGGTACCTACTATGCCAACCAGACAATCTAGACTTTATACAATTAACAATAGGCTCCCAAAATAATAACCGGCGCGGATTACCTCTAATCGGGAGGCCCAAGTATAGAAACGGAATTTTACCCACTTTGCACCCCAACACAGAAGCCGCCTCAGACAACCAAGAGGCATTAATGTTGACCCCAACCAGAGAGCTTTTATGGAAATTAACTTTCAATCCAGACATAGCTTCAAACAAAACGAGACCAGCCCTCAAAGCACGAACATTAGCCCAACTTTTATTCCCTATCAAGAGCGTATCGTCAGCAAATTGAAGATGAGACACCACTACAGAATTAGCGCCTCCCACACTGTAACCCGTAAAGACATTTGCTTCAACCATAGCTTTCATCAAGATATTTAACCCTTCTGCAGCTAACAAAAACAAGAAAATTTAAAATGACTCTAAAATAAATGTTAAACTAATAAAAGTAGACTAAAACTTAATTAAAAAGACTTTAAAAATAGTGTATGACTGACTATCATCACCTCCTCAAACTGAATTTTTAACACTTCAAGATATGGAGAAATCATGTTCCAATGGTCCTGTTATAGGGGAGTGGGAACACTTGCTACCATATCTTAAGTATATGGGATTTCTACCAAATGGAAAGAAAAGGAAGGAGGATATATTCTTCTTATCATATTATCCACCCTAACTTGGGTGTTGATTTGTTAAATTAATGACAATAAAGAAGCGCTTAAGGGAGGCAACCCTCAATAAAGGGAGGGTTCACACTTCTATTTTTATTTTTTTAACATTTGTGTCTGTTTCAGTGTGTTTTTCAATTGCAGGATTGAAGATATAGAAAGATGCAGCTCTCGTTCGAAAGATGTACCTTCGAACTGAAGACTATGGTCAGCTGATAAATGTTGCAGAAAAGGAGTAAGTGGCCTCATATTTCAAATCCCAGAGAGAAAATCTGAGTAAGGACAAGTTATGAGCAAAAGGTGTAACACCCCGATTTTCGCTAGGATTAATTATTTGTTTATTGTATTTATTTAATTGCTTATTTGATGTGCTTGATTTGGGGATTAGTGGAGTTTTTTTAGGCAATAAGGGTATTTTGGTCATTTGAAGAGTAAGAGCATTTTGGTAATTTTAGAATGTTCGGTATTTCAAATATTTGGGAGCGTAAGATCATTTAGCACAGTTAGTAGTAAATTAGGGTAATTAATATAAGGCTTAAATATGTATTTCATCCTTGCAATTAGGGGTCGCTTAAAAATTGGTCCCTGTAATCGCTAATCCTGACAATTTACCCTTGCATTGTTTAATCATTTAAAATTTTGTCCCTCTCCCCACTTAATCACTGCCACGTCACTAATTTGATGACGTGACAATCACTGCCACACATGAAATTCCAATTTTACCCCCGGGTTTCCAATTCTTTCTTCAATATTTTGTCCTCTTCTTAAGGGCAAAATTGGAATTTCATGTGTGACAGTGATTGTCACGTCATCAAATTAGTGACGTGGCAGTGATTAAGTTGGTCAAAGGACGAAATTTTAAATGATTAATGATTGCAAGGCTAGTTTGCAAGGATTAGCGAATACATGGATCAATTTTTAAACGATCCTTAATTACAAGGATGAAATACATATTTAAGCCTTAATATAACAGTGGTGTATGAGTAATAGTGAGGATTTAAAAGAAGCAACTGCGTAGTAATATTTTATGAGTGATAGAAAGTTACTAAGCCGAAGAGTATATAATTGAAGTAGTCTTAGTAAAAATTAGGTAAATAGCTCATTTGTCACAATTGAGAGAAAAGAGGCAAGTGGGAGAAGAGAGAAAATTCATAGAAAGAGGAAGAAAGAAGAGTTTTAATCCACCTCATCTATATCTTCTTTAGATTTAGATGATGTACCCCTAGGCCAAATATACTCAACCATAAATAAAGGCCTTTCACCATCCACCAAACTCCACAAAAAGCCTACTCAAACCATTCCATATGAGCCAATGAACCCTAGTGTTGATGAAAGGATAGGGAACATGTCAGAAATGAGAATCAAAGTCTGCGAGAGACTACCCCCTAACCATCCTTTTCAACCACCAATGATTCAACCCCTTAACTTTATTCCTGCTGAAGTTAATCCACAATCAACATCACAACACCCCACTTCAACTAACCAAGAGCCCGAAACGTCTAACTCAAAAAAAGCCTCTAAAGTAGCTTCAGATGAAGTTGCTTTAGAAAGCCCACAACAACAAACACCAAACACACAAATGGCCTCAATGACCTCTGTCCCTGAACATGTTGTTTCAGAATCTTCTGTTGCTGAACAACATGCTTCTGAACAAACTACATCACCCTCTATTCTTGAAACTGTCAGTGAACCTGACTTTATGATCACATCAGAAGCTTCTGATGTTGAGGTTGAGAAATTAAACTCTTCCTCTAATGTGATTATAGAGTCTGTTTCTGACCAACCTTCAACAACCAACAATCAGACTCCAACCTCCACAAACAATCAACCTTTATTATCAAACCTAGCTATCCAACCCCTAGCTCCTGCCAAACCAAATATCCCTTCTCCACCCACATTGTTTCTTGATTCTACTATCTTAGCAGGCGTGTGTGAGAATATATTTAAGGAGTTGAACAATCTGGTTCAAGTAAGGAATAACCTTCTTCACAAGGATAGTTATGAGAAGCTGTGGAAAACGTTAAAGGAGAGAGTTGACTTCGTCTTGAATAAGCTACAGAGAACATGTATGGATGATCAAGACTTAGCTCAACAAAAGCTTCAAGACTAGCTGAAAGGTATTGATAGCAGTCTGCAACAAGTTAAAGTTCTCAAAACTTGGGTGCAAAATCCTTTATGCTTGAGAGAAATGAATGCTACTGATTTCATTCCTACTGGTGTGCATCCCAAAGAACTGGATTTAACCTTCCTGCATAAGATACACTTCAAGTCAGCCTCTTCTAAACTAGAATTCATGCAAAGGAATGCAGAACTTGAAAAGGAAAACAAGAAGCTAAGAAAGGAAGTTCTTGAACAGAACCTACTATTGCTTGAGTATAAGTCATCCACATAAGCACAGTTAGAAGAAGCAAGGGTCAGAGAAGAAAAATTGCTTAAGAGTAATGAAGTCTTCAAGCAAGAAATGAAGCAACAAGCAGATGAAACACAGAGAATGATGAAACAAATGATGGAGATGTTCCAAAAACAATCCCAACCTTAGTTGCACACCTATTAGATTGTTTATTTGTGTTATTTGTTTTCTGCTCATATCTTTATGCTTCTGAATCACTGCTTCTGACCAATTTTGTGTGCTTCTGAACTTCGTCTATGCTCTGATATATAATTTGCTTCTGAAATTATTTATTTACAGAATTTCTCACTGTTTTTATCATCTCTTTCTTTTTGTCTTTATTTTATACTTTTTGTTGATGACAAAAGGGGGAGTAAATGTATAGTATTTATAGGCACTGAGTCCCATTAATTTAATTATAATCAAGTTAAATTAATAGGACCTTCTTCTTATCTCTTAGTCTATTAATGTGAGATTATTCTGAGAGTTATTGCGCTTTTAAATGATGAATTTAATTAACATGGATAGAACTCAGGGGGAGCTTACGAACCTCACCTTAAAGTACTATTGGACTCAGGGGGAGCTTACAAACCTCATACCCTTATAGTCAACTTGTTAATTAGATTAACAACAATTGCACTTTTTAAATACTAATGTTTGTCATCATCAAAAAGGGGGAGATTGTTGGAAAAAATGTGTTTAACATTACCCTTTGAGAGTTTTGATGATAACAAGGTATTAAAAAAATTGTCAATTGGATATTCTAATATTTGTTCAAGTGTACAGGACCATAGACAAAAATTTGACATCTTAGAAAGGTTCTCGAAGAACAAAAGAGAGAAAATGAATCAACAAATAGGAAGCTTGAAGCATCTGAAGAGAAGCGCTTCTGAAGACAAAAGTGCTCCTGAAGTGATGACGCATCAGAGGCAAGTTCATCATAAGCATCTCATCAGAAGCTGAAGATCACCAGAAGTTGTCTCATCAGGAGATGCAAGACTTACAGCTTCAAAGGTTGTTCAATGGATTTAATCTCGTCTAAGCATTGCAGAAGATTGGAAGAGTAAAGCAACGGCTATTTGAAAGCATTTGAAGGCATTGCATGCTTGTTCTTCAAAGAGCGTTAACAAAGTACAATTGTACGAAGTGTACAACCACTATCTCCACTACTTTGTTTTTGTCCGTGCTACAAGACAAGAAAAATAGCTCTACCTGCAACGACGTTCCTTCACAATGGGAATGGATTTGAAATTGATCCTTCATAGGATAATAACTATATCAGGCAAAAGATCATTGGTGATTGATCAAAGCTTCAAACGACTCTATTTTGATATGCTGGCAATTCACAACGTCTCTTTCACACCTCTATATAAAGGAGTGAAGACTTAGAGAATGGAAATGCATGAAAAAGGACTCAACAACAATTTACAAAGTGCCAAAACTTTGCTGAAATTGTTCTTCATTCAAAAGTTCACTTAAAATTTCTTATCAACTTTCATATCTTAGAAATTCTAGAGTCTTAAGAGTCTGTATCTGATTTGTATTGTGAGCACCACTAATTGTATATCAAGTGTTCGACCTCAAACATTTTTCTTGTAATTCTGTTTGAATTTAGAAGTCTCTTGCAGTTGTGATTGAGCATTAGAAGTCTCTTGATTGTGTTCAGGAGCATAGGAAGTCTCTTGCAGTTGTGCTTGAGCATTTGAAGTATCTTGCTAGTTTTAGCAGTGAGCAATTGTAATTAGATATTACTTAGTGAACTCTCCTTGGAAGTGCAAGGGGGACAGGACTGACTTCCGGTTTGTGGAAGGAACTTGTATAATTGCTTTGTGTCTTTCTTCTTTCTCTCTCTCTCTATTTTAATCCGCTGCATCTATTCCTGAACATCACTTCAGAAGTAAAACTCTATCTGCTTCTGATCAGTGTTTTCAGCTTAGGAGAAAAAGAAGAAAAAGCCAACACAATTCAACCCCCCCTTCTTGTGTTTTTCTCACCTTCAGACACATCATCAAGTGTCACTGTCATCTTCCCCATCGGAAGATGGAAACTAGAGGTATCCTTGTGCCATCTATCAACAAAGGCAGAAAGCAGTCTATGGTAAAGCATAGTATACCTGACATCATATTGTGATTAAAGATCGGTGGCTCTTAGGGAATCTATGAACCATCGTGCTTGCATCCGATCCTTGTTTTCATTATCATGTCACCCACCCACCCTCCCCCCTGTAACAGCCCGATTTTCGTTAGATTTGTTTTTAATTATTTTATTGTGTGATTATTTTTTGCTTGTGTGTGATTATTCATCATTGGGTGCATTTTCATGGGTTTCGTGCTAGAGGGGTAAAATTAGTAATTTTGGTGAGAATTATTTTTAGCGTTTAGTGAGAATCATTATTTTACTACGTTACTAGGGTAGTAATTAGTATTTTACCGTTAAGTGACCGTTGTTAGTATTTTACCGCTAAGAGATCGTTAATAGCATTTTACCTTTGTGAGTGTAGAAACATTTTAGAATTCAGTTGGAGTGGGTTAAGGTCCATTAAGTTTTAGGGTTAAGCCCATTAAGAGAATAGACTATTTAAGACTTGTCTTAAGAGAAAATATCACACAATTTTCATTACATAAGATATTTTGAGAGAGTTAGAGAGAGAAAGTGAAGGAAAAGCGGAAAAAAGGGTTAGAGAGAAGAAGAGCTTGAAGATTCAAGAATTGAAGAGATCCTAGGAGCTAAAGTGAAGCTTGGGCTAGGAATTGGTGATAATTAAGGTAAGGGGGTTAGAATTCAATCATAATCATTTTAGTGTAATTTCTCAATTGTTGTATGAATAAGTGCTTAATTGAGTAATTGATTAATTGTTCATAAATGTTAGAATTCGTGCTCCAATTATGATGGTATGTTTGAATGCATGAAGTTGTTGATAATTGAATTGTTGTTGCTGAAATTTCATGTTCAAAGTATGAGAAAGTGATATATGTTGAATTATGCTCAAATTGTTGAATTATGCTATGTTGTTGTTGAATTGTGGTAAGAATCATGTTCTATTGATGTTGTTGTTGCTAAGTGATGTTGATGTTAATGAGTCATGGCTTGGGTATTCATAATTCATGATTTGTGGATGAAAAATGAGTTGTTGTTGGTAGTTTGGTAAAATTGGTGAATTGGTTCAAATGTCATTGGTTTTCATGTTTGTTGTGTTCTTGTGAATCAATTTAGTTATATTGACCTGTAAACAACCTCTGGAAACACATTTGGGCATTGAGAGATTAAAATTGAGGATTTTGGGTGCAAAGGGGTTGAAACCCGTAATATTTTTCTGCAGAACTATGATTGTTCGCTTAAGCGAACGCGTAACCGAACATGCATAGTAGTTCTGGAACCCGGTCGCTTAAGCGAACCGGTAAGCGACCCGTAAACGTACATTACTGGTATCTACTGGAACTTGTTCGCTTAAGCGAACCAGGTGGTCGCTTAAGCGACGGTGAGCGATCAGTATGCGACCAGTAAGCGTACATTACAGGTAGTTACTGGAACTCGTTCGCTTAAGAGAACAAGGTGGTCGCTTAAGCAAACACGCCCAGTTCCAGCAACTTTGATTTTTCGTTCCGGGTCTTAAGGGGCCAATTCGAGCTTTGTAAAATGATTCTTTCAACTTGTTTAACTATTGTTTGAACCCCTAAACCTACTTAAACATGTTTAGCTCATTCAAACTTGGGATTTTCCGTTTTGGGTTGAAACTTGCATAATTTTTGGGAATTCCGGATTTTGATGAATTGAACTTTTACGAAATGAATGAGATTATAAGTAAAGCCTACAACTCATATAGACTTAGGTAAGGCTTGTAATGTTGGTCAAACATCTTAATCATGTTAAACGTGAATTTCGGGTGGGAATGTGAAAATGTTAACTTGGGTTTTATCATTCGAACTTAAGCTAGTCTTTGAACTAATGTTTAATATTTTGTAAGCATCTTAAGCTCTTGATTACATGATTGATTAAGATTGTTTGGTGAGTTTTCAACTTTATATTGGTACCTTACTTGAGAGTTATCAATGTTGGTCGTTTGCCATTTGATACGGTTTTATCGGAAATAATTTTTTTAAGTCAATTTATCTTGTGACTTTTGTGATTAGTTTCATTTGACTCAATGATAATGTATGAATGAATTGTGATATGTTGATATGATATTTATCATAAGATGTTGTATGTTCTCTTACTTGGATTATGAGACAATTAGATTGGTGAAACTACATGAAGTAGTTAATTAATGAATGTGTGTTGATGAACTGTGATAGTTTGGTGATGACTATTAATTGAATAATGACATGTTGGTTGTGTGGATGTGAATGCTCGATAGTGCAATTGTTGTTGAAGTTGTGAAATGTAATTGGAGGTTTACTTTTACATTGTGTTGTTGTAAATTGTAGAGTTGCATTATTTGGTCTTTGCTATGTCCATGCATCATTGTCATATGTGAAATGTAAAAGGAGGTGTACTTTTACATAGTTGTGCGTAAGAGGAGGTGTACTCTTACAAATGATGTGCGGTTGGAATCATGGGGTAACGGCCTAGACGTTGTTGTTCTTGGTACCACATGCATGTAGGTGTCGGAGTTAGGCGCATTGCATAATTAACATGAGTTGAATTGTTGCATGCGAATGGTAATTGTTGAAGTTTGTGAATGAATATTTGTTGAAGTTGTGATGATTTGTGAATGATGTGATTTGTGGATAAATGTGCTTGGTGAATATTTGATTGTATCATTTTGAAATGTTATGTACATATTGAATTGACTGTTTATGTTAAGTGTTTAGAATTGATTTATTCATGCTTAACTACTTATGTGGATTATGATTGATGTAATACTTACCCCTAGTGGTTTTGACCGCCTACCTGTCTGTATGGATGGGTAGACGCTGTGCAGGATTAGTTCCCCCGGTGAGTTGATTGATGCTTGGTTGGATATCGGGAGCTAGGGTCTAGGATAGGCTATGATCTAGGCGTCTATTTGTGGGTCTAGATTATTTGTTTGGATTATTTATTCATGTTGGAGGTTTACCCATTGTGGGGACTTGGAGAACATTATGTTGATGTACTTTTGATATCATGACATGTATGTTTTGGAGTATTTGGTTTATGTATCCGCTGCGACTGTCGAGATTTTTATACATGCATGTTGTTTTAGATTTTGTATGATGACGTAACGTCTATTTCTTAAATATATGTTTTATTCGCGAGTTTTATCGTTTTAATAGAAATAGGGCGATACACCCCCCCCCCCCCCCCCCCCCCACCACACACGCACTTTTTCTGTTGTTTATGACCTTTAAATTGCCACGCACTGGAAAAATAAAAAACATCACAAAAATCAGAATGATACATGCAAAAAATTAGCATCAGTTTACAATAATTAAAACAAGATAGGATTTCAATTTAAATTGAAAACACAACATAATTAATAAAATGTGTAAAGTCTTACCCTTCCATCAGACATTCTTCGGGCCACATGAACGTGATATATGGTTAGCACAGACAAGTCATGTGGGCCACCAGGATAGTTTTCTAGCTGCTCTGGCTCCGGTTCCAAACCCACTTGCTCCTCCACCTTCTCATTGTCACCCTCCACCTGCTCCCTCTCTCTCCAGCTGATACTGCTTGGGTTGGGGCTTGTATTGTGGCTCATGATCGTTCATCTGAGATTTTCCCTCGCAATCAACACAGCGTGTCCTACCCCTACCACCACGCCGGCCCACTATCCCCTCTGCTTCATTCCTCTCCATTAGCTATCGCCTAACAGAAGCATTCATCGCTTGTCTCTGGTTTTTGATGTGATCCATACATGTAACATGCAAATCAAATATACACACAATTAACAAAAATCCACAAAACCTCCAACAAAAATAGAGCAGAAACTAGAACTGATACACTTCAGATTATACAATCTAAACAACAACAACCTTGTTCTGATTTTATAATCCGAACACATTCAGTGCTTCGGGAAAAAAAATCGAACCCAAACAGTTACATGTAGAGGGAATCAGACCTAACTTTGAGTTTGATGTTTGGTGAAGCTTGAAATGTGATGATTTTGAGCAAAAAAACTGCCAAGATTCACCCAATGTGTGGTTTTCGGATTTTGGGGTGGGAGAGAAGTTTTAGGGCAAATGTAGAAACCGTATAAATGGGAAAAAAAATTTCTGATTTTGAGTTATATATAAAGAGTATTCGGAATTTATAATCCAGAATGCTATTGGGATTATAGAATCCGAACAAAGGGTATTTTCAAAAAGGAAAAAGAAAAAAAAAAAAGGCGTACGAGATGCTTATAGGGTGGGAAGAATAATAATCAAACAAAAAATGCAACGGGCCTTCAAAGCCCATCTATCTTTTTTATTTTATGTACTAGTGAGAGCATTCTTTTTTTTTTTGAATTTGAAAGAATGTACTAGTGAGAGCATATTCCTCTAATCATCCCTAACCTTGAGATACGAACACTGTAGCATCTTGGAAAAAACACTATATGAATGAAGGTGGAAGCTTGAAACTATCATGTGATTTGATTAGTGAAGAATAATGGTATAAGTTATCCGTGGCTTTTATTAAGCATAGTAAAGAAATATGGAGAAGATGTTTTAATGTGAGACAACATGACCTACAAGAATCGATTTGGCTCATTGTAAAAGCTACAAATATTGGCTTCACCTAGAATCGATTTTGGATCGCAAGAATCAATTTCACTTCAACCATCAAAACTTCTTTAGAAAATAAAAACTCGTGTAGGGGCCAGCATATTTTTTAATATTGGACCACTTGTTATTTACAAGCCCGTGATCTATCTATGCTTATTCGCAAAGATAGATTAATAAGAACAAGAAAAGAGAGAAAATGAAGTTAAAATATAGCAATAGATACGAACAAGTTGAAGCAAAAAAAAATTGGATTTTGTCCTTTTATATGCTTTTGAATAGTTTAATCAAATAGATAGACCCCAATACCTTCACATTACTATTGTATATTTGGATGATTGATCCATCCTATCCTACCATCATACTTTTTTCCTTTGGATGGATTTGTTGTGGTAATAAACAATTAGAAGGCATAGGATAATCAACGCATAAAGATAAATAATACATTTGCCCTATCAAGATAAACTTTCCAAAAAATTTACATAGTTTTTTTTTGTCAAGTAGCATAGTGGTTAGAATTCATCTTCTTCAAATTGAATAAGTGGGTGTCCAGGGTTCGAACCCTGACCCATATGTATATAATAATGAATGTCCCTACTACCAACTGAGCTATGCTCACGAAGACAAAAAGAAATTTACATCGTTAATCATTCATAAACATTAAATCCTTCAAAATTTCTTAAAAAAATAATAATTAAATCCTTAAAAATATTAGACTTTAATTTTTTTAGAAGCTAAAATAAAATATCACTTTAATCATATGTACCTTAAAAGTTGTAGAAATGATGATTAATGATTGATTGATAGTCTAAAAATATTTCCGCTAACTATAGTACTCCCTCCAAAATTAATATAAGTAAATATTGTTGGAATAAAATGTGTTTAACGTTAACCCTTAAGAGTTTTGATGATAACAAATTATTAAAAATTGTCAATTGGATATGCTAATATTTGTTCAAGTGTACAGGACTATAGACAAAAGTTTGACATCTTAAAAAGGTCTTGGAAGAACAAATAAAGAGCAAATACATCAACAAAAAGGGAAGCTTAAAGCGTCTGAAGAAAACTGCTCCTGAAGATAAAGCGCTCTTGACGTCATCAGAAGCAAGTTCATCAGAAGCAAGTTTATCAGAAGCTGAGAATCACCAGAAGCTGTAGTTCATCAGAAGATGCAACTTAAAGCTTCAAAAGTTGTTTAACGGATTCAAACTCTTCTAAAGATTGTAGAAGACTGGAAAAGTAAAGCAACGACTATTTTGGAAGGATTTGAAGGCATTGGATGCTTATTCTTCAAAGAGCGTTGACATAGTACGTTTGTACGAAGTGTACAACCACTACCTCCACTACTCTGTTTTTTGTCTCTGCTACAAGACAATAAAAATAGCTCTGCCTGCAACAATGTTCCTTCTCAATGGGAATGCATTTGAAATTGATCCTTCTTAGGACAATAACCATATCAGGCAAAGGATCATTGGTGATTGATCAAAAGCTTCAAACGACTCTATTTTGAATGTGCTGACAATTCAACGTCTCTTTCACACCTCTATATAAAGGAGTGAAGACTCAAAGTTTCAGAAGAACAATACCAAGAATTAACTGAGCCGAAACTCTGCTAAAATTGTTCTGCATTCAAAGTTCACTTAGAATTTCTTATCAAAGCTTATATCTTAGAAATTCTAGAGTCTTTAGAGTCTGTATCTGATTTGTATTGTGAACACCACTGATTGTATATCAAGTGTTCAACCTCAAACATTTTTTTTGTAATTCTGTTTGAATTGAGAAGTCTCTTGCAGTTGTACTTAAGCAATAGAAGTCTGTTGATTGTGTTCAGGAGCATAGGAAGTCTCTTGCAATTGTGCTTGAGCATTTGAAGTCTCTTACTAAGTTTAGTAGTGAGCAATTGTAATCAGATATTACATAGTGAACTCTCCTTAGAAGTGCAAGGGGGACAGGACTGACTTCCGGTTTGTGGAATGAACCAGTATAAATTGTTTGTGTCTTTCTTCTCTCTCTCTATTTTTACCCGCTGCAATTAGTTATGAACATCTCTTCAGAAGTAGAACTCTATCTGCTTCTGATCTGTGTTTTCAGTTAGGAGAAAAAGAAGAAACAGCCAACACAATTCAACCCCCTTTTGTGTTTTTTCTCACCTTCAAATATGATAGTTGAGAAATTGATTTATGATTTTATTTTTTTTCTTATATTTTTCAACTACTATTTTTGCCAAATACATTGACTATACTTTTAACAACATACATTAACTTTTTAACTAATATTTTTGCTTATATTTTTTTCCCAGATAGCGGGCATCAAAATTAATCTCAAATAACATTTGTTAGTTTATACACTTTTCTTCAAATGTAATGCATTTTATGACGCATGGCTAAACAAAATTTAGTAAATGAGATTTTGTCAAAAAAAAAAAAAAATAGTAAATGAGATGGTTTACTAAATATCTAATTTTAATGAATGTTATATTCCCTTAAATAAAAATGATATATTTTGGCATATTTAAACTATTCTTCTTTTTAACATTTATAAAAAAAATTGGTCAAACAAAACATTTATAATAAAAATCTAATTAATTTCTTACAACGTTGAACAAGTTTTTTTTTTTTTTTATAAAAGAACGGTCCAACAAGTTATACTTGATGTTGTTGAAGTTGATGTCATTTTATTAATTTTTAATCTACTTAGTAGTCAAATTATGAATTGTTAACATATTGTTAGATAAGTCACTACAAACCTAACTCAGTTGATAGAGACATTGTAAAATATAGGGGTCGGAATTCGAACTCTTAAAAATGTGAATTTCGAGCCATGAGACTAGTTGACAAAAGAAAAATGGTTAATTAATAATGGTGGGCATAAAAGCACTTGTATGAGATGGTAAGAAACATATTTCAGCTTTTAACCAGATATCCTGATTCGAATGCAGCAGTGTTGATCCTCTTGAGAGAGTATTGTCATACTTTACGGTACTACCCGGCTCTAGAAATTAGTCTCTGCAGTTACGCGCAAAGGATAATCAATTCAAAAATAATAATCTAAAAACTTCACATCAACAATCCATAACCAAAACTAAGTTCTAATCATTAAATAATTCTACTACTTAAGTATCATTTTCAATAATATGAGGGACCAGTATTCCTTTTTGAGTAGTTTATTACTCACCACATGAACCACACACAGCTGAATCAAGAATTGTTCATGCATCCACACAAAAACCAACAATTATAGTTAACTAAACCCAACTAAATCAAGTATATTGATATTTGATCATGAAACTATACCAGAACAGTAGGATTATATTGATTTTGGAAGACATGGATCAAGAAAAATCCCCTACATTTCTTTGTACATTTTCCTCAAAATTCGTACACTTTTACATACATCTGCAATTCATACACATCTTTGAAGTAAAATAACCTCAAGAATCTGAATTCAGTTCCATTCTCAAAAACCACCATAAAATTTATAGATACAAAATATTATGGAAACAGATTCCCTACTGTCAATACTTACTATAATCAAACAGGTGAGATTTTGATTTTACAATTCATTAAGGTCACAATCCAAGTCGTCGATCACTACTCAATGACTTAGATTGACTGCAATGACATGACAGTAGGAAATTCCGGCAAAGAATCAAAGTTCCAGAATTACCACCCAATGGAGAGATGAAAAACGAAACGAAAAAGCAAAACCCTCATCAGCATTTGTTTGGTTCTGCATCCAAATTATAAATATCATGTGTCCTATTATCATGTAGACCGAAATTTTGCTAAGCTACACATTGAATTTTCAATCTCATAGCACGTCTGCGCTCATATAAATCATTGCACAAACAAATATGCACTTAGCTAGGTTTGTACAAACTCAAATACCCATTGAAATTATCGGTACATTGAAACAAAGCCTTAGCCGTCATTTCCCTCTCAAACCTCCAAACATAATTCAAACCAACGAGCAATTCAGTTATAGCAGCTTCTGTCTTCGCCTTATCAGCAAAAACCAAAGTTTGCAAAAGCAAAACATTTGATTTCTTAGGAACCAAACTCTTCTCTTCAACACTCCTTTCACTTTGCCACCTAATCATATTCTGTGCCAATGGTAACAACCAACAAAGTATCCTTCCCAAAGCATTTTTCCATTCATTAGCCAATAAAGGATCACAAGCAGAAAATCCAATTGACCCTTTTAACCTTAACCTCAATGATGATCTTATACTATTTGGTAACATAGCATACAAATCATCTCTTGCATCAACACCAACTAATTGAGGTGATTTTATCATCTTCTCCATAACAATAATCAAATTAGCATAATGTAAAGACAAACCTGAATCACCTAAACTACCTTTTGGTGGTTTCAACACTCCACAATTTGACTCAAAAAACCCATTTCCTAAATCCACTTTTGTCTCGTCAAGTTTCAAACATTTTCTATTCAGCACAGACTCAGACACAGACACCTGACTTTTCAACGGCCCTGATACAAATTTTTGATCTTTTTGATGATCATATGGATAAACATCAATTTTCAAACTTTTTCTATGAACCACGGACTCAGACACAGACACCTGACTTTTCAACGGCCCAGATACAAAGCTATGATCTTTATAATCAGAAGGATAAACACTAGCAGATGCTGATAAACTTCGTGATAAATAAGGTAAACTGTCTCCATTTCCAACACCAAAAACAACCTTAATCCTTGCTAACGAAGTAAAAACAAACCTTGCTAACAACAAAACAACATTATCAAAACCTTTATTCCACAAAGATTTTTCTTTCAAATTCTTTACCTCTTGTTTCTGCCACACAATCTTGTGTTCAAGCTCACTGATTTTGTTCTTGAACTTGTTATTGTTGTTGAGAAGTGTTTTTTTCAAAGTGCTTTCCAAAAGTGAAAGCTCATCAATTTCTCTATGAAGAGATAACGTGAGAGACACGTAACGTTCCATTCTTCTATGTTTGGATTCAATCTCTTTTGGGGTTATGAGTTTCCACCCAAACGAGTCAAAACCTGATTCAACAAACTCAGTGAAAACTTGGTTGAAGGATTTGAGTGATGGGTCATTGCAATTAAGACTAAATTTAGCGACGGAGTTAGTGACGAGACGAAGCGAGTCGCAAAATTCAGCGACGGCGAGTTTTAACAGAAACGACTTGTCGCTTGAGATTAGCTTCGAAATACCTTCAAGTGTAACGACGTCGTTTTGAAGACGGATTATGTTAGCGTCGGAAAGTGATTGCCAGAGATGAAGAAGCTTCGACATTACTCCGGCGACTTCGAAGGCTAAAACGGCGATGCGTTTTGGGTTTGGGTTTGAAGACGGTGTCGTTTTGGGTTGAATTGAGTTGAAAGTGGTTGAAAATGCTGTTTTGAATCTTGTGAGTAAAGTTTCTAAGGCCATTGAAAAAGGTGATTTTTTTAGTGGAGATGAAGAGAAGAGTGGATTTGGTGAAATGGGTTGGTGGATTTTTTTTGTGGGTGTTTTGGTTTTGATGGGTTTTGAATGGTGTTAGATTTTGTGCATCATGTGTTTGTGAAATTGTTTGAATGAGTAAGATGAGAGAATAATTGAAATGATTGAGAGAAAGAAAAGAGTTTGATGCTATAGAATTTGTTTGATCAAAAAATATTTTTGTTTGATCAATGATCCTATAGTGTTGTTAAAGAGAGAGGAGAGTGTGATCCTATAAAATGAGTATTAGAGAAGGTTAAGGATTAAGTATGGTTAATGAATTTGAAGTTTATTAGATCTAGACATGAAAATTTTGCTATGGGTGAGAGTGGTTTTTTGCAATGGTTGGTTTAGTGTCAAATTGTGGTTAAAAGAAGTGGGTAGAAGTTTCACTCATGATGAAGATGGGTCTTTGTTTTATAATGGTGATTATAGGGTGTGGGGAATGTGAGTTGATGGATTTGGTTTAAATAATTTTTTTGGGTTTGGGAAAGTTTTGTTGTATTATTGATTTTCTTTTTATTTGACTGAAATAAGTGTTTGGATTCATTGAAACACTTTTTCTTAGATGCTGATGTGTTTTTGTGGATAGAGGGCCATGTCATGTTTGGCTTTTTCTTTTTCGAAATTTATAGGTTTGGTAGTATTTATTTGTTTGTTTCTTTTAATTATGTGATTAACTTTTTTTAATAGAGAAAAGAAGAATGCTTTCAATACTTTCTTTTCAATAAATTAATGAATGTTAAAGAGAATGTTAAAAAGAGAGTTTTGCTAGCATTTTTTTTATAAATGAAATGATAGTAACCATTTAAAATCAATGCATATAAGGAGAGAGTCGTCGTTCGAACCGCGGTCGCGTCATTCAGTTGATCAATTTCGTATTTTTTTAATTGAGTTATGACTTTTGGATTGAATTATGCTCTAATTAATCATTAGTCTTATTTAATTTTTTTGACCAAATCATTAATGTGATTATTAATTTTATTATAAAAATAAAAGAAAAGAAAACCCCTTTTGTGAAAAGAAAAGAAAAGAAAAGCTTTTTTTTTAATTGATACTAGTTTATTTTTTTGAAAGATTGATACTAGGAATAAATAAATAGTTAGTACATAGAATACTCTTTTGTAAAAAAAAAACCAATAAAGAAACGCATGTCGAATATTTCCTTAAAAAAAAAAAACGCATGTAGAATATTGTCTTCATTGTTATTTTCGTCCCTTAATTAATTTTTTGGTATCGTTTTGGTCCCATAATTAATAAAAAGTCTGTTTGAGTCCTTTAAATATGTCTCCGTTACAAAAATTTATCCCTTTTTATTAAAAAAAACGTTAACTCAAGCACACATGTCATTTTCGCATTGGTTGAATTTTTTTTTTCTTTTTCGAGGAAGCATTGGTTGAAATTTATATTCATCTTCTTCAACAAATCTTCATAAAACCTTCATACAAACCCAGAAAAGAAAAAAAAAATACTTAAACAACAAAACTCATCAAATAAAATTTTACCTTTATCATATGAAATCCAAATCAAAACTCATTATCATTTTAATTTGTGAATTTCCTTAACATTCACCTTCATCCAAACCCAGAAAAGAAAAAAAAAACTTAAACAACAAAACTTATCAAATAAAATTTTACCTTTATCATATGAAATCCAAATCAAAACTCATTATCACTTTAATTTGTGAATTTCCTTAAGATTTGGAATGACTAAATTTTTTTCATTCCAATGACAACAGCTTCACCCATAACACCATAAGTCTTCTTCTTCTTCTTCTTCTTCTTCCATAGGTCTTCTCATAACACCATCAAATGAAAATTCGTTTTCAGTTCCTCTTGAACAAATGAAAATCGGAAATCATGCTTAAAATCTTTGATTTGCGTTGTTGAAACTGCAAATCGGAAATCATCTTCAAGTTTTTCATGTTCTAGTTCTTATTCATGTGTTCCTCTTTTGATTGGGTACTTAAATCGTGTTCCAATTCTCCTTCATCTGTGTTCCTCTTTCGAAAAATGGGTTTTGATTTCTATGAAGGTGGATGGAGAAGTTGAATGAAGGTGATGACTTGTACAAATCCTAACAATTTTTTAATAAAATTAACTGAAGGGACCAAATTATGTAACAGAGACATATTTAAAGAACTCAAACGGATTTTTTATTAATTATGGGACCAAATCGATACCAAAAAATTAGTTAAGGGACGAAAATAGCAATTAAGCCTAGAATATTCTAAAAAAAAAATTAGCTTATTTTGTCAAAAAAAAAAAATTTAACTTATAGAATGCTCAAGTATATTTGTGGCTGCCTTCCTTAATTTAATTTTTGATTTTTTAGGTTTCTTCGACGTTAATTTTATCTGAGTCGTGTCGAATAATAAATTTTGATTCTTCACTTTTGTGAGAGATACTTGTTTACTCATGCTTTAAAACTATAAAATCTTACAATATATATTCAAAATAATATTTTATTATTAATTTTAAAATTAATTTTAAAAAGGATCTCTCTAAATTATTGATTTAGGCCTCTTGTTGGGATGTCTATATCAATCTTAATGATTTGGCGTACGAAGTATAACATATATATTAGAATGTTCTGTACTTGAAGCACTGTATAAATCAAATATAAAGTGGCAAACATGTGGTGTCAATTGCAAAAAAGCAAAACATGATGTGATTTAGTGTGAATACTTAATCAAGTTTGACTTGGAATAGTTTCTAGATTGAAGAATGGAAAATAAAAACATATAGATAGTGGTGTATACGCCTACAAAGAATGATACATTTCAGAATAGCATAGACATAGTGCTGATTTTTGGTGGTTGAAATGTAAAGAAAACCCATCCACTAGTTCACTCATTCATGTCACATGGTTAGTGGGGAAAGTGTGTGAGTTGGCCAGGTTGATTTAGAGATTAGGGTGAAAGTGTATCTTGTTTAAGTGTTTGGATGATATAATTGTTTGAAAATTGATTTTCACATTTTAAACATGGCTGAAACACATTAGAAAAAGACGTAAATGTTCATCGATAGTTAACTGTCGTCGGTTAAAATTCATCGGTTGTTAACTACCGATAAAGTTATATTGATAAATTACTAGTATTTTCTAGTATTGAGTGAAGTGTGAACAACATTCTTCTAATTGTTTTAAATAATGTATCTTCTTTTTTTTAAACAATTGTTGAATAATGTATCTATAGTAGCTTTTGCATGCATCCTTCTCTCTCTTTTAAATGGCAAAATCGATGATATAAATAACCAAAGATCATGTACAAATGTGTGAAGAGAGAGACTCATAACACCAACGCAAAACCACAAACAAAAAACCAAAGCAACACAAAACAACAAATTCATCATCATAAAAATTCTTCTCAAATAAGAGTGACACATAAAATAAGAGTGCCACATAAAAATGACTAAATCGTTGTAAACAAAAAGTTTAGTTTTTGCTTTGATTCAAATCACAAATTTATGATTTAAATCATCCTTCATCCGGATCATTTGATGATTTGGAGCCATGAAATTTGTGATTCAAATCATTCTTCAAACGAACCCATATTTTTTTTAACACATGATTCAAATCACTAAATGAGTGAATTGAATCATATAAGGGTTTTTAACAAATTTTTAGCTTTCTTTTGTTCTAAACCTTCCCAACAATAAATATATATTTTACCACCCTTTTTCTAATTTACTAAAACAGTTATTCTCACGCTCTCAAAATTATCACTAGTTTCAAACTCTTGTCTAAACACTTTCCACAAGAATCATTGTAGAGAAATGATAAAGGTTGATATGATGCAATTAAGATTGGTAATAATTGTGTTTATTCAATAATTTTGATTGTGAAATCAAGGTTCCAAATAAAAAGTAGTGGATCTTTTCTCCTCCAAGCTTGAGGAAAATTGAAGGAAGATTCAAGTCATTGAAAAGTTCTTGGTGAAGAATGCTCATGGAATGCTTAAAAACATAAACATTTGAAGACATTAGAGCTTATGCAAAACAGCTTATGCAAATAAATATTTCTTTATGAATTATTTATAAGCTTGTTAATGTAGTTTATGAAAAAATAGTTTATGAATATATAATTTTCGTTAGTAAGAACTTATAAATTAAAATAAAAACTTATTTATTTGCATAAATTGTTTTGCATAAGCTCAATCCAAACAGAACCCTATTCAAACCCCCTTCTAAATCCTAGTTGTATCATCATACAAACCACCAACCCCAGGGGTCATCAAATGCTCTAAATGACTCCAAGGGGATCTATCAAACCTCTTCTAAATGAAGTCAATAGGTACTAAATGACTCGATGTATGTAAAGTTGAGTGAAAGCACCAAAGACATATAAATAAGGGAGCTTGCTTTAAACTTGATTACTTGGAGTGGTATATAATAAAATAGGTAAATAAATCAATTAAGCATTTATATATAGGATATTTCTATAACAAACTGTAAACTTAAATTGATTTTCTATATGCTGCAAATTATTTTCATAAGTTATCTTGAAGATATTTTTGTCAAGTCAATCCCCAAGTTTTTTATTCTTTGTCAAATTACATCTTAGATCCTATTTTAAATGAAATGGATGAGACTATTTTAGTGAAAGAAAGAGGCACAACCTTTTCTTTTTTTAGGGGAAAGCACAACTTTTTTAATATCTTATAGAAACGAGTTAAAAAAAATTATAAGTCGAGCAAAATGACATCAAAAAAATAGTACCCAATTAAGTTGCTACCTACTTTAACCTTTTGTCAATTGCTCATATATTATAAAAAAAAATAAAAAAATAAAGGAAAAAGTTACATAAAAATTGGGGGGATATAAAACTTGATCCAATCAATCCATGTGAATCAACCCTAACGAGTAATGCATAAAAAAAGAACAACACATTGGATCCAATTCTAATCAATTCTAAGAAACAAACATATTACGATAGACGTTTGTGAGTGCAGGTCTCTAATTTGGTGATTGGTGAATGAATCCATTTATATTTTCTTAGTGATTGGTGAATGAATCCATTTATATTTTCTTAGATTCAAACAAGCAGATGTCAACTAATCCATTTATATTTAATGTTATTGTTTCAAAAATATTCTTAAATTAATTTTTTTAAAATTGTGATGTTATAAATAGTCGTAGGTTAATAAAAGTGTTTCTTTTTTTGTAAAAAATAAAAGTGTTACTGTATTTACAAGAAATTAAAAAACTAACTACATTTAATTATCATTTTTTTCCTTTTAAAATAGATAAAATGATAATCGGGATGCCCTTGCTTAATTACTAAGTTGGGTATACAAAAAATGATAATAGTTATTGTAAATTCACACATATAAATAGAGTGTCATATTTTAACCTCAATCATTACATTTGACCTAACAATTTCAGCAACTTTTACCGGTTGAACAGAGCGTTGTAGACACTTAATTATCATTCTTAGTAACGTGAAAGTAAATATTTTTACAAAAGAATATGGAGCTGTTACTTCACATCTATGACATAGAACAACTAGTTTATTCTCAAATGGGATGGTCACTAAAGTTGTATATCTTTTCAAACTCTGTCTTGTCTTTAGCCAACCAATGGAAGAGTAATGAAGCATTTCTATGTTGAATTGTCGGAAAATTAATAGCCATCCATGGAGTCAATGTTACATTGATATTGGTGCCAACTTCATGCATTTTCCCCTATTTGCATGTTTTATCATATAGTAGTGAATAATTTTTATCTTCTGATTCAAGAAGAATAACAGACTGCTACTTATATTTTTGTATATACATTCACACACCCTATCTGCACATGGGACAAAAAATTTCACTATAAATAATACTGTTTATATTAGGGAAATGTAATGTTAACCGAGACACTGGTTAAGAAATTATAAAAGAAAATTTTTTCTTCAAAATTGTGTATTTTACTTTTTAAAATTTGAAAAAATATTGTTTGTAATTCTGTCTTTATTTTTTCTTTTCATTTTTAGCTGCTTAACTAGTGCCCGGCCCGGGGTTAACATAACCCTTTACATTATTGGAATAGCCGCAAATATTTGTCCATTTCTACAATTGGTTGATCTAGCATTACATTTATTTTTGTCACATCTATTGTGTTTGAGATTTCCCTCAATTTAATGTGCATATTTTAAATTTGCACTCAATTTAATGTGTATGGTACATTATTTTCTTATGTATTTTAGGGTTTCTAGGCAGCCTATGTCTAGCTGAAGCAGAAATATAAACAAAACTAAGTTTACTAAATCCCAGAGAAATAGATCTATTCAATTAAATATTGGAAAAATAAGCCACCCAAATCTTCTTGCTCTATTAAGTAAAAGCTTAAATGTAACACATGTCATGCAAGGCATGGCTAATTTTGACCTAAAACCTTCTTTGTAATCCTAAATTGATTTTGTTATGACCAAGATATATAAAATTAATTTTATTAGGTCATGAGTATTCATTGACACCAACAATAATTAATTAATGTTTGTTAGACAATGTTTGAGAGAATTAGAAGACGGGTTTAAACTTGTATTATATGCTTGTTCCTCTCAACAACAACAAAAATCTTGTATCTATATGTTTGTGCAATGAACCACAGCACTATATTTGCAAAATCTATGAAGATATAAGATTCTCTACCGACTTAACTAGACAAGTACCAAAGTACATCTTCATCATGATAGCCAATGAAAGAAAATAAATTTATACGAATCATATAAATCTTTTAAAATTTAAGTTTTTTTTAAAAAAAGAAGAAAAAAATCTCACGCTCCTTGCTGGATTGCAGCTACGTCCAACATCTTTTGTAGGCTGCTATTGTAGGCCTTCGGTATACAATTGTAAATGAATTTGCACGGGACAACCAATAATTTGTTGGATTCAATTAATAAAGTTGTTTATTCATTATAATTTGAGTTACATTTTCTTTTCATATATTTCACCGTTTAAATCTTTTGTAACCTAGGTTAAGGTAAAATAAATTCTTGTGCTTTAATTGAATCGTTACATGAGACTTTTGCTCAAGAGTCTTTAATTTATTAGGAACTTTTAGAGTGTGTTTGGATTGAGGGTTTAGGAGGGGAAGAGAGATGAATGTTTACATTTCGTTTTTAAATTACAAACTATATTATATGTTTTTCTAAAATAAATAAAGTGTGACTGAAGTATTATACGATCGTTTATCATGTTAATATGTTAACTTTTTATAAAACATTTCATAGTTTCCGTAATTTAAAAATGAAAAGTAAACCCTCCCCTCCTAAACCCTCCATCCAAACACACCCTTAGGGTATGAGGGTTAGACATCTCCATGGAGTTTAATTTCTTTAGATGAAAACTTAAGAGGAACACGATGACACTTTGATTATTGGGGACAAGAGTTGGTTGAACGTGGGTACTATGCGCGCGGTTTTGCTTCTGTTTGAGGATGTTTCATGGCTGAGGGTGAATTTTCATAAAAGCATCTTGACAGGTGTGAATATATCGAATTCTTGGTTGTCGGAGGCTTCTTCAGTATTGAATTGTCGTTGGGGGACCATTCCTTTTGTCTATCTGGGACTCCCTATTGGTGGTGATTCTAGGAAGTTTTCTTTTTGGAAACCTGTTGTCGATCACATTGTTACTCGCCTGTCGTCGTGGAATAATAAATTCATTTCCTTTGGCGGTCGTCTGGTACTTCTGAAGTCCATCCTGTCCTCTCTTCAGGTTTACTTTCTTTCCTTTTTCAAAGCCCCGACAGGTATAATTTTTTTGTTGAATCTATTTTTAAAAATTTCTTTCGGGGGGTGGTGGTGGTGGTGTGGATAATAGGAAAATAGCCTGGATTAATTGGGAGTCTATTTGTACTCCTAAGGAGGTGGTGGTTTGTGGGTTAGGAGGGTTGGTATCTTTAATACTTCATTATTGGGAAAGTGGTGTTGGAGGATGTTGATTGATAAGGAGGGGTTGTGGTATCGAGTTTTGAAATCGAGATACGAAGAGGAAGGGGGCGGTTAAAGGATGAGGGGAACCTGAGTTCAGTTTGGTGGAGGACGGTATGTAGGATACGGAAGGGGGATGGTGATAGTGTAGGCATTTGGTTTGAGAATAATATCTGGAGGACGGTGGGTGACGGAAGGGACACATTATTCTGGTATGATACTTGGGTGGGGGAATTACCATTAAGATTGTAATTTCCCCTCCTGTTTGATTTGGATGTGAATAAAGAGCGAACCGTGGAGGAGATGAAGCAGTTAGGGTGGGTGTGGGTGGTAGGGTGAGGGAGTGGAAACGTCGGTTACTAGCATGGGAGGAGGAGAGTGTGGGGGAGTGTTCTGTTTTGCTTCTTAATCTTGTTTTGCAGGAAACATCGAATGATTCTTGGCGATGGCAGTTAGACCCTACCCATGGTTATTCGGTCCGAGGAACATATCACTTTCTTACTACATCAGGGAAGCTGTTGACAGGTCGTTGGTTCAGGATGTGTAGCGCAAGCTTATTCCTTCAAAGGTGTCCTTGTTCGTGTGGCGCCTCCTTCGCGACAAATTGCCTACTAAAGATAATTTGGCAAGGCGGAGAGCCATTCAAGCAACAGATACGTCGTGCACAACAGCTTGTGGTAACTCAGAAATAGCCAAACACTTGTTTTTAGGATGTGACATTCACAATTCTCTTTGGTTACTTGTGTTGCATTGGTTAGGTATTTCAGCGGTTCTTCCTGGAGAGCTTCGCCAGCATTTCATGCAGTTTATACAGATGGTTGGTTTGCCTAGGTTCTCTTATCTTTTTTTTAAGAATAATTTGGTTTGCATCTGTTTGGGTGATTTGGAAGGAAAGGAACAATCGCGTCTTCAACAATGCGTCTTCTAATCCTTCTGTTCTCCTAGAAAAAGTCAAACTCAATTATTTTTTGTGGTTAAAATCAAAACAGGTGGTTTTTTCTTACAGCTATCATGACTAGTGGAAACATCAATTAGTTCTGCTTGTTTTGATGGTGCTTTTACTCCTTATGGCACTTTGAATTTGTAAATATTGTTGCTTGCTTCACCTTTTGCACACCTTGTGGGGGGTAAACCATTGTTAATATATATATCATTTTAGCTTGTTAAAAAAAAAAAAAAAAAAAAAGAGGCACATGAGATGCTGATGTCAAAGGATATGTCCATGGCTTTTATAATTGAGTTATGGAGAAATCCGACCTCTGTAGGGATATTCTTCCTAAGAATAAATCATTGTTTATATAATCATTAGTTCTTAATTAATAGGTACTTTGAATTAGTCCAACAAATAAGGAAGAGGGAATTCAAGGACACTCTAATCACCGTTACACATCTAAATCAAACCAATTTAATCTCACATTGGGCATGACAATTAAATTCCTGCAAATCACTTCATCTCTTTTAATTCTATTATTTATAGTAAATTCCGCTAATTATCTAGTTGAGCGACAATCTTTGTGTAGATGATAGCTTACTACTTTATTATTTGCGTAAGATTTGATTCACTTGCCAATTTCGCCATCAATTACTATCCAAGATTGAGTTTACTTGATATTTATTTTATTTTTTTGAGAGAATTTTTTTTTAATTTGTTACTCACATTATCTATATATCCGAACAAACATGTATTTGAACATGTTCTGACAGGGACAACTTGAAAGAGCATGAGAAAAATTGAAAAAAAAAAAATTGATCTTGTACTTGAGAATTTGGAGTAAGTTATATTGAATTTTTTCATCATATAATTTAGGGTTAATGGTGCTTTACCCCCCTGTAATATAGGTCATTTTTTGTTTTCCCCCCTGTAATTTTTTATTTTTTTATTTACCCTCCTGTAATTTTATTTTTTTTTGGAATACCCCCCTAATAGTTCATAAAAAAACGACTTTATTTTTTTTTTTTCAGGATTTTTTCGTTTTTTTATGACCTATTAGGGGGTTATTCCAAAAAAAAATAATTTACAGGGGGTAAATCAAAAAAAAAATTACAGGGGGGAAAACCAAAAATTACCTATATTATAGGGGGTAAAGCACCATTAACCCTATAATTTATTAGCACATTATAAATGTACGTGTTATTTCTAATCCTCGTGTACTATCTTTTGTCTTTTGTTTGAAAATTGTTGTTCACACATGTGTTTAAGCTGAAACACATTAGTAAAAGACCAAAATACCCCTCTGCAGTTAACTGCCGTCGGTTTCCTTTTCGTCGGCAGCTAACTGCCGATGCGTCCTGATGCCTATAAATTGGCAGAAGCTTCATTTTCTGGACCTGTTATGTGTTTTAAACACATAACACAACTTGTTTGAATATTTTCACAACAATAGTAATAATAAATTATCAACATTTGATTGAAAATAAACGCAAATTACAACGATGAAATAAAAATGTATCAATATCAATTAAAATAAAAAATGTCAACCAAATACGAACAAAAGTCATCAAAGTCTGAAAATTAAACTAACAAAGCTTAAAATTGACAAGTCCTAAAACTAACAAGATAATTCTACTCATGCTGTTGCTTCTGCTCCTGCTCGGCATGTTGTTGTCTCTTCGGCCTCCGGACTCGCCTCCTGGTCAATATCGGTGCGATCTGCTCTCTAACATGGCGCATGGCCGCAGACCATTGCTCAGGGCTCATCACCTCTTGACCCAACTTCTCATCAACATAGGCAACAAAGCTAGTAATCATCTCATAGGTATCAAGCGAGCCTCTCGCCTCGTACTGCTTTCACTGATGTACAATGATTTGCTCCTCATTTGCTAGCCATGGAGGAGATCCCGGAATAGGTGGAAAAATCTGAGGGTGAGACACCGTAGTGTACCATAGTATATAGCCATCATCCATCTTCCATGTCGCCTCTCCTGCTGGCTCACCCCAATCGGGCTCCTAAATCGCGTGAGTATGGAAGTCAATGAAAGCTTGCACAATCAGAGTCGGTCGCAGCTCAACAACATTCGTCGGATGTCTATGGACGTTATGCACATATTCGTATTGCCGCCTAACTCTCTCGGGCAAGTGACGATACACCTTGTCAACATCGCACATAATCCAGCCTGAATACCAGAAAATATCCTTAAAATCCTGGATCTCCCTGTGGTCTTTGTACGACCTCCAAGTAACATCATCAAACCCCACTTTATCAAGAAATGAGCGATATGTCACCCCCTCTCCATGATCCTTCTGTAACACCCATTTCACCACAACCGGATAGTTTTACATCATGTCGTGATTTGGATCAACACAGAATAAGCCTTGAAAATACGCTAAAAACTATTCATGCACAAACCAAACAAATCACATTTATAAGTTATTACGCAGGGAAAAAAATGTTAAGGTTCAAAAGTGACAATTTATTATCGTGAGCACTATAACGCTTCCCCCAAAAGTTGTACCTCCAGGCAAAGAAACCTCATATAGACAATGGTATAGGTATGCCAATGTCATCCCTCCCCAAGAATAATTATGCATCACCTCGTAGTTGTCCATGGTCGACAGATAAATCAACTCGATGTGTTTGTTGCTTTTATCACCAAACAACAAGCATCCAACCAAGTACAGGAGGTAGGACTTCACACAAGCAGCCCTAACCCTTGCAAGCTCATGTGGATCATGTGGAGTCTCAGGATCTGACAATCTGATAGCATCATCGAGGTAGTCCTCATAATACTTCCTCAGCTCCTTATAACTAACGTAAGCATCGAACTCACCCTTGCAATTTTTCAAAGCCTCCGCCCGTGTCACACCTAAGTGTCTCACATTCAGATCCACTCCATCAGCCTGAGACACCTTCTTTGGATGGCTTAACATTTGCCCTTCAATCGGAAGATGCAACAGACAGACAACATCATCAAAAGTAATGGTCATCTCCCCACAGGCAAGTGAAAACTGCTGGTCTCGGCATGCCACCTCTCACATAGAGTCATATGCAAAGCATGAGGCACAGTGGCGTAGCCTGTGTAAACCAAATCATGTAGCCCGCTCGCCCTAAGCGGACCCCAAAACCAATTCTAATTATTGTGTGGACGTCGGAGTTCCAAAATCTTAACCCCATGATTAATGGCTTTTACTTTACGCTCTTTACGAATCTAAAATAATAATAATAAAAAAAACATATTTTAAACAACATAAACATTGTAAACATTTAAATAAAATAAAAAAGACATAACACATTTAAAAATAAAAATCACAAATTTAAATTGACGCACGTATTTCTAATTTAAGACATAACCCATTTAAAACTTAAAAAAAAATAAAAATACATAACACATTTAAAAAAAACGTTTAAATTGGCACGCACGTGTAATTTCAATTAAGATTACGCGCGGCATTTTAAAATTAAATTTCGCGCGCCAATTTAAAACATTAAAAAACAATTAAAAGTTGATATAATATTTAATAATTATTGCATATGATAATTTTAGATAATTAAAAATAACACTTACGTTATCTGAATTATACCAGAGCGGCAATACAACATGGTTGGCATAAGAGAACATGAGAGATGTATTTTCTGGTCCTCAAGGAAAAGGAGGCTGATCAGGTAACGTCTTTGTGGTTGTTGCTGCTGCAATGTCATGCTCGTCTAATACAGGCACAACATCCTCCGGAATATGTTGGTCGTCATACCCACCATCGCTGGCATCGTGTATCTCATCCTGATAATTAACGTACTTCACCTACGTCGGGTCAACCACCTGCGACTGTTCAGGCTGTGTAGCCTGAGAACTCCCTGCAACATCCCTCATCTGACCTTTACCTCTTTCCCTCTTTGGGATATGCGCGTTTTGCCTTTCCCGCCTGGCGCTTTGTGTCATAGCATGTCTACCACTTATAAGCTTATATGGATCAATCGGCTGCCCCTGATTCGGATTAGACATATCTACACAAAATTTTAAAAAATTAACACCATTCAACTTAAACACAAACTAAACATCATTCACAACATACATAAACTAAACATTCAACTACATTCATTTTGAAAATCAAAACCACATTCAACATAAACCTAACCTAAACATCATTTCCATTAACTACAATTATCTATAACTACATAAACTAACTAAATAATCAATATAATTCTCATTTGGGCATTTTATCAAACACTTTGTGTGCAAAGTATCAAACATATTCAAATTGTGTTCATTTGTCACCATTCAAAACCACATTATACTTAAAGACAATTCAAACATCAACTACACCAAGTAAATTCATCTATAACATCTTAACAACACATGCAATCTACCAAAAGTTCAATTTCAACATCAACCCTAAACACATGCTAATAACTCTTTGTTTTTTTTTTTAAAAATAAACCTAAACAAACTAACATTATTACAATGATTAATGTGACTTACTTGTGATAATGTGGCGATGATTGGTTTGCAAATCGTGAAAATGGATTTGGTGAGAATTGAAGAGCAGTTGAACAATTTTTGAAGTACAATGAAACTGATATGTTTCTGGTGCTTCAGTTTTTGTATAAAGGATGCATCGGCAGTTAACTGCAGATGGAACCGGCGGTAGTTAACTCCCAAAGATTTCCTCGGTAGTTAACTGTCTCCGGTTCTTTTCCTCGGTAGTTTACTGCCGTCGAGGTACTTAAGTCTTTTACTAGTATTTTTCAGCCTTCTTTAGTGTGTCAACAACAAATTTCCTTTTGTTTTGGGTGCTTTGCAAATCATTGCCCATATTTTGTTTCTTGTCTAAAAATTAAAAAAAGCATGGGCTTTGTTATTTTGTTGGATGGGGCAATAAACGATGAAGGTATTCAACACTTTCTCTTCTTTGATGAGTTGCTAAAATAGAAGATAAAAGCAAAACATTATTTTTCGAGATATAGAAGAAATTTGAAAGATGGTGGAAGAGGTAAAATCTGTTTTATAGCTTTGGTCCTTGAGGAAAAAAGGGAGAACATACGGTTATTTTTCTTCGATTGATGTTGTAATCTGTTAGTGTGCTTACAAAGCATATAATTCCCTGTGATTGTATATTTCCAATGAGTGGGGGTAGTCATGGCACTCCCTATTAATATCATTTGCTTAAAGAAAATGTGCTTGTAAAAAAATGTTTTTCTATAAAATAAATTAAGAAAACGATTGTGCATGTTCACTTTGATTTATGGGTCAAATTAAAATTTGAAACCTCGCTGATGAAATTGGTCCACTGGTTGCAATATGGTTTTAGAATAGACCCTTTTGATAAAAGCATTTCGAAGGTGTTTTGAAGAAATGAATGGCTCTCTTTTAGTTTCATGTAGTCAAAGCAAAGACTCATTTTCACCTCTTCTCTCCACATATATGCGTGCATGCATGATGTGATCAAAGTGTCTCTTTGTTGATATCTCAAGTATTTCATCAAAATGTCTTTTTCTTTCTCAAATTTATTGCATAAACGATGTATCTAGTTTTTATTATCGATCAGATACATCATTTAGCAATGAATTTGAAAAAAAGAAACTTCAGTTATACTTAAGACTAGAGGAAGTTGAGTATATATCATGCTTTACAAATGTAGATTGAAAAATAACCATGTATATCTATCCCTCCGTATTTTATTACAAGTCACTTTAAAAAAAAATATATTTATATTATAGTATAAGTTATTTTACAATACCAATGTATCATCAATGATTTTTTTTCTCTATCATGCATTTCACCATTTATTACTATCTTTTCTTTATATTCATGTAATATCCTTTTCTTATGTCTTTAATAAAGAATAATTTTGTAATATCATTCACAATTTCTCTTTCAATACAAAATTAACTACAATTTTTAATACATGTTAAAATATCAAAACGATTTATAATATTTATAATAAAATACAGATGAAATATTTGTTTTTTATTTTTTAAATTATACACCAAATCATCAATTTTTTCACAAACGCTCATCAGTTTCATCCTGAAGATGCAAACTTCTTAGCTATCATTTATTTAGTGTTTTTTAAATGATAGAAGGTCGAAAATATTGTCCGGTTCTACTCAGTTAATTATTATATGTAATCAATATTTAATAATTATCATTAATTTTTTAAAATATTTTTATTCAAATTTAAAATTTTCAAGTTTAAAAATCGCATCCTTAGGATTCGACCTGAATATTTTAGTTTTTTTTTTTTTTTTTTTTTTGTGGTGGCCGGGGTTTAAACCCCGTACCTTGCATATATTATGTATTGTTCATACCAACTAAGTTAAGTTCATGTTGACGTTTTAGTGTATGACTTGATAAGTGGTATGTGATTTGAAAAAATTCATAATTCTCTCATGATACATATACCATATGAAGTACATATTTTTCAATCTGGATAGTATTATAAAATACAAATAATTTAAAGAAAACTGATATTACTTTTTAGGGTAAATTACATCAGGGGTCCTTTAAGTTTGAGGTTTGTAACAGATTGGTCCTTTAAGTTATTTTGTTCTCACATAAGTCCTTTAAGTTTGTGGTTTGTAACATATTGGTCCTTTAAGTTATTTTGGTCACACATAAGTCCTTTAAGTTTGTAAACGTTTTCAATTTAGTCCTTATGTTAACCAAACATATGATGTGGTAGAAGGACTAAATCGAAAACGTTTATAAACTTAAAGGACTTATGTGGGATCAAAATAACTTAAAGGACCAATCTGTTACAAACCTCAAACTTAAAGGACTTATGTGCAACCAAAATAACTTAAAGGACCAATCTGTTATAAACCTCAAACTTAAAGGACCCTGAGTGTAATTTAGCCTACTTTTTATAATCTCTTTGGGGATATGCATAAGCTATTGAGAGGCCAGGGAAACACTTATTTAGGAATTATGGCCCCTCACATTCATCAGAATTGAAGGAGTTCTGTTTCACTTTAGGGAGACATTCCTTTGAGAAAATGGCCCCAAATTAGCATAAAAATCAATTAGCAAACCAAATAAGCTATATGTGTGATTCTCAATTCTCATCCTATTCGATCTCTTTTCTTTTTTATGTTTCTTAAATCTTCTTTCCCACTTATGAACTATATTGTGTTGTGCACGAGTATGGTCATGATTGGATATATGTGGTAGACCAAATTATTCAAAGAGACCCACGTGCATGAACAACGGCACATGCGGGACAATGGTGATTGGATACCTTATCTATGGATAGTACCTTTGAAGATCTTTTGTTTATTTAAATTCAATTCAATAGATAGGGTGATTAGGGCAATGTGATTGTTTGGCATAAAATTTAAATGATCTTTGGCTTATTTAAACTTTATAAAGTAGGTTTAATTATGGCTATGTTATTGTCTGGTTTAAAAGTCGTTACAATGTTTTATTGAGATGGTTTTTATAACAACAAATTTGTTTGTGTGTGGAGTATTTTTCGACTTTACGATAATTTGCAATCTCAAGAAACACTACTACTCTCGTCTCTATTACACAAGAAATTTACTTTTTATTTTTATTTAATAAGTTGTGTCTTAAATTTTTTTTGTGTGAATATATGGTGAGATTAAAGAGTAGTTAATTTAAAACATTCCCTACAAAAAATTCAAACATGATAAGTGATAATATCAAATGAGTTCACAAGAAAATTAGGTTTAACACTTTCAATCACTTAACATATATATCTACTACGCGGTCTTCCACTATTATGTTGTTGAAGCACATAGTCAATTTCAAAGAATATTTTGATTTGTGGAATCAAGATCTTTCAAAAAGTGTTTAATCAAGAGTTTGTAGAAAGAGAGATTGAAAAGGTTTGAGAGAGTGATTGTAAAATTGATTTTGTAAATGAATATGATAGTGATTCCTTACCAGCTCGTTTGCATGTTTGGTTATCCTTTTGTACTGGACATAATCTTTATAGCTAATGAGGTAGTGGATGTTGCTAAGAAGCTAAAAAATGAGTTGTTGTTATTCAAAGTTGATTTTGAGAAAACTTTTGATTTAGTTGATTGGAAATATCTAGAACTAGTGATGGTAAAATGATTTTTCCTACCCTTTGACGGAAGTGGATCATAGAATGTGTTACTACAGCTTCAGCTTCTCTTCTGAGAGTCCAACTAATTGATAAGTGCTCAAAATGATCTAATTCATGTGTTAGTTTAGGCATGTTTGATGAGTTGTTTTACAAATTATTGATGGAAAAGCCTCAATTATGTACCTTAATGCCATTTATGTTTTGCATGCCTTACTTTACCCTTTTTGTGCAGGAAAATACAAGCAAGGAGCAAGAATTGCCAAAGTTCACAGGGAGTTTCGCTATCAGGGTAGTTGGAGGCGAACACAGGAGGATCAAGTGGATAAGGGCCACGTGGAGCAACTCCATTGGTGCAGAGGCGTATTTCACACATTTCGCTAATAGCGAAATATTTAGCTATTAGCGAAATTTCGCAGAAGTAGCCCATATAAATAGTTTTCTCTTCTCTTTCCAAACATTCCATTACTGTTTTATACATTTTTTCTGGTTTTTAGAGAGAGGTTAGGGCATTTCTAGAGAGAGAAACACAAAGCATGGTAGTTAGGAGTAGATTCAAGCCAAGATTTGTTGAGACATCATAGATCTTGTCATGCATGGAATCTTCATCTTTTCTTCATCCTTTGCAAAGCTATCATAGACATATGTAGCTACATCTAAACTTGTGGTTTTGAGGTATTCAAACAAGCTATTATGTAATCTTTTGATCATTTAATATATGGTTCTAGCTATTTATTCAATATTGTTGTTATTCTTGCTTTTATTGTTTTATTGAGATTCAAAATGATATGGACACATACTTTTGAATCTAGAAATAGAATAACAAACTATCTTAAGTTATCACTCTAGACATGGATGTTAATATTTGATAATCACTTTTAATCTAGACCTTAATGCTTTTGGGTAATTTAATCGGTTGGGAAATCGTCGATTAAAATATCCAATCGACTTTTTGATCGTTTAAATGTTTGAGAAATCGATGTTTAAACGACCTCTTAGCAATAACGATATCATTTGGACACGAATGATATTGTCGAGTGATTGTGATAATATCGTTTAAAAAGCTAGAATCCGTTAATCGATTGAGAGATTGCAGCTGTTACGTTTGGTTGATGTATCTGACCGCAAGCGAAATAGCCCTATCTCTTCTCGATTTACTTTTATGTCGAATAGGAAAATAGTTTTACACAAACAAACAATTTATACCCAAACACTTAATGTGACAAATATTGTGAAAATGCTTATGAAATGCGCACCTCCCTGCGGAAACGATCCTATTATACTCACGTGTAAATAGTTTTATGACATGTAAAAATCTTACATCACTAATGAGTTCAATTTTGAAAGAAGAATTCGACAAGGTAACCCTTTGTCACCTTTTCTTTTCTTAATAGCACTTGAAGGAATTAATGTTTTGGTGAAAAAAACAATGGAGACTGGTCTTTTTACAGGGTACTATCTCAGCCGTTTAGACAACATCTTAGTCTCACACTTACAATTTGTCGATGACACTTTATTTTTGGGAGTCAAAAGTTGGGTTAATGTTCGATCCCTAAAAGTATTACCTATTCTTTTCGAGGAAATCTCAAGCCTTAAAGTTAATTTCAATAAAAGTATGTTGGTCGGTCTTAATGTGGCTACATATTGGCTGGTTGAGGCTGCCTTTGTTTTGAATTGTAAAATGGGGCACATACCTTTCCTTTATTTGAGGCTTCCTATTGGTAGTGACTCCCTTAAGCCGAATTTCTGGCAACCGCACTTTGACCGTATTAAATCTTGATTATCGAGTTAGAAGTGTAGAAACCTATGTTTAGATGGCCGATTGATTCTTCTAAAGTCTGTCATGTCCTCTCTATCGAGTTTGACCGTATTCAAGGCTCCCGCGTGTATCATTTTCTCTATGAAAACTACTTTTTAATTGTTTTTTCTAGGGGGAAGTGAGGATGTTAGGAAAATCTCTTGGATAAAATGGGATATTGTTTGCTGTAATAAGGAGAAAGGAGGGTTGGGGGTTAGGCAGTTAAGTGAATTTAATATGGCTTTGTTAGGAAATTGGTGGTGGAGGTTGAAGGGGGAGTGTGGTAGTTTTTGGTTAAGAGTGTTGTCAGCAAGGTTAGGTAAGGCTGATTGTATTGGGGGGGGGGGGGGGGGGGGGGGTTCGTGTGGTTGAGCAAGGTCAACATTAGTCTTGGTGTTGATATTGCTGTAGGGAGTTGGATTGATGATAATTCTGAGTGTGACTTAGGGGATGATAATTCTTTATTATTTTGGTGGAATTCTTGATTGGAAGGTGTGACTTATAGGTTCAGTCGCTTTTTTGAGTTTTGTGATAACAAAATGGCTACGATGGGTAAGAT
The DNA here is from genome assembly GCF_003473485.1 of Medicago truncatula. Taxonomy (NCBI): domain Eukaryota; kingdom Viridiplantae; phylum Streptophyta; class Magnoliopsida; order Fabales; family Fabaceae; genus Medicago; species Medicago truncatula. Next base: position 30,426,804 of record NC_053047.1, read on the forward strand.
GAAGCATTTAGGGGGAATAGGCTTGGAAGTGGCGTAGGGGGTTATGAGGTTGGGAGGAGGAGGGCCTAAGGGAGTGTAGTATTATGTTAAACTCTATTATTTTGCATGTTGACGTTAGTGACAGGTGGCTCTGCAATTTCAAGTCTTCAAAAAATACACAATCATTAGTGCTTATAATTTCCTTAATAATCAGCAACTCAAAATGTCATTGCATATGACAACCTTATATTTTGGGATAAAGATGTTTCTTCAAAAGTCAATCTTTTTGTGTAGCATCTCCTTCTCATCCGCCTTCCAACGAAAGACAATTTTTTCAAGCGAGGGGTGATTGCAGCTACTTCTAAATCGTATGTGGTAGGGTGTGGCAATCTAGAGGACGCAATTCTTATTTTTCTTCACTGTGACTTTTTTCGCCAAATCTGGATCGTTGTTTCAGATTGGTTAGGCATCATCATAGTTTTAGTATGTCTCCTTCAGAGTTTTCTCTAATCGCTATTGCGGCATTATTCAATTAATTTGGTTTACTACAATTTGGGTCTTATGGAAAGAAAGAAATTCAGGAATCTTCAAGAATAAAAATAATAATATCTACCACTTGCTTGACAACATAAAAAGTGCAATCTTATGGTTGGCTGAAAACAAAACACAACAACTTCGCTTTTGACTACCATATGTGGTGGCTAAAGCCTCTTAATTTCTTGTAATGATTCTCTTTAAATTCTTTTTCTTGTATGACACATGTACCTTGTTGTGAATTCTGGACTCAAATTTCACACCAATATAAACTATGATGTGTGGAGCAAGTATCAATGGAAACCAACAACCAAAAAATGTTAACCACAAGCAACAACAACAATATAGACCTAGTCTATAAACCAAGTGCATAGCAAAACCACAATCCAACTAAGGAATAAACAAGATAAGGAAAGTAAAGAAAAGATAACAACACCAAGAAATGTTCACCCAGTTCGGTCCAACTTGACCTACTCTGGAGGAGAGATTGATCTCTCCAATCCACTATCAATGAGTTCTTACAAAGAGATACAAATGGGTTACAAGAAATTAGCTTCAACAAGCTCACAAAGAACAACCCTAATTTCTACCCATTTTCCCAATCTCACCAATGAACAAGACACTCATGATTTTCACTCTCCCAAGGTGTTTACAATTGTTTCCCAACTCTAGAATCTAACCCCCAAAAGAGAACCAACCCTTAGCTTTGATTTCCTAAGGATCTTCTCTTTTGGTTTCACAAGACTCACCCAAGTTGCTCAAAAATGACTCTCCACTCATGTGTTTTCCAACCCCATGAATCTTCTCCAAAAGGCACCAACCCTTTCCCCAAGAGCCCCCTCTTTTGGTTCTCCAAGATTCACATCTTAAATCTTTGAACCTCACCCAAAGACCCTCAACATTTAGTATCTAAAACCCTAAAAGTTCTAACCTTTGGTTTCCATGAGATTCACCAAGCTTACCCAACAAATGGGTTATGGAGTGCTTACATAGTGTTCATATCCGGACAAAATCGTGTCACATTTTCCCAAATCGTGACACGGTTGGTACGAACGACCCAAGGTACGACCAACCTTATCCTAAAAACATGCCCAGCAAGCCGAAAATCGTGTCACGTTTTCCCAAAATTGTGTCACGATTGGACACCCTGAAAACCATGCTCACTACCTAGAAAATCGTGACACGGTTGCCAAATCATGTCACGATTCTTCACTTTCACAATTTTTTTTCATTTTTGAGCCACATATCAACATACCTGATGTAACATTACTTTGCTCTTTGATTCTATCTACCACTCCTAGTGCAGAGTAAGTAAAGACGGTTGGTTATTATAATTACATTTTAGCTTCTTTAAAAAAATATCAACTTAGAAAATTATGATTTATTTATTTCATATTTGGAAAGATATTAATGTTTTATTTAATAAATTACGGGTTGTAATATGAGTAATATTATTTCTTTTTAATACATTAAATTATATGGACTTTTAATAAATATCATACATATAGCACAAGCACTAATATTATATATGTAACTCGGGCAATCAAGGAAAAAAAAAATACCAGTATGAAAAAAATATACTCCCTCCATCCTTAATTATAAATAAAAGTTGGACTAATAAAATGGATGTACGTGGTCCTAATTTAGAATCAAATATGAACCATTTTACTTTCTTTGACCAATTTTTGCCATTGGCCTTTTATGGCTACACTGGACTCTACGGTGGCTCCGGCTAAGCCAACGGAATCTGCCAAAACTTTTGCACAAGCACTATCTGGTCCAAGTGATTTCCAGCTTTCTAAACTTCATCCGAAGGTTGTTATGGGGAAAACTGTACGGATAAAAATCACCCAATCTAAATACGAATTTGGACTGATTGACTGCAGTAGCAATATCGATGGCAGGTTGACACTGCGCAAGGGTGATACCCCTTTATCCACTATGGCTTTGAAGACGAAATTGAGAAATTTATGGCCAAACATTCTCAACTGGGATCTTACATCATTGGGAAAGGGTTTTTTTGAATTTCACTTCAATTCCGTTGAGGATATGCGTCGAGTTTAGGCTATGGGGGTTGTTAACATAAAACCAGGTTTGATGAGATTCTTTTGTTGGTCTAATTATTTCTCTACAGAGGCTCAAACTCACGCTCAGATATGGGTTCGATTCTTACACTTGCCTCAAGAGTATTGGCGTACGCAAACCTTACTAGAGATTGCTTCCGAACTCGGGACGCCTCTGATCATTGATGATGCCACACTTCATAGACGTTTAGGGCTCTATGCTAGAGTTTTGGTTGATGTTGATCTCTCTGAACAACTTTTTGAATCTGTTATTGTGGAACGAGAGGGACATGCTCTGTTCGTTATGGTGCAATATGAAAGGCAACCCTCATTTTGTACTCACTGTAAAATGTTGGGACATGACGTTCACAACTGCTTGAAGTTGAGCACTCTTAACATGGTGTAACGCCCACTTTCGTTTAATTAATTATTTAATCGAGTTTAGACGAGTTATATTATATTTATATAATATATGTGTGAATTTTGTTGATTTATGACGATTTAGATGATTTGGCCGATTTTGATGTGTTTTGATGACTTGATGAGATTATGAGACTTATTTTATTGTTAAATAAAATAAGATTTGAAAATAAAATAAAATATTTGGTTGAGGGCTGTTTTGAGATTTTAGAGAGTTTTGGGGGAGAAAGTGAGATAAGATAAGACATTAGGAAGAGATATAAAAGAGAAAACCTAGTTTTAGAAAAAACACTTTGTACGTACGTTCAAAACTTTGGAAAAGGAGGAAAAAGCCATAGAAGGGAGAGGACCAAGAGGAGAGCTGCAATTTTCATCTAACAAGGTAAGGGTGAGACTAATAATTCAGTAATGTTAATTCTTACAATTCTGATGATTAGTTAGCAAGAATTAGGATTGAATTGTAGAAATCGAAAACTAGGTCAAATCCCTAAAATTGATGATCAAACGGTAGAAATTGATTAGATTGTTGTAGAAAACGTCCCTTAACCTTAGAATATGTTTAGGATGAATTCTGGAATCGAAATTAGGCTTTAAACCATGAGTTTAGATGAATTTTTGAAGAAAACTGCATTCTGCCCGAGCCAACATTCATCGCTCGCCCTGGCGAACGATGATCCTCGCCTCGCGAGGGATGAAGTTCATCGCTCGCCACGCGAGCCAATACCCCTCGCCTCGCGAGTTACAAGTCGTAGCTCGCCACAACGAGCAACCTTACTCGCCATAGCGAGCATGACCAGAGAGCATGTTGATTTTCGTATTTTGGACTTTTGAGTTGAACCTTAGATGCTTTTGAGTACCTTTAGATGTTTACTAACGATTAGAGGATGATTTAGAACAAGATTGAACCTGGAACAACCTTAGTTGGAAATCTGGCAAGTACTCGCCATGGCGAGCAGATGCTCTCGCCTCGCGAGCACTTCCAGAACTGAGTGCTTTTGATAATGTCGTGACCTGAGTTGAATGAATTGATTAGGAATGAACATTAGGTAGTAATGAAACCTATTTAAGATGTTAACTGAGACCTGTGAAGTTGTTAAGAACTGTTAAGTTGTTTGTAATGTGATTTAACGATTAAATGCATTACTTGAGTTATTCTCGAATAAACTTGATGTTGTTGAAAATGGATTGTTGTTATGAAATTATAATGTTGTTGTGATCTGATTATGCTGCTGCTGTTATTTAACTAAGTTGCATGAGTCATTATAAGATGAATAGATGTTGTTGAGCTCCAAATTATTGGATGCATATTGAGATGTTGATTAAGATTGTTTTAGATTGATTGAGTCCATGCATTAGCATACTTGTTGGGGGACTCATGCCCTGGAGCTTTGTCCTCACCACGAATTGAGCTTTGTCCTCACCACGATGCCTTAATAGTATATTAATACTATGATTGTTGGGGGCTCATGCCCTGATTGGTACCACATGCATAAAGAGGTTTAGATTTGCATTGTCGCATTTGTCGAGTCAAAAGATGTTTTGTTATTGATGATGATTGAAATGATGTGATTACTTGATAATTGTTTATTGAAGATGCAATGATGCTTAAGATTGATTATGTTGTTAATTATGATTTTGAATTATATTGATTAATATTATTGTGTTATGAAATCTCACCCCTTCTGCTTGAAAATGTTGCTCTTCGTATGAGTAACTTGCAGGTGATCGTGCTTAGTGTGCAGTTTGATGTCGTGAGTGGCTTTGCCTCACTGAGTCGTCTAGGTCGCTCTGATACGTAACGGGATGGGGTCTATGTTATGCATGCTTCATTTCCTTACGTGAATCATTTATGATATGTTATGATGTTGATTATTTAATTGAGATATTTTGATGGGGCCTACGTGCCAAAACGATTTACTGATTTTCGAATTAATTTCCGCTGCAAAGTTTGAGATATTTGTTGAAGTTAAATTGTTATTTAACTGATTTTGGATTATGTTTCGAATGTGATATCCCGTTATTCGATGTTTACTCTGATAATTGTTTAGAAATTTTTATATTGGGAAAACGGGGTGTTACACATGGCAGAAGGTACATCAAAGTCTCTGAAGGCACAACCCGGTCCACGCCCTGTCAATAAGCTTCCTTCACACATTGGGAATGTCACGAAATCAGCTCTGATGAATGAAAAAAGGCATGCTGCCCCTGCTACATTTGCCAAGCCGGTTCAGAAAGTTTCAGCCAGTCCTATTAAGCACCCTGCCATGGTGAATTTAGGCAGTCCTGATGAAGATGTGACCTCTAAGGAAGGAAATACGCGGGATGAGGCTGAGATTGCAGCAATTTCGAAGATTGGGACATCTTCAACAAGTTCTCTTCACAATACATTTGATATTTTAAATGATGACAGGGAACTTCCTTTAGAAGAGGCTAGACAGGCTGTATTGGTGGCCAATCACATTCCTAATGGTGAGTTTATTGAAAAACCTGAAATGTTTGATAATGGCATCACGACGAATGTTGATTTAACTCAAATGGTTCAATCTAAGCTCAATGTTGATTGGGAAAAAGAGCTTCAGACTGACACTTTGATTACAAAATTAACAACTCTTGCACAGTGCAGCAATCCAGGGGTGCTGATAGGCCCTTCTGCTGCATCTGTTTCAGCTAGCCTTGCCAAGTGCTCATCATTTGATTACCATTTTTTTACTGGGGAGTACATTAGCAGATCCAGTATGACAGAAAACACTGAGTTTCAGGCTCTGATCAATGCACCAAAGCATAATACTCTGAGCTTGCAGCATCATGTCTCTCTTTCTTCACCAGACCCTTGTTGCTTAATTGCGAATTCTATGCATTCTGATAGCACTCAGGTTGCTGACAACCAGGCTATTAATATTCACTCTGATCGTGTTGACCACTATTTTGCTCCCTCCATTGATAACACTCCGATATCCAATGCGCCCTGCAGTAAGGCTGGTAAACTGCTACCTACCCATGTCAACACAAAAAGTGCTAATAATTCTGATATGCCTTCTGCTACTCTTGAACAAGCAGTTGTTGTTGTTATAACTGTTTATGATGAGATACTTGGGTCGGATAAAGGCAAGATTTCTGCACCTTCTACTGTCACAAGCAGTTGTTGTTATAACTGTTTATGATGAGATACTTGGGCCGGATAAAGGCAAGATTTTACTCTGTTGATCTACTTCTTTATGTTTTTGTCTTCTTAATGTAACCTGGTACTTTCTTTAGTAGCAGGGTGTGTTAGGCTACTTAGGATGTGACTTTGCTTTACATCTGGTCTTTTTAGTTTAATTGGGTTTTGGCCTAGTCTCCCCAATATTGTACTTTCCCCTTTTCTCTATTATTGCATTTTTTTAACTTTATAAAAAAATAAAAATATTTTTTCTTATAACTTGGGACGGATGATTAGTCATTTATTATCTATTTTAATATGTTATTTAGTTTTGTTTTAATTAGATTTAAGTTTATTTTATCTTAATATTATTTCCTTTTTGAGCTATTTTACTACAATTGCATATTGTTATATTTCAGGAACGAATATTTGATGGATTGAGTCTTGGAGCAAAAGAAACGGGTTTTGGAGCTGATTTGGTACGAAAATACGAAGATTCGGAGACAAAATATATCTCCCTCAAGTCAGAAACTTGGCATAGCCCGTGCTAGGCTTGGCACGGCCGTGCCACCCTCCAGAGCTACTTTTGCTGCTTTTGCTTAAATTTAAGCTACTCTGTTTTAGTTTACTTTGGAACATTCTAGTGATTGCTTAGATTTTAAGTCGAATGTAAACTATAAATAGAGTAGCTAGGCATCACAAATATTCATCTTTTCTTGGAATTCAATAAGTGACAATTGTCTTTCTAATAAAAGTTCTTTTCTTTTCTTTTACTTTCTTGTCATTTACTTTTATGTTTTCTCTCTTCTTCTCCACGTCTACGATGACCATGAGTGAGTAGACTTCTTATGTCTTGGGATTGTTGGATAAGTCTAATGACATAATCCTGACCAAGTCAAGCCTTAAACCTTAGTATTGTATAACCCTAGTTTCTCTTCTAAATTCATCGTTTTAACATGGATTAAATATTATCAAACTGTGGAAACGAAAGTGGAGGGTTTGATAATCGTTAATCCATCATTCCAAATGTTAATTCATAAAACGAAAGTGGAGCTTTAATATTCGATCAAGTGAATTTAGACAAGGATTGCGAAACATGAAAATAGTATAGTGAACCTTGAGACTTATAGAGTTTCGATCTTCAAGGATTCTAATAGTAATCAACCATGAAAATAGGCGTGCTTGCTAGAGGAACACACTCACTGAGACCGATAGGAGATGTGATAGGCTTAAGAGAAACTTGTCTTTAGAAACTAGGTCTAAAAATAAGGTTTAGGTTTAATGGCTTGAGTTGTGAATGATTTTGTCGCCTATGACGGACCAACGATCCCAAGGCTCTCTTTTATTATTATTTTCTCTTTCAAACATTTGAAAACAACAATCTTACACTCTTAATTCTCTTCTAATCACCAACTAAAGTTAATTGAATTAAACAACTCCCTGTCGGAACGATACTCTTTTCATTACTACTTCGGTAAGACCGTGCACTTGCGGTTTTATCTCAACAAATTTTTGGCGCCGCTGCCGGGGAGTAAACTAATTTAATTAACTCTTTCTTTGTGATTAGAACTCTCTCTCCTCCCTCTTTTCTTCTACTTCTTACTTTATTTGTGTTACCATTAACTTCTTGGGTTCTCGATTTCTTATGCGAAGAAGTAAAAGTCTCGGAGAATTTATTCCTGAGATTGAAAGATATTTGCATAAGAAAAAGAGAGAAGCACAAAATAATATTGCTATGGCTGAACGCACTCTCAAAGAGTATGCTACTCCTTCAACGGAAGAGCCACAAGCTATTATCGTGTACCCGACGGTTGAGGGTAACAATTTCCAGATCAAGCCTGCACTACTCAATTTGGTGCAGCAAAATCAGTTTTCTGGATCACCCACTGAGGATCCAAATCTCCATATTTCTTCCTTCCTTAGACTCAGTGGCACTATAAAAGAGAACCAAGAAGCCATAAGACTTCATCTCTTTCCCATTTCCTTAAGGAATAGTGTAACACCCCGTTCCCAATAATCAATTATTTAATAAAATAAACATGCATCAGAGTATTAACCCAACGGGCATGTCACACTTCTAAATCAAAATCTTGTAAACAGAATGTAAAAATCTATTTAATGCACAACCTTCAAAAATCATCATTAATTTTTCAGCGGAAATATTATCTCAACATTAACAACCACAACATATTAAATTCTCCGAATAAAATCCTGGCATAAAAGCCTCTACCATAAAATCCAAACAATCATAGGGCTACAACAACATTATCCAAAATTTGATACATAGGAATGAAAGAAACATTAAAAATCCCATCCCACGTATCAGAGCCCTAGACACTTTGAGCCACCACCTACTACTCAGGATCACCTGCAAGTTACCCATAGGAAGGGCAACATTTTCAAGCAGAAGGGGTGAGATTCTCAGTCAATAAAAATAATATATAATAACATCAATTGAATCTAACAACCTACAATATCAATGATTATTCAATAGGCATAAGTATTTCATAATCAACAACAATCATCCAGATATAGCAATTCAGTCAACAACAACAACTCATGTAAAGACATGACACCCCTCTAAGACTCCTCGATAAATGCAACTATGCATGTGGTACCATATTCAGGGCCGTGACCCACACCGTTGTCGAATGGTTAAAGCATTCTCATCAGGACATAAGTCCTCACCGCTCAACACCGCTTTGAACAACTAGTGTTCCACCGCATTGAACGACAAGGCGTTCCAGAGCCGAAGCTCTCCCACTTTTATGCTTATGCAACTAACCCACTTGTGTATATCTACATACAACTCAACTAATGCATATTTGTATATATGACTTACAACTCCACAATCACAACGACTCCTCAAAACCAATTCAACCATTCCAGAAAATGTACAATTAATAATAGTCAGACCAATGCATCAAGTTCATTCAACATAGTGTTTACTCACTTGGTTCATACTCAATCATCTCCCAATTTACTAAACTCAACGAATTCTATTACCAAAACGTTCCTTTAGGATCCAGCGTATATATAAGGGTTATACAAGTTGAAGGAACCATGTTTCAATGCTCAAAAGGGTCTCCTAATGCATGAGGCAACGTTCAAAAAGTGGCTGACTAAGGTCAACTTCGCTTAAGCGACGTCTAGTTCGCTTAAGCGACCGGCTTACAGTAAGTGTGGGTTCTGCTCGCTTACGGTTCTCTTGAGCGAACTCTTGGCAGAATCAAATTGGTTTTTCGCTTACAAGCTCGCTCACGGTTCGCTTAAGCGAACGGGCAAAATTGTATTCTGGGCAGCTTGCTTGAATGCTCGCTTAAGCGACGGCTGGTTCGCTTAAGCGACCATTCATCTGGGCAGTGCAGAAACCTACGGTTTTCAACCCTCTTCACACTCTAAAACCCAATTTTAATCCCCTGATCACCCAAAACGTTTTCCAGCAGATGTTTACAGGTTCTATACACAACTAGGCATCTAAAGGAAACACAAACAGACATCAACAACAACAATACGGATCATTCCACCATCATACAAAACTTCATCAATTCATTCAATCAATTATATTTTCAATCAATTTATGATCACAGTAACAGTATAGATTAAGATTTCATTCCGAACATCACATTACAACATAATTAACATGATCATTACCCATTCCCCTCAGAATCATCATCAAACCCTAACCCTCAATTTTATCCTCAAGGTTAAGCAGTTAGGTCAATTTTCCGAAATTAAATATTATCTATTAATGAGAGATAGTCTCACCCTTACCTGAATTCAATTGCACAACCAGCTACAGCAAAATCGATCCCTTCTTGTTCTTCTCTCTTGTTCTTGCTTTTCCTCTCCCTTTTCTCCCAAAAGCTAGTTTTCTTACGTAAAAACGTTCTGACTGTTTTCTTTCTTTTTCTAACTCCCAAAACTATAACTCCCCCCTATTTCATTAAACTCCCTTAATTTTTATTAAATCCTAATTAACTCCCTAATTTCTAAAATAATATTAATTTCCACTTATTTTAATTATATTTATAATAAACTATATAATAAAATGCACACACCACATAAATCACCAAAAATCATATAAAATCACATATGAGACTCCAAATAAATCAAAATAAAATAAAATAACAACTAGGGCATTACAACTCTCCCTAACTTAGAGAATTTCGTCCTCGAAATCTTACCTCAAGCAAACAACTCTGGATAAGACTCCCGCATCTTACTTTCCAGCTCCCAAGTCAAACTTTCACCAGTCGCTCCATCCCAAACGACTCTCACAAGAGGTATCTCTTTACCTCTCAAGGAATTCACCTTTCGATCATCAATTCTCAACGGTAAGGTCTCCACCGTAAGGTTGTCTCTAACTTACACATCATCTCTAGGAATAATATGCGAAGGATCCGGTACATACTTCCGTAATTGTGACACATGAAACACGTCATGCAAATTCTAAAGATGAGGCGGCAAACCCACTCTATACGCCACTGTTCCAACCCTCTCAGATATCTGATATGGACCAATAAACTTCGGAGTCAACTTCTTAGATTTTAATGCACGGCCTACACCTGTCAAAGGAGTGACTCTCAAGAACACATGATCTCCCTCTTGAAACTCAAGGTCCTTCCTACGTTTGTCATGATAGCTCTTCTGTCGACTCTACGACGCTTTCATCTGTTCTCTTATCAACTTAACCTTTTATGTAGTCTGCTGAACTATGTCTGGTCCCAACATCACACTTTCTCCTGACTCAAACCAACATAAAGGAGTCCGGCACCTCCGACCGTACAAAGCTTCGAACGGAACCATACCAATACTCGAATGGTAACTATTGATGTAGGTGAACTCTATCAACGGTAGGTGACTATCCCAAGCTCCACCTTGCTCAAGTACACATACTCTCAGCAAATCCTCTAATGATTGGATCGTCCTCTCCGACTGACCATCTGTCTGCGGATGATAAGTCGAACTCAACCTCAACTTCGAACCCAAGGCATCTTGCAAACTCTTCCAAAATCTTGAAGTGAACCTCGAATCTCTATCCTACACAATACTCGACCGTACACCATGAAGCTTAACAATATTATGAATATATATCTCCGCCAACTGAGCTACCAGATAACTGATATTGATCGGAATAAAGTGCGCCGACTTCGTCAACCTATCGACCACAACCCATATAGAATCATGTCCTCTCGGAGTGTTTGGTAAACTTGTCACAAAATCCATAGAAATGTTATCCCATTTCCACTCCGGCACATCCAACGATGTCAACAACCCTGCAAGCTTCTGATGTTCGACCTTAGACTTCTGGCAAGTCAAATATGCATACACAAATTGAGCAACATCACGCTTCAAACCGGACCACCAAAACAATCTCTTCAAGTCATGATACATCTTCGTAGCTCCCGGATGGATGCTTAAGTTACTCCTGTGGCTTTCCTCTAAAATTAACTGTTTCAACTCATCATTATCAGGAATACAAATTCTGCCTCTAAATCTCAACACGCCTTGTTCATCAACCTTGAAATCACTAGCCTCAGCTTGATTACTAGTAACCAATACATCCACAAACTTGACATCAACTTGTTGCGCTTCTCTGATACTTTTCAAGAAATCACTATTGATTTTCAACATACCCAGCTGCACACTCTGAGGTGACAATTCACAAACAAGACTCAAGTCTCTAAACTGTTCAAGCAACTCAAATTCCTTTACCATCATAGCCGACATGTGCAACGTCTTCCTACTCAAAGCATCTGCAACTACATTAGCTTTACCCGGATGGTAATTCAAGCCAAAATCATAATCCTTCAACAATTCAAGCCACCTCCTTTGTCTCATATTCAATTCCTTTTGATCAAACAAATATTTCAAACTTTTGTGATCGCTAAACACCTCAAATCGAGAACCGTACAAATAATGTCTCCAAATTTTCAAAACAAAAACCACCGCAGCCAACTCCAAATCATGGGTAGGATAATTCTTCTCATAAACTCTCAGTTGTCTAGAAGCATACACTACCACCTTACCCTCTTGCATCAAGACACCACCCAAGCCCAACTTAGACACATCACAATAAACAACGAAAGGCTCTTCCGGTTTAGGCAAGATCAAAATAGGAGCAATTGTCAACCTTCTCTTCAACTCACTGAAGCTACTCTCACACTGAGCATCCCACACAAAAGAGTTACCCTTACAGGTCAGCTGAGTCAACGGAAGTGCCAACTTCGAAAACCCCTCAATGAACCTGCGGTAATAACCAGCCAAACCCAAGAAGCTTCTGATTTCAGTCACCGACTTCGGAGTCTCCCATTGCGATACTGCATCAACTTTCGAAGGATCAACAACAATACCACTACCAGAAATAATGTGGCCGAGAAAACTTACTTCAATTAGCCAGAATTCACATTTCGACAACTTAGCATACAACTTCTTTTCTTTCAAAACCTATAATTCAATCCTCAGATGTTCTACATGCTCCTCTTCGGTCTTAGAATAAATCAGAATATCATCAATAAATACAACCATAAATTTATCCAGAAAAGCATGAAAAATTCGGTTCATATACTCCATGAACACACCAGGCGCGTTAGTAACACCGAAAGACATCACTTTGTATTCGTAATGACCATAAAGTGTCCTAAAGGCCGTCTTCTGCATATCTTCATCCTTCACCTTTATCTGATGGTAACCTGACCTCAAGTCAATCTTACTAAAAATCTTTGCACCAAACAATTGATCCATCAAGTCGTCAATCCTCGGCAGCGGATACCTGTTCTTTATCGTCACTTTGTTCAACTAACGGTAGTCTATGCACAATCTCATGCTACCATCCTTCTTCTCTACCAACAATACAGGCGCTCCCCACGGTGAGACACTCGGTCTTACAAACTTCTTATCAAGCAAGTCTTCCAACTGTTTCTTCAATTCAGCCAACTCAGATGCTGACATACGATATGGCGCCATCGACACCGGCTTCGTTCCTGGAACAAGGTCAATCGAGAACTCCACCTCCCTCTCTGGTGGCACATCCGGAATCTCATCAGGAAACACCTCCGGAAATTCATTCACCACTGGTAACCTGTCAATCACAGCCTGATTCTCCAATGACAAAGATGCCATCAAAGAATACATCAGAATTCCATCACGTTTTAACTGCTTCATCTGCTTCGTGGTCAAGAATTCAACTCCACCCTCTTCTTCCGCAGAAGAAAAATGCACCGTCTTACTAAAGCAATTGATATGAACTCGGTTATACTCTAACTAGTTCATTCCAAAAATGACATCCATACCCGTCAACGGTAGACACACTAAGTCGACCACAAAATCTCTACCAAACATAGATATAGGACACCTCAAACAAACAAGAGAAGTAGTTACTGAACCCTTAGCTGGAGTTTCAACAACCATCTCTCCTTTCATGTCAGTTACAATCAAACCCAACTAATATGCACATTCTAAAGCAATGAAACAATGAGTAGTACCAGTGTCTATAATAGCAATTGAATAAGTACTATTAAAGAAACAAGTACCTCTGATAAGCATGTCCTTATTAGTAGTCTGCGTACCAGTCAAAGCAAACACTTTTCCACCGGTTCTAATCTTCTTTGGCTGAGTGCACTGGGAACTGATGTGGCCCTCCTTATCACAATTATAACAAACAACATCACCCCTCTTGCAGTTAGCCAATGTGTGTCCTTTCTGACCACACCTGAAGCACTTCTTCTCATCTTTAGTACAAACATTACTTTTGTGGCCTTTCTTGCCACACTTAAAGCAAACTATTTCAGCAGGAGCATCTCTCCTCTTGGGCCTTCTCTCATCATTCAGTCGTTGCTTTCCCTTGTCAGCAGGGGCACTGTACGGCTTAGGACGACTCTGTTGTCCCTTACTCCTCCGCTCACTCATCACCTTGTAATGAGCTTTTGAATCTTCCTCATAGATTCTACAGCTGCTTACCAACTCAGAAAAAGTCCTGATCTTCTGATAGCCAATGGCCCTCTTGATATCGGCCCTCAACCCATTCTCGAATTTTATACATTTGGAGAATTCAACTGTCTACGCAGTATAGTGAGGGTAGAACTTAGCTAGTTCCACGAACTTCACAGCATACTCTGTGACAGACATGTCACCTTGTTTCAACTCCAGAAACTCGATCTCCTTCTTACCACGGACATCTTCCGGAAAATACCTATTCAGGAATTCCCTCCTGAATACAGCCCAGGTCACCACCGCACCGTCCTGTTCAAGCACGGGTAACAGACTTACTCACCAGTCATCCGCCTCCTCCGCTAACATGTGCGTCTCAAACCGCACCTTTTGCACTTCAGAGCACTGCATGACTCTGAAAATCCTTTCCACTTCCTTCAGCCATAAGTATTTCATAATCAACAACAATCATCCAGATATAGCAATTCAGTCAACAACAACAACTCATGTAAAGACATGACACCCCTCTAAGACTCCTCGATAAATGCAACTATGCACGTGGTACCATATTCAGGGCCGTGACCCACACCGTTGTCGAATGGTTAAAGCATTCTCATCATGACATAAGTCCTCACCGCTCAACACCGCTTTGAACAACTAGTGTTCCACCGCTTTGAACGACAAGGCGTTCCAGAGCCGAAGCTCTCCCACTTTTATGCTTATCCAACTAACCCACTTGTGTATATCTACATACAACTCAACTAATGCATATTTGTATATATGACTTACAATTCCATAATGAAAACGACTCCTCAAAACCAATTCAACCATTCCAGAAAATGTACAATTAATAATAGTCAGACCAATGCATCAAGTTCATTCAACATAGTGTTTACTCACTTGGTTCATACTCAATCATCTCCCAATTTACTAAACTCAACGAATTCTATTACCAAAACGTTCCTTTAGGATCCAGCGTATATATAAGGGTTATACAAGTTGAAGGAACCATGTTTCAATGCTCAAAAGGGTCTCCTAATGCACGAGGCAACGTTCGAAAAGTGGCTGACTAAGGTCAACTTCGCTTAAGCGACGTCTAGTTCTCTTAAGCGACCGGCTTACAGTAAGTCTGGGTTCTGCTCGCTTACGGTTCGCTTACGGTTCGCTTGAGCGAACTCTTGGCAGAATCAAATTGGTTTTTCGCTTACAAGCTCGCTCACGGTTCGCTTAAGCGAACGGGCAAAATCGCATTCTGGGCAGCTTGCTTAAATGCTCGCTTAAGCGACGGCTGGTTCGCTTAAGCGACCATTCATCTGGGCAGTGCAGAAACCTACGGTTTTCAACCCTCTTCACACTCCAAAACCCAATTTTAATCCCCTGATCACCCAAAACATTTTCCAGCAGATGTTTACAAGTTCTATACACAACTAGGCATCTAAAGGAAACACAAACAGAAATCAACAACAACAATACGGATCATTCCACCATCATACAAAACTTCATCAATTCATTCAATCAATTATATTTTCAATCAATTTATGATCACAACAACAGTATAGATTAAGATTTCATTCCGAACATCACATTACAACATAATTAACATGATTATTACCCATTCCCCTCAGAATCATCATCAAACCCTAACCCTCAATTTTATCCTCAAGGTTAAGCAGTTAGGTCAATTTTCCAAAATTACATATTATCTATTAATGAGAGATAGTCTCACCCTTACCTAAATTCAATTGCACAACCAGCTACAGCAAAATCGATCCCTTCTTGTTCTTCTCTCTTGTTCTTGCTTTTTCTCTCCTTTTTCTCCCAAAAGCTAGTTTTCTTACGTAAAAACGTTCTGACTGTTTTCTTTCTTTTTCTAACTCCCAAAACTATAACTCCCCCCTATTTCATTAAACTCCCTTAATTTTTATTAAATCCTAATTAACTCCCTAATTTCTAAAATAATATTAATTTCCACTTATTTTAATTATATTTATAATAAACTATATAATAAAATGCACACACCACATAAATCACCAAAAATCATATAAAATCACATATGAGACTCCAAATAAATCAAAATAAAATAAAATAACAACTAGGGCGTTACAGATAGAGCTAGCGCTTGGTTCCATTCCCTAGAAGTCGGTTCCATCACTTCATGGGATCAAATGAGGCGAGCATTCCTTGCGCGATTCTTTCCCCCCTCTAAAACCGCCAAACTAAGAGACCAAATCACGCGGTTCAACAAAAAAGATGGAGAGTCTCTCTATGATGCGTGGGAGCGTTTCAAGGAAATGCTTAGACTTTGTCCCCGCCATGGTTTAGAAAAGTGGCTCATAGTCCACACTTTTTATAATGGCCTAACATATACCACTAAGATGTCTGTTGATGCAACTCCAGGTGGAGCACTAATGAACAAGAACTATACGGAGGCTTACGCATTGATTGAAGACATGGCTCAGAATCACTATCAATGGACCAACGAAAGAGCCATCACCGCCTCTACGCCCTCCAAAAAGGAGGCAGGTATGTACGAGGTCTCTGATTATGATCACCTTGCTGCTAAGGTTGATGCATTAACTCAAAAATTTAAAAACTTAATGTTAATGCTGTCACACCTTCT
Source organism: Medicago truncatula (assembly GCF_003473485.1). Taxonomy (NCBI): domain Eukaryota; kingdom Viridiplantae; phylum Streptophyta; class Magnoliopsida; order Fabales; family Fabaceae; genus Medicago; species Medicago truncatula. The sequence continues at coordinate 30,443,491 of NC_053047.1, forward strand.
CCTACATCTCCTCCTTGTGAAATCTGTGGTATATTTGGTCATATTGGTATTGATTGTCAGTTAGGTAGTGCTACTAATAGTATTGAGCAATTAAACTATGCTCAATACAACTAAGGAACGAGGCCAAATCAAAACTTTTACAAAAACCCTCAAGGTTCCTACGGACAAGTAGCACCACCTGGCTATACAAACAACCAGAGGGTGGCTCAGAAATCAAGTTTGGAAACTTTGTTGGAAAACTGCATGATGAATCAAAATAAGCAAATTCAAGAACTGAAAAACCAAACAGGATTTCTGAACGACTCTCTCTCCAAACTCACTACCAAGGTTGATTCTGTCGCCACACACACTAAATGCTCGAGACCCAAATCTCCCAAGTAGCCCAACAAGTGGCCACCTCTTCTCAAACACCGGGGGTCTTTCCTGGTCAAACCGAAACAAACCCCAAAGCTCATGTCAATGTTATTTCTCTTGGGGGTAGTAAGTTAGAAGAGACCGTTGCTAAAGCCAAAAATGTCAAGGGAGAAAGTGTTAAGCTTCTAGGTAAGAAAGATGTGATAGAAAGTGAGAAACCGCTTGATAAAAACAAAGCCCTTTCCCCATTAAGGCTTACTAAGCTTAACTTGGAGGCTTAATTCGAAAAGTTTGTCAACACCCTTAAGAAGATTTGCATTAAGATTCCCCTTGCGGAAGCTTTGTCTCGAATGCCTCTATATGCCAAGTTTATAAAAGAAATTTTTTCAAAGAAAAAGGTTATAGACCACAAAGAGACAATAGCTTTGACTGGGGAAAGTAGTGCCATCATCAAGAAGCAACCCCAAAAGCTTAGAGATCCAGGTAGTTTTGCCATCCCTTGTGTGATAGGAAAAGAAACCGTAGACAAAGCCTTGTGTGACTTAGGAGCTAGTGTTAGTTTGTTGCCTCTATCCCTTTTTAAAAAGATGGGAATAGGCGAGTTGAAACCTACCGAGATGACATTGAAGTTAGCCGACCGTTCTGTTATCCCCATAGTTGGATACGTTGAGGACATCCCCGTTAAGATAGAAGGGATATACATCCCGACTGACTTTGTGGTTGTTGACATCGTGGAAGACCATGATTACCCTATGATTCTAGGAAGACCCTTCCTCGCCACTGCGGGTGCTATAGTTGATGTTAAGAATGGTAGGATAGTTTTTCAAGTGAGTGATGATATGGTAGGATTTGAGTTCGAGAATGTTATGAAAGGTCCCGCCCTTTATTATTGCAATATGATTAAAGAACATGATGCGAAAGAACGCTTTTTAGCGTCATCTACACAATACGATCTCTTTGATCCTTTCTAATGGACACTTTCTATCGTCAAGCTAATGACTATAAAGAGGCGCTTCGTGGGAGGCAACCCACGCATTTAACCGCTTTTGTTTGTTTCTTTTTTTTGTTATTTTAAGTTGTTTTGTAGGTAATTGTTCGAGCATGATTCAAGAAAATGGAAAATTTTGAAGCCCCGTAGTCCAGAACCTTGGCACGGCCCGTGCTCACACTGACACGGCCGTGCCAGACCTTGCCAAGCCAAACCCATGCCACATTCCAGGAAGTTGGCACGGCCCGTGCTAAGGTTGGCACGGCCGTGCCCGACCATCAGGTAAGAATAACCACATCTTTTGGCCTTCTTCTTCCTTCACTCTCAACCACAAACATCTCTCCACCTTCAAACTTCTCTCTAAAACCTCCATAACCACAAAACCTCAAAACTCCATATCTACCTCAAAACCTCACCAATTCACACAATTTCTCCACCCAATCAATCACAAACACCATTCCAATCATAACCCCCCATTTAGAAACAACTTTCATCCATCCAAACCAACATCACCCAAATTCTTATCCCCTCCTTAACCTAACCCAAAAACCAGAAATTCATCACCAAACTCCACAACCCAGCTCCTAAAACTCACTTCAACCTTCACCACATCACTCAACCAACCTTTTCCACCAAAACAACCCCAAAACCAAACCATCACCAACACCACACCAAATCAAAAGCAAGGTCAAGGCAATGGCTTCAAAGAGAAGTGGAAAAGAAGTTGCAAGCTCATCAGGGGGCCCTCCTCCAAAGAAGAAAGCACAAGCCAAGAATCATGGCATAATCTTCAGGGACAATAAGCAAAGAGATAGGTACAAAATTCTACTATCTAAACCTTTACATCCTTGCAGGTACCTTGATAATTATGACTTGAATAAACTTGGCCTTAAAGACAATGTGTTTAATCTGCTAAGAAGGTTAGGTTGGGTTGATATGTTGAGACCTATGAGAGGGTATGAGAATTTCACCTACGAATTTTTAAGTTCCATTGTTTTTACGAAAGATAGGTTGAATTTCGATAACCCTAACCATAGAGTTTCTTTCCGGCTTATGAATATTGATTATGAGATGTCTCTTCAACACTTCTGTGATGAGATGGGCTTCGCAAATGCGGGGTTCATCCACGACTCTTGGAATCAAAATCTAAAGCCGGTTGACTATCAACCCGCCGCCTTTTGGGAACAAATTACCGGTCTTGGCCAGTTTAACACACGTGCCAACAAAGCTAGCAACATTCACAACCCTGTACTTAGGTACCTTTAAAGGGTTATGGCTTGCACTATTTGCGGAAGGACTGAATTAGGGAACACTAGGAGCGATGAACTCTTCATGTTATGGGCTATGTTGTACAACCACCCCGTTAACACTTGCTTTTACTTACTTGACTACCTTTCCCATATAGGAAATAGGTCTGATGGTAAGGGAGAAATAGTAGTTGGTGGTATCATCACATACATAGCTGGGCAACTAGGAGTGAGTGAGGACCAAGGAATAAACAAGATTGAGGGAAACAATAGGCTAAACATAGACGCCCTTATTTCTATGAACTTCATAAAACCTTGACTCCCCTTTGTTTATACACTCAAACTCAACGTGCCCATTTTGATTTTACTTCCTAACCCATCTCGGACTAACACCGAGGTGGAAGAAAATTTGTTGTATGTTAATGATGACCCAAATGTGCATGTAGACCACGATGATGAAGACGAGGAAGGTGCACACTTGCACCAAGAAGAGGAAGGTGCACAATTGCACCATGATGAGGAGCATCATGACCGTGATGCCGGAGAAACAAATGAAAATGCAAGATGGGCATGGATGCATATCGAGGTCGAGAGGATAAGCACCGAGCAACAAAGGCAAGGTGTTGAATTGTCAGGACTAAGGAATGATGTCCTAAGGGGCAACCGCATATCCGAAGAAAATAACCAAATGCTTCGGAACATGATGCACCACTTTCACCTCCAAGGTCCTCCCTATGGACCTCAATGGAAAAAAAAATGTGAGCTTTCCTCTTCCTCTGTTCCCTTACTCCTCCTCCTTCTTCTTCTTCTTCTTCTTCTTCTTCTTCTTCTTCTTCTCCTTCTTCTCTTTTATTTTTCTTATTTTGAATCATTGAGGACAATGCTTCTCCTAAGTGTGGGGGGAGCCTAATAAAGTGTCTTTAGTCGTAGTGTTTCCAAACTCCCTTGAACTTTACTCTTTTTGTTTTGTTTTATTGTGAAAGACATGATTAAGTAGCTTGTTTTTATTGAAAAATATCATGACATAAATTTTTTATTTGTCTCCTCTTAATTGGTTATTTCTTGTACATGAAAATAAACTCTTGTGTTTTAAGTTTTCTTGATATACCCACATCTTATTTCAAAATGAATAAATTCTCCAATGAGAAATGCACAAGTTGCTTCCCTTGAGTAAATGTATGAGTAAGATATTTTTAGGAACACGTTCTAATTATTAAGGTAAATTAACCCTCAAAAATCCTCAAAGTAAAAGTAGTATAAGTTAGTATAAGGGAGTGTATAAGAAAGCCGAAATCAACCAAAGGTTGACGTTATCTTGAGAAAAACTTTAAAAAGCGTCATTGAATCTAGATTGGGGAAGGGGGTAGGCCCTCCGACTTCCTACGTGAAGATGACGTTCTAAGGGGCACCATTGAATCTAGATTGGGGAAGGGGGTAGGCCCTCCGACTTCCTACGTGAAGGTGTTGTCTCCTTAGATAAAGTATGATTGAAAATCCAAAAATGTGTAAATGGCAAAGATCAAAAGATCACAAATACTCCCATCTCTCTTATATGAAATGAAGAAAGGATTTTTCTCGGTTAATTTAGTCTTAAGATTAGAACATGTTTCCTCATAATACCTATCTTATACAGGAGCAAGAAAAGGGTCGGACTACACACACACACTCATTTGAAACTTGATTGTTGGGTTGAAAAAGGATTACAAAGAATGCTTGAGTTTGTGATTAGTGCACACTTGAAATTAAAGCCTTTGAGGAGACATGTGTTTTAATTAAATTGTCATGAAGTAATCTTGTTTATGCTACCATGTTTATGCCTTTTGCTTGAGGACAAGCAAAGATTCAAGTATGGGGGAGTTTGACGAGTCATTTATTATCTATTTTAATATGTTATTTAGTTTTGTTTTAATTAGATTTAAGTTTATTTTATCTTAATATTATTTCCTTTTTGAGCTATTTTACTACAATTGCATATTGTTATATTTCAGGAACGAATATTTGATGGATTGAGTCTTGGAGCAAAAGAAAGGGGTTTTGGAGCTGATTTGGTACGAAAATACGAAGATTCGGAGACAAAAATATATCTCCCTCAAGTCAGAAACTTGGCACGGCCCGTGCTATGCTTGGCACGGCCGTGCCACCCTCCAGAGCTACTTTTGCTGCTTTTGCTTAGATTTTAAGCTACTCTGTTTTAGTTTACTTTGGAATATTCTAGTGATTGCTTAGATTTTAAGTCGAATGTAAACTATAAATAGAGTAGCTAGCCATCACAAATATTCATCTTTTCTTGGAATTCAATAAGTGACAATTGTCTTTCTAATAAAAGTTCTTTTCTTTTCTTTTACTTTCTTGTCATTTACTTTTATGTTTTCTCTCTTCTTCTCCACGTCTACGATGACCATGAGTGAGTAGACTTCTTATGTCTTGGGATTGTTGGATAAGTCTAATGACATAATCCTGATCAAGTCAAGCCTTAAACCTTAGTATTATATAACCCTAGTTTCTCTTCTAAATTCATCGTTTTAACATGGATTAAATATTATTAAACTGTGGAAACGAAAGTGGAGGGTTTGATAATCATTAATCCATCATTCCAAATGTTAATTCATAAAACGAAAGTGGAGCTTTAATATTCGATCAAGTGAATTTAGACAAGGATTGCGAAACATGAAAATAGTCTAGTGAACCTTGAGACTTATAGAGTTTCGATCTTCAAGGATTCTAATAGTAATCAGCCATGAAAATAGGCGTGCTTGCTAGAGGAACACACTCACTGAGACCGATAGGATATGTGATAGGCTTAAGAGAAACTCGTCTTTAGAAACTAGGTCTAAAATAAGGTTTAGGTTTAATGGCTTGAGTTGTGAATGATTTTGTCGCTTATGACGGACCAACGATCCCAAGGCTCTCTTTTATTATTATTTTCTCTTTCAAACATTTGAAAACAACAATCTTACACTCTTAATTCTCTTTTAATCACCAACTAAAGTTAATTGAATTAAACAACTCCCTGTCAGAACGATACTCTTTTGATTACTACTTCGATAAGACCGTTCACTTGCGGTTTTATCTCATCAACGGACGGGTTATAATAAAGTTTAATAAAAAAATAAATGAGTGGAAGGGATCAACGGAACATTTTTTTAAGTGATAGACATGACATATTGATTAGAGACATATAACATTAAATATAATTTTATAAATGGCTTGTTACAACTCCAAAGTACTAAAAATTATTTAATTAAAGTCAAGAGAGCATGAAATTTTCACTTATAAAATGACCCAAAAGATTTTCTTTATTACATCTAAAGGAGAGAAAATATGGCTCAGTTTCTCATATTTGTTTATACTTTGATCATTTTTATTTCTCTATTTCTAGTTGAAGCGTCACCGCGTATGACATTTTTCACACCATTTTAAATTTTCCCAATTTATTTTTATACACAATATTGTATCATCTTTTAGTAACTTTTTTTCTTAATTGAGAATGCAGTTCAAAGACCCTGTGTTACTGTCGCTGATTGTCCACCGGTAAAAAAACCTCTAAAGATGTGGTGTATTAGACAGACTTGTTTTTATGGTTTTGGAAAACGCCCCGATCTTTAAGTGAATAATAATATTATGTGCGCGTCATAATAGTAACACGATGCGCTCTTTTTTTTCTTCCTTTTGTATTATCCCACTAAGTTTTCTGCTAGCAAGGATTTTAACGACATTGTTGTCTGTAATATGTATCCCTTAGTAATATAATACTTCCTCCGTCCCAAATTGTATGTCGTTTTAGGGAAAAAAATTTAACCTAAATTATATGTCGTTTTACAATCCAATACAAGATTCATTTATCTTTTCATATAGTTAGTAAGCCCATCTGTAAACAAATATGAGAATTTATTTTTCCACTCTCGATGCATCTTGCACGTCCTTCAAATTCAAAAAATGCCCTCATATCTTTTTATTATAAAATTCAAAATGAGTTTTTTTTATTGCACTTTCAAAGTTTAAGAAATTATCCATGGTCGTTTCAGCAATAGTTCAATTGTGTGTAACTTTTTTTTTTCTCGCTAAATTTATATCATAAAATCCACTTTGGATTTATTAATAAGGTAAATTAGTCCACTTTGGATTTTAAATTATCCAAAAAAATTAGTACTTTACATTTATTAATAAGGTAAATTAGTCCACTTTGGATTTTAAATTCAAAATTTTATACATTCTTCGAGTCCCTCTTGTGTCAAAATTAAATTAATATTTACTCTCATGATTTGATTTTTGCAAAGGGGTTCAAAGGATATATAAGGAAGTGTTTGGATTCTAAAATCCAAAATATTTTTTTGGATTTTATTTTCTGAATTGGTGCAAAGTGCAAACACTTAGCTACGGTTAAAACACAATCCATCTCTGATCAAATGAAAGAAGGTTACTATTATTAGTTTAGCCACAGTTGAAAAAAAATGAAAAGAAGGTAGCCACAAACCGCGGTATATCGAATTATTAGTTACTAACTTTATATCGACATGTTGATATTATATTTTTTATCTTTACCGGTTAGTTTATCAGTCTCCTTAATTTGTTCTCAACAGCCTATCATCTTTTCACTATTTTGGTTAGATTTTGTTAAAAGTCGTGGATAAAAGTAATAAGTATTTTCTAATTAAAAAATCCAGTAACAATGATAAATTGTGTTTATTATGGAAATATATATGATTTATATGTAAACCTAGAATCCATATAGAGTCATTTTGATGTGATTTGTTTCATTCATGTATTCCTTGCCTAGAAATATGCTGGGAGCACTCGTTGCATGTGTCATGTTCATTAACGTTCACTCCCCTCCCTTGTCGGCCTCAGGCGTCACATACCTACCAACTTCAATTAGGTTCGTCTCCAAACCACATTACACTAAAAAAGGTCTGCTCTACAACCATTTGTGACACCCTAAACTGCTTTTAGGATTATCTACCGACCATAGAAATCAACACGAGTCTTTTCAGCGTCCTTTGTCCTCACCTGCACGCCTTCTACGATATTTCCTATGAAGTGTGATAGAGGAAAAAACACATTGAAAAGACTCGTGTTGGTTTTGGGGGTAAGTCGGTAATCCTAAAAGCAATCTAGGCTGTTATAAATGGTATCAGAGGATACGTTTATCAGTGCCACAAGGTTTGGGGACGAACTAAACATAATTTGGTGGGCATGTGAACTTTGAGGTTGATGAGAGATGGGAGTGGTCGTCAATAAATATGGAATGTAATATGAGCGGCTCCTGCAATGCTTTTAGATAGGGGATACATGAATGAATCTAATCACATTGGAATGACAAGGATTCTGAGACCGTGTAGATATAAGATTTCTTTTAGGATTGATTTGTATTACATATAACAATATGATGCATATTTTTTTTTTCTTCCAGTAGCTCAAACCATAAGAACTCTATAGTTAATATAAAGTCACGGATTTTGATCCAAGACATTAAGTCTATTTTTTCTTTTTAGAAAGATAGAAAAACAAAATTTGTTTAATAATAGTCATCAATAATAAATTCTTAACAGAAACTTACATAAAAATCTTAAAATAAATTAATTGGAAACTTATTATTTCAAGACGAGTTAACAACGAAAAACTAATAAACTTCAAAATGTAATTTAAATTACAATTCATTTAAAAACACAATTTTGTTTCCCTCGCGTAAGAACTTCAAACAAAAACATCAATCCCACATCATCACTACTTTGGTACCTAATATGTTGATTGTAAGGGTTAATCTTCAACACCTATGAAATAAAATCAATAATAAAGTAAGACACTTATTAAAATCATGTTACGACCCTTCTTTTAGTGTAAATTATTCATTCTCCAAGAATTTACTTTAGGACATAAAATGAAGTTGATTTTTTTTTCTTTATTCGGCATGCTTAGGATGATAAAATATGAATTTACACAAAAAATTAGATTTTTCCGACTCTGGACGGATTAATTATGAATTTTTATTTCCCGTAAGTATCAATTTCTTAAAAAATTCATAATTAATTTGTATCTTGTTAAATAACTCCAAAATTTTATGGTGAAAGTTCTTTTGATGTTCTAAACATGAATGCCTACTAAATTAGGGAACAAAATTTGACCCGTTAATATATGCTTACTCGGAACAAAGTATGTATTTTGCATGTTTTTGTTGAAAGATTTAAATAATAGTTAATAGTTCTTTATCCCCTCTAATATAGGCAATTTCCCGATTTCACCCTGTAAAAAAAAAAATTGGATTCGGTCCTTGTAAAAAAAAATTGTTTCAAAATACCCCTTAGGTCATTTGACTGTACAAAGTTGATAATATGGCACAGGGTAAACTGAAATTTTCTCAAATTACAGGGGGCGTAATTTTCCATGAAGGTCCAAAACAAAACAAAAAATTACAAGGACGAAAACCCAAAAAAAAATTACAGGATGGAAAACCGGAAATGGCCTATATTACAGGAGAAGTAAAGCACTATTAACCCTTTAAATAAATCAAAACTTCTTAAAAATGCTATTAAATTTTGTAGATATTTTTATGTATTATTATAGATGTATATGCAAACAATCAATTCAAAATTCAATTTCTAAGTCAAGATTTTTGTTGTTTTGTTTGTTAGTTTTTGGCACTTTAAAAATTCACAATTAATTTGTCCCTTGTCAAAAAATTCTAATTTTTCTGTAAAGCTATATTTTAACATCCTTAACATGTTTGTAAAAAATCATAAAATAATTCAAACTCTATATCATTTTATTGGACTTTGTGTATAATAGAAGGTCATAAATAATAAGAATCACAAATTACAGGGTTATACTATATGTTTTTTTATTCACAAGGTTATTTTTATGATTTTGCGTATATTATAAGGTCAATTTCAACAATTAACCCTAAAATGAATTGTCCATTTGGAACTCTTATCAAATTTTAGTCACTTCTAAACCACGTAATTTATCAAATCCACATATTCACTTAAATTAATGAACTTTTACATATTCATCAAATCACATATTTTAAAAAAATTGCAAATCACATATTCTTATATTTATCAACCATGAAAATAAAAATAAAAATAAAACCTAATAAATATTTTCACTTAAATCAAGAAACATATCAAATTCACATTAAAAACAAGAAATTCCAAATTTAATATCATAACCTATTATTTTCATCTAAATATGGTTAAGACAATACACCTTCCTACAACGTTCTAAGACACAAAGCGTTCCCACAAGAAGAAGGTTTGGCAGTTTAAACTAAACCAAAATTGACAAGAACAGATGTCATGAACTTCTTGATGATTTGAGAATTAGGAGATTGAGCTGTGATTACAACATGACAACCTTGAGTTTCTACTCTTATTTTTTCTTTTCTTTTCTAGTCCCTTACTATAAAGCCAAACATGCCAAGCTGGCAGTAAACCCTAATCACCTTAAGTTTTCCCTCCTAAGCTAACATTAAGTTAGATTAAAAAAGAAACAGAGAGATGAGAGAGAGCGATAGCGAGGAAGAGAGAAAGGGTCGGCGGCGTTTTCGTCGTGCGCAGCCCGGCCGGCGTTCTTCTTCGCCGTTTGAGAGAACACAGAGGGGGGGATGGGGGCCAAGCTGGGTGCCACAAATCTGGGGGGAGGGAGACGATTGGCTTGACTGGTAGAGGGAGGTAAATCGGTTCAGCAAAGGGAGAGCTTCAGGCAACCGTCAGTTTAGGTTCAGGGGTTCCCGTGAGGATTCCGGCGGAAGCAAAACGGATGATTTCCTTCGTAGGAAGGCTGTTAGGCGCGATTCGGATTCAGATTGGGATGGGGGTAACCGTACGAATGTCACACGCGATGGGCGATTGAGCTGGAGAGGGGCACGTGACCAGCCAACAGCACAAGGAAGGAACAGGGGCGCTGCTGGTAGGGGGATCAGGTGTTGGCTGTGCGGGGAAGGAGGAGTTTTAAGGAGGTTCTTGGAGGAGCTGAAGCGGTGCGCGGTGGTGATTTCAAAAGTGCAGCTTTCAAAGAAGTTGTCGTTGTTCGGGGAAGGGAGGCGGACAACAATGGTACCGGTAACGTCATTCAATCGCGTAAGTTTGTCACTTTCTATTTTACTAATTTTCCGCCGTACTTATCGAACTTCTATTTACGGAAAGGGTTAGAAGTTTGTGGGATGTTAGAGGATGTGGTCGTTCTGGCTAGGCGTAATGTGGCTGGGGAAGTTTATGGATTTGTGAGGTATTCGAACGTCCGTGATGTGTGTAAATTGTTGAAAGCTGTTAATTCTGTTTGTTTCGGAATTTTCAATATCGTAGCTAAGGTTGCTAGGTTTGATAGGGCGGCGGCGCTAGAGGTTGCGAAGGGTTGCGTAGATGGAGGAGGAGCCGTTGTGGTGAGGAAGGACAAGGGGCTGGACGATGATGGGGGAGCTAAGAGTGCAGAGAAGGTGATTGTGAAAGAGGTTAATGAATCTAAGGTAGCGTCCAAGGGAGGTAAGGTTGCTAACGTGGGGAGCGTAAAGGGAGGTGGCGTGGAGGTTGGAAAAGGTTTATCTAGTGAGCCTGTGTTTGTAGAGGGGGAAGGAACGTTGGCTAAGGTAAGGGATTCGACGAAGGGAGTGAGGGTAGGAGATGTGATGGTTAGTATGTATCAGAGTAAGCCTTGCCCAAAGAAGTTTGTGAGCGCTAAGAAGGGGTCAAAATTTGGAGTTTGTGGTTATTCCACGGACCATAAGGGGCAACCTTCAATCCAAAAATTGGTTCGTAATTATAAATCTTGTAAGGAGGACATTCAGTGGGCAAGTAAAGGGGTGGTGGCGTCTGTGGTTAATGGGGAATCCATTCCGGAGGTTCAGAATAGAATTGCGGACGCGGGTTTTTCAAACATTGAGATTACACCGATGGGAGCGGATAGGGTGTTGATACGCAGTTCTTCTGATGTTCTTGTCCACACAATTATTAAGGATGCTAAGGAATTCTTTGATCATTTTTTTAAGAATATTGTGAGGTGGGAAAAGAAAATTTTGCCGTTTCAGAGGGGAGCTTGGCTGAGGATTTATGGGGTCCCGATTCACGCGTGGAATGTAAGTTTTTTTAAATTGTGTGTTCTTGATTGTGGACGGTATCTTCGTACCGACGCTTGCTCGGTGGAGAAAGAAAGATTTGATTACGCGCGAATCTTGGTATCTACATCTTCATTCGAGATTCTTAATTGTTGTGAGGAGGTTTTGATTGACGGGGAGTTGGTCTCGGTGAAGATTATTAAGGAGTGGGGTTTTAATATTGGTGATGATGGTTGTCTTTACGAAGAAGAGGATGAAGTGAGAGAAACCCAGTCCGATCAGGAAGAGGATCAAGTGGATCACATTCTGGATGGGAATGGGGAGTTATTGGTAGAAAAGTTAGTTAATGACATGGTGGGTTTAGAGGGGCAACGTAAACTGAGTGAAGAAGTGGGGAGTTTGGTCGGTTCAAAGTCGAGTTTTGATGCTTGTGAAGGCGGCATTTCTAAACATAAAACCGGAGGCGAGATTCCTGTTGTTAAAATGGTCGAGATGGATCTCTCCAAGTCAGTGGCTTCACAACCGGTTGAATGTGCGTCATCGAACAATGTTGTTGATGACCAGGGTCTTGATGGGTGTAGTGTTGATCATGGGAGGGACAAGGCGATGTGTGGGGATGGTCAGGAGGTTAATCTTTGCGCTGGTAGTGATGAGGAGGTTAAGAGGAGATTTAGACGATCAAGGACGGTATCTTGTCCTCCAAGGGCTGATCGATCAGTTGTTTCTGGGCCGTGGAGCTTGGAATGGTTATGTGATCAACATCACAGTGAGGAAGGGGTCGTATCTTCATCTCGAAAATGTCTTAAAAGTGGGGTTAGGCCAAAAGGAAGAAGTCGTCAGGTTGATGCTTTTACTCAGAAAAGAAAGAAAGTGAATGGGGTGTTGAGGCATTCAGTGCATAGCTTGAAAAAAGTAGCTAGGCTTCCTGTTAAAGACCGAACTAAGGTTATGCAAATCTTAAAGAAAAGTGAACGGAAGTTTCAAGGTTCGACTAAACTGAAAAAAGCGGTGTCGATGATTTCTAAGGATGTGTCCGATGGTAGTTCTGCTTCTAACTCATTGTTTGATGATTGGAAGAATTGGGTGGTTATGCATGGGAGCGAGAAGGTGTTGAGGGAAGACGTTAGGAATTTGGGAGAATCTATAGGTGTGAGTTTTAATGGGTCTCTTAATAGGTTTGGTGTCTTCGCTAAGAGAGGTTCAGGGAAAAAGAAAGATTTGGTTGAGGGGAAGGGAGATCCTAGGGGATCGGGTACGACTGCTTAGTAGGTGGAGTAGGCGAAGGGGATCAGGGGGAGAGTGTGGGAGATGAAGTTGGTGTCTTGGAATGTTAGGGGGCTGGGAGGGTGTGAAAAGAGAAAGGATGTTCGCTCGTTGGTGCAGGAGAAGCGTTCTTGGATTTTTTGCCTTCAAGAAACTAAATTAGGTAGGTGTGATGATGGTTTGCGTCTTGCGGTTTGGGATGGTCAGTCGGTGGCGTTCTCTTTTCGTCCGTCTCTTGGGGCGTCGGGTGGTTTGATGACTTTATGGGATTCGTCGGAGGTCGAGGTGTGGTCCTCAAGCAGTTTTGATCATGTTCTTAGTATACATGGCCGTTTTATTTCTTCTAATTAGGAGTTTCACTTGTTCAATGTGTACGCTCCCTGTAACAGTAATGATAGACAAGTTTTATGGGATTCTTTGTCGAGTCGTCTTCAAATGCTGCGGGGTAAAAAGGTGTGTGTTTGTGGGGATTTTAATGCGGTTAGGAACAGGGAAGAAAGACGTTCAGTGAGTGCTTCTGGAGGTATGTTGGATTTTGAAGCTTTTAACCAGTTCATTGTTGAAAATGCGTTGTTTGACTTGCCACTGTGTGGCCGAAATTTTACCTGGTTTAAAGGAGATGGTAAGTCGATGAGTCGCATTGACCGGTTTCTTTTGTCTGAAGACTGGTGTTTAGCCTGGCCGAATTGTGTTCAAGTCGCTTATCTGAGAGGTTTATCTGATCACTGTCCTTTCACTCTTTCGGTGGATGAAGAAAATTGGGGACTGCGTCCTTCTCGATTTCTTAAGTGCTGGTCGGACAATCCAGGATATAAGGAATTTGTGAGGAATACGTGGAGTTCTTTTCAAGTGGAAGGGTGGGGCGGCTATGTGTTAAAAGAAAAGTTCAAATTAATCAAATTGGCGTTGAAAAATTGGCATGGGTCTCATTCGCAAAATTTACCTGCTAAAATTGCAGCTTTAAAAGAGAGAATGGCTGTTTTAGATGGTAGAGGAGATATTGAAGAGATGTCTGTTGACGATTGTAAAGAGTTGCATGATGTTTCGGCTAACTTGCACTCTATGTCTAGGCTTAACACCAATATCTGTTGGCAGCAATCGAGGAATCAATGACTCCGAGAAGGCGATGCTAATACTAAATATTTTCATTCTATGTTGTCGTCGCGTCGGCGCCGAAACGTTATTTGCTCTGTACTGGTAGACGGTGAGAGGATTGAAGGGGTTCATCCAATTAGACAGGCGATGTTCAATCATTTTTCGCAACATTTTCAGGCGCAGGATGTGGAGAGACCCAGTATTTCTAATCTTCAGTTTCAGACTCTATCGGTGGGGGAGGAAGGCAGTTTAATTCAACCTTTTTCGGAGGGTGAAGTTAAGGAGGCTATTTGGGATTGTGATAGTTTTAAAAGCTCGGGCCCGGATGGAGTCAGTTTTGGTTTTATAAAAGAATTCTGGTCTGAGCTGAAAGTTGACGTGATGAGGTTTGTTTCCGAGTTTCACAGGAATGGTAAGTTGGCTAAAGGTATTAATGCAACTTTCATCGTGCTTATTCCGAAGGTGGATAATCCTCAGAGGTTAAATGATTTTCGTCTGATATCCTTGGTGGGAAGTATGTATAAAATTTTAGCAAAGTTCTTAGTTAACAGATTGAGGGTAGTGATGAGTAGTGTGGTGGCGGAGACGCAGTCTGCTTTTGTTAAAAATCGCCAAATTCTTGACGGTATCCTTATTGCTAATGAGATTGTTGATGAGGCTCGTAAGGATAAGAAGGAACTCATGTTATTTAAAGTGGATTTTGAAAAAGCATATGATTCTGTTGACTAGGGCTATTTGGATTCGATTATGAAAGGCATGTCTTTTCCGGTTCTGTGGCGGAAGTGGATCCGTGAGTGTGTGAGTACTGTCTCAGCTGCTGTTCTTGTTAATGGCAGCCCTACTGATGAGTTTCTTTTTCAGAGAGGCTTGCGTCAGGGGGATCCTCTGTCCCCTTTTTTGTTTTTGCTTGCGGCTGAAGGCCTTAACGTTTTGATGAAAGCTATGGTCGCGAATAATTTTTTCAAGGGGTTTTTGGTTGGTTCGGGTAATCAGGTTGAGGTGACTCTTCTTCAATTTGCGGATGATACTTTATTATTAGGAGAAAAAAGTTGGGCTAATGTGAGGGACCTTCGTGCTGTTCTTGTTTTATTTGAATCTTTGTCTGGCTTGAAAGTGAATTTTAATAAAAGCTTGTTGGTGGGTATTAATATTTCTGATTTGTGGTTGTTTGAGGCAGCGTCGATTTTGAGTTGTAAAGTGGGTAGAATTCCTTTTTTGTACCTAGGCCTGCCTATAGGTGGTAATCCACGGAGACTTCAGTTTTGGGAACCGATCTTGAATCGCATTAAATCTAGACTGACGGTTGGAATAGTAGATTTCTCTCTTTTGGTGGCCGCTTGATTCTCCTCAAATCAGTTCTGACATCTCTGCTTGTCTATGCTCTTTCTTTCTTCAAAGCTCCAACAGGTATAATCTCTTCCATTGAATCTTTATTGAATAATTTTTTTTGGGGTGGGAGTGAGGACTGTAGAAAAATACTTGGATAGGTTGGGATACATTGTGTTCTAAAAAGGAGCATGGAGGTTTGGGGGTGAGGAGATTGAAGGAGTTTAATATTGCTTTACTAGGTAAATGGTGTTGGAGGATGTTAGTTGATAGATAAGGGTTGTGATATCAGATTTTAGTCGCCCGTTATGGCGAAGTAGATGGGAGGTTGGAGGTGGGGGGTCGGAGTGTTTCTTTGTGCTGGCGGGAGGTAGGCAGGATACATGATGGTGCTGGTGACTTAGGTGGCGGGTGGTTCGGTGATAGTGTTAGATGGAGGGTGGGTGATGGTTCTGCGACTTTGTTCTGGTCGCATAGGTAGCTTGGAGGTTCTCCGTTTTGTGTGCGGTTTCCCCGCTTGTTTGACTTAGCAGAGAACAAAACCATTACAGTAGCCTCTTTGTTCTCTTTGGGTATGGAGCAGGAGGGGGAGGGGTGGAGTTGGAGGCGTAGACTTTGGGCGTGGGAGGAGCTTTTACTAGAGGAGTGTAGAGCGTTACTATTTGATATCTCTCTGGTTACTAATGTTTCAGATACTTGGGAGTGGCTTCCGGATACTGCAGAGGGATATTCTGTGAGAGGTGCCTATGATTTGTTGACGATAGGGGAGGATTCTCAGATGGGATTACCGTTTGAGTTGGTGTGGCATCCTCAGGTTCCTTTGAAGGTTTCAGTTTTTGCGTGGCGGCTTATTCGAGATCGATTACCAACGAAAGCAAACCTGGCGAATCGTGGTGTTCTTTCCGCAAATGATATCTTTTGTGTGTCTGGTTGCGGTCATGTGGAGACAGCTGATCATTTATTTGTATCTTGTAATACGTTTGCATCTCTGTGGCAGTAGGTGCGTGATTGGATTGGTATTTTAGGAGTGGACCCTATTATCATTACAGATCATCTGGTGCAGTTTACTCATTTGGCGAGTGTTGGTAAAGCTAAAAGATCGTTCTTACAGCTTATTTGGCTTTTGTGTTCTTGGGTTTTGTGGAGTGAACGTAACAACCGTCTTTTCAATAAGTCTGTTAATCTTGTCCCTCAATTGTTAGATAAGGTTAAATTGTATTATTTGGGGTGGCTGAAAGCTAAAAATGTTGTGTTTGCTTATGGTACACAGAGATGGTGGTCAGACCCTTTGGTTTGTTTAGGCTTGGCTAACTAGTGTTATTTCTGGTTGTTGTATTTATTAAACTCTTGTAACTTTTAGTGGTTTCCTAAGCACACCTTGTGCTTGGGGACTGCTGTTTGGTGTGTTATTTAATTTCATTTTGATTTCTTCAAAAAAAAGATGCGAGCTAATCTCCCAACTAACCACTAAACCATAACGCATATGGTTTTCAAATTCTCCCAATCAGCATCCCTTATTTATGACTTTCGACCGCCACACTTTATTTTATCATTTTCCAATGTTCCTTGATGGTATGTTCACGCGGTTCAAATTTCTTTTGATCAAGTTTTCTCTTTCTCTTTTATGTCTGTGAACAAATAAAATTTGCATCTTCTCTCATTTTCACTAGATTCTCATCGCTTCCTTTTGATACATTCTTGGTCAATCTTCTCTCTATTATGTTCCCATCGCTTCCTTTCATTTTCTTAGTTCATCATCTATTTTGAAAACCTCACCGCCACCGTCATCAGAAGACCATCATTGATGGACACCATCGTCGATGGAGGTATGCAATTTATTCTTTCTCAATTTCTTATTCAGTTTTTTCTTTCTCAATTTGATATCGATTTTGATTTACGATTTCACTGACAATTCCATTGTTAGTTATACTATTCCAATTCCATTTTTATTTTGGTTTATCATTCCAATGCGGATTTCAGCTTTTGATTTGTTTCAACTATAGGTTTAAGATTGTATCATGTACCATGGTGCTATGGATGGGAGAACCAAGTCTGAAAGTTAGTGCGGTGAGTTTTATTGTATCTCTATTAATATATTTTATGTTGAAAGTTAATTCTCAGATTTTTTGTGTATTTCTCTATTCATGCCAATCGCCCTTTTGGTTCACTTTTATACAACTTTTCTAATGTATTTTTGTTCTTTTTTTTAGGGGAATGTGTTTTTGTTCTTATTTTCTTCTCTTTTTATAATATTGAATATTATGTTTTCAGTAAATTTGGTAATATTAAAGCATCCCAAAGAACAATTTGAATGTGATTAAGTTTTTCTCCTTGGCTGTCAAATAGAGAAAAGACTCTAGATATTATCATCAAATGATTGTTAATTCCTTTACTGAAAGTTTAGTTTTTCTTCCTACCATCAGTGTAAGAAATTTCCGACTTTTGAGAGGATTGTTCCCCATACGTACAAACCTGTGTGGTCAATAGGTGCAACTCAACAGATGGTAGGAAATGAAACCCCGCGAACTCATCACTTATTCAAAAGACGTAAATCCAAGCGCATGGCATGTGCTCAAGGCACCTGAGTGTGCAAGTTTGCACATAATCACTTGTTTCTTCGACTTTTTGGGTGTTTCTTCCATATAAGATGTCTTGGTGGGACTTGCGAACAAAATTCCTCCCTTTGTAATGTCTTTTGAGGCCTCTTGAATCTTCGTTTATGGTGTTCCCAAAGTCTTCACAAGTCTTGAAATGTTTAGCTTTGTCGATTCATGATTTCTTCTTGAATTACACTAAAACACCCTAGAATTGCTATGTTTCGAGGAAAACTAGAATTACATGACTTGATATAGAAAATATTACAAATGTCCCAAAAACAATAAGAAAATTTTCTAATACTCCTTTACTCTAGATGAAAACTGACTAAAAATAATTGACCTGCTAATTACTTCGCATATCAATTTTTTGGAATACTCCTCTAATACCATTAATAAATAAACCCCCTATTTTTATCTTATGGCTGGCTGAAAGCGAAACACAACAACTTCACTTTTGACTACCACATATGGGGGCTAAATCCTTTTAATTTTTTGTAATGGTTTTATTTGCATTCTTTTTGTTGTATCGCACATGTATCTGATGTAACATTATATTGCTCTTTGCTTCTCTCTATCACTCCTTGTGCAGTGTAAGTAAATTCGGTTGGTTATTATAATTCCATTTCAGCTTCTTTTTTTTTTTTTAAAAAAAATCAACTTAGATAGCTAGGATAATATTTTAGGCAGATGTTAATGTTTTATTTAATAAATTACGGGTTGTAATATGAGTAATATTATTTCTTTTATTACTTTAACTTATTTGGACTTTTAATAAATATCATACATATAGCACAAACACAAATATTATATATGTAATTCAGGCAATCACAAGAAAATACACCAATATAAATAAAAATATATTCCATCCATCCGTAATTATAAGTAAAAGTTGGTATAATAAAATGGATGTATGTAGTCTTAAGTTAGAACCAAATATTAATACTTTTATTTTATTTGATCAATTTTTACTTATAATTAGGGACGGAGGAGGGGTTATAATGAAGTTTAATAAGAAAAAAAATTAGTGGAGAGGGATACACGCAACATTATTTTGAAGAGATAAACGCGACATATATTGATTAGAGACATATAACATTAAATATAATTCTATAAATGACTTGTTACACCTCCAAAGTACTAAAAATTATTTAATTCAAGTCAAGGGAGCATGAAATTTTTACTTTTAAAATGACGCAAATGATTTTGTTTATTACATCTAAAGGAGGGAAAATATGGCTCAATTTCTCATGTTTGTTTATGCTTTGATACTGATAAATATTTCTCTATTTTTTGTTGAAGCGACAGAGCGTATGACATTTTTCACACCATTTTAAATTTTCCTGATTTTTTCTTCTACACTATATTTTATCACCTTTTAGTAACTTTTTATTTCTTAATCGACAATGCAGTTAATATACCTTGTGTTGCTGTCGATGATTGTCCAAAGGTAGAGAAACCTTTAAATATGTGGTGCATGCATCAATATTGTGTCTATGGTTTTATAAAACCCTATAAGTGAATAATATTATGTGTGCTTCATAATATTTTCACTTGTCTAAATTATTTCAAAATTTGATTTGTACTTTATCTAGATTTTCAATTTAAATGTATTTGTATGCAATGCGCTCTTCTTTTACTTTCTTGTGTGTTATCCCATTAAGTTTTCCTAGCTAGTAAGGTTTTTATTGACATTGTTGTCTGTAAAATGTATTCCCTTAATAATATAATATATCATTATATTTATATTTGATTTGGTAAGATAATTTTCTACTTTTTATCTTTATGTATGTTTGCCTATGTAAATTAGTTAAACTCTAGATTATTGAAATTAAGTATATTAATCTTATTATAAAGAAATATATATATTATTTTAGATTATCATTTGTTTGGGTACAATGATTATCAGTATTTTAATTGTTGTTAAATAGAACTATAAAAATAAGATTTATTTTCATATTAATCAAAAGAAGTGATTCAATAAGAACCGGAAATAATTGTTTTTAAGAATAAAATAGTGTGATATAAATCAAGGAGAGATCAAACCAAGTAATTAGGTTTAAGTGGTTAATGTGCTACATCAAAAGACAGATCATTTAGAAGAATCCGACTTTGATTCTTGGGTGGAACAATTCTTGGTTAGACTATTCTTTCATAGATGACCATGGATTCTAATTCCTCTTGGAACTAGACACAAAAAAAATCAGGAAGAGATACACAGAATGGCTAAACCGCGAAAGTTTATTAGGTCTTGCAACCTCTAAACCTAATTTTTCCCTCTAATAATCTGTCATTAAATGCTAATCCATACAACCCTAAAAAATTTCCCTCCTATTCCATTGCCAATTTGAATTTCAAAAATCTGATGGTTGTATTTCCCTCACATGCCACTCATTTGTTAATTGAGCAGTTTCCAACGCAAGACTAATTTGAAATTTAAATTCGGCCACTACCAATTACATACTACTCAATTTTATTTTTTGTGAAGAATACACACTACTCAAAATAAAAAGGCAGCTGCATTTACATTTAATTACTGTACATTTCCCCACGTTAAGTAATTTATTAGTAACTTCAGAGACGAAAATTCAAATGACCTATATTTGCAGGGACGAAAGATCTATTTAAGCCATTTAAATATAGGGTTAATAGTGCTTTACCCCCCTGTAATATAGGTCATTTCCGGTTTTCCCCCCTGTAAAATATTTTTTTTGAATTTCATCCTTGTAATTTGAAGATTTTTTGGTTTTGGACCTTCATGGAAAATTTCACTCCCTGTAATTTGAGCAAATTTAGGTTTACCCCCTTGTAATTTGAGAAAATTTCGGTTTACCCCCCTGTTAATTTGAGCAAATTTCGGTTTACCCCCTATCATATCTTTGATTTTGTACTGTCAAAATTCATGAAGGTCCAAAACCAAAAATCATCAAATTACAAGGACGAAATCCAAAAAAAATATTTTACAGGGGGTAAAACCGGAAATGACCTATATTACAGGGGGGTAAAACACTATTAACCCTTAAATATAAGCATATGACAATTAGTTTTCAAAGGTCGTTGGATTTTGGTTATTTGAAAAAATCAGCTGAATTTGATTGTAGTTCTAATAGTTGCTTTGCTTCATTGTTCTTGAGAAATGTAATTTTCCTACTTAATATTAGTTGTTGATTAATTTGCAGCTTTGTAGTTACATCTCTAATCTATCGTTATATTTTTAGTTTCCAATTAAGAATATCCTTTGCTTTACATTCTTTTATTAATCTTACATATTTAAGCTTGCTAGTGGTTGGTGGATGAATATTGTCTCACATGAGCTTTACATGTTTTGGTTTTGATGTATGTCATGCTGATAGAATAATTTTATCCTACTTTCACTAGATTTGTTTTCCGTCATCCAGCAATATTAACACTACTTATCTTAATTTTTTTATAACATCATTTTGTGTCATTCCATAGTCAAAGTCATGTTTGTATGTTTTGCATATGAAATCTAAGAATATAAGCATTAATAAACTATATGATGCATGTACATTAAAAATTGTTTGGGAGACACAACTGGAACTTTATTCATGGGCATGAAAGTTCAAATTTCATTGAACTTTCATTCATATATAATTTGTACACATAATCATTGAACTTTAGACAAGCCTTGACAATGTTTATTTTTTGTTCAATTTCATATATTTGGATTTTCAATTTGAAGATTTTGATTTATGTAATATGGTAAAAAAAAATCACATTACTTGAGCATGCAGGTATGGGAATCAGTAGAGCAACTTGAGGCACTCATCATTTAGCAAGACTATTTGTGTGTCTTTTACCAGGGAATAAGAACAACAAAATATTTATTCAGAGTAAGTATTCTAGAGAACGAAGGAAAATGAATTTTGAGAGTATAATAGTTTACTTCAAGGAGATGAGACTTTGAAAATAGAAGAGTATAAAATAGCAGCATCAATTTTTTGGCTAACCATGACCAAAATTTTCTACAGGTTTTCATTTCCAAAATCTCAATGTCCCTTCACCTTTTGTGTTGCAGAAAATTGTGCCTTCTTCATTTTTTGAGTTCATTTCGATGACTCATTGCCTCCAAATATTTGATTTTATCCATTTCATTGAACCATGTTTGTTGATTGTAAGTTACTTTGAAATAAGAGATTATGTACCATTGGTTGGAGTTCCTTTTTTTAAATACGTATTGTGTTTTTATCAACTTTGTTTATCTGCATTTAATGTTGGAAATTTGCAGGGAATTGAGAGGTTTTTGATTGTAAATTTTGTCCATTTGTTGTGTATACATATTTTATGGAACTGGTGTTTATTTTATGCTATTTGTTCAGGGAAATCAGCTTAAAGGAGCTCAAGTAGAGACTAATTATGTCATGCTATTTTTTTGTTGTCAACTAATTAGGTCATTCTATAAGTGGCTTGATGGCATAACTATTCATTGAATTGCCTTTTGACTTAATCTAATTAAAGTATAATGTTGTATATGTGATAAGTTTTTTTTGGAGTTAAGTATATACTCCCTCCGTCCCAAATTATAAGCAAAAAAACAAAAATCACACTTATTAAGAAAACTAAAACATAAGAATTTGGAGTATAGTTTTTTGTGTTTTCTTTGGAAAAAGTTTTATAGGAAGATGTAAAAACAATTTTTATTGGCTATTGGTTATGGAAAAAATGAAAGAAAAAGAAAATTGAATGTAATTTGCATTTAATATTATGAGAATAACAAAAAAAAATATTGGAAAAGATAAAAGTTTGTCTTTTTTGCTTATATTTTGGGACAAAGAAAATGTGTTTTTTTTGCTTATATTATGGGACGGAGGGAGTATGTTATACACGGATATTTAACTACATTTTTTTGGCATCTTTGTAGATTTCCTATGTCAAAGCAAGGATGTTATATGATCAAATCAAATGAACGCAAGGAGAAAATTGTTTGACCATAGATTGTGCTTAATAAGTTCATGCAAGATTCGTTAGCTTCTCAAAGGATTTCTATGTATGGATTTGTTATTAATTGACCCATTTTTTTAACAACTTTTATCATTTTCTACTGTTTTGGGGGGCTTATGTAATTGTGACTGTGCGGTAGTTTTTTTTCCTGGTTTATAAGTTATATGGTCCGCAGTTTTTGTACTGATTCTAACAAGGATGCTGAAATATATGCTTGAAGGAAATTTCATATTCGGAAGTAAAATTGACGACAAAGTTTTTGTACTTATGTTATCTCTGACACATTCTGACGTAAGATTTACTTTTCAGTTTCAACCGAGACGGTTTCTTTTGTTGTTTCATTTGAAATGACTATTAATAAGAACATTTGACATTATCAATTATATGTTGCAGTTTTAAAAGTTACTTCAAAAGAAGAAGATCCTGACAACTCATGAAAACGCCGAATATACTAGATTCTGACAAATAATAAAAATGATGAAGATACTAATATAACTTCAAAAGTAGTCTATAGAGAAATACTTCGTAATTTATGAGTAATTATGTTAATTTATATATTATGAGTAAATATTTCAAACGTGTAATGTAAATTCTCAATGATGTCCTAATATTTTTAAACTTCAATTACCAAATTATTTTTACAATCAACGAATATTCATATTTATTTTCAGATGTTCTACAAATTCATTTGTGTTCTTATTGCTACTAAAATATATTATTATCATTTATCTTTCCTAACGTTACAATACTGAATGCATTATACTACTACTATTAAATTTTAGCTCACAAGACTCGTGCGGCGCACAGGTCATCAATCTAGTTCACTAAAATTAATGAACTTTTACATATTCATCAAATCACATATTTTAACAAAATTGAAAATAACATATTCTTATACTTATCAATCACGAAAATAAAAATAAAAATAAAACCTAAAAAATATCGAAATCAAGAAATTTCATATTCAATATCATAACATATTATTTTCATCTAAATATGTCAAGACAATACACCTTCCTACAACGTTCTAAGACAAAGCGTTCCCACAAGAAGAAGGTGTGGCAGTTTAGACTAAACCAAAATTGATAGGAACAGATGCCATGAACTGCTTGATGATTTAAGAAAATTGTTTTGAGATGAACAATTAAGAGATTGAGTTGTGATTACAACGTGACAGACAACCTTGAGTTTTTCTCTTAGGGTTAGGATTTTCACGCTAATAAAGGCTATTACGGTGAGAGAGAACCTATAAACTTGGTCACCACTTGGACTTTGCCACTCTCCCCCGTAACTAATACTCTTTCTATTTCAAAATACATGTTTAATTTTTACAATGTGCACTATTCATTTGACTTACTTTGACCATACTTTTAAACTAGTTTATAAATACAAATATTATAATGTAAAATGTTATTTGATTTGTCTCGACAAATATTTTCAAAATATTAAATTTTTATAATTTTTTACATTAGATAATTAAAGATATTAACGGTCAAAATTGTGCATTGGCATGTGTGAAGTGGTTGACTTGGACATGTATTTTGAAACAGAAGGAGTAATAATAAGGGTTTTTCTAACCTATGTAACATGACATAAGATAAGGTGTAATAAATGTACCTCTTTTTTCAACAAAAACTATCAAATTAATTATCATTTTCTTGAAAAATGATAAGTAATTTTATTTTCCGTCCATCTCTCTGAAGTATTAACCACTCTATTCATTGTATTTTGTGAAAAACTAAATAGTCATATTCTAAAGGCTAAATTACCTTTTTTGGTCCTTTAACTATTTAATTGGTATCAGATTAGTCCTCTAATTAAAAATTGATTTATTTCGGTCCTCTAAGTTTCTCATCGTTACTACATTTAATCATTTCTGTTAGTTTTATTCAAATAAACGTTAGGGTTTGCGTTATGTGGGTCCTCTAACTTTATTTATTAGTATCATTTTGATCCTATGCCTTGTTAAGATATTATGATTAAATAGTGATTGATATTATTGACAACTATTATTGGTAACTATTATGGTTCATGGATGATAAAAAGGTAATTAAGCTTACAACTACTACACTCGAGAATAGCACAGTGACTAACACACTGAACAAACACCACCCCTCCCGCCAAACTCAAAACCCAAAACCCTAATCCACCCTTCAACCTCACTCTCTCCCCATTCAACCTCAAATCAAACCCCCACTTTTCCAACCCACACCCCCACCATGAGTTTCGCCGCATACAAAATGATGCAACACCCAACCGGAATCGACAACTGCGCTTCCGGTTACTTAACCCACTCCCGCTCCGATTTCACTCCTCGTATCCCTCCTCCTGATTCCGATGACCTTGACGCCTCCGATTGGGCCCCGCAACGCGACGTTGCGACATTTCCGAATCTTGTCGTTACTGCCGCGAATGTGCTTGAGGTTTATGTCGTGAGAATTCAACATGATGTGGCAAAGGGGAAGTTGAATGCGGATTCTAGGGTTCTTGATGGGGTGAATGGTGCCAATCTTGAACTCGTTTGTCATTACAGGTTTTGATTCGATTTTCTGTTTTGATTTTTTGAATGTTGCTCTGATTCGATTTTTCGAATGTGAATTGGTTTGGGAAAAATAAAGTGATTTTGAATGTGAATTTGTTGATGTGTTTCAATATTCTGTCTTCATTTCTTGAATGTGAGTTTGTTACCGATTGGAAAAAAGTGATTTTGATTCTTGATAATTTAGAGATTAGTAAAAAAAGTGATTTTACTACTCAATTTTCTGCTTCAATTTTTTGAATCTGAAAATGAGAATTTGTTAGGATATAGAATATAGTTAGACTAGTTAAGAGTTAATTAGTAGAAATTTGGATTTGAGAATAAGAAATTGTCTGTTTTGAGAATAAGCCTTGTGTTTGTTTGACAGAATGAGAATTATTATAAAATAAAAATCAGTTATTAGAAAATGATTTTTCTGAAAAACTACTAAAATAGTTGAACTTTTAGTTTAGCTTATGAAAAGAGCTTATATGAAAACAATTGAACTTTATTTTAGCTTTTCTGCTTCAATAATTAAATCTGAAAACGAGAACGAGAAATTGTTTTCGTGTTGTGCAAATGGTTTATTTTGGCAGGGTATGCTGGCTATCATGTTGTAGAAAAAAAAAGTGTATGTGGAATTTTAGGGAAGTTTGTTACGGATTATAAAAAAAGTGATTTTGATATACAATTATAAAAAATGATTTTATGGAGGAGCTACGGAAAATAGCTTCTTATTTGGTGTTTCCTGTATCGTGCTATTGGTTGTTTTGTTAGGGTACATTGGCCATCATGTTGTAGAAATATGTGGAATTTCTGTAGTTAGTGGTCATTATATAGCTTTGTTTTGATTAGGCATATGAAATTGAGTACTTCCTCTGTCCGAAGTATAAGCCACGTTAGTTCTTCCTCTGTCCGAAGTATAAGTCCTATTTTGGCTATATTTGGTAAAAAAATAGGGGATAACTTATAAGCTGGCTTACTTGAGCTCTTCTATCTTTACTGGTTTCGCCTCGCTCTTGCTCTGTTTTGATTTTTTGAATCTGTAAATGAGAATGTGCAATTGTTTTGGTGTTTTGTTTTTTGTTTTGGTAGGGTATATTAGCCATTATGTTGTAGAAATATGCATAATTTTAGGGCCGTTTGTTACGGATTATATTTTTTAAATATTTAGAGAATCAAGATTAATTTTTATTGATTTTTTAGTAAAGGAGGAGCTTTCGCCTTACTCTTTCTCTGCTTCGGTTACTATTATTTTGTTTAAAAAGGTGATTTTTTCACAACAAATTTTTTTGTATCAAACCGGCTTTGCTTCTCTGTTGCTTTACTTCGATTTTTCAAATCTGAATTTCTGAACGAGAAATTGTTTTGGTGTGGAAAAATGGATTGTATACCTTTCAAATTTGGTGACTTTAGTGTATTTAGGGAAGAAATGGGTGATTCAATAGAATTATTTGAATGAGAGAATGGTTGGTTAAGAGGGTACATTGGATATCATGCTGTTGAAATGCGTGGAAGTATGATTTTTGACACGTGTTAGACACCTATTATTACGGTGTCCAAATTAAAGTATGATTTTTTCAGCTTGGACATCTTGAGCTGACACCTGCCCTTAGCTTTCTCAGGCACTCGTAACATAGAAAAGAATATATATATATATATTATAAAAAAGTCAAGGAGATGCATTTGTGGAAGAATATATACTAACAATGCATTTGGATTACCATATGAATATTTTCTTGAAGTTGTTAATTTGTTACTTGATTGACCAGAACTAGTGGCTATGTTTTTCTATGATGATCAAGGAGGCTACGGGTTTGAACCCTAGCTTAGATCTTTTACTTTTGGAGACAAACAGCAAAATAATGATGCCTCTTAGAATTTTTTTCACTATAATAGGATTAACTAATTGTTATAAGACAAAGGATTCATCTTCTTGTCTTGATATTATTTTTGTAAGGATATGATTGCTCTTAGTCTTAGTATTCTTTTTGTGAACGTATTAATCTTAATTCACAATTTAGACTTTTGGCATGTTAATTGTTGTTGTTGTTGTTGTTACTATTATTATTATTATTATTATTATTATTATAATTACTTTGAATGGCAAATGTTAGTAATTAGTTTTTTCTCCTTCGTCCTGGTTTGAACCTTAGACCTCCAACTCCTTAACCCTTAGCTCAAACTAGTTGAGCTACCCCCCCACCCCTCTTTATTATTATTATTATTATTATTATTATTGTTGTTGTTGTTGTTGTTGTTGTTGTTGTTGTTGAACGTCAGCTTGATTTTGCAAAAAAATTTTGGTTAAAATTTAAGTGATTTACGTGTGGAAACTTTTATCTCAAAAAGTAAGATTTGACAAAGAGCACTTCTATCCAAATTGATTATTTATGCAATTGAATAACTTCACAAGTGTAAATTGTTGTTTGGACTTCGAAATTTAGCTTGGTATGGTTTTGTTGGTTTCCCTGGTGAATTGAGTGGTTGATTTGGGCATCTATCTCAGTCCTGGTTTTATGCTTGCGATTCAGGTTGCATGGCAATGTTGAAAGTGTGGCTGTGTTAAGTGTTGGTGGTGGTGATGCTTCTAGGAGGCGAGATTCTGTCATCTTAACTTTTAAAGATGCAAAGATTTCAGTTCTAGAGTATGATGATTCTATCCACGGACTTCGTACCAGGTCAGCAGGAGGTTTTAAATCAGCATTTAAATGAATGTTATTTTGTTTGGTAAATAATTTTCTTGATGGTGTCACATTTAAATGAAATTGTGCTAATGTTTTTCATGTTACATATTTTGACAGTTATTTCATGTCCAACGTTTCTTATCAATATTTTATCTATTTAATCTGTGAACATTCTTTGCTAGATTATGTATGTATGGTGGATAGAGGTTAGCCTGTACCATCTAAAGTAGGAGGTTTATCTGTTAGCTTATAACCTGATTTCTATTTTCCAGTTCTTTGCATTGTTTTGAGGGTCCAGAATGGCTTCATTTGAAAAGAGGCAGAGAACAATTTGCAAGAGGTCCGGTGGCGAAGGTTGATCCTCAAGGCAGGTGTGGTGGAGTTCTTGTCTATGATTTGCAAATGATAATACTGAAGACTTCTCAGGTTTATTATCTATACTTCATCGACTCATATTTTTGTAGCATCTTATTTCTCTTTTACCTTTTCTTTTTCCTGTAAAAATAAGAAATTACTAGAAAGGTAATAGGGAGAAAAAGATTTCTTCAAATGATATTTAGCATATAAATGATTACTTTTAATGATTCATTGATGATTTCTAAACCATAAAAAGATTTCTTGCCTAATGACCACGTTTTGTGCCTTTTTGGTCAATTAAGTGGTGACTCATCTATGGTACAGACTTTGTAGTTTGTGTAATTATAGAAAACTGGATCTTTCTTGGAGAGGGTTTTGGTGGTAGTAAGGATGGAAAGGTACCTTTCTGCGGGCTATGCATACATTGGTTTGGTGCACTTGCATGGAAAGAAATTCCTGAACTTTTTTTCAGTTTTCTTAGCTTCTTTCTTTTTCTTGCCTATTGGTTTTGTTTAGGCGTATTAATGTAGAACAAAAATGGATCTGGGGAATATCATCAAGTCTCCAAAATTCTTGTGATAATAATTTCTTATAAGTAAAACACGGTGCAAACAACCATAGTTCTACTAGTAGTTTGTGTAATTATAGAAAACTGGATCTTTCTTGGAGAGGGTTTTGGTGGTAGTAAGGATGGAAAGGTACCTGATAGGAACTGATATCAAAATATAAACTAATAGTAAGATTACAATATAATCCCAAGAAATTCGAGAGTCTTGGTTCTCTCCCCTCCAAGAATTCGAGAGCTTGGTCTCTCCCTACCTATCCTTTATCCCAATCCCTGAATACCTTTCTTTTCCTCTGCATCTTATTTATAATACTAATTCCTATAGCTGTTACATAGAAGTTTAGTAGACAGCAATTACTACATACAAGTAACAGTTACTTATTTATAATATTATTAAATAAACTACTATTATTCTATAACTGCTGCCCTTAGGAGTCCTATTACTAACAGTACCTTTCTGTGGGCTATGCATACATTGGTTTGGTGCACTTGTATGGAGAGAAATTCCTGAACTTTTTTTCAGTTTTCTTAGCTTCTTTCTTTTTCTTGCCTATTGGTTTTGTTTAGGCGTATTAATGTAGAACAAAAATGGATCTGGGGAATATCATCAAGTCTCCAAAATTCTTGTGATAATAATTTCTTATAAGTAAAACACGGTGCAAACAACCATAGTTCTACTAGTACTAGTTCAAAAATTATTAAACTTAATATTAAATAGAAAACAGCGCATCAATCCCTCTATTTGTAAGAATTTTCAAGATTTAGCAACTACATGAAGAATTATCAAAGCTAAATCACATCATATATTTGTTAGACTCAGAGAAACTAAGAGAAATGAGGGTCAAAACTGCGTCCCTCTTCATTCTGATTTCTCATATAAATACAATGCAATTACAGGCTTTCAAGTTGACTTTCAACCCACTAAATTAGCTAAACTGGCATATATACATTTACAGCTAATTATGCTAATTGATAGAATGATTATTTGACTATTTACAAATAAATGTGCAATCTTATAAAATTTGATTTGCCATTAATTCCATTGACAATATTAACACAGTACTAATCATAAATTTAAAAGGCACTGTGTATTCACATGGAGTTATTCTATGTTCCAATGACCGCAAAGCTAATGATCAGCAATAAAACTTTCTCGAGCCATTTCATTTTATTGCCAAAACATGTTTATTTTTTTTCCATTAAACTATAAAGGCTTGACTGTACTGGTCTGTCACTTGTTTTTCTTTGAATGGTCAGTTGTTGAAGGATATACTGCATGTATTTCTGTTGCTAATACAACACCATTGCTAGAATGCACTTTGCTACAAGTGTTATAACGTACATCGTTGCATTCTTTAATCCACCTGACATCAAGAATCTGATTAAATGAAACATTAGCTGTGATTTATTTTATTATCTCATGGGAAATTTCTGTCAATTAATTTTGTTGTCTTTTAATCTCTTCCATTTTTGCATTATTTTTGTCAGGCTGGTTCTGGTTTAGTTGGGGAGGATGATGTATCGGGTTCTGGAGGTGCAGTTGCTGCTCGTGTTGACTCATCTTATCTGATAAATCTGCGTGACTTGGATATGAGGCATGTCAAAGATTTCACATTTCTTCATGGTGAGCATCACAGTTTATTTACTACCATCTTGCCACTTATACTTTTTTTAATGGCAATGAGAAAAATGCTAGGTTTCAAGATATTGAGTTCAGGTTAAATTTATGATGAAATGGAATCATGTTTGTTACAAATAACATCAATGTTAATTAATTCTTTAAGTATAAGTTTCAATAAAGATGAGGGAAACTTTGTGGGGTTTGGGGGGAGAAAGAGTGGCCTTAGCCCAAGGGAAATGAAAGCAAAAAAGAACTATCTTTGGCAAATATATCTCCACCATATCATCAGTTATAAGCATGGAGAGGTATCTAGAAGTGACAGAAATCACATGAGATTCAGGAGAGAGTTGTGTGCTCCAATTTGTATGATTTAATTTTCTTCACACTCAGTAAGGACGACTGATTATTAAGGCCTTAACTTCATTCCAGACCTATGAATGTGGCAAAAAAGACGGTCTTCTGATTTGAAGTTCGTCTTCACAACACAATAGTTTTATTCCTAAGATAGACAGGCCACATCTGACGTTAATTTTTATTTTTAAAAAAGAAGTTGATTATATGTAATTCTTTGCTGTTTTGTTTTGGAGAGAAGTAATAAATGATAACAATTGAAATGGAAGCTCAGGATTTCATTTCTAGAGCAATAGAATTTACTTGGCAATTCTTTTGCTGTGTTCTTTTTGGAGAGAAATGATAAACAATAAAAATTGACATGTAATCTACATGCATGCATTCCAATCCACTCACAAATTAAAGAAAGATACCAACTGTACTCTTTGATTACACTTAAAATAGACTGTTGGTTCAGTGAAAATGATATGTTTCTTGAATTCATTTCCTTCTTCCTTTTCTGGTCTCCTTCATGAATTAAATTAGTCATCAGAAGTCAAAATATTACAAATTATGGTTCTTTTGTTTCATGCTTTGTTTATTTTTGTTTACCTGAAGAAGTATGTATATTAGTTTGTGCTATTTTTGATTTAAGGAGTTTTTTGTAAAGAGGTTTAACTGATTGTACAGGCTATATTGAACCTGTGATGGTGATATTGCATGAACATGAGCTTACTTGGGCTGGGCGTGTTTCATGGAAACATCATACTTGCACGATATCAGCACTTAGCATCAGCACAACGTTGAAGCAGCATCCACTTATTTGGTCAGCTATTGTAAGTTTAACATAGATGCCTAGATGTCTCTTTAACCATTGACCATTTCGTTAAATGTGATTCTGACAAAATGGAATGTTTTAATGGTATTGTTTTTTCCTTTCCTTTTTCCCTCTGCTCAATATCTAAGTTAAGTTGGAGTTTTATATGTTATGGTTTTTGCTTAACATACCCATTTTTTAATGCTATCCATTTGTTTTGTATTTGGTTTTTCTTTCTTCTTTTAATAATTTTTATATACACAATGGCCTGTGAATAATGTACATCATGTTCTGTTATCTTTCTTATTTTTCATAAGTTACTTCTTGCACTCCAGGTCTCTCTTGTAAACCGAAAATTAATAAGCACATAAAATAATTATCATTAAAAAAGCACGTAAAGAATTTATAATCTTTGAATGTTATTTCCTCACGAATGTCATACATATCTCCGAAGTTTGGCATAATTTTACTTCTGTTCACTTTATGCTCTTTTTGAAGATTTAACTTTGTGTTTGTCATCTTCATTTTTAGAATCTCCCCCATGATGCCTACAAGCTTCTTGCAGTGCCCTCGCCAATTGGTGGTGTTCTTGTCATTGGTGCGAACACTATTCATTATCACAGTCAGGTATGTAAGTTGCTCAGGCATAATTATGCAATACTGCTTGATTTCTATATTTTGGACAGATTTTTGTATAGATTGTGTGTGTGTGTGTGTGTGTGGATTCACTCATTCTTTAGTTTATGGTTCACAAAGGAGATGTGCAATAATCTAATTAAAAAGGTTCTTTTTACAGTCTGCTTCATGTGCATTGTCCTTGAATAGCTACGCTGTTCCCCTTGATAATAGGTAGTGATTCTCTCTCTCTCTCTCTCTCTCTCTCTCTCTCTCTCTCTCTCACTCACTCACATTCTTTGTAAAATGGAAAAATAAAAATTTGATTATGGGCTTGAATTCAAGAACTGATTGACATAATTCCTATTGTATTTTGTTTAGACATTTTTAATCCAAGGGCCTTCCTTTTCATTTGCCTATTTCTATTTGATTCACATGTCATGGCTTTGTGTGAAAATTGTAATGATATTGCTGCTGGCAATGATTTCGTGGTCTGTGATTTTCTATTTAAGTTCTATTGATTGTGAATTTCAGTCAGGAGATGCCAAGATCGAGTTTCAATGTGGAACTTGATGCTGCCAATGCAACTTGGTTATTGAATGACGTAGCCTTGCTGTCAACAAAAACTGGTGAACTGCTATTGCTTACTCTTATTTATGATGGAAGGTGTGTTGCTCCTCCTTTTCCTTCTTCGTTGTTCGTGTTCATTATGTTGTGGATCTTATGACAATATTACCTGATTGACTGGTAAACTATTTAGATTAAGATTACACTCCAATTGACATTGGATAGCTATGGCTTCTACTTTGGGATTGAGAAAATGATAGTATTCTATACTCACAACAATAACAACCAAGCCTTATCCCACTAAGTGGCTTCTACTTTATAATTATATGTTATACTTCTTATATGAAAGTGCAACGGATTGGAAGCCAAGGCTATATCTGTTTTCTACACTCAACTTTTTTTTTATAAGTTTCTTTTGCATTGAAGGAATCAATTTTGGGCGTTTTTAACTCTTGATAATTTGATCTATAGACTGTTCTCTTAAAGGTAGAAGGAAATTAATTTTAAGAGTTGTAGAGTATACTGCATGATTGAAGAAGAGAACAAGATAGTTTTTCTTTCTCCCTATTGCAGCTGTTGTTGTTTGTACCAGTGTGCTCAAAACAATACAAAGTAGAATTATGATTGAACCTCTTTGAAGCATAAACCTTATCAATGTTTTTATATTTTCAGGGTTGTACAGAGACTTGATCTTTCCAAGTCAAAAGCTTCAGTTCTATCATCTGTAAGTTTTATAGGTCTTACATATTATGCTAATCTTATAGGTTTGACTCTACCCTTTACAAATCAGTTTTGAGATTGAATTTTGCTTCTGTAAAATCTGCAATTTTTTTAGGGTGTTACGACAATCGGAAATTCTATGTTTTTTCTCGCCAGTCGATTAGGAGACAGTATGCTGGTGCAATTTTCTTGTGGATCGGGTGTTTCAATGTTATCGTCCAATCTAAAAGAAGAGGTGCATGTTAGATGCCTTGAATATTTCTGCTGCCTTCTTTTCATAGATTCTTTTAATGATATTTCTTTCAGTATATAAATGTGTTACATTGACACTGCTTTCTTTATTTCTTACTTCCATGGTCTATGTGTTTAGTCATTTTTAACACATTCTCCTGCAAATTTATAGGTTGGTGATTATGATGTAGATGCTTCTTCAGCAAAGAGATTGCGGAGGTCACCTTCTGATACTTTACAAGATATGGTCAGTGGTGAGGAGCTTTCCTTGTATGGGTCTGCTCCAAATAGAACAGAATCAGCACAGGTAGTGTTTCGTTATGCACAGGAGAAGTAACATCATGTATTCTTCTTTACTTTCTTCAATTTTATTGTGGTATTTTCTATAATGTTTAGGTGTATTAAATTTGCTGAACTAGTTATATATTGGCTGCAGAAATCCTTCTCGTTTGCAGTGAGGGATTCATTGATTAATGTTGGTCCTTTGAAAGATTTCTCGTACGGTTTAAGAATAAATGCTGATGCAAATGCTACGGGGATAGCCAAACAGAGTAACTATGAATTGGTCAGTATTTTTTATTTGTTACTACGAGTACTTTAAAAAACTACTATTATCTTGGTTAGATTGTGGTCTGAGAAGAAAGCTATGTAGTCAATAGTTGATAGTGAAGTGTAGCAGCGTACCCCATAAATGCTGTAGCGGTATAACGAGTAACCCTATGGTTGCTACCTTGAAGTTTTAGGAAACAATAAAAGAAATTTATACCATAGTACCATAGGCATAAAACAGTTTTTTTTCTTCTTCAAAGAATACGCAAAATTGAAGACATATGCATGGCTAATAATCGAAGTTCACTGTTACCGATATATGACTAATAATCAAAGTTCAATGTTACAGATATTAAAACCTATTATAAAGCAAATCAGTTTTTCGTCGAAATGACTAGAAAGTCCAATTCAAACCATAGGAAACGGCTATAAGTTGATAACATATTCGGATTTTGATAGGGGGTTCACTACAGCGGATGCTAGAGCCGCTATTTGTCCTATTTTGTTCTCACTTAAAAACACAACACAACTGAGTTCCGTGTAGTGCATAGGGGCTGCTATATATGCAACACTGCTATTGACTACAGAGGAAGAAAGGGTTAGGAGATTGAAAGTGCCTATGAATCTGATTGTAGATTTTTAGTTTTCCATTGAACAGAACACCAAGCCCATTGGGTTTGTGATAGTTCTGTTTTACTGTTCCAATATTTTTTGTTTAACATATCTTGTGCCACTATGCAGGTGTGTTGTTCTGGTCATGGAAAAAACGGTTCTCTTTGTGTTCTTCGACAATCAATTTGCCCAGAAGTGATTACTGAGGTTTGTCCGTGGTTCATTATCTTGAGCCATTTTTTGTTTCACATATCTTGATGCTCATGTTTAAGATTTTTAAATTTTCTCTTCAATTTCATATAAAAAAGCTATTAATACTTTTGTTTTTGATGCTATATCAGTATGATGCTATTATAATACACAATATTTGATTTGAATGTACTGTTTTCATTTTTCAGTAATTTTCGTGTAGTTTACAGAGTGGCATATATGATCTTTTATGAACCAATTGACCTTAATTCCAAAAACTGTATGGATCATTCTCTATATTTTTGTAATGCATAATTTCAGGTTGAGCTTCCTGGTTGCAAAGGAATATGGACTGTTTATCATAAGAGCACACGTTCACTTAATGCTGACTCTTCTAAGCTGGATGAAGATGAGTATCATGCATACCTTATTATAAGTTTGGAGTCTCGTACTATGGTAATTTCTTTTCTTTTCATTCAATTGTGGAAGGATAAGATTATAATTCATAAAATTGTTTTAAAGCTTTTATTTTAATGCAATTCGTGAATAGAGTTTTAATCAAATCAGTTGAGGGTAAGAAGTTCAAGTATTATATTACATCTTAGGAGACAAATTCACTTGGTGGCTTTTGGACAAATGTTTCTTAAATTTGGATTTGGATTGTCCTTTTGATGATGGATTCTGGGGACAACTTGATTATAGGGCCAAATACAGCATTTTTGGACACTGGAAAGAAATCCATAAGATAGCCCTAAGACTGACAGCATTAGAACAATGAACTCTCACTTCCGAACCTAATCAGATAGATCATTTGCCTGTTAGGCTGTTATGCTATTTGCTTCCGAACTCACTAATATGTATACCCATAGTTTTAAAACTCGGACCGGTGATCGACTCGGTCAGGGTACTGGGTCACAGGGTCATTGGTTCAACCACTGGGTCACTGGTCGAACCGCATGACTGAATCGGATTGAATCGGATGACTCGGTTATATGACTCGGTTTAAATAAAAAATTATATGTGTCGAATTAGACTGAACCAAATGACTTTAAACTCAAAAATTAATTTTTTTACACTTAATAGAAGCACATTTTTATGACATAAATAAAAATAACTTGATAAATATCCCTTGAATTTAGCTGCATATATTTTTTATGAAATATAATACATATTCAAATAAATATTAAAAAATATTTCAATGTCAAGTACAACCCAAATAAAAAGAAGCAAAAGTGTGCTGAAAAAATAGTAGTAATCAAGTAAAAAAAATGTTTATTAAAATATTCGAGATGTGCGATAATAGTTAAAAAAGAGTGTGCTAAGTTCCTTAAAAAAAATGTGCTTGGTTTTCTTGAAAGAAAAAAAAAACAACTCAATTATTGTATATAAATTATAAAACGCAATCAAATAACAAAAGATGTTCATAGCTCAGTGGTTAAGTCATTTCAGTGCAATTCATGGGCGTGGGTTCAACACCCACCGCAGCCATTTTTTGGAAAAATTAATATAATTAATTTCTGCTTCACAAAAAACCGGTCCGGTTTGTTAAACCCGCCGGTTCACCGGTTTTCACCGGGTTTGGCCGAGTTACACCGGTTCAGGCCGGTTTGATTACACGGCTGATCCGTCAAGCAACTCGAACCGGTTACCCTACCGGTTCCTGGTCGGACCGGTTGAACCGGCCGGTCCGGTCCGGGTTTCAAAACTATGTGTATACCTGCATTTACTCTTTGGTAAACACCTATTACTTTTGGTTTGATTTTAAATTTAAATGCAAGAGAGAAACAGACACAATATCCTCTTGAAAAATACATTTATATTCAGCCATAAAAGTGGAGGAGTTGACTGGTAATTTTGGAGAATGACATGAATTATATGTTGTTGGGGTTGTTTTGCTTTGCCTATTAAACATTGAAGATTGTGGGTATACAAAATTTCTGCCTCTGGATTAAATAGTATTTTGTAAATTTATTTTAGAAAAAATGTTTAATGGCTGCCTTAATTTAATCTTTGACTGATAAAATTTTAAGCAATCATTTAGGTGGTTCTGTAAGGGTGAGAAGGATAGATTGCTGTTCAAACTAGTCTTTTAGTCTTGTTGGATTTTGGCTCTGTTTGGTAAAATTAAGCTATAAGCTAGCTGATAGCTGAAAAGCTAGCTTATAGCTGATGACTAAAAACTGAAAGCTTATAGCTGAAAAACTAGCTGATTAAAATTAAAGTGTTTGGTAAAATTAACTATTGAAGTGACTCATAAATATAAAATGACATAAAAGGACATGTATGTTTAATTTTTTTATAAATTATACTCCCTCCGTTCCTTTTTAAGTGTCTTTTTAGGATGAATTTTTCGTTCCTATTTAATTGTCGTTTTGGTATTTTAAGGGTATGATTTGTCAATTAAACCCTTTGTCAATTATTCTAATATTTTTCATTAAAACTAATTAATGCTTTATATTTGAAAAACTAAAGTTTGTTTTTTTAAACAAAGTTTGTTTGTTTTGTTTTAAAACAAAATTTGTTTCTTGTTATCTTCAAATTTAAACAAAATTTTGTTACCTATGATAATAGTTCCATGAAGAGTTAAAATTCTATGAATAACATGAGTAGTACTTGTTAAAAATTTCAAGACATATGCATAATATTTAAAAAATTGAAAATTGTTTGTTATGAGAGAAAGATAAAGCGCGCAAGAAAATATGAATTTGTTGGAGAAAAAGAGTAGTAACCAACAATTGTTTGTTACATATTAAATTTATTGAAAAGATAAAGTGTGTGCAAAAAAATAGGAAATTATTAGTGGATTAAAATGAGGGTGTAATAGGAAAAAAGTGTGCAAAAATACACTTCGCTATTTTTGATTTAAAATTCTAAAACGACACTTAAAAAGGAACGGAGGGAGTATTTGTAAGCCTTTTTATCGAATATATCTATTTAACAATAAAAAAACTAAAATATTTATTTTAAATATTTTAATTTATTTCAAAGTATTTTTCATCTTTAAAATATAAATGTGATATATTAATTTAATTGAGATTTTTTTTAACATTTCACTTTATTATCATATCTTTTTATCTTGGTATTTTTTAAAGAATATCTTTTTATTTTGTTAATGTTATTTCTTTTTATTTAAATTGGTAAAAGAAAAAAATGATAAGTAACATATGAATTCATTAGAAAGAACCCATTTAAAAAAAATTCAAATCTGGGAACAATTTTTCAACAAATTGGAACGATAAAAGTTTAAAATATAAGAGCAACATAGGATGTGCATCATCAAACTCAAAAAAACGTGGGTGGTTATTTTTCTTTGGAGTGAACAGTTTTTTTTATTTTTTATTTTATAAATATTATTAAAGGTAAAAAATGGAATAAAAGGTTAAAAGCTATAAGCTCAAAAGCTAGTTAAAATAACATCTTAGAAAAAGCTATAAGTTAGTGTGAGAAGCTTGTTACTAAACACATTTTATTTTTTAAAACAAGCTTATAAGCTAGTCTAATAAGCTATAAGCTCGCTTATTGTCTTTACCAAACATAGCCTTTGAGGTGTAGAACTAGAAAGCATAAAAATATTTTGCTGCAAGACTTTTTGAAATTGCTTTATTGGGTTTGGTCAGAGAGCATGTTGGGGAAGGATCCATCATCCATGGATAGAAGTAGTTTTCGAAAAGTTGGCTAGATTGCTCTCTCTCTCTCTCTCTGTTTTTTTTTTTTTTTTAATTTTCTTTATATGTTCTCTCCCTTTGCTTTTAAGATCTCTCAAGGTTCTTTTGTTCTTTTCTTTCCCCATTTTCCAATAGTGTGCATTTTCATGTATTTTGTTTGCTAAATTTCTTTTGTTCCATCATTTCAATGGAATTTCCCTCGCAAATTTTAGAAAGTAAATGGTGGTAATTTTAATATATATTTTTTTTAATTTACTTACAAAGTTACAATGTCTATTTTTTTGCTTCTTATGGTTAGGTACTAGAAACAGCTGATGTTCTGAGTGAGGTTACTGAAAGTGTTGACTACTATGTTCAAGGAAAAACGCTTGCTGCCGGGAATTTATTTGGGAGGTCAGTCTTGATCAGATTTTGCTTCTTGCTTTTATGAATTTCTTTTGAGCTTTACTGTTTTCTTTTGTGCTTCTATTCCCATTATGACTAGTCTTCACCCTTCAGAGTCTTGTCTTTGGGTAGTCAGCCTTTGTCCATGTTCATAGTCCTCATCAAGGAGAGTTAGATTCGCAGGCTCTCAAATGTTTCTTCATAGGGTATGTCTCAGATAAAAAGGGGTACAAATATTATCATCCTGAAAGTTGTGAGTTTATGTTTCGTGGATGTCACTCTTCATGAAACTAAGTCATACTACAATATTCCTCGGCTTCATAGGGAAAGAAGACCAGAAGCTGAGTCCCTTGAGTTGTTGTCATCTGAGTCTCTTGAGTCATCTTAGTTACTTTAGTTGTCACCCTTTCCTTCTTTGCAGGATTTCACGTTCTAGAGTTCAATTCTTGCCACCCATGATTCTTGTAATAAAAGTTGAATTTCAGCACAAGGTAGGTAGGTATGCTTGTTTATTATCAAAGCTTCAAGCTCAAAGGTTTCTTGTATGAGAGGATGTGTTTAGGTATATATTATGAAAATTTATTCCTGCCATCCTCTTATTATCCAAATTTACCTCGTTGATTGACATGTTTCCTATGTCTTATTGTAGCCAATGTTTTCTTTTGACAGTTTCTCATTTTACTGATTTCAAATTCATACTATAAGGTATACCTAATAGAATCGTGGTTTTGTTGATAGACGCCGTGTTATTCAAGTCTATGAACGTGGTGCTCGAATTCTGGATGGCTCTTTTATGACCCAAGATGTAAGCTTTGGAGCTTCTAACTCTGAATCTAATTATGGATCTGAGAGTGCTTTGGCACTATCCGTTTCAATAGCTGATCCATACATCTTGCTCAGAATGAGTGATGGAAGTGTTCGACTTTTGGTTGGAGGTAAATTTTTGTCAGTTACTTCTATCCAAAAAGATTAAAGCTATCAATTTTATTAGTTTCTTTTCATAATTTTTCGCATGATCAGTTTATCCTCATTCATTTATTTTTTCTGATGATAATACTTCTATTATTTCTATTCTTTATGTTGATTCCTAGTGGACTGAGAACATAGTGCAAGCCTCTTCAAATGTTTCTGAGAAACCGTCTAGTATCTAATTATTTTTTCCCTTGCAATTTCCTTGCTCATCTCAATTTATAGATCCTAGCACCTGCAACATTTCTGTCACTTCTCCAACTTCATTTGAGAGTTCAAAGGGACCAGTTTCATCATGTACACTCTACCATGATAAAGGACCCGAGCCATGGCTAAGGAAAACAAGTACTGATGCATGGCTTTCTACTGGTGTCGGCGAGGCCATTGATGGTACTGATGGTGCAGTTCAGGACCACGGGGATGTTTATTGTGTTGTATGTTACGAAAATGGCAACCTTGAAATATTTGATGTGCCCAATTTCAGTTGTGTTTTTTCTGTGGAAAACTTTCTGTCTGGAAAGAGCCATCTTGTTGATGTTCTCACAAAAGAGGTGCCAAAGGATTCCCAAAAGGGGGATAAAGTTTCTGACGGAGTGGTCAGCCAAGACAGGAAGGATGCCCTGAATATGAAGGTTGTGGAGTTGGCCATGCAGAGATGGTCAGGGAAGCATAGCCGACCATTTCTTTTTGGGATTTTGAGTGATGGAACAACTCTTTGTTATCATGCATACCTTTATGAAAGTCCAGACGGTACTTCTAAGGTTGAGGATTCTGTATCAGCTGGCGGGCCTGGTGGCCTTACCAATACTAGTGTTTCTCGGCTTAGAAATTTGAGATTTGTTCGTGTGCCCTTAGATGTACATGCCAGGGAGGAGACATCAAATGGATCACCTTGTCAACAAATAAATATTTTCAAGAATATTGGTAGCCATGAAGGATTCTTCCTATTGGGGTCAAGACCGGCTTGGGTTATGGTTTTGAGAGAACGGCTTCGTGTTCATCCACAGGTCAGAACCAATCCTTCTCTACATAAATATATCCATGTTTTTAGCTATATCTTCAAGCTATTCAATTTTATTGTGATATAATGCTATGCCCTATGTTTTACCGATATTCTTTGGTGGTTTGGAATGTGACTTTTCAAATGTTATCACCTTTCCTAACTATTATTTGTGTGTTGAATAAACTTGCACATGCCAATTGGAATTAATTCGATGCTTCATATCAAGGCCATATTTTCCGTAATGGTTGTTGCTAAAATGTTAGTTATAGAAACCATCGCAAGTAATGTCAATGCTCTTCACACATTGCATATATATGTTGCTCTTGTGCGCGCACGTGTGTGTTGACACGATCTAATGACATAAAATGTCAAACTTAGAAAATGACGCCAATTGTAACTTCCTGTAAGAAATGAAGTTTTTAAATTCAACCATGAGTTATGTGATATTATGTAGTTTCAAACGTTTATGTTATTAGCTACTAAGGAACATTTATTTATATTTTAAAGATCACAGGCTAGCTAACTTGTGGAACATTGCACACGATAAGTATTAATTGCTCAATATTTTTCTTATTGGGAAGAGAGAGATTAGATGGAGGTAATTTACAAAATAAATAAGAAAGATAGTAACTAATAAGGAAAAAGGTGAGTAATAAGTGCTTCTTATCATGTGCAAGGTTGCACACGTAAGAAAAATCCAATGAATATATTATATATTATCTTTTAAAATAAAGTAGTGCAATGGTCAATGGAGTATCAATTAATTTTTCATTTGCATGAAATTTTATAAGTGTGATCTACTTTATGATAATTTTGGGAATGGTTAGTTTTGTATTCACACCTGGTGTCATTTGATCTGGGCGGAATGGTTAGTTTTGTATCTGTATCATATTATGATCCAGGCTTTTTGGTTTTTCGGTACTGGTAGTCGCTAGGTTTCAAAATTTCTCATTCAAGCATAACTCTACTTGATTCTTAAATTTCATTTAGAATTTAGATGTTGCTTGTATTATGAAAGTTCTTTTGAAAAGTCTCCTTAAACTTCTGGTTCACTACTGCAAAAGCAGAAAAATAATAACCGATACGAAGCAACCTTTTATTCTCTA
Source organism: Medicago truncatula (assembly GCF_003473485.1). Taxonomy (NCBI): domain Eukaryota; kingdom Viridiplantae; phylum Streptophyta; class Magnoliopsida; order Fabales; family Fabaceae; genus Medicago; species Medicago truncatula. The sequence goes on from NC_053047.1 coordinate 30,485,871, forward strand.
TATGAGGATTCTGGACTCATCAGTAAAAAATGGCTTCTGAGACTCTTCATGATTTTAGTAGCTGTCGAAAGTTAGCATCCCATGCCAATAATATACTTACAACTTTTCTTGAAGTCTAAACGACACTGCACAGGGGTTCCTTACTGTCAATTTGTATCATGCAAGTGGAGATTTATGAGTTTGTATCTTTCTCCTCTCCTGTCTCCCATTCCATCTGAATACACCTCTCCCCTCTTTTCTAAAAATGGCACCTACAATGATCTCCTATTTGTCATTGCTATATTTCTGTTTATCCTTCCCGCCTCTTGGCACTACTGGGCTGTAACAAAAAGAAAGGAGAACGGGATACAGTTGTTTTAAAAAACACTTGTACAAAATCGATTAGATTAATAATTTCATGGAAAATCATCTTAATCTTAATTCAACAACTCTTTTTATTTTTTGTTTCTTTATATAACAACTTTTAAAGCTATGATGCATAATGGTTGAAGTGCATGACAAAATTTTATTTTAGTATATCACCTTTACTGTTGACCGTGCTTCATGTTTTCTGGTAGGCTCTGTAATAGGCACCGCTCCAATTTTTAATGCTTTTTTTGTACACGTTGTAATATGTTATTGATTGGAAGGCGTATCATGTTTGAGCATCACAATGTTTGGCTGCACTGTTCTAGCTTAGTTATTATACGTAGAATAAAGTATATTCATTTTGTTATGGTTTTAGAAAAAAATCGACAGTCATTTTACTGTTTTCTTCTGTGACAGCTATGTGATGGGTCTATTGTTGCTTTTACTGTCCTTCACAACATAAACTGCAATCATGGTCTCATATATGTTACTTCACAGGTACAGGATAATACCTTCCGTTTATTGAGAATTTATCATTAACTAAATCTGTAATTGTGGCTGACTTTTATTTTGTGTATCTTCTATATAGGGTGTTTTAAAGATATGCCAATTGCCTTCTGGCTCAAACTATGATTGTTTCTGGCCTGTACAGAAAGTGAGTTCTTTCTTTTCGTAGTGTCTCTCCTCTTCATATTACTATCTTAATTTTCTGCAATGTTATTTAAATTTTTATTGTTTTGAAGAGGGTTATTTAATGTTTTCTAATTTTTGAGATCATCCTCAGGTTCCTCTAAAAGCTACCCCACATCAAGTAACCTACTTTGCAGAGAAGAATTTGTATCCGATTATTGTTTCATTTCCTGTGAGTATATGTCTTCTCTCTTTGTTTTTTATTTTATTTGAATTTTCCTGTAGCATTCAAGAGCATAATTGATAGAATACAAGGTTATATTTATTACACATTAGTTATAATTACAGGTTTTTCTCGTGGATGGAATCCTTTACACAAAATGCTTCATATTTCAAGCATACGGAAACAATTACATGTAGCACATTTATGAGTTATTTGCAACATTATGCTAAGAATTAGACTACAAAACTAATCATGCACTTTTTTTCCCACTTGCATGTATCTCGATAAGTAAACTGTCTCTATAAATGCGCATACATACATACACACGCGCGCACACACACACACACACACACACACACACACACACACACACACACATATATATATATATATATATATAAATGTTCAAATATTTACATAAATGCCTCTTATTTGTATTTATTTTCTAGTGCATTTTTACTCCATCAGCTGTTCATTTCAATAGTATGTGATTAAGAATTGCTGGTTATTTATATTATTTTTGTTGGTGTGGTTTAAATGATTTATTCTTAATCAACTGGACGACTTCCGTTTTGTTTTTATAATTCATATGGAAGTGGAACATTTTTTTATCCTTTTCTTTTTATTGCTTTATGCATCAAGGTTTTAGATTCATGAAGTAATGCAGCTTTTTAATCATTCTCATCAGGTTCTTAAGCCACTAAATCAAGTCATTGCTTTAGTTGACCCAGATGCCAACAATCTGACTGAGAATCAGAATTTGAATTCTGATGACCAAAACCACTTTTATTCCATTGAAGAATTTGAGGTTCGTATTATGGAGCCAGAAAAATCTGGTGGCCCTTGGCAAACGAAGGCAACAATACCCATGCAAAGTTCAGAAAATGCTCTCACTGTGAGGATGGTTACACTGATGGTAAATTTTCATCCTTTGGTTTTCAAAGCAAGCTGAATGCTAAATATGGTAATGCAAATTATGCTGTGGAATACTGCTTGCAATTATTGATTTCTATTTGTGAAATATATCTTAATTGTAGAATACATCGTCAAAAGAAAACGAAACACTTTTAGCCATTGGTACTGCTTACGTGCAAGGAGAGGATGTCGCTGCAAGAGGGCGTATACTCTTGTTCACTTTGGGGAAAAATACTGATAATCCACAAACTCTGGTATATCTCTTAATGGAAAAATGTTGTCCCTTTACTGTGAATTTAGATAATATCCTTATTTGGATATCTAAAATTGTTAATATTATTTACAGGTTTCAGAGGTGTACTCGAAAGAATTAAAAGGTGCTATATCTGCCATGGCCGCACTTCAGGGTCATCTATTAGTAGCATCTGGTCCAAAAATTATCCTGCACAAGTGGACTGGCACTGAGTTGAATGGTGTTGCATTTTTTGATGTGCCACCGTTGCATGTTGTGAGCTTAAATATTGTAAGTGATATTTCCTTAAGTATTTATCATTATGAATATATGATAAAATCGATAATGGAACAATGAAAGCAATGTTTGATTATTTTCATTGATCATTAATTTTCCTAATAATCTTGATAATATTTTGGAACGTTTTCACGAGGAGCAATCTTCAGATGCTTGATATATATATATATATATATATATATAATAAAGTGACAGTAAAAAATAACATGAATGGGGAACTATGGTAACTGGATGTTATCAGAGGAATTTTTTTCCTTCATGTTTTAGTTTATAACTATTATCAATTTTGCAGGTAAAAAACTTCATCCTAATTGGCGACATCCATAAAAGCATATATTTTCTTAGTTGGAAAGAGCAGGGTTCTCAGCTTAGCTTATTAGCTAAGGATTTTGGTTCTCTTGATTGTTTTGCAACAGAATTTTTGATTGATGGAAGTACTCTGAGTCTCATGGTTTCAGATGATCAAAAAAATATCCAGGTTTGTCTTAAGGTTGCTTGGTTATATATTGTTTCAGTTTATTTGTTGCGTTTGTATTTGTATATTTTTGGCCTGTCCTTAAGACATACAACCTTTATAATGTATGGAAACAGATTTTTTACTATGCACCGAAGATGTTAGAGAGTTGGAAAGGACAGAAGCTTCTTTCAAGAGCTGAATTTCATGTCGGGGCACACGTGACTAAATTCTTAAGGCTTCAGATGTTATCCACTTCTGATCGAACTGGTTCAGCTCCAGGCTCAGATAAAACCAATCGTTTTGCCTTGTTATTTAGTACATTGGATGGTAGTATTGGCTGCATTGCTCCTCTTGATGAGATCACATTCCGTAGACTGCAGTCTTTGCAGAAAAAGCTCATTGATGCTGTATCCCACGTTGCTGGTCTAAATCCAAGAGCTTTCAGACTATTCCATTCTAATGGAAAGGCCCATCGTCCAGGCCCTGACAGTATAGTTGACTGCGAGCTGCTATGCCAGTATGTTTTATTTTCTCATCTAAACATTATCTGAACAATTGTCAAATGGATTTCAGTCTTAATAAAAACGATAAGCAAAGTAGTTTATTCATTATATGTTTAAGAATTGTGTTTTGCAACAAGAAATTAATAGCCATATCAAACACATTATAGATTTTTTTTGTTTTTAAATATTATTGCGATTATGTGAAGAGAACAAACAAGCAGTAATCTGAACATATAGACAAGTATGAACTAATGGACCTAATATGAAAACCCTAATAATTACAATATGTATGAAACCTGCACACTACCAAACAGAAATTGAATTCATAAGAAGTTAAAAGTTAAAACAATCAAGGTACATTTGCATAATGAATCTATGATAGCCATGTTGGGAAAGCTATACGATGTTGATGCAGTTACTGACCTTACCTGTGTTAGACATCTACAATTTGTGTATCTTTTTAATACTTTGGTTCCTTATTTTGAATTGTAAAATCTGTCTTGATCTGCTTTATTACAGTTATGAAATGCTTCCATTGGAGGAACAGCTTGAAATTGCTCACCAGGTTGGAACAACTCGATCACAAATTCTCTCAAATCTAAATGATCTATCTCTTGGAACAAGCTTCTTGTAAGAACGGTCATCGTTTGTAAATCGAGAAACAAGGCTGCCCATGTCTTGCCAAGTATTTGGCGGAGTTATTCTCTTCAATAAAGTTGCATTTATCTTTAATTGCTTCAACATGGTCAAAAGCTTGGGCAAAGTCATCTGGCAGTGGATACAGGCAGCCTTTGGACAGTGATGTCCAAAATTGATTCCGATGATAGGTTTCATATTCTGTATATCAAGGATTAAATTGTACTTATCCTCCATCGTAGAGCAATTAATGGAAAGGCCAAAGTGGGATGTAATGTAATGTAACAATCATATTTTCTAGGCTTGGGTCAGAAGGATGAGTGTGCCAAATTCCCAAGTGGGATGTGATGTAATGTAACATGAATTTTGTTAATTTGTTCACCTAGAAAAGCAAGTTAGAAAACTGAACCATTAGAATGTAGGTTCTTTTCTGTATGTCAGCATTTAGAATTCTTTGTTGTAACATTATGTAATTAGTCTTTATTCTCCGCATCAAAATATGAAGGTTTAGATAAGAGCAGATGAAATAATATGAAGGTTTAGTTACAAATGAATGACATTGTAATTTAATTGCCATATATTATTTGTTTGTCCCTGTAGAATAAAACTGTCTGAAACTGGGCTTTTTTGCTGCTGCAATGCGCCCAATTTTTTTGAGCATTACTTTTCCCACCCTATGCCTTTTCTCGCGGGCCATATTTTTTTTTCCAAAATTACCCTCGGAGCATTCTGGATTTTATAATCCGAAATGGTGTTTTTAATTCTTTTGTTAAAGGGTGAAAAAATGAATAACGGATTTTTCCGGATTACAACTCCAAAAAATAGGGCGTGCTACATAATGTTTCCGGATTACATAATTCGGAAACCCCTTAAACACCATTTTTCAAAGTAAAACAGTTTGGATTACGAGCCTGTTTGGTTCAGCTTTTCACCACCAAGAAGTGATTCTACAACCCTCAAAAGTGAAAAGTTGAATTTTCAATGGTGTTTGGTTTGACTTTTAAGAATTGATTCTATCCTCCAAAAGCAATTATCCATGAAGCTACAAATCCTAGCTTTTGGCTTTTGTAGAATCAATTCTACATTAAACTATTATCAATTCCATAACTACCCTCTTAATTAACATCAATTTTTATCACCCTTTCTCCAACTATATTTGCTTTTTTCTACTTGGAACCTTAAATTCATTCACTCCACTGTCCACTTTTCTCTAGCTAGAACTCAACCACCCTTCACAAATTTAATCTAAAAATTTATTGCTATTAGGTTATATAACAACACCACCTCCTGCTAGCAAATATTGTGCTCAAGAGAACAACAAAAAGGAAAAATTCTGCTCAAAAGATAACAACAACAACAAGGTAATTTGGCATTTTTGAGTGATTTTTACTTTGATTTGCTTACTTGTTTGTATTAAATTTAACCTTTTTTCTTTGCTGCAATGCTTATAAAATTTGTTTGGTTGCATAATATAACATCTCTTATGAATTTCTACAAACAAAAAATATAATTATTATATGTGTTTGATAAAATGTCTCTTAGAGCTTAAAGTGATTTTTTTTATGAAAATTATGCACTTAGTAACTTAAATATTTATGCTAAAGTATTTGAATGTAATTTTAAACACTAGTTTAAAATGAACACTTGTTATGTAAAATTTATATATTCATGCCATGATGTAAAATTTATACAATCAAAAGAAAGAATACTTGTTATGCAATAGAGGTAGTGTTGGCTCATTTTATCTTTTATTTTTCCTATCATACTTTGTGTACATAGCATTATGGCTAAACAAAAGAAAGTTTCTGCGGATTGGTCGGATCTTAAAGTGAATGAAATATTCATCCAAACATGTTTGGATCAAGTTGTCAAGAATGAACGCGTTGGCACTAGCTTTACTAAGAAAGGGTGGGAAAACATTGTTTACCAATTTCATGAATCAACCGGGAGAGATTATGACAAGATTCAATTGAAGAATAGGTATGATGCCTTGAAAAAGGAATGGAGAGTATGGTTTAACCTATTTGGAAAAGTTACCGGAATGGGGTGGGATAATGAGAGGAATACCTTCAAGTGGCATATTGCCCAACGAGGACTGTGGTACTGATGTTGGTCAAGACGTAAATAATATTGACTTGGATGTGGGAGAAGGATCAGGTGATAGTGAAGATGTGAGTATTGGAGCAACAGGAGAATTTGCAAATATTAATTTGAATATTTCACAAGGAGCTTCTAGCCAAATTAGTGGACAAAAGAGAAAGAGAGATGGTGGTGTTGATAAGAAAATCAAGAAAAAGACAACTCCCGCATTGGCAATAGCTGAAGCTGTGAAAGAGATTGCTGAGAAAGGGATATCCTACACAAAATGCAATGGTCGTATGTGATTGGAATATGTGTTTCACTTTTGTATTGGCTGGTTGGGAAGGTACTGCTCATGATGCTCGTGTTTTTGACCAAGCTTTAACAAATGCAAATCTTAATTTTCCACACCCTCCGCCAGGTTTGTTATTTAATATTACTCCAAATGATTTGTTATATTTAACTTAAGTTTAAATATTTTTTTCTTTCTTTCTAGGTAAGTATTATTTGGTAGATTCTGGCTATCCAACACCAATAGGGTACATTGGTCCATACAAACATGAACGGTATCATCTTCCTGAATTTAGGCGTTCTAACGGGTTTGCAAATCATAATGAAGTATTTAATTATTATCACTCAAGTTTAAGGTGCACAATAGAAAGAACTTTTGGGGTATGGAAGAACAGATTTGCAATCCTACGTCGCATGCCTAACTTTAAATTTGAGACACAAGTTCAAATAGTTGTCGCAACAATGGCTATACACAACTTTATCCGAAGGAAGGCATAAATTGATATTGATTTTAATGTTTATGAAGATCAAAGCACGATCATTCACCATGATGATAGCTCATCTAACTTGGATCAATCCCATGTTTTAAATGTAGTTTCGTCGTCAGAGATGGATCGCGTTCGAAACATAATCCGCAATGAAATTATTGAGCACAGACAAGATAATTACTATTGTTCATTAAATTATTATATCAATATTTTAGTACTATAATACACTTTAAATTAGTTTTGTAATAATATTAGTACTTTGTTGCAATTTAAATTCTATTATCTATTTGTAATTTTTATTTTCATGCTATTAGTATTGTAATAACTTATATTTTAACTATATTGCACTTAATTATCCTAATTTAGTAATTTCTATTTAGCTATGTCCATATTAGTAATTATACATTCAAAAGCAATTTTGATAAAACTATCCAAACAACATTCAGTTTGTTTAATCAATTCTGCATTATTGTATCCAAACATAAATCAATTCTGTCAGAATCAATTCTATCTAAAGCTAAACCAAACACACACTACATAATTCGGAAACCCCTTAAACCCCCTAAATATGTTTGTAACATGGATAGTCATTTTAGGGACAATATTAATCTTCCTAACTCTCATCCTTCTCCTTTGGGTCATTGTTACCTGTTCTTAGTCAAAAATCGGATTTTCGGACTACTTGATCGGATTGCTCCGAAACTTCCCCATAAAATTAGAAAAAAATTCAAGGATCATACTCCCTTAGAAGGGACTTCTTACGGGACTCCGCCCCTCAAAATCCAAAATTCCATCGTTTAGACCCATTTTTCATATTCTCAGAAAAATTCAAAAAAATTTGCATTAGTTTTATTTAATTTTTAGGATTTTTTTGATGCTATTTTTATATTTTTATGATTTTATTTGACAGGTTTTTAGCCTTTTACCAACTTTTTTATTTTGATTTTTCAATCATAGATCTTTTTATATTTGCCAACATCACTGCGCATTTTTCATACCTTTCAAGTGTTGTTTTGAGCTAACTATGAGTATATTATATTTGCATCGAGTATTTGGGCAGCATCTTTGCTACTTTTCTCGTCACCTGCTGCCACAATCTTGTTAATGTGATATTACGTATTCCTATTATAAAAAATTTCAAAACAAATCTTGAGATCCCATCGATGGGAAGTTATGTGATGTAGAAGATGTCCTCTCTAGCCTGAAATCTAAATGAAACTGATTCACATCATTTCCAAATCTAAAACAGTCATCTTGTTTGTGGTTGATAAAATTTTGAGAGAGCATCTACAAAATTCAGGGGTATGTACTGAAATCTAAAAAATTGAAATTTTAACTTTTTTTAATACATAATATTATTATTTTTACTTTAATTTTTAGTAGTATGTCATGCCCTGCTATTAAAAACGAGCAACACTTTCATCTTTCTACTTAGCAGCAGTAGAAAGTATGCCTATTTGATCCAGAAACTAAGGTCAAAGTTTCATCTAAGTTTCATCTAACTTATGTTTAGTTATTTATGTTTTATTTTTAAAGGTCTTCTATATATTGATTTTGATATACAGATGAATGACTTATTATCTCTGCCAAGAGGAATTTTTATCTATCTCTTTCTTTATATACTTCATTAACTCGGAGAGGAATTTTTTTTGTAATCTAAGAATAATTCAACTAGGCGACCAAAATTGTTATTTTTACTATAAAAAAAAAATTATTAAAAACATTCCAATCAAACTCGTACAATACACGGGTTATATACCTAGTGTTTTCATTAGAAATGAGAATTAATTTGTGCAAGCCATTTGTTTACTATATAGATTTTAAAAATATAAAACTCTACAATGTTAAACTTCATTAATATGTGCCATTGTGTGTGCAAGCACATGTGCGCTCACACAATTTGTTAAGGAAATAAAAGTGTAAAAATATCTTTATGTAACAATTTGAGAGGTCGATATTTACTAACGACGGTTGTATTGAACATTATTGCATGGAAGTCACCTCCTCCTCATGGATATTACATTCAACATAGATTGTGCTAGAAACTGTGGATTGAAAGTAGGTTGTGGTTGTCTCATTCAAAATTGCTTGTAATGCTTATGCATGTGGCTAAAGTATTGGGTGCATGTTGACTCAAGTTCTGATGCAAATGTATGTATCTAATGGTAAAGGAAGTGTTGTAAGATTGAGAATTCTCAAATAAATTAGGAATCTTTTGGTATCTAACATATATATATATGCATATGCATTAGCCTAAATATAACTTCCACTCATTGTACCCATTAACTGATTTCATTCATTACTTTTCTCTATACTTCTTCGTGAGAATTTGGATTTAGATCTAGAGGGACAATTATAGGTTGTATAATGGTTTGAACCATTCTTTCTTTATTTTTGTTTTAATTCTTTTTTTTTGGTAGATAGACGAAATGGCAAAGCCATTATAAATTCACACACACACAAGTGGAGGTACTGGGGTTCGAACCCCAATCATGACATCCGGCCTAACAATTTCGACATTTTGCCAGTTGAGCTAGGACTTCTGAATTTGTTTTAGTTCTTATAGAATGCAATACATGTTTGTAATTAAATGATCCGTATATAACTCGCCACTAAGTCAACCGCCACTTAGGCAAACATAATTATTCAACAACCACACATGCAAACATTATTATTTAGGGTTAATAGACTTTTACCCCCTGTCATTTGGTTTACCCCCTATAAAAAAAAAACTTGGAGATTCCCCCCTATAATTTAAAGATTCTTTAGTTCACACCCCTGAGACCATATGACTAGATTAATGACATTACGTGGCACACTGATGTGTTATATTTTTTTTAGTTTTGATTTTTCAAAATTCCACGTGGCACACATAATAATTCCTTTTACAAAAAAAATATACTAAAGACGTAAAATACCTAAAATACCCCTGATTCTAAATTAAAAAAATCCCAATTTTTTTTAATAAAATTCTTTTTCAATTTTGTTTGTTCCATTTAAGTTTCTTTTAATAAAAAAAAAAAAAAACTTCAAACCCCCTTCTTTCTCTCTCGTGATTCTCTCATTCTTCTCCAAATCCTCATAACTTCCATATTCAACCCCAACCCAAAAAAATAAAAATAAAAAAATTCTAAACTCAACCCACAACCTTCATCTTCATCAACCCCAACCCAAATACTCATCACTTTAACCCAAATCTTCATCTAAAACCTTCACCATCATCAACAATTCATATGGTTTCTCATATTCATCTTCAAAATTCAACATTCAAACCTAAAATCCAGAATTCATCGTCATCAAGTTTATACCCTCAAATCCACAACTCGAAATTCTATAAAATTCAAAGCTACAAAGTTGATTGAAGGGCCAACACTCACAAACCAAAAGTTTATCCAACACAACAGTAGCATATCATCAACAACAATATAACAACAACACAACAACAAAAAAATCTCCCAATCTCAGCAAACCCCACCAGAATTCGAACCCAGAAAATGGATTGAACCCTGTCAATACACCCACCACACCAGACCCTCCCCTCCAGCACCACTAGAACCTCCCCTCTCTCCGAAATTGTTCTCTTTCGGTCGCCATATTCTTCCTACTCCCCACCAAGCCACTCCTCCGACGACTCACCACCATTTTCTACGTTTCTGGGTTTAAATCGGATTCGGATTTGGGGATTAGGGTTTGAATCAAAAAGAACGAATAGAGGAAAAGGAAGAAGATAAGATAACAAATTGAGAGGAGGAAGAAAATAAGAAGAGGCTTGATTGTGTTGTTGAGTTGTGTTGTTGAGGAGAGAAGAACAGAAGAAGAGACTCCATTTAGGAGAAGAAAAGAAAGAGAAATTTTGGAATTTTTAATTTATCACTAGGGGTATTTTAGGTATTTTATATTTTAAACATACTTTTAAAAATAAAAAATAAAAACATTATGACGTGTCAGTGTCACGTCAACCACTATTACATAGTCAGCATGCCAAATCATCATAATTACACAGTTATATGCTATCACGGTCCTAAAACAAAGAATCTTTAAATTATAGGGAATCTCCAAGTTTTTTTTTGATAAGGGGGTAAACCAAAAGATCCCCAAATGGCCGGGGGTAAAACCTTATTAACCCTATTATTTAACCTACCACTAAACACACGGAAATGCATATGACATGTATGACGATGAAAAGATTAATGCAATCTCGCCACTTAGATAAACACAATCAATCTTTTCAGAAAAATCACATTTCCATTTTTTTCATTCTTTCTTTCTTTAATTCATTAAAAATCTACATTTCTTCAAGATCATAAAACATATAAGACATAATACAATCACAATTTCCTTCACATATATAATTTTAAATCACATCCTCGTACAGAAATATTATATATAACATAATTAAAAATCATCAATTTCATAAAAGAGTCAATTTTACCACATTAATTTCAATTTTAATTTCTTTTCTCTTCAACAAATCATACTTTTTAAACTATAATATCTAGCCATTAGTTAGAGTTATGATAACTATGGAAAAGTGTCCTTACCTAATGTGCTTTCCTTCCTAAGTCACAACTCTAAACCTCAAATTCGCAGCTACAGTGCAGACACAATTTCTCTCGCTCCATGTATTATTTTGACAAGATGATATAACAGGAATTAATCAATGTGACTTGGGAAAATATAAATGCAATATGAGATAAGAAAATGCTATTTTCTCTCTTTTCAAACCTCCTGATTCAACGATTATGGACTTAGGCAATTGTGGACTTATGGTAGGCATGTAACTTAGTGAAAGAAATAAAATGGAAGAATGGTGTTGACACGTAGTATTTGGTTGAAAAACACAAGTAAAAGACGAAAATATTGGTCGGTAGTTTACTGTCGATGGTGTTTTTCAGCCAAACAGTATGTGTCAACAACATTATTCAACAAAATGTGTACGCTAGTTTTCCTTTGTGGCTAATAGAAATGAACAAGAATAATCTTTGTCCAAGAGAGGGGTAAGATTGGTTAATGAGTAAAATTGGAGGTTTGGTTCTATCATCTCTCTTTCTTTGTAACCAGTGATACATGCATATATAATATATCTAGCGCCTATCCTTGTGGCTGATCATGGCATATTAGGTAGATAATAATGGAAGTTTATGGATGATTGTTTCAGAAATAAAAGATAAGATTGTTGATATAGTAATGAAAATTATGAGTTGCTCCTTTAGTGAATGAACAATAGAAGCCACACGTGCACGATTTGACTAATTGTGATTATGAACCGGTTGGTGTTGGTCTTGCTCTTTAACTCCTTTAACCAAAATAATGTGTGCCTTACTAGTGTTCAAAATTTCTAATTCTACCTCATTAGTCATCATACGTTCCTCCTAATCGCCGAAGATGTGAGCATGAGTTAGAAAGAGTAAACCTATCACGTGTAATTGCAATGACCCACCAAAGAATGGTTCAATTTTGACTTAATCAAAATTAATATATGTTTAATTTTGATTACCGTCATATATGTTTAATCGAGCGATAGTCTTTTTTCTAGATGTCTTAATAAGGACCTCGTAGGGTCCGATATCTGCTGGAGCGGGTGATGCGTCAGTTTGGTTATGTCAAAACCATCCCCAGGGATCCACATGAGAGTGGAAGTCCCTAGACGACATTAAGGGAGATCAGTCACCGTTGCGTACAATATCTTGACTTTGCGCTGAGAGATCATGACTTAGGTGTTCCTGTTGTGACTGGTATTGAGGCAGTACCTAGTTACATAAGATGGTTTTATTCCATTTCACATCCACATATCATAACTTCGCCAAAGACTATTCATATCCCGATGTCACCTGAGCATGAGGCCCTTAATGATATTGTTGTTGAGTAGGAGAGAGACTATCAATGGCTAGGCATGACTAGAAGCTTAGGGCGTATCAGAGGCCATGTTTTATCTGTCATGTGTAGTGTGAATGAGAGAGTTTGGAAGCAATTCGACAAGAGGTTTATGGAGGATGGGTTTATCGTCGTAGCGTGTTAGGGTTACCCAATAGTTTTATGTTGTTGTTTTAACATTTGAACAAATGACGGTTTTAATCTTGTGTTTGAATATTTTGATGTAACCTATGGATAACTTGTGTTTAATTTGTACAATCTATGTTTAATTTGTGTTATTTCATACCATTTCCATTAAAGTATTTTCTTATAATTTGATTGAATGCATGTTTAAATCAATCTGATTTGCCATTTTGTGAAAACATTATGTATCATCCAAAAAAAATCATTGATTATGCCTCTGTGCTGAATTATATAATTTAAACTGTTTATTAAATGTTCGAATTATATAATCTAAAATGTGTGTTTTTGTACACAACAATTTGCCTATACACAGTCTTCTTGAATGTTTGATACATTTCAAATAATATAATCTAAAGTATCATGAAAGGTTTCGGTTTCTATTTACCGAAGCGTATGTTTGCACACTCTGAACAAACATCAGCATGATTCTTTGTTTTCCTTAAGTTTTTATCCAGTTCGAATTATAGAATATAGAAGACGAAACATCATTCGGATTCTATAATCCAAACAAAAGGTATTTTTTGAAGGAATTAAATCCACCTCCCACCGTAAACACCACCGTGTTGTTTATTCCTTTGACAAACGTTAGAGCATGTTTAAAGAATCAGATGGTCCAGTTTTTGCAGCAGCAAAAAGACCAGTTTCAGACAAATTTATTCTACAAGGACAAACGTATAATATATGGCAATTAAATTACAATGTCATTCATTTGTGACTAAACCTTCATGTTATTTCATCTACTCTAATCTAAACCATCATATTTTGAATCGGAGAAAAAAGACTAATTACATAATGTTACAACAAGAATTCTAAATGCTGACATACATAAAAGAACCTACATTATAATCGTGGGAAGTGTAACCGCCATAGAGTTTATTGCAGGAACGTGCAGAGAGACGCTGTGGTTCGATTGAACCAGTCTCTTTCGCTCCGTGCACCCCCCTTGCATGGAAGGGGTGTGTTGCAAGTAACTTTGTCAAACGTGGTGTTTGAGCTTTGGATTGTATTGGGCCTAAGTAAATGGGCCAAAGGTCCCTTTGGCCGATCCAGAACATATGTGTCATATTTTTATTGGTTGCGTGTAAGAATAATATGTTGGGTAAGAGTTCATGCAAGAACATCTCGTCATATGAATAGGGAAGAAGTTGTATCTCCTACTTTTTAGTAATGAACATGGACGTATGTTTCCTAACTAGTAGGTAGCATAAAATCAAAAACAATTATAACAAATGTCACCCATTTTTCTACTCTAATATAACAAAGGAAATATTCATATAGTTTGCTAAAATAAGATAAAATAACATAAGACATGAACAAAATAATTAGGAATGAGGATTTAACCATATAATATTAATAAATAATAATAATAAAGTAGAAAATACCTTTTTTTTAAGGGAGAAATAATATCATCACTCAATAAATCATACTGATATTTTTACGTCAAATTATGATCAAATACTTGAACATAAAAATAAAAATAAGAAAAAATATTGGGGTTTTACAAAAGAGAGAAACAATGTTTCAAAAATTAAGAACCTTTCTTCCTCTCTCTCTTCTCTCCTTCCCAAACCCTAGCCGTTACCCTTTTCTTCTTATTCTTCTTCTTTTTAGAGGGGTGATTTAGGGTCAATTTTGACCCAAACATCACCCCTCCAAATTGTTTTTCCTTCTATCCTAGTTGAATAAGTGATTTCACATATTTTTTGTTTTCTTTCGTTTGTTTTTGTGATTTTGTCGTCTCTGAACGACTTTGTTTGTTTTGATTTCCCGTCTTAGTGCGGTGTGTTTTTGATTCAGGTTGAAAGATTAACTTTGAGCAAGTGTCAATCCGATCAATGACAATGACTTTGGCGTCGTCAACGTTACAGATCCGGAGACATTAATATAGTCATATTAGTCATATTTGTAGGCATAGGTACTTTGCCGTTTTATGCTATTAACATGGATGATGTGAGTTTGTTCACATATTCATCCTTTTTGTTTTTAGCGAATTTGGATTTGTATTGTATTGATGTACTCTATCAGTTTGAATGAATGAATATCGTTTATTTTTGTCAAAAAAAAAAAATTTCAAAAATTAAATATTTTGTGATTTGTCTCGCAATCTTTCCTTGAATAGCACTCTCCCCTCAACTCCAAACAGTGCATTGTTGTCCACTAAACAGAGAAAGCGTCGATTAATGAAATGAATATATATTAAAGACATCACCCCTCGAATTGTTTTTCCTTCTATCCTAGTTGAATAAGTGATTTCACATATTTTTTGTTTTCTTTCGTTTGTTTTTGTGATTTTGTCGTCTCTAAACGACTTTGTTTGTTTTGATTTCCCGTCTTAGTGCGGTGTGTTTTTGATTCAGGTTGAAAGATTAACTTTGAGCAAGTGTCGATCCGATCAATGACAATGACTTTGGCGTCGTCAACGTTACAGATCCGGAGACATTAATATAGTCATATTAGTCATATTTGTAGGCATAGGTACTTTGCCGTTTTATGCTATTAACATGGATGATGTGAGTTTGTTCACATATTCATCCTTTTTGTTTTTAGCGAATTTGGATTTGTATTGTATTGATGTACTCTATCAGTTTGAATGAATGAATATCGTTTATTTTTGTCAAAAAAAAAAAATTTCAAAAATTAAATATTTTGTGATTTGTCTCGCAATCTTTCCTTGAATAGCACTCTCCCCTCAACTCCAAACAGTGCATTGTTGTCCACTAAACATAGAAAGGTAAACAGAGAAAGCGTCGATTAATGAAATGAATATATATTAAAGCGTAGAGATAAAATATATCAAGCGAGTAAAGCACACTCTTTTCGTCCCGTGAGCATAGCTTAGTTGGTAGGACAATGTATTATTATATGCAGGGGTCGGAGTTTGAACTCCGGACACCCCACTTATTCACTTTATAAGTGAATTCTAGCCACTGAACTATCTCACAAAAAAAAAAAAAAAAAAACACACTCTTTTCAAATAAGCTAGTTCTACAATGTTAGATTATTTGAGTCCAATGAATATGGGGTTTTCAAAGCTCATTAGCATACTAAACACCTATGTAGCACTAAGACCGACATAACTTTGTTGTTAAACGATTTGTACATCATAGAATGTGATCAATTTCGACTCTATTATATTTATTAATACCTACTTATTAGAATATGATTTTGTCATTTTTTTAAGTTAAACCAATCCATCGAAATTGTTTCTGAAGAGAACCGAAATTGATACTTTGAGAGAGACACACCTCAAAGTCTCAACTCAACACCACTTTATCGGTAGTTGATAAATATAAAAAAATATAAAAAATGGGACACACATTTCTCGCTAAAAGATAAAAAAAATGAGATAATCATATTTCACGTTAATAATAACATATTTTTTAAATACATATGCTTAATAATAACATATTTTTTAACAATCAATCAATCGTAGGAATTTCCCCAATAATTTTGAAGTAATGATATTTGTACAAATCTTTGGTACAACTTTCACCACAACTTTGGTTTTCTCTTACACCATCCGGTCATTAATATAAGCAAAAATTTAATTTTTAGATACATTCAATTAATGATGTATGTGATCTTTATTATATGTCACATACATCATTAATTGAATGTATCTAAAAAGTGGATTTTTGCTTATATTAGTGACCGGAGGGTGTATTTAATTGATCAAAAATAATAGAGAGAAAAAAAGAAAGAGAGAGAATAAGAAGATAATGTGAGTATGAGAGAGAAAGTTGTCAAAAAGTTGTCAAAAAATGGTTGTACAAATATCATTTATCTAATTTTGTACAAGTTGTTATCAAAGATGGATTTGGACTAATGTATATGTCATGCATCAAGGTAAAAGGGTGTAGCAGGCGTTTGTTTGAGGGTTACAAAATCGATTCCCAGGTATCAACTTTTCCAGGAATGTGAAGGTTAAAATTTTATTCCTAGGAAAATATAGAAAAAAGTGTTTGGTTAATTGTTGAATTCCTGGGAACTTTTTTTAAAATAATTCCAGGGAACAAGTAAAATACGTTTGGTTTGCGATGTAGAATCCTGGGAATGAACATTATAATTACACAAATGCCCCAGTTGTATAAACCATAAATCTAAAGTGTATCAGCGATCCTTCTTTACACTCCAATTTTGCTGATAATTCGTGTGCAAATCAATTGAGAAGGAGTACTGTTGTGCTTGATTAAAGATGCTGGTAAATCGTAAAAATCAATTAACTTGTGGAATTTTGGAGATTTTTAAAAAAATATCCTGTATTGTTATTCCATTCTACTTTTCGATACCCATGGAAAATTAAAATTGTGAAAACAGTTATTTGACATCCCTACTCAAATGGAACATATTCATTTTATCTATGCATATTTGTTTGGATCTTGTTGTGAATGTATTCCAGGAGGATCACATAGCTATCCTATATTCATGGCTGGAGAATCATAATTATGTGTTAATAAAAAAGCACTCAACATAGAAATGATAAGTTATAAAATTTAATTTAAGTGGGAATACAAATTTACCAGATCCTTAAAGTTGATTTGATCTTGCCAACAAGTTCAATAAGTTCATGTAACCTCTTTAATTAGTTGCTACTTTGCTGAATTGTATAGGATCCTGTATCAAATATACTAGCACAAGGTATTGATAAATTAAAGAGGTTCCTATACAATTAGAGGGAGTAAATTAGAGGTATTGTATAGGTATTGCAACAAAGTAGAGGTATTGCAGCAACATACCAGCACAAGGTATTAAAAACACTCGTCCAAGCACAAGGTATACTTGGAAACGTACAAGAAGAGTACAAACAAAACTACTGAAGCAGTGAGATAGTAGAAACAATAGTAGAAAGAAGAAAAGAAAAAAACCAGCCAAAGCAGGCGAAAACAACGCATAAACCTGCACTGAAAATTGGACATACCAGCCTCAAAACTAAATAAAAAGCAATAGCAGCCACAAAAACCCAAAAAATCATAAAAGTATGGAATGGAACTGTGTAACGCCCCATTTTTATTTAATTATTTTTAGTTGATTTAAAGTCTTTTATATGATTTTTAAATGATTTACGTTGATTTTGTGGTGTGGTATATTTTATTAAATGACTATTTTATTATTTAATAGAATAAGTGAGAAATAGGATTTAATTGGAGTTTGGGGGTTATACGAGAATTAAGTAAACTTAGGGGGAGTAAAGTGAATATTGGGAGATTATATTTATTAAAGAATTAGAAAATAGAAGAGGGGGAAGCAGTTTTTACGTACAACAGAGAAAAAGGAGAAAAGTCAAGAAAAGGGAAGAGAACCAAGAAGGGCTGCGATTTCGATTATCTAAGGTAAGGGTGAGGCTAACTTACATTAATTTTAGTGTATATGATTCTGATTATGTTTTAACAAAAGTTATGAATAAATTTGGAGAATTGGGAATTAGGGTTATGATGAGAATTGATGATTAAATGATGGAATTAGGGTGAATTGATGTAGAAATGATGAACAGACCTTAAATGTTTCATATATTGATGTTTAGAATCAGTTTTAAGGTTAGAACAATGGGTTTGGGTGAATTTTTGAGAAAAACTGTAACCTGGCCGTACAGTTATTCATCGCTCGCCTCCCGAGTGATGAACCTCGCCATAGCGAGTGATGATCATCGTTCGCCTCGCGAGCAGGAGTTGTTCGCCTCGCGAGTTGCATTTCGCAACTCGCCACAGCGAGCAAGTTTACTCGCCGTAGCGAGTGTGGGCAGAGAGCTTGCACAATTTCGCATTTTTGAGCTGTGAGTTTAACCTTGGATGTTTATGAGGGCCTGAGCATGTACCTTAATGATTAGGCAAAGTTTTAGAATGAGATTGAACTCGGGAATGAGGCAGAATGGATCCTTGAGCGTTATACCCTAACTCGCCGTGGCGATTAGAGGCTCTCGCCTCGCTAGCTAGTGCTTGACAGACTGCTGTGTGTAGGTTTCTCGTGGTTTCGTCGCACGAGTAGTTGTGGGTTGAACCTTGGGATAACAATGAAAGATGTATAGGATATAAATGATGATATGAGAAGCTGGCTATGACGAATTGAGGTTATTAATATGATAAACTTGTATAAGTATTACTTGGATTGTGAGAAAATGTTAGACATCGTTGAATTGCATAAGATACTGTTATATCACACTGTTGTATACTATTGTGTTGCTGTTAATTGATTATGATTGTTGATGAATGTTGGCTTATACTTAACTGCATTCAATTAGAATATACCGTGTGTGTTGGTTCGGTTGTAAGTTGTGAGTTGTCGTTATAAGTAACGGAGTCATAGGTTGTTGATGTTGACCAAGTTGGGGAGTGAGTCATAGTTATTGTGCACGGTCGTTGTCGTTGCCTATGTTGTCGTTGTCGTAGTTGAGTTGTATGCTGATATACACAAGTTGAGTCCTTCATGATTGGGAAACTGTTGAGGGCTCATGCCCTGGAATCCTATGTCATTCAAACTGTTGAGGGCTCATGCCCTGGAATGCTATGTCATTCAACTGTTGAGGGCTTATGCCCTGGAATGCTTTGTCATTCAAACTGTTGAGGGCTCATGCCCTGGAATGCCTTGTCATTCAAATTGTTGGGGGCTTATGCCCCGGAATGCTTAGTCATTCAACCCGTTGAAATTAGTACCACGTTGTTGTTGTTGTTGTTGTAGATGTTGTTGAGAGAGTTGTTGTAGTTGATGTTGTTGAGTGTTGTTGAATGAGCTGTTGTAGTCGTTGATAAATACTGATGTGTCGTTGTTGTTGATTGGATTAGTAAGTGTTATTAAAATTGAAGAAGTATGAATATTATCATTGGGTATATGTTGTTAATTATGTTATTTAATTAAGTTGATGATTTATATATATATCTATTATTATTGTTTGTGAATCTCACCCCTTCTGCTTGGAATTGTTGCCCTTCGTATGGGTAACTTGCAGGTATTGAAGAATATTAGAAGTGGTGGCTCAAGTGTCTTAGGGCTCTGATACGTAACGGGATGGGATATCGTTGTCATGTTTTCATTCCTTATGTATCATTATGAACCTGTTGATATTGATTTTAATCATTAAAGATATTTTGTTGAGGCCAAGTGCCAAGGATTTATTGGAAGTTGTTTAACGTTGAAAGATATTTTCCGCTGCAAATTATTACTATTTATGAAGGATGTTTTATCAAATAGTTTATATCGTATTTAAGAAATTTTGAAAAGCGGTGTAACACCCCGTTGTTGATTTAACTCTGATTTTATTTATTAATATAATTGTTGGAAAGTCGGGGTGTTACAATTGGTATCAGAGCAGGTTGGTCCGTCCGGCCACGTAGTAGAGTCGTGTTGAGCCACGTAGTGTAGTGTGTCGACTTTAATCTATCTTTTGTTGTTCTGATTGTTGTTTGTGGTGTAGAGTTTTAAAATGGCTGGGAGAAATGATGCTGCTATTGCTGCTGCACTTGAGGCTGTAGCTCAAGCTGTAGGACAACACCCACAAGCTGGTGCTGGTAACGATGGAGTAAGAATGTTGGAAACTTTTTTGAGAAATCATCCACCAACATTCAAAGGAAGGTATGACCCTGACGGAGCCCAGAAGTGGCTCAAGGAAGTTGAAAGAATTTTTAGAGTTATGCAGTGTTCAGAGGTGCAGAAGGTGCGGTTTGGTACGCACATGTTAGCTGAAGAGGCAGATGATTGGTGGGTAAGTCTTTTACCTGTGCTTGAACAAGATGGTGCTGTGGTGACCTGGGCTGTGTTCCGGAGAGAATTCCTGAATAGGTATTTTTCGGAGGATGTCCGAGGGAAAAAGGAAATTGAATTTCTGGAGCTGAAACAGGGGGATATGTCAGTTACGGAGTATGCTGCTAAGTTTGTGGAACTTGCTAAGTTCTACCCTTATTACAGTGCAGAGACAGCGGAGTTCTCCAAGTGCATTAAGTTTGAGAATGGGTTGAGAGCTGACATTAAGAGAGCTATTGGATATCAGCAGATCAGAGTCTTTTCCGAGTTGGTGAATAGCTGCAGGATATATGAGGAGGATACCAAAGCTCACTATAAGATTAGAAATGAGCGGAGGAACAAGGGTCAACAAGGTCGTCCGAAACCCTACAGTGCTCCTGTGAACCAAGGGGAACAAAGATTGACTGATGAGAGGAGTCCTAAGAGGAGAGATGATCCTGCTAAGATTGTTTGCTACAAGTGTGGTGAGAAGGGCCACAAGAGTAATGTTTGCAATGGTGAGGAGAAGAAGTGCTTCCGATGTGGGAAGAAAGGGCATACAATAGCTGAATGCAAGCGTGGTGATATTGTTTGTTTCAATTGTGATGAGGAAGGTCATCTTAGTTCGCAGTGCAAGAAGCCTAAGAAGGGTCAGGCGAGTGGAAGAGTGTTTGCTTTAGCTGGTACTCAGACAGCGAATGAGGATCGTCTGATCTGAGGTATATTTTCGAGGACGAAAATTCTTCAAGTTGGGGAGAGTTGTAACGCCCCATTTTTATTTAATTATTTTTAGTTGATTTAAAGTCTTTTATATGATTTTTAAATGATTTACGTTGATTTTGTGGTGTGGTATATTTTATTAAATGACTATTTTATTATTTAATAGAATAAGTGAGAAATAGGATTTAATTGGAGTTTGGGGGTTATACGAGAATTAAGTAAACTTAGGGGGAGTAAAGTGAATATTGGGAGATTATATTTATTAAAGAATTAGAAAATAGAAGAGGGGGAAGCAGTTTTTACGTACAACAGAGAAAAGGGAGAAAAGTCAAGAAAAGGGAAGAGAACCAAGAAGGGCTGCGATTTCGATTATCTAAGGTAAGGGTGAGGCTAACTTACATTAATTTTAGTGTATATGATTCTGATTATGTTTTAACAAAAGTTATGAATAAATTTGGAGAATTGTGAATTAGGGTTATGATGAGAATTGATGATTAAATGATGGAATTAGGGTGAATTGATGTAGAAATGATGAACAGACCTTAAATGTTTCATATATTGATGTTTAGAATCAGTTTTAAGGTTAGAACAATGGGTTTGGGTGAATTTTTGAGAAAAACTGTAATCTGGCCGTACTGTTATTCATCGCTCGCCTCCCGAGTGATGAACCTCGCCATAGCGAGTGATGAAGATCATCGTTCGCCTCGCGAGCAGGAGTTGTTCGCCTCGCGAGTTGCATTTCGCAACTCGCCACAGCGAGCAAGTTTACTCGCCGTAGCGAGTGTGGGCAGAGAGCTTGCACAATTTCGCATTTTTGAGCTGTGAGTTTAACCTTGGATGTTTATGAGGGCCTGAACATGTACCTTAATGATTAGACAAAGTTTTAGAATGAGATTGAACTCGGGAATGAGGCAGAATGGATCCTTGAGCGTTATACCCTAACTCGCCGTGGCGAGTAGAGGCTCTCGCCTCGCGAGCTAGTGCTTGACAGACTGCCGTGTGTAGGTTTCTCGTGGTTTCGTCGCACGAGTAGTTGTGGGTTGAACCTTGGGATAACAATGAAAGATGTATAGGATATAAATGATGATATGAGAAGCTGGCTATGACGAATTGAGGTTATTAATATGATAAACTTGTATAAGTATTACTTGGATTGTGAGAAAATGTTAGACATCGTTGAATTGCATAAGATACTGTTATATCACACTGTTGTATACTATTGTGTTGCTGTTAATTGATTATGATTGTTGATGAATGTTGGCTTATACTTAACTGCATTCAATTAGAATATACCGGGTGTGTTGGTTCGGTTGTAAGTTGTGAGTTGTCGTTATAAGTAACAGAGTCATAGGTTGTTGATGTTGACCAAGTTGGGGAGTGAGTCATAGTTATTGTGCACGGTCGTTGTCGTTGCCTATGTTGTCGTTGTCGTAGTTGAGTTGTATGCTGATATACACAAGTTGAGTCCTTCATGATTGGGAAACTGTTGAGGGCTCATGCCCTGGAATCCTATGTCATTCAAACTGTTGAGGGCTCATGCCCTGGAATGCTATGTCATTCAACTGTTGAGGGCTTATGCCCTGGAATGCTTTGTCATTCAAACTGTTGAGGGCTCATGCCCTGGAATGCCTTGTCATTCAAATTGTTGGGGGCTTATGCCCCGGAATGCTTAGTCATTCAACCCGTTGAAATTAGTACCACGTTGTTGTTGTTGTAGATGTTGTTGAGAGAGTTGTTGTAGTTGATGTTGTTGAGTGTTGTTGAATGAGCTGTTGTAGTCATTGATAAATACTGATGTGTCGTTGTTGTTGATTGGATTAGTAAGTGTTATTAAAATTGAAGAAGTATGAATATTATCATTGGGTATATGTTGTTAATTATGTTATTTAATTAAGTTGATGATTTATATATATATATCTATTATTATTGTTTGTGAATCTCACCCCTTCTGCTTGGAATTGTTGCCCTTCGTATGGGTAACTTGCAGGTATTGAAGAATATTAGAAGTGGTGGCTCAAGTGTCTTAGGGCTCTGATACGTAACGGGATGGGATATCGTTGTCATGTTTTCATTCCTTATGTATCATTATGAACCTGTTGATATTGATTTTAATCATTAAAGATATTTTGTTGAGGCCAAGTGCCAAGGATTTATTGGAAGTTGTTTAACGTTGAAAGAAATTTTCCGCTGCAAATTATTACTATTTATGAAGGATGTTTTATTAAATAGTTTATATCCTATTTAAGAAATTTTGAAAAGCGGTGTAACACCCCGTTGTTGATTTAACTCTGATTTTATTTATTAATATAATTGTTGGAAAATCGGGGTGTTACAAACTGCACTAAATTGCAGATCCGACAGCAAAACCTACACTGCTCTTTATATCATCAATGATTTGAAATCAGCCCCTACCTGTTGGAATAACACCAGCCACCACTGTTGTTACACATAAACTTAGAATCAGTTCTGTCCCCATCTTCACTATTAAAGAAGATTGCAAAATCCACAAGAACAAACTAAAAAAAGACATTAAAAACTAGTTATGCATAAACTGAAACCAATACGAGACTAGCAAAATCACTTTTTCAAAAATAAATCAAAAGTTGCACTAGTAACATATCCAATAGAGTAAATAAATTTTAAGTATAATCGAAGTGATTACACAACTAATAAAGATCATAATAACGGATTCAACTAAATAATAAAAGGAATTAAAGACAGTGGCTAATGAGTTTTTTTTACCAAATTCAAAAAGCAATGAACATTCTAAATTCTACCTAGAACCATTGTTACTCAAAACAATGTCCACAAACCGCTTCCTCAATCCAGGAGTATCCATTGTGAAAAAATAGTTGCAAAGGTTATTGTCTTTGGTGATAAGCATACCAGCCATTACCACTTCTGCATCAGACAGTCCTTCAATTTATTTTAAAATAGAGACAATCTGGTTCCTCCTATCAGTTGTGTGTTTCTCGTGCACAAAACAATAAGTGAAGACTTGTTTCATATTCTCAACACCATTAGCATAAATCTCACCCAATTTGTTCAATGAATTTGACGTGCTATCAGAAGCATCATCGTTATACTTCACCCTTTTTCCCCCACGCTTTCCGATCCTATAATTAGTAGAATCACGTTGTGGCTGGTTTGTTGGATTTGAACCCGGAGCAGTAGTGTTAGTTGTGGGTGTTTCTAGCATCTGCGACTCAAAATTCTCAGCATCATCATCATCATTCAAATTAATTCATGATCTTCCCTCTTGTGTTGATTGAACATTTTCCTTCTCCATCTCAATAGTCATATCAATGATATCTTCTGTTACAGTACCAGCTGCTTTATCTTTTCCAAATACAGTATCCAAGCTATCATAGTGTGGAAATGGTTTTTCATACAAACCAACTGCGGTTGGGTGAGACTGCATTAAAGGAAAAATTGTTTAGAAATATAAATTTAATGCAAGAAAAATTATCATGAATTTATCAATTGTGGAATAGTATATCTTATATTACCTTGCACCATTAACGATAAATCTCCTTCTCTACTTTAATCATCTTTCTAGCATCATTCCACCCAAAACCACTTGCACCTGGACCCAACATATCTTTGATTGCAGAATATTATCTTTTAAGCAGTTTCACTCTTGATTCAATATGTGGGGTAGCTTTTAGTGTGCAACCTGGGAATATTTCACACTTGGGAATATCATGATGGAACAAAAGAATGTCAAATTGTGCACAGAGATATAACGTTGAACATCATACTACTTGACTTAGATTATGTACCACATCTTGCAGATTTTCACTATCAAGTTGCTAAGCTTTAATAATACAACTAGGAGCTCAGTTGTTGTATCCTATAGCTACATGGTTCTAGATACACAACCAATATAGTAAATGAATTCAAAGTATAATTGATGTCATTACACAACTAATAAATATATAGTGATTCCAAATTTGACAAATCTCACTTTCTTAGATAATATGTCACATTTGGCAACATCATCTATGGATAATATTAAGCAGTATAAAAGTTGAAAAAAGAACATGTTATATACTTCATTTTTAAAATTAGAGTTATAACACAGGCTTATTGGTTATTACTAGCACGTGCTGAAGTTTTACGAACAAAGAATTCAGCGTCATGGTTATTAGCATATTTTGGGAAAAGTTAGAAGAAGGTGGGGTAATAAAAACAAGTTGTCTCTAAACTTTTTTTTGCATTGATTCATGATTGGGAAAAAAACAAGAATTGCCAAACAGTGGAAAAAAAATATGAAACAAAACTGAGTTAAATTTCTCAAAAAAAATGAACAAAAATGGGTTGAGACAAAGCAATAAGCAACAAACAGCAGACAAAAAAACAGAGAATTGATATCAATCACCAAATCTATGTTGAGTAATGGAAGAATTATGATGAAATTAGATGGTACCTTGAATAGAAGAGTGAAATCAAAAACCCAATTGGCAAGTAGTTGATGCACACACAAAGATCATGGGTTTCTTTTTATACAGAATATCATGGGTGAAAATGTTTAGCGGGAATCAGAGAAAAAGAATAGCAGGAATGGCAAGGGTAGAAGAGGTATTTTGTTGGAGATCATGGTTTTTATTCTCTGGGAATAAAACTTTCCCATGCTATCTCAGGGGAATAAAAGACAGGAAAAATGGGTAGAACATGGGGGTGAACATGGGTAAAAGACTTTCCTGAGAAAAATGTATTCCTTGGTATATTTGTGTTATTCCCATCTACCAAACAAAGCAATATTCAATTCCAGCCTTAAATTCCTAGGAATTATTTTTGTAACCCTCAAACAAACACCCCTTTATGGGTTTTTCTAACATGTACAATGTTGCACAATTTAAGCCTTAATTATGCAACTTTTTTTTCTCCTCTCTAACGTGTGTGACTGAGAGTGTGCGATAGAATTCAGAGAGATTGACCCACCCATACCACAACACTTCACCATCTTCATATCTAAACAAAAGTCCACCATCACAACCTATATTCTGCAGATCTACAAAACCAAAACAGACATGTGCCTTCTTCCTCCTCCACGTCGACGTTCTACCACGCGGCTGAAACGTGTTGGACTGTGGACTCATGGTGATTCAGTCTCCTACTCAGCTTGCCAACGCAAACATGAAAATCTTTCTTTTATTTATTTACCGGATATCATCCTATGTCTCATTATTATTTAGTGTTAGAAAGTAAAATGTAAGAACAATGATTTATATTGAACATGTCTCATATTATCAAAGAGTGCTAGAAAACAAATACAAAATCATGATTTGTATAAATTTACATAGCATAGAAGCAATTGGACGAAGAAGTAACCATATATGTACACGCTCAAATTCCATGTTACACTCCTCATGTTATGTGTTCACAACAAAAAGAAAATCTAAAATTGGAACTAGTCTGACTTACAAAGAGAAGTTCAATTAAATAGGAATATGAATATGATTATGACTATAAAGGGTGGTTATGTTATGGACACGATAGAATATTTTATAGTATGTGAGTTATGAAGGCGTGTTACTTCGTGTGTACGAGGAAGAGAAAAACGGCATAAATGTCATATCATTGTAGTTGGTTTGGTTGGTGAGAGGGTGCAATTTGAACCAATAAAGAGAGAAAGTGGATAAATTTGAGCCCATAAACATCATATGTAAACACCATTCAGTTTCGGTCGCTATTATAAACAAAAAGTGGACTTTTACTTATGATAATGATCGAATGATATATAAATTAAACTTTTTTTTATTACTTTTAAGGAAGTGATACCAATAATAACACTTATTAAAAAAACTAAAGAGAAAAATTTACTTAAAAACAATGCATTGAATTTTTTTTACACATTGGAAACTATCTTTCTTTAAGTAAAACTTATAAATTATTCACCGGCGGAGTAGTTGATCACAACATTTTTTGTTTATGGAAAATATTAAGGAGTGCCCTCAAGACATGGTTAAGAGGAGAAATTTATAAATGATGTATTGGGAAATAGTGAAAAGTGATTGATTTAACATTTTAAAAGTTTAAAGATTGTTGAATTCAATGTAAACTTACTATTTTTAGGTTCCGTCGAAAGAGCTTACCGTTTGCTGCTTTGTTCAGCACTTGGATTTGTTACCGCGTTGACGGTCGATTCATTCACCATGTTTGCTTGCACATTTTCACTCTTCATATTTTTTTAACTTGGTTTCGCACCCGTACGCGGGTTCGCTAGGCTGCGTCTATGCAGGGCCGTCTCTGAGAATTTGGAGGCTCGGCTCTGGAAATGAAAAGAGGCCAGTGATAAAATCAAAACATAATTTTTTTTTAAAAGAGCAATGTTCTATTTATATTTTTTAAAAGATAAATACAAGGTGCCGTATATATGCGGTACACCCAGAGGTGAAAATGACTACCGTATACATGAGGAACCCCCACCTAACACCAAAATCAAGAGGAACTAATTCTAATAATCCTAAAAGAGGCCCATCCTTGTGAGGGAATGAAATAATCTTAGGGGGCCTAAGAGATATTAAGGGGGCCTAAAAAGAATCCACCATTATACTGGATATAAAAAAAAATGAGGCCCATCCTTGAGGGAGGCCCAGCTCGTTTTAGCTGTTTGCACCCCCTCAGGGACGCCCCTGCGTCTATGATTAGTGAATTTGTGTTAGAATAGATTAGGGTGAGTCCGCTTGGTTTGTTTTAACACGATGTTTCCCGTTTGGGTTAATACTGGGTCATGTTTAATGTTACTCGGTCTTTGTATCTCATTCTTTTTATTTTATATTATTTACTTTTGCTCAAGAAAAAAAAAACTAGTGTCCTAAAGCACTGGTTAGCATAATCCTTTGTTTATTTATCTGTGTACATACGGTGCGTTGTGCATTTTAATAACCTGCTATTATTTTGATTCAAGTTTATGCAATGTAGCCAAGAATATTAACCAATTATGTCCAGGTCTTGTTAATGAGTGTTTTAGAACCACTTTTTAAGAATATATAATTAAATAATTAATTTTATAAAATGTCAAATGTTTCAATTTTTACATAAACTTTCATAAAGGGTGTTTAAAGATTGTCCTCGTGAGGACTCTCATTGTTGTTGTTAGTATTTTTAACACAAGACTACATGACTATATCATTAATGTTCGAATTTGGATCATTTCTCTTGTAATCCCTAAAAAATAAAGTTCTACTATACCCCATTGACCAAAGTCCAAAGCATAAAAATTACTCCCTCCGTTTTTAAATATAAATAAAATTGATGTTTTTGGTTCATTCAATTAATGATGTATGTGGTCTATAATATGAACCACATACATCATTAATTGAATGAATCTAAAAAGTCAATTTTGTTTATATTTTGATACGGAGGGAGTATAAAAGTTACACTAAGGACAATATGTAATTAATTAGTATCTCTATGAAATAAAAGCTATTTAAAAACTATAAACCATCCATAAAAAATTAATTAGTAATCTCTATGTAGAGCACACATGGAGTTTGATGAAAAATAGAATTCCAAATATATAAATCTGCGAATTTTACTACTAAAATTCTCCCCAAAATTTCAAGTATATGGAGAGTTGCTACGATAAGATTTGTTACTCTCTCCATCTCATAATTATTGTCTCCATATCATTTTTTTATTTTCTCAAAATAATTGTCACTTTACAATACCAATACAACATTTATTATTATTTTTTCCACTATTATAACCTTATTTATTGCATTTTATCTTATACTAATTGTTAATGAGTCACGCTAACATGTGATATAAATGTACTCCCTTCCTTTGTTTCAAATTAGATGTCAGTTTTTACAATTTTTTTCGTGTCAAATTATTGTCCCTTTTACGATATCAATAAAATAATTTTTTTCCATTAACATACTCTTATTTATTGCATTTCAATCATCTATAAGTATTCCACTAACTATAATTAATAATGTATTTTAGTAAATAACGCATAATATGCAGAGAGAATATATGTCAAAGATTGCATATAGTGTAAAGTACTCATTGAGGTAAATTAATTTTCAACTTTTATGATAAATAAATAAATTGACACAATAAAATCTTCACATTGAGGTACTTAACATTTACCTTAACGACACTGACACATATGTTAATATTTTTTTTTATCTTTTTTAAAAACCAAATCTTAACGACAGTGACACATATATTAATATTTTTTTTATCTTTTTTAAAAGCCAAACAAAGATAATTCATTAAAATGGCACAGCCAAAAAAAAAAAAAGATAATCTTTTTTATCTTATTTAATTATTTCTGATTTATTAGAGTCTTTTATATGATTTTAAATGATTATTATTAATTATGTGGTGTGTTATATTTTATTAAATGATTTATTTTTAATATTTAATAGAATAAGTGAAGAAATAGGATATTTTGAAGTTTGGGGGTTATATTATAATTAATAGAATTAAGTGGGAGTTAAGTGTAATAATTTGGGGAGTTAAGTATAGGAGGGAAGTTGGAAAACTGTTTGTACGTACAACAAAGGTTTTTGGGAGAAAGAAAGAGAAACCAGGGGAAGAGCCAAGAGGGGAAGATTATAAATTTTGTAGAATTGTTCGTCTGAATTAAGGTAAGGGTGAGACTATCTTTCAACATTAATGATTATATAATTCTGATTTTGGGTTTAGAATGATTATGGTAGAAATTGGGAATTTGGGTTAGATTTTGATTCTTTGATTTTTGGATGGAAAGAGTGTAGAAATCATTGTATTAGTGTTAGATGCATTCAGGTTGTAAACAACAAATTTTTATACATCTGTAAACTGTTTTGGGGAGTGAAATTGAGAAAATTGAATTTTCTGGGAAAAACCTGCATTCTGCCCGTACAGATCTTCATCACTCGCCCCGCGAGAATGCTTGTCTCGCCTTGCGAGTGAACAACTTCATAGCTTACCTCGCGAGCAGAACCACTCGCCATGGCGAGTAAGTGAGCAAGAATCTTGATTTTTCAAATTTTTGTTATAAGGTGTAAGTTGGATAGTTTTGAGTACCTAGATGTTTTTAGAGAGGACTGGGACAATTTTTAGATTAAAAAGATGATTAGGGAGCTTAAAATTGAAGTTTTAGTGAGAAAAATGTCAAAACTCCCGAGAGCACCTTTTTCTCGTTCGCCTCGTACTCGCCATAGCGAGTAACCCATTTTCCGGAGTTCGCCATAGCGAGCAGATGTGCTCGCGAGGCGAGTAGCCTAGTATCTGAAGTTGTTTGCTATGTATTTGTATAGAGTTGATTGAACTTGGTGTAGGACCATGATTATAATTAATTATGTTATTTTTCTGGAGTTGTTGAATTATGTATGATGAATTATTGATGGTTGGTATGTATATTTATATTAAATAAATTATACATATTGTTGAATTTCATTTCAAAGATTGAAGTATCATTAATGGAATTGTTGAGGTGTAAATCATATTCATAAATATGCATTTTGAGTGGTAGTTGTTGTCGTTGTTCATGTTGAGTTGTATGTAGATATACACAAGTGGAGTTCATTGCATAAGCATATATTGGTGAGGGCTCATGCCCTGGAATGCTAGTCATTCAATTGGTTAGGGTTCATGCCCTGTGAATGCTTTAACCATTCAAACTGGAGAGGGCTCATGCCATGGAATGCTTTGTCATTCAAACGCGTAAAATGGTACCACATGCATGTGCATTGTCGCATTCTGTTGTTGAGTCTTAGTAGTGTTGTCATGTCGTCGCATGATTCGTTGTTGATGGTTGAATAGTAGTACCTGCTATTGATTGAAATTGAATATGTTGAAAATGATGTTGATCATGAAATATATATTATATTGAGGTATTGATGTTATTTTAGGGTGTTAGATTCAATTGATGAATTATATATCTATTATTGTTGTTTGTGAATCTCACCCCTTCTGCTTGGAAACGTTGCCCTTCGTATGGGTAACTTGCAGGTGAAGAAGAGTAGTAGATGTGGTGGCTCAAGTGTCTTAGACTCTGATATGTAACGGGATGGGAAATAGCTGTTTGAATTTCATTCCTTATGTATCAAATTTTGGAACAAGTTGTGGAGCCTTTTTATTGTTGTTTGAAACATATGTTGATGACTGTTTATGTTGAGGCCTTTGTGCCAGAATTTATTATTGGATAATTTATTAAGTTGATTTTAATAAATAGCATTTTATTCTATTTAGAAATTTTGAAAAGCAGTGTGACATGCCCGTTTGTTGTTGAACTCTGATTATTTTACTTAATATTTTATTGTTGGGATAACAGGGTGTTACAATTGGTATCAGAGCAGGTTGGTCCGTCCGGCCAAGTAGTAGAGTCGTGTTGAGCCACGTAGGATTGAGTGTCAACTTTAAGTTGTCTTTTGTTGTTCTGAATGTTGTTTGTTATGTAGAATTTTGAGATGGCTGGGAGAAATGATGCTGCCATTGCTGCTGCATTGCAAGCTGTTGCTGAAGCTGTAGGACAACAACCAAATGTTGGTGCTGATGCTGGTGCAATTGACGGAGTGAGGTTGTTGGAAACTTTTCTGAGAAATCATCCACCAACTTTCAAAGGTAGATATAATCCTGATGGAGCACAGAAGTGGCTCAAAGAGGTTGAGAGGATTTTCAGGGTTATGCAATGCAATGAAGTACAGAAAGTGCGCTTTGGTACGCACATGTTGGCTGAGGAGGCTGATGACTGGTGGGTAGGTGAGCTTCCTATCCTTGAGAATGGTGGAGAAGTTGTGACTTGGGCTGTGTTTAGGAGAGCATTCTTAAACAGGTACTTTCGGGAAGATGTCCGAGGTAAGAAGGAAATTGAATTTCTAGAATTGAAGCAAGGGGATATGTCTGTGACTGAGTATGCAACTAAGTTTGTGGAACTTGCAAAATTTTACCCACACTATTCTGCTGATATTAAGCGGGCTATTGGCTACTAAAAGATAAGGAATTTTTCTGAATTGGTAAGCAGCTGTAGGATTTATGAAGAGGATACAAAAGCTCATTATAAGGTGATGAGTGAGCGCAGAGTCGTCCGAAGCCGTATAGTGCTCCTGCTGACAAGGGTAAGCAGAGGCTGAATGATGAGAGGAGGCCTAGGAGGAGAGATGCTCCTACTGAGATTGTTTGTTTCAAGTGTGGTGAAAAAGGCCACAAGAGTAATGTATGTGACCGTGATGAGAAGAAGTGTTTCCGATGTGGGAAGAAAGGACACACATTGGCTGAGTGCAAGCGTGGTGATATTGTGTGCTACAATTGTGATGAAGAGGGTCATATTAGTTCTCAGTGCAGGAAACCTAAGAAGGCTCTGACAGGTGGCAAGGTGTTTGCTTTGACTGGTACGCAAACTACTAATGAGGACCGACTTATCAGAGGTATTTGTTTCTTTAATAGTACTCCTTTAATTGCTATTATAGATACTGGTGCTACTCATTGTTTGATTGTTGTTGATTGTGCATATAAGTTGGGTCTGGTTATGTCTGATATGAATAGAAAAATGGTTGTTGAAACTCCAGCTAAGGGTTCAGTAACTACTTCTCATGTTTGTTTGAGTTGTCCATTGTCTATGTTTGGTAGAGACTTTGAAGTTGATCTTGTATGTTTGTCGTTGACGGGTATGGATGTAATCTTTGGGATGAACTGGTTAGAGTATAACCGAGTTCATATTAATTGTTTTAGTAAGACGGTACATTTTTCTTCTGCTGAGGAAGAAGGTGAAGTTGAGTTGTTGACTACTAAATAGATGAAGCAGCTAGAACGTGATGAGATCTTAATGTTTTCCTTGATGGCATATTTGTCGTTGGAGAATCAAGTTGTGATTGATAGATTGCCGGTTGTGAATGAATTTCCGGAAGTTTTTCCTGATGAGATCCCTGATGTGCCACCAGAGAGGGAGGTTGAATTTGCAATTGATCTTGTTCCTAGAACGAAGCCGGTGTCGATGGCACCTTACCGTATGTCGGCGTCCGAGTTAGCGGAGTTGAAGAAATAGTTGGAGGATTTACTTTATAAGAAATTTGTAAGACCGAGTGTTTCACCGTGGGGAGCGCCGGTATTGTTGGTTAAGAAGAAGGATGGTAGCATGAGGTTGTGTATAGATTACCGTCAGTTGAATAAAGTGACGATAAAGAACATGTATCGACTTCCTAGAATTGATGATTTAATGAATCAGTTAGTGGGTGCTCGTGTGTTCAACAAAATTGATTTGAGGTCAGGTTACCATCAGATTAAAGTGAAGGATGAGGATATGCAGAAAACGGCCTTTAGGACACGATATGGACATTATGAGTATAAGGTGATGTCTTTCGATGTTACTAATGCGCTGGTGTGTTTATGGAGTATATGAACCGAATTTTTCATGCTTATCTGGATAAATTTGTGGTTGTGTTTATTTATGATATCCTAATTTATTCTAAGAATGAAGAGGAGCATGCAGAACATCTGAAGATTGTGTTGCAAGTGTTGAAAGAAAGGAAGTTGTATGTCAAGTTGTCCAAATGTGAATTCTGGTTAAGTGAAGTAAGTTTTCTTGGCCACAATATTTTTGGTAGTGGTATTGCAGTTGATCCATCAAAAGTTGATGCAGTATCACAATGGGAGACTCCGACGTCAGTTACAGAGATTAGAAGTTTCCTGGATTTGGCTGGTTATTACCGCAGATTCATAGAAGGATTTTCGAAGTTGGCACTTCCATTGACTCAGTTGACCTGTAAGGGTAAATCTTTTGTGTGGGATGCTCAATGTGAGAATAGTTTCAATGAATTGAAGCGAAGGTTGACTACTGCTCCCATTTTGATTTTACCAAAGCCAGATGAACCTTTTGTTGTTTATTGTGATGCGTCCAAGTTGGGCTTAGGTGGTGTATTGATGCAAGATGGCAAAGTGGTAGCTTATGCTTCTAGGCAGTTGAGGATTCACGAAAAGAATTATCCTACGCATGATTTGGAGTTGGCTGCGGTGGTTTTTGTTTTGAAAATTTGGAGACATTATTTGTACGGCTCTAGATTTGAGGTGTTTAGTGATCATAAGAGATTGAAATATTTATTTGATCAAAAGGAATTGAACATGAGGCAGAGAAGATGGCTTGAATTGTTGAAGGACTATGATTTTGGTTTGAATTACCATCCGGGTAAAGCTAATGTGGTTGCAGATGCTTTGAGCAGGAAGACGTTGCACATGTCTGCTATGATGGTAAAAGAGTTTGAGTTCCTTGAACAATTTAGAGACTTGAGTCTTGTTTGCGAGTTGCCACCTCAGAGTGTGCAGTTGGGTATGTTGAAGATCAATAGTGATTTCTTGAACAGTATTAGGGAAGCGCAGAAAATTGATGTCAAGTTTGTGGATTTGATGGTTGCTAGTAATCAAACTGAAGATAGTGACTTCAAGGTTGATGATCAGGGCGTGTTGAGGTTCAGAGGAATAATTTGCATTCCTGATAGTGATGAGTTGAAAAAGTTGATTTTAGAAGAAAGTCACAGAAGCAGCTTAAGTATTCACCCGGGAGCTACAAAGATGTACCATGATTTGAAGAAATTGTTTTGGTGGTCCGGTTTGAAGCGTGATGTTGCTCAGTTTGTTTATGCATGTTTGACTTGTCAAAAGTCTAAGGTTGAACATCAGAAGCCTGCAGGGTTGTTGACACCGTTAGATGTGCCAGAGTGGAAGTGGGACAGTATCTCCATGAATTTTGCGACGAGTTTACCGAATACTCCAAGAGGGCATGATGCCATTTGGGTTGTTGTCGACAGGTTGACGAAGTCGGCGCATTTTATCCCGATCAATATTAGTTTTCCGGTAGCTCAGTTGGCGGAGATTTACATTCATAGTATTGTGAAGTTGCATGGAGTTCCATCGAGTATTGTGTCGGATAGAGATCCGAGGTTCACTTCAAGGTTTTGGAAGAGTTTGCAAGATGCCTTGGGTTCAAAGTTGAGATTGAGTTCGGCTTATCATCCGCAAACAGATGGTCAGTGGGAGAGAACTATTCAGTCATTAGAGGACTTTCTAAGAGTGTGTGTACTTGAGCAAGGTGGAGCTTGGGATAGTCATTTACCGTTGATAGAGTTCACGTACAACAACAGTTACCATTCGAGTATTGGTATGGCACCGTTCGAAGCTTTGTATGGACGGAGGTGCAGGACTCCTTTGTGTTGGTTTGAGTCGGGAGAAAGTGCAGTGTTGGGACCGGATTTGGTTCATCAGACTACGGAGAAGGTCAAGTTAATAAGAGAAAAGATGAAAGCGTCGCAGAGTCGACAGAAGAGTTACCATGACAAGCGTAGAAAGGATCTTGAGTTTCAAGAAGGAGATCATGTGTTTCTGAGAGTCACTCCTATGACGGGGGTAGGACGTGCGTTGAAATCTAAGAAGTTGACTCCGAAGTTTATTGATCCGTACCAGATATCTGAGAGAGTTGGAACAGTGGCATACAGAGTGGGTTTGCCACCACATCTTTCGAATTTGCATGATGTGTTTCATGTGTCGCAACTTCGGAAGTATGTAGCGGATCCTTCGCATGTGATTCCAAGAGATGATGTACAGGTTAGAGACAACCTTACGGTTGAGACTGTACCATTGAGAATCAAAGACCGAGAGGTGAAGAAGTTGAGAGGCAAGGATATACCTCTAGTGAAGGTTGTTTGGGGAGGAGTAACTGGTGAAAGTTTGACATGGGAGCTGGAGAGTAAGATGCTGGAGTCTTATCCAGAGTTGTTTGCTTGAGGTAATATTTCGAGGACGAAATTCTCTAAGTTGGGGAGAGTTGTAACACCCTAGTTGTTATTTAATTATTTCTGATTTATTAGAGTCTTTTATATGATTTTAAATGATTATTATTAATTATGTGGTGTGTTATATTTTATTAAATGATTTATTTTTAATATTTAATAGAATAAGTGGAGAAATAAGATTATTTTGGAGTTTGGGGGTTATATTATAATTAATAGAATTAAGTGGGAGTTAAGTGTAATAATTTGGGGAGTTAAGTATAGGAGGGAAGTTGGAAAACTGTTTGTACGTACAACAGAGGTTTTTGGGAGAAAGCAAGAGAAACCAAGGGAAGAGCCAAGAGGGGAAGATTCTGAATTTTGTAGAGTTGTTCGTCTGAATTAAGGTAATGGTGAGACTATCTTTCAACATTAATGATTATATAATTTTGATTTTGGGTTTAGCATAGTTCTGGTAGAAATTGGGAATTTGGGTTAGATTTTGATTCTTTGATTTTTGGATGGAAAGAGTGTAGAAATCATTGTATTAGTGTTAGAATGCATTCAGGTTGTAAACAACAAATTTTTATACATCTGTAAACTGTTTTGGGGAGTGAAATTGAGAAAATTGGATTTTCTGGGAAAAACCTGCATTCTGCCCGTACAAATCTTCATCGCTCGCCCCGCGAGAATGCTTGTCTCGCCTCGCGAGTGAACAACTTCATAGCTCGCCTCGCGAGCAGAGCCACTCACCATGGCGAGTAAGTGAGCAAAAATCTTGATTTTTCAAATTGTTGTTATAAGGGGTAAGTTGGATAGTTTTGAGTACCTAGATGTTTTTAGAGAGAACTGAGACAATTTTTAGATTAAAAAGATGATTAGGGAGCTTAAAATTGAAGTTTTAGTGAGGAAAATGTCAAAACTCCCGAGAGCACCTTTTTCTCGTTCGCCTCGTACTCGCCATAGCGAGTAACCCATTTTCTGGAGTTCGCCATAGCGAGCAGATGTGCTCGCGAGGCGAGTAGCGTAGTACCTGAAGCTGTTTGCTATGTATTTGTATAAAGTTGATTGAACTTGGTGTAGGACCATGATTATAATTAATTATGCTATTTTTCTGGAGTTGTTGAATTATGTATGATGAATTATTGATGGTTGGTATGTATATTTATATTAAATAAATTATACATGTTGTTGAATTTCATTTCAAAGATTGAAGTATCATTAATGAAATTGTTGAGGTGTAAGTCATATTCATAAATATGCATTTTGAGTGGTAGTTGTTGTCGTTGTTCATGTTGAGTTGTATGTAGATATACACAAGTGGAGTTCATTGCATAAGCATATATTGGTGAGGGCTCATGCCCTGGAACGCCTTGTCGTTCAATTGGTGAGGGCTCATGCCCTGGAATGCTAGTCATTCAATTGGTGAGGGCTCATGCCCTGTGAATGCTTTAACCATTCAAACTGGATAGGGCTCATGCCCTGGAATGCTTTGTCATTCAAACGCGTAAAATGGTACCACATGCATGTGCATTTTCGCATTCTGTTGTTGAGTCTTAGTAGTGTTGTCATGTCGTCGCATGAGTCGTTGTTGATGGTTGAATAGTAGTACCTGCTATTGATTGATATTGAATATGTTGAAAATGATGTTGATCATGAAATATATATTATATTGAGGTATTGATGTTATTTTAGGGTGTTAGATTCAATTGATGAATTATATATCTATTATTGTTGTTTGTGAATCTCACCCCTTCTGCTTGGAAACGTTGCCCTTCGTATGGGTAACTTGCAGGTGAAGAAGAGTAGTAGATGTGGTGGCTCAAGTGTCTTAGGCTCTGATATGTAATGGGATGGGAAATAGCTGTTTGAATTTCATTCCTTATGTATCAAATTTTGGAACAAGTTGTGGAGCCTTTTTATTGTTGTTTGAAACATATGTTGATGACTGTTTATGTTGAGGCCTTTGTGCCAGAATTTATTATTGGAGAATTTATTGTTGGATGTTGATGTTATATGATTGAAAAATATTCCGCTGCAAAGTTTTGGTTAAACTATTAAGTTGATTTTAATAAATAGCATTTTATTCTATTTAGAAATTTTGAAAAGCAGTGTGACATGTCCGTTTGTTGTTGAACTCTGATTATTTTACTTAATATTTTATTGTTGGGATAACGGGGTGTTACAACCTCTACAATATTAGCCGCTTGATTGCTTTAACCTTTACTTGTAAGTATTAGAATGAAGTTTTAAAAAACGGTTCCCTTATTTTGAGAGAAATGATATTTGAACTATTTTATGATAATTTTTGTAACTACTTTCTTTAACATCTCACATTGTATTTATCCTTTCTCATTTCATTGCTT
This sequence comes from Medicago truncatula, assembly GCF_003473485.1. Lineage (NCBI taxonomy): Eukaryota > Viridiplantae > Streptophyta > Magnoliopsida > Fabales > Fabaceae > Medicago > Medicago truncatula. Next base: position 30,524,519 of record NC_053047.1, read on the forward strand.
TGGTTTTTTTTCGATTCTAATTACATTTCTTTGTATATTTTTTCTATGTAACATGATTTATACCCATGTATATAGACTATTAATTCAAGTGACTATAAATATTGTATAATTTCTATTATATTACACATACTTTTAATTAAAAAAGTTTATTTTTGTTGAATAAAAGAATTGTGCTTTATTTACATAATTTTGGTGAGAGATATTACATTACATATATAATAGTTAAAAGCAAATCCATATACAATAGAGTTTTTATTGATAAATCTTTTAAAAAAAATGCATATGAAATTAAAAATTATGACATAGGTATGATGATGAAGGGTTCCTTAGTCTAACCGCTGGGACAAAGTACACAATTGTTATTTTTACGTAACATACTGTATATATAATATAACTCCGTACTTAAAAATGTGTATATTTACATATTAACAATGTTTTATTTAGGGTTTGCCCACCCTAGCCCATGAGTGGCTCTGCCACCGTTACACACCTTTACAAGTGTCACATATCCTCGGCAGCCATTGTATCTTCCGCCACCTCGACTGTAGTGTATTAGCCACTTGATTGCTTTAACCTTTACTTGTAAGTATTAGAATGAAGTTTTAAAAAACGGTTCCCTTATTTGAGAGAAATGATATTTGAACTATTTTATGATGATTTTTGTAACAACTTTCTTTAACATCTCACATTGTATTTATCCTTTCTCATTTCATTGCTTTGGTTTTTTGTCGATTCTAATTACATTTCTTTGTATATTTTGGTTGTCCAATAAATTGTTTTAAAATTCGTAACAACTTTCTTTAATATACTCACATTGTATTTCTACTTTCTCTTTTCATTGTTTTGGTTTTTGAGTCAATCCTTACATTTCTTTGTATATTTTGGTTGTCCAATAAATTATTTTAAAAAGTGATTATTCAAATAACATTTGTCTTGTTCGAATAGCTCACACCTCACTTAGTAAATTTTCATTGTAGGCTATGTAGAGTCACAGGTCACATACTCTTGCATATATTATTTTTAATATTGTTATTTTACAAAACATTCATTAATTTTTCAAATCATATTTTTCTTGTGAGAGATCTAACAAATTTTTATCTAAAATTATATTTGTTTTCTCTATAAATCTGTCAACATTTTCTATTGCTTATTATTCATCTTTCTTAAAACTTCAATCATACGTATATATTTGGTTATCAATTTTAGTCTTTATTATTGTTAAAACAGTTTTAGGCCTCAATGTTAACAATGACAACAAATGTCTAATGGAAGTTCATGTGACATGTGACATTAATGAAAATAGGATAGAGGGAATGGAGCATGTATACTATGAAGTATTGTCAAAATTAATAATAGGAAACATAAAAAAAATTAAGCTTAAATGAAACAAATGTCAAAATTGATAATAGGAAACATAAAGAAAAACAACTGTCACTGCAGCCCTTGCACCTTCAATTTTTTCTGGTCTAAGTACAGAGATGCCCCTGCTACACCTACTACAAAAGCTGCGATCACTACTAAAGTTGAAAGTATAGTATTATCCGTATAAGCTTTATACCGTGCATAGATCTACTGCTCCAAATTAACCTCCTCTTCAACCTTATTCTGCTCCATCTTAAGAGCCCAGGAATGAATCTGATAAACCTCTGTGCATCCATTTGATGAACCAGTCAATCCGACAAAATGGATTCCATTATTTGAACTTAATGGATCAAGTGCTTCACCTCTAGTTACTAACAAGGGCTGTACTGGTTTGATAAATCCTACGTCAAGATAAACCATCATGATATCTGTTATAGCTTCAAATTCTACCCAACATGTAAACTCCTCACCGCTACGTATATCTTCGATAAATTTTGCAGAAGCTAAAGCGGAGGAACTGTTGTTAAACAGTCGAATGTACAGTTCAGTTGGTGTACCAAATGGATCCAGATTGGTATCAATTGACAATCCAAAGAAATTCTTAGGGTACGCAAACGGACCATCTCTAGAAGCTATTGCTGGGCTTATAATGAAAGAAATTCCGTGACCAAAATACTCTGGTTTTGCAAGAGTGGAAATGGAGAATCCAAACGAAGTCTTGAATGAGAATGGTCTTTTCTGTTTGAAATCATAAAAAATCAAAGGAGAATTAAAAAACAAGGCCCTGAGCTTACGCATTGCCGTGATGGACTAAGCTTTCGATTGCTCAAACTGACTTCGGTTTCATGAATCTCAGCATCACCAAGATATGAAAAAATTGAAATCTGATTATCAAAAGACTTTACCTCAAAGACAGCTGCAAGCAGTTACATAAGTTGAATCAGTAATCAATATTCAATCAAAGACAGCTATTAATTTACAGTGGCCAAAAACTAGATTTTATCTTTATTTTCATAAGTGTGTGAATCAATGACTTTCAACATTAATTAAAATCAATTATACAGAAAAAATACAATCATAAAAACCCTACATACATGGCCTCTCTCCACTTAACTAACTCTATCTCTTCATCTGATGCTAAACAGTGAATGCCAACTATTATTTATAGCATCCATCACATATCATAAGTTCATATAAAAATTGCACTTTATTGGTATATGCTGACATATTCCTCGTTGTAACGAATTAAATGGTATTCATTGGCCTCATTCATGATTTATCCCTTGCTACATTATAACATATTTGCCGCATTCAGAATATGTTCTAAGAACTTGCAGGGACCAATCATTTATTAACATGCTAAGTATTGCTCTTCTAGAACAATGTGGTGGCAGTTGACAATATTGCAAGTCAACTGCAAGGTCCTGTCAACTTATCAGATTCAATCACAAACAAGAATCTCTCTCGAAAGACCTAATTTTTCACAAAGAATGAAACCAAGAACCTCTCACTAAAGAGCATTCCAATATGCTATAACACTATTGTGCATCTAAAGTGTCATAATTTAATTTGTATATCAGTTACATTAAGGGTTTCATATAAAAATTCAAAATTGCAGCACTTGAGATCGGCCGCAATTGACAGAAATTCTCACAATATCAAGAATAGCAATGTGGCTCTAACGGTTAATGCTAGCAACCATTAAGACCCTAATTCAATTAACTTAAACTAAGCTACAAAATAACATTTAAATCTCCACATTCTTATATAAATTATCAAAAGCCAAAGTTAAGAAAAACAAAATGAAAATTTGTAAAAAAAAGATAAAAAAGAAACCTTGTTGAAGTGCATCTTCAGAAAGTGAATCATGGAATTCTAGATCAACAACACTTGGTCCAGCAGCTTCACTTCTACATTTGGTTGAGCCATTATCATCAGGTGGACTAGGAGGAGAATGAGGGCATGGTGGAGAAATAGGTGGAGGAGAAGTTCCAGTGTTGTTGGACTGAGCTTGAACTTTGACTTTGAGTTTCAGGCCTTGTTGGCAATGGCCCATTCTGCCACAAACGAAGGAGCAATTGGTTTCTTGATGTGCAAGCAAACTGAAATTAGGGTTTGAATGGAGAAGATGAAGTTTGGTTGATGAGTTTGTTATGCTATTGAGAGAGTGAGAGAGAATTGAAAAGTTGTATTCACATTATTTTGATTGAGTTACAAGCAATTATATATATACAATGACTTAGAGAGTAAGTCTCCTGTAACCAACTAATCAAGCTTATCCAAAAGTAACAAACTAAAGGATTAATAGAGCTTTACCCCTATAATATAGAGCACTTTTGATTTTTCCCTAATAATTTTTTTTAGATTCCGTCCTTGTAAAATAAATATTATTGCCCTTCTTTGATGTGTCACTGACGTGGCATTTTTTTTTTCCAATTTTTTTGGATGCCACGTGTAAAATAAATTTTCCACCTCATTTATAATAAATTACATAAAAGCCTATTTTTACATTCTAAATTATGTGCAAAAAAAACGAAAATAAATAAATTACATTCTAAATTAATGCGAGTAAAAAATAAGATATAAAAATAAATATGTGAATGCTGAAAATAAAAAAAATATGCAACGGAAATTTTAAATGCATGAAAACGATAAAAAAAAAATGATGCTGGGGGTGCAGGCAGTAAGCAGTGGTATGCAAAAAAATTAAAAAAAAAACGAATTGGGCTTAAGGAAAGGCTGGCACGCTGGGCCTAAATGGGAACCGGTTTTGGTCCGGTTCGGTTCAAGGGGCGAATATATATATGTTGTGGCTGGTTTTTTTTTTATCATTTTTAACAAACATTTCTCTCTCCTCTTCCATTTCCTTAGAAAACGCTCTGCCCTCTCTCTTCCTATGTGTCGGACAGTTAAAACCCCTCTTTTTTTTTTTGGATCTGGTTTCTTTTTCTTCTACCCTACACTCTCCTCACCTCAAAATTATCACAAACAATTAATAAGCTCTAGATTCTAAGAGTTTACCTTTTCTTCTTTTTTCTTTGTTCCGGTTTGATAGTATGCCGTTTGCGGCTGGATTGAACCGACGGCCTCATTGTTTGCGTGTTGTGTCACGGTTATGGTTCCAAATGCTCCTTCCGTTTGGTTTGATGCTTCAATTCGGGTCCTTTGAATCGTTTGTGTTGGTTGTGAGGTTCGACTCCAATCTTTGGTCCCTGATGTTGTTTGGTTTGTTGGTGAGGTGTTTGGATTCGGATTGCCGGATATTGTGTTAGTTTGGAAAGGGTCACGATTTTGACAGCTTGGGTTTGGATTAATGATGAATTGGGCGTTTGAAGAATTGTGTTGTACATGTGCTGTTGAAACTGAGTTTTTTGTGCCTATTGTGGTTCTAATTGATTAAAGATTGAGAGAAGAGGGCCCGACTCGGAACAAAAAAAAAATCAGAGTTAAACGACACGTGTTAGTGATTGATCAGGGTTAAACGACGCGTGTCAGTGGAATTTTGGGTCAAAAATTGGGGTATGACATAGGTACCTCAAATGGTCCACAAATATCAGAGTGTATGACGTCTAAAGTAGTTTTTGACCTCTTAGGCTTTTCAGACACCAATGGGAGCCTACTTTGTTTACCCTTCAAGCATGTTTCACAGGTTTTCTTATTTGCATCTAAAACTGGTAATCCAGATACTAAATTCTTAGTGCTCAAGTATGATAAGCTCCTAAAATTTAGATGACCATACCTCATGTGCCATAACCGGTTTGAATCTTCATCAGAGGCTGCTGACATACACACATCTTTTGCATTTTGAATGTTGCACAAGAAAGTTCTACTCTTTGTTAATTTTGACTTCAGTACCAAATTGTCTTGCTTGTCATATAGATTCAAGGTGTTGCCTTGCATAGTGACTGAAAACCCCCTTTTCAATCAGTTGCCCAATACTCAATAGATTACATTTCATTCCTCGAACAAGTAGCACCTTCTCTAACAGTGCATTTCTTCCATCTTTCATTTTTATGGCAATATCACTAATATCTTCTGACTCAAGATTTCTGTTATCTGCAAGCCTAACATTTGTTTTTCTTGAGGAATCAAAATTAATCAACCATTCTCTATGACCAGTCATATGATTTGACCATCCTGAATCAAGGTACCAATCTTCACATAATGGATTTCCTTCACATGTAGTAGCCATCAGCAAAACTACTTCAGAATCTGAACCATCTTGTGTTATGTTTGCCTTTTCTTCACCTTTATGATTTCTCTTTCCATCTTTCTTGTGCCAACATTCATCAGCATAGTGTCCAAATTTCTCACAGTTGTAACGCCGAATCTTTCTCTTATCAACATCTTTTCTTTTGTTCTGATTATTACCAGAAGCTGCACTAGACTTTGAATTTTCACCTTTTTCATCAGGCTTACCCCAATATCCTTTCTTCCACTTCTCTTTCCCTCTATGCTTTGAATTATTGTCATATCCATCCTTGTTGATGGTTTGAGCTTGCAAGGCTTGTTGAGCACTTCTTTCTGAACTTCTTTCAATCACCAACATCTCATGTGCTTCAAGTGATGATTGAAGTTCCTCAATCTTCAGAGTTTTGACATCCTTGGATTCTTGTATAACAACTACTATGAAATCAAATTTAGATGTGAGAGATCTCATTATCTTACCCACAACTTGTTGATCTGACGTTTCTTCTCCACATGCCTTCATCCGGTTCCCTACAGATTGCAGTTTGGAAATGTAATCATTGATCCTTTGATCATCTTCCATCATCATCAACTCATATTTTCTTCTCAATGACTGAAGCTTCACTTGCTTCACATTATCACTACCTTCATAGTATTTTGCCAAGATATCCCATGCCTCCTTGGATCTTGTTATCTTTGAGATCTTCTCAAAGTGATTAGAATCTACATTTTGTTGAATGTAGAACAAAGCTTTGCAATCTTTCTTCTTCTATTCTCTGAATGCAGCTCTTTGAACTTCAGTTGCATTTGCAGCAAGATCTTCATATCCATTCTCAACCAATTCAAGAACATCTTGCGCGCCAAATAGTGACCTCATCAATGCACTCCACCTTTCCCAATTCTTCCCATCAAGAACCAGTATATTTGTACCAAAACCTCCATTGTTGGCCATGATTGCTTCGCACGAAACCTTTGAATCTTCACACTTCACTCGTGTTTCCCAGAAAATTCACCCCTCACAATGTCTCTCGTGTTTCCCAGAATGAAAAACCCAAGCTCTAGATGCCAATTATTAGCGTAGTAATTGGTTTCTTGATTTGCAAGCAAACTGAAATTAGGGTTTCAATGGAGAAGATGAAGTTTGGTTAAGGTGATGATGAGTTTGTTATGCTATTGAGAGAGAGAGAGAGAGAGAGAGAGAGAGAGAGAGAGAATTGAAAAGTTGTATTCACATTATTTTGATTGAGTTACAAGCAATTATATATATACAATGACTTAGAGAGTAAGTCTCTTGTAACTAACTAATCAAGCTTATCCAAAAGTAACAAACTAAACTATTAAGTGTTTGTTAATCATGATTATGGATTAAAACACACAAACTAATATCAGTGAGGTGGATCACTATTTCTCCAGAGTTGTATGTCGAAACGGCGTTTGCTATTGTACATGTGTTGTACCCTTGTTGGTTTACCTCAATTACGTTGTACAACGGTGTGTAAGTAAACGCTGTCAATCATCACATATCCAATGAACATTTGTTATTACTAATTTTAATTTATACATTCAAAAAATACACTTTACTTTGTTCCTGCCACTTATTTTTTGAGTTTTTTTCCACCATTATCACATCATGTTTTATATCGTCAATATCTTTCTCATTTCGTTATTTTCATAACCTAGACTCCAAGAACGAAAACTACCACGTAATGCATGAAAGAATAATAGATGGACCAACGTCCTTGCATTCACGAGTCCTACATTCACACATTTGAAAACCAGTGACAGTTTGGTTTAGATTGGACTGTTCAAATTCAAATTCTGTATTTGAAATTATACAATGAAAATTGAATTTTCAGTCTTTCGAACGGTTTGATTGAAATTTTAACGATCGCTAATGTCTCGAATGCATGATTGTGTAATCTCCTTATTGCAAGGAATCCATCCAAATTAGACAAAAAATTGAACTCTAACCTAGTGTATGTTTGTATCAAGATGAATTTGTTAAAATCACTTTGTAGCATTTGCAAATCATGTTAACTCGTTGTGATTTCGACAAAGCCACGACACCAAACAAACATGCAGTTAATATTGTTGTTTGTAGAGTTAACTCCTATGAAATTTGTGGTCGTCTCAAAATAAAGAGAGGCCCCTAGGGAAAAAAACTCAATTTTTTTTAAAGAGAAAAAAAATGTTTATAACGTTTGTTTAGTTTTATTTTTTACAAAAATAGTATAATTTTGTTATTTTATACTATAAGTTAGGGCAAAAAAATAACATGAATGAATGAAAAAAAAAAGGTTCTAATGTGTTTGCTAATAAAACAGACCAAAAAAAAAAAAAATTAAAAGAAAAAAACATTAATCCTGGCTGAGAGTTGTACCCAGGAACCATGAGTGGATCAACACAAATTGCAATCACTAGAGTATATATGCAAGTTTGGAAATCTTTAAGCATTAATACTACATACTTACTCCAACCTGCATTATAAAAATAAGAAAATATCTGAGCCCCAAAATTTTGTAGCCCGGTTTTGTAGAGCTGCTTGCACCCCTGGGGTCCGGCCCTGTAAGTGTGTACTTCGTTTTTTGAGGAGCTTAGTTTCTGTTTGTTTGCAAGTCTTGTATACTTGTAACATCTTCTAATCCGTTTTTTGTTTTTGTTTTGAGGGGCTTAGTTTTGAGGAGTATATGCTTAAAAATAAGGGTAAAGCTATAAGCGTTAGTTTTGGTGAACTCTGTTTGTTTGTAAGTCTTGTATCTTTGTAGCATCTTCTAATCCGTTTACCCCTTCAATGTGTATTTTCTTGTTTCATTTTATAATAATAACTTGAAATTTTCTGGTTGGTACTATTTAATTTTACATTTTATGTAATGTTAATCTAAATATTGCCCATAATCATCATATATCTCAAGCACAGACGGTGAAGGAAGCTAAGTAATTATAACTAAGTTATGATCCTAGCATCTGATTATACATTAGATTTTATTATAATTTGTAACTGATACTCATGCAAATTTTCTTATATATATAATCAAATCTAAGTAAAAAAAAAAGAAACAATACTAATGCATAAGCATAAATTACTTCTGAGTCTAATTTTTGCAACATTGAATTCTAAACCAGTAGGCGGAAGCAAATGATATTTTGGAAGGAGGATTTTACCATCCCAAACCTGCCATTGAGTTCTACTAGATAAATTATGTTCAGTGAGTCATGGAAACAAGAAAAATGATAAATTGAAAACCAAACCATAAAGCTTTACACTCATGCATATAGAATTGTTAGATGGGGTTTGAGGTTCAAACTCTCAACATGTACTATTATGTATTGTCTGGTGCTGCACTATAAGAATTCACCTTCATATCTCACTCATCGCTAAACACCCTAACAACCACCCCACGTATGATTCATCAGCAACAACCTTCAAAGCAATTTATCTTAGTCAATATGTTCATGTGTTTTCCTCTACCTCATTATTCTTTTCACGAAACTTGTGATTTTGACTCGCTATAAAAAAATTACAATTTTCAGTTATGACGATTTTGACATTAAAAAGAAAAGTTGCAAACAGGAACAAAAGTGGGTTGATGAACATAAATTCTCAGTTGGTCACGAGATTTGAGAGTGATGTTGCGGTTGTGGAAGAAGATGGATCGGAGATGAGGTGCGCTGGTCGGTGAGGAGGAAGCTCCGTGGACAACTACGAGAGAGAAGTACAATTTTATACATCCAATGGAGGTTGTTTTTTTATTGCAGTGACCATGTGAAATGTCATTTGCAGTGAATCTGAATCCAAATTCAACCCTTTTTTCTTTGACCCTCTTCTACCCTTTTTCTTGAATTCAGATTCAGACTCCAAAGGAAGAACTTGAGTAGGAACTCGGATTTAAACTCAGATTCAATTGGTAAAAATGAGAGAAGAAAATCAGTTAGTGTGGTGGTTCTGTTGATGGTAAAAATGTGATGTTTAGAATTGGAAAGTGTATGGAGCTTGGGCAATTACTATGAGTGAATGGAGCTTCATGAACATAGGGAACAAATAAGTTGGGTAGCAGAAGGCAATGATCTTTTAGCAAAAGGAAGAAAAAGATCCAATAGGATTTTGACCAAGAGAAAAAAAAATATAAAAAGCTACCAGCTATAAGCTAAAAAGTTACTTGAATTAACTTTTCAAAAAACGCTATAAGCTCATAAGAAAAGCTTGTTATCAAACACGTCACGTTTTCATCCAACGAGCTTATAAGCTAATCTAACAAGCTATAAGCTAGCTTATCTATGTTACCAAACACAGCCTTAATGTTTACTTTTTACATTATAAGATAAATTGATAGTATTAGTAAGAAATATATTTGGGGAAAATGAGTAATAAGTGCATATAGAAATTTGTAGAGGGTTTTATATTTAGGGAAAATCAAATTTTGGTATTGGATCTTATATTTGTAGAGGGTAATTTATTAGTCCAACGATTTTCTTAATACCATATTTTTGTTAGACGTTCCTATAGTAAGGGATGGAGGGAGTAACTGTTATAGCCTAGCTATACCGCTATAGATTTGTGTGGAATTAGGATACCGATACCCGTGCGTTGCACGATTAAAACTACGCTTGATTGATTTGTTTGAAATACTGCCAAAATGAAAACTATTTATGTAATACTTAAATTTTATGAATACAAGAATGAAAATAAGATTTAAATGAATTAAGGTCTATGTAATAAGACAAAGCATATCATTTGATTAAGCAATAGAAAGAATGGCGATAAGATTTAAAAAAATTAAAGTTTGAGTGATTAGAAAAAGGAATATGTCTAGGTAGATTATATTTTGAATGTCGTAATTGTGAGGAACAAGACGGTTGTTTTTCCTTAAGACTGAGGAACACAGAGAGAGGGGAAATGATGTAGGTTTGATTTAGTGTTGGTGGACTATGATAAGATTTGTGGAACCATCTAATCTAAGGGTGGAAAAAACTGGTCCACGTAGGACCAATTTTTGCATGGGTCCAGATTATACAGAACTGGGGGAAGATATAGCAAGTAGATGCATAAAAAGACAAAACCATTTCAAGTGAATATTAATTCAATCTAGTTTTATTGATATCATTACTACCTAGTGCCTCACACTTAAAACACCAAATCATCGATAAGACTTTCTTTTAAATATGTACTTTAGTAAATTTTAATAAACATACACTACTAAAAAAATCTAGCTTAGATGAGCTACCCCTATGTAAATTATTTATACAATGAAAATAAATAAAAATTCTGTACAAAATTCAGGTAGGATGAATAGTACAATTAAATACAACTCGCTGGTAATAAATTGGATGTGGTGATAAATATGCATTTGTTAGAGTGAGGGACAGAAGGGGTTGCATGGAGGTGGCTTCAAAGACTGTTTGCTTGGGAGGAAGACTTGTTAGAGGAGTGTGTAGGTCTATTAACAACAGTGATTTTGCAGGTCAATAAGGAGGATCGTTGGGTGTGGTTAATGCACTTCTCTCATTGTTATAATGTGAGTAATGTCTATAATTTGTTGATTGCAGTTGGTGGGGATAATCAACCGGATAGTAGTTCGCCTATTCAATTAAAAATTGTTACCATATTAAAAATCGTTGTATTTGCTTGACGTCTTCTTCGTAATCGCTTACCTACAAAAACCAATTCGGTAAGGCACGATGTCTTAATTATTAATGACCGGACTTGCATATGAGCGTGGGGATAATTAAAGATATGGAGCATCTGTCAGTAAGATGCGATTTATATGGTAAGCTTTGGCAGTTGATAACAAGATGGCTTGGTGTTACAATGATTTCTCAAGGTACGGTTTAGCATGCTAGGGTTTTCTCCAAGTGTGTTAAGTTGACTTTTTCAAATCATATAGATTTAAGTATTGTGGGTTATTTGGAAAGAGCGAGAACAAACATATTTTCTAAAGTAATTTGCAAAAATTATGTGAAAATGTTAAGCCCATGCTTTATGGTGGTTGAAATCGAAGTGTGTTACTTTCAATTTAGATCATCATTATTAGAGGCTTAATTATTTCCTTGTTTAAATATTATCTCTTAATTCTCATGATTTTTGCTCTTTTTCATATTTGAGTCCTTTGTGGTTAATATATATTTAATTTCAACTTTTTCAAAAAAAAAAAATCAATATAAGTTCTTTTAAATAATTCGTTCTTTGATAGAGTTTATCAATAACTTGAATCTATGGATGACAAGATGGGTTGGGCCCCGTCGGGTTGGCCCATTTTACCTATCTTTTTTGGTGGGGTGGGTTAAGATTTTGATCCCGTCATTAGTAGGGTGCTCGTCCTACCTAAATCACTAAAAAATAGGGCGGTGACAGGGTGGTGCAGGTTGACCAGCTGGATCGAACTTAAAAAAATACTCTAAAGTTTTTTTCACATGATCTCGAAATGTTTGGGTTTAATGTGGTGACCAACTCATTTGTATGTTTTTTTCGTGATTCAACCTTTCTCACACAACCGTTTTTTAGATACCCATGATTTTTTACCTATCCTTAACTTCTTAAAAGTAACCATTTTTCATGGCAAACCTTTTAGGCTTAAGAACACCATGTATACCTCTCTTTTTTTGCATTAATATGCGTAACAAAGTTGTACTTGATTTAAGTAGAAATGGTTTTCTCAACTGAGTTTTTTGGTCTTCAAAGGATAAACTAATGACGCAATATTTATTTTAGGGATAACGTGTTGTTAGTGCAAAGTTTTCACCATTGTTTAGTTGTGATTAATCTCTATTGAAAAATCTTGGGATATACATGGTGGGTTGTTCCCTTCCAACTAAATTTTCTTTAAATGCAAGAGTCAGCGATCAAACCTCTAACTACTTGCTTGAGGGGCTAAAATTCCTTATCACTTGGATCAATTTACTGTTGATATTAGATACATAAATGACATGTTCATCACTACTATTTTCTTTATTTAGTGGTGTATATAATAAATGGAGAAAATCTGCACATTTTGTCGGCAAAACGAAAATTAGTTATTTGAGTAGTGATTGAAGTGAAAACATTTGGGACAAGATGTGATTCAATCACATAGTTTGAAAAATCATTAAACAATTGAAGATTGTGAAAATTATATGAAGACAACTCTAAGTTAATCCACTAAAAAAAACTTTAGAGACAACCAATTCTTAAATGAGTTTTGGTTAACTTGTTTTTAGACAGAATTATACACCTCACAAGCCAGTCTAGTCTGTTTTAAATTTAAACTTAAATCCATGCAAACATTATAAGAAATTTGAAAACCAACTCTCTTAGTGTATGTTTAGTTTAACGGTGACGGGAATTGATTTTGATATAATTGAGTTTGTAAGAATTGATTTTAGTTAAAAGTAAGTTGGATGTGAATCAATTGTGTTTGTATACACTTATTAAAAGTGATTCTCATGAGTTAATGTTGTTTGCATAGTTTGAATCAAAATTAATTTTAAATGTGTAATGATTAAATTATCTTTTTAATTGTATTTAAAGAAACATTTCAATCCAACACAATAGTAAAAAAAAACTAACAAAAAAACCATCAAATGAAATCTTTTTCCTCTCTCTTGTTGTGCGTTCCTTCCATTTTTCCGTAACATTCTTTAACAACATAAAACGCTTAACCAAACAAACACTTAGTTAAATATTTCTGGATTAGAAAATCTTCCATGACATACTAATTGAGTAGGGTACTACAATGTCCTTCCCCATACCCGCATTTGTAAAAAATACACATGCCCGTGCCCGTGCCCGTACCCTTGTGATGAATTTGATACATGGGTGTTAGTTTTAATTTTGAGTTAGATGATGGTGGTGGTGTTAATTCTAGATTTAAGAGTTTGATTATGTAGTTATTGTTGAAGTTGGAATGATGAGTTTTTTAAATGAAAAAATTGGGTTTTTTTTAAGATGATGAAGGTTGTATGAAGATGAAAATGAGGAAGAAAATGAAGAAAATAATCTCTTTTATTAAGGGATTAAAATTAACGGAAGACCAAATTGACTCACGGAAACAAAAGTAAAGTACCGCAATGCAAATTTTAATAGTTATGTGACCCATTTAAAAAAAAAAAATTAAGCTAAGAGATCGGATGTTTAATTAAGCCATTTATCATTGACAAAATATTTTCTTGTATATCTTTTATTGATGAGTAACATATTAAAAAAAAAAAGTCATTTCTACTCAATGGACACCCTACACTTTTCTCCAACATATAAAAAAATCATCACCATTAAATTCACACACCATTAAATTTTTAAAATTTGAATCAATGAGAGTTCTTTATCAATAGTCAAACCATTGATTCACTCACATAACTATATGACTAAATCATATTGAATCAAATGATTCATTCCTACAACTCAATATATTTTTTTAAATCTTTTTTGTCAATAATTTATTTGTATAAATTTGAATTGAACCATAGGATACAATGACTACCATCTAAAATTGATTTACACCAATGTTATGTTTGGATAAGTGGTATCTGGGTCAATACCATGTCCCAATACATCTTAACCGCTTAATGATTAAAGCTACTATATACAACATCGGCGTTGCTGTTATTTTAAATGTGAGTTTGGGTAAAAGTGACGGAAATCAAAACAAACACTAAGGTCAATGCTATAGTTAAAAGAAAATGCTAACATAGTTAAATTAAAAAGTAATTTATTTATTTTGGTTTTTCATTGAACAAAAAGACAAGGTAAAACCAACCGTTGTTTAGTACAAATGAAATACATAAAAAAATAAAAAATTAACCTAAAAATTAAAGTAGAAATACAACATTCAAACACTATAAAAAAAATTAACATTATTAAAACTCGTAAATAAGTGTAGTAAACACCTAAGTGAGGAATAATTCTTACATACAAACAAAAAATAACAGCTGAAATCAAATTAATAATAATCAAATTATTCTGCCTTTATCGGAAAAAGTGATGCCTTGTACTCTTTGTAGTCACATTTATAAAAAAAATAAAAAAATTTAGGTTTGTTGAATGATAAACATTAAACACATCTTACCAAATTTATAGACCAGAAACATTAGTTATTCAATGAACCTAAAAATTGTTTAATTCTTATAAAAATGTTCAGAGGGGGTATACTATTTGAATTAAAAAGATCAATGATTTTTAAAATGTTAAATTTTAATAACTGGTTTGGATTGAAAAAGTGATGCCTTGGACAAGTGATGCTTAAACCCTAATCCCTAACCCTAAATCCTAAGGGTTTGTTTTTTTCAATTGATAGAAGGAGGAAAGATTGTGACTGGAGAGAAATAAAGTGGAAAGAAGGGGTTTCCATAGTTTGGAACACCATGAAAAGACATAGGAAAGAAGCATCTTTGATGGGGCCCACTACAAAATTGTTTATGTGTCCGATTGAGCAAAAAGTGAAGAAGAAACTCATTTATAAGATGAAAAGACACAAATACCCTTACTTTATTACCTTTATAATGTTCTTTTTTTTAAAAAAAAATTCCAGCTCTTATTTTTTTTTAGTGGCATTCATTTGATAATTTTTTGTTACTATCCCATGTTCTTATTTTTTGCATTATTTTTTTTTGGAACATTTTTTTGGATATAATATTAAATATATATTAATATAAGTAAATACATATTGATTTAATGCGTGGGTAGTTATGTAATTTACTAAATCTAACATTTTTTATTTTTTTATTTTTTATGTTTCTTTCCATCATCTTTCTTTTATATCAAATAACTAATAAAATCATCTCTCTTTCTACTCTCATTCCTTCCTTTCAATTTCTTTCCTTCTACTTTCTTTGATCAACGAAACATAGCCTAAGGCTTTGTTTGGATGTCCAAAGGAAAGAAAGTATAAGGAAAGAAAGTAGAAGGATTGGAAGTGAATAGAAAGGGAAAGGAATGTGAGATGATTGTTTGGTTTTTTGGTATAATTGAAAGTGAAAAGAAAGTGAGAGGAAAGAATTAGATATATTTTAGTAAATGACATAGATGTCCCTACATTTGAATAAAATGTTAATTTAAAATATGTATACTAATATAAATACATGCATATATCTATAGAATATTTTAAAATAAAATATTAGTGTATTGGTTATTTATTAATTAAATTATTGATTTAACATTGTTGTTAAATATTTGTTTCAAGTTGCTAGTATAATACTATTGCAAAATTGTAAATAACTCATGCACTTCTTCCAAAGCAAGGGCATAACTGTCCATTTGAAACATTGAATATTCTCTTCATGCTTTCTTCTCAAATTTGAACGGAAAGTTTTCCTGCTGTAGGACCCATCAAAATTTATCATTCCTCACTCTTTCTTTGGTGTTCCAAAACATGGAAGCACACTTCCCTATAAACTTTCCATCCTACCCAGCTTCTTTCCTTACTCTTTCAGTGGTTCCAAACACAGCCTAAATGTTCAAAGAATAAATGAGGAAAAAAAAGTTGATGCAAAGTTGCCAACTATGTGGTAGTCAGATGCTCCTCGATTCCTCGTTCTCAGACCAACGTTGAACATCATCAAGTGTTTTCTAGATAGATTGAGATCCAAATCAAAAAAATATTGTGAGAAAGTTGATGCAAAAGTTTTAAACAATCAAGTAAGTCTTATGATAGTGTAATTGTGAGGAAAAAGACAGTTGTTTTTGCTTAAGACTGAGTAACACAGAGAGAGGGGAAGTGATGTATGTCTGATTTAGTGTTGGTGGACTATGATAAGATTTGTGAAACCATCTGATCTAAGGGTGGAAAAGAGAGAAAGTTTTAAATTTCCTGCAAAATGAAGTGGAAGAACAGAAATCTAGTTTGGTAAAATCATACAAGAGGAAAAAGTGAACTAAAACTCTTGATGTGAGAAGGGTAAGGTTTTCTTGTTGAAAATGTTTTTGGATCTATGTTTCTTCATCATCTTCTTAATTTAAAGAATAATATTATGTTTTTTTTTTTTTGGACCTTTTGTTAAACACAGTTTGTTAGACATAATATTTTATTTATATATAAAAAATAAAAGATTCAAACTTTTGAATAAAATAAGAACTCTTTGAACAATACTAGAAAACAAGGATTTAGCGACGGCCGTAATCCGTCGCAAAAGCGTTAAAATTCCGTAGCAAACAACTTTCTGACGGGTTTTGCGACGCTCCATAAATCCGTCGTAATAATGGGGGTCGGAGAAAATGACCGAGGGAATATCAACTCCGTCACTAATTGCGGCGGCACAGACACGGTCGCAAATACCAAAATTCCGTCGCTAAACCTCCCACAAAATGGATATATGTAAGCCAATTTTCCGTCACAAAATACCGACGTTAAAATTCTCCGTCACAAATCACTGTGGGAAAAAACCGTTGCAAATAACTGAGAGAAGAATTCCCTCGCAAAATATCTGGGAATTTGGATAGCGACGCTATGATATCTGACGCTACACTGCAAGACAAAATATTTGTGACTTTCATATTTTCCGTCACAATTAAGTTTTTTTTTTTTTTTTCCCTTAAAATTAGTTTAAAAAATTTCTCAATTATTTCTCAAAACACTTTTGGAATATAAAACAAGGTGATAAAAAATCATAAGATAAAATACATTAATATGATAAAATACGATAAAATTCACATTAATATTTGATGAAAACCTTTTTTGATTGCGTTCACAAAAATCACACTACTTATCTTTTGCATCAAAATATATTGAAATAAGGGTTAATTAAGCTTTTGGTCCCTATAAATATCTGCAGTTTTGTTTTTAGTCCCTATAAAAATAAATCACACTTTTTAGTCCCTACAAAATTTTCCGTTAGTGTTTTTAGTCCCTGTTAAATTAAAATTTGTTTAATTATGCTTAAAATTTTAATTTTTTTAATGATTTTTTACATACTTGTTTAAAACATTATAAAAGGTTCCGCCAAAATAAATTAGCTCAAAATTTTATTTTTAGGTCCAAATTTTCGTTAGTTTTATCTTGAATTTTTGGCGTTTTAAAAAAATTATATTTAATTCATTACATGTTAAAAAATTATAATTTTTTATAAAAGAGATTATTATAATGTTCTTAACATGTCTGTTAAAAATAATTTAAAAATATAAAAGTTTAAGTATAATTAAACAAATTTCAATTTAATAGGGACCAACACATACTTTTAGTCCTTGTAAAATTAAAATTTGCTTAATTGTGCTTAAACTTTTAAATTTGTAACATATATTTTTCACATACTTACTTAAATATTATACTAAGTTCCTCCGCAAAAAAAGTAACTTAAAATTTTATTATTAGGTCCAAATTTTCATTAATATAATTTTGAAAATTTGGCTTTTAGAAAAATTCATTACATGTTAAAAAAACTAAAAAAATTTACAAAAGAGTGTCTTACGATGTTATGAACATGTATGTAAAATATATTTCAAAAATTTAAAAGTTTAAGTATAATTAAACAAATTTTAATTTAACAGGGGCTAAAAACACTAACAGAAAATTTTGTAGGGACTAAAAAGTGTGATTTATTTTTATAGGGACTAAAAACAAAACTGCAGATATTTATAGGGACCAAAAACTTAATTAACCCTTGAAATAATTACTAAATAATATTAGAACATTTACTTTAAACTAAAAGTTATAATCAAATTTTCAAAATAATATGATAAATAATCAAGTAGGTGGACACAGATGTTAATCCTAACTCGAACGATGAGGTTGATAAAGAGGTAGATGCAAATGGCCTTGTGTAAAAGACTCAATTAATTTCTGGAACTGCTCTCGGAGCAATCGTGAATCCTCCTGTGACTGTTGTGCCTGCTCTCGAGCTAAACGTGACTCCTCCTGTGATGCACGAATCAATTCCTCGTTAGTCTTCAACTGTTCCTTGAGTTCCATGTTTTCAGCTGACATTTTAGATATTGCAGTCCTCATATGCTCATATTCAGATGGTGAGATGCCATCAGATGACCTGGATGAAGAAGGCTTGTATTTTCCTGCCTCTGTCCCCAAACCATAAATACGTCCTTTCTTGTCGACTCCTCCAACTACGTCCAAGAAGATGAAGTTGTCTGATTGATGGTCATTAGACACATCATCCCCCTCTGTTTATTGCGAGTTCCTTTCAAAAATCCGTCTTTCATATTCATCCTACAAAATTAGAGTTTGTCTTAATTCTTACGTACAAAAATATGAAATTAAATCAATTACTACAATTAAATTCATATATAAACCAACCAATAACAAGTTAAACAAATTAAAACTAGTTTTTAACTAATAACCAAGTTATCATGACTTCTTTCCAAGTGAAGAAACATTAGATTATCATGTTCAGATGTCAGAACCTGATGAACAATAATAAGCATGCATAACATTAAAAATTATGGCACAAAAGCATGTAATATACAAAAATATACATGATTAGATAACCAAAAACAATTATAGCACATGATGGCAGAGTTATAATGTAGCAGCATGCATCAATACACATGAGGACAATTATAAATACTAATTTTAAAGTTTTTCCAATTACCTTGACTTGCCACCAGCATACCAAGTCCACAAAAGGATATAACTAATTCTAGAAAATTTTCAATTGTTTTATGTTCATTTGACAAAGGGCTGGAAATGATAATATCATCGAATTGTAACTTATCGCAACCATTTGAGATTTGGGGGATACCCACTTTGATGGATCACCTTTCATTTTGTGTGTCTTTAGATACAATTCCCAACAACTTGGAGTCATGTTTGAGTCAGTTTTCTATAGTACAAAATAAATAGATTAGTATTATTATTAATTTAAATCACTATGCTTTACTGCAAATATAATTTGTTTACTTACTAATCTTTTAGAATGTTCAATTGTTGGAATTGACCCACAAGTGTGCAATGGACCATTAGAGGATCTTCTATTTTGCTTATTAACTGCTGCTTTGTCCTTCCATTTACTATCTTCCGAATTTTGTTCCAATTTTTCACGCAATAAAGCAGGGATCCATTCGCCTTTGTCCATTCCTCTTCGTACCCGATACATTGTATTTTGGTAACCATCAGATGCCTTATGATGATAAGTCTTCTTTATGTCTTGATCATGCTCAGGAAGCCACTTATATATCCTCTGCAATACAAGCAATGTAATTAATATAGGATAAACCGGACATCACACTAGGAGCTTTGCTTTGGAACTTGTAACTCTTTTATGATTGAATGTTTCCTTATGACAAGTTAATTCATAGGATTGAAACCCTCACAACAGTGTTACCAGTTATCCACATTATCACCAATTATCATCAAATTTGTAATCATCAAAATCACATCCTTGTAATTGAATAAACACAATAGTGAAATCTTATTTTTTTTGAGGAAAATGAGATTCTCTTTTAAAAAGATTATTTATTTCTCCCATAAAACAACATTTTTACTTATGAAAACATGCCACAAGGTATTTTAGCTACTCACAACTATGAAGCTTCAAGTCCATTCCGTGCAATGCCTTCCGGAACGGCCATCGGAGCGATTTCCACCGAATCTGAACATTACACAATCATTATAACTCTTGAAAAGACTTACTTATTTACAGCTGAATTAACAATAGATAAAAGAATTTGGTAAAACCCCCAATTTTTCTAGACTTAGGGTTTAAAAGGAATCTATGAAAATCTAAATCATTCTACATATACTAGTTTCTACTACTGATCAAAGCTAGATATCACCAATACATTCTATCAATTATAAAATTTTACCTCAAGGAACACCAAAAATCAAACCCTCCATTACTTTGTATTTCCACTTCTCAACTTAACACTAATTGTAGAACATTTGATGAGAATTAGAGGAGTGATGGTGACAAAAATGGAAAAAAAAAAAGTGCAATGGGGGATGGAAATGAGCACAAAACAATTTGGAGAGAAGATAGAATGGGTTACGGGAGAGAGATAAGAGAGAAAAGGTTTTGTGTTATGTTTTTTAATTGAAAAGAAAGAAAATGTGAATGTGTGGTTGTGTTTGTACTGGTTCAGTGGATTAAAAACTAATAGCTTGCTTAGATCAATAATATTTCTTATGGGTAATTGATTTGTGGAAGTAGATTGATGATTTGATGGAAAAAGGAAGAGAAGAAGAAAAAGTGAAGTTATGGAGGAACAGAACAAAGAGCGAAAGTTTTAGAGGAAAGACGGAAATAACAAGGGAAAATAGTTGTTTGTTAAAAAAAATAACAAGGGAAAATGGTTTTTTTTTTTGGTAGATATTACCGCTGGATAATTGATTACTAGTTTCATAAATTTAATTTTTTTTTAATTATTATTAATTTTTTATTTTACAAGTTGAACGGTGCGTTTCAATAACTCTCTCATTTTTGCATTTTTCACATTCACCATCACAATCTAATTTAGATAAAAAAAAGTACAAAGCATGATACTTGTACAATAATAATAAAGTGATATTAAAACATAAATTCACAAGTAAATTCACATTCACATTTTTCACATTCAATCCTTTAGAGCATCCATAATGGTAGTTCCTTAATAGGGACTCCTTAAATGGACCCCACGTTACACGTCACTTATTTATAATATATTAATAAAAGTACCTATTAAGAACTCAAATGGAAAAAAAAAAAAAAAAAAAACTCAAATGAAAAGTACATAAATATGTCCCACTTGCATCATTAAACAAAAATAATTTATTAATTAAATTATAAATTACCTCATAATATTTAATTACAATCCTTAAAAAAATTATCAAATATTTATTTATTCGTATGAACTTAAATTTCTACCACATTTGATAATAATTTGAAAATGAAAAAATTAACATTACAAATTTTACATTGCTTGTTAAAAAATAATAATAATTAAAGAAAGGTTGGATAAGTAGAAAATGGTGCAAGTTGTCCAACTATTCCTATTTGTTTTTTCTTTTATTTTAATTTTTTTATAATAGTGGTGTAACGGATATAATTTTCTTTTTAGGGTTTTTTATATACATATTTTTGAAGTTTTTTTTTTTGGTCGAACATTTTTGAAGTTTTAATCCCCTATTTTAAAAATCAACTTTTTGATCCCTATATTAAGGAAGTCGACAATATTTTTTGATCCCCCGCAAATTTTGATGATGTCACATCCTCGTTAATGACATGGTGCTGACCGTGTATTAATGAGGTATAAAAAATATTTTCCATGTCATTATTATTGATTAATATTATTATTTATTTTATTTTATATTATAAATTAATTAAAATAACTGCCTCCATCTTTACCATCAACATTCAACACTAACACAAGATTAATCACAATCTATCGTCAACACTCTTAAAACTCAACCCCCAAATGTGTATGTGATTGTTGGTTGTTGAAGATGAAGATTTGTTGAAGAAATTTTTATAATGAATAGTAATATTGTAATATATAAGTAAAATAAAAATATAGTTTTCAAATCATTGTCCCAAGTCAGCGTCACATCAATGAAGTTGTTGGGGGACAAAAAATATCCGTTGACTTTCTTAACAGAGGATCAAAATGTTGGTTTTTGAAATAAGGGTATTAAAACTTCAAAAATATGTAAATAGGAAGACCAAAAATACATTTAAGCCAAATTTAGATTTGAATAAAAAATAAGTAAAAATGAAGGAAAAAAGTGCAAATTAGTGGGGTCATGTGTTTGTTAGTGGAAGAAAAGGAAAGATTTTCAACAAAAAAAAAAAAACCTAAAATAACTTAGTACTAATAAAAACCAACTAAAAAAAAAAAACCTAACATAACCAAGTACTAATAAAAAACAATTAAAAGAAACAACAAATAAGGCACCAAGGCCTGGTGGTAGGTTGTCTTGATTGTTATTCCAAGGTCGTGGCTTCAAGTCTCATCTCACCTAGAAGTTTTAATTAATTCACATTTTTCATCATTTAATAAAAAAACGCGAAATTCTCTTTGAGACGACATTCAAGGACGTCGCAAACCATTTGGGGAATCTTCGACGGAATATGTAACGGAATAGTTATCGATGGAATAAAACCCTCGCTAAATCCCTCACAAAACTACGTAATGTCACATTTTTATGGAACTTATGACGGATACATAGCGACGACATAGACCCTCGTAAAATCCGTCGCTAATGACATCAAAAGAGTACCCCTCACAAAATCCGTCACAATTTGCGACGGAAATTAAACCCTCACAAATTTCCGTCGCTAAAAATGAATTTTCTAGTAGTGGAATGTGACTCTGCAAAATAAAATCAAGGTATTCAGTTTATTTCTTCATGAAATGTCTTTATCCGTAGTTTTGTGTAAGAGACATGAACGTCATATGATTTTGCTGCAAACTATCATATTTTTCAAAAAAAAATTAGGCAACATACAAGCCCACTCAATCAACATTTCCTGCAAGAAATTAATATCGAAATGAGTTATTTATTTTGTTGAGGATTTATGTCTTAAACGAATTAGTAATTTAGTAATTCTCATAGTTTACCAACATAAATTTTAAAAATTTATCTTGTGAAGATTTATGTTTGGAAACAGAAAAGTGAGAATGAAAAATATGAGAAAAGTGATTTTGAATATATGGTTTCAAAAGGTTGGTGATTTAAAATTTAGGGGGGAATTTCGAAATTTGAATTGTGATATGACAAGAGGTAAGTGCTGATTGACTTTGGTACAGTGACATTGAAAAATGGGAAATGTTTAAAAGCAATGAAACTATTAGTGGTCCCATCTATCTAGTAAGTTTTTTAGTTACATTGGAATGTCTAAACGATTCTTGAATGGAATGCAAGCACTGCTCATAAAATGTGTTAGTTTTCTTTCTAAATGTATGTTTAGAAAAGTTGCATTTTTGGATATAACTTGCTGGTGTGGGTGCTTCAAGCACTGTTTAGAATATAAATCAACAACTCGAATATAACAAGCAAGCACTGCTCAATAATAGGTAAACTACTGCTTCTTTAATATAAGAACTGTAAAAAGGAATGCTTACATGAAAAGAATCAAATTAAATTTAAAACTTGTGAATTGAGAGTTTCTTCTAAATTAGGATACATCATGTAGATTCTTTTCAGCATCTCTTATGCGTTCAACTGATTGCTCTTGTTTTTTGTGGTTAATATGCACGCACATTTCCAGGGCAGCAACCTAGTGAGTTATGATGAGAGACACCCACTTCCCCACCTAGATTCACATACTGTACGTTTTTTAGTCCATTTTAATTAAGTTGTTTATTCTTTAATCAATTTACATTGTTTTATATTTATAGCCTAAGCATTTCTAATAGATGTGATGGGACAAGAGGCTTATTAGCATAGTGGAATAATGTAATTTTGACAACTTTGGTATCTTCTGGCCAACACAAAAATGAAAAGTTCCTAATTTTAAATAATATTTCTAATTAGGACATTCAAGTAATCTTGACCCTTATGCAAATTGTCATAGGATAAGCAACACTTTATCAAGCTTAATGTATAGTTCTTCAATAATTAATTTCTCCTTATTTAGTGAATACTGTTTTATTGCATCTTGCTTGATTAAATTCATTTTTGTTTTGTTTTAATATTTAATATGTTTTGGTTTGATTTTTCTTTGTTTGTTAGCAATGGGATATGGTTGAGTTTGGGGATCTGGAAGAAGCATTAGTTCAGCAAGGAGTCAAAAGTGGACATGATGAAAACAAAGACATGTAAGTTTTTCTTTTTTATCTAATAACTCTTTTTCTGTTGTTAGATAAGCATAACCAACCCTTTCTGAATGCATAGGGTTTGTGTTCTGAATGAGTTGAAAGAATGCATAGGGGTTATGCCTTTTCCTATTAAAGTCTTTTTCCACATACTTACTATACAACTTAGAAATTTTAGAAAGCTGGTTGTAGAAATGACTTGTGAGCATTTAAATGGTGAATACATAAAGAACTTCCAATAAAACAATATTATGTTTTTAAAAAACTTATAATTGGCTCCTTATTGAGATGTTACCACTTAAACTTCTGAATTTAGAGAAATATATAATTTACTTTATAATAAGGGCATGCGACTGCAAAAATGAGGAGATGATAGAAATTCAATGCATACCATAAAATGATAGGATAAAAAGTGAATATCAATTGTTGTTTTTAGCTTTAGTTATCATTCGATGAAGAAAATCCAGCTTTGCATGATAATTTATTTAGTTTAAGTTTAAGTATAGCTTTTGTATAATTTAGTGATTAGATTTATAGAGAAAAACGAAGCTTTAAACTTAATTTTTGTGGTTTAACTTTCAGTGTATGTTATGTATGATTTAGTGAGAAAAAAAATCCAACTTTATGTATGATTTCTAGGTCAAAAAATCCAATTTATGTATGATTTAATGAATACCATAAAATGATGTATAGCGGGAATTTGAAGAGTACCATAATAAAGTTTACTCTCCATACAATATAGAGAAAATAAATCATTTGCTTTCATAATGAGGGCTGCCATCTGCAATAGATTAAAAAGTAAAGAGCAATGATATTTGAACAACTATTTGGTACAATCTATTGGACAACCTTCATTTTATCTCTTTTCATTGGTCAAAAACAATGGAGAGAGAAAAAGGAAGAAAGAGAGTAAAAATATGATGTGAGTATGAGAGGGAAGATTGTCTAAAAGTTATCACAAAGTGATTGTACAAATATCATAGTGTTGCAGTTTGGAGTAATTAGCGTATATTCAACAGTAGGAAGCCAAATCTTGAAAAAATAAGTGAAGACCATAAAATGATGTATAGCAGAAATTTGATGAATACCTTTGCATATGTGAAAATAAAAGAATGAAGAGGTTAAAGTAGTGTGGTTGGCAGCAGTAGTATTGCTTCATATCTGTTGTTTGTCTTTAATCACTTTCTCTTGTAATAGCTTTTCTAATAACCCCCCTCTTTCACCACAATATTCTGCAGGGAAAGAAAACATAAGAGAACTCCAGAGAAATGTGTTGAATATTGAATCAAATTATGGGAAAAGAGATCTGGCAAAACAAAGTGGAAGGAAATGGAAGATGGATGGGAAATATGACAATTATATATGTCCACAAGTTTAAGCTGTGTATATACTTTATTTATTTGTTTATAGGGTGTCTCTCATTTAAGCTGTGGAAGGAAATGGAAGATTGAGGGTGGAGCGTATGTGTTTATAATATTTTTTGTGTGTAGCCTGACATCATTACTTTCTCAATCTACTGTAGCAAAACGGCGTCCATCCACTTGATATGAGCAGATGCAGATCACATGGTCTTAAAAAGCCAAATCCGGAATTAATAACAATAAATAGGTGTACTTACCTAAACCATAGCAATAAGTGGTTATTAACTGGGCCACTCCCTATTAAAATTATTTTTCAGAAAAAAATATTCGAAAATTCCCAAATAAATCCACATCAGCAGAACAGTTCTTTCTAACAGGCCCGTTCCTAGAGTTTTATGAGTCTTAGGCATAATATGAAAAAAGGACCCTTATATAATGCATCATAATTTTTTTATCTCATTGTTATGTTTTTTTAGACAACATCTGAAAATAAATTAAATATTTTATATACACCAAAACAAAATAAAAATACCGTAGAAGTAGAAAAAAATAGCACATGTGAAGTAGACTAGAATTTTAGCACCCTATTTTCAACTAAAATAGAATTTGCTTTGTTATGAAAATTATCCCAATTTCTTGGATAATAAATATCGTCGATAAGAGGGTGTATATAGAAATATTTGTGTTACATGGGATATATATAGCAAATCTCACTAAAAGGGCCAAAAATACTAACAGATGTCAGCCCATTCCTTTATCATGTCAAAGTTTGGGCCTTTGCAGAGAATGTTTCTATATATATCCCCCGAAATCCAAATATTTCTATATACACCTCCCTTATCTTAAAAAAAATTTGGGCCCCCTACCGGCATGGACCCTAGGCCGTCGCACTCGCGGCCTATGCTCTAGGGCCGGCCCTGCTTTCTAAATATCACCCTTTTAGGATGTTTTTTGATGTAATTTCACTTTGCATTTGTCACACGATTTGTGTTTTTTAAAGTAGGAGGTAGGCCTCCCTTGTGTGATCATTGAATTCAATGGAATAAGAATAAAAATTAGAGTAAAATTATGTTGAGAGAAATGGATCATAAAAGTTATAATCGTACATCTATATGCAAACAAAAGAAACGTACATCGCACATTACTCCAGTTTCATAATCACCACCCCTAACACCAAGTTAAAATCCGACTAAAATTCATGAGTTCCTATTGGTCTATCTATATGCAAATGCTCGTGATCCGGCCTTCACATCTATGCAGAGCCAAATGTTCCACCATTGGGCAATACCTCAGCATTGGATATTAACTCTTAAAATTTAATGTTCAGTATCCCACAGTTGGACATTATTTTGAATCACCTAATGCATATGAATCGTCAATACCCCACTATTGGATAATAACTCCTAAAACTCGATGTTCAATACCCCACCATTAGGCATTTGTCCAAGTCCTCTTATGCACGAATGTCCTCTTATTTTCGTGATTGTTCAATCCTATTGTTATTTGAGATCAAATTAAATGTTAACTGAATGAGTGTACATTATAAATTAACATTTCATTTTTTTTTATTTGACAAGAACATTGCATTTATAATTTACCATCTAATTTATAGCATGCTTACATATATCGTTAAATTAATCATGTGACCAGTGTAAGATTACTCCATGTTTTTTAAATACTTTATTTCAGATAAATTTAACAATGAATCATAATATTTGAATACACTCCTAATTAGTTATTAGTTTTTATGATCGTCCACTAATATTTACACCATTCTCAAAACAACTAATATCAAGTCTTTGAATTTATAACATAATAAAATACGATACAATTGAACCATATAGAAACAAATGAATGAGTCAGAGTTTATACCTCAATCACGTAATTCCAACCATCAATTACAATTTATTTTCTTTGTTCATTTGACAAACGACTTTTCGTCTTAACACTCCTATGTTAAGTTCTATTAATTCGAATGACTAACTCATTGTTAATATTCCTTGTTGTAAAAAAAGTAAATTTAGAGGTTAATTATAATTAATTACATTTCAATTAGTAACTCATTTTTATCCTAAAAAATAAAGATAATTAAGTAGCTAGTTTAGAGTTTAATTATAATTAAATAGATTTAAAAGCTTAATATCAACGAAAAATTGGTTTGAAAAAATTTCATCATTGTTGTCCAATTTGTATGTAACCAGTGTAGTGTAATGGTTTTTGTATCTAGGGCTTGGCTAAGTGATTAGACATGTTAGGGGGACAACAAAGCAGTTTAGTGTTACAGCAGTTTAGTTTTGTTCGGTGGTTTTCTTCTTTGTGGGCTTGACGTGGACAACAAAGTTCAGATCTGAGCTCCTTTCGTCTAGCTTTCATGACGAATGAGGGATGGAAAAGGGTGGATCTGTCGAAGGAGGAAGAAGAGGGTTTCGCTCTCGAAGAAACAGAGGTCACCGGAGATGATGCGTTTAAGAACTCTTTGGTGGGTAAGCTCTGGATTGTTAACCCTTTCAACACAAGGGTGTTCAAACAAGTGATTGTTCAATCTTGGAGGCTGAAGAACCCTGTTGAGGTACAAGATCTGAACAAAAACCTCTTTTTGTTTAGGTTTTCATCTAAAAGGGATGTGGATAGTGTTATGAAGTCAGGACCATGGAGCTTTGATAGAAATTTGTTAGTGCTCAAGAAAATCTCAGGCGAAGAACAACCATCTGAGATGGAAATGAACACGACAGAGTTCTGGACCAGAGTCTATGATCTTCCTTTGAAGCTCAGAACAGACGCAACATCAAAGAAGTTAGGGGATACGATTGGAAAATTTGTTGAGGTGGATCCGAAGGATGTTAACCGTTTGGGTAAGTTTCTTAGAGTCAAAGCTGAAATTGATTTGAAGAAACCACTCAAAAGGGGTACTGTTATCAAGTATCAGGGGAAGAGCTTGCGTGTTTTCTTCAAGTACGAGAGGCTGCCAAATTTCTGTTATATTTGTGGCAGGGTGGGGCATCAGATTAAAGACTGCGATGAAAGGGAAGGGCACGAGGATGTGGATTTTGATGACATTGAAGAGAAAGATCTTCCTTTTGGTCTTTGGATGAGGGCGTCACCTTTGCCAAGAATTACGGGAGAAATAAAAACAGAGCAGAGTTCAAGCTCTTGCACTCGCAGTTTGTTTTCCGATTCCAGCAATAGTAGAGGAACTCCAATCCGTAGTGGGGAGAGGGAGGTGGAAGTGGAACAGTTACAAGTACAAGGCAAGGAGATGGAGCGGGCAGAGTTAGAAAAGACACAACATGAGGTGGAAAGTGTGGCGGAGTCTCTTGGTAATGTGGTGCTATCAAAAGACAAAGCCCCAACTTTTGATTTGGGATCTCACACAAAACCAATGGCAAAGACGGGACCTAAAAAAGGCCGGACTTGAATTCGCAAACAAAATCCAAGGAAAGGGAAGAAACAACAAGAGGCTCTAGTGGCGGAGTTAGGGAAGCGACATTTGGTGGATGTGAATATCACAGAGGTGGACCCTATGGAGCTTTGTGTGGGTGAGAAAAAAAAGAGGAACAAGGGGGATGAAAACAGTTCACAAAATCAAGAGGTGGTGTTGGATGACCAACACCGCCTAATCCAATGAAAATACTCAGTTGGAACTGCAGGGGGCTGGGGAACCCTCGGGCAGTTCGAGCCTTGTTAAGGCTCATTCGTTTGGAAAATCCCCACTTAGTTTTCCTGATGGAGACTAAGTTAAAAGCTGGCGATATGGAAAGAATTAAACATAAATGTAATTTTAATTCTGGTGTTTTTGTAGATTGCATTGGCACCGGCAGGGAAAGATCAGGAGGTCTAGCTTTGTTTTGGCTTGACCAAGTTGATGTCTCTATTGTCTCTTTTTCTCTAAATCATATTATGGGTTCCTCTGAAGATGGTGAAGATGGGATGAGGTGGTTCTTTTCTGGTATCTATGGTTTTCCGTTGGAGGCAGACAAGTGGAGGACTTGGGATTTAATTCGCCAACTTTCCCCTCCTTCAGATAGCAAGTGGGTGATTTTTGGTGATTTGAATGATACTGTTTCTACGGAAGAAAAAATTGGAGGTAATCCTAGAACTTCATCTCAACTGTCTCTAGGTAGAAATGTGTTGCAAGACTTTGGTTTGTCTGATATGGGGTTTGAAGGTTACCCATTTACTTGGTCTAATGGGAGAAGTGATGATGAGAACATCCAATGCCGGTTGGATAGAGCACTCGGGAATGAAGCCTT
Source organism: Medicago truncatula (assembly GCF_003473485.1). NCBI lineage: Eukaryota > Viridiplantae > Streptophyta > Magnoliopsida > Fabales > Fabaceae > Medicago > Medicago truncatula. The sequence continues at coordinate 30,554,323 of NC_053047.1, forward strand.
TTTGAACCGTTTTGCACCCTTCAGAGTCACGCATTTGCCTCGGTACGGATCAGATCATGCTGCCGTTAGGGTCCAATTGGATATTAACGAGGAACCAAACAATAGACGCAGACCTCACTTGTTTCGTTTTGAAGACTGTTGGGCCAAGGATCCGAGATGCGAAGAGCTCATCAGAAGCAAATGGTCTTATTCTTCATCGATGTGGGAAAATAAGGTCATATCTATGCAGGAACTAGATGCAAATTTCAAAGAGTATAGGGTGAGAGAAGTTATAAAAGATCTCATTCAGCATGAGAATCTCCTTAAGGATACCTCTTTGTGGTCAGGGAGCTCAGAGGACAATAGAAGATACAAAGAACTAAATAGCAGGTATGGGGAACTTCTTCAAATCCAAGAATCTTTATGGCGTCAACGGAGTAGAGCAGTTTGGTTGAAAGAGGGGGATCGTAATACAAAGTTTTTCCATGCTAAAGCCAATCAAAGAAGGAAGGTTAACGAAATCTTGAGTATCCGAGATGATCAAGGGGTGTGGTGGAAAGGGGAAGAAAGAGTAGAGAGCCTGCTTGTGAATTATTTCTCCGAGCTTTTTGTTTCTTCAGACCCTATAAATTTAGAGCAGACTTGTGAAGTGGTTAAAGATAGACTCTCAGAAGAACATAAGATTTGGTGCAGTGACATGTTTACAAGCGAAGAAGTTGAAGCTGCGATCAAACAAATGCATCCACTTAAAGCACCAGGTCCTGATGGTTTACCGGCACTCTTTTATCAAAAGTATTGGCACATTGTTCGTGGTGATGTCCAGAAGCTGGTTTTGGGCATACTTAATGATGATCTCTCACCCGAGCCAATCAACAAGACTTTCATTGTTCTAATTCCCAAAGGAAAAACCCCAAAGACGCCGAAAGACTATCGTCCAATCAGTTTGTGCAATGTGGTAATGAAGATAGTCACCAAGACAATAGCAAATCGCATTAAGGTGATTCTCCCAAAGATTATTGATGAAGAGCAAAGTGGTTTTGTCCAAGGCCGCTTGATAACTGATAACGGGTTGATTGCTATGGAGTGTTTTCATTGGTTAAAGAAAAAGAGGAAAGGGAAAAAGGGTATGATGGGGCTGAAATTAGACATGTCAAAAGCGTACGATAGGATAGAATGGCCTTTCGTCCATATGGTCATCTCATCCATGGGATTTCCGGCAAAGTTGTGTACAACCATCATGAAGTGTATCTCAACAGTATCGTACCAAATCCTAATCAACGGCAAGCCTAGTAGGTCTTTTACCCCGGAGCGAGGCCTTCGTCAAGGTGACCCAATATCTCCTTATTTATTCATTTTATGCGCTAACGTGTTTTCTGGTCTTCTTCACAAAGCGGTTAACGGGAAACAAATTCATGGGCTGAAAGTTGCTAGAAGCGCGCCTCATATATCGCATCTCCAATTTGCAGATGATAGCCTCCTTTTTGCCCGAGCTAGTCAAGGGGAAGCAACATCCATTTTGAATATTCTTGACATCTATCAAAAGTCTTCTGGTCAAGTTGTGAACATGGACAAATCTGAAGCCACCTTTAGTCGAAATGTGCTTGAAGCCGAGAGGCATATAATCAGTAACATGATGGGAGCAAAGACTGTGGACTCTCAGAATAGATACCTTGGTCTTCCTGTTGTTTTCGGGAGGTCAAAAAAGGTTATCTTCTCCTTCGTGAAGGACCGTGTTTGGAAGAAATTGAAGGGATGGAAAGAGAAGTGCTTATCTAGAGCGGGAAAGGAGGTTTTAATTAAAGCAGTGGCCCAAGCTATTCCGAACTATGTTATGAGTTGTTTCAAAATTCCGGACGGATGCTGCAAGGACATTGAGAATTTGATAGCCCGGTTCTAGTGGGGCTCGGGGGAAGGGACAAAAAAGATGCATTGGTTGAGTTGGGAGAAGATGTCAGTTTCTAAGTCCAAAGGTGGAATGGGATTTAGAGGTTTTTGCGAGTTCAACAAAGCCCTTCTCGGTAAACAATGTTGGCGTCTGTTAACTGATGAGAATTCTCTAATGGGGAAGATTTTTAAGAGCAGGTATTACCCTAGGGGGTCTCTTCTGGATGCTACTTCGGGTTTTCAGCCCAGCTACGCATGGAGAAGTATCTTGTCATCCAGATCTCTCGTTCAACAAGGCATGCGGTGGAGGGTGGGGAATGGGCAGAAGATCAAAATTTGGGGAGATAACTGGCTACCAAATCAAGCTGGTTTCAAAGTTTGCAGCCCAGTCTCTATTTTGGGGGCTGATACGTTAGTAAGTGAGTTAATAGATGTGGACTTAAAGCAGTGGAAGCCGGTTTTGATCAATCAGATTTTCAATAGTTTCGAAGCGCAACAGATTCTTAGCATTTCTCTCCCTTGGAGCCTTCCGGATGATAAACAACTTTGGCATAGTGAAAAAGATGGTATGTTCTCGGTCCGCTCAGCTTATCATATGCAAACAACTCAAAGAATTCTTCATCAACCTGAAGCATCCTCTTCCCAAGGTAATTTATGGCGTAAGATATGGAAGGCTCCCGTTCCCAACAAAGTTCGCAATTTTCTTTGGCGCCTTTCAAAGAGGATTTTACCAACTAGATGCAATCTTCTCAAGAGACGGTTGGAGGTTGATACAGTGTGCCCTTTGTGTTTCGAAGAGAGGGAGGAGGATTCCCACATCTTCATGCATTGCCCTCTAGTCTTGCAGGTTTGGTTTGTTTCCCCTCTAGGCATTCGTGTTCCGTTGATAGATGATATAAACAAATGGTTACATGATTGGCTTTCTTGTTCTGATGTCACTGGTGTTCAACTGTTTTGCATCACCTTGTGGAAAATCTGGTTTTTTAGAAACAAAAAAGTCTTCGAAAATGCTGTTTTTGATCCGCTGATTGTGGCGCATGATGCACATGAGTGTGTGCAAGAATTAAGTGGCCTGAGCAGGCGGTCAACTGTGCCTGTTGCTGTTGACAGCAGGGCAGAGTGGGTTCCTCCCCCCGTAGAGTGGATGAAGGCTAATATTGATGCCGGTATATCCCAAGATGGCACATTTGTTTGGGGACTCGTGATCAGAAACGCATCAGCTGAAGTGGTGTATGCAGCAACACAAAAGACTACTTTGAGTGGGGATGCCGTAACAGCAGAAGTTTTGGGACTGAGATGGTGTATTCAAGAAGCAAAAGCCTTGGCTCTTGAGAAGGTAATTTTTGAAATGGATGCAAAGCTGGTGGTGGACTGTGTGAATGGTTTGCATAGCATAGCTGCTATTGATCATTTTATTTTAGATTGTAAGAACCTGTTATCTTTAGTAGAATGTAGTTCTGTTAGTTTTGTGAACCGTAATTGTAATTCAGCAGCTCATGTCTTGGCACAGGCTGCAAAACATTGTGGTAACCGTTCATGGGTGGGGAATGCCCTATATGCCTTGGACTGGCCATCTTTTTTATCTGCTATTTGCTTATAATATTAGCATTTGAAGTTCAAAAAAAAAAAAAAAAATGTTACCCATGTCTACCATAAATAGCCAACACACGTGTGGTGTAAAGAGAAGAAAATTGGTTCTCTTAGTGGAAGTTGTCCCATCAAAAAATGGAAGGGTTTAGGGTGTGAAATTTCGCCCACCACCATTCCTAACGTTACATAACATCACGTGTACCAAAGTCTACCCAGAACCGTTTGATCATGATCTCTAACTGTAGCAAATTGGAAAACATAGACTCTTGTAATTAAATATACTTATCACAATGAGGGTTTTGTATATTTTGGTAAAGAGCAATGATGAAAAACTCTTATTAACATTGTAGTAGACATGGTTGCATTTAATTGATGTAACCCACCTTCAATTTCGATTTAACAAAAAAATAATTTCCAAATATTTTTAATTACTATTAAAGTGGATCATTAAGATTAAAAAAATTAAAATAGAGACTATCAAAGTTGAGGAGACCACTAATGTGGTTGTATTGTGCTGGTAGTATAAATACCATGATGCAGATTGTTTACTCACACAACAACTTCTATCTTTCAACTCTAAAAAATTTCTAAATACAAACACTAGCTTTCAAAAACAATCAGCAGTACCCCATGGACTTCATTGCTCAACTTGAAGAGGATGAGAGGTATATCTAAATCGTTTAGACTCTTAATTATTTTTTTTTGTTGATTAAATTTTGTCAACATCATCTACATACATAATGAAAGTGTTAACATTTTGTGTTAAATAATAATCTTTGAAGCCGGAGACAAGAGGAGGCACTAAATTATGCGTTTTGTGTTGCTTCTTTCATGGGACCAGCAATACAACCAGTTCCTGCACCACCTGTAAGAAATACTGTATATGCAATTTTATCTGTGTATGTTTACATGCAATGGATGACTTTATCATGGTAAAAATATTAATGTCATAACACATGTCTACCAGGTTGCTTCCCAAACTACGGTTGACGACAGGACCATACCACCCCCAACACAAATTTCATCACACGAAGCCTTGCTAACTCAAGTAACAGTCGAACTTAAGGTATAAAAATGAATTTTAGCTACTGATTAAATGAACCTTCAAACCCTAAAATATTTTATACTTTTCACTATGTACAAGTTGTAGGGTAAAAATAAGTGTCATAGAGATTATATCATTTTTTTACAACTATGGATTAATGAATATAAGTAAAAATTACTTTTTTTTCAAGGGCATATCCACTCAGATTGGAGAAATGGGATCTACCAATAAGAAAATGTTGGGATGGTCAGACTTGAGCTGAACTCACCAACCGAAAACAAAGGATATCACTTTGAAGTCCAGGAGAGAAACAACTCAAAGGCTGGAACCTCACCAAACCTAACGGGTATCTCCACTGTCATATTGTTTGATGATGACAAAGTTGACCCCATTACCAATATTCAGTTTGGAACCATGAACTACAATGAATTTAAGAAAAGGAATCACTCTCCAAACAAGAAGGGTAAGGAACAAATGGTGTATGATTGGGACGAGGTTGATCCTGAAAACCATGCTAACATTAGCAACTTCAAAAGATCTTATCATCAGGTAACTCATATACTAGAAGTTTATTCAATAATAACAGAAATAAATAGCCATATGAAATTTTCTGTATTGTATGTTGTGGTATCTAACCTCATTGATGCATGGTTTGCAGATGACCATCAATGATGATGTCCCTGCAGCCAAAAAACTGTCTTTTACTCCACCACCAGGCAATATGTCTTACAAAAGACAAATGAGCACCACTTTGGATTTTCAGGGAGGTACCAGATATGGTTTACCATCTCCTCAACTAACATTGGCAACATCTCCCATGCAGTCAAAACCAGCATCCTCAAAACCAAGGCGTTACAAATTTAAGACAAACAAATCAGTACTTCCAAAGGTGAACTTTTCAATATTTATGTTGATGATCATGTACATTAAAGTAATTTGAAACTGTTATGATTTTTTGCAAGGTTTATTTATTTCGTTTTCATTGTATATTGTAGTATGTGGATTGCACATTTAGACCAACCGAAGCCATGAGGCTATGTGGAGCAGAAGCCATAATGTGTGCTTACATATTTAGGGATGAATGCAATATATTGTAAGTAGAATGTGAACATACATGCATTAGTGAGTAACTATATGATTTTAATTAATGGGGGTTGGTATCATTATTATAAATAAGCTTTATATTTTTATTCAAATGTGCTTACATTATTTCAATATGATTTTTTTTCGTAGTTCAAGTGATAAACCACATAATTGTGTAAAATATATTAACATATTAAGTATATTTTATTACATTTTGTATTATTAATTAGATACTCATCTATTTTTTATTTTTCTATATAGATATTTATATAGATAAGAAAGTAGGAAAAAAGAATCCAAAGATATGTGTACTTATATGTTTATGTGAAGGGCATCAAATACCATTTCTCTACACATCACCAACGTACACACAGACATGGGCATAATCGTCCTTTTATTTTCTTTTTTTAGAGCAAAACAACAGATTGGCCCAAATAAATTCAACACTGCTGGAACAAAAGGGTAGGAGTCGTGAATCATCAATCAAAAGGAAGACAAAAGGAATTTTTCATCTACCATCAAGTGGCTGCACATTAAGATGTCTCCTTACAAGTAGCTAAACTACATCACATGAGCAGAGAAAAGGAACAGAGGCGGAGCAATGAAGAAGAGCAAAAAAAAGTTGTTTTGTTTTATACGGTAAGGAGAGACAAAGGGCGGTGATAATCCTTAGTGATTAAGTGAATGCTTACCTTTTTGAAACAAACAATTTGGTTGTACTGACACATGAGATAAAAAGAAGAAAAAGGATTTTTACGGTGATGGTAAGAAGAAAACCTGATTGTGAAGTAATTTTGGGGGCGGTGAAATTGAATTCAAGAGGTCTTTATAAAGCATTGCAAATCAACAAGAGAGGGAGACTTCAGACATTACACAGACACTACATGCAACAAAGAGAAGAGCTTTGGGGATAGAAATTGAAGATTCAAGTCTTGGAGCAAGAATTTTTTCTTTCTTTTAGGTTATTTCTTGTTCTTAATTTCATGAATTCTATCTCTATTTTAGTGTTGTTTTTGATCATGGATAGCTGAATATTTCTCTAGGGTCTTAGGTGAATCTTGTATGTTGAGATACCTTGTCATGTTCTAGTTTATTAATTATAATTTCTATTTCTATTCCAATCAAATTTGTTGTATTGATTTAATCACATGATTAGGAATGATCAAACCTTTGCATGTTAACAATCAGTTAATTGATCAGCGATCGTACTGCAATTAATTGGTGGACCTATAGAACAATTGAGATTAGAATTATTGCATGATCAAATCTTAATTGTAGTCTTCCAATCATTCAACCTTTTCACGCTTCATGCTTTTCTTGGTTTCAACTCTTTGAATGACCAAACAAAGTGTTAACTTAGGAGAAAGAATATTAATCACGAATGACCAAACAAATTAATAGTTTTAGTAAAGGGATTGGTGATTGAATAAAAATAGGAATTTGATTAGAACTAGACATTAGGGAATCGAAACTTGCAAGTGAAACCGCGACCCTAGACCTCTCTTTATTGATTACATCTTCGCATTTTTATCCTTCTTCGTCATTACTTTTTCTTTAGTTACCGAAACCATTCTATTACTTGTTCGTCTAAATAATAAATTAATCTTAATTAGTTTGGTACTTGTTAATTAATCCTTGTGGATACGATAATCTTTTATACTACTTCTGCGATAGAGTACACTTGCTCTAAGTGTGTTTTTAGCGCAACATCAAGTGATGATATGGTCTTTGCTACGGGACAAGTCATTGGTATTCGGAGTGATTTCCAGTGCTTGGTGCCTAAGTCATGTGTTGGAAGCTCAGTACTGTTATACACATCCTATATATAATATGGCTTTAAATTTAGATGCAAACCAACTATTACATAAGTATATACTAACTCACTAAATTATAACTATACTGCCTTTGTATTACTACAGAAAGTATCAACAAATTAAGAAAGTGGTAAGTATTATTACCAAATATAACATTTTTTATGCGTGCTATTCCTTGATGACCTTCGACCATTTTGTTTTAGGCTGGCGTGATTTCTTAAATGATGTTGAGTATTTATCATTCGGACGTGCCTTTTTGTGCTTTCCCGGATTTTGAAGACTGGAACATTGAAGAGACTCGTGGTGTGCCCAATTGCGGGACTAGGTAAATCCTTATCAGATCTACGTTGATTGAACATCCATGGTTACATAAATTAGTTATGACCTACCTAAACTTAGTAACTAATAGCAATGGTCTCGACTAAAATGCAGCGAAAACATTGGCATTTAGGTGATAGAGTGGCTGAATATGCAGGGAAGCTTCAACAATCAGATAGTGGGAGTGGTAAGTTGTGTACATCATGAGTCTTGATAAGCAATATATAATATACATTATGTTGGTAGCAAGGTAGACTAATTGTTTGTTGTTTCTATTCAAAAAAAAGATGATTGATGAACATGTGAGGATGAGAATTGCGCTTCGTCTTTTGCTTGATCCCCACAATGAGTAGAAGGAGAGCATTCAGTCAAATGCAAGGAAACATTGGAACAATTTAATGGCTAAGCGTGCTTACGAGACAAGGAAGTGAAGTGCCCTTGTATGTGTTGGTTAGGAGGTGTCGTTTGGAAAAAAAGGGGCGTATTTATTTTGTTTTTCTAAGATTGTGTACTATTATGTCATTGTTTAGCATTATTTCTTTATTGCTGGATAACTGTAGTGGCTTTGTTGCTGGAAAAACTACGTTTATGGGTTTTATTTTGTGGTTTGATTAGGTGTGGGTTATAGGCTTATGGTTCTTTAGAATTTGGCTTCCTTATGTTTTTTAATGGTTTATGTATGGGCTTCTGATGTTGTCTGTTTATATGCAGACCTCACATGTTGCTTGTCTTCATCGCATACCTAATAGGCCATGTTGGTGTATATAGTTATTTGTATTACTCTCTATGTACCCCTAAATGTTATTGTCGTAAGGATTAATGTTTAATGTGTTAATTGATGATGTTTTAATATCCACCAGCAAATGCATAATACAATACCTAATGCGACATTACCTTACACATAAACAATTTATTCATATACAAAATATCACAACATTTTTTATATTTAAACAGATAAACCTCTAGTTTATTAAATTTGACTATAAATTTTAATATCGATTATACACTTAAATCAAGAAACATATTTGCAAATCAATATTTGACTAATAGGGATGTTCAGCATGGAATACTCAATAGCATCACATAAGGGTTCTTCTGCAGTTTAGTTCAATTTAGCATGCAATATATCCTATATGCGTAATAAGGTTACTTGACCATGAGAAGGAACCAAGTATTACAATATTTAGTGACACCGTCAATTCCCAGATAGTAACACTAACATTGGTCTAACACAGGCAACAAAGCTATCGCAAAAGCATAATACAATCGTTGAACCATGCGAAATAATGCAAAACAACGAAATCATGTGACTCCTTCAATTCCCAGGCACTTAAACACATTCATCTAACACAAACAACTAATCTATCCTAACTGCATAATACAACCACTGGATTATCAGAAACCATGTTATGTGACAATGTCCACAGACAGTGACACACACATTGGTATAACACATATATTGTTAGACCACAAGAACATCAAATGGTAGTCCACAAACATCTCATTTGTTACGTTACAGCATCAATCAAAAAATATTCCAAACGAAAATGCTATACTCATGTAAGCAGCAATACATCAAAATATTCCACATAAGGTTCACACAATTCATATTATTACAAACTTGTCTCAATAGAAACTAGTAGTAGCAACAACATTAGTGTGCATTAGGCAATATTATTACACTTACGGGATACTCATAAAAGCCCCTGAATTCATAAAACATACATAGTAGCGCACATTACAAAAACACAAATTATACTTAACACATGAAATTAACCACATCAACCCTTGCACAACACATTCCAGAAACGACTCTTACTCATACTAACAATGCATTCAGTCTTGTGTGCCAATATCCTACAACGAAAGACACTGGAGTTGTTTAATGTATGCCCCAATGTCAAAGTTTGAGCAAAATTAACAACATAGTAAAGAAATAATATAAATAGAAATCTACGAATTAGATACATACCGTCTGACTGTTGTAGTTGTAGTTCACATCTTCTTCGGTCTCTTCTTCACTGTTGATTGGGGAAAGGGTATGACCACCAATATTTAAAGTGAGATGTGGACAACATCGCTTATTATGGCCCGCTACACCACAAAGACTGCAAGTTTGCGTCCGTTTGCGCCTGCCTGTTGAAATTGAACCACAACCTTTTGTTCTAACAATATCGGGATCAAGGACTTCATTATCCTCATTCTCAGGTTGTAAAACTGGAGACATTTATGTTGTGTCAACTTTGTTCTTTATTTTCAATCTCCGGAGTTCTGCACCCAAACTTTCAACAAAATGCTGATACTCGTCAAGATCTTCATAAACCAAACCGGCAACAACTTTGCACATCTTGACTATACCGGAATATCTGGCAGCAGACTGTGAATCCCAGTACAGAGAACCACTACAATATTTGTCCCGAATTAAATCTTTTGCAAATTTCGACCACTTAGGCAAAACCAACTACTTGGAAGCTCGTCAAAATCAAGATACAACATCACAACTATGATATGACAACATGGAAATCCAAGTGACTCCATTCGCAAACAACATTTGAGGTCAACCGATTCTTCGCAAATGGTAACGTGCCATTCGCTTCCATCACCATGGTATTTTGAAACTTTAAAAATGCACCTTGTAGCCATTTCTTGACATTCAGTTATTCTTATAAGAAGTGCCTTCTTTAGAACTGACCTAAACATGAAAAATATCTCCTTCGTAAATAGCTTTGCTGCTGATCTCTCTATAGACTGTAGACCGGTTTGCAAAACTAGTTGACCATAGTTGGAATGGAAATCAGATTCAATTTTCCTAAACCGAAAATAGGTAAGACACCTATGGAATTGTTGAACAAAGTCAGCCATGCTAATACGAGAATGCACAAAATGTCCCATGTGGCTATGGAGCGCCTCACAACGAGAGGTCGTTCGGATACCCGGCGAAGAAACACCCCCTAATGTGAGTGGTTCCCCACATTTTCTTTTTTTTTTCATACATCTCATTGATCCAACTGTTGTCTTGTAAACCAAACTTTTCAACCATCTCAACCCATAACTCTTCAAACGCACTGATCTCAAGGTCACCCAACATGCATTTTTTCAGATAAGACATTACTACTGGAATTTCAATATTGGACGATGCATTCTGCAACAAATGTCACGCACACAGTCGGTGATAAGCGTTGGGGAATACTTTCTTGATAGCATTTCTCATTGCAAGGTCTCCATCAGTGATTACAGATAACAGATGCTTCCCTTTCATTGCACTTAAGAACTGTTCCAACAACCACACGTACGTCTCTTTGGTCTCCCGTGTTACGATACCAGCACCAAAAACAATCATATGATTATGGTGGTTAACACTTGAAAAAATAACAAACGGACAATTATACTTGTTTTTTCGATACGTTACATCAAAGGCAATGACATCTCCAAATATCTCATAGTTCATTTGACTTTCCCCATCGCTCCAAAACAATCTCTCAAGCCTTTTATCCTTATCAAGGGTGTGTGTCACAAACATAAGTGGGTCTTTCAAGCTCAGATCTTTAAGATACTTCACCGCATCACTTACATCAAAATAAAGTTGTTTACGTTGCTTACCAACTTGGTTATACAAATCCTTTTTTACGAATCCAACTTTGTGAAAACCACTGCATTCATTGGCCATAGTAACATAGAACTGATATGGTCTTATCCCTGATTTCCTGTTGAAGCAATGTTTACATGTACTCTAAATTTTGCATTACATCCATATCTTGTTTCATAAGGAAGTGCTACCACTAATGACACTTGTTAAAAAAAACTAAAGAGAAAAATTTACTTAAAAACAATGCATTGAATTTTTTTTTACACATTGGAAACTATCTTTCTTTAAGTAAAACTTATAAATTATTGACCGGCGGAGTAGTTGATCACAACATTTTTTGTTTATGGAAAATATTAAGGATTGCCCTCAAGACATTGGTTAAGAGAACAAATTTATAAATGATGTATTGGGAAATAGTGAAAAGTGATTGATTTAACATTTTAAAAGTTTAAAGATTGTTGAATTCAATGTAAATTTACTATTTTTAGGTTCCGTCGAAAGAGCTTACTGTTTGCTGCTTTGTTAAGGGAGCTGACACTTGGATTTGTTACCGTGTTAACGGTCGATTCATTCACCATGTTTGCTTGCACATTTTCACTCTTCATATTTTTTTTAACTTGGTTTCGCACCCATATGCGGATTCGCTAGGCAGCGTCTATGATTAGTGAATTTGTGTTAGAATAGATTAGGGTGGGTCCGCTTGGTTTGTTTTAACACGATGTTTCCCGTTTGGGTTAATACTGGGTCATGTTTAATGTCCCTCAATCTTTGTATCTCGTTCTTTTTATTTTATATTATTTACTTTTGCTCAAGAAAAAAAAACTAGTGTCCTAAGGCACTGGTTAACATAACCCTTTGTTTATTTATCTGTCTACATACGGTGTGTTGTGCATTTTAATAACCTGCTATTATTTTGATTCAAGTTTATATAATGTAGCCAAGAATATTAACCAATTATGTCAAGGTCTTGTTAATGAGTGTTTTGGAACCACTTTTTAAGAATATCTAATTAAATAATTATTTTTATAAAATGTCAAATGTTTCAATTTTTATTGTATAATAGTACATAAAGGGTGTTCAAAGATTGTCCTCGTTAGTATTTTTAACACAAGACTACATGACTATATCATTAATGTTCGATATTATTTGTAGACATTTTGCCGTTGTATGCTATTAACTTGGGTGCTGTGAGTTTGTTCGCATATTCACCGTTTACGTTTTTAGCGATGTTTGTATCTGATGTACTCTATCGATTTGAATGAATGAATATCGTGTTGTTTTTATCAAAAAAAAATCATTAATGTTCGAATTTGGATCATTTCTCTTGTAATCCCTAAAATATAAAGTTCTATACCCCATTGACCAAAGTCCAAAGCATAAGAATTAGAAAAGTTACACTAAGGACAATATGTAATTAATTAGTATCTCTCTGAAAAATCCATCGACCCTAATGAGTGATCACTTTTTGGCATAAGGCTACTCAGGAATAGCCTGCACAATATTCTTCATCCTTGTAATGACTTCAGCTTCAGAATTGTGATATATAATTGTTGTTTTATCAAGTTATTGAGTTCTAAAAATTTGAAAAATCAACATGAAACCTCAACTAACTCTAGTGGTAGCCATGGTTTACAGTATTACATCCATCTTACTTCAAAATAATTTTATTTTACATCCATCTTGTCTTATCTTAAGGCAATTGTGCCTGAAAGCAAACATAAAGGACAAATCAAATTATATATCAGCTTACTTATATAAAGATGGTAAACCATCCATAAACTTTAATGAATAAAAGCTATTTAAAAACTATAAACCATCCATAAATAAATATTTGTTTTGCTTCAAAATTAATTAGTAATCTCTATGTAGAGCACACATGGAATTTGATGAAAAATAGAATTCCAAATATTTAAACCTGCGTATTTTACTACTAAAATTCTCCCCAAAATGGAGAGTTGCTGCGATAAGATTTGTTACTCTCTCCGTCTCATAATTATTGTCTCCGTATCATTTTTTGTTTTTTTCAAAATAATTGTTACTTTACAATATCAATGCAACATTTATTATTATTTTTTCCACCATTATATCCTTATTTATTGAATTTCATCCAACTTAACTACTTCACTATGTGTTTTTTATCTTATACTAATTGTTAATGAGTCACGCTAACATGTGATATAAATGTACTCCCTTCCTTTGTTTCAAATTAGATGTCAGTTTTTACATTTTTTTTTCGTTTTAAAGTTTATTGTCCCTTTTACGATATCAATAAAATAATTTTTTTCACTAACATACTCTTATTTATTGCATTTCAATCATTTTTAAGTACTCCACTAACTATAATTAATAATGTGTTTTAGTAAATAACACATAATAATATGAAACAGAGAGAATATATGTGAAAGATTGCATATAGTGTAAAGTACTCATTGAGGTAAATTAATTTTCAACTTTTATGTTAAATAAATAAATTGACACAATAAAATCTTCACATTGAGGTACTTAACATTTACCTTAACGACACTGACACATATGTTAATATTTTTTTTATCTTTTTTAAAAGCCAAACCTTAACGACACCGACACATATATTAATATTTTTTTCATCTTTTTTAAAATCCAAACAAAGATAATTCATTAAAATGGCACAGCCAAAAAAAGAAAGATAATACATGAGTACTTATACAAAGACACACCCAATACTTGTGAAAACTGAAGTCACTACTAACTTCCTTGATACCATGCAGCACACCCAATTTGACTGGCCAAATCAGCATAACAGACCAATACAACAAAACAAACCAAATAACGTTATAAAAGACAAAGGAAAGCACCAACAGCTCTACAAATCCAAGATCAACTATCCCAAATACCCTATGAAACACATAAACTGACACGCCAACACCGCTAATAATTTGAAAAAATCACATAAGTCAATATATTTATATGTGCTGGTGTCGGATACGACACCAACAACACCGAAACACGGCTAATCTGAGAAGTGTCCGTGCTTCATAGCCAAAACCAAACACAATTGAGATAAAAGAATTATTAACGGAATGGCAAAATTACAGAAATGGTCCCATAACTTATTTTTAGGTAACGTTTTCGTCCTTTATCTTTTTTTTTTCCCATTTTCATCCTTTATCTTTTTAAAATGTTGCACAACAATCCTTTAAGTGGAATCTGTTAACTAGTCTGTTAAAAAAAAAATTTAACGTTATGTTCATCTTCTCCAATGTTCACACAAGCTTCTTCTCAATCACCCTTCAACCTGCAAGAACCCTAAAAAATCAAATCTCAAAATTCATGGCATCCTTACGCACACAAGGTTCACACACACAATCATTTTTCGGTTCCTTCATTTCTGGGGGACGCAACCTGTTCACGCGAGAATGTTTCTGTAAGATGCAACATGTTATTAGAACAGTGACGAAAATGGGTCCTAATAGAGGAAGGAAATTTTGGGGTTGTAGGAACTTTGTGGTGAGTATTCATACATATTATTACATACATACCTTGTTCTCTCTTGCTAATCCTTTTCAGATCTGTTATCACTAGTTAATTTTGCCTTAATTTTAATGGTTTTTTTTTCTTCATAAATTGTAGGCTAGTAACATTAATTCTGGATGCAAATGGAATTGGAATCAAGGACACTTAAGAATGTTATCCTGAAGATGCAAATGGACCACAACTCAACAAAAAGTTGGATGAAGATTTTGATTATCATCTTTTATTTGGTGTAACTTTTATGTTTAAGTTGATCAAATAAGGTTGTTCGATTGTTAAGAAATTATGTATTGAATGTACTCGATGAATGTACTCAACAATTATGTATTGATGTAGTCCGACTGAATGAGTTAGTGTCAACAAATTGGTGACTTGATCTCATTTGATTTTGCAAGAGTTTTTTTTTTTAATCGGCAAAATATTATTAGCCACTAGCCCTTGCGAGAAGCACTAACAAGCCATGGACGGATACGGACAGAACATAAGCAATTACAAATGGCCAAACCAAGACCAAAAAACAAAACCCAGCTGCCATAATAATTTCCTCTACCAATTTGTGTCAAATAATTGGTGTCATGTAGTTTCAATTAATAGGTTCATACGCAATAATATCAATTGGTATCAATAGTAATTAACTTTTGTTATAATAACTTCTCCCATAATAACATAATGCAACTTTTGTCATTGTTACAAAATCAGTCATAACTAATTAACTGCATAAATACATACTGCCACAAATTCTAACTTAAAGGCAGTACAAGCTGCTTACAAAACGACATAAGGTTTGAAAGTAATAAAATTCCAACATAAAGGCAGTACAAGAGCTGCATACAAAAAGACATTAGGTTCCAAAGTAAGACATCACAAAAGTTGCCCAAAAAATACATTAAACAAACTGTCATCAAATATCATGGCCTCCATATTTTCATCTTTTGTCTAGCAAAGTGAGTTGTTGTTGAATATCTTGAGCTTGCAGTAGGTTGAGAATTTGCACCAGATATATTTGTTACCATATTTGATGTTGCAGAGATACTACTAGTAACAGGCTGAGTACTTGCAGCAACATTAACTTTTCGAGGTCTTCCTCTAGGCTTTTTCTGAGATGTAGCAACAGTTTGGGTCTGTGTTGCATTCTGACCAACACCAGGCGCAGGTTGTGCAGTTTGGCTCTGATTAGGTGCGTTTTGAGTCTGATTTGTTACAGTTGGAATTGAGGGCCCTTTACAAGAAGTTTTGTTATGACCAGGTTGTTTGCATGTAGAACATCTAGCGGGCATTCCTTTTCTACTAACAAGTGAAGAATCTCTCGCTTTCTCATCACCATCTTTGTTCCTTTTCCTTTTCGGTCTTCCAGGAAGTTTCCTTAAAGGGGGTGGTAATATATCTGAATATGGAGTTGAAACCCACAGGTTCTTTCCATTTGGTGGATAAATGATAGGACGGTAACAAGCCTCATATTTCTCTACTCTGTAACAATCAGGAATCAAGTTTTCCGGATCTTGTTTGGCAAATATGCAGCTTGCTACTGCGTGACAACAAGGTATTCCAGTAAGCATCCATTTCCTGCAAGAACATTCTTTCTTTTCCAGACTTACTGTAAAGGACTCTCCTGTGTGATTGAGGGCATACACCCCATAGATATTCTCAGCCGAAAACCTTGTCAAACATAAGCATATATATATATACACTAGTTAAAAGTCTAAAACTGAACCATATTACGACATTTAGAAAAACTCATAACAGAAGGCAAGAAATCATGATATTATTATAGTAGAAAAACACTTAGCATTTAGACAAACCAAAAAGCAAAAGCACTTAGCAGAAACATACATTTAGAAAAACTGAACCATATTAGATACATATTCATTTACAAAGTTAGAATATGACAAAAGCATACCTGCATCCCCAATTCTTTGATAACTCACACTCTTTCTGCAGTTTTTTCTTTATGTTAGGCAAAACAGAGCCATCATATGCTTGTATCTTAGTTCTGTTTGTTGCCCACCTTTCCATAAAATAGCCTCTGATGTCTTCAAACATTGTAACAATTGGCTTTCCCCTGGGTCCAATTATTACACTATTGAAGGTTTCTGACATATTGTTGACTAATACATCACACTTTGAATTGAATGAAAATCTTGATTTCGACCAATGCTTTTGTGGAATCTTCAGCAAATATTTATAAGCTTCTTCACTAACCTTCCTTATTTCTTTCATCTCCCTCTCCCATGCTTGAAAATATGTAGCCTTGGCTGCCTTCCACATTAACTCCTTGAGTTTCTTACCCGGATGCTTTTTTCTAAAATTATTATACAAGTGTCTTACACAAAACCTTTGTTCAACATCAGGAAGAAGCGCCTCCATGGCAGGTAAAAGTCCCTTAAACCAAATAATCAATATGTATAATAAGTTATTCATATTATAGTCTATATGCATAATCAACTATGAATATTATAATCAATTAGAAATAATTATGATATTGAAACTAACCTTTTGTTGATCAGATATGAATGTGTACGAATTACATGCTTCTGGACCACCCAAATCGTCAACTAGCAGTTTAAGGAACCAATCCCATGAATCTTTTGTTTTACTTTCAACAACAGCCACAACAATTGGGAGCATTTGGTCATTTGGGTCTCTACCCACAGCAGCAAGTATTTGACCTCCATAATAACCTTTAAGAAAACAACCATCAAGGCCAATAATAGGCCTGCACACTTTGAAACTCTCTTTACAGCCATTAAGACACATGTATAGGCGTTGGAAACTTGGCAGCAAGGGTCTATCCACATAAATTTCCTCATTGTTCTCCCGTCTATCTTCTACCATTGTAGGTTGAATTTGCACCTTGACAGTACTTAGTGGATTAGATCTCATTAGTTCATGAGAGTAATCATACAATCTAAGATATTGTTCTCTAAATGATCCATCAACCAAATCAATTGCAACCCTACGAGCCCTATAAGCTTTCATCTTACTCACTCCAACATTCCACTTTTGATGTGCTTTGTTTGAAATAGATGTCAGTGTAATATTAGGAGTCTCCCTCACTGTTGACTCTAATCTTTTCCCCAGCCAACTTGATTTCATTAATGAGACTTTATAATCCTTGGGACAAGAATGTTTGTCATACAATTTCCTCAATTGCCATGTATCTTCATCGGGAAGTTTAGCACAATAAGCCATCCACTGACACGGGTCCTTGCATACAACCCTCACTCTTATTTTATCATTCTTGATCATCTTCACATCGATCCCATTATGAACAGCATAAGTTGCAATTGCAGCCTTAAATTCCTCTCTGTCTGAGAAAAGTGTACCCAAGACCCACTTGTAGTCGAGCATATTTTTTGGCATGACAAAACCTGAAAACTTCTTTTTAGTACTTTCCTCGTCACTATTCTCTCCCGATTCATCACTAACTAACTCTTCAGACACATACTCATCATCAGACAACCCTCTATGTGGCATCACAAGCTCTTGCCTTTTCGTTGTACCCCAATTGAAATCATCATCATCAATTAAAATATTTGGCTCTACACTTAGTTCCACGTTTAGATCTTTCTCAACTATGGTCTTCTTAGGTCTCCCTCTTTTCTTACCAGTTGGGGCCTTCTTTTTTTTTACTTGAATTTCCTTCATTTTCTGCCCCCTTCCTCTTTTTAGCACCTAACCTTTTCCTTCTTTCCTCATTATCCTCAATAGTTGGTGTTATTTCCCCAAGAACATCAACTTCTGTTTGTACATCACCAAAACCATCATTAATGAGCAGCTCATCATCCGAGTCTCCAAATCCCACATCCAAGGCACTATCATCAGAGTCTCCATCATGCATTTCAGGTTGGGCTTCACTATAGATAATATAGTTGGGCTGTGACACTGAATGTACTAGAAACAAATGCACTTTTCCATTACCCTTGGCCCAATCACTCATTTCATTAGCTCCAGTATCATCTGATAGGCACTTTTTAACACCACCAACCTCATACCACATGCTAATGTTATCCTTGTACCCCAATTTGCCAACATATTCTTCAATATCAAAAAAACACCAATAGTCAGTGTCACAAATCCAATTTGACACTTCACCTTCGTACACATTCTTTGATTGGTCGATAAAATAGCCACCATGATGAATATCAACGGATATTGTAGACATCTGAATAATGACAAAAACATAATCAATGGAAAACTATTAAACATATAGGTAGGGACCACAACAAATCACTACCAAAAAATAGGGACCACATATGCAACATGCATAAATAAATAACCAAAGCAACAGTAGAAACACATAAAAACATACAACATGACATAGATAGTAAACTAATCAAAATGTATTTTTTTTCAGCATGCTTTAGATAGAAACAGAACAAGAAATATAACAGAGTGGTTTGCTACAAAGAACAAGAAATATAGAGAGGGTTTTTAGCATGTTCATGAATCAAAGCAACATTAGAAACACATAATGATTCGGAAAAACAAATAAATTCATTAAATTGCAGATACATACCTTCAAATCGCAGAATCAAAATCAATTAGGGTTTCTAGGTTTTTGAAATTGCAACTTCAAATCGCAGAACTCTGTGCCGTTTCAAATCACAGAACTTTTCAAATCGAATAGTAGCATTTTCCTGGTTTTTCGAATCACATCATCAAGCTTAGTGTTCTAGGTTTTCATCTTCTATTTTCCTTCTTCTCAATCGCGTTTATGTTCTCTGTGTGTGAACGCGTTTCTGAAAATAACAAAGAAAAAGAGAGTAATTATAAAAGGGTAAAAAGGTAATTAGAATAGAGTTTTTTTTAACAGATGGTTAACAGAAGGGTAACGGTGAAACATTTTAAAAAGATAAAGGATGAAAATGGGAAATAAAAAAGATAGAGGACGAAAACGTTACCTAAAAATAAGTTATAGGACCATTTGTGTAATTTTGCCTAACGGAATTATTTTATTAGTTAATTTGAGGGATTATTTATTTTTTCTATGTAACATGATTTATACCCATGTTATATATAGGCTATTAATTCAAGTGACTATAAATATTGTATAATTTCTATTATATTACACATACTTTTAATTAAAAAAGTTTTTTTTTTGTTGAATAAAAGAATTGTGCTTTATTTACATAATTTTGGTGAGAGATATTACATTACATATATAATAGTTAAAAGCAAATCCATATACAGTAGAGTTTTTATTGATATATCTTTTAAGAAAAAACGCATATGAAATTAAAAATTATGACATAATTTTAATTGATGAAGGGTTCCTTAGTCTAACCGCTGGGACAAAGTACACAATTGTTATTTTTACGTAACATATTGTATATATAATATAACTCCGTACTTTAAAATGTGTATATTTACATATTAACAATGTTTTATTTAGGGTTTAGGTGGGCCGTGATCCACCCTAGCTCATGAGTGGCTCCGCCACCGTTACAAACCTTTACATGTGTCACATATCCTTGACAGCCATTGTATCTGCCGCCACCTCTACTGTAGTGTATTAGCCGCTTGATTGCTTTAACCTTGTAAGTATTAGAATTAAATATTAAAAACCGGTTTTATGATAATTTTTGTAACAACTTTCTTTAACATCTCACATTGTATTTATCCTTTTTCATTTCACTGCTTTGGTTTTTTTTTTTTTTTTTTTTGAAGAAGCTAAATTAGCCCACCTTAATTGGCACTAGGGAGAATCGAACTTGAGACATGGAGGAGGAGCACACTCCCAAGTCCCAAGCCAATACCACCAGGCCAACCCAACTGGGTTCACTGCTTTGGTTTTTTGTCGATCCTAATTACATTTCTTTGTATATTTTGGTTGTCCAATAAATTGTTTTAAAATTTGTAACAACTTTCTTTAATATACTCACATTGTATTTCTACTTTTTCTCTTTTCATTGTTTTGGTTTTTGTGTCAATCCTTACATTTCTTTGTATATTTTGGTTATCCAATAAATTATTTTAAAAAGTGGTTATTCAAATAACATTTGTCTTGTTCGAATAGCTCACACCTCACTTAGTAAATTTTCATTGTAGGCTATGTAGAGTCACTAGTCACATACTCTTACATATATTATTTTTAATATTGTTATTTTACAAAACATTCATTAAGTTTTTAAATCATGTTCTTGTGAGATCTAACAAATTTTTATCTAAAATTATATTTGTTTTCTCTATAAATCTGTCAACATTTTCTATTGCTTATTATTCATCTTTCTTGAAACTTCAATCATACGTATATATTTGGTTATCAATTTTAGTCTTTATTATTGTTAAAACAGTTTTAGGCTTCAATGTTAACAATGACAACAAATGTCTAACGGAAGTTCATGTGACATGTGACATCGTAAAAAAATTGACAATGTCGAAAAAATAGTTAAGTAATTAAGTTAATTAAATATTTAAAAAAATATATTAAGTCAATTAGATAGATATTTTAAAAATTCGTCAACGTCACTATAGTTAAAGTGGAGACTGAAATTGATAACAGAAAATGTGTACTTACAAGAGTTTGAAGATAATGTTTGTAAGGGCTAAAAATAAAGTTTATATGTTTATACGAACAAAATTATCTAATGCAACAATTAATTACTAGTGTGTGAACACGTACAATTGACGGGAAAAATTATTCTTTATCGTCGAAAGTTACATATTATTTAAAAACTGAAAGGAATATTAATTTAAAATATAGATATAGAGTATTCATATTAATGAGGGAAAAAATAATGAAAATAGGATAGAGGGAATGGAGCATGTATACTGTGAAGTATTGTTGCATTAGATATATTGATCTATTATAATGAACAATCACCGGTATTATGAAAAAAATGAGCATTACAACGCAACCACACTTCATGAACACTTAGATCAGACATGTAAAGGTTGCACCATGTTCTAAACAGTCCACATAACCTAAGTCAGTGGATAAACTTTTTAATTTGTCATGAACACTTCTCTGAAGTGAAATGTTATTATTGTTAGTTTTAGTTGATAATTCAAGTTAGTTTAGTATTAATCATAATTAGCTGATTGATTACACTTTGTTTTAGTTGTTTTGAAGTTTGTTACAAGTTGGTTACAAGCTTTAAGAAATAAGGGTTATAGCTGTTACTTACTTGTGCTTCAAGTAACATAGCACTAGTTTGTATATAAACCCATTCATTATACAGATTTCAGTAGCATCAATATACACTTTTACTTTCATCAATTCAGAATCTTTCTCTTCTCTCAATTTCTCTCTAATTCACAAATTCACGAAAATCCTAAAACTGAAAAACTGCTTCTGGTTTCTATTGCTTGTGTGACAAGCATTGATTTGTTGCGCTAACAAATTGGCATCAAGAGCCTTTGGTTTCGTTCTAAGGGGTTATCAATATCTTCAATCACGCAATTTGAAGGAAGAAATGCTTAAGGAAACACCACGAATGGTAGCAATAGTTTCAACACACATCTTCCAATTCTTGAAGCACGCAATTGGGAAAGATGGAGTGCAGTGATGAAGAATTTGTTTGGAGCACAAGATCTGTTGAAAATTGTGCAGAATGGTGTAGATGAATCATCTGCGAATGCCACTGAGGTGCAAAGGAACGCACACAAGGAATTTAAGAAGAAAGATTGCAAGGCTCTGTTCTTGATTCAACAAAGTCTTGATGAAGGAAACTTTGAAAGAATCTCAAAAATAGTTAGTTCAAAGGAAGCATGAGACATTCTTTCAAAGTATCATGAATGTGATGATAAAGTGAAATTGATTAAGCTTCAATCACTGAGAAGGAAATTTGAGATGATGTGGGGAGATGTAACGCCCACTTTCGTTTAATTAATTATTTAATCGAGTTTACGCCATTATATTATATTTTTATAATATATATGTGAGTTTTGTTGAATTTAGAAGATTTAAGTTGATTTGGAAGATTTGACGTGTTTTGATGATTTGATAAGATTATGAGACTTATTTTATTGTTAAATAAAATAAGATTTGAAAAGAAAATAAAAATATTTAGTTCAGGGCTGTTTTGATATTTTAGATAGTTTTGGGGGAGAAAGTGAGATAAGATAAGTAATTAAGAGGAGATATAAAAGAGATAGACCTAGTTTTAGAAAAAACATTGTTGTACGTACGTTTTTGGAGAAAAAAGGAGAAAACCAAGAGAATAGCAAGAGAGACCTTGGAGGGCTGCGATTTCTACACATTAAGGTAAGGGTGAGACTAATAATTCAATAATGTTAGTTGTTGTAATTCTGATGATTAATTGACAAAGTTATGATTGATTTAGAAAAGTTTTAGAATTAGGTCAAAACCCTAAAAATTGATGATCAAACGGTAAAATGGTGTTAGATTGATGTAGAAACCGTCCCACAACCTTAGAATATGTTTAGGATGAATTCTGAGATTGAAATTAGGCTTAGAACCTTGTTAGATCATGATTTTCGTGTAGAAAGTGCATCATGTCCGAGCCTAAATTCATCGCTCGCCATGGCGAGCTATGAATCTCGCCTCGCGAGTGATGAACTTCATCGCTCGCCACGCGAGCCCTTCCCTTTCACCTCACGAGTCCTTTTGGTACAGCTCGCCACGGCGAACAACCTTACTCGCCATAGCGAGCTAGGGCAGAGAGCATGTAAGATTTTGCAATTTCGACTTTTAAGTTGGACCTTGAGTGCCATTGAGTGCCTGAACATACCTAGTAATGATTAGGAATGAATGTAGGACAAGATTGAACCCAGAACAACATTAGTTGGGGAGTTGGCTTGAACTCGCCATGGCGAGTAGATACTCTCGCCTCGCGAGCACTTCCAGATTGGAGTGCATTGAGTGCTTGTGCGATCTGTGTCGCACGTTTTGATCAAGAGTGAACCCCTAAATGGTAATGAGACCTAATGATGACGTTTAATGCAATCTGTAAAGCCGTTTAAGATATGTTGATATTAATTGAGCATGAATTAATGTATTATACATTATGTAAGATATGAATGAAATATTATGATGCTATTGAATTGCAATTAGTATATTGATATCATCCGTTATTGTGACTTGACTATGTTGCTGTTGTTATTTAACTAAGTGCATAATGTCTATATATGATGAATAAGATGACGTTTAGCTCCAAATTATTGGATGCACATTGATATGATGATTACGGTGATTTGTTGATAAGAGTTCATGCATTAGCATTCATTGAGCTTAGTCCTCACCACGATAGGAGCTTTGTCCTCCGCACAATTAATAGGAGCTTTGTCCTCCGCACGTTTAAAGTATATTAATAGTTATGATGACGATTGGTACCACATGCATATAAGAAGTCTAAGAGCATTGTCGCATTGTCGTGTCTAAGATGCTATGTTGTTGATGATGATTGAATATGTGAATACGTGATAATTGTTTATCAAATATGCAAAGTTGTTTAAGATCGATTATGATGTTAATGTTAATTTATGATTCGAATTACATTGATTAATATTATTTTGTTATGAAATCTCACCCCTTGTGCTTGAAAATGTTGCCCTTCGTATGGGTAACTTGCAGGTGATCGTGCTTAGTGTGCAGTTTCCGTCGTGAGTGGCCTTGCCTTCACTGCGTCGTCTAGGTCGCTCTGATACGTAACGGGATGGGGTTGTCTGTTATGCATGCTTCATTCTCTTACGTGAAACATTTATGTTATTTTTATAATGTTGATTAACTTCTGAAATATTTTGATGGGGCCTGCGTGCCAGAACGTTTTATGGATTATGATATAATTTCCGCTGCAATGTTTAAGTTATCTGGTTAAATTATTATTTAACTGTTTTGGATTATGTTATATGTGATATCTCGTTGTTTATGATGCTTACTCTGATAAATGTTTTAAGAAATTTTTATATTGGGGTTACAGGAGATGATCAGAAGATTTCTGAATACATATCTAAACAAATAGTTGAAAAGATTATGAGGACTCTATCTTCAAGGTTTGATTTCATTGTGGTAGCAATTCAGGAATCAAAGGATGTGAAGACATTGAAGATTGAGGAATTGAAGAGTTCATTAGAAGCACATGAATTGATGGTAACTGAAAGAAACAGTGAAAAATCAACTCAACAAGCCCTACAAGTTCAAACTACCAAGAAGGATGATAATGATAGGAAGAACTTCAAGAAAGGGAAGAAAAACTCTAAGGGAGGAAACTGGTCTAAAGGCAAGAACAATGGATTTGAAAAAAGTGAATCTTCAAAGGAGGAAAATTCTAATCAAAGAAAGAAAATTGATAAGAAGAAAATTCAGTGTTTCAAATGTGAGAAATTCAGTGTTTCAAATGTGAGAAATTTGGACACTATGTGAGAAATTTGTGTGATATTTTCTCTTAAGACAACCCTTATATAGTCTATTCTATTAATGAGCTTAACCCTGAACCTTAGTGGACTTAACCCACTTCAACTCAATTCTAAAATGTTTCTACACACTCAACAGTAAATTACTAATAACAGTCACTTAATGGTAAAATTCTAACAACTAGTCACTACGATAGTAACTTAGCAAAAAGATCGGTTCTCACTAACCACTAAAAGTAATTCTCCCTCTAAAAAGAATTTCCGCCCTCGAAAATTACCTGAAGGAAACAACTCCGGACACAAAACCTTCATCCTACTCTCCGATTCTCAAGTGGCACTCTCACCAGTCGGTCCAACCCAAATCACTTTGACAAAAAAAATCTCCTTGCCACGCAAACGCTTCACTTCACGGTCCTCAATCCTAACCAGCCAAGTCTCAACGATCATATTATCTCTTACTTCCAACTCATCCACTTGAATCGCATGAGACGCATCATACACATACTTCCTCAACTGAGACATGAAACACATCATGAAGATTCGACAAATATGGTGGCAACGCAATGCGATACGCTACAACCCCAACCTTCTCAACAACATCAAACGGTCTAACAAAACGACTAAATACCCCTGACAAAACAACAAAACGACTAAATACCCCTGACAAAACAACAAAACGACTAAAGGAGTCAACTTCCGACACTTCAAAGCACGACCAACACCAGTTACAGGATTCACTCACAAGAACATATGATCACCAACCTGAAACTCAATATCCTTTCTCCTCTTATCATGATAACTCTTCGGTCTACTCTGAGACGCTTTCATCTTTTCTTGGATCATCTTAACCTTTTCCGTAGTTTCTTGCACAACTCCCGGTCCTAACAAGGCGCTTTCTCCGGATTCAAACCAACACAACGGTGTCCTACACCTCCGACCATACAAAGCCTCAAACAGTGCCATACCGATATTAGAATGAAAACTGTTATTGTAAGTAAACTCAATCAACGGTAAACATTCGTCCCAAATAACACCTTGCTCCAAAACACAAGCTCTGAACAAATCTTCCAAATTCTGAATAGTCCTCTCTGTTTGCCCATCAGTCTGAGGATGGTAAGCAGAACTCAACATCCTCCGTATTCAAAGCAAACACTGTTCCCGCCGCCTTCTTCGACTTGATACACTTAGTACTAATATAACCCTTCTCTCCACAATTGTATCAAGTAACATCCTTCGCAACACCCTTACATTCAAAAGCCTTGTGACCCGCTTTCCCACACTTATGACAACTAATGTCCTTCTTACAATCATTGGCATAATGACCTATAGTTCCACACTTGTAGCACTTGACATCCGCTAAATTTGGCTTAGAGCCCCCACCAGCTTCTCTCTTCTTCCCCTTGTCCTTGTTGTACGGTTTCCCAACTCCATGGCCTTTTTCTCTCTTCTTATTCTGAGCCTTGTAGTAATTAGCATTAACTCTCCCAGCATCAACAAACATGCAACACTTATGCACCAAAGTATCAAAGTCTCGGATCTCCTGAACACACATATACTGATAGATATCCGGCCTAAGCCCACTTTCAAACTTCACACACTTCGAAACCATAGCATCTTCAGCATTGATGTACGGACAAAACTTCGAAAGCTCCTCAAACTTCGCCTCATACTCGGCTACAGACATGCTTCCCTGCTTCAGGTTCAGAAATTCCACCTCCTTCCTAGTTCTCAAATCTTCAGGGAAATACTTCCTTAAGAATTCTGCTTTGAACTTCGCCCAGGTCACAACTTCTCCTCCCATCTCAAATCTTCCTTTGACATTAGTCCACCAGTACTCAGCCTCCTCAGCAAGCATATGAGTCGCCAATCTGGCCTTTTGGTCATCTCCCGTCACCATAGCACGAAATATCCGCTCCATGCCCTGCACCCAAGTCTGAGCTCCCTCTAGGTCGAACCTCCCTTTGATCGTCGGCAGATTGTTCCGCAAGAACCGATCGAGCCTCCGCTCCTCAGCTTCCCCCTCGTTTCGACGACTAGCCACCGCATTCTCATTCGACTGAACCAACACCTGAGCCATCGCCGCTAAGGCTTGTGCAATTGTAGCATCCTCCCTGCCACCTGCCATCTCAGCACACACAAACCAACTAATCGATAAGAATAACAACACAACAAACCAAATGCCGAAGGTACTATGTTACCATTCGTACACAACAGGAAAATGTAACGAGTATTAGTTCAGACAAGACTGACCACGGCTCTGATACCAACTTGTAACACCCTATTTCTATATAAGCAATAAAACATGCGAATAATACCTTTATTCAAGAAATAGATGCTACGTCATCATACAAAATTCAAATTCAACATGCATGCATAAAAATCTCGACAGTCGCAGCGGATATAAACCAGAATACTTTGAAGCATACATGTCATGAATTAAATAATACATCAACATAGATGAATCTTCAAATCCCAACAATGGGTAAATCTCCAACATGAATAAATCGAAACATATAAACATAAATAGACGCCTAGATCAGAGCCATCCTAGAATCTACAAACACCGATACTGGAGATAGTTCCCGATATCCACCAAGCAACAATCAACTCATCAGAGCAACTAATCCTGCACAGCGTCTACCCATCCATCTCATCAACAATTCGTTAATCATGCACGCTCAAGCCATGAATTATAAATAACATCATCATTTAACAACATCTACATCAATTGCACATGAATCTCAGCATAATCCAACATCAACATAGCATAATTCACAATTTGAGCATATTTCAACATATACCACTTTCTCATACTTTGAACATGAAATTTATTTAACAACCATTCAATTATCAACAACTTCATGCATTCATACATAACATCATAATTGGAGCACAAATTCTAACGATTATGAACAATTAGTCAATTCCTCAATTAAGCACTTATTCATACAATAATTGAAAATTTACACTAAAATGATTATGATGAATTCTAACCCCCTTACCTTAGTTAGATTAATTCCCTAGCTCAAGCTTCACTTTAGCTCCTAGATTCTCTCCTCTTCTTGAATCTTCAAGTTCCTTTTCTCTCTAACCCTTGTTCCTCTTTGCTCCCACTTTCTCCCTCTATCTCTCTCAAAATATCTTTGTAGTGAAAAATTTTGCGATATTTTCTCTTAAGACAACCCTTATATAGTCTATTCTATTAATGGGCTTAACCCTAAACCTTAGTGGACTTAACCCACTTCAACTTAATTATAAAATGTTTCTACACACTCAACGGTAAATTACTAATAACGGTCACTTAACGGTAAAATTCTAACAACCACTACGATAGTAACTTAGCAAAAATATCGGTTCTCACTAACCACTAAAAGTAATTCTCCTAAAAGTTACTAATTTACTCTTACACTCAAAATGACCAAAATACCCCTGAGTCCAAAATGACTAAATTATCCTTCTAACACGGAAACCCATAAAAATGCACCCAATGATGAATGATCATACATAAGCACAAATAAACACATAATAAAAGAATTAAAAATAAATCTATTGAAAATCGGACTTTTACAACATCCATTTGATGAACTAGTCAATCCGACAAAATGGATACCATTATTTGAACTTAAGTATGAATCAACTGCTTCACCTCTAGTTACTAACAAGGGCTCAACTGGTTTGATAAATCCTATGCCAAGATAAACCATCATGATTTCTGTTATAGCTTCAAATTCTACCGAACATGTATACTCCGCACCGCTACGTATATTTTTGATAAATTTTGCAAAAGCTAAAGCGAAGGAACTGTTGTTAGAGTCGAATGTACAATTCAGTTGGTGTACCAAATGGATCCAGATTGGTATCAATTGACACTCCAAAGAAATTCTTAGGGTACGCAAACGGACCATCTCTAGAAGCTATTGCTGAGCTTATAATGAAAGAAATTTTGTGACCAAAATACTCTGGTGTTGCAAGAGTGGAAATGGAGAATCCAAACGAAGTCTTGAATGAGAGTGGTCTTTTCTTTTTGAAATCATAAAAAATCAAAGGAGAATTAAAAAACAAGGCCCCTGAGCTTACGCATTGCCATGATGGACTAAGCTTTTCATTGCTCAAACTAACTTCGGAGGAGGACTAGCAACTTCACTTCTACATTTGGTTGAGCCATTATCATCAGGTGGACTAGGAGGAGAATGAGGGCATGGTGGAGAAATAGGTGGAGGTGTTGTTGGACTGAGCTTGAACTTTGACTTTGAGTTTCAGGCCTTGTTGGCAATGGCCCATTCTGCCACAAACGAAGTAGCGTTTTCCTGATTCAATGACGTGGATCACTGTTTCTCCTGAGTTGTATGTCGAAATGGCATTTGCTATTGTACATGTGTTGTACCCTTGTTGGTTTACCTCAATTACGTCGTACAACGGTGTGTAAGTAAACACTGTCAATCATCACATATCCAATGAACATTTGTTATTACCAATTTTAATTTAGACATTCGAAAAATACACTTTACTTTGTTCCTGCCACTTATTTTTTGAGTTTTTTTCTCTGTTTTTTTCCACCATTATCACATCATGTTTTATACCGTCAATATCTTTCTCATCTCGTTATTTTCATAACCTAGACTCCAAGAACGAAAACTACCACGTAATGCATAAAAGAATAATAGATGGACCGACGTCCTTGCATTCACGAGTCGTACATTCACACATTTGAAAACGAGTGACAGTTTGGTTTAGATTGGACTGTTCAAATTCAAATTCTGTATTTGGAATTATACATTGAAAATTGAATTTTCAGTCTTTTGAACGGTTTGATTGAAATTTTAACGGTCAAACCGTTCAAAAGATATTGTCTCAAATGCACGATTGTATAATCTCCTTATTGCAAGGAATCCATCCAAATTAGACAAAAAATTGAACTCTAACCTAGTAGTGTATGTTTGTATCAAGATGAATTTGTTGAAATCACTTTGTAGCATTTGCAAATCATGTTAACTCGTTGTGATTTCGACAAAGCCACACACCAAACAAACATGCAGTTAATAGTGTTGTTTGTAGAGTTACCAGACCATACTCAGTGTTGAATAATAATGCATAGGATTCAAATTCAATCACGAAATATAGACAGAGGGAAAATGGAAATAAACACAAAGCATGATTGTTATGAATGAATTATCATATTATCAAAATAAAAATTCAACTAATTAGGAAATAAACCTAAAACACCTTAACCTTGTTAAAACTCTATCATCAGTTAATAAAGTTTTAGATAAATTCAACTAATTAGGAAACAAACCTAAATTACCTTAACCTAATTAATACTCTAATCATTACTTAGTTTGCAAGCACTTGCTAGATTTTACAAAATTTTAGAAAATCTTTACCAAAAAATATACAAAGTTTCAGAAAATTCAAAGATTAATTATACAAGATCGTAACTGTTTTTTTTGTGTTTTCACAAAAATGATTCTATTGAAATCAAGACATGAAGAAACGTACCAAAATTGTCACCGACATTGAAGCTCTCAAGTAGAGGAAAATGAATGGATGTGATTCCACTCCACTCTCCTGTGTGACTGGAGTCAATCTGCTCCCCAGAATTGTGGAGTTTCAGAAAAGAATCAAACACAAATATGAAGAGGACGCCAAAGAAATATAAGAAATTTATTCTTGTGGATGTATTTGAAAACCGAATTAGATTGTCTAATGATAAGAGGAAAATAAAATATTTAACTAAAATATATGATCCTTTCTTGAATGGACCTTTTCGTGGAACTTCAATCATCGATAATGTTATATAAGGATGGATATATTCATTCGAATTTGAACAAGACTCTCCACAAATTGTGCCTGATTGTCACTTCTAAAAAAAGATTGTGAAGTTTCGACGGCATTAAAAGGGTTGGTCAAAAATCAAAATGTCATGACCATAAGGTTGAATCTAAAACGCATGTGTTGAAAAAATAATGCAGAATCAATTGGGAAATGAAGTTGGTAGTTGTGACCCTTTCACATATACAAAGGGTTGGTTTCTTGGCATTAATCATGTGATTCTTGGTCCATGGTCACATATTTGTGAGCTTAAAAATTGAATTGTCCCAATGAAAATGTATCCTTAGCATTTGTTCAGACTAAAATTGAAATTCATATTTGTTTTTTTGCCAATTTTGGCATTAATCATGTGATTCTTGGTCCATGGTCACAACCAAATGTGATTTTTTTTACTTATATTCGTTCACCTTTTTTCCAATTTGTTTTTTGCCAATTTTGCTTGGAATCGGACATTTTTGCTATGCTAAACTTCAATCCTTCACCTTTTTCTCTTCTATCTATGATGCATACAATGTTAAGTTTTTAATTTGGGGTACCAACGTGAATTTGAAAAATGACATGTGTATGTTCTCAGATTTAATCAAGTGCATAATTAATATTTTTTTTTTGTTAATAGTGATAAAGTGCATAATAGATATGCAATATTTTGACCAGGTTGCTACATAATTCATTGAATATTGGCATAATAGATATGCAATGTTTTGACCAGGTCGCTACATAATTACTATTTTTTAATGTTAAATTATTTATGTATCAAATGAGATGAAATTCATTGAACCAGAATTATAAGAAGTTATAGATTTTTTAAATAAGTTGTATGGATTACTAATAACATAGAAATGAGTCAAGTGGAAATGTTGTAAATTTAAGAGCTTATATATAGTATCTATTAATCACTACTTAACAATTAGAGAAAACAATAACTTACTTAACATTAATAGCTTATTAGTCTCCTATTACAGTCATAGGAGGATCCTTGCAACAAAATAAAAAAGTCATAAGATCTGTCACATGTCTAGTAAAATGCTACTCTTGTTCCACAAGATACATCTGGATTAGTACAATTCACCCTGTTTGTTCCAGTTAGGTCGTAACAAAGTCGGATTTCATGGATTTGGAGTGGCACTCCACTGTTGCCGCCTCCTATGCACCGAAACTGTGGTCTAAAGTTACCAAGATCTCTCTGAAGAAGGCTTCTAATATCATTTAGCCTATAAGTTTGATTGGGATCGAGTTTAAAGGATTTTGTTAACATACGAAAAAGATTATTATCTTTATAAATTCTTATGGCCGTATCAAAATACTGACTTTGGGCCATAAATTCGTGCGTACATCTACCATGCACTTCCCACTATGCCTTCCAAAATCTAAAGTTTTCTCCCAACATATTGGGCCAAGCGTTCCTCAAATCCCCATATCTCAAATCACACTGTAAAAAAAAAAACTTATTCACAGTTCAAATGAAGAAATATTTAAATTATTTGTGATTAACCCATTCATGTTTAAGAATTTTGGAATTTCGAGTAGAAGAAATTAAAAACCACTAACATTATTAATTATCAACTTTACATTAACACTACAAGAAAATTTACTTTGTAACTAATAAGAATATGCACATTTGATTATTAATCAACCAAAATTGGCATGAAAGATTTTACAAACTATAAACATTCAATAAAACTTACCACTGAGCGGTCAAAAGATTTACCACCAGCGCAATAGGTCGGAGCCGGTATCCAAAGGGGACCCTGATATTTGGTGGGCCATACCCCATGGATACTAAAATCTTCTCTTGGGTTTTGTCTACATTGTGTAAATGGTTCCCTGCAAGTGGCGGGCTCCCACTGGAACGAGACGACAATATAGTCGTATTCATATCCAATTGCATATGTGAAAAAAGAAAGAAGAAAATAAATTGGAAATGCAAATTTCATTTTGCTCAGTGTTTTTCAAAATGTGTTTTCGAGCTTCAAAATACGTTGCATATTAATGGTTTGATTGTTGAAGTTGGTTGGACACGACTTTAATCCCTCTTGAGTAGTTGAGTGGTTGGTTGCACACAACTTCCCTCTTGAGTAGTTGAGTGGTTGGTTGCACACAATTTTTTCCTTACCAACACTCATTCATCTCTTCCCTGTCTTTCCATTTTCTCTTACAAAAATTCAATCTTACTTTCTAGCTTTGGGTTCACTTTGAAAGTTCCTCTACCTTTTTCCATTCTTTTCATTCATCTGGGTTATAATATTATTTTAAAAATGAAACCAAATACCATATACGAATTTCAACCCTTGAAATCTTTAAGAGAAATT
Source organism: Medicago truncatula (assembly GCF_003473485.1). NCBI lineage: Eukaryota > Viridiplantae > Streptophyta > Magnoliopsida > Fabales > Fabaceae > Medicago > Medicago truncatula. Next base: position 30,587,584 of record NC_053047.1, read on the forward strand.
GAAAGAGAAGATTCATCATGATCCATAAAAAATTATCTGGCGGACAACACACTATGAGTTATCAAAAAAGCAATTAATGTAACTTCTGAGTTTAATTTGATGATAAAAAGCAAACATAAGTCTCACCATCCGATCAAATGGGATGTGAGTTATTAATCTGATCTGATGATAAAGAACAAACTTATGCGTAGTGCAAGACTAATTTACTTGTGCATGTTGGGACAAAGCTTGCATATAGATGCAAAGTTTTCATAAAGCTTGCATATAGAAGTCATCACATGATTACTGACAAGGAAGTTTCTCTCCTCTTCTCATGAGCACATAAAATAGCATTAAAATCTCCAAAAAAAATCTGGGTCCCGTAATTAAACTTTGTTTGTTTTAATTATGGTTTGCTTCTATTATTAGTACTCATCGTTTGCTTTATTTGTTACTGTACTCATTGCTAGAGTGCTTAATTGTGATGTTATGAAAACTTCAGTTTGTTATTATTGAAATGCCTTCAAAAGATAGGATTTCGTGAAATGCATTCAAAAGCTTTTCTCAAGTAATTTAACTAAAGATGGATTGACTTGTATTGTATGTTGTCTACTGCCTTACTTACTAGTGTGTAATTTATATATGGCTAACATGTTGAAAAAAGCTTTTGAAAACTATCATAACCTATTTTCATTAGTTCCCCCAAATATTCTCACAAAACTTATGTCAGTATATAAGCTCAAATAAGTCAATCCAAACAGACCCTAAGACTTCAATTGTTGTTTATATGTTCATTTTTATTTCAGTCAAGAGTAAAAACAGTTTACTCTTTTTTCCAGTAAGTCGGAATAAAATGGTTTAGAAAAATTATGTTAACTAGTGTGTAATTTGTGGTTTTGCATTGCTAAACTTGTATGTTAGTTAATCTCTGCAGAACAGACACGACACTGACCCGTGTATTCAAATAATTGATTTTCTCAAGTTATAACCGGTTTTGACATGTCAATGTCAATGTCGTTTTTGGTGTCTGTGTCGGTGCTTCATAGATGTTAGATGAATTGACTAGTATTGTCTATTGCCTCACAAAGTAGCATGTAATTTATGTTTATGCATAATTTATGTATGACTAACAAGTTGAATTATTGATGACATGTTTATTTTAATGAAACATAGAATACACAATTTACTTTATGGTGGTAATGGCTATACACATTTTAATATAGATGATATCTTCGGTACTTATTTGATAACAAACATTTTATTTCTCTTTGCTTGACATCATCATCTATAGGTAAGGTATGACTTCTTTCAGAATAATAAAATGCTATTATTGAATATGTTGGTTTTGATTTTGATCTAATGTCATATTAATCTATCAATAATCACTTCTTTGTTAGGTAACTATTGTTCTTTGTATAGGGTTTTGTTCTCTCTTTGCTAAAATGATGAAATTGCTTGTTGATGAAAGTGTTAATGATGATTTTGTTCTAGTAATTGTTTTCTTTCTTCAAATGCTGCTGATCTTTTGCCAATTTCTAACACATGACTAATACTTTACAGCTAAGTGTTTGAGTACGTCTAGTACTTAAGTTTTCGTTTCACCTTATATTATCGAATTCTAATTATTTACAAAAACAATTAATAATTTATGAAAATTGGAGTGAGAAAAGGCCTCTTTCTTTTTCAGCAGAGAAAGTCTTTATCCAGACTTGCACACAATTCTCAGAGAAAAAGGCAGTGTTGTCAAAACCAATTTTATGCTAGATGGTTGTAGAGTATTTACAGTCACGGACACAGTGCAGAAAGTTTCGTCGTTCTCTCCACAGCGCGAACAAGTAGCAGCAGCTGCCATATTTCTGTGGTGAAGCAGGGATAAGGTAGGGGCTGCTTTGTGACAGGCAAGCCAAATTAGAAACTTGTATTTTTCAGGAACTTTCAGACGCCAAATCCAAGACCAAGATGTATCACTACTTGTTGTTTCTGAAAGAGAGAGAAGCCAAGAGTACCCGCTTTTAGTAGTGTAAACACCATTCTTGTTGTGGTGCCAAACGAGAGCATCTTCAATATTTGCATTGAATCTCATGTGAGAGTTGTTGATTGTGTCGGCTATGTGTTGAGGAAGATTGGTGTAGAGGACATCAGTATACTGGCCAACAGATGTGAAGATATCGTTAACAGTGAGATGGATGTCATGGATGTCGATGATAGGGACCAAGGAACCAAAGTAGCCATGAGAGCTCCAATTACTGAACCAAAAGGAGGAGGTTCCCGTGCCTGCATGCCAAGTATATCCGGTTTTGAGAATGTCTTTGGCTCGAATTATAGAAAACCAAGATGGGGAGCTGCAGCTTTCACGCTGGCCTCAAGCATGCTACTCAAGCATCATTCCCTTTTAAAAATGCATATTATTTATGAAATACAAATTGTAAGATGATAATTTGCCTGCATAAAATAGGTGTGCTTGTTTGGTTATGGTTCCTTCCTGCAGTCTCTTTAATTTTCGGAGAACAACAATGAAAAAAGGGAAAAATTAGATGAGAAATATTAAATTGGATGAAGCTGAATAGGAAATATTAAATTGCTATATTTGAATTAATAATGGTTCTTTAGCTGTTATAATGTGTTGTTGTGTTTTGAGCGCATAGAGTTGTTATGCATGTTTTATTTGCATGGAAAAGGATACAAACACATATCAACAGCAAGAAAGAGAAATTTGCAATTTAAGACATTATTTTCAGAATCCTACTTTTCATCCTACCATATTTTCTTTATCAAAAATAAATAAATATGTTAAGAATAGCCTCTATCCACATCAATGTTTTTCTCCCTATATATATGATTGTGTTGCTTTTACCTCTACAAAATTGAAATACTCTAAGTTGAAAGTTTTTTGAGTAGGGCAAGAACACCAAAGAGGAGATGGAGAGACTTCGAGAGGAATTCGAAAAGGTATGCCGAGAGAAAGTCAAGGTATTTTTCTTTATTGTTACGAGTAAACCCCCATTTTCTTTATTGTACGAGCAAACCCCCCATTTTCGTCCTTGAAAGTGACACTCGCTGTCTGACATGTCCCTGGATCAATGAAAATTATCAAAAGCTCCTCCATTGTTGACTCTATTAGTCATAATAGTCCAAGACGTTAACTGACTCACACGTTGCAGAGGGACCAAAATGAGTACAATATCCCTTACATTTTCAAGGTCAAATATCATCACCATATAATAATTCAACGGGTCATCATTATCAAAGGGTCAAATATCCACCCGATATAAAATTAAGGTCAAATATCTACCCTGAAAACTTCAATGCAATATTTGAAAAGACATAAAAATTCAGATTCAAAGGGTCATCATCGTCATATTGGGTGTGGTTCTGATGGTGGGTTTTAAGAAGCCATGTGAAAGGGGAATTTTTAATTGTTGTTGAGAATGATGGTTCATGTGTAACAAGTAGAGTGGAATATGTTACAATTAGAACCCAGAAGAAAGATGATTACGAGTTTTGTTGACGTCCATGTTGTTCCTGTGCATCGCCCCACCTCCCATCATATTCAACCTCAATTCAATTTGGGTATTGTTGGAACACTAGTGTATAATGAAAAAAACTTGGAGTATAGTAGTGAGTTTGTGGAGCCTTTGGAATGTAAACACAAGGATGGAGAAACTAGTGTAAAGTGTGAATTGAAAATTTTATGTCCCACATCGGGTAGATCACACACTCTAGTAGAAATCCTCCTTATAAATTGAGAGCTTGGGAATAGTATTCATCACTCAAAAACTAAGAATCGAATACTCTTCTTTGGTTTTCTCTCCTCTCTTCTCCCTCCTGCGGTTTGTGTTGACGAACCGTTCTTTCTTTCCTCCTTCTTTGGTTTATCGAGTGGTCTACGTACCATATTAGAGTGGTTTTTCGAAACTTTTCGAAAACCATATTGAGGTGTTATTCTCGAGCGATTTCTGGCAGTGCAGCCTTTAATCGTACAGTTAGAATCCTGGAGACGGCGCGGTTGCTAGTCTACCTTCCACAACTTAGGTAGTGCCGCGAAACGTCTTAAAGAAAGCGACCTGGTCGTGACTCATCCCGGTAATAGTTTCAAAGCTCTATCGTAATTTTCAAATTACAAAAATCAACATATTTAAGACGTTTCGAATACGATACGATGAGTTCTGAAAAAATTACCGCGGTTTCAGCTGATGACTTTAACAAACCATTTCTGTTTGCGGGTAGCCACTTCAAACGTTGGCAGCAAAAGATGCTGTTCTTCTTGACCACTAAAAAGGTTGCCTACGTTTTGAAGGAAGCTATGCTTGTAGCACCTACGAGTTCGACTCCTACTGGAGCGAATAATAACCGTAAGGCAGCAGACCCTACTGCTGCTGAGAAAGCTGACCCAGATAAACAGCTAGCCATAGATATTGCTCTATGGAAGGAAAATAACTACCTCTGTAAGAATTATATTCTTAATAGACTCACAGACCCTCTGTATGATTATTATAGACTCTGTGATACTGCTAAACAATTATGGGAAGCACTTCAGAAGAAGTATGATACTGAAGAGGCTGGTGTTAAGAAATACGCCGTAAGCCGCTATCTAAATTTCAAAATGAGTGATGATAAGTCTGTTGAGGCACAATCACATGAGCTGCAACAAATTGCTCACGAGATCATAGCTGAAGGGATGGCACTTCCCGAACAGTTCCAAATAGCTGTGATTATTGATAAGCTGCCTCCTGCCTGGAAGGACTTCAAGAGTCTTCTTAGACACAAAACTAAGGAGTTCTCTCTTGAAAGTCTGATCACTCGCCTTCGTATTGAAGAAGAAGCGAGAAAGCAGGACCAGAATGAAGAGGTGTTTGCTGTTTCTAACAATAACACTAAAAAGAAATTTGTAGGTGCTGTTCTGAAGCCTGCTGGCAAACCATTTAAGAATTAGAACCGCCCTATGAATAAGAATTCCAATAGGAAAAAGACTGGGAACAATCCAAGACCCCAGATTCAACAGCCACCAAAGAATGATGCTGCTCCACCTTTCAATTGTTACAATTGTGGGCAAGCAAGTCATATGACACGCAAGTGCAGAAACAGAACCAACCGACCAGCACAAGCTCACATGGCTACTGCTGCTGCACCTGATGAGCCCTATGTGGCTATGATTACTGAGATAAATATGATTGCAGGTTCTGATGGCTGGTGGGTGGACACTGGTGCTTCTCGCCATGTCTGCTATGATAGAGATATGTTTAAAACATATACTGCTTGTGATGATCAAAAGGTGTTGTTGGGAGACTCCCACTCCACTGATGTTGCTGGAATCGGAGATATAGAGCTGAAGTTCACCTCTGGAAAGACTCTGATACTGAAGGATGTGTTGCACACTCCTAAAATTAGGAAGAATTTAGTTTCAGGTTTTCTTTTGAATAAGGCTGGGTTTACTCAAAGCATAGGGGCTGATTTGTACACCATCACTAAGAATGGTATTTTTGTTGGGAAAGGGTACGCCAATGATGGCATGTTTAAGTTGAACATTGATATGAATAAAATTTCTTCTTCTGCTTATATGTTGTGTGATTTTAATATTTGGCATTCTAGACTCTGTCACGTTAACAAAAGAATTATTTCAAATATGAGCGGTTTAGGATTAATTCCTAAAATATCTTTAAACGATTTTGAAAAATGTCAATTTTGTAGTCAAGCAAAAATAAATAAAGAATCACATAAATCAGTGACCAGAATAACTGAACCTTTTGAATTAATTCATTCTGATTTATGCGAATTAGATGGAAACTTGACTAGAAATGGAAAAAGATATTTCATCACTTTTATAGATGACTGCTCGGATTACACACATGTGTATTTAATGAGAAATAAAAATGAAGCGCTTGAAATATTTAAACATTATGTAAAAGAAATTGAAAATCAATTCAATATTAGAATCAAGCGTTTTAGAAGTGACAGAGGTACTAAATATGGATCACATACATTCAATGAGTATTATAAAGAACTCGGAATTATTCATGAAACAACTGCTCCTTATTCTCCTGAAATGAACGATAAAGCGGAAAGAAAAAATATAACGTTTACCGAATTAGTAGTTGCAACAATGCTTAATTCCGGAGGAGCGCCTCATTGGTGGGGAGAAATTTTATTGACTGTTTGCTATGTGCTAAACAGAGTACCCAAAACAAAGAACAAAATTTCTCCATATGAAATTTTGAAGAAAATACAACCAAACTTGTCTTATTTTAGAACATGGGGCTGCCTAGCCTATGTAAGAAAACCAGACCCCAAAAGAGTCAAACTAGCAAGTAGAGCCTATGAATGTGTATTCATTGGGTATGCCTTAAATAGTAAAGCGTATAGGTTTTACGACCTGAAATCTAAAACGATCATAGAATCAAATGATGTTGACTTCTATGAAAATAAATTTCCCTTTAAGTCAGGAGACAGTGGGGGTAATAGTGGGGGCACCGATAACTCAGTTCTTGATCAACCTTCTGAAATCATAACAAGCAATGAAAACATCGAAAGAGATGTTATAGAACCTCGTAGAGGTAAGAGAGCAAGAATTGCTAAAGAATATAGCCCCGAATATGTGGTGTATACTATAGAGGAGGATCCATCAAGCATCAAGGAAGCTCTGTCTTCAATTGACGCTGATTTATGGCAAGAAGCTATAAATGATGAAATTGATTCTCTAATGTCCAACGAAACCTGGCACCTAACTGACTTGCCTCCTGGATGCAAGACTATAGGTTTTAAATGGATCTTGAAAAAGAAACTAAAACCTGATGGGTCAATCGACACATACAAGGCTCTGTCTTCAATTGACGCTGATTTATGGCAAGAAGCTATAAATGATGAAATCGATTCTCTAATGTCCAACGAAACCTGACACCTAACTGACTTGCCTCCTGGATGCAAGACTATAGGTTGTAAATGGATCTTGAAAAAGAAACTAAAACCTGATGGGTCAATCGACAAATACAAGGCACGCCTTGTAGCCAAAGGTTTTAGACAAAGAGAAAATGTAGATTTCTTTGACACATATTCCCCTGTAACTAGAATCACGTCCATTAGGGTACTAATCTCTTTGGCGGCCATCCACAATTTGATAGTACACCAAATGGATGTAAAAACTGCTTTTTTAAACGGTGAATTAGAAGAAGAAATCTACATGGACCAACCTGAAGGTTTCGTAATCCATGGACAAGAGAACAAAGTTTGTAAGTTAGACAAATCTTTGTATGGTCTAAAACAAGCACCGAAACAATGGCATGAGAAATTCGACAATCTTATGATTGAGAATGAGTTTAAGGTGAATGAAAGCGACAAGTGTATTTATTCCAAGTACGAAAATAACACTTGCACGATCATATGTCTATACGTAGACGACTTACTCATATTTGGTTCAAACCTTAATGCCATTAAAGATGTGAAATCATTGTTGTGCCACAATTTTGATATGAAAGACCTAGGAGAAGCAGATGTAATTCTTGGAATCAAGATTACTAGAACTGATAATGGAATTTCCTTTAATCAATCTCACTACGTTGAGAAGATCTTAAGGAAATATAATTACTTCGATTGTAAACCTGCGAGCACACCTTGTGACCCAAGTGTGAAGCTATTTAAGAACACTGGAGATAGTGTTAGACAGACTGAATATGCGAGCATCATTGGCAGTCTCAAATATGCCACTGATTGTACTAGACCCGACATCGGCTATGTCGTGGGACTACTATGCAAGTTTACGAGCAGGCCAAGCATGGAGCATTGGCAAGCTATCGAAAGAGTCATGAGATATTTGAAGAAAACCATGACTCTAGGACTGCATTATCAGAGATATCCTGCAGTGCTTGAAGGATACAGTGACGCAGATTGGAATATCTTATCAGATGATTCCAAAGCGACCAGTGGCTATATATTTAGCATTGCTGGAGGAGCTGTTTCCTGGAAATCCAAGAAACAGACCATTCTGGCTCAGTCCACAATGGAATCTGAGATGATAGCACTAGCTGCTGCTAATGAAGAAGCAAGTTGGCTAAGATGCTTGCTATCTGAAATCCCTTTATGGGAGAGACCCTTACCAGCTGTGTTAATTCATTGTGATAGTACCGCGGCTATCGCAAAGATTGAGAATCGTTATTACAATGGTAAGAGACGACAGATAAGACGAAAACACAGCACGATAAGAGAATATCTTTCGAATGGAACGGTAAGAGTAGATTTCGTACGAACAAATGAAAACTTAGCTGATCCTTTGACGAAAGGACTAAACAGAGAGAAAGTCACAAATACATCCAGTAGGATGGGACTAATGCCTATTGATCATAAGTGATGGAAACCCGACCTAAATGACTGGAGATCCCAAGAACTAGGTTCAATGGGTAATAACAAATCACAAGTGATAGAACATGCTATGAGAACGCATGATCCTGCAGTGACCGAAGGTTGAGATAATAGAAACGCTTAATGAGATCTATACTCCTTATGGAGTGAAGTACATAGCTACAAGAGTACTTCTGATAGACTCACCTATACGTATGTAGAACTGAGGCCGGTTCTTATGGAATTTTGAGGCAGAATTCCTAGAGCATTCGTTAAAACTGGGATAGACGTGCAAGGCCATTAACGCACGGGTTTTTAGAAAACACCTAAGAAAAGGTTGTGTGTGGGTCCTATGTCTGAGATAGAGTTCAATGCTGTAAGCAACTCTTGTTAATCGGAATACTACTCACTATGCAAAGGTTCAAGTTGTTGGCGACACCTTTGTTTACTAGCAATCTTTAAGAAACGTTTAAAACGTAACTTTCGAAACCAATTTTGAATTCAAGTGGGGGATTGTTGGAACACTAGTGTATAATGAAAAAAACTTGGAGTATACTAGTGAGTTGTGGAGCCTTTGGAATGTAAACACAAGGATGGAGAAACTAGTGTAAAGTGTGAATTGAAAATTTTATGTCCCACATCGAGTAGATCACACACTCTAGTAGAAATCCTCCTTATAAATCGAGAGCTCGGGAATAGTATTCTTCACTCCAAAACTGAGAATCGAATACTCTTCTCTGGTTTTCTCTCCTCTCTTCTCCCTCCCGCGGTTTGTGTTGACGAACCGTTCTTTCTTTCCTCCTTCTTTGGTTTATCGAGTGGTCTACGTACCATATTAGAGTGGTTTTTCGAAACTTTTCGAAAACCATATTGAGGTGTTATTCTCGAGCGATTTCTGGCAGTGCAGCCTTTAATCGTACAGTTAGAATCTGGGCTGTTTTATCCTGGAGATGGCGCGGTTGCTAGTCTACCTTGCACAACTTAGGTAGTGCCGCGAAACGTCTTAAAGAAAGCGACCTGGTCGTGACTCACCCCGGTAATAGTTTCAAAGCTCTGTCGTAATTTTCAAATTACAAAAATCAACAGGTATTTACTTAGGTGATGAGAGAGGAGAAATTGGAAATGAAATTGGGGTTTTCGGATTTGGGATTGAGCTTGCGGGTTGTTTGATGAGGGAGAGAAGAAAGAGAGAATAAAGAGGGACACAAATGACCATTGCAATGTTTGTTATCCTATGCAATTGAGTCCCTGCCAGCGTGGAAGGCAAACAATGTAGCTGCAGTGGCAAGTGTAACGGACCGTTAACACCAAGTTAGCGTTTTGGATGTATTTGACTAAAAGAACATACATTGGAGGAGTTTTTTATTCATTAAATTGATACAGGCAGTCTGATAGCGAGTGACACTTTCATGGACCCAAACAGGGGTTTACTCCATGTGTACTAAGGCTCTCTTTCATTTTGGTGAACCCTAAGACCCAGCATAAATAAATAAAAAGTTAACAAAAAATTGACCTATTGTTTATGTGTTATGTGATGAGTGTCTTTAGTGTGTTTTATTATTTTTAATTAATTTAAATGTCATGTGATAACTGGTTACGTGCTTTTACGGCCCAACAACAAAGATCACGAGATATTTGAGTACCTAAGTTCTATTGAGGTTGAAGATAATCAAGATGTCAGTTCAGGCTATTCAATCACCTTTAACTTTGATGACAATCCTTATTTTGATAAACCAAGCATTGCAAAGTCTTTTACCTACCATGAAGGAAAACTGAAAGAGGTTTGCATAAAATTTATACAATTGGGAGCTAGTTGAAAATAGCAATGAATCCTTCAATTTTGTCTAGAATCACCATAACTTCATAGTGTCTCACTGTACAATATTAAAGGAAAAATAGTGTTGTTTGCATAAATCAAGTATCTTTGTTCATGAATTACTTCTATGTAACAGCCATAGGATTTAGTATTATAAATAAGATGCAGAGGAAAAGAAAGGCATTCAGGGATTGGGATAAAGGATTGGTAGGGAGAGACCAAGCTCTCGAATTCTTGGAGGGGAGACAACCAAGACTCTTGAATTTCTTGGGATTATATTATAATCTTACTGTTAGTTTATATTTTGATATCAGTTTCTATCAGTGTTTTGGCTTGCCTTTTATCACTGCAGGGAGACCTGTGATTAATTCCAGTAGAACAATTCCATACCTATAGATGTCACTTTTTTCATTCAAAGGTCTGTAATTTGTAGTACCTGTATAAATGACAATGCAATTAAATTCACTTGACAAATCCATGATAAGATGAAAGTATGAAGCACGGATACAGACACAGACACCGGATATGACATGGACACCGACACGCCAACACCGCTAATAATTTGAGAAAATACATAATTTAGTGTAATTACAAGTGTCGGTGTCGTGTCAGTGTCGGACACCAGGACACGCCTAATCCAAGGAGTGTCCGTTTATATGGTCTTCATGTGCTGATATGTTTATAAAAATAACTTATGACGTGTAAGACTTATGGTTCTTTTTTGGAAGAAAATTAAACTAAACTGTTTTAACAGTCTGGTAAAATATAAAAAGAACTATTAATGGTTCTTCCTAAACCGAACCGGACTGGTGGTATAAAGTTTCAGTGCATCGGTTTAATGTTTTTCGAGCTGAACCGAAACTAGTTTTACGATAAGTTGAACTGTAACTTTGTAAACTGAGTTGGAATAATAACTTACTCTGGATCAAGGTATCCCATTGTCCCCATGATTGCAGATTTTTCGCCACTAACATCAACATGAATCAATGTAGAATCTGCATTTTGGGTATCACTATTCTTAAACACCTCCAAAATCTGCTATTTTAGCTTCTAACTCTTCATTTAGAAAAATGTTGGCTGATTTTACATCTCTGTGTATTATAGGTGGCTTGCATCCATGGTGGAGGTAGTCCAATCCTTCAATCCAAACACATCATTCTATCAAAACATTATTAAAAATTACAATAGTTGCACAAAAAGATTCATGCATATATAATGCAACTAGTTATTAGTCACACTAAGAGAGAAACACACATCATTTGGTAACGAAGTTGGGCCAATTGTGTGTACGTCTTTGATTGCTGAGCAATGTGAACTTTTTTGAGTAAACCACTAATTTGGTCTGTGTCTTTGTAAGTCACTCTCAAATTAGTCCCGACTTTATTAATATTGAAAAATAACCTCTATCTTTGTCAATAGTTTCTCAATTAGATCCCTTCTCTATGTTTTTATCACATGACGAGGTACTTAATTGAGAAACTTTTAACAAAGACTATTTTGAAATATTGTCAAAAGTTTCTCAATTACATCACTGTCTCGGTCTTTTTGTCACATGACGAGGGACATAATTGAGAAACTTTTGACAAAAGAGAGAGAGAGAGAGACTATTTTAAAATATTAATAGAGTTAATGACTAATTTGAGAGTGGCTTACAAAGACAGTGACTAATTTGGTGGTTTACTCGATCTTTTTCTTTTTCAGCAATCAAAAAAGTAGAAAAATCCTAAAAAAAAAAAATGGAGATATACTGACCCTCAGCAGCATCAATTTGTATTTGAAGTCTTTCTTTCCCAACTCAAGCAATGTGAACTTTTTGCTGCAATCATATTAAATCACATTGAAACATGATTTATTTCATCAAATATTAAGAGATGTCAAAAAGAATACACTAAGTAAATTAAGTACAATGATCTAAATCATGGAAGGACCTACCTGAGAGATTTTCTTTTAGGTTTCCATTGGCCATATACTCATATATCAGTGCCATCTTGTCACCTTCATCACAATAGCCAATGAAGGATACCAAATTTTTGTGATGAACTGTCATCAAAAGTTCAGCCTGCAAGACATTTTCTATTGTTTGATATTGATGTTTCTGATATAAAAAAAAATCATATCTTGTCACAAAAAGTTGACAATAAATTTGACAACAATTTGAATGGTTGATTTATATGAAATATGCGATTAATTATGTTCAGTGGATAGTTGATGAAAATGACGACAAGGTATTAGAATGAAGTTTTAAAAAATGGTTCCATTATTTGAGAGAAATGATAGTTGAACAACCATTTTATGAGAATTTTTGTAACAACTTTCTTTAATATACTCACATTGTATGTATACTTTCTCTTTTCACTGCTTTGATTTTTTTTTGTCAATCCTTACGTTTCTTTGTATATTTAGTTGTCCAATAAATTGTTTTAAAATTCACTAGCGTCCAGACGGGCACTCCCGTGCCCGTCTGTCCGCTCTTTCTACTGCGCTAACGCATGTAAATAAAAAACAATGTGTTTTTCAACATCAATGTTGGTTTAGTTTTTCTTAATATATCTTGGAGAAAATTATTAGAATTAAAAGAATGATCAAGCTTGATAAAAAAAAGAAGGATCAAACTTGATAAAATTACATATCAATTTTAAAATTGATATGTAATTTAAACTTGATAAAATTACATATAAATTTTAAAATTGGTATATAATTTAAAATTGATATGTAATTCATGCATTTATTTAACATGGAGTTACTTAATATATAGTTAGTTTTGTGATGCATACTCATCTATATATGGAGGATGAATATGCATGAAACATAACTGACATTTATGGGGATGAATTTGATGAAGACATTAAATCTTAACCATCTCTAACACAGTACACATATGCTCTATATTCTTTCTTGAGCCATTTGAGTCGGTACAAAATATAAAATTTAAGTAAATCTAAGACAAACCAATAGAAGAAATAGGAACAGAACTTTGATAACACATCTAAGTCTTGCAAAGGACGAAGGCATTTCAAAAAGAGTGAAAGAATGTTAAGACATTAGTCATGTCACTTATTCATACTTTGCAATATTCTTCATGGAAAAATTCAATGTAACATAGCAAGTGGAATGTTAATTAAACTGGGGCATATAAGTTATGTTCTTGTTTGAGAAATCTTGGAGAAATAGAAGGCAAGAGCCCCTGCCTACAACCACCCCTTCCCTTTTTTTTCATTCACGTACCCACCTTTCCTATCCTAGGATTCAAATCTCTCTCTTGCTCTCTCCCTCACCCACTCCATCTATATCTCCCAGTCCCCTCCCCCTCTTTCTCTCTCTCCCTTTCCCACTCCCTCCCCCCTCTCCCTCACACTATCTCTCATGGTCACACATGACACAACCATACAACTGTCCTATTGACCAATCTCTCAAATCGTTGTTCGGTTTCTTAGCTACACTAGCATTTTCTCAATTCATCAATTATTCAGTGAAATTTTTAGAGACATTTTTTTATATAATTTTTTTTATTCTAATTAAGTTTGTTCAAGAATGATTTAGTTCTATCTTCAGTTTGGATTTTTTTTTTTATATTGTGCAAGACAATAAAAAGCGTACGTTTTGTAAGTAAACAGAGATAAGATATTATCATCATCATTTCAGGCATAACAATAACAATATAGTCTTGTATGTATGACAACATGTCAAACCATATAAACTTTGCATGATACTAATTACTTCTATGTAATTGAATTAGAAGAAGCAGTTTTCTCAACTTGTATCGTTAAATCAACTTCATCATTTGGCCTTTAATCCAAAATGATCAACAAAATCAGAAAGAAAAATATATTTAAATCGTCACTTAACTTGATAGGAAAAAATTAAATGTAAATAGTCCAAAAATGGAATTATGTGAGTCAGTCAATAGATTATGCACCTCTATCTGCCAATTTCGGTCCCTTTTCCATGTTCCCTGGTGACATACATTTGCTGCCTTTGGTTGAGAATGTTTTGACATAAATAAACTGCACATTGATTAAATAAAATGGTCATTCAAGAAACAAAAAAATCCATACAATCTGCAAGACATTTGTGATAGCTAACTGGTGTAAATGTTGATTTATCATCATTGTACCATGGATCCTTCACGGCTATAAAAAACACCACAACATCAATAACAAATTGATGGACTCGGGCACCACCGCGCACATCAAATAGAAAGACAGAGCCATCTATCATTTGTCTGCATGAACAAATTGAAAGTACAAAATAATAAGCCACATCCAAATTCCAGAAAATAAAAAAGAGAGATCACTCATTTGTTTGTATCATTTGTTTATTGGTAACTGTAGTAATTTCTATCCTGAAGCCGTGAAATTGAAACTGGAATATGGACTTTTTTTCAAATGAATTGTGCACAATTTACAATCTATATCATGCTTCCTTCAATTCATTGTCTCTCCTAAAAAAACTACAAAACCACATGAACTGCTCAATTCTAAGTGGATGTGTTGTATTAGGAACCGTGTCATTTTGAGTTAAGGGTATAATGAGAAGTAAATTAGGCTACACCAAGACAACGTTTGCCTTTATATATGTTACAGATTATAGATTATACAATAGATGACCTTCCTCTAAAGTCAACCTTCTTTGATAGTATGTAGAAACTAAGCTTCCACATGTAGTAACCCTTTACTCTCTTTCTCTCCTACTACTATTTCCACACTTTAAGGGTAGGGGTTTGGGTTGACTTAGGTGCATACGTTCCATTAATGACCATATGAATACCCCTTCTTCTTTTATGTTAACTTTTTTTATTCTTTTTGTATTTTAATTGAAATCAAAGATCAAATGGTGGTCCATTCAAAGATAAAAAAATATCAAATGGTGGCACTACAACATGGTTGAAACCCTCTTTCAAAAAAGATATGGGAATCATTTGATGTTCATCAATTATCTTCACCAATTCTAAAACTTAATATATGTAATTCATTGATTGTTTTAAAAATTTGAGAAACAATATATTAAACACTACTAAAAGACTCACTACCAAAAACATGTCAGATCTCCTCCACATTGGCCATCCCTAAAGCCATGCCACGGACAACCCTGCATGCATCCATAATTTTGTAACCCACATACCTCTAAATTTTGATTATCGCATATACTATTTTCCCATGGTGAAATCTTAATTTTTAAGACCTATGTGTAGAAGTTCTCAATTTCTCAAATTTGTATATTTGAAAACAGGGTAAATTGAAGAAATTCATATCAGATGAAATTTCTCTAAAATGACTTACCTATAGAATTTCATAATCATAAAAGTAAAATAATTCATATCAGATGAAATTTTCTTGCAAGTATATAACTTTCAAAAATAGGAGAACTGTGGACATAATTAATTTATCATATTTCTTTGATATTATCAATCAATATTAAGGAAACTCACGGAAGCAATGGCTAAGCTTTTTGTATACTTATCATAAACATGTCATGTGCATGAGCTCCAAATCAAGTAAAATTTTGTTCTACAATATCTTTTTCCACTACAACAATGTGAAAGATGGAAAGAAGGAAACAAAGACCATAAAAAAAAAAAAAAAGATGGAATATGTCAAACGAAAGAAGTTAAGAATGTGCAAGAAAGCAAAAAATCGTAGAACGTAAGCTATTTCTCAAGTCTAAACTTTGCACCACGTTTAGAACCATTCATACTCTTGGTTACATAATCTTTCAACGTGAAAAATAGTAATCAATTGCATAAGCAAAATGTTTCATAAATCATATTATAAAGTTGCGGTAAAGTCATATATTTACCACATGAAGACAAAGAAGAAATGTGCAGTCTCCTTCATAACGGAAATTGCCAAACTCGCAACTCTGCTATGATTGCTGTCGTGCATTACTTGGTAGATGGAAAACGTACCTACCATAAAATCTGAATCCCATGCGTATTTGCTGATAGATATCAACCGCACTGCACCATTTACTCATTTCCGTGGTCTGATGCACTGTTTGCGTCACAACCTATCTACTCTTTTTCTTTCTCTTAATTTTTCTGACCCCATCTTTGTTGCAGGGCGCTCATCTATATCCTTTTTTTTCTTCTTCTGATGAATAGAGCAAATAAGCAAATGAGATAATGGTAACATTATTAAAGGAGACATGAGACAACAACTGACATTTTCTATGAATTAAATGTAACAAAGTTAAATTGGTGAATAATTAGAGAAACATAGATAGTTACGAAAGGCCAATAGTAGTTTCAAATGGCCTTTTTCTCAACCATTTCCATCATGTCTTTTCTTTTCTTACTTTTCCTTTCTACGGTTTTTATTCTTAAGCATCTTTTTATTGCGTGAGTGAAAGATGAAAATAAAAGACAGCCTTGAACGATGATCATTAATTCAATCAAAGTAAAAATAAGAGAAAAAAGAAACCGCTCAATGTTTTCTGGTTTAATGAAATTGATAAATTAAGAGAAAAAGGAAACACTACTAAATTATCAATTGCTCCTTTCAACTTGATCATAATATAGAAGTATTACATTTATCCTACAATTAACTTCCTTTTTTTGTTAACAATTGTCTTTAAATTTGTTTTTACTCATTATCCCTACAACTTAGTCACCATCACTCCCACACAAAAGATAAATTCTTGTGTAGGAACGAACCTAACTATCATTCTTACAAACAACAAATTAAAACATGACACGTCATTTTTTTTTCTTTTAACCATGATTGGTGGTGGTGAATACTAACTGCAAATAATGGTTGAGAGAGAGGAGGAGCATTTATTTTTCATTTCTTAAATTATTTCCTAATTATTTTAAAATAAAACAATGACGTATCATGTTTTAATTTGTTGTTTGTAAGAATGATATGTTAGGTTCGTTCCTACAGAAGAATTTCTCCCCACAAAAATATATGCACTCCTTTTCTTTATGCCTTATTATTAGGTTCACACCCTGTGGAAGATTAAAATATATAAGCAAGAAGTAGTGAAAACTAAAATGAAATAAAGAATAAAAAATCAATTAATAAGAAAAATGTAACAATGAAATATGCAACCACAAAAAAAAGTTGAATAATGAAATGAAAAGGAAGTTTACATTGTGAGATTAACGGTGGAACCGCTCAAATTGCAAATGTTGTAATAGCAACCATTGCTTTCAACTTGAAGTATCTTATTTGAGTAAGAAAGCATGAATTGGAAGATCAAGAATATCAATGGAAAGAAGATGCGTTAATGGCAAAAATTCATAGAACCAATGAGTTTCCTTGAGGATGTGTGTGGCGGAGACGGTTAGTGGGAAGGAAATAACATTTGTGTGGGATGATAAGTTAATGAGAAGTAACTTTCATCTAATTGAGTTTGTGGTGAGAAGTTTAAAATGTGGAAAACCATAACTGAAAAGGGCTTTTTGGTATTTAAAAAAAAGGCTACACCAAAAGAAAAGTATTGCCTTTATTAATCGGTATAGATAACAACTTTCTTTAAGATACTCACATTGTATTTCCACTTTCTCTTTTCATTACTTTGATTTTTGTGTCAATCCTTACATTTCTTTATATATTTTGATTGTGCAATAAATTATTTTAAAAAGTGGTTGTTCAAATAACATTAATCTTCTTGGAATAGCTCACACCTCACGTAGTAATTTTTCAAATCACGTTTTTCTTGTGAGAGACCAACAAATTTTTATCTAATATTTTTTTGTGGGAATCTAAAAATATATTTGTTTTCTCTATAAATCTGTCAACATTTTTTATTGGTTATTTTTCATCTTTCTTAAAACTTCAATCATACGTATATATTTGGTTATCAATTTTAGTCTTTATTATTGTTAAAACAGTTTTAGGCCTCAATGTTAACAATGACAACAAATGATCTTTAAAAAAAAAAGTCTTTATTATTGTTAAAACAGTTTTAGACCTCAATGTTAACAATGACAACAAATGATCTTTAAAAAAAAAAGTCTTTATTATTGTTAAAACAGTTTTAGACCTCAATGTTAACAATGACAACAAATGTTCTTTAAAAAAAAAAAAACAATGACAACCAATGTCTAACGGAAGTTCATGTGACATCATAAAAAATTCGTCAATGTCAAAAAATAGTTATGTAATAAAGTTAATTAGATATTTAAAAAATAATAATAATAAATAAATTAGAGACATTTTAAAAATTCATCAATGTCACTATAGTTAAAGTGGAGACTGAAATTGGTAATAAAATTTGTGTACTTGAAAAAGTTTAAAGCTAATGTTTGTACAAAAGGTTGTGTCTTTGTTGGTGGATAGAGAGAAATAGAGTGGGATGGATGTGATATGGTGTGAAGGGTGTATAATAAGATCATAAGACAAAATGGATCTGATGGTAAGATACACTCATGCAGATAATACATTTTTTTAGCCAACTACTCATCAGCAGGGATGAAAGTTGTGTGCAACCAACCACTCAACGACTTCAACAATCTGCAAACCATTAATATGCAACATATTTTGAAGCTCGAAAACACATTTTAAAAAACACTGAGCAAAATGAAATTTGCATTTCGAGTTTATATTGTTCTTTCTTTTTTCACATATGCAATTGGATATGAATACGACTATATTGTCGTCTCGTTCCAGTGGGAGCCCACCACTTGCAGGAAACCATTTACAAGATGCAGAAAAAACCCAAGAGAAGATTTTAGTATCTACAGGGTATGGCCCACCAAATATCAGGGTCCCCTTTGGATACCGGCTCCGACCTATTGCGCTGGTGGTAAATCTTTTGACCGCTCAGTGGTAAGTTTTATTGAATGTTTATAGTTCTATAAAATCTTTTATGTCAATTTTGGTTAATTAATAATCAAATGTGCACATTCTTAGTTACAAAGTAAATTTTCTTGTACTATTAATGTAAAGTTGAAAATTAATAATCTTAGTGGTTTTTAATTTCTACTCGAAATTTCAAAATTCTTAAACATGAATCGGGTTAATTACAGATAATTTAAATATTTCTTCATTTGAATTGTGAATAATTTTTTTTTATTTTTACAGTGTGATTTGAGATATCTGGATTTGAGGAACGTTTGGCCCAATATGTTGGGAGAAACCTTTAGATTTTGAGACATCCAATGGGAAGTGCATGGTAGATGTACGCACGAATTTATGGACCAAAGTCAGCATTTAGATACGGCCATAAGAATTTATAAAGATAATAATCCTTTTTATATGTTAAAAAAATCCTTTAAACTCGATCTCAATCGAACTTATAGGCTAAATGATATTAGAAGTTACCAAGATCTCTCTGAAGAAAGCTTATAATATCATTTAGCCTATAAGTTCGACTGGGATCGAGTTTAAAGGATTTGTTAACATATCAAAAAGATTATTATCTTTATAAATTCTTATGGCCGTATCAAAATATTGACTTTGGTCCATAAATTCGTGCACACATCTACCATGCACTTCCCACCGTGTCTCCCAAAATCTAAAGTTTTCTTCCAACATATTGGGTCAAACGTTCGTCAAATCCCCATATCTCAAATGACACTGAAAAAAAATAAAATTCACAGTTCAAATGAAAAAATATTTAAATTATTTGTGATTAACCCGGTTCATGTTTAAGAATTTTGATATTTCGAGTAGAAATTAAAACCACTAACATTATTAATTATCAACTTTACATTAACACTACAAGAAAATTTACTTTGTAATTAAGAATGTGCACATTTGATTATTAATTAACCAAAATTGGCATGAAAGATTTTATAGAACTATAAACATTCAATAAAACTTACCACCAAGCGGTCAAAAGATTTACCACCAGCGCAATAGGTCGGACCCGGTTTCCAAAGGGGACCCGAATATTTGGTGGGTCATACCCCGTGGAGACTAAAATCTTTTCTTGGGTATTTTCTGCATTGTGTAAATGGTTCCCTGCAAGTGGCGGGCTGCCACTGGAACGAGACGACAATATAGTCGTATTCATATCCAATTGCATATGTGAAAAACGAAAGAAGAAAATAAACTGGAAATGCAAATTTCATTTTGCTCAATGTTTTTCAAAATGTGTTTTCGAGCTCAAAATACGTTGCATATTAATGGTTTGATTGTTGAAGTTGGTTGGACACGACTTTAATCCCTGTTGAGTAGTTGAGTGGTTGGTTGCACACAATTTTTTCCTTACCAACACTCATTCATCTCTTCCCTGTCTTTCCATTTTCTCTGAGAAACATTCAATCTTACTTTCTTCCCATTTTGTTCCCCTCAATTTTTCTAGCTTTGGGTTCACTTTGAAAGTTCCTCTACCTTTTTCCATTCTTTTCATTCATCTGGGTTATAATATTATTTTAAAAAGGCTAAAATATGGTTTTGGTCCCTGCAAATATGCCTCATTTTGGTTTTAGTCCCTGCAAAAAAATTTTGTTGTTTTTGGTCCCTGCAAAATATTTTGTTTTTGGAAATAGTCCCTGCAGGGACCTTTTTCAAAATCAAAAGATTTTGCAGGGACTATTTCTCTAATAAATGGTTAAGTCATCATGTGACATGTGTGCAAATTATCACAAAAGTGGACCCAGGGACCAAAACCAAAATGAGACATATTTGCAGGGACCAAAAACAACAAAAATTTTTTGCAGGGACTAAAACCAAAACGAGACATATTTGCAGGGACCAAAACCATATTTTAGCCTTTTAAAAATGAAACCAAATACCACTAAAATTATGTCATTTTCTCAAATTATGTCATTTTCTCAAATTATTATTCGTGTCAGAGTGTTCGTTTCATGTCCAATGTTCGTGTCAGTATCCGTGTTTCATATTTATATACCTATAAAACAAATTTTCCTTCTGCAAAAGTGGGATCAAACATACATTTAATTTAATCTTTAGCTTTTGAAAATCGGGTGCGGTTATGGTGCATAAGGAAATCCTTATGCACCCTGCATAAATCTAGAAATGGTTTTGGAGTACAACTCACAGAAACCATTTTCATAGCAAAATGGTTTTGACATGATTTTATACAAAACATACTATAATATATGCAGGGTACTGGAAACCATTAAGTAAATCTAATGGTTTTGGAATACAACTCACAGAAACCATTTCTGGATTTATGCAGGATGCATAAGAATTTCCTTATGCACCATAACCGCAGCCTTGAAAATCATACGGAAGGAGTTCATTACATATTATTAAAGCAAGACTTACCTGATTGTTCATTTCTTCTTCTAAGATTCCAATAAAGAATGGCAATGATCAATAGAACTAAAACTGATGATAGTGTTGCAACAATGGGAACAATTGCCTTCTTTGTGTCACTTTTATTTGAGTCAGAGAGATTTATATCATCCACCCTATAAATATGTTCAAAACAAGATTTTCTGGTCAAAATTACACCTAAAGATACTTGATGACTTTCTACACATCTTGACATACTTCATTCTTGCACTGTGGCTTTCTTTCCCATGATTCTAGATAAATAAAAGCACCGATACTTCACATTGAAGGCATGTCTCGTGTTCGACATGTGTCGGTGTCCAACACGACACTAATGGTTGCATTCAATTATTCAGTGGACCGTCAATATATTCTTAAGGGTCTGAAAGCCTTCTAGAAAGGCTTAGGCGCCCTCCAGAATGGCTCCTAAGGACTAGGCACGCCCTTCTAGAGGCGCCGCCTTAGCCAGCTTCTAGAAGCATCTAGAAGCGGATAAAAAGACATAAAGCTCATCTTGCTTGGGGCTTAAGTCGCGTTAAAACAAGCCCTCAAAAGGCTATAATTACCTCTCTTGGGATCATTCCCAAGGCATCACAAACACAGTAAAAACCCTAGATTTTATTATTGTACTCATTGCAAGTACATTCGGTTTTCTCAAATTATTATCGGTGTCAATATGTCAATGAGTATCGGTGGTTCATGGTATATAAAACTAGGGGTTAATAGTGTTTTTCACCCCTGTAATATATGTCATTTCCGGTTTTCGCACCTATAAAATTTTCAGTTTGATTTTCACCCTCGTAAAATTTTTATTTTCCGGAAAACACCCTTAATAGGTCATTTAAAAACGGGTTAATAGGCTTTTACCCCCCTGCCATTTAGGGGTCTTTTGGTATACCCCCCTGCAAAAAAAAAACTTGGAGATTCCCCCTTGTAAAATGTAGATTCTTTGGTTTACACCCCGCAGTCCATTTGATTGGATAAATTAGCTTATGTGGCGCGCTGATGTGTTATTTTATTTAGTTTTGTTTTTTTTTTATTTCCACGTCGGAAACAAAATATTTTTTTTACAAAAAATAATACTAAAGATGCGAAATACCTAAAATACCCCTAAGCATTTTCTTCTTCTCTTCTTCCCAGCGAGCCTCTTCTTCTCTTTTCAAACTCTCAAGAATAATATAAATTTTTTTCAAACTCTCAGCAGCTCAGAGAAATCCATAACTAAGATTCAACACACCATCAACACTAACAACATATATTCAACACAAGTCCAAAAATAATAATCAAACAGTGACCTTTTCTTTCTTTCCTTCCACAAATCCAGAACTGATACAGAACAAAATAAGACTCCCACACTACTAACATAAACACGCCTAAAACACAGACAACACCACTGCTTGCGCTACCAAGACACTCCCAGCACCAAAACAACAAACAAATCAAACCCAAAAACGTGAAATAGATCGTGAAACATGTCGGAGATGCGAAGCAGATGGTGAAACGAAACCGGCGGCCACCGTAGGCGTAGGAGTGGCGGTGTGATTAGGGGTGAAGCCACAACATGTTCAAATCTGATTTGTGGAAACTGATTTAGAGGGTTTTGTTGTGTGGATCCTTAATTTCGAGAAGGGAGAGGGTTATTGAGGATGGAAGAGAAGGATGGGTTTGTTGGTTCCTTGGAGAAAGATGAAGAGCGATCTGGAGAAGAAGAAATGAATGGAGAATTGAATTTTTTTCCTTTTTTTTTAATTGATTCCAATGTGTTTTTTTTTATAAAAAAAATAATTACAAATTTATTAAAAAAAAGGCAGCTGGGATAATAATTGTTGTGTTATTGTTTCAATTTGGATCTCAAGGGAGTAAAGAGATTGAAGGGAGGTGGAGTAAGAGTAAGAAGAAAAAAAAGGTGGAAAACGGTTGATAGAAGAAGGAGATAATGAGGAAGAAGATGAAGATATGATGTTTTTAATTTTTAATTTTTTTTAAGTAATTGTTAATTAATAAAAAAATGTAGGTACAAAATAAATAAATGGAAAAAAAAAAAAATCCAACTCAGCGCGCCACGTCGTTGATAAATGCATAGTCAGCACGCCACTTAAGTTAATTTATCCAGTCAGGTGATCTTAGGGGGGTAAACCAAAGAATCTACATTTTACAAGGGGGAATCTCCAAGTTTTTTTTTTGCAGGGGGGTATACCAAAAGACCCCCATATGGCAGGGGGGTGAAAGCCTATTAACCCTTTAAAAACCAAAATTTCTTGAAAAAAAATTCTGAAAATGGCCTATTAGGGGTATTTTCCGGAAAATAAAATTTTTTACGAGGGTACAAATCAAACCGAAAATTTTATAGGGGCGAAAACCGAAAATGACATATATTACAGGGTGAAAAGCACTATTAACCTTAAAACTAGATTGACTTGCCACTATGCATATCATGGTCTTCTTTTATAAATCTTACCTCAAAGTAATTAATCCAGTCCTTGATCTTTCTAGGAGAGTGGTAGAGACAAAACCTGAAAGTTGGTTGCCCCTTAAATCCCTACAAATAATTTGATTTATCTTGCATCAGCACATTAATAATTTTGCACAATTAGTATAAAATGTCTGTAGTTTGTGACCATCATAAAAAATACTTACAAATATTTAAGGGATTTCAATTCTTCCAAAAACTGAGGTATTGATCCAATTAAGCTATTGTTAAATAAATCCCTGATTCAAAATAATGTAGTGTATATGATGATATCAATATAAGATGAACCAAACTGTCTTATTTAGAATGAAAACATTGTAAAGTGTTTAGAGCATAATGACAATATATTTACTCAAAATTTTATAGATGTGTACTCAAAGATTCCAAGAATGTCAAATTGGCAATGGAAGGAGTTATAATTCCGCTCAGACTGCTTCTGCACAGATTCCTATACGAGAAAATTGAATATCATGATATTTTGGGGCCGTTTGTTTTAGATTTAAATAAAATGAATTTTTCATTGTATTTTTTAAAATGGATTTTTTTGAAATTTAATCAAAAATAGTAAAAGTTATTTCAAACTCATTTCATATAAGTTAAAAAAGAGATTTTTACATTCACTAATTTAAATATTCATTGTTCGAAATTTTACATAGTAAAAATCACATATTTTTTCAAAATGACATATTTCAAAAATGATTTTTAGTATCCAAAAAAAATTATAACCAAATGATAAAATACTTAGAATGACATTTTAAGATAAACTATTTAAACAGATTTTTTATTTGAAGCTTTCCTTAAAAATTTCTTTCTTAAAAAAATACATTACATTACCAAAATCTATTTTAAACAAAGCTATAACAAATAGAGTGATACACTTCTTCATTCAACAAAGAAGGAAGAAAGAGATGAGGAAGTGAAGTATTGTAGTTACATTTTAAGCCCTCCCAAGTCCCAACTGTAGTTCTTGGGTTCACATGGATCGCCAACCCAATTTCTTTGAACTCTATAATTATCTCTTACACTCTTTATAGCTTCAGTTGTGATTAAATATAACTCAATTCACGTAGAGAAATAATACATCATTCAAAGAGAAAATAGAAATGATTTAATGTAACAACATGTGTCTGTATCAGACACCAGACACAACATCAATCTGAAGTGTCGGTGCTATAATTTTTCACTAGGGTAGGCAGTGTAATTCGCATATGAAACCTTAGCAAAGAAAACATGTCATACCATCTTCTTCATATGATAGCTAGGTTTCTCATACACATATGGAAAATAGGATTCGCTCACAAATAATTTGCACCAATATTATAAAAAATTATTGGCGGTTGAGATGTGTGAATGCCAAGTTCTAGTAAGAGTTGTTTCAACCAAAGAATTTTTGCAGTGGTGGAGCCAATGGCACGACACTCACCCTCAGTTGATGAGTGTGCAACTGTAGATTGTTTCTTGCATGACAATGATATGAAATTGGGACCATGATAGACAGTGTAAACTCGTATAAATTTTCTATCATTCATGTCACCTTCCCAGTCTGCATCGCAAAAAGCAGTAAGACTAATATGTTTTGTACGAGTCGTATGGAGCCAATGATGTTACTATATTATGGGGGATCACAATTGAGTGTCAACATCTGAGATGAGAGAGCAGGAAGTAAACATGGTAGCTCATACAGGTTTTGGCATCAAGCATGTTACCTTTCATCAATATATCTTTGGAAAAACCATATTGTACCAAAAATCAATGTAGTGCATTGTACCATGCACACGGAGATTGCATGAGACTGTAGAGAGATTTCGGTAGTTTACACACATGATTTGGATAGGTCTGGTGAACGAATCCCAGTGGTTAAGACATGTCAAACTCCTCATATGTTGTGTCATATATTTAAGAATGTATTATTGTTGGTGTCATAAAAAAAGAAGTTAGATTATATTTTTTTGTTATATTATTGATGTTATTGGAATAGATAATCATGTTTGATTTGGTTTGTTGTAACTAGAAAGCAACAAATATTTATATTTTTAGTTTTAATCAAAATCTCATAAAAAAACATAGTTCATAATTAACAAATTTTAGTTGTTAGTACACACTTCACAAATTTTTGTTGCTAGTACACACTAAAGAAAAGGAGAAAACTTAGGTACAATTCCTTAGGTGCTTTTCGTATGGTTCTTAACTAAAAATACATATTTTTTGGATATAACAAACATTGAGAAAATTATGAATTTGAGGAAATCATGGTGAATTTAGTTAAGAACCATACGAAAAGCACCTAAGGAATTGTACCTAAGTTTTCTCCTAAAGAAAATATGAAATTTTAGGTTTGGTTATTTTTTTATTCTAATTAGATTCTTAAACAATTTTTTTATAATATTGTTATATTATTGATGTCATGGAAAAAGGTAAAATTTTAGGAAAACCAATGCTATTATCCACCCTTAAAAAATGAATGATTTTTTTGAAGGAAAATAAATAGAATAAAGATCAATGATTTTTTTGTTTAAAGAAAGAAAAAAAACCAATGACATTATCCATTAAATTTTTTTAGTTTTTTTTTTGTTACAAAATTTGTTTTAGTTTAGTGAGAGTGAGACATCTAATGCGGTTGGGTTTGTTTCAAAAGAAAAAATATATAAAGCTCTTTGCTTGATTACGTTTTATAATTATATCGCCAAACAAATATCATTCATCGCTTGATTTTTTTTAGGTTTTGCTTGAGTGTGAGTAGCTCTCTCATAATCTGGTAATCCACTACAATCAATGTCACACCAGAAGAAATCTTTGATTGTGACCAATGAAAAGGTAAACAACTATTTACATGATGATATAGTCTTCTCTATTCTATCGAAGTTACCTCTTAAATCTTTGAAGCGATTTGGATGCGTCCGTAAATCATGGTCTCTCTTATTTGAAAACACTTATTTCATGAACATGGTCCGTAGTTATTTTTTATCCAAAGACCCTTCTCATCGCCGTGATGCCTTTCTCCTTCTAGGGCAGGTGTTTTCACCAACAATCACGTTGTATTCTCTTTCAGATGAGAGGATTGAGAATATGGTCAAGCTAAATATTCCAAATCCATTTCAAGAGCAAACTGAAACTTGCTTCGTGTTTGATATTTTAAATATGGGTGGTATTAATGACATTATATATGTTCGTTGTCATCTTCGTAATAATGATTTGGAAATTTATACAAGAGATTTACTATGGAATCCAACTACAGATGAATTAAAGGTCATTCCTCGAAGTCCGACTAAGGATCCTCGAAGTCCGGTTACTGTGGATGTGAGTGTTCATGGATTTGGTTATGATTGTGTTAAGCATGACTATAAGGTGCTTCAACATATACAATTTATTGGACGTTCGTATCCATGTACCGGATATGTGTCATTGGGAGATATAACTTTCGAACCCTTTTGGGAGATATATAACTTAAGAAGTAATTCTTGGAGAAAACTTGATGTCTTTATGCCTACATTTTACCATACTCCTCATGCTAGAGTGTACATGGATGGAGTGTGTCATTGGTTATATATAGATTTTGAATCATATCTAGGGTCGTTTGACTTAAGCAATGAGACGTTCTTTACCACAGCTATACCATCAGACATAGATTGCGGTTTTGATGAAGGATATATATGGAGACACTTGATGGTGTTAAATGAATCCATTGCCCTGGTCACATATCACGAAAAGAAGACTACTTTAAACATATCAATTTTAGGTGAATTAAATGTGAAAGAATCATGGATCAAACTCTTCATTTTTGGATTTTTGCCTTCCATCGAGTTCCCAATTGGAGTGGCAAAGGGAAAATTATTTTTCAAAAGGATAGATAAAGAATTAGCTTGGATTGACTTAACTACACATATGATTGAAGATTTTGGTGCTAAAGAAGGGGACTGTAGTTTTAATATGCTAGTTTGCAAGGAAAATTTTCTTCCAATCGATCGGTGTAATAAATAAAAATAATTGCTTTTCTTGTTTTCACTTTAAGCTTATTGAGATGTTGATTTTGTGCTTTAATGTTTTTTTTTGTATTTCAAATCAAAATCAATAAATTGAATGAAAAAGAATGAGCAATGTATAATCTCTAATCAGTGTAGTACAACATTAAAGTATAGTCAATTTTCTCTAGAGGAACTTGTAGAACCAGGGTTCAATAGGGATCAATCAATCCTTTATCTCTAGAAAATTCTCACATTATGAAACAAACTATTGGCCAATCGAGGGTTTTCTGAAGTAGTAATAGTTAGATTTCCCAGTTTAACAAACGTGTGCTTTATACCCTTTAAATCATAACAATGAAACTCTCACATTATGTTTGGTAAATCCTGGCTTAAAGATGACATTGGCATGGTTGACATAACAAAACCAAACACAACATTAATTTCTTTTATTTGATATAGGGTTAGTAATATCTCATTGGCTGTTTTGTTTGGTAAAATAATATGAACTTGAATTGTTTTGCATTTCGAAAGTTTAAAACGATCCAAGTAAAATCAAAGTTCAGCTGGAGAATCAAAATAACAAGATAAAGTTCAGAATAAAATCATTAGCCATATCATTAGCCACAAGAGAATCAAAATAACAAGCTAGTTCTGAATAACCCAAATCATTAGCCATGACCAGACCATGATAAATGGCAGAAAATTCAGCTAGCATAATATCATATGAGTTTGGAAGAAAATCAGAAAACCCGCAAGAAACAAACCTGAATTATTACACAAAACCCCTCTAATCTCTGTTATGAGAGGAGTACCATGGCAGCTACCGTCAACATTCAAAATAACATAAGAGAGATTATTGTTGTTCCATTTGACATATCGGTTAACTGGAGTAACAAGAGCAGTGGGAGTAAAGTTGTTTGTTATTACCTCAATTGAATGCTTTATGCTACAAATAAGCATGTGTAAAGATCAAGTTTCACCGCCAAACACACCAGGTTACGAAGGCACCAAGACCACCAAACTCTAGCTAAAACTGTGGTTGCTTGAGAACCCCTAGCACCCTCTTTAAGCGAGTCATGTGCATCATTGGGAGAGAAAAACTCAGAATTAGTGAAGCCAAATTGATGCCATATCCTAAGGGAAAAGTTGCAGTCTCAAACACAATGAAGAAAGGTCTCATTCTGAAGACTGCAACGAGAAGGTCTCGTTCTAAAAAAATAGCAGAAGGCGCTATATTCATGTGGTTTAGCAAAGATAAGGTAGGAACCGGATTGTTACAAGTCAGCCAAAAAAGAAATTTATATTTTTCGGGAAGACAAAACTTCCAAATCCAAATCAAAGAGTGAAGGTGTTGGTTTGATCAACTCTGTCGGAATTATTGAGAAGCCAGATGTAACCGCTTTTTGGAGTATGAATACCATTCTTTTGGTTGTTCCATAGAACTGGATCTTCCTCGGTATCATTGAAATTCATGTGAGTGAGGTTTATGTGATCATAAATTGTATTAGATAGCAGAATATTCGTGTGGGGATCATTAGAAGTGAGCACATCTTTTACGGTTAGATGCAAGTCATGTATGTCAATATAAGGGACAAGAGACCCAAGAACACCAAAAAAGCTCCTTCGAGTAAACCAAAAGGATGAAGAAACGGACCCGACACACCAAGAGTATCCCACTTTAAGGGCATTTTTAGCTTTGATAATTGAGGACCAAATTGGAGAGTTGTTCGAATTATTAGTTGCTTGAAGGATGTTATGACCAACCACATATTTGTTAGAGAGGATACTGACCCAAAGTTTTTCAGATGATTGGATCAAATCCCAAACAAGCTTTCCAAGAAGGCAAGTATTCAATTCCCTGGCTCTCCTGATTCAAAGGCCACCAAGAGTCATGGGACGGGTAGTTTTTTCCAACCTACCAGATGAATGCCTTTATCATTTGAACCTTTCCAGATGAAATTCCTGGTTGTTTGATCAATGCGATTACAAATTGATTGAGGAAGCCAAAAAAATTCCATATAATATGGAGGAATAGAGGAGAGAACAGAGGAGGCAAGAGTCATTCTTCCAGATTTGTTTAACAGTTTATTCTTCCAAGAAGCAAGACAAGATTGCTTTTTCTCAATAATAAAATAGAAATCATTCTTTTTTCGCTATTCCTTCGACACTCATTGATTTTAATACAATGCATTTTACATTCCTTTTAAGTTTATGCGTTTAAACTTTTACCTTTTCCTTTAACTTTATCTTGCTTTTACTTGTAATCTCAAACCTGTCGAGAGACAGTGCCCTTTTATTTCAAAACCCATCCTGCTCTCTAAGTAACCTGAGTGCATCTCATGGCCCTTTTTTCAAACATTTTTCTATCAAAACCTTTGCACAACATGTCTTGAGATTTCTAGTTCGGTCTCACTTTCAACAATCAGAACTGGCCCGTAGTTTGCCGAAAACACAGGTAAACAAATAGATTTAATTTGGTTTGTTATAGCTAGAAAGCAACAAACATTAGTTTTAATCAAAATCTCATAAAAAAAAATATAGTTCATAATTTTTAAATTTTAGCGCATGTGCCCGCCTTTTCGCTAGTACACACCAAAGAAAATATGAGATTTTAGGTTAGGTTATTTTTCTATTCTAATTATATCCTTAAGCAAATTTTTTTATAATATTGTTATATTATTGATGTCATGCAAAAAGATATAATTTTAGGAACACCAATGCTATTATCCACCCTTAAGAAATAAATGATTTTTTGAAGGAAAAAAAGAAAAGAAGATGAATGATTTTTTTGTTTAAAGAAGAAAAAAAACCAATGACTTTATCCATTATATTTTTTTAGTTTTTTTTTGTTTAAAAATTTGTTTTAGTTTAGTGAGAGAGACATATAAGGCGGTTGGGTTTGTTTCAAAAGAAAAAAAATATATAAAGCTCTTTGCTTGATTAGGTAAACACCTATTTACATGATGATATACTCTTCTCTATTCTATCGAAATTATCTCTTAAATCTTTGAAGTGATTTGGATGCGTCTATAAATCATGGTCCCTCTTATTTGAAAACATTTATTTCATGAACATGGTCTGCAATTATTTTTTATCCAAAGACCCTTCTTATCGCCATGATGCCTTTATCCTTCTACGACAGCTGTTTAATTTAAATCAATCACGATGTATTCTCTTTTAGACAAGAGGATTGAGAATATGGCCAAACTAGATTTTCCAAATCCATTTCAAGAGGAAACTGAAACTTGCTTTCAGTTTGATATTTTAAATATGGGTGGTATTAATGAGATATATGTGTTCATTGTCATCTTCGTGGTAATGATTTGGAAAATTATACAAGAGTTTTACTATGGAATCCAACTACGGATGAATTAAAGGTCATTCCTCGAAGTCCGACTAAAACTCAACCGGTTACCGTGGATGTGAGTGTTCATGGATGTGGTTATGATTGTGTTAAGCATGACTATAAGGTGCTTCAACATATACAATTTATGCGACGTTCGTTTCCATGTACCGGATATGTGTCATTGAGAGATATAACTTTCGAACCCTTCTGGGACATATATAACTTAAGAAGTAATTCTTGGAGAAAACTTGATGTCGTTATGCCTACATTTTACCATACTCCTCATGCTAGAGTGTACATGGATCTCCTGTTTCATTGGTTATCTATATAGATTTTGAATCATATTTAGTGTCGTTTGACTTAAGCAATGAGACGTTCTTTACCACACAGCTATACCATCAGACATAGATTGTGGTTTTGATGAAGGATATTTATGGAGACGCTTGATGGTGTTAAACGAATCCATTGCCCTGGTCACATATCACGAAGAGAAGACTACTTTTAACATATCAAATTTTGGTGAGTTAAATGTGAAAGAATCATGGATCAAACTCTTCATTGTTGGATTTTTGCCTTCCATCTAGTACCTAATTGGAGTGGCAAAGGGAAAATTATTTTTCAAAAGGATAGATAAATGAATTAGCTTGGATTGACTTAACTACACATATAATTGAAGATTTTGGTGCTGAAGAAGGGGACTGTAGTTATAATATGCTAGTTTACAAGGAAAATTTTCATCCAATCGATCGGTGTAACAAATAAAATTTGCTTTTCTTGTTTTCACTTTAAGCTTGATTGATTTTGTGCTTTAATTTTTCTTTTGTATTTTAAATCAAGATCAATAAATTGAATGTGTCTAAGAACGATGGCTTTAGTTCAAATCAAGATTAAGGGTATGGCTACACTTTTCCTTGAGTTTCATCATTATTATTGTCTTTGTTGATTCATGTTATATACACACAATAATGGAAAATA
This sequence comes from Medicago truncatula, assembly GCF_003473485.1. Classification (NCBI taxonomy): domain Eukaryota; kingdom Viridiplantae; phylum Streptophyta; class Magnoliopsida; order Fabales; family Fabaceae; genus Medicago; species Medicago truncatula. The sequence goes on from NC_053047.1 coordinate 30,619,649, forward strand.
AACAAAGGGGAAGGAAAATGATCACATGAGGTATTACAAACACTCTCATGACTTCAAACATAATCACATGAAGTATCTAAGATTTTTTCCATTTCCCAAAGGAATATGAAAAGAAATTGAAAGCTCTATTACCATGATTTTGAATTTATAAATACTTAATTATTTCACATTTTAACAAATGTGTGTTTTATACACTCTAAATCATAATAATAACCATCCAAACTGTTGTTGAAACTGTTGCACATTCCTCTGGCCTTCCAAGCAAGGTGATCAGCATCTCCAACGGTACCAAAACGTTGTACCCTGATTTTTATGAATTCTACTTCAGTTGTTTCATTTATAAATGAAATAAAAAAATATATTATAACTTTGTGTAATTTTACAGTAGTGAGAGGCTGAGTGTGAAAACAAATGTAGACAACTCATATAAATTAAATTAAAAAATATATTTAATTCTAAACTTTATATTATATATATTAACATTTGCATTTAGATGTGCTCGTGAGTTTAGCTCAATTGGTATGGACAATGCATAAAATATGCAAGGTCCAGGTTCAAACTCTGGCCATCACAAAAAAAAAAAAAAAAAAAAAAAAAAAAAAACATTTGCATTTATATTACAAGCATATACATCTAGTGTAGTGGTGAAGCAGGACGCCTATGAGCTCTGTGTCATGAGTTTGTTCCTGAACAAAGAGTTTCGAACCAAAGTTAAGGGATCTAAATATAAAAACGCCCAAACCACTTGAGCTACAACTTTATATAAAAGTATTTAATGAAAATATATGTATATATTGTAAAAATATGGCGCTTCCGTTAAAAACATTGTTGGCTCCGCCACTATCACTGCTACCATTAGTAGATTCTCCCAACACTCTCATATCCTATCATACCCGATATTCATTTCCATAAGGACATGTTATATGATACATAGACATGTCAGGTTTGAGAAAAGATGAAATATATATAAACAAAAAAAAAATGGAAGAGAGTGAGTGGTCAGTATTGGTTAGGAGGATGAGAAACCAACTAATAGCCCCCCGTTTTCCATCTTAGCTTTAACAGAATCCAAATCAACATGTTTTCGGAGAATCTAAATTGTCTCCAGAGTTTTCTTATACGATCTAAAATAAAAAGAATCTAAAAAATACAATTTGGAAGGGATTTATACATGTGGCCCATTAAAAAATAAAAAATAAAAAGAAATGACATCTCAGCGCTATGTCATCAATTCTGATGAGTTGGATGGGGAAGGGGGTGTTCCGGATTTCTTTTTTAAAAGGACCAATTCCAAACCGAAATGTTTTTAGGGGGGTAAAGCGAGTTTTTAACAACTTTTGCAGCCCGCGATGCTGATCCTTGGAAAATTCTCTGAATTAGCGTTGCGCTGCTCACAACACACATTGCAAGGGTTGATGAGGCTTCTTCATGCATGATTCTGCTCCACATCTTCACACCAAAACATCTATAACAACTATGCCTCAAGAATCACAAAGTTGTTAGATTTGAGTGGATTTCTATGGCTTCAAATATACTTTCATGTTCTTATCTTCTCATGACTTTCTTCTAAAATATTTTAACAAAATACAATTAAAGCTAGCTACTTTTATCCTAAATTAGTTCTAAAAAACGACTAAAAACCCTGTGCAATTGTCTGTCATTAAAAATTCACATGTAAATTGATCCAAAAGACGAAAAACGATAGAATCTTTACTGAAACTAAGTTAAGAGAATACATATGTAATTTTGCCTAAATATTACTTTGCTAAGTACAAGTGAAATGGTTTGTCTCAATTGAGAAAAAAAAAACTATAGATTCTTAATCTCCATATTATCAACGATCAAGATCTCTAGCTATTTTTTTAATGGTCAAAATCTCCCTGTTATTTCTCGATTCTGTTTTCAACTAAGAATCTGATATCATCTCATAGTACAATGGTTAGATAGATTTAGTTAAAAAAAAGAAAAGATCTTGTTAATCAGTTCCTCCGGAGCATTGGTTAAGGAATCCATGAATAGGAATCCACTTTTCCTTGAGTTTCATCATTATTGTCTTTGTTGATTCCATGTTATATACACACAATAATGGAAAATAATCAAAGGGGAAGGAAAATGATCACATGAAGTATTACAAACACTCTCATGACTTCAAACATAATCACATGAAAAATATAAGATTTTTTCCATTTCCCAAAGGCATATGAAAAGAAATTGAAAGCTATATTACCATGATGTTGAATTTATAAATATTTGATTATGTCACATTTTAACAAATTTGTGTTTTATACACTCTAAATCATAATAATGAAACTCTCGCATTATGTTTGGTAAATCCTGGCTTTAGACATGACATTGGCAAGGTTGACATAATAAAACCAAACACAACATTAATTTTGTTCCTCTAATTGTTGCCAAATCAACAACCCAAGATTTTGTTGAGCTGTACAACACAAATATCAAACCTCTTGATGCAGGATGTTAAGGTAAATTTGGAGAATGGGTTATTCAAAACCAAAAGAGTGAGGTGATCTTTGCAACAACCAAGAAGCCTGTCTTGGTTCAGATTTTGGTACCGATGAAGTGTTCGTATCGGGTGGAGCCTCCAACTAGCTTCTGAGCTAAAGCTGAGATCATTGATTGTCATCAGCTGCTCATAAGTTAGCTCAAGCAGTAAAAACTTTGAGCCTGAAGAATACAAATCTTGTTTCATAGTTCTCTTTCTCTGTTGGCTTGAAGCCTTTTTTTTGTTTTTTTGAGCAAGGCTTGATGCCTTAATATATAAGTATTTGATGTTTTTTATGAAACAAAAAAATAAAAAAAATAAAAGTGTTACAAGGGAAAAACAGAAGGCAGAATAATACTGCAATTCCACAATCACACTACTGCGAAAAAATTCGACTTCCAAAAAACTTGTATAAAAAAGAATGAGAAATGTATAATCACTAATCAGTATAGTACAACAGTATTTGACATGGAAATCTAAAGGACATTAATGTATCCACTGGTTGATAAACTTGAGGGAAAGTATAGTCAATTTTCTCTAGAGGAACTTGTATCGCTTTATCCCCAGAAAATTCTTATGCTTGCTTCTTGAAATTCCAATCAATATCTCCACTAGCCTACAAGAAACAAAAACCATATTTTTGTCATTGAGGTGTTAGTCAGTCAATCAGTCGAAGTGAATATTATTGTAAATGTTTAAAAAATCGAACCAAACCGGCTAGTTCAACCGATTGAACTGGGAATAAGACAGTTCACCGTTAGTTTGATTCCGGTTATCATGAAGTCCAGTTGAATTGGCTTGAACCGGAGTTGAACCACGGTTGGTTCAAATGTTTTAAATTTTTGCATTATTTATTATCTGGTTCAACTGTGGTTGAACCGATGAAACCAAATAAAACAATGCTCGAAGGTCTCGCCAGTTTGATCACCAGTTTATTTTTTAAAACATTGTATTATTGCAATAGAACTTGAAACTTACTGCTGTTTCAGCAATTTCTTTGGCTTTTTGATCGTTGAAACCTAAAGCAGACAAGACCTTTCGACCTGCTGATTCTTCTTGTGACCAAATTCCAAGAAGTAAATGAGTCACGTTTGTTTCCCCCTCACCTACATTTTATATCATAATAACTTTAGTATTACAAAAAAGGAAACATTAAAAACTGTATGATAGTTTCAACTTGTATTAAGAGAAGGAATCTTGTTGAGACTTCTTCCAAATCCAATGTGATTTTGAGGAAGGAATTAATGTAAAAATAAACAATAGGGCTAATTCTTGAGTGTCCTGAAAGTCTCTCACATTCAACAAGCTCACTAGACAATTTCTAACTACCTTCTATGTCTATTTAGTACATTTTGTTACAGTTGTTACACTTGATATTTATAGAGATAAAAAACATATGTTTATTTCGTTACCTCCTACTATCTCCTGAGATACACATTTCTTATGAAGCATAGACACAAACCCGGACAGTGGACACCATACATGTAACACATAACCTTTCTAACAAGTGGCTTCCTATTATTGAACTAAGATCAGAAGAAATCTAGATAAAGATCTACATTATAAGAGGAAATTGCACTCGCCTCCCCCCAAGATACACTTAAAACAGTGCATACATCCTTTCTATCTTTGAAATGAACACTTGCGGCGCTAACCTCTACTCAATTCTGTTTAAACGACACCCTCTCTCTGTTTGATACAACAGTGGGAGATGTACGACTGAGGAGGGCTCATCAATGTCTTTTACAGTATGTGTTATTTAAGCATACCTCTGAGGTAAGTGCAATTTCTCCTTGTTAGAGAATGCAACAGCAGAAGGTCAATAATAATTATATTAGGGATTGATAAGCACTTATTATAGTATAGAGATAGTTTACAAACTGAGGCATGACTAAACACTCGAGCAAATTATCAACATGGCTGAAGCGTAAAAGTTTAAACTACTAAAGCTGGCTGAAGTGTAAATATCTCTCACAACAACACCTGATTTTCACTCTTTATTAAGCAGCGGGGAAAAATAAACCATTAAAATTTAAAATCATTTTTCATATTTCAACCTTTTTCTAACAGATCAGGCACAGACGAAGATAACAGAGTTTTTTCTTTTACTTGAACTTGCGAACTCTGATATACACAATTTGGACCAAAAAAAATGGGACAACAATTTGGATGATTAACACAGCCTAAATATATGATTCGTTATGTTTAGTAGATGGTTAATACTTTATTTTAAACTTATTAGGTATAACAAAGTTTCGCAAGCCATTAGTTATCCATTGAACACACTTAACCACGATTTTAAACGTCATTACTCATCAATACTGATTTTTTTAGGTGTATATTTCAACACAAATCGTCGTAATTAACTACATAGTTGACCTGCATCATCCAAACTGTTGTTGAAATTTGTGTGTCAAAATATCGTTTCTGATTAATTAAAACATGAACACAATGGCACAAAATTTGAAAATGGAGCCCTACCACCAGCAGAACAATGAATCTAGCAGATCAATTGGGAAAATGGCAGGGGGCTACTTCTGAATACATAGATATGTCATCACCTAAATCATCCATACCTGACTTTGATGTCTCATTAAGTGCCCAATCGAGGGCTTTATGAAGTGGTTCAGTCAAAGACAGTACCACAGGGCTGGAGTAGGACCAGTAAGATTTCCCAAGTATCTCTAATGTTTGTTCGCGTACTTTCAGATAAGTAATTCCATTAGCTCTTAAGAATTTTGCAGCTTTACTTGTTCCTGAAAAGGACAGCAAAAATTAATCAAACGCTGAACAACGTATAGAAGGTACCCAACCTGAAAAAAACACAACTTCCTTCCGAATAAATGGAAGGATCTTGGCATGATTTTAAAAAACTTTGGCATAATCTTAGTAGAAACAAAACCTAGAATCAAATATTCAAACTTGGGTATGCCTAGCTCACTATCTATTATAATTTTCAAACCCATAACTCATTTCTTAGAGACAGCAGTCTTGACACTTTCCGGTCTACGCATCCAATTTTAAGATTTAATAATGTGCAATTGTTGAATCTAGTTATAAGAAACACAACTGACCCAGATACAATTTTGTCAAAACTCAAGACATCTTGGCCCATATGGAAGGTATGAACAAAAAAATGGACCACCGATAATTTTCAGAGCAAATGAACAGTGCCAATATTGCAAAGTAAATCCTGTAGGCAAAACTACACAGTTTCTAGAAAAAATCACAGGGTTAATCTTTCTACATCCATTCTTGGTTCTATATATGCAAGCACAAAACATTAAAATATATTTTGGCTTGCTGACGTCCGGATTGGAAACGAACTTATAACAAATGATGTCAGTGGATAGAACATATTAAAATAACACAACCAAAAGGTGCTTAATCGCATTTAGGGGGCATATGGAAGAGTTTCTTTAAGTTAATGTTATGATTTATAACAAAAGTGCTCGTGTAAGTATTGTAAAGAGATTATAGAAATAGTTTATATATGTGAATATGCCCATAATCTATTCCGAAGTTATATAATAAATAAGTTACTCAAATAACTAATGGAAATAACTTATGTACAATTTCATCCATCTCAAGTTCTATTTTTCAATGAAAACAAATATTAAGAATGCAAAAAGCTTTCTAGCACGTGCCATATGTACCCAAATGCATATACCTATTAAATTTATGTGTTTATAAAATAAACTCTTATGTGTGATACTGATAACCACTTATTGCATAATGGTTTGAGAAAATGAATAATGCCCTGCCGGTATAAAATCTCTTTACACAGTCACCCAATCACATTTTATTGTTCAAGTATGACATGATTGGATGATAGTGTAAAAACATTTTTACAGTGTCATTGTATATCAAATAACTAAAGCATCTATTCCATGCGAAAAGATAAATGCAGTTTGCTATTACTACTGAAAGCAAAATAAAAGAAAAAAAGAAAAACTAATTGAGCATTGCAACAAACCTTCAATTAAAATCCCCATGAGAAGAGCTTCAGTTCCTAATTTAGGATACTTAAGTTTCCTCGTTTCCAACTCCGACATTGCATATGCCTTTATAGCCCTCGCCGACCACCTTAAACCACACAAAAACAAAACAAATTGATGAGAAAATCATCTAACCACAACAAAAAAAAAAAAACCCAATTACATGAATTATTGAAGAGTAAACCTAAAATTTTTCACCTAAACTTTCATTATCTATCCTATTTTTTTTTGGTGAACCATTATCTATCCTATTTAATCCCTAAACTATAGAAATGGAATGAATAGACTATAAACGATCTTCAATCAATCATGTTAATCCACAAACTCTCTCTCCATCTATCTATCTCTATCTCTTCTATTTTTTAAACATAAATGAGGACTAATAGTTTAGGAACTATTTCTTATTTTTTTATACTTCAGAGACCAAGTACAAATAGTATGGACCATGTTGAAGCTTCACGCATAATTGAATTATAAGCAATGTGAACAAATTGAAGAAAACATGTCGTTTATCTAACAGTGTTGTCAATTGCAGAAAATAGCCGTCATTTCAAATTTCAGTACTGTTCAATGGTAAAGCACTGCTACAGCCACCATTTGACAACGCTATGTACTAAATATTGTATCGCATAATAATAACGATATGTTCGAATTCCACACAAATCTATAGCAGTATAGCTCGACTATAACAGTTACTCCCTCCATCCCTTATTTCAGGAAGGTCTAACAAAAATATGGTATTAAGAAAATCATTGGACTAATAAATTTGTCCGAAATGTGAGTGTCTATTAGTAAATTACCCTCTGTGAATAAATGCATTAATGTTGGTTTTTCATATTCTCTGGAAAATTTGTAATACTAATCAGGGATATATTTAAATAAATGCATCTAGAAATTTGTAGAGGGTCTTATATTTAGGGACAAACAAACTTTAAAAACGGTAGGACAACCGGAGTACTCCCTCCACCCCTAATTATGAGACCCATTGCAAAAATTATATTTTCCCTAAATATAAGACCCTCTACAAATTTCTATATGCACTTATTACTTTTTTTCCTCAAATATATCTCTTATTAATACTATCAATTTATCTTAGAATATAAAAAATAAACACTAAATGTATTTATACATAGAGGATAAACCAGTAATAGTCTGAGACATTTCAAATAAATTTATTATTCCAACAACTTTTTCTTAATATATGTGATTATTGTTAGAGATTCTTATAATAAAGGATTAAGGGAGTACTCCCTCCGTCCCAAATTGTATGTCGCTTTGAAAAAAAAATTATCCCAAATTATATGTCGCTTTACAATACCAATGAAATATTAATGTTATTTTTCCTATTATATCCTTAACTATTAATTATTATCTCTTCTTTCAATTATTTCATTTATCTTTTCCATACCATTTATTATGGATAATTTTGTAAAAAAACTCATAATTTATCTTCCCCACACAATATTAATTACATTTACGTGTGAAATGGCCAAAACGTCATACAATTTGGGACGGAGGGAGTATTTGACTACATTCAATCCACAAACATAAAAACACAACATTCTAACCCCAATTAGATGAATTATTCTATTTTATCTGTATTCGGCTCAAGTACCAACTAATCCGGTTAACTTAGCGGGGCTCAATTGAAGCCGGAGAAAAGCCATGTATGGACTAACCCAACACATGAATTGTTAACACTAAATAATCGAACCTAAGACATTGAGAGGAACACACTCGTAGGTCCCGGACCCAATTACATGAAATATTGAACTATAAACAAAATGAACAAACAAATAAAATAAAAAAACTCACTTTGACGGAGTTGGAGTTTTCTTGGTTTCACCAGATTGTGGATTCCTGAAAGAAAAAAAAAAAACAAAAAAGATAGAAACTTTAAGCAAATTAAAACCGACCCAGAAGAAAATTGATGAAACCAAACAACTTACGAATCAGTGGGGAGATTAAAAGGCACCGTTTCTGAAGTGGCACGGAAGTTAGTGATGGAGATAGAACCCGTTGAAGAAATGGGTCGTTGGAGAGTGAGTTTGGTTCTAAAGAGAGAGGTTAGAGAGAGAGTGTGGGATGGTGAGGTTGAATGGGGAAAGAGTGTTGTGGTGTTGGGTTTGGGGAGGAGAGAGTGTGGAGAGAAAGTGGGAAGAGAAGCCATTGAAGAGAGAGAGGTTAGAGAGAGAGAGAGAGAGAGAGAATGTTGGGTTTGGGTTTGGATGAATTTCAAGTGTGCACAACACTTTCATCTTCTACTAGGTGATGGAGACTCACTTGAATTTACATATATTTTGTGTAATTTGGATTGCTGAGATTTATCTCTCGGGTCTCGGTAATTTAAGGGTTAAAGTGCACTTTTCGCCCTCTATATTTTAAAATATTGCGATTTTGGTTCTTTTTAAAAAAAAAGCTTAAATATGCAAACCGTCCCTGTAATTTGGGCGAATTTTGATTTTCGTCCCCGTAAAAAAAAAAATTTAATTACATCCCTGTGAAATTTTTTTTGTTTTAAAAAGGTCCCTGGCCCCACTTCCTTGGTGATTTGGCAAGGTTTTGGCCACGTGGCAGTTGCTGACTGTGCAACTTTTGCCACGTGGCGGTCCACGTCATTATTTTTTATTTTTTTAAAAAAAACTGATTTATTTTTTTTCCAAATTATTAAAAATTTGAAAAAAAACTGAAAATAAATAAAAAAATCATAAAAAAATTCCAATTTTTTTTTTTTTGAAATGTGAAGAAAAAAATTGGAAATTAGTGTTTTTAAAATCTACAAATAAATTTTTGAAAAATAAAATTAAAAATTATATAATCTCAAAATTTATAACTTTTGAAAATATAATTTAATTTTCAGAATTAAAAAAAAAATGAATTTTCGTCAATTTAATTTTTTTTTTAATTTTCAGTTTTTTTTTATGATTTTTATATTTATTTTCGGATTTTTTAATTTAAAAAATGAATTTTTAGAATTTTGAAAAAAAAAACAAAAATTAATTATGTGGCATGACACGTCAGCGCCACGTGGCAAAAGTTGCACAGTCAGCAACTGCCACGTGGCCAAAAATGTTGCCACATCACCAGCGAAGTGGGGCCAGGGACCTTTTTAAAACAAAAAAAAATTTACAGGGACGTAATTAAAATTTTTTTTTTTACAGGGACGAAAATCAAAATTCGCCCAAATTACAGGGACGGTTTGCATATTTAAGCCTAAAAAAAATGGCAATTTTGGCCCATTTCATCCCAAAATTGATGAGAAGACGCCACGTGTCCCAAAAAAGAGGTCATAATCGCAACTTTTTGTAAATATAAGGGGTCAAAAAGTATATTTCTCTTATGTTAGGAGGTCAAAAGAGCATATTTCCCTAAACATAGGGGGTCACTTTTGCCATTTTTTTAATAGGGGGCCAAAATCGCAACATTTTGAAACTTAGAGGGCGAAAAGTGAAGTTTAGCCTAATTTAAGTGGACGGTTTTAACATCGTTGCATAATTATATTTTATAATAAATTTCAAAACACGTGTATCTTTAAATTTAAGTTTACACATAAACTAACAATAAATTTTATATTTTTTAGGAAAATATTATTTGGTTGATGCTGGATATCCAAACATGAAAGGGAACCTTTCACCATACAAAGGTGAAAGATATCACATTCCTGATTTTAGAGATAATAGTCAAGCAGAAGGTATCCATGAAGTGTTCAACCATGCACATTCTTCATTGAGAAATGTCATTGAAAGAACAATTGGAGTTTGGAAAAAAAAGGTGGCATATCTTATGTGATATGCGACCATTTTCACTAATCAAACAACAAAAGATCATAGTTACAACAACAGCACTCCACAACTTTATTCGAATGTGTGGAGTTGAAGATGAAGAGTTTAATAAATGTGATGTTATCTCTGAATATATGATTGAGCGTGACGAAGAAAGCAATATAAATGAAGAAATCAGTTCATATAATCCAGTAAGAGTGCAAGATGGAGGCTGCATGAATAAAGTTAGAAATCAAATAGGAGTTGCGTTGATAGAGAGTAGAAATGTTTGAGTTTGTGATGATTTATGTCTTTTTTTAAATAAAAAAAAAAAGATGATTATTGTTTTTAATTTTCCAAACTACTTTGATATTATTTATGTTATTATTTGAGCCTCCTTAAATTATTTCTCCTATTCAAATATTTAACAAGTCGTTTATATGATGATACAAATTTGTATTCATGTTACACAAAATAAACGTCATTGAGTAAATATAGTATTGGTAAAAATATATCTTTTATATTTTAAACATTTTTTCCCTTCAAAAAATATTTTAGACATTTTTTTATTTATTATGTTAATTCATAATGAATTCAAAGTTTTTTTAATTTATAGATGTTATACCCTGTTTTTGGACCTAAAAATACTGGGCCCAATTTCATTTCAAACTTTGTCAATTATCAAATTTCAACTGCACAGTTCAAATTGTCTCTGCCTCGCAGTTTTTTTTCAATCACAATTTTACCTATGTTTTTCTTGCATAAAACCTTTCGAAATGTCTTTACTTGTCTTGTAAGTCATTCAAAAGTGTCTCTGAATCATTACATTGCTTTTTCTACAGTTTATTTCAAAATTTGCAAAAAGTCATACAGAAGGGTATTTTGGTCATTTCCTGCAGTGGGACCCATTTTCATCCTTGTGACTGTCTCTGAGTCTTTTCAAATTCATTTTTAACATTTCATCAGTAAACCCTGTTTAAATTCATTTCAAACTTGCATCTGAGTCAGTGTCAGAGTCAATTTGAGTTGGTTTAGGTCATTTTTAGCCCCAGGGGCATTTTGGTCATTTCACACGAAATTTTGGCATAGAGAGGTTACTTTGAAGTACCTCATTTAGGCCATTGGTTCGTTTTAGTCCGTTTTGTCGATTTTATTTTTATTTCGCTTTACGTTTAGTCAAATTACATATTTTAATTCATTTTTTATTTTTACTTTGCATTTTAATCCTTCAACTTTTTAAAACTGCATTTAAGTCCAAATTGTCCAATTCTCTTTTATTTTTGAGTCTGTTTTACAATTGCAGTCCAGTCCTTGTCATTTCACAATTTGCAGATTGGTCCTTAAATGAAAATAGCAAGCAGCGCCCAAGTGAGCAAGCTAGGACACGTGGCAGTTCTTTATTGGGCCAAATACACATCTGTCAGCTTATAAATACAGTGCACAGTGCCACATAATCCAGAGATTGAAGGCCACATCAACAAACACAGAGAAATTTCTCTCTCTTGGCAGTTACAGATCAAAAACCAAATCAAAACTGAAAAAGCTTGAAGCCTTCATCAATGGCGCAAAAAACCCTAAACCACTTCCAGAACGCAAAATCCAGACAAAATTGAACTAATTTGTTACTGCAATTCTCACTGATTCAATTGAATCATCATCACTGAATTGCAGACTCTGCAATTCGAAGCACGAGCTCTTCACCTATGGCGAAAAGCTACGAGTGCTGATCACAGAGGTTTGAAGGAAGAAGAGGGAAAGAACCGATTCGGACCAGCAAAGAGAAAAAGAGAAGAACCGATTTATTTTCGGATCCAAGCCAGAGAATCAACAAACCGCACCAACAATCAAGTTTTCCGAAGATCTTGTTCAAAATCTCCAGTCAAAAATCACAGGTAAACACGTGAAACTCATCTTTCTTTCTCAGAAACGGTAACAAACACGAATCAAACACAGATTTGCAACTTTCATTCAATAAAACACTAAAAAGAATCAAGAAAAATCTTTTCAAAACCGCGAACCAAAGTGTAGATCTACAGAGATTTAGACCTCGTGTGAGAAAACCAGTACCGGATTCGTGTTTGCGACCAAAAAGGATATCTAAAAATGTGAAAATTTTTGAAAACGGAGAAGTTTGTTCATCTCCGGCGGCGGCGCCGCCACCCTTGGGTGGCCGGCCACCGCGCCGGAAGAACAAGCTTCACCGGAGAAGATGAAGACTCATCTTCCTCCTTGAGGTTTCCGGCGAGAGAGGGAAGAGAGAAGTGGGAGCTTCTCTCACTAGGATGAGAGGAGAGAGAGAAGGAGAGGAAGAAAATGAAAAAAACCGGAGCCTTTGTGTTTATATAGCCAGTGAACCGGACCGGTTTATTTCCGGTCCAGTCCCCCTTGTTCCCGGCCGTTTGATCTAGGGTTTCAGAATCCTAGATCAATCGTGTGGCTCCTGTGCAATCTGAGTTTTGAGTGTGGGCTTTGGGTTTGGGCTTAGTTTTCTTTCACGTTTTTTTGTTTTTCTTGCTATTTGCACCGTATTTCTTTGCTACTTGCACCTGTTTCTTGCTCACTTTTTTATAAAAAAATCCTAAAAATCCTGGTTGTTTCTTGGTATATTTTTGGCATTTCTATGGTGTTTCTTGCATAAAAAAAGATGTTAAAGTGGCATGAACTAATTCCATGTGTTTTTACACTTTTGGTATGCATTTTGCTATGTTTTGTTCTTGACATTTTGATGTTATGACATGGATAAAGGATGCCTAATATGGTGATGAATATGCCTCTGGAAATGTGTTTTTGTTTGCTGTTTTTGAATATGATTTTATGAATTTCTTGTTTTACAAGCAACAAGTTTAGTTTTAAGGAATAAAGTGGCAAATTTCTCTATGAACTTGGTGTGATATTTTGCATGCATATGCCTCCATTAATTGCATGTCATGGCTTGAAACAAAATTTCTTTCTAAATTGCCATGATGTGATGATTATGGGCCACTAGCATCTTTAGGTATCATATCAAATGTCTTTTAGGTTTATTACCACTTTATTACTTTTTCTTTGTCATCTTTATGCATTTCCTTTTAATTACTTCCTACTATTGTGTGCTTTATGATTACTAACCATTTCATCTCATGTGCCATACATTTCATAGCATTCCACCACTCTCTCCACTTTCTTTAGCTTAGCATTTATTTTTTTTGCAAGTTTTAATTCATTTGGTAATGTAATTTGTTATCATTGGTTTGTAGCTTGGCAAAGGGGCCATAGAATGTATTTAGGCAATTTTTGTAATATGGACTATGGACACTATGACGCACCGACACGCACACACTCACCTTAGATGTATGCATAGGATTGTATGGTTAGATAAGCGTTTAGGTTTGAACACTTAGATAAAAATCCAACTTTTTTCCAAAAAGAACATGCAAATAACTTCACTTGAAAATCTTTTTTTTGAAAATAAAATGGAGTCAAAACTCCTTATTTCCCCTTTTATTTTCTTAAGTAAAACTTTCAATGAATCTTAACCCTTCTTAGACTTTATTTTTGCAAAATGACTAAATCCACCTCACACTTTCCAAACCTTATGCCCTTGAGGCCTCTCATCTCTATTCTTCAAAATCTCTTTTCAAACCTAAAATCAACCAACAAACACAAAAACTATTTTTGAGAATGAACTACGAACGGTTTTGATCCCTTAAAAGGGTACGTAGGCAATGAGTCAAAACTCATCCAAGCCGAAACAAAAAATCAAATTCTACTTCTTCTCACCCCCATTCTTCACTAATCATACCTTCCTTTTTACAAAAATAAGCAATAAAACTAAAGCGTAGAAATAAACTTAGGAGAGCGGTTCTTATGGAATACCATAATCGCTCCGGGTGCCTAACACCTTCCCGTAGCGAAAACGACCCCCGAATCCGGAAACTCAAGGGTTTTTCTCCTTTTACCCTTCCCAAGAAAAAAGAGAGATATCAACGGTCAAAAGGTTCAAGTCCAATTAATGGCTTGGCACCCAAAAACCATGATAACAATAGACAATGCATAAATATATGCAAGGTCCCGGGTTCGAACCCCAGACACCACCAAAGGATAATAAATTCAAAGTTTTGTACAATATTTTGCCAAACAGCTTTTAACTCAAAAATAACTTTAGAACTAAAAAATAAAATAAAGAAACAGCTTTAGCCTTTTTCTTAAATAGTTTTATTTTAACTTTGTTTTAAAGTAGCTTTTAGACCGAAAAAAAGTCTGACCAAACGGTACCTTAATATTGGATTTGAAGTTTAATTCAAAGGTAGTTAAAGTAGGATAAAAAAATACTTCATATAAGAATGGAATTTTATGTTGAAAGTATTACAAATTTGAACATAATAAATTCACATTAATGCATTTTAGGGAAAACTAATGCATTTATAATAATTTCAACATAATATTGGTTTTTCATTTTAGGGACTAAAAACAAAACTGTGATAAATAATAATTTTTTAGGGAAAAAAGTAATTCTTTATTTTATTTTTTGTTCATAGTCGATAAAAAAAAATGACTTTTGAAATATGTTAATTAAGAGGGGTTGGTAAAAAGTTGACTCATTAGTGATAGCTTTGATTTTTGACGCTAATTTTTGTTTGATGAAGCCAAAATGAAATTTATTAAATCACAATGAATCCTGACCAGCACAAGGAATGTTAGAATATGAGTCGTAAAGTAGCAACATATAAATAAGGGTTAATTAAGTTTTTAGTTCCTATAAATATTCACAGTTTTGTTTTTAGTCCCTACAAAATAAAATCACACTTTTTAGTCCCTGTGACATTTTTCTTAAGCATTTTAGGGACCAAAACTTTTTATTTAAATTTTTGACAGGGACTAAAAGTGCTGATGGAAAATGTCAACAACCAGCAACCTTTGAAAAACAACCAGTAACTAACGATTGAAACAACAACAACAACCACCTTCGCCACAACAACAATCGATGACACCTTAATGAATCCACCGTTGCAACAACAACAACAACCAGCGCAACAACAAAATCCACCTTCACAACAGCAATATCATCGATCCATACGGACAAACCACCAGATAACAGAGTAGTCGAACCGGATGAGAAGTTTTTGAATCATGAAGTTAATTCATCTAAATTATTTTCCACATAAAACATAAATTTGAAAATAAGATAAACTTTGAAAGTTTGATTGCACTAATTACAATTGGTTTTTCACAAAATCACTAGTTTCGTGAAGATAAAGGATCAAATGCATTTAAACCTAAAAATTATTAATGATGCAGAGGAAAGCAATTTTGGGCTGCAAAGTCCAAACTTAACCGGCATTGGTTTTGTTGTAATTTTAGAGTTTTATTTTATTTCAAAAGTTAATGCAATTAAATATTATTATTTCAGCACATTTACTTTTTTATTGAGTTACTGAGTCAAAGACAGTTAAACTTAATTCATAACATTCACAATTTAGTAGCTATTATTTAGGCTTTATTTTTGCATTACAATGATACTGCTTGCTTGGAAAAATGATTTTCACAGGAAAGAAAAAGAGGAGTTAAGCTTTTTTCTTTTCTAGCCTTTGATTATTAGCAACCTAAACAACTCTTCTCTCAAATATAGTTTTCTCTCTTCCCAAATATTTTAATTCTGGGTTGCATCTCCTGTGTTTATCATATTTAAGTTGTTCTGTCACCTCTGATGTAGGGAAGAACATGTTGTATCCTGGGAGGATATGCGCTTATGAGGCGAATAAATCCTTAAGGACAGTGACTTTGTCACGCCTCATGTTATATAATGGATTACTGTTTGGCAGGTTATCTCCTTTCATGGTTTTCTGATTGTTTACTTCGATTTCGTCGAGGTCAAATCACCGCAATTTCAAAAAAGATAAGTTTAATTGATCTCACTCTTTTGCTTATATTTAATTGAATATTATTTCTAGAGATAATTTATGCCTAATTTTACTACAATCTTAAGGATTTATTATTAGCATAGAATTATTAATTTTGTTGTAAATTTGTTAATTGAGCTATTTGGTGATGAAAGGAAATGACGAGAATTAAAAGCAGTGTTTTGTTCCTCCTCTTAATCTAATTTTTTTTGACAAGAATCTTAATCTTATTGATCAATTATGCTTGAGTAATTATTATATATATGTTTGACGTTCCTGTTAACTATGTTATGTATAAATTATTGTTGATTTATTATTATAATGTAGAAGTGTTTTGGGATTATTTTTGTTGTCCCCTATCATGCTTAATTATTTTAAGAACAGTATGGTAAATGGTAATTAGTATGTCTCTAATTGGTAATAGTCTATGTTAGTATAAATTAATAAGCAAGTTTACAAATTAAATGTACTATCTTTGTTGCAGTTGTTAGATGTTTGTAAAACTAAACTTCAATTGTACGTGGTGAACTATTTGGTGTACACGGAATTAACGGTGCATACGTTATCATTAATTTTTGGTGTAACAAATGGTTCGTTGAATATCTCAGTTAATTCAAGGTGATCTACTTTGTTGTAAGTTTTAAACACGTCTCCCTTTGAAATCATCCACAAGGGGTCAGGTACACATTCTAATTTAATATCTCAAAAAATCTTGATTTTATTTGTTTAAGTTGTGAGAGTGTATTGAATGTGTGGGAAAAAAAAAAATTGATTGTATGATTTTTCAAAATTGTGCTCTCGTAGCTTTCATTTAATAGTGACTTTAGTTTGAGGCATGGTTGTTTAAGCTTGCGTAATATTTTTAATGATGTCGAAAATTGATGTCTTGCTTGAATTGGAAAAGACTTAATGTGATGAAATATGCATATAGAAAAGTGATGCAAAAATGTTAATTAACCACATGTTTGTTTGATTATGATTATTTTGAACTCCAGTTTTCGAAAATGTCTTATTCTTCTTTGTTGTATTATTCTTTGTTCTGGTTGATGTAGAGACATTGATTTATCCTTGTTGAAAACTGAATTTTACGAAGTACTATTATATGCCTAAAAAATAGAAGCAAGCATGAGTTGTTGAAAAGTGATATAAAAATTTATTCAAAATGTATAGAGTTGTGATATACATGTTAAAGTTGAATATCTTGTTAACCTACATTAAAATATAGTATTGATATGTCATCTTTAGTTTTGATAAATTTTTTGAGATGTATTTTTTGTGTGGGCATGCAATTTTGAGCTTGCTTCTCGATCGATCTAACATTCGTTGCAGCATTGTTCTTTTAAGATTATTAAAATAAAATGATCTTCTGGGGTCTATTTGGATCCTTACTATGACATTCATTTTAAAAAGAGATGGAAGTGTACTCCGTAACAAGATGTTATTAAGAAATCCACTGTGATACCTATATGTGTATGAGTAAAACAAGTGTGATATTGTCGCTTAGAAATAATCTAAGTAGATCTGAATATAATTTTGTGGCACTTGCTAAACTCAAGAGATATATATATTAAGATACACCGTAAAATATTTGGTGTAATATTGTGGATTATCCATTGTAGTAAAATAATACGATGATGTTTGATTTACCTATGTGTTATTTTCCTGAATGTGGGGGCATCGTCACTTGAAAAAGAATTCAAGCAGACTTGAATAGAAAAATATATCTGGCTTATGTAGGGGATATTGTCGCCTGAAAGTTTTTCAAGTAGACATGTATAATAAAATTAATCATAAATATATTTCCCCCTTTATGAAGATGTTGTCGCTTAGTATTTATCTAAGTAGACCTGATGACATATATTATGGAAATTAGTTTGATAATATATTAGATATTTTTACTGATTGGATAAACCTTTGTATTAAAATAATACAAAGATGTCAAATAGATATGAATCCAATGAGAATAAATCTATAAGTAGATTTATCTTATTGATGAACATGTTGTCGCTTAATAGACAACGACTTGTATTAGTTTATTATGTAATCCAAGTTTATTTTCATAAACTTGATGAAATACGAGGTTAATTGACTTAGAGACGTCTTAGTCAATATTTGTGAATTTAGCGGATCCGTATATAAAAACCCTTGGGAAGAAATTTAGGAAAATGAGATTCTGCCACTCGAAAACGACAAGTAATGGAAACCCAACCTTTGTGATTGGAGATCCCATGAAGAAGGTTCAATGGGTAAAAACAAGTTACTTGTTAGTTCTGTGAGCACTAATATAACGTTGTCTCTTTCCTATGGTGTATGATAATGGATGAGATGTGCTAAATAATATAAAATTGAGGGATAAACTTTAAAGGCTTTTAATGATTACCATAAGCCTTTATGGGTGGTGTATGGTTGTAGCATACACTAGATGGAATCACCTATATGAGTGTCAAGTGGGGCCGCTTGCATGAGACCGTGGCGGGTCTCTAGAGCACTCACGAATACCAGGCACGCGCACAGCCTATTAGCGCACAACCGCGTAACAGCAAGAATTATGGGGGTGTAATGTGATTGTGAGACCTCTTGCATACAACAAGTGTCTTGGGGTTCCATAGCTTGCTAAACCAATTCACTGTGTGTTAACTCTCATTAGTCTAGGATGGGTTCCATAGCTTGCTACACCGTTCCGATGCATTACATCTACGATGTATACCTAAGAAAAACTTTATTTAACATTTTATTTTAACTTTTTGAAATATGTGGGGGATTGTTGTAATTTTAGAGTTTTATTTTATTTCAAAAGTTAATGCAATTAAATATTATTTTTTCAGCACATTTACTTTTTTACTGAGTCAAAGACAGTTACACTTAATTCATAACGTTCACAATTTAGTAGCTATTATTAGGGCTTTATTTTTGCATTACAATGATACTGCTTGCTTGGAAAAATGATTTTCACGGGAAAGAAAAAGAGGATTTAAGCTTTTTTCTTTTCTAACCTTTGATTAGTAGCAACCTAAACAACTCTTCTCTCAAATATAGTTTTTTCTCCTCCAAAATATTTTAATTCTGGGTTGCATCTCCTGTGTTTATCAGATGCAAGCTGTTCTGTATCACATCAGGGAAGAACATGTTGTATCCTAGGAGGATATGCGCTTATGAGGCGAATAAATTCTTAAAGACAGTGACTTTGTCACGCCTTATGTTATATAATGGATTACTGTTTGGCAGGTTATCTCCTTTCATGGTTTCGTAATTGTTTACTTCGATTTCGTCGACGTCAAATCACCGCAATTTCAAGAAAGATAAGTTTAATTGATCTGACTTTTTTGCTTATATTTAATTGAATATTATTTCTAGAGATAATTTATGCCTAATTTTACTACATGTTTTGTGGAGGAAGTCATGATCTAGAGACTTCTAGTTGACTGTGGAAGAAACTCTACAATGTTTCTTATTTTCCAGAAAGTTCGTTAATTATAGAATATTTCTGGAACGTACTAGATTACTCATCCACTTCTTTTAAATACTCGGCGAATCCCTCTTGCTTTACTAGAAAACACATTTTTCATTCATTTTCAGAATTCTCAATTCACATCAAACACAACACAGCAGAACAATGTCGCTGATTCCAAGTTTCTTTGGTGGCCGAAGGAGCAACACTTTTGATCCATTTTCCCTTGACGTTTGGGACCCCTTCAAGGATTTTCCTTTAACCAATTCTGCACTTTCTGCTTCTTCATTCCCTCAGGAGAATTCTGCTTTTGCGAGCACCAGGATCGATTGGAAGGAGACCCCAGAAGCACATGTGTTCAAGGCTGATCTTCCTGGACTGAAGAAGGAAGAAGTGAAGGTTGAAATTGAAGATGATAGGGTTCTTCAGATAAGCGGTGAGAGGAACGTTGAAAAAGAAGATAAGAATGATCAATGGCATCGTGTGGAGCGTAGCAGTGGAAAATTCATGAGGAGGTTTAGATTACCAGAGAATGCGAAAATGGATCAAGTGAAAGCTGCAATGGAGAATGGTATTCTCACTGTCACTGTCCCTAAGGAAGAAGTTAAGAAGCCTCAAGTGAAGACCATTGATATCTCTGGTTAAACTCGGAACAAATTTAGTTACTCTGTTGTTTCAGCTCTGTACTTAGACCAAGTCTCGTCTGTAATGTTTACCTTTTGTGTGATGTTTGCTTGTGCAAGAGACATGATGATGTATGTGCAATGTTAATGCCTAAATAAATAAGTAAATCGCTTTAAATAGTTGTTGATCTTCTTAATGCATATTCCTATACAAAGCAATCGTAACATATTCTTCACTCTTCACATTTAACACTCAATTTAAATTTCAAGCTTCAAATCAAATTTTAGCACTTTGATATGGGTCTCGTTGACTTCACCCTTACATTTCTTTGTTTTTCCCTTGAGAAAATAGTTCGATATTGTAATGCTTCATGTAATGTGTGTTGTGATGATTGTGAAGATTACATAGTATTTGCAACTTGATTGTCAATAACATCTGCGTTTCCCCACTTTGTTCAAGAAATTTGCATACTCGAAAGGTCACCTTATTAACAAGAAATTTGCATACTCGAATGTCTATAATCAAATGGCAGGTAATTTTGGGAACCTCAGATAAAACAACTAAGATCACTTGATTCCAAAGTGAAAGCAAATTATCCACATTTATTTAGTAAAACAACAGAAACAAACATAAACCCACATCAAACTATAGTTTTTCAAAGGCCGTTACAGACCATAGACCCAAGTTCTAAAACATAAAACCAAAGATCTGTAGAGCCTCCACACATCCTAAAACAGCTTTGCAACACTGACATACTTAGAATCCACCACGAAGACGTAAAACAAGGTGAAGAGTAGACTCTTTCTGAATGTTGTAGTCAGCAAGGGTTCTTCCATCCTCCAATTGCTTCCCAGCAAAGATCAACCTCTGTTGATCTGGTGGGATTCCTTCCTTGTCCTGGATTTTTGCCTTAACATTATCAATGGTGTCTGAACTTTCCACCTCCAATGTAATGGTCTTTCCTGTCAAAGTCTTCACAAAGATCTGCATACCTCCCCTCAAACGAAGAACAAGATGAAGGGTGGATTCCTTCTGGATATTATAATCAGCCAATGTCCTGCCATCTTCAAGCTGCTTTCCAGCGAAAATCAACCTTTGCTGGTCTGGGGGATACCCTCCTTGTCCTGTATCTTGGCCTTCACATTGTCAATAGTATCTGAGCTCTCTACCTCCAAAGTAATTGTTTTTCCGGTGAGGGTCTTCACAAAAATCTGCATACCACCACGAAGGCGCAAGACAAGGTGAAGAGTTGACTCTTTTTGGATGTTGTAATCGGCAAGAGTTCTGCCATCTTCAAGCTGCTTTCCAGCAAAAATGAGCCTCTGCTGGTCTGGGGGGATACCCTCCTTGTCCTGAATCTTGGCTTTGACATTATCAATAGTATCAGAGCTCTCCACCTCAAGGGTGATTGTCTTTCCAGTGAGAGTCTTGACGAAGATTTGCATCCCACCACGGAGACGGAGCACCAAATGGAGGGTGGACTCCTTTTGGATGTTGTAATCAGCAAGGGTACGCCCATCCTCCAGCTGCTTGCCAGCAAAAATCAGACGCTGCTGGTCAGGTGGGATTCCTTCCTTGTCTTGAATTTTTGCCTTAACATTGTCTATGGTATCTGAACTCTCAACTTCGAGAGTGATGGTCTTGCCAGTAAGAGTCTTGACGAATATTTGCATCTACACCCAAAACAAATGATTCAATCATCTATATAATCCAAAATATATATATATATATATATATATATATATATATATATATATATATATATATATATATATATATGAATCTATCATATATATAATATATAAATATTTCAAATTAAATCAATTGAATGAATATCCAGAGACTAATATAATTAAAGGAAATTTCAAATTCATACAATACATAATTCATATCAAACAATTTATCTGTACACCTAACCCCTTGTTGACAGATCAGAAGATCATCTTTAATCAAAATAAAATAAAATTGATCACCTACCTTATGAAAACACGGTAAGCCCTATAATTCGATTTCTAACAGCTCCAATTAATAATTGATGTCTAAAAACCTAAATCAAATTCAAATTAGACATAAACGATACTAGCTAATAATAATCGAAGTGTTAATTGGGATGAGAATAAAAAGTAGATGATACCTTGAATTGAAACGAACGGTGTTGTGTGCTAGGTTAGGTTTGGTATGAATCTCTTTTTCTGTTCTCTGCAACCTAAGGAACGGTGGTTTTATAGCAAAATACGATAGGAGGTTTAATTACGGTAACGGAAATTCTACCAATAAAAACATGACACGTGGATAAAGTGTGACCTGTTAACCCTTAGTATACGGCACGGTAGAATCTGTTGACTTGCACCGCCTCCACAAGATTCTTACAACCAAGGTTTTCTTTTTGAGTAGTGATATTTGTACATCTAATTGATGACAATTTTGGTGACAACTTTGATTTGATTTTCTCTCTTCTTAGTCAAAAACAATGGAGAGAGAAAAAGTAAGAGAGGGAATAAGAATCTCATGTGAGTATGAGAGTGAAAGTTGTCTAATTGTCACATAATGGTTGTACAAATATCATTTCTCTTTCTTTTTTTCTTTGTTTTTGTGTCATATTTGTCGTAAGCCGTGTTTGAATACTTCTCAAGAGTATGCAGCTCATTGTAAGGGTACCGTTTGGTATGGACAAACATACAATTTGTGCACCGTGCACAAATTGTGCATTTTCAACCTGAAAGCAAATCTGGACCATTGATTTATTATTATTTTATTCGAATGGTCAGGATTTGTTGGAAAAACTGGAAAGGTGACCTGCTGCCATCAAGTTGTCTTTGTGCAGGCGGGTCCCACGCGTGGATTAAAATTGATTATTTAAATGGTTTTTTTTGGCAATTATTCTAGTGGGCTTTATATTGGGCTTAGCAGGATCAGGTGCATAACGTAGGCACGACCGCGCCAACGTTAAGCACGACCGGGTCGAATAGAACAAGGGTCGAGCACGACCGTGTCGAGGTAGTGCACGACCGTGTGTCGATTTCTATTGGGATTAATGGTATTAGAAAATTCTACAATTTTTCTTAATTCATAATATAAATTAAATATACGATAAATCATATTTATAAATTAAATATACATTAAATAAAAAAAGAATAAAAATTTAGTAGAAGTTTTTGTTGTAAACTGAGAAAATTTAGTTAATAATTGGATTTTGTTTTATTGTTTTAATTAGACTTACATAATTAAATTAAAATGATCATTTTAGATAATCCTCGTTTACATAGATTAATTAATTAATAAATTTAAAATGTCAAGTTTAGGTTATTTTGGTGACGAGAGTGTGATCAGTCGTTTTGAAATCTTTGAATTAGTTTAGGTCAAATAAACTTGTCATTAGGGTTATAGTTGAAGTCTTGGTTAGTCGATAAAGACTTTGATTAGTCAGTGATCGTTCATCCAATTAGTCTGACTTGAAGATTCTTGAAGTTAAGGCTAGAGTTGTGAGTTTGATCAGTCGTTTTGAGGTCTTTGAAGTAGTTTAGGTGAAAGAATATTGGAATTAGGGTTAGATTTGTCATTAGGGTGATACTTGTAAGCCTGATTAATCGATAAAGTCTTTGATTAGTCGTTGGTCGTTCATGAACGTACTTTGACTCCAATATTCTTTAAGTTGGGGTAAGAGTTGCGAGTTTAATCAGTCGTTTTGAAATCTTAGAAGTAGTCTAGGTCGAAGAATCTTGTCATTAGGGTTAGAGTTACTTGTTTGATCGGACGAACTATCCCGTCATAAACTAGTCAACTTAGTAACTAGTTTACTCGGAGGACCTAAACGTGCCTATCACCTGAATAGCAACAAGTACAATCAATCCGACCGTTGAAAATGACCTTCTAAGACCTAAAAGGAGATATAAACTTGATATTTCTCATATCGAGTTCCGGGAGCTAAGTCGATTGGACGAAGTATCCCGTCATAAACTAGTCAACTTAGTAACTAGTTTACTCGGAGGACCTAAACAGCAACAAGTACAGTCAATCCGACCGTTGAAAATGACCTTCTAAGACCTAAAAGGAGATATAAACTTGATATTTCTCATATCGAGTTCCGGGAGCTAAGTCGACCGTTCAAAATGACCTTCTAAGACCTAAAAGGAGATATAAACTTGATATTTCTCATATCGAGTTCCGGGAGCTAAGTCGATTGGACGAAGTATCCCGTCATAAACTAGTCAACTTAGTAACTAGTTTACTCAGAGGACCTAAACGTGCCTATGACCTGAACAGCAACAAGTACAATCAATCCGACCGTTCAAAATGACCTTCTAAGACCTAAAAGGATATATAAACTTGATATTTCTCATATCGAGTTCCGGGAGCTAAGTCGATCGGACGAAGTATCCCGTCATAAACTAGTCAACTTAGTAACTAGTTTACTTGGAGGAAATAGTTTAAAATGACATCTTGGAAATAGTTTAATCAGTCGTTATGACATCTTGGAAATAGTTTAGGACAAAGAATCATGTCATTAGGTTGAGAGTTGTTAATTTGATTAGTCGGTGAAAAATTTGATTAGTCATTGAACATTCATCCAAGTACTTTGTCTACAAGATCTTTCAGTTATAGTAAGAGTTGTGAATTTGATTAGTTGTTATGACATCTTGGAAGTTGTTTATGTTGAAGAATATTGTTATTAGGTTGAGAGCTGTAAGCTTGATTAGTCGGTAAAGAGTTTGATTAGTCAGTAAAGATATTGATTAGTTGATAAAGAGTTTGATTAGTCATTGAACGTTCCAAGTACTTTCGCTGCAAGATTATTTCAGTTTGATTAGTTATTCTAACATCTTTGAAGTAGTTTAGATCATAGAATCTTGTGATTAGGGTTAGATCTGCAAGCTTGTTTTCTCATTGAACGTTCATGCAGGTAGTTTGACTCCAATATTCTTTCAGTTAGGTCAAGAATTTTGAGTTTGATTATTCGTTTTGAAATCTTCGAAGTAGTTTAGGTGGAAGAATATTATAATTAGGGTTTAGGGTTTTTAGTAGATATAGATTTGTAAGGTTAGTTAGTCGATAACAATAGTTTGATTAGTGATTGGATGGTTATCCAAGTACTTTGAATACGTTCATCAAAGTACTTTGATTCCAATATTCTTTAAGTAAGGGTAACAGTTGTGCATTTGACAAGTCGTTTTGAAATCTTTGGATTAGTTTAGTTATAACAAAATTGTTATCAGGGTTATAGATGTAAGCTTGATTAGTCATTAGATAGTTTTATTAGTCACAATTTTAATATTTTAAGTAAAAAAATATATTTACATCTATCCAATTTCTATTCAACCAAACATTCTTTATAAACAAACATAACATATAAACCTTTTTTCCATCAACTACCAAACAAACATTTAATGATCTTATTTCATTCTTTTACATAAATTTCTTTCCATTTATTTCATCAACCTTATACTTTAACAATCCAAACAGATGAGAAGGGTTAGGGTCTATATAAAATACCTCAACCACTTTCCATTTCTTTCCATTTATTTCATTTACGATTTTGCACCAACCACAACCACTACCAGACCTTCTTCTTCATCTTTCCTGACCTTCTTCTTGAAGCTACTCACGCGAGCTTCACCAACTTATTCTCTTCATCCGAGGTTCAGCATGTTCTTCTCTTCAACGTAAGTGTACCTTTTAATCATAGTTTCTATAGGTTACAAAAGTTGTTTTTCAATTTCGATTTGGGTGATTCTTCGATTTCAATTTCACTTTCAATTTCAATTACATAAGTTTACTTTGAATATATGTTGTTGATCTGGTGTCAATTGAATTTTTTCCTTAACCGAAATCTAAACAAAAGGGTAAATTTTCTAAATTGCAGTTTATTTTAATGTGTTGTTTTGTAATGAATCTGGGGTTTGATAATGAAGTTCTTTAATTTTAATTATAATAGTTATTTCTGAAATTGAATTATTTTTGAGATGGTTTGTTATGCCGATAACTGAAAATGTGATTTTATCAGTGAACCATGAATGGATCAAAGGCCTCATCAAGCAACAAAGGTGGTTGGATTAGATATTCCAAGAAGTTTTGCTTCTGTCGAAATGTAGCTGTTATTAAGGTCGCAATGACTGAGGAAAATCGTAATCGGTTGTTTTACCGTTGCAAGCACGAGAAACCAGAAGAAAATTGTGGATTTTTTCTATGGTGTGAACCTATTGGATGTGAAACAGAAACTACACAAAAGGTGGATAGTAGAATGATGGAGATTGATGATGAATTGCATGGTGCACTAGCTGATCAAGCTTTGAAGTTTGATGCTATGAAGAAAGAACTTGAAGGTAAGTTGGCTGAGATGAAAAAAGTAATGGAGGAAGAGATCGACACTGTGAAGAAGGAATTTGGGGTGGAGATTTTAAAAATGAGTAAAATCTTAGAAGCTCAAGTGCATTTGGCCGACGAGGAAAACAAATAAAATTTGCTTGAAGTGAAAAAAAATGTGGATCTGGAAATTGCCATTTGTAAGAAGATTGTCATGGAGGAGTTGTTTTTAGTAAAAGAAAGTCTAGATGATGAGGTATCTTTGCTGAAGGAAGAGGTAGGATGGTCAAATAGTTCATTGTGGAAGCTGAAATTGGTTGTGCTCATGATGTTGTTCATGCTTGGTTGGCTGGTATTCCTTAAAACTTGAGAAGAATTATTTGGTTCATGTTGTTCTGAAGATGGAATGGGAGAAGGGAAGTGAAACACGGTCGTGTCTATATTATGCACGATCGTGTGTGTATTCAGAACAAAAAGAAGGATTGAAGCCAGTGAATTTGCGCACGACCGTGTCATAATAAAACACGGTCGTGCGTGATGTTCAGGTCAATTTATTTGTACTTTCTTCCGTATTTAGTTTAGGTTTTTAGTTAGTTAAGTATGTTTAATCTTGTATTTGATTATGTTTAATGGAGGTTAAGGAATTATCCAACTATATATGAATTATTTTATGTTGCAAGGCTGTCAAACAAATTTAAGCTATGAAAATAAAAGTTTTAGAGGGAACTCTTTTGTCTGCTGGATAATTGCTTTGCTATCAGATTTGTACACTTTACTAGCTAGCTGTGATGGGGGTTGAGTGTTTTGGTTGATTTTTTAGCAAAATTAACAGCTAGTAACAGCTATGCCAGTTGTGGTGATTTTTTTCTAAATTAATATAAATGTTGTACCATAAGCAAAAGAAGAGAAGACTAATTGATTGTTTTAATTAAAAAAATAAACAAATTTCTGTCTTAATATAAGAGTAAAAAATAAAGAAATAAAATAACAGACAAGTTATTCAAAAATATTAAAAAATTAGTAGACTGTAATAGAGAAGAAAGTTTTATTTTACAATTTGTTTGATAAATTGTCTTGCATAGAGAAGAAATTTCTTACATAATAATCATGCTTTCAATTGTATTTTGTAGAGAAAATTCATGTGACATTTTAATCCTGCTATCATCTTACAATCGTTATAAATGCTGGAGTGCACATGAAGAGAATGGATTCGGGGATGGCCGCGGAAATCTTATAAGAAGTCAAATTTTCGTTCCCAATGGAAAAAATAGGTATGACACCGTTAACCACCTTTTTTTTGTTTTTATGTTACAATGTCATGATTTATTTATGTAATTTTTGGAAAATATTAGCACCATATTTATTTAAAAATCAAGTTATGTCCTGATTCCTGATTATTGGTTGTATACAATTTTAAAATAAATATACAATTATTAACAATTTGGACCAATTGGAGATTGACACCAATATTATAAATTAATAAAGATAAAACTTTCCCTAAATAGTTTCAATCACACCTTTTGAGACTTGAGTGTAAGAAATTACTCTACCATTTTCTTTGTAAACTCTATCAGCAAGTACCCTTTTGTTTGAAAGAAAGATTACTCTCTCAAAAACTTGAACACCTACAATGGAAGAAAATGGTCATGCACTCAACCCTCAACAAATAGGAACACCTTCTGCTCTGCCGTGAGTTAACTTATTTTTTCATATTATTTGTGTATTTTGCTGTTGCTATGCGTGAATAAGTGTAGTGTGATAGATATGATTTTTTTTTTCTTCAAGATTTTTAGTATTTTGATGAAGTGAAACTATAATGAAAAAAATAAATGAACTTTTAGGTATTTAGGTATTTGAAGTTCAAAGAAACTTTCAAGTTTTGAGCTTTTGTTTGATGATGTCATGTTTGAAGTTTCATGTTTAGGGGTGACGTTTTTACTTAAACTTTTTAGTATATTGATGAAGTTTTAGAAATTTGAAAAAAGATATAAACTTTTTAGTATATGGATGAAGTTTTAGATATTTGAAAAAAGAAATAAACTTTTTGGTATATGGATGAAGTTTTAGATATTGATGAAGTGAGATGTTGTTGTAATGATTTTTTTACTTCATGTTTGTTGATGATTTTTTCACTACAACTTTCAAGTGTTGTTGATGATATAGATATGATTTGTTTTTTAACTTTTTAATTGATAACAACTATTTCATGAAAGAGATGACAACTATATAGAAGTGGAAGATGTCACTTCTGGATGTATTGCCAACAAGGAAGTTGTTGGTGCTTATAAAGAACCAACTATTCAAGATGTCATGGAAGAGATGACCTCCTTGAAAGTCCTGCTCATCGAAGTGTCGAAGAAACAAGATACACTTGAAACGGTATAACATTTTGTTATTGTGACTTCCTTTCTCGTGACTATTACTACATTCCTAACGTATTTACGGGATAACAGGGATTAACGATGGACTTCAACTTATTGAGGACCAACATTGCTTCGATTCAAACCTCTATTGAGGTATTTGAAATGTTAGCAAATTCTAAATGTTTTTGTAATATTCGTGGTTCATCAACAAGCTGTGAAGAGGAAGAATTTAAGGAACCACCTGTGCCAACCGAACAAGAACGGTTTGCGAAGGAGTTAGCTGAATTAGGGTTGAGTCGTGAAACTGAGAAAGTTGGTGAATCTTTCGGCAAATATATTCATCAAGGTTTTGTTCGTGATAAATCTGCCGAGGGAACATCTAAAGAAGTAGTGTTTAATGGTAGGAGCAGTAGTGTCTTTGGTGGAATGGAAACTTTTGACAATCATGATGTTGATGTCAACTTTTCAAAGACTAATTTTTCAAACAGTGTGGGAAAAGCTTTCGTACCAGACCATTGGCTCGAGGAAGAGACAACGCCGAAAGGCAGGACTAGCGGTAAACAAAGTTTTCTCATCACAAAGAGCGACTACAAAAGAAAGCCTCAACATTTTAGCCAAACTGCACCATCTACGGTTCCAGAAAGTGGTGTTCACAAGAGATTGAAATTTCACACCCCTTCGGCGACACTAAAGCCAACACAAAGTAATTCTTCGAAAAAGAGCGCCAAACTTCGTCAATCGGCGAAGAAATTAAAAGGACAGCGGGAAGAAGCTACTCCAAGAAGTGCTAGGATGAAAGGTGGGGTTACACCCAAGGTAAAAATAAATAATATTCAACTAATGCTGTTGTTGATTATGTAAGATGATAACTATATATGACTGGTGTTTTGCATGCGTATAACAATCCATGGTTTACACTGCAGGGAAAGGAAATTGCTCTTGACACCAAGAATGTTGCTCTTGACGAAAGAACAAAACGAGCTCTTAGGAATGCACATGTTTGCTCCTTCCTTTTTCAAAAATCATCCGAAGTTAATTTGATTAACGAGACACTTGTGTTGACGATGAGTCTAGCATCTACAAGGTCTGAACTTCAATGTCTCCTCCCTGATGTACATATAACTGAATTGGTAAGAACGCAGATTACCTTGAATTTGAGTTTGAGTTATTTTGGGAACATTAGGTAAACTTACAAAATGTATACATTGCAAGGTCATTGCATTGGCAGCGGCAAGAGTAACATGTAGACACACCTTGAGGCAGTCTGTTTGGTGCCTCCCACCATCATTTGCGGTTTGCCTATAGTTTCTCTACTATAGTGTTAAATTTTTTATAAGTTATTTAAAAAGCAAAGTAGTAGCATAATATGGGATATTATTTTGTTTACAAATAGTTTGATTTCGAGGATGGATTATCGTTACCACACATAAGAGCGAAGTACCGTGGTGACTGGATGGCCCCTTTCGCTAAAGTGCAGTTTGTAAGTATACAAATCAAAATTTTTAAAAGATTACTCGTTGTCAATCTATAACCACTGTGACATCTTGTATTACAGATATATATCCCATTGAGGGGTGCGGAGGGTCATTGGTTTTCGATGGTGGTACATGTTCCAAGCGGAATAACGTATCACCTTGATTCTAACTGTCCAGCTGGACTAACCGAGGAGCAACGACATTACAAGATTAGAAGAATGGTAAATAACATATAAACTATTTTAAATAGATACTTGCTATTATTCGAAAACATTGACATTGAAGTCCACTTTATATTAGGGATTGTTGTTACATCGCCTTGTGGATTGTGATGAATACTCCACGATCTTTCCCAAGAAGAGTCAAGAGTTTGAAAAGTTTGAAATTGTCCGGCCTAATTTAATGATCGATGGCTGTAGTAGGTAAGATATTGTAATTTTTAAAATTAATGAATCAATTAGTGTGCTTCTGTTGTGCGATATAATATAGTTGTTATCACTGCAGCAGTGAAAACTCCGGAGTATGGGTGTTGCACTGGCTAAGTATGGAACATTATTATAGACCGGAAAATTTTCTTAGGATCGTAAGTTTTATAAAATATAATAATTATATATCATTATTTGGTCTAAACTAATTCCACATTCCATCTTTATGTCAATCTTTTTACTAAGCACTTTATTTGTAGATGGACGTAAAATCTGTGCGGCTGAACACTGCGGCTGAACTGTTGATTGGGGATGAAAATTCCCTCCGCTATGAAGTTCAGAAAAAGACCGATGAATTTTTGAAGGCCAGGAATGAGAAGAAACCCATTGATCTGGATACCGATTAATGGTTGTGTGTAGCTAATCTATCTCATCTCCAATCCAACCATTTTTTTGGAGTCAATTGTGTGTTCTGATACGAAGATGAGACAAGATTTTTTGGTTTTGGGTGCCATCATATATTTTGTTTTGGCTAAAGGGCCCATATATTTTGTTGTTCTGTATTATTGTAATATGATTCATGAACAAAAATCATGTTACTCATGAACAAGATTTAGTGTTACTGTGGAACAATTAATTAATATTTCATATTTTTATGTCCGAAAATTCACCTCACGTTTAATGTACATTTGATTGAAAAGTAAAAAATTGAAAACGATCGAATGAATACGACAGACTGTGCCTAAATATTAAAATTAATTTATTTACTAAATAAACTAATGTCTTATAATACCAAAATAGACCAAGGAAATATAAACTAATGTCCACACAACCATGTTATGCTTACACACGACCGGGCGTTGCAAATTCAACATCTACTCAGGACCAGTTTCTTTACACACGACTACGCGTTTTAGATTCCAGTGTATTTTCACACGATCGTGTCATTCATGCACACGACCGTGCGTGTTATAATTTTAAAAATGACAACTTTTGAGTTTCATGGAACTCAAACAAGAACACACACAACAACATACTTCAAACTTCGTTCTCCTCCATCGCTTATCACTTTTAATTTAAGTCATCCTACATTGTCAAAAAATATTAAATTAGTTTAAAACATTGATACGATTATTGACATTTCAAAATAATACAATAACACTTTAATACATACCATAGGAACGTTCCAGTCATCGTTATTATGATCATAAAATTCCTCCTCATGATTGGAAGTTGAAGAATGAGTTTCTTGGTTACGGAACCGACATGACACGCGGTTGTGTCCCTTTCCGCCACATATTCCACATTTAGGCGTACTCCGTTTTTATTCCGCAGTTGCACGTCTAGTTGAAGAACCGGGTGCTGCTCCACCTCTTTTTCTGAGGCGCTGCGGATTACCTAAACTTGTTCCTGTCTCCGGAAACCTATCAAACATCTCATCAACTTCACCCCTGTTGTATGATTCCAATTTATCAGTGTGTTGTTCAACCATTTCCATGGTTTTGTGTATATAGTTTGGATTGCCACACTTTAACACTGCATTTGCCATCCTCTTGCAACGCTCTAGAAACATAACATACGTAGTTACAAATGCTGGATCCCGGTGAGTTGAACTATTACCATTTTCGGCATTGATTACATCTTTAGCACGTCTGGTCCATCGTTCCAACACAACAGATTCCGGCAATTTTCTTATGTTCATTTTCACTAAAACAGCTACGATATGTTCACATGGAACACCATATGTCTCCAATCTCTTGCAAGAGCATTCAAATGTTAATCGCTCTTGGCAATATGAAACAGTCCAATGGATGTCATCTCTAGGGTATTTGAAAACAATATAATGAAAAATGGAACCGTTGTAGAAAGTTCCTTCGATTTTACAACGACAAGCTCTCTCCAATACAGGCCTAAATAGTTTGAAAACTGACCTTGTATAGTTTTTTGCTGCTGAGCTCTCTAAACTTTTATGTTGGGTTTGTAGAACGGTTTCACCAATGGAAGATGCATAATCCGCCTCTATTTCTCTGTATCTGACGTAACTCAGCCACCGGATAAAATGATTTAAAAAATCCACCAGATTTGACAACACGGTAACATATTTTCCAAATTCAGAATGAAGCCCCTCACACCTTGAGGTTGTTCTAAACCCAACATAGAAAGTACCCCGAATGTGGGCAGTTGACCATTGATGCCGCTTCTCATAGAGCTCATGAATCCACCTGTTATTTTCCAACTCAAATTCAGCAACCAAATTCACCCAGCTACTTTCAAACTCTTGGATATCAAAATCACCAAACATACATTGTTTGAACTTTGGGACAAATTTTGGATTTTTGATATTGCTTGATGCATTTCTTGCCAAGTGCCAGGCATACAAACGATGATAAGCATGTGGAATTACACTTCTGATAGCATTTCTCATGGATAAATCTCCGTCGGTTATAACCGACACCGATGCCTTTCCGTCCATTGCCTCAAGAAATTGTTGCAAGAGCCACACGTAACTTACCTCAGTTTCATAACCAACAATTGCACGGCCGAATATTACACTTTGATTGTGATGATTTACGCCGGAAAAAATAACTAACGGTGTATTATATCTAATTTTCCGATAAGTAGCATCAAATGCCAAAACATCTCCAAACACCTTGTAGTCCATACGGCTAACACCATCACACCAAAATAAATGTTGAAGTGTTCCGTCCTCATTCACAGTGTGCCTCCAGTACATCATATCGTCCGTCCTAGACAATTCCTTCAAAAATTCAACCGCTTCATCTGCATCAGATGTCTTCCTCTCTCTCTCCTTGAATTGCTCATTGTACATGGTCCTTTTTGAATATCCAAGATTTTTGAATCCACCAGCTTGTGAGGCAAAAAAACCATAAATACGTGACGTAGGAATGCCAACTTTTCTCATTGCTTTCATTTGAAATTTGTCATAATCACTCATCTTTCTATGTGCAGGTAGCATCCCCTCATACTTCTCATCCAAAAATGTGTGATTATGAATATCGTCAAACATTTTTATGTACCACCGATTACTACCATCATCAACGTGTACTTGAATTTTTGCCATACATCCACACCTAGTAGTTGGCTTGTGCTCTCTTTTTCTTTCACGAGTATTGAGATTCCTTGCATCCCGGAGACCTTCTCTATGGCAAAAAAACGATCGTTGAATAACATCGCCATCCTTGTTCTTAACAACGCGGCTTCTTCTACCAGCAAATCCATGCGCACAACCGTACATATTGTAAAACTTGAATGCAACTACACGATCCGGAAAATGGTACATCATAATTTCATCGTAGGTTAATTCCTTGAAATTGATTTTCTCAAAGTCAGTCGTGCAATCGACCGCAAATTCATCATCAAAACTGCACTCATACATTGAATTGAACGTGTCTTCCGTTTCATCATCCGAGGAACACACAACACTCTCCGAACAAGAGCCACTATCCAAGTCCTGTAGAATATAACATGGTAAATAACTTAGTAATTGAAAAAACAAACGATCGTAATTACCATACGCTTTTCCCTATTATATGCAACTTGTATAATATTTTATACAACAACGTAATCACTATCACATACCTCTGAACCTTCTTCACCTATGTTGCCTTCCCCGGTAATGTTGCCCACATTTGAAACTTGTAAAATTTCAAGAATTTCACTCATATCCATTTTGATGTTCCTAATGCATACATAAATTGAATTAGACACAATCACTTGGATAGCCAAACACGGAATGAAAATAAGGTTGGGTATACTATTACAAGGACTTCAGGTATGAAACCTAAGACTAGTATTCAACAGCAATACTTCATCATATCTACCAAGCTTATACATACCTTCAACTATAAAGATTTAATAAATGAACCAACAACTTTAATAAATGTAGATCTAGAAACCAAACTAAGTTGCAATCTCCAAAATGTAATGAAATGTGAAATAAAATTGAACAATGTTGTTGAGGAAGCTGAAATTTAACTTAATGTTTAGGTTGATGGTGACTAACAATTTCTGAAAATTTGTACTTCAATAGAGGGTGTTGTATGTTAATGGTACTTCAATGTGAGATGAAGTGAAGGAAGGAGGGAGAAAAGGAGACTAAAGTGTTGGGTGAATAACTTAATTAGAAATAAAATCTGAAAATGAATTAAATTATATGAGAAATTGAATAAATGATGAATGTTTAAATATAAAATATAAAATATGTTTTGTTGTTGTAATATAATAATAATAATATTTATTTATATTGTAAGTCAACGATGAATATACCGTTGATATTGAAATAAGAAAATATTAGATTTAATTTTATCAGGAAATTAATAATTTCGTAGGGAACTTCAACGGTACACCCACAATTTTGAGTGTACCGGTACTCTTGTTGCACAAAATTTATAAATTAACGATCACTTTAATGAAATAAAAAAGTATCTTAGTTATCAATATTCATTGTTATGAGTAATAAAAATTCTTAAAAATTTATTTTTATTTCGTCAAAGATTTTGGTAAATAAAATTTAATTATCTTAGTTGTCAATGATAGAAAATTTATTATTTTTCTTCAAAAAAACAACTGAATTATTATTAATTTTACAACTTGGTGTACCGATACACCCAAATTCATTGGTGTACCATAGAATTTGCCAATTTTGTATTGTACTGAATGAAATAAGTATTTTGTTAATTATTTTTAAAAGGAAGGATTTGTAGTAACACGACCGTGCTATGGTTTGAAAAGGTCGTGCTTAAAGTGTGTTATTCATGGGTTTGTAGTATAATTGATGTCGCACGACCGTGCTATTAGTTGAAACGGTCGTGCCGTAACTTACTGGAATTTGTTATGTAAATGTCTTTTTAAAAACCCACGCCCCTGCATGTTAAACGCACGGTCGTGTGTATCTATCAGGTAGGGTTTTTTCCTGTATTGGTTACGTGCACGGTCGTGCGTGAATTTGGCACGGTCGTGCATTTTCTGGCATTATCCAGTTTCAACAACCATCATTAGTACAAAAAAAAACAATGTGTTATGTTAGCATGCAAACAAGTTAAAGATCAAATATAATTTACACCATAATTATAATCGGATCATTGTTCATAACATACCCTATGGAAATTTGAAAAGCTCTTAAAGGAGTACATTCAAAATGCAGCCAAAACAAAGCAATAAACTTGAATAGGTGTAACTTTATTATCATGGACTAGGGGGGGGGGGGGGGGGGGGGGGATATTGGATGTTGAGTTGTCGCATTGTTGCTGCAAGCATATGTTTGACGAGTGCAACCTCCTCATACGTTCTGTCAACCTTCGCCTCCATCCTTTGACGCCAATCATTGTCATCTTTTGAACCCTCCGTTGGTTGTTTATCCTCCCGGTAATCACCCATTTCTTCGTCTTTGGCAGGCCCCTCTTTAGGTACCCGGGAATCTAAATCTATATAAAGCCAATTTTCCGGAATTGTTACGTCAGTTCTCGATGTATCTGGCAACAAGATTGAATCTTCACCGAATACCAACAATATAAAATTCATATTGTTCCCATCTAGATCCCTTACCATATGTATCTGTTTACAGAAATCAATATCAATGGTATAGTTTCCATCAATTCCAATTTCATGTGTTGCACTTCTTGCTCGCAGCTTCCAAGCTATGAAACTTACCAACCCCTCCGCCACTATCTTACCTTTGGGTTGTTCCGCCACATATGTCAGATGGTCTAATAAGTAATAGGCCGTGTTTACAGGACATTTATGAACCATAGCCCATAGAAGGAATAGCTCATCAGACCTCACTGTTGCAGTTTCCGGCCTACCGAAAATGGTGCATGCCATTACTCTATGCAAGTATCGGAAAACTGGGTTTTGTATCATGCTGGCCTTGGCAGTTTTACATTCATAACGTTTTCGGCCTGTTATTTGAAACAAAAACCCATGTTTGTCATATCCTCGGTGCATGGCATCATGGTTACGGGATACATGAATGACCCCCGTGCTTTCAAATCCCATTATGTCACTAAATTCGGTGAGGGACATGTTGTATTCCACGTTGCCGAAACTAAATGAAACAGTGTGGTTTGGGTGTGTGGTATTGTGTGTATCATGATTAAAATTGACTGTACTCAAAAATTCAAATGTACTCGTTTCGAAGGTGAAGTGCGTCTCCCCCACGAAATATTTCCAGCCAATGTTACTAATTAATGTTGTGACATTGTCGTCTATACCCAATGCCTGTAAAGCTGTTGAATCGGGATACCTATTTGGTACAATGTCTCTGTTCAAAAGCATTTTGTACCTTTCCCTCTCAGATTTGTTTAGAATAAGTCCCCTCTCATTTAGTTTACCCTGTTTCTTCGTTCCGCAAGAAGTGCCGCCAACATGAACACCCTTTCCCTTAGAAGCCATTTTTCAAAATTTCTCTTCCTGTTGAAAACAAAAAAAATGAAATTACTAGTTAAATTCTAAAGGGTAGTAGTAACAATTTTCATGGATTAATTATACAAATATATTAGTATTAGTAACAACAATTAAAAACCCACTTATATTTTGACTATGGTAAAGGTTATGGGTTCATTTACATACTAACACAAGATTGATAAGCAACCAAAAAAACCAAAATAGTGGTATTTTACATTTCCTAATAGCAATTAAGGAGAAGCCCCTTTTCCATTTAACAAACATGCAGGACAAAGAACACCCAACAAATCAGACATTCATTCATACTCTTAAGAATAACTATAACAAAAATAAGCCAACAATCATTATGAATATAATAATTTAGCTATTTCAACATTCAATAAATAGCATCCAAATGCATGCATGAAATTAAGTAAAAGAGATAGAAGAAATGGAGGTTAATTACCTTATACTTAGTGTAGATCTGGACAGGTTGAGAATGCTAGTGCTAGTGCTTCGATGAAGAAGAAGAATGAAGTAGAATAACAAGAAGGTTGAGAATAATGAACACGTGAAAATGATTTGGGGGAAAAGGTGTGGTTTTGTGTGTTGTTGAGAAATCATTAATGATATAATGATTAGAACATTAATGATTAAAAGATTTAATTATTTTGTTATAAATGATTATATTAAATGAGATTAGGTATGATTAAAAATGAACTTAATTAAGTTTAAATATAAAGGATTCTTATTCAATAATTTCATTTATAATGTTAAATGTTATAAATGAAATTAATATTAAAGGGATTTGCTAGAACACACCCAACCGTTTTTATGTAGGAGTATTTTAGCAAGTTATAACTAAAAAGTTAATAAATACACCTTAAGGTGTATGTTGCTATAACACACCTTCTAACAAAAACAAGTGGGTGTGTTCTACCAAACCCCAATATTAAATGATGCCATAGTAAAAGTTATATACAGGTGAAGTTGAAAAATTATCGAACGCGCCCCATGTGGCTAATTGGTAAAGAATGTGTCCTTAGGAGGTGGAGGGTTTGGGTTTGATTCCCACCATCGAAAACCCCTCCTTTTTTTTTGTTATTCTTTTTCATTTTGACAGGATGTCTCCTTTTTTAAGGATATAGACAGGTGAAGTTGAAAACTTAACGAACGCGCCCTATGTGGCTAATTGGTAATGAATATGTCCTTAGGAGGTGGAGGGGTTGGGTTCGATTCCCACCATCGAAAACCCCTCCTTTTTTTTTTTGTTATTCTTTTTCATTTTGACAGGATGTCTCCTTTTGTAAGGATATACACAGGTGAAGTTGAAAACTTAATGAACGCGCCCCATGTAGCTAATTGGTAACGAATATGTCCTTAGGAGGTGGAGGGGTTGGGTTCGATTCCCACGACCAAAAACCTTTTTTTTTTATTCTTTTTTATTTTCGCAGGAATTCTCATTTTGGGGACCATTGATGTTTGGCACGGTCGTGTCATTTTAATGCACGGTCGTGTTTAATAACCAGGAGTTATAATGTTTGATTCCAGTGAATATATGCACGATCGTGTCATATGAACGCACGACCGTGCATAAATTTCAGGACAATGTTTTTTTATTTTTTTTGTTTATCTAAAGTTTTTAATATATATTACCAATGACAATAGGACAACACATGTGGGGTACTGTTTGTTAAAAAATTGGTTGAGTGAGGGACCATCCAATTTAGGGAATCTCTGAGATTGAAGTTGAAAGACATATGCATGCCAACATGAAAAGCATTCAAAAAGCAAATGAATGTGAATCTCTGAGATTGAACTTGAAAGACATATGCATGCCAACATCAAAAGCATTCAAAAAGCAAATGAATGTGAATCTCTGAGATTGAAGTTGAAAGACACATGCATGCCAACATGAAAAGTATTCAAAAAGCAAATGAATGTGCTATCCAATCAATAAAAACCTTTAACCTATATTATAAAGTAACAATTTATTTATGTCATTTTGGAAAATAGTAGTACAATATTTCTATAAATAGTTTCAATCACACCCTTTGAGACTTTAGTGGAAGAAAATACTCTACCCAAAATACTTTCTCTCTAAACTCTATAAGCAGTACTCCCTTTTTTTTGAAGGAAAGAATACTCTCTCAAAAACTTGAACACCTACAAACTCTACAAGGTGTGAATAAGTTTAGTGTGATAGATATGATTTTCTTTTTCCTTCAACATTTTTAGTATTTTGATGAAGTGAAACGTATAATGAAAAAAACAAATAAACTTTAAGAAGACTAATTTTTTTAGGATAGATGTTAGTTTTACATGTTATAATTAATTTTTAGGATAGATGTTAGTTTTAGAGTAGATTTACATGACTAATTTTTTATTTTATTTTAGTAAGAAGACTATATCATTTATAATTTTAGAGTTATTTTTATGAATTTAAGAGTCAATGTATTACGTGCACATCAAGTGTTTGACGAAATGTTTGAATAAGTTTTTTATTGATTGTTTTTTGTTTCTTATTGTGTAGATTTAAAACAATGGCCGGGTGGATCAACGTTCATACGCAATTCAACGGGGGAGAAGCTCAGAGACACAACGATGGTGGAACACGTTTGGTATGCGGGTGAAGTTGCTTAGATCAACTTAAGATATCATCAAAAGTTTGATTCCGCCATAAAATCGTCATTAGTTAGGGTAAGGTGCATTCCAACTACAACAATTGTCTTCCTTTGAATGGGGTAATTCAAACTTGTCAAACAACAGGACTCGAGCATTTCGCAAGCACCTCATGTTTCTCCTTTGAAAATATCAAATTCTTGTTATGCTGGTTTAGATGAAGGTATTAAGTGTCAAGGATTGAACCTCAATTCGGTGGCACTTGAATACCATCATCTAAAGCAAGCCTAACAAAAATTTATTCTTTTCAAAGGGAAAACATGAAGTGCTTGGCGAAGTGCTTGAGTCCTGTTGTTTTCCAAGTTTGAATTTATCCCATTCAAAGGTAACACAATTGTTGTGGTTGAAATGCACATTCCAACTGCAACAATTGTCTTACGCTGGATGGGGCAATTCAAACTTGCTAATCAGCAGGACCCCAATATTCGATCAGCATCTTGAACGTTGATATTCAAGTGTCAAGGAATGCACCTCATTCTTTTGACACTTGAATACCACCGTTCAAGATCCTGATCGAATACTGGAGTCCTGCTGCTTAGCAAGTTTGAATTTGCCCAGTGGTAAGATGATTGTTGCAGTTGAAATGTAAATTTCGGAATATAATGTAATGTCTAATGCAATGTAATGTGATAACATATATTTTGTTTTCAATGGAACAATAATTATCTTATTTATTCACTTTTCAAATTTAAGGACAATGCCAAATGTGGGAACAACAATTCTCTAACTTTAATATCAATTGAAGGACAATGCCTGCTTGAAGGTGTTGTTGGGAGTGTTAACATGGATATTTATGGTGAAACCTTGCATGACCGTGTTAATATGCAACACGATCGTGCACTGCTTATTTTTTCAAAACAATGTATTATAGGTTAATGTCAATTCGTTTTTGTGACGAAAAACTACTCATTTACTCTATTAGACTAAAAGAAGAAGAAAAAAAAAATTAAAAAACGGCCTAATAAGTAATATATACATGTGAACTTAATTACTTATCGAACGCGCCCCATGTGGCTTATTGGTTAAGAATGTGTGCTTGCGAGGTGGAGGGTTTGGGTTCAATTCCTAGATCCAACACTTTTTTTTTAAAATATCATTCAATAATGACACGACCGTGTCATTAACGAACACGGTCGTGCTCGATGTTACTTTATCAGTTCCCACCCAAACCGCTCTTCATTCAAACAAACACTCTTTCAAATTCTCTCAAAACCTAAACCTCCATTAACCTATCAATCAACTTATTTCCCAACCCAATCTCAGTTTTTACTTCTCAAAACTTCAATAAATCTTAACAAAAACAACATCAACCACCAAGTTTGCCACATTCATTTCCAAACCTCCACAAAACTCATCCAATCATCATATAAATTCCCAAATTCGTGTGGTCAAAAAACCTAACTCAAAACCAACGAAATTGAAGATTAAACAAGACCCAAACACAAATCCTCATCCCCAAACACTAAACCCAACATAAATTCACCTTTCCACAACCAAAATTTAAGGTCAAAACCCAACAATCTTCAAAACCCATATTTTGTACCCTTTTGAGAATTTAAAAAATGGCGAGCAAGAGAAAAGAAGGTGTTGATGACGCTTCATCTGATTTAAAGAGGAAAAAAGTTGTTGATGATGCTGGCTCTTCGGACGGAAGGAAGAAGAAGGGTAAGACTAATGAGCTTGGGATTATCCTCAAGAAATCGGAGGAAAGGGAGAGGTACAACAAACTCGCTGCAAGGGGAATTGCATTCAGCAGGTATCCCGATAAAACAACGTTAAATACATTAGGTATGATAGAAAATGTTAGACTTCTGGCTAAAAACATAGGATTGGAGAGATTATTAGAGCATATGCACTCCACATATATACACACTACCCTAGAATTCCTTAGTACGTTGTGTTTTACCAAAGATAAATTGAATATCGATGAACCACAACACACTGTGTCATTTAGCTTGAATAACATAGAGTTTAGCATGACCCTACCTGAGTTTAACGAACGGATGGGTTTCCCAGCCACGGGATTCATCCAAGATTCTCGTAACCTAAATACTAGGCCTGATAATTATGACTCTGATGAATTTTGGCTTAAAATCTCTGGGAGGACAAAATTTGTGGCTAGATCTGCTAAAGCTAGTTCAATCCACAACCCTGTTTTCCGCTACATTCACAGGGTTATGGCTTGCAGCTTATTTGGTCGGAAGGAAACGGTTACAGTTAGGACCGATGAACTTTTCTTTTTATGGGCTATGGTTAACAAGTGTCAGGTAGACACGGGATACTATCTTTTAAGCCATATGGCATATGTTACAACACAGGAGGCTGGTCTTATTGTGGTCGGGGGGCCAATCGATTACATTGTAAGGAAGTTAGGAATAAAATATTATTCTGACCAACCTCCAATGAAGGATTACAAGGGAATTGAGATTGAGACACTAATTCAGATGAAAATGATTAAGGATGTAAGTGGCGGGAGGAGAGAATAATTTCAATTGAGGGTTGATAAACAAGACGCGTTTCTATTGCCAAATCCAGAGAGGACCGACACATCCAATCCAGCAAATTGGATTTATTCTGATTTAGATCCAGAAGTTGCAGAAGAGCAGCATCTTGAAGACGACGCACCGGCTGCTGACCAAGTGGAACATCAACCACACCCGGTGGTTCAAGATGACCAGGAATGGCGTACAAGGATAGAGGCTGAGGTTCAAGCGACAAGGTCCGATTTTCAAGAGATGAGACTATGGCAGCAAAGGCAGGTTCAAGATGACCAAGAGTGGCGTGCAAGGATGATGACTAAGGTTGAAGGTACAAGGTCTGATGTTCAACAGATCAGGCAGGAACAGCAAAGGCAAGGATGTATTCTTGACCTAATGATGCAGCGCCTTAACATTGATTAACCAACCTCCCGGTGGATTGTAATGATGGGAGATATAGGCTATTGCTTCTTGGATCTGTTTGGTTTGGCAACAATCGTGTCTTTCTTTTATTTAATTTAACGTCTACTCTAAAACTGTTTTGTTGGTTTCAATTTGAAAATGCTCTTGCGAGAGTTGTAATAGTAATGCACTTTTAACAAAGTACTCTTTTATTTCTATATAATTTGGTTTAAGTTTCACTGTGAACAATGCTTTTGTAATATTAATTACAATGTTACCTATCTATCTATGTGTGTGGGTTCGTAATTTAATTGGTAATGTATGAGATTACATATAAAGCTTTGCCGTTGTCATAATCTATGATTGTGTTGGTTTACTATTCTAAACAATTCATACTTGTTTGTGATATATAATGGAAGTAAACATGAATCATTTAATATTGTGTTACAACTAGATCATGTTCAAGCTTCAAATGTGTGTAAAGCAGTCAGCACGATCGTGCCAATGTTACACACGGTCGTGCAACATCCACTTCAACTGAAAATATGTGCCAGTGCATACTGACACGATCGTGTTAAACAAAGCATGACCGTGCTTCCATATGACCAACAATTTTTCTTAAATCAGTATTATCAGCACGACCGTGCTTATAATACACACGATCGTGCTATGTATGCAGTTCAAAATCTATCTCATAAAAACTACCCTAAACCATCCATATTTACTTCCATTATGACAAGCACAACCGTGTCAATATTAAGCACGACCGTGTTCGTGATAAAAACTTTAAAACCAACAAATCACCAGTGAGTTTAGGCACGGTCGTGCAATAAATAAGCACGACCGTCCACTATACCAGAAAATAAAAAAAAATCAACAAATCACCATTGTTGGCTTCTTACTCACTTTCATTTACCAAAAACTTACTAAGACAATAATAATTTATTCTTTCGGTTATGCTATCTAACACTCTTTTATTAGTCAACAACAATACTATACAACACCCAACCATATAGCATAATAAAACATTTAAAATGATAAACTAAATTTTATTCATACCTTTAAAACGTAAATGAATCAAGATCTATAAACCAAACTAAGCAGAAAACTCCAGATCAATAAACGAGACTGAAATAATGTTGAACAATTTTGTTAATGAAGAAGAACTTTAAGTTAAGCACAAAGGAGAAAGGATGTCTGGAAATGTCAAAAATTTGGGTGGCTATGGAGATGAAGAAGAATGTTAAGCATGAAGGAGAAGGGAAACAAAGCTAAAAATGATATATTCTGGTGTGTCACTAGTGAAAAGAGTTGAATTACTACTCTCCATGTTTCAATTTTAGTAGGGGGTGTACAAGTTATTGCTGATAACTAGTTGTTTTTTAGGGGGGTGTGAGCAACAGAAACAATAAATGAATATTTTACAATATAATATGTTTCATTAAAATAATCCAGCAGGTAAATTACCGTCAGCTGTCCTTCCATGGGAAAATTGTGCATGGTGCACAAATCTATCATTTGTGCATACTAAATGCAACCCATTGTAAGAAGCTTACTAGCTTTAATTAAGTAGAGATATGACTTTGTTAAGGATGTCATTTTTTATATATTCAGGTGGGCGAGAGTATCGGTGAGGAAGGAGACGCCTGTGAACTTCCTGACTGACACACTTGATAGATAGGAGGAAAACATGCATGTGTGAATTTGACCGGAGTTTCCCCACTTGTGGGATTAGGAGTCGGGGCTTTTTGGGAAGACAGACAACCGTAAAAGTTGCATCAAGTAAAATAGTCAAACATGAGAAAGCTTGTTCTCACAATCAACATGTTTTTATACCATTTGCTATTGATAGTTTTGGTTTCCTAGCACCAGATGTTGTTGATTTTTTACATAGAGTTCAAAGGGTCATGCACAAGAATGTCATGTCTCCTAAGTACATAAATATTATGTTTACGATAATTGGTTTTGCTATTAAAAAAAAGATCTAATGACGCAGATTGTTACCTACTTGTCTTCTATTCATATGTGATTAATCCTTAATATATAAAAGAATTAACACAAAAAAAGTTATGGTGAATTATTGATATGCTAGCTATAAATGATACATTCTTTTAGCATATTCATTATTTTCACAAAATATACACAACTGTTTAATCCAAAGGGTCTAGTATCTCTTTGATAACAAGTAAAATTAACACAAATTTTA
The DNA here is from genome assembly GCF_003473485.1 of Medicago truncatula. Lineage (NCBI taxonomy): Eukaryota > Viridiplantae > Streptophyta > Magnoliopsida > Fabales > Fabaceae > Medicago > Medicago truncatula. The sequence goes on from NC_053047.1 coordinate 30,664,594, forward strand.
AGAAAAGAAAACAAAAATACTTTCTTTATGGCTATAAGTTGTCTTGTTTCGTGGACTTTGAGGAATAAGGAGGAGCATTATAGTGACTTTGAAAGACCAAAATTGTGTTCGATAACATAACGCCATTCCGATGTCATATCCAAGTCGGGTGAATGCGTAGTGAAGGAACAAATTTAGATTAGTTGGAGTCACCCCGTGGTTGGTTGATGGGTTGGTGTAAGGTGACAAATGCGAGTGGCTTTGTAGTTTCTCTTCTCAGGCAATTGTAAAGCATATATAGCTGAGTTGTGCGTGATTATGTAGGGTTTATATATCTCAGAGTTGTACTTGTATAGTTTCCCTTTGGACTAAGGCCCTCTTTATTTTCAATATATACACACAAATTCACAAAGTGAGGTTTTAGTTTCTTAAATTTATATAATACCAAATTCGTTTCTAAATTTAAAGAACGTCCATAAGATTAGTCTCTCTATCAAAATACTTCTTAAGTAAATATTTATCAAAATCAAAAGAAATTTTACATATTTTGTTGAATAGTCTATTGCGTAAAAATGCATATAATCTTTAAAAATAGTGTTAAATTTGAAAACAGGGATTAAACTATTTTTATTAATTAAAATTTCTCATTGGAAATGGCAAACATCTATTAATTTTGAATTCCATTCTCTCTCAAGGTGTAGATTAGATATTGAATGTCAATTATGACTTAATAAATAAAAGGCTAAATTGCACTTTTAACCTCCCAATTTTTACAAACCGACGATATTGACCTTCAAACTTTTAAAGTATCACTTTTGGTCTCCCAACCTTAGCATTATTTGTAAAAATGATTTTTCCTTGATTTTGACTAGATCAATGTCATACATTACATCAAATTTTTCCTTGATTTTAAAGTAACTTATTATTTGAGTAAACAACACTTTTGGTTCCCCGACCTTAAAGACCAACAATTTTGACCCCACTGTACACAAACGGACGATTATGACTCCCGACATCCTTATTGACTTGATCAAAATTGATGTGGAGTCACTATTCAAAAAGGGTTAAAGTTAGGGCCAAAAGTTATAATTTTGAAAGTTTGAAGGTTGTAATTTCAGGTTTGTAAAAGTTGGGGTCAAAATTCAATTTAACCTAAATAAAACAAGCTAGGTCTCTCGAGAATGTTCCTGAATTTTCAAGACTTGAGTGGTGACAATGAATCAATAGAGCCGCATTTTCTCGAGAGTACAAGATCATTCCACTATCTCCTTTATAAACCCGTGACAACGGTATCCGGACTATGCTATTCATTAGATTTACACCGAACATCTATAGCATTAAGCACTCAGTTAGTTCTCAGTTTACAAAGTTCTTTACTTCTTCAAAATGTCGTTGATTCCAAGTTTCTTTGGTGGCCGAAGGAGCAACGTTTTCGATCCATTCTCCCTTGACGTTTGGGACCCCTTCAAGGATTTTCCTTTAACCAATTCTGCACTTTCTGCTTCTTCATTCCCTCAGGAGAATTCTGCTTTTGTGAGCACCAGGATTGATTGGAAGGAGACCCCAGAAGCACATGTGTTCAAGGCTGATCTTCCTGGACTGAAGAAGGAGGAAGTGAAGGTTGAAATTGAAGGTGATAGGGTTCTTCAGATAAGCGGAGAGAGGAATGTTGAGAAAGAAGATAAGAACGATCAATGGCATCGTGTGGAGCGCAGCAGCGGAAAGTTCATGAGGAGATTCAGGTTGCCCGAAAATGCGAAAATGGATCAAGTGAAAGCTGCAATGGAGAATGGTGTTCTCACTGTTACTGTTCCAAAAGAAGAAGTTAAGAAACCTGATGTTAAGTCCATCGAAATCTCTGGTTGAACACATATTCAAGCTCTATTACTCTGTTTTTAGGTTGAGAATATTGTGAAGTGTGTTGTGTGTGCGTTCTGTTTTATGTAAAAGTAAATTCTGTGAATTATATTTTGTAAGGAATAAATTATGTAAGAATGGTTTAATTATCTATTGTCTCACATCGTTTTTTATGTCTATTTTAAGTATTGGTATTGTATTCTATTTATACACAAGAGTTAATAATAGCATAACATAAATTCCACAAGGATCAAGTAAAATAATATCCACATGAAACATCTAAGAAAGGAAAACAATATGGCTCAATTTCCTATCTTTCTTTATTTATGTTTTAGTCATCTTTCTTTCCCTATTTCTTGTTGAAAGCTAATAGGAGTATGGTACTTTCTACGCCATTTTTTTTTAAGTACTCTCTTTTACACAATATTTTATCAAATTGTAGTGACATTTTATTTTACGATGCAGTTAATGTTCGTTGTGTTACTGTCAATGATTGTCCAAAGGTGAAAAAAGACCTCTAGTTATGAAGTGTTCAGGTAATTATTGTTTCCACTTTTTGAGTTGGAAAAATTAAGAAAAAACAAGTAGGTTATGTCTAAGCGTAGCCTATGATCTCAAGACTGTTACAATTGTCATATGATAATCACTCTTGTTGATGTGGAACAATGGATGGATGAATGAGTTGTGATGTTGGAAATGGAGCTGTGGAATAAGTTCTTTTGAACAAGAATTGTTCAATGATCCCAATAAATTGATTGTGGACTTTTCTTTATTTAGGGATGAAATATTTTTTTTTTATATGAGAAATGGAAGAAAATAGCTAAAAAAAAAATATTAAATGTTATTAAAACTAGATGGTGGTAGTACTAGTTTTTCGCATTCGCTGCAGAATCATTATTAGCTTTGTAATCTTGTACTAATTCATTTTCCCTATACTCATCATCAAATAACATTCTTTAATCATGCTTAAACAAACTTCCACAAAGCCAAGTATTAAAGTGAATTGCAAATTACCATGTATCATAGAAAAATACAGCCACAAATATATTCAACAGTGTAAGAGCAATATTTGTATAACTTATTTATAAAACAAATAAAGGATGAAAATAGACAATACATTAAAAATTTCATCAAACAAATGAATCCCCTTCTTGCTCTTTGATGGAATTGCAGTGTGCAAGATCGGTAAAATCAATGCAGATAAACACATTCTCCCCCATTTTGTCATCAAACAACATAGATTGAAGGTATCCTTCATCAATCTATATCTGAAATGTAAAACTAGAATCTAGCAGAACCACTAACAAAAAGTGATTAGTAACAACTTTGTCTGGACAACGGCATTTGAAATATTTATTTCCATCTATTTGATATGATTAAGCCTAATTATGATACATAATATTAGTACAGTTCCTGTTAAGTAATTAGATCTGTTCAGACAATGGCAATGTCTCAAGTTGCATGATCATGCTCAACAATCAGACCATCAATATAACAGATTTTCAATGTCATAAATTTTTCCAGATGCAACAAAAGGAGAAAGTAATCCATGAATATTTTAAATTATAGGCCAAATACCTACTCGGGTCCTTTAAGTTTCACGTTTGTTTCAGATAGATCCTTTAAGTTTCTAAGGTTTCAGATAGGTCCTTTAAATTTCGAGTTTGTTTCAGATAGGTCCTTTCTATCAACCTCCGTTAAGCCAAAGTTGATTTGATAGAAATAACCTATCTGAAACAAACTTGAAACTTAAAAGGACCTATCCGAAACAAACTCGAAACTTAAAGGACCTATCTGAAACCTTCGAAACTTAAAGGACCTATCTGAAACAAACGTGAAACTTAAAGGACCCAGGTAGGGTTGGGAATAGGCCAGGCCGGCCTACAGGGGCCTATGGTCTGGCCTGTTTAAGCCTGGTCTGGCCTGTTTATTAAAAAGGCTAGGCTTAGGCTTTTTAAAAAGCCTATTTAAGTAAATAGGCCAAACTTAGGCTATAAAAAAAGCCTATGAATCCTAATAGGCCGGCCTGTTTATGCATGTTAGGCTTCATAGTGGACTTTTTAAATAGGCTTTAAAGCTTTATAGTGAAATATGTTTTTAAGGCCTTATAGTGATAGACAAATCTTACACTGGAATAGCCTTTGAAGCCTATTAAGCCTATTTAAAAGTAGATAAAATGGAATGTTTAGTGACTTTAATAGTAAGTAGGCCTGTAAATAGGCTTTCAGGCCAGGCCAAAATAATAGGCCTATGAAAGGCCATAGGCCAGGCTCGGGCCTGCAAATTTTTTCGTAGGCCAGGCTCAGGCCTATCAAAGCCTGGCCTGGCCTATTCCCAACCCTAGACCCAGGGAGGTATTTGGCCTAAATTATATTCTCGAATTCAGCTATTACGAACACAAGTTGTATGAATTTATAAAGATATGACAGGGTTATAATGCATTTATATCTATGGTCATTTAATCTTGACAGAAATGGAAGACCATAACCAATTGCATAAGAGTTTCATAAACTAATTTAATATAGAAAAGAGCATATGGATCAACCCCTATTCCCTCCTCCAAATAAATGGATTTAAATCATACCTTTGATTGCTCAAGTTCTTCAACCCTGCTACTGTCTATATGCACTTCAAATTTTGTATATTGAATAATGACTGCATTCTCTAAAGTCTAAACTTGCCTTAATCAGAAATAACTCTAGCAAAAATAAGACAGTATAAATATCAGAAGATTCGAGTAGGTAAGAAATAGTAGAGAAAATAATCATTGTCAAACAGTATAGCTTCACCCTTTGATTAAACAAAAGAATTGAAGTATCATGTCCTCCTTCCAATCTGCAAACAGCAAGCAAAACATTCAAAGGAAGAAATAGACCAGAAAGAGAAAAAAAATCATGAAACATGGACTCCAAATTATAACAGAGCTTCCAATATATTTCTCAATTGTCCGCATAAAAAAGTTAATAAAAGACTTTCATAAACAAATTTAAAATCCAAATCTTTTGCAGAGCCATAAAAAACTACCAACAAACCAACTGTGCCCAAGAAAATGAATTACTAAACAGAAATAAAGCAGGTAATGTACTTCCCTCCAGAAGCATACTCTTTCCTCCAACAAAACCACCTCCCAACGAATGTAAGCATATTTGGGTTAGGATGTGCCGGCTCCAGCTGACTTCCCTGCAAGTCCACTTCCACGGGGCATTTTCTTGGAACTCAAGTCTTCAACATCCTTAGGATTGTAAAAATTGGGGGCTATCTCCAGCAACCACTCTGGCTTTATCTCTGTGACCTGTCTCAGATATTCCTTGGTTGTGAGTACTAGTTCATGGTACAAAACCAATCTAGGAAAAACCTCGGCCAGCCCCGAACTAGGATGTATGTGACCAGTTTGTAGACGTTTAACCATCTGATAAGTACCATATTTTTGCAGCTTTGCAGTATTAGGGAAAAATCCAGATGTTATGGATTTCTTGATGGCATCTAAATCATTAGAATTCGAAGTTAGTTCAATCTCAATCCTCTCCAAGAGACCTACAAGTTGATCACGGATATCCTTAGCACGTTTCATACTCCTTACCTGTATATAATTCTCATAACACCATTGTCTTGAATAATTGGACTCCTTCCATGAATTGTAGACATTTAGATGAGCAATGTGGTCACCAACATTTCCAGTGTGAAAATTCATTCTTGCATTGTCTGCATGTACCTTTTTATTCTTTGGACTGTAAAATATTGAACCGCCAACAGAAAGCATAGCAGCAATGGAGATGATCTCGTCAGAACACTTGTACTTTTCTGAAGCAATTATCATTTTTGACAGCATAGGATCAAGTGGGAACTCTGCCATTCGTCTGCCTACCTTAGTTAACTTGACATGCCCATTTAAAGCACCCAGATTACATAAAAGCTCCACGGCATTCTTTAAGGCATCAAGTGGTGGAGGATCCATAAATTCAAACTGAAACAATTTCTCTATCTCAATACCAAGACTAATTAAAGTTAAGACAACATTTGCAAGGTTAGTCCGTTGTATTTCAGGTGTAGTATTATCTTCCATATCATTTTGAAAACTGTATGAAGTATACAATCGAAAGCACTTACCAGGACCTGTTCTTCCAGACCGACCAGCTCTTTGCATTGCTGAAGCTTTTGAGATGGGAGTTACTAGTAAAGACTCCATTCCAGTCCTTGGATTATAAGATTTCATCTTACAAAATCCTGGATCAATGACATATTTGATCCCATCGATTGTCAAAGACGTTTCTGCAATATTGGTGGCAAGGACAACCTTTCGAGCCCCTTTAGGTGTGGGTTCAAATATTTTAGCTTGTATTTCAGTTGGTAGGTTGGCATATATAGGACATATAATTAACTCAGCTATTTTAGTCCCCAAGGCTCCCACCCGAAGCTTCAGATGTTCTTCTGCGGTTTCAATTTCTTCTTGACCAGTAAGGAATAGCAATATATCTCCGGGAGGTTGAGTGGTATGGATCTGAAGCGTCGTAACAATAGCAGCATCAAAGTAGTTGGCTTCTGCTTTTTCCGTGAAGTGTATTTCAACAGGATATGGTCTCCCAGGAATTTCGAATTTTTGAGCATGATCAAAGAAGTTAATGAACTTCTCTGCATCAAGAGTAGCACTAGATATCAACAACTTAAGATCAGGCCGGGCACGAGCAACATCCTTAAGTAATCCAAACAAAATATCAGTTGAAAGTGTTCTTTCATGAGCCTCATCCACCATCACAACACTATAACTGTCCAGCTCAGGTTGAGCAAGGAACTCCCTCAACAACATTCCATCCGTCATATATTTAACAATGGTCTTCTTGGACGTGCAATCCTCAAAGCGTATGGAGTAACCAACCTCGTGTCCTAGTTTAACACCCATTTCTTGAGAAACTCGGGCAGCAACACTCATAGCAGCAACACGCCGTGGCTGAGTACATGCAATCATTTTTCCATGCTTCGTATAACCAGCTTCGTGAAGATATTGGGGAATCTGTGTAGTTTTTCCGGAACCAGTTTCGCCAACAATGACAAGTACCTGGTGATCATGAACAGCTTGGAGAAATTTATCCCGAACAGCATAGACAGGTAGTTTTTTCCTCTCCTCCCGAATTGCGTCTAAAGCTGACCTCTTAGCTCTAGATTTTTCTAATGCAACCTCTTTCTCATAATCAAACTTAACACCATCCATTACCGACGCCTTGATTAAATCAATCTGGTCCTCAAACACAAACTGGTAATCATCACAGACTTGTCTTTTATCTTTCGAACCAAATTTCAGTGTTGCCTTTCTAATTTGATGTTCCTCCCAAGCCTCTTCTTTCTCAGCATTTGGATCATTGTAACGCTGCCTAGCCACAGAAAACCTCTTTTCTTGATTAACACCAGCTTGCTGATCATCATAAGCTTCTGGTATTCTATACTCATGACCCCCATTCTCTAACTCCTTCTTCGCAAGTACATTGTATATATCTTTCTTGTGCATGAAATCACGGTATTCCACGTCTGAACGCTTCACTCCTTCAAATAGATAATGCTCATCTTCAATGTCATCTCTAAGTTCTTGTAATTTCTGCTCCTCCCTTTTCTTCAAGTACTTTTGCCTTGAAACTTCTCTCAAAGCTCGAATATCCTTGTTCTCCTCTGCAGCATTAGATTTTCTTTGAATTGCCTTTGGTTCGGCTAACTTGCGCGTTCTAGCTGCATCTCTTTCTCTCAAACGCTGCTCTAGTTCCTCCTTCTCTCGCTGATCTTTCAACATTTCTTCATCACCTGAAGAAGCTCTTCTCTTAAATTCCCTCTCTTTTTCCTCAACTTGAACTGATTTTCTACTTCTCTTCCTGAAATCCATGTCTTTCACAAAGATAGACCTAAAAACAGAAGGCACAAAAATTAATTAGCCGAAATTTCCGGAAATATTTAAATTATATTAATGATTATTATATATTTAGTCATCAATGCGGAGTTGCGGCGCAGCACGGCTAACCCAAAAAATGGTGTGGTGAGGGACCGGGCGCTATTTCAGCGACGCGGACACTAATGCGGTGGGAGCGGATGATATTGCGGTGGATAGCGCTGGGACAATTCGGTCAAAGCGGCCGCATCACCCATCTGAACCGCTCCGGCGCGGCTGGGAGTGGCGGCATCAAGATTTCTGCTCAGCACCACTATATCGGCTGTAGCGGCCGCTATTGACAACAGATATATCACTAGACTTTTAACATTATTTTTTTTTTCTTTAATTCTTCTACATTATGCCAATCAATGCTAAAATATCCCAGATATTATAAAGCCTGTTTCGAACAGCTTATTTTGTAAAAATAAAAACAAACTTTTTAGAAGAAAATAATTACTTTTCGGAAGTCTAATCGAACACTTAATCAAATCCCCAATCTAATCGAACAAATATATAATCTAATTGAACCATATGATCCGAAAATACAAACCCTAAATAAGAAACAAGAAACTGAAAGAAAGAAAAAAAAGAAAAAAATGTTGGTAATAAATAGAAGTATGAGAAACTAACCTAAAGATGTTTGTGTGCGGAATTCGATGCAATTGATGATGAATTGAATGAAGGAAGACGATGTTGCTGAACCAAAAAGGGCTAATCGATGAAAGTAAAGATGAAGCTCCAACACCATAATACAAACTTGCAAATTGGGGGCACAAACTATTTATATGAGAAATATTTTTGGACAACTTTCTCTCTCATACTTACATGATATTCTTATCATCTCTTTTTCTTTTTCTCTCTCCATTGTTTTTGACCAATAGAAAGAGAGAAAAGCAAGGTTGTTATCAATTGGATGTACAAATATCATTACTTTATTTATATTGCTACTTTTCTTGATTAATTATGTATTTTCTAGTTAAATATATTTTAATCCTACAAAATTTAGAGTCCTTTTATCACGCAATAAAATAAAATAGATTTTGATATCGAATAATATGTTCGTTTTAGTTTTTTAAAGGAAAAAAAATCATTTTTTTTAAATAATTATTTTTAAGAGTATCGCATTCATTTGTTATAACTTTTTTAAAAAAATTAAAATTTAAAAAAATTTAAAAAAAGATTCAAATGAGAAATTGTTAAGAGTAGTTTTTGAAAAAATAGATTTTTTTATGGCAACATAATCTCTAAATTTTCTCAAAATAATATAAAATAATCTCTAAATTATTTTATGGCCAAATCATTTTTATTTTAATCCGTAACAAACGGGTTAAAGATTATTTTTTAGAGATTTTATAAAAAATCAGAATCTATTTAGCATTTGTTTACTGTAATAAAAATCATTTTTTTAAAATAAATAATTTAGTTTGTTAGGATTTTTTTGATTAATTTAGTTTGTTTCGATACATTTATGTAAAACGGATTTTGTTGTTACAAAATTAGTTCAATTTTTTGACATTTAATTTTTCTCTCTAAAAGAAATATTTTCTAAGAAGCTACTCTTAACAACTTCTCATTTGAAGTTATTTTAAGATTTTTATTTTTTAAAAAAAGTTGTAACAAACGTATACAAATACTCTTAAAAGTTGTTTAAAAAAGTAATTTTTTCTTAAAAAAAGCTATAACAAATGAGTTCTTAATTATTTTCTTATTTAAAAAAAAAATCGGCATTAGTCTACTAAAATATTTTTAAATGAAATATTCATTTGAGCTTAGCTCAGTTATCAATTTAAATGTTTTCAACCAACTATTTCACTTATCAGTTTAACTTAAAAGAAATCAAACAGAGATGTCATTATAGGGTTCAAAACTTGTGACATAATTTAAGTCACATAAGTAACAAAGAAATAAATAATGCATAAATGCTCAATGTGGTTTCACAAAGTATATAACAATAATAAATCATGGTGGCTTGAAAAAAAACTCAAGATACTAAAACAAGTGTGTGTGACAATATAACTGATAGTTCAAAACAACTTCTTCTTAAAAAGAAGTTTGATACAACCTGAACCTCCTCAACCCTCCACTTCTTAATGAATGTTTCTTTTATCAGTGTCTTTTATACAAGTTATATTTTTGTTGATGACAAAATTGAGAGTAAGGTTACATAGAATTTAATTCTCCTAAACAATTGTTTAACTCTATGCAAAAAATAGATTTTATAGCTTATGATGCATTAATTAGATTTATTGAGAATTAATTAACCGGGCTAAAGACTTAAGCGGAGCTTACATACCTCACCCTTTAGCTTATAAGACTCTTATCAACCTTATTGGCTCAACTTGTTTGTTTTTAACTGTCTAAATGGATTCACACATTTAGTGATTCGATTCATTGTGTATTTTTTGCCATATGTTTGCATTTGCCACTCTTTTTTATATATATACTTATATCCTCATAACACCCAAACTATTAAATCATTTGCATCTATTCTCTCTAGAGTCTTCAAACCTCATTTTTCATTTGTTCTTCAGATTAAACACTTTTTCTAAGAATTTTTGTGGTCTTTTGTGTTATAGATTGCTAGAGTGCTATATGAATTGTAAGTTGATTTCTTTCAAGGATATTATTTGGGAAACAAGGATCTAAAGTTAATTGAGTAATTTCCTTCCACCTCCGAGGGTATTGGGGGTTCTTTCTAATCTTCTCATATTCAAGGGGATCCAACCACTGGACGTAGCAAAGAAAAGTTTGAGGGAAAAGCTTCAAGGATTGCACAGGTGATTGAGGATTCAAAGACTTGAAGAAACACCAATTTCAAGGGGTACTTGAAGATTTGGGTAATGGTTGCATAGGAATTGAAAATTTGGATAATTGAAGGAGTTCTTGTAATCACAAAATTGTAATCAAACATTCAATTTTAGTGGAAGTCCTTGAAAGAGACGTTTTCTGTCAAGAAGAGTGGATGTATCGCAAAGCAAGGACGAGAGGGAGAACCACTATAAATTTTGGTGTCGTTTCTCTTCCCTTCCTCTTTTACTTTCTTATATATTGAGTATATGAATGTTTGATTATCGTACCTTATTGATTTGAATGTGATCTATGTTTAAGCATTAACCTAGTTTTGATTCATTGAATCGAATTTTCTTATTAACTCAATATCGATCACATCAGAATTCAGGTAAAGTTCAATTCATCGAATTCATATACTTTGTTTTCATTAGTTATAGCTCGATTTATTTCTATTATCTTCACTAACGGTTAATCACCGGAAGAATCGATATGGCAAGTAAGAGCCCAAGGGGGCGTATAATAGAGCACCAATTTTTTACGACGAAAATTATGACTATTGGAAAGAATGCATGAGTGTTCATATCCAATCGGTTAATATGGATGTGTGGGATGCCGTGACTAACGGGCGGTATCAACCGCAAGTTGTTGCTAACAATGTCGCACAAGACAAACCAAAAGCCGATTCGAGTGACGATGACAAAAAGAAGTTCCAATACGATTTAAAGGCGAGAAACATACTTATTTCCTCTCTTGGAGTGAATGAGTATCGCTCGGTTTCTCATTGTAAAACCGCTAAGGACCCTGATTAACCCTAATTAATCCCGCCCTTTTTTTAGGGTTCTGAAAAATATTTATGAAAAAATCCTTCAAGAGATTCAAACCCATGACATTTTGGTTACTTCAAAGCATTTTAACCACCAAGCCACTTGCTGTTTTTGTGATATAATTTGGCTTCAACTTCAATGATATCCAATATTAAACTCCCTTTTCATGAAACCAATTAATTCCTTTTCTTTTTTTCCAAACGGTTTCGAACCCTTTTTTCTCCTTTCTCCTTCGCAATCTAAACCCAAAAGTCTGCGGTTTTCAACCATTTCTTCCCTCTTTTTCCTATGACATGTCTTGTAAAATGAAAATGTAGGTGACCTTATAGGCTTATATGGTTGAATCACTTGATATGTTTCTCATACTAACTTTATACAGTAACTTTTTTCCTTTGATGTGTAGTTTGAACTATTTAACTAGCTCATTGTTTAAATTTTGCTCATTGTTTAGATTTTGTATGATGAGTTCCAACTTTGGTGCATTTTATTCATTGTAGTCTTTATTGAAATGTTATACATAATATATTTAAACATGTCGACAACTAATAATATAATCAACCTGATGCTTATATATGAAAATCGAAACAAACCTGTGCATTGCACGGGTTAGGGTCTAGTTCTTTCAAACATGTGTTAAACATTGGCTAGAGATAAAGATGATGACAATGCCCTAATTTTTGTCTTGATGAGCAACCAAAAAAAAAGCATAAATCAACATGACTTGGTGACCAAGTATGCAAAAATAATTAACTAATAATGTCTTGGAGACAAGCAATGCAAGGTCAATGATAATAATGCATCTTTGAGTACAAGTAAGAAAAAAGTGGTAAAAAGAAAAGACATTTGTACTGTTCATGTACTTTTTACCGTTCATGTACGTTTTTGTAAAAAGACACGCTCAAGCTGTTAGTTATAAAGTTGAGGTCGAGGTTGACAAGCTCAAGTTCAGCATACAAAAGAATGAGAAAATGACAATTTTGCAATTCCTATCAAACAACAAGGGTGTTTATACAAGAATGAACATATGCAAGATATTTAAGGATAAAAGTTGGCTATAAATAGAAGTTTTCTCTCAACAAAGAAAACATGAATTTTACAAACGATCACAAGCCTACAACCAAGTGAATAATTCATCAATCAATCTCAATATCAAATACTCTTACAATGATAGTGGTAAGGGGGATAGAACTCTTTCATCAAATAAACTATAATCTCATTTTTTTTTTACTTTTGGATCATAAGTGCTTTTGTGTGAATTATGATTTTGATGATTTTAAATGCTAATTTCGTACTCATATACTTGAATGATGATTTTGGAAAGGAAAGATGAGATTGTTTCTAATATCTCAAGACAATTATATGTGGCCAGTCATTGAAGTGGAAACTTTGTTCCAATGACAACGAGTACATCAACCGCACCCTTAGTGGTAAAACCACAAGCAGAATGGTCAAAAGAAGAAAACTAAAAGGTATTTCTAAACTCTAAAGCTTAATTATTTCTAACATGTACTTTAAGCAGGGGAAGAGTATGATAGAGTATAGAAAACTAAGTCAAGACCCAATTGAACAAATATTACAGATAATTTTTTTTGATAGACCAAGTGATAGGTTAGACATCAAGGGTAAGAAGATACATCCAATTAGGTTGGGATCTGACTGATTCTCCCATCCTCTACCGTCTATTCAATATATATTATTAAAAAAGGAAAAATAAATACAAGAGGGAGGACTAGGCCAAAACTCTTCAAAAGAATAAAACAAGCCAAGGGAAACAATAATTAGGCAAAGAAATAAAACCCGATGAAAACATAAAAACTAAGTTGTTGAAAATCTTACCATAAAAACTTAGTGGGATAAGATGAAGAAATAAAAGCATAAAAATACAATTAAGTTATAAACCCAAAGAAATATAAATTAAATTTTTAAGTAAATTATTATAAAAGTACAAACATAGTGACGTACACATAATATTATCTACTTAGAGATAACCAAGTTATTTTTTTAACTTTTTTTTCCACCACAAAAAGTAGTTACAGTAATTCTTTCAAAAATAAAAGTAGTTACAATATTTGTTTCCTAACGAAAAAGTAATGACAAAATTTTCCAGTACACATCATAACTACAGGTTTTGTCACCTTTGGACAATCATCGACAGTAGCGCAACGAATATCAACTGCATCGTGAAATAAGAAAATATGTCACTAAAAGTTTGTAAATATTGTGTAAAAGAGAAAACTATAGAGAAATTAAAAATGTTGTAAAAAGTGTCATACGCTTTTCCGATTCAACAAGAAATAGAGAAAGAAAGATCATTAAAACATAAATAAAGAAGATAAATTGAGTCATATTTGTCTTCCTTTGCATGTAATAAAGAATATTCTTGGATCGTTTTATAAGTAAAAAATCAATGCTCCCTCAGCTTTAATTAAATGAATTTAGCACTTAGGAATTACAAGAAGCCATTTATAAAACTTTAATTAATTAATATTGAACACATCTAACCCATATGTTGCGTGTTTTCTTTTACCACATTAAATTTTTATTGAACTTGATTATATTTTAGCCTTTAGTAAAAGATAGTAATGAATGAATAAACAAATATGTGCATCGAATAGGTGATTGATTATTAGTCTATATGGCTAATTAGTTTTCAAGCTAGAGATGGGGTGAATAACTTTTTGAAAAGTTTTTCAGGAGTTTTAATAAAAACCAATTTTAACGTAATCGATTATTGTAATCGTTCTCGAACAATCACAACAATGTACAAAAAAATAAATATATGTGCAATAAGATTTAATCTTAGAATTGAGAGATTCACGATACAAATCTTATTATATACTCAAACTTTAATTAACCTTGAGCAATGTACAAAGCTTTTAGACAATTTCAAACCAAACCTATATGAACAAAATTACTAAGCTATCAAATCAAAACACAATACATGTGAAATTAAAGAGTTGAATAGATTTTGCAATCAATTGATCTAAGCAAATTATTTGAAACCTAATTCAATCAATTAGATTATTTTTCAATGAAAAATAACTTAGATCAACACTAGCAATTGTCTTAACAATTATTCAATTAATCACATGCAATAGTAAAAAGTAAAGAGGATAGGGAATAGAGATAACACCGATATTTTTATAGTAGTTCGCTCTTTCTCGTCATCGCTAGAGCTACGTCTACTCTTCTTGATGAAGTACACCTTCACCAAGGTCATCCACTAAGTAACAAATGTTGATTATAATGTGTTTACAAGAGTTTCTTGAAATTAAACTTAATTCTTCAACTTCTATGCAAACACTCCCCCAAACTCCAAGTAGCCCTTGAATTTGGTGCTCCTTGAATCTTGAAATCCTTGATTACCCGTGCACCCCTTCGAACTCTTCACTAAAGCCTTCAATGCTACGTCCGGTAAACGAATCCCCTTCGACTTCAAGAACGGTTAGAAAGACCTCCAAGACCTTTGGAGGTTGAATGAGATTATTCACTTCACTTTGAAGCCTTGATTAAGCCCAATCAATCTTCTTGAGAGAACCAACTTACAATCCGTACTAGCACCCTACCAAATCAATGTGACTCAATGTACAAAGTGATTCTAAGAAAAAGTGTTTAATCTTGAAGAATTTATGAACAATGAGTTTTTGAGACCTAGAGAGAATAGTTGCAAATGATTTAATGAATTTAGGGTTGTGAGGAGGAGACTATATATAGTGAGGGGTGATAAGACTGAAATTTCGCACAAAAACACCTTGGTGAATCGATTCACTGAATGAGTGAATCGATTCAGACAACAAAAGACAACTTAAGAATGCATGAAGGATGAAACGATTCAGTGTACAAGTGAATCGATTCAAGTGAGCCTAGGATGAAGAATGATATGATTCATCCTTCAGATGAATCGATTCAGTGCAAAATCAGAGAGTTTTATGAGACGATTCAAACATAAATGAGTCGATTCAAAAGATTGTGAATCGATTCATATGTAGTTAGAGACTTAGATGAATCGATTCAGTGTATGATGAGTCAATTCACTATGCTAAAAGATGAACAATGACACTTTTTCACAAGACTCAAGTGAAACCTAGACCAAGACATATAAATGTTGGGTGCTTTTACATGCTAATCATAAGACAACTATTAAAACAATAAATTAAACTAAATAACATCATCAAAAACATAAAAAGTAAATGTGGAGGCTTGAATCTCCCCCTTTTTGATGATGTCAAATAGTTGATGATAGCTCCCCCCGACATATAACACAAAAAAAATGGCAAAACAACAAAAAGAAGAAGAAGAAGGATAAAGGTAAAAAGAAACATCAACATGGAACATCAACATTTCTTTCCCTTTGAAAACGTCAAAAAGAATTATAGCAAAAGTAAGAAAATGAAACAACACAAGTGACACTCGCAATTGAACACAAGTGCAACATGCAAAAGAAGGCACAAAAAGATAATATGCATGTGAAAGACAAGTAACACAATTATTAAATTAAGAAGAAGCTCTTGCTTATTTAAGGCAAGAGGTATCCAAGATACCTAGTTCCCTACAGATCTTGAGAAAAGACTCGGATGGTAGGGGTTTTGTAAAAATATCAGCAAGTTGATTTTGAATCGATTCAAACATAAATGAGTCGATTCAAAAGATTGTGAATCGATTCATATGTAGTTAGAGACTTAGATGAATCGATTCAGTGTACGATGAGTCAATTCACTATGCTAAAAGATGAACAATGACACTTTTTCACAAGACTCAAGTGAAACCTAGACCAAGACATATAAATGTTGGGTGCTTTTACATGCTAATCATAAGGCAACTATTAAAACAATAAATTAAGCTAAATAACATCATCAAAAACATAAAAAGTAAATGTGGAGGCTTGAATCTCCCCCTTTTTGATGATGTCAAATAGTTGATGATAGCTCCCCCCGACATATAACACAAAAAAAATGGCAAAACAACAAAAAGAAGAAGAAGAAGGATAAAGGTAAAAAGAAACATCAACATGGAACATCAACATTTCTTCCCCTTTGAAAACGTCAAAAAGAATTATAGCAAAAGTAAGAAAATGAAACAACACAAGTGACACTCGCAATTGAACACAAGTGCAACATGCAAAAGAAGGCACAAAAAGATAATATGCATGTGAAAGACAAGTAACACAATTATTAAATTAAGAAGAAGCTCTTGCTTATTTAAGGCAAGAGGTATCCAAGATACCTAGTTCCCTACAGATCTTGAGAAAAGACTCGGATGGTAGGAGTTTTGTAAAAATATCAGCAAGTTGATTTTGAATCGATTCAAACATAAATGAGTCGATTCAAAAGATTGTGAATCGATTCATATGTAGTTAGAGACTTAGATGAATCGATTCAGTGTATGATGAGTCAATTCACTATGCTAAAAGATGAACAATGACACTTTTTCACAAGACTCAAGTGAAACCTAGACCAAGACATATAAATGTTGGGTGCTTTTACATGCTAATCATAAGGCAACTATTAAAACAATAAATTAAGCTAAATAACATCATCAAAAACATAAAAAGTAAATGTGGAGGCTTGAATCTCCCCCTTTTTGATGATGTCAAATAGTTGATGATAGCTCCCCCCGACATATAACACAAAAAAAATGGTAAAACAACAAAAAGAAGAAGAAGAAGGATAAAGGTAAAAAGAAACATCAACATGGAACATCAACATTTCTTCCCCTTTGAAAACGTCAAAAAGAATTATAGCAAAAGTAAGAAAATGAAACAACACAAGTGACACTCGCAATTGAACACAAGTGCAACATGCAAAAGAAGGCACAAAAAGATAATATGCATGTGAAAGACAAGTAACACAATTATTAAATTAAGAAGAAGCACTTGCTTATTTAAGGCAAGAGGTATCCAAGATACCTAGTTCCCTACAGATCTTGAGAAAAGACTCGGATGGTAGGGGTTTTGTAAAAATATCAGCAAGTTGATTTTGAATCGATTCAAACATAAATGAGTCGATTCAAAAGATTGTGAATCGATTCATATGTATTTAGAGACTTAGATGAATCGATTCAGTGTATGATGAGTCAATTCACTACGCTAAAAGATGAACAATGACACTTTTTCGATTGCGCCGTATCGGATGTCTGCATCGGAGTTGGGTGAATTGAAGAATCAGTTGGAAGAGTTGCTTGAGAAGCAGTTTATTAGACCGAGTGTTTCACCGTGGGGTGCTCCAGTGTTGTTGGTTAAGAAGAAAGATGGAAGCATGAGGTTGTGTATGGATTATCGGCAGTTGAACAAGGTGACGATTAAGAATCGGTATCCACTTCCAAGGATTGATGATTTGATGGATCAGCTAGTGGGTGCAGAGGTGTTTAGCAAGATTGATTTGAGATCAGGATATCATCAGATTAGAGTAAAGGCGGAAGATATATCCAAAACTGCGTTCCGAACGAGGTATGGACACTATGAGTATTCTGTGATGCCATTTGGAGTATCTAATGCGCCAGGTGTCTTTATGGAATACATGAATAGAATATTTCATCCTTATCTGGACCGTTTTGTGGTGGTGTTCATAGATGATATTTTGGTGTATTGAAAGTCCGAGGAAGAGCATGCTGAACATTTGAGGATTGTGTTGTAAGTCTTGAAAGAGAACCAGTTATGTGCCAAGTTGTCTAAGTGTGAGTTTTGGTTGGAGGAAGTGAGTTTCCTTGGTCATGTGATTTCTAAGGGTGGTATTTCTGTAGATCCTTCCAAGGTTGATGCAGTGTTACAGTGGGAGTCTCCTAAGTCTGTTTTTGAGATTAGAAGCTTTCTTGGTTTGGCCGGTTACTATCGGAGGTTCATTGAGGGATTCTCTAAGTTGGCGTTGCCATTGACGCAGTTGACTCGGAAAGGACAAGCTTATGTTTGGGATGCCAAGTGTGAGAAGAGTTTCCAAGAGTTGAAGAAGAGGTTGACTTCAGCTCCGGTGTTGATTTTGCCAAATCCGAAGGAATCGTTTGTTGTGTATTGTGATGCTTCTAAGATGGATCTTGGTGGTGTGCTTATGCAGAATCGTCAGGTTGTAGCTTATGCTTCAAGGCAGTTGAAAGTGCACGAGAAGAATTATCCGACTCATGATTTGGAATTGGCAGCCGTTGTGTATACATTGAAGATTTGAAGGCATTATCTGTATGGTTCTAAGTTTGAGGTGTTCAGTGACCACAAGAGTTTGAAGTATCTGTTTGATCAGAAAGAGTTGAATATGAGGCAGAGGAGATGGTTGGAATATCTTACGGATTTTGATTTTCAGTTGAGTTATCATCCCGGAAAGGCTAATGTTGTTGCGGATGCTTTGAGTAGAAAGACTTTGCATATGTCTGCTTTGATGGTTAAAGAGTTGGAATTGATTGAGCAATTTCGAGACTTGAGTTTGGTTAGTGAGTTGACACCTGATGGTGTGAGGTTGGGTATGTTGAAGTTGACAAGCAATATTTTGGAAGAGATCAAGAAGGGTCAGAAGGAAGATTTGGAACTCGTGGACCGAGTGACGTTGGTTAATCAAGGTAAAGGTGGAGACTTTAGATTGGATGAGAATGGTGTTTTGATGTTTCGTAATCGAGTTTGTGTGCCGAATGTGTTTGAGCTCAAGAGGCAAATTTTGGACGAAGGTCATAGAAGTAGTTTGAGTATTCATCCAGGAGCAACTAAGATGTATCAAGATTTTAAAAGGTTGTTTTGGTGGCCTGGAATGAAGAAGGAGATTGCTGAGTTTGTTTATGCTTGTTTGGTTTGTCAGAAATCGAAGATTGAACATCAGAGACCGTCGGGTTTGATGCAACCATTGTTTGTGCCAGAGTGGAAATGGGATAGCATTTCTATGGATTTCGTTGGAGCGTTGCCTAAGACTAGTAAGGGTTTTGATTCGATTTGGGTGATTGTTGACCGGTTGACGAAGTCATCGCATTTTGTTCCTATCAAGACTGGTATGTCGGTAGCGAAGTTGGTTGAGATCTACATTGAGCAGATTGTTAGATTGCATGGTATTCCTTCTAGTATTGTGTCAGATCGGGATCTGAGGTTTACTTCTAAGTTTTGGGAAGGTTTGCAAGCTGCTTTGGGAACTAAGTTGAGATTGAGTTCTGCTTACCATCCTCAGACCGATGGGCAGATGGAGAGGACTATTCAGAGTTTGGAGGATTTGTTGAGAGCTTGTGTGTTAGAGCAAGGTGTTGGTTGAGACGAATGTTTACCGTTGATTGAGTTTACTTACAACAACAGTTTTCATGCTAGTATCGGAATGGCACTGTTTGAGGCCTTGTATGGTCGGAGGTGTAGGACACCGTTGTGTTGGTTTGAGTCCGGAGAGAGTGCTTTGTTAGGACCGGAAGTTGTGCAAGAAACTACGGAAAAGGTTAAGATGATTCAGGAGAAGATGAAGGCGTCTCAGAGTAGACAGAAGAGTTATCATGATAAGAGGAGGAAGGATATTGAGTTTCAAGTTGGTGATCACGTGTTTTTAAGGGTGAATCCTATGACCGGAGTTGGTCGTGCTTTGAAGTGTAGGAAGTTGACTCCTCGTTTTGTTGGACCGTTTGATGTCATTGAGAAGGTTGGGGTTGTAGCGTATCGGATTGCGTTACCACCGTCTTTGTCGAATCTTCATAATGTGTTTCATGTGTCTCAGTTGAGGAAGTATGTGCATGATGCGTCTCATATGATTCAAGTGGATGAATTGGAAGTAAGGGATAATTTGACGGTTGAGACTTTGCCGGTTAGGATTGAGGATCGTGAGTTGAAGCGTTTGCGTGGCAAATAGATTGTTTTGGTCAAAGTGATTTGGGTTGGACCAACGGGTGAGAGTGCCACTTGGGAGCCGGAGAGTAGGATGAGGGTTTCGTATCCGGAGTTGTTTCCTTCAGGTAATTTTCGAGGGCGAAAATTCTTTTTAGGGGGGGAGAGTTGTAAGAGCCCGATTTTTAGCTAGATTTATTTTAATTACTTTTATTATGTGTTTGTGTGTGATTATTTGTGCTTGTGTGTATTTAATTGTCGTCGGGTGCATTTACGTGGATTACCGTATTAGAAGGGTATTTTAGTCATTTGACGGGTAAGGGTAAAATGGTAATTTTGGTGAGAATTATTTTAATAATTAGTGAGAACCCTTATTTTACTAAGTTACTAAGGTAGTGATTAGATTTTACCGTTGGTGACATTTTACCGTTATTAATTGAAATATCGTTTGGAGTGTAGTAATATTTTTGGTTTGAATAGAAATGGGTTAAGCCCACTAGAAACTAAATTAAGCCCATTAGTGGAGATAACACTAGGGTTGTGTTAGAAGAACCAATTCATTCATTTCACAAACATTTCTAGAGAGAGGTAGAGAGAGAAAGAGGTGAAGAGAAGAGCAAAAGGGTTTTGGAGAGAAGAGCTTGAGGAATCAAGATTGGGTGAGCTTAGGAGCTAAAGTGAAGCCTAAGTTGGGATTAATCTTTATCTAAGGTAAGGGGGTTAGTCTTTATCATAATCATTTGGTTAATTCTTTTTCTCTTGATTCTATGCATAATTGATTATGAGAATAAGTGATTATCATGAACCCAATATTTGGAATTCGTGCTTATGTTGTAGAGATATGTTTGGATATGTTAATTTGATGTTAAATGAATGGTTGATGATGAAATTGCAAGTTCATGATGTATGAAAATGGGTAGTTTGTAAATTATGCTCAATTGGTGAATTATGCATGGTTGTTGATGAATTGTGATATGTTTCATGATCAATAGATGTTGTTGTTGTTAAGTGATGTTATGAATGCTAATTCATGGCTTGGGTATGCATGATTCATAATTTTGTTGTTGTGAAATAAGTTGTTGTTGTTAGTTTGGTGAAAATGGATAATTATGTGTTTTGCTCAATTGTTGGATTGGGATATTGTGTTGTTGAATTATGGTTGAATTCATGTCTAAATGAAGTGTTGTTGAAGTAGATATGTTGTTGTCCTTGAATGATATCATGAGTATTCCATTTTATGAAATAAGTTGTTTGTATTGGTGAAGTTGTGCTAGATGTTCAAGTGAAGAACCCAAAGTGAAATTTGATATACAAAGTTGTTGACTGAGTTGTCTATGTGATTGGATGAGTTAAACTTGGTGGAATTTATGTTTTTATGTTATGGTTACGTTAGTCGAGTCGTTTTGGAAGAAAACGGGAGTTTCGTTTGAAAATTCAATTGTTAACCGTTTTGGAAAGTGAGTGTTTGTGTGAGGTTTGTAAAATGAATTTGAGGTTGTTAAAACTGGGATTTTTCTGTGCATTATGATAGTGCTAAGTGTTAGGAGCATGTAGGCGAAAACGGCATCGAAAACGGATTAACAGTTTGATTTTTATGCGCGAAAACGTAGAAGTTGAAAATCTGATGTTGTCTGTCAAACCACAATCGTGCCACGATTCGGGGCCAACGTGCCACGATTTTGACCAGGTTTTCAGCCTGTCTGATTCTGGAAAAATCGTGCCACGATGGGAAACCAATGTGCCACGATGCTGTTTGACCAAAAACCTTAAAAATGCAATTTTCTTCGCTCCAATTGGTTCCAAACTTTTTCCTAAGTGTAGGGACTTTATCCAAATCATCTAGGGGTGTTTTTATGAAAGAATTAACCTTGTGAAAAGGTGGTCTAGTGAATCTTTATGTCGTATTGTCTTATGAATTGTTGTGACCATTCTTGTACGACTAAGTGGAATTGTGTGAATGATATTGTTGATTGTTGATAATCAAGTTGTTGTGTGATGATGAATACTATGATTTAATTGTGTGTGGGCATGTTTTCTTGGTAATGCAATGTTGTGGAGATAATCAATATAATTGGGTGTTGTCCTATATATTGAGTTGAGATTGAGAATTGTTGTCGCATTATCGAGTCATTACACATGTCCATGCATCATAGTCGTTGTTGCTGTAAAAGGGATGACTCTTTTACTTTGAAATTATTGTAAGGCAGGTGTGAGCCCTTACAATCGATGTGCAAGTGGCATCGAAAGGTGACGACCTTGTTGAGATTTGGTACCGCATGCATTTATGTGTCCATAAGTGCATATCATAGCATGAGTCCTATGTGAATTATGTGATTGGTGATGTAACGCCCTCTTTGAAATATTTGATTTATTTGATTGTTTTAATAAGTTTAGAATATATTTATATGATTATGTGATTTATTAAGTGACTTATTTTATTATTTAATGAAATAGGATTTGAAAATAAAATAAGATTAAAGTTGTGGGGGCTGTTTTGGAAATTAGATGAGTAATATTTTGTTATGTTATATGTTGGTATTTATTAGTACAATATATATGTTATTTGGTTTAGAAATATATATGTTATTTGTTATAGAAATATATTTGTTATAGAGATATATTTGTTATTTCTTATAGAAATATTTTATATTATATATATATATATATATATATATATATATATATATATATATATATATATATTAGAATAGAATATTGAGACTTGTAGGGCATATTTGGAATTAAGAGAAAATAAGCAGGTTAAGGATTTAAATAAAAGAAGAGAGTTAGAATTAGAAAATAAGGATTACGTGCAAACTGCTTTTGGGAGAAAGTGAGAAACTAAGAGAAGTGAGAAGTTAGAGAAAAACAAGAGAAGAGAAGAACCAAGAGGAAAGGCTGCCGATCGTTAATCTTAAGGTAAGGGTGGGACTAACATTCAATAATCTTGAGTCTATAATTCTGAAAATTGTATTTAACATGTTGTAGGTTTAGTTTTTGAGAATTTGAGAATTAGGGTTAAGAGTGATGATTGTGATGATTTTGAATGAAAGTGAAGTTGAATAGTATAGGTTGCTTTTTCTGATTTTTCTTTTCATCTCTGCCCCGAATTTGAAATGAAATCCGGTATTGATAGGTCCAGAATTGGTCTTAGGTGTAAACACGAAAGTTGTAGGTATGGATGTCAGCTTTCTAATGTTGTTGGTCTGACGTCAAAACGATTTATAGAACTTGAGTTATGGTCAATTTACTGCACGTAGGTCACAATGAATAATTGAATATGATTGATGAATTAGTATATGTATGTATATGTTGTGAATACGATATTGTCCATGATTGATGAAGTGTTATATGTATATATGATGATGTTTTAAGATGTTGATGATTGAATAAGATGTGATACATTGTTTATGTGCATTACTTGAGATATTATTGAATATTTAAGATGTTGAATTGCAATTGATATTTTTATGTCTTGCTGTTGATGTAATCTGCCTATGCTGCTATTGTTATTTAGCTAAGTTGCATGAGTCAGTCTAAGTTGATTAAGATGTTGATAATGATGTTCCAAATTATTGGACTATTTAAGCGGTCGTTGTATTAAGATGTTTAAGAGGTCGAGTCCATGCATTAGCATTCAGCGATTGGGGCTTGATGCTCCGGAAGTATAATAATACTCAAATAGCGATTGGGGCTTGATGCTTCGGAAGTATAATAATACTCAAATAGTGATTGGGACTTGATGCCCCGTATTGGTACCACATGCATATAAGAGGTCTAAGTTGCATAGTCGAGTTGAAGTTGCATTGTCGATTCAAAGTCGTTGTTGATGAATTATCATCCATGAGTTGTTAAGTTGTTGTTGAGTTGTCTTCTATCCATGTGTAGTTAATGAAGTACTTATGAATAATTATGATTATGACATTGTTATGTTGTTTGTGATATTGATTATGATGATGTTATGATATTGTTATATGTGATGAATATGATGTTTATGTTGTTATAAAATGATGTTTATGATGTGATGATTATGTTGTTATATATGATGAATATGATGTTAATGATGATTAGAAGTTGATTGATGATTTAATGAAGTATTACATGAAGTATTATTATTACTAAGTGATGAAGTTTAAGTTGTTAAATGTAATTGATGAATTATATGCTTAATATTATTATTTGTGAAATCTCACCCCTTCTATGTTGCCCACCATGGGTAACTTGCAGGTAACCAAAAATAGTTGATGTCGTGTGAGGTTTCTCCCTCGTGTGTCTTAGGTGCTCTGATACGTAACGGGATGGGAATTTTGTTGTTGCTTTCTATTCCTTACGTATTGCTTAATGAAGTTTATGACTATGTTTTTAGATTGGATTTTTATGTGACATTTACAAAGAGGCCTTCGTGCCAAAGACTATCTATGTTAATGAATTTAATCCGCTGCAAAGTTTGAAATAATATGTTGATGATTTTTGGAAGGATGATTAGTTAATTATCTCATTTATTATATTTTAGAAGTGTTGTAACGCCCTCTCTAATTATTTGATTATTTTAAATGAGTTTAGAATATACTTATATGATTTGTGTGATTTATATGATTTATTTTGATGAGTGATATTTTGTTATGATATATGTTATATATGTTATTTGATTTAGAAATATATATGTTATTTGATTTAGAAATATATATATGCTATTTGATTTAAAAATATAATATATGTTATTTGGTTTAGAAATGTATATATGTCATTTGTTATAGAAATATATACACGATTTGTTGCAGAAATAAATGTGATTTGTTATAGAAATAAATGTTATTTATTGTAGAAATATGTATGATTTGTTGTAGAAATATATGTCATTTGCTATGGAAATATAAATGATTGTTATG
Source organism: Medicago truncatula (assembly GCF_003473485.1). Classification (NCBI taxonomy): domain Eukaryota; kingdom Viridiplantae; phylum Streptophyta; class Magnoliopsida; order Fabales; family Fabaceae; genus Medicago; species Medicago truncatula. The sequence continues at coordinate 30,689,611 of NC_053047.1, forward strand.
GAAATATATATATATATATATATATATATATATATGTTATAGAGATATAATTGTTATTTATTATTGTTATAGAAATATTTTATATATATATATATATATATGTATATATTAGAATAGAATATTAATATTTGGATTTAAGAGAAAAATAAGTAGGTTAAAGATTTATATAAATAGGAGAGACCTAGTTTAGAAAAACATAACGTACGTACGACCAGTTTTGGAAAAAGGGAGAAAAGCCAAGAGAAGAGGGAGAGACCTAGAGGGGCTGCGATTTCTTGATTATAAGGTAAGGGTGAGACTAACTTTGCAATTCTATTAAGTATGTGAATCAATGGTTAAGTTTAACATGAATTAGGATGAGTTTAAGAAGAATCGGAAATTAGGTCAAATTGATAGAATTGATGATTAAACGGTGGAAACTTGTTAAAAAGATGTAGAAACTGTCCTTAGACCTTAGATAATGATTTAGATGAATTCTGGAATTGAAATTAGGCTTAGAACCTTGTTAGATGATGATTTTCGTGTAGAAAGTGCATCATGTCCGAGCCTAGATTCATCGCTCGCCACGGCGAGCTATGATCCTCGCCTCGCGAGCGATGATCTTCATCGCTCGCCACGCGAGCCTTCCCCTTCGCCTCGCGAGTGTTTTGGTATTGCTCGCCATTGCGAGCAACCTTACTCGCCATAGCGAGCTTAGGCAGAGAGCATGTTAGATTTTGTGTTTCGACCTTTTGAGTTGAACCTTAGATGCCTTTGAGTACCTTTAGGTGCCTACTATTGATTAGAGAATGATTTAGAACGAGATTGAACCTAGAACAACCTTAGTTGGAAAGTTGGCTTGTACTCGCCACGACGAGCAGATGCTCTCGCCTCGCGAGCACTTCCAGAATTGAGTGTTTTTAGTGCATTGTGAGACTTGAGTTGCTTGGATTGGTTAGAAATGAACTTTAGGTACATAGTGTGACCTATTAAAGATAATGATTGTGAATTGTGAAGCTATATTGAAATGCTAAGTGTTTATAATGTGATTTATTGATTGATTGCATTACTTGAATTATTATTGAATGATCAGGAAGTTGTTGAAAATGAATTGGTAATAAGCTGTTGATATAATCTGATTATGCTGCTATTGTTATTTAACTAAGTTACATGAGTTGTTGTTGATTATCATTTGATATTGTTATATCCTGAGATGTTTATGTGTCGCCTATGTTGCTGTTGTTGGTTAGGTGAAATATTTATATGCCTTATGTGGAAGATGTTTGATGTTTAAGTTGTTGATGCTTCACATTAATATTGTTATGTTGTGAATTGCAATTGATATATTGATATCTCTCTATTGTTGTGTGATTTGACTGTGCTACTGCTGTTATTTAACTAAGTGCATGATGTCTATATATATATTATGAAATGATGACGTTTAGCTCCAAATTATTGGATGCATGATGATATGTTGATTACGATGATTACGGTGGTTTGTTGTTAAGAGTCCATGCATAGCATTTCATTGAGCTTTGTCCTCACCACGATTAGGAGCTTTGTCCTCCGCACGTTTTAGGAGCTTTGTCCTCCGCACGATAAAAGTATATTAATACTTATGATGACGATTGGTACCACATGCATATAAGTGTCTAAGTTGCATTGTCGCATATGTCGAGTCAAGGTCGTTGTTGATGAATTATCATCCATGAGTTGTTAAGTTGTCGATGAATTATCATCCATGAGTTTGTCGAGTTGTGTTCTACCCATGTGTTGTTAAAGAAGTACCTGCGAAGATTATACGATGTGAATTATATGATGTTGACTAAAATATTGCTATGTTGTTTAACATGTTGATTATGATATTGTTATGTTGCTATGTTGTTTAACATGTTGATTATGATACTGTTATGTTGCTACGTTGTTTAAGATATTGATTATGATATTGTTACGTTGCTATGTTGTTTAAGATAATGATTATGATATTGTTAAGTTGTTATGATGTTGTGTATAATTGTTACTATTAAGTGATGAATATGTTGTTCAATATATGATTAATATTATTAAGTGAATATTATGTTATGTTATTGATGATGATCGAATGTTGTGATTACTTGGTAATTGTTTATCAAAGATGCTATGATGTTTAAGATGATATTGTTTAAGATGTTTATGTTTAAGATTTATGATGTTGATTTTGGTGTTAGTATGTGTTGATTATATTTTCATAAGATGATGAATACGTTGTTGTTATATTAATACAAGAAGATGAATATGTTGTTGTTATATTATTATATTATGAAGAGATGATGTATATATAATTATTATTATTATTAAGTGAATATCATGCTATGTTGTTGTTATATTATTATATTATGTTGAGATGATGTATATATAATTATTATTATTATTAAGTGAATATCATGCTATGTTGTTGTTATATTATTATATTATGAAGAGATGGTGTATATATAATTATTATTATTATTAAGTGAATATCATGCTATGTTGTTGTTATATTATTATATTATGACGAGATGATGTATATATAATTATTATTATTATTAAGTGAATATCATGTTATGTTGTTGTTATATTATTATATTATGACGAGATGATGTATATATAATTATTATTATTATTATAAGAAGATGTTTATGTTATGATGTAGATAATTATTACTATTAATAAGAGATGATTATATTGTGTTGTTTTAAAGTTATTAGTGATGATGATTACATGATGATATCTATGAGTTGTTAAGTGTACTTGATGATGTTTATATTAAATTGATAAGTTGTCTTTTATTAATGAATTGATAATGAAATGTTTGATGAATAATTATTATTATGAATTAATGATGTTGTTATGTTGTATATGAATTAGGATTAAGATGTTGTTATGCTATATATGAACTATGACTATGATGTGATGATCTATGTTTGTTACGATTTGGTTAATATGTGTTAAATGATAATTAGAAGTTGGTTGAGTTATTAAGAATTATTACATGAAGAATTATTATTACTAATAGATGAAGTTATTTGTGTTGTTAAATATAATTATTGAATTATATGCTTGATATTATTGTTTTGTGAAATCTCACCCCTTCTGCTTGAAAATGTTGCTCTTCGTATGAGTAACTTGCAGGTATTAATGATTAGTAGGAGTGGTGGCTCAAGTGTCTTTAGGTGCTCTGATACGTAACGGGATGGGAATTTGTTATTGCTTTCTATTCCTTACGTATTGTTTCTGAAGAGTTATGACTATGTTTTTAGAATGGATTTTTATGACATAATTGTAAAGAGGCTTTAGTGTCAAAGACTGTTTTGATTATTGAATAATTTCCGCTGCGAAGTATTAAAGACTTTTTAGTTATTGAATTTTAAAGGATAAATAGTTATTTATACAGTTTATGATTTTAAGAAAAGAATGTGACATTCCGTTTAGGTGAATTACTCTGATTAAATAAATGAAATTTTCACGTTGGGAAAACGGGGTGTTACAAGTGTAGCATTCCGTTATATGTTGTTTACTCTAATAAATATTTATGAAATTTTTAAGTTGGGAAAACGGGGTGTTACAGGTGATGAATTGAGATGAATGAATGTTGCTAATGATTGTCTATGAATGATGTTGTGAATGAATATTTATGATTGGATAATTATTCATGTGATTGATATATGTGGATATGAACTATCAAGTTGTGATATAAGTACTTATGCATGACTATTATTATTCAAGTACATGATATTATTTGTTTTGATTATTATCTGGATTATGATAATGTAATGCTTACCCCTAGTGGTTTTAACCGCCTACTTGCCTGTATGGGTGAGTAGACGTTGTGCAGGAGTAGTGCTCGGTGAGTCTTTGCGTGGGATATCGGGAGCTTTCTCCAATATCGGGTCGTGTCGGCTCTGATCTAGGCTTGTCGTGTCGGTCTAGATTAGGTTGTTTGTATCTTCCGTTGGATTATGATTTTGTTGATGACTACCCGTATGTTTGGGTTTTGAGATTTACCTTTGAGACATGATTTATTTGCTCATGGCATGTATATATTTGATCACTCTGATTTGTATTCCGCTGTAACTGTTGAGGTTTACATACATGTCTATCAGTTTTTGAATTTTGAATAAGACGTAATCTCTATTTCTTGAATAAATGTATTATTCGCATGTTTAATTGCTTTAATAGAAATAGGAGCGTTACACCCGACATATAACACAAAAAAATGGCAAAACAACAAAAAGAAGAAGAAGAAGGATAAAGGTAAAAAGAAACATCAACATGGAACATCAACATTTCTTCCCCTTTGAAAACGTCAAAAAGAATTATAGCAAAAGTAAGAAAATGACACAACACAAGTGACACTCGCAATTGAACACAAGTGCAACATGCAAAAGAAGGCACAAAAAGATAATATGCATGTGAAAGACAAGTAACACAATTATTAAATTAAGAAGAAGCTCTTGCTTATTTAAGGCAAGAGGTATCCAAGATACCTAGTTCCCTACAGATCTTGAGAAAAGACTCGGATGGTAGGGGTTTTGTAAAAATATCAGTAATACCTAAGGCTGACGAGGGCGGGGAGTGGTCGTCGGTGCACAAGGCATGACAATGAGCGGCTCCCGACAGCTTCTAGAGGAACCGAATCACATCGGAATGAGAGGGATCCGGAGGCCGTGTAGGTATGGGACTACATGGTTGAAGGTAGGCTTATAAGAATTGTTTGGTACTACCTATATGAACAAGATGCATCTTCTTTTCGGTAGCTCAAACCATAAGAACTTCACAGTTAAGTGTGCTTGACTTGGAGCAATTTTGGGATGGGTGACCTTCTGGGAAGTTTCACGGAAAGCGTGCGAGTGAGGAGAAGACACGCTGAAAAGACTTGTGTTGGTTTGTGGGGTCAGTCGGCAATTCTGAAAGCAGTATGGGATGTTACAGAATCTCAATATGTTTAGTCCTTGAATGTAAAACAGGGTTTTTGGTGAGATTAATAGCACTAGTGTTATCATAAGGCTGAGACACACAAGTAAAATACGTTTTTGCCCCCTTGGCAGTTAACTGCCGAGAAATTCAAAAACCGGTTGCAGTTAACTGCCATGAAATATGTTTCATCAGATGAAACAGTCACCTGCTCCCCCTACACACCATTTCATCATCAACTTCCATTCCACTTTCATCCAATCCCCAAATCCAATATTTTTTTCATCAAATCTTGCTTCAAAATCATTCAAGCATCAAGCATAGGAGCTATTAGCACACTTTTGGCGTAAAAAAAAAATCAGGTATTGAGTATTTTAATCCGTTTATTTTTAGCATTTGTTATGGGTTTCAACGTCAGTTACGTAGAACCCTGTCCATGTTGAAGCTTCTAAATATGTTGACTCCGGTGTTGATGGAGATTCCGTCCATGTTGAAGCTTCTAAATATGTTGACTCTGGTGTCCTCCCACATCAAGCCACCGAAGTTGACACGGCTAGGTTTTTTTTTCAAACGACGTTAAGTCGAAAGATAGAGAAGAATTGCTTGAGTGGGCACGTCATCAAGCAAAAAAGGCGGGATTTACAATTGTTACACAAAGATCAAGCTTGATCAATCCAATTTTCCGCCTAGTGTGTGAAAGGAGTGGTGCTCACAAAGTGCCGGAAAAAAAAAAAAAACCAAAGCATGCGACAACGGGCTCAAGAAAATGTGGGTGCTTGTTCATGGTTAGTGGATATCAAAGTAGGCAAACAAAAGAATGGTGTCATACCCCAAATTTGATCCGTTTGAAATCTTTTATCCGTTTCTTTTACCATTTAAAACTCGTTTTTGTGTCGTCTTTAATTATTAAAAAAAAACTGTCATCTTGCATTTAAGTCTCTGCTTGCTTTTTACAACAGTTAAAATCACTTCATCTGTTTTTTTTTTTTTTTATAACTTTTAGACGCATTTTATATTTAAAAGTTTTAGTCATAACAGTCAAGTCATTTTAAAAGGTCTAATTGTATTTTAAAAGTCGCGTTTTTTTTAATCATTTCAGACAAAATTTCGGCAGGGAGGATACTTTGAAGTACCTCATGTCAGATTTCGAAGGGACTTTTTTTTTTTTTTATTATTAATTAATATTTTTTTTTATTTTATTTGTTATTTTTTATTTGTTATTTTTTTTGTTTATTATTATTTTATTTTACTAATTTTTTAAAAAAAAAAAACAAAGAAAGGAAAGTCACTCACGTAACTTTCTTTCTTCTTTCCTCTTTTCTTTTTTTTTCTTATTATTTTTATTTGTTAAGTCTTTATCCCCAAGTCTCCAACAGGGGTATTTTGGTCTTTGATATGTACCGGAGCCAACCCTATTTGGTCACTATAAATACACTGTCCAATCATTGGGAAGAGGGTCTGAAAATTCACTGTAGCCGCGTCAGAATCGGAGTCAAATCAGTCCCTCAAATCAATACAAACACTTTCCCATTTCTCTCTCATTCCAAATACGAATCAAATACCAAAAATCACAAAAAATATGAACATCACCAACAACACTCATGAATATTCATGAATAGTCCTCATAACTTTTTTTTTTCTTCCAGAAATCAACATAAACACCACAAATCCACAAAACCAACTCAAATCAACACATAACACAAACAAATCGAAACCGAACTGGAAGAGAAGAAGAACGCATCTGTTCCTCATATCAACAACAACTCGGATCGAGCAAGATCAAGGAGAGGTAAAAGAAACGAACCGAACCGGAGCAAAAAGGGAAGCAAATCGGACCGGATTCGAGCTAGATCGGAGGAATTTAGCAAGAAGGAAGTGAATCCGAGCTTAAAGTAGTAGATCCGGTCTTCTCCGTTTTGAAACCGAAGGTAATTTCACTCAAACTTTCTTTGCTAGATCTAGCTCAAATCTCTCTACCCTTTTTAAAAATAACACCGGATTTGTATAGAGGAGAAGGAGAAGAAGCTTTTGATGTAAAAAAATTTCAAAAAAAAATAAAAAAAAAAGCTCCGACGCGGCGGCGCTATGGCCGACCACCGCGCCGGAGCAGCTCCGGCCACCCCTCCTCATCTTCTCCGGTGACGTTTTTTAGAGAGAAGGGAGAGCTTCTCTCTCTAAGTTTAACTTAGAGAGAGAAGGATTGTTTGATTTATGTTGTTTTTTTAGTGAAACCACTTTATATAGCCTCGTCATTTTATTTTAATTCCATGTGTGTTGTTCCATCATATTGTCGTGTATGACTATAGCTAGGCCGTCAGATCGTAGATCTAACGGCCGATGATGCATTTCGTATGTGGTTGAGTGTTTGTTTCTTTTGTGTGGAATACTGCGTGCCTGCTGTTGAACCGTCAGATTGTTGATCTGACGGTCATTGTGCTTCCAGTATATCCTTCCTTTTTTCTGTTTATTTTTAAAACCGTTGGATCTTAGATCCTATGGCTGTGATGAGATCTTGGGATTCAGATCTGGACCTCTGGATTCATCCAACGGTCCAGATTAGATCCTGCTGAGCCAATATTTTTTTATTTCTTATTTTTAATTGTCTTTATTTTTAAATACTGTTTTTTACACTTTTTTGACATTTTTGTGTTTAGAAAAAATTCCAAAAATATTGTTCTCACCATTTTAATTTTCTCTAATTTTTAAAAATCTATCCTATTTGTTTTCTTTTAAATTTTTTTGTTTATTTCTTATATGATGATCTTAATTGTTGCTTGTCTTAATTCCTTGCTTTTTATTACTTATGTCTCATTCACCATTATATTTCTTATTTTACTAACGATTTAATTTTTGTCTTGAATCATAGCATGTACATTTAATTTTCTCATTATTTTGTTTTGTCATTGATTTAGTGTGTATAAATAGGGAATTGATGTAATTTTATTTCTTCCATTTTTATTTTGGCATAAAGGCCTTAGGGTTGTATTTAGGAATTGATGTAATAATGTAGGTAACATAAGCACCGACACTTGCACCGACACTACCACAATTTATTTATCGCTTTACGTTCGCTTTTACGACGTTACGTTAGTTTTCACCGTTGGTTAGAAAAATCATTTTTCTCAAAAAAAACAAATATGCAAAACTTCAAAATCATTTTCTTAATAACTTTTTTCCTTTATTTCTTAATCAAACTTTCAATTAACCTCACTCATTTCTTTTATCTCATGCCTTGAGGCCTCTTTCTCTTCTTAAAACCATTTTCAAAAATCTTAAAATCAACCTAACCCACCAAAGAAATTTTTTAGTGGAACTACGTCGGTTTTGATCCCTTTCCCAAAAAAGGGTACGTAGGCAGAGGACTTGTCCTTCCAAATCAAATAAAAATAACCAAAAACATACTTCTTCTCCCTCCATTCTTTCACTTAGATTTTAGGTAATAATTTTTCAAGTAAGCCAAATGAATTTAGCACAAGATAATCTAGGTAAGCGGTTCCTTCGGAGTACCGAAGTCGTTTAGGGTGCTTAACACCTTCCCTATTTGAAACCAACCCCCGAATCCAAAGTCTCGATAAGGGTTTTTACTCATTTTTTCCCTTCCCACGAATAAAGAATTGAGAGTTCAAAGATTGACGATTCAAATCAATCAATGGTTTGATATCCGAAAATCGGGGAGCACAGAATGGCGACTTCACTGGGGACTTAGTCTTACGCGGGTTAAACCCACCTTACTTGTTTTTTACTTGTGCTTTATTGTTTCTTATGCCTTGTAAATACATGCCTAAATGCTATTGCTTTCACGTGAGTGGTGAGATAAAGCTCTACACCCGAGCTTGAGGGAAATATAAGATAGGAGTGGTAGACTCATAGTGGCATACCGAGAGTATACTCGTGTCTTGTCACACGTGAGATAACCACACTTAGCAAAGGAGCTTGAAGTAATATATGTCGGCGTGTGTTTTCACGTTTAGACTTTATTACTCTTAAGTTTCCAATGAAGCTAAGAACCTTTTAGTAACCCTTAACCCATCTTGGCCTTTTAGGATGTAGTGCGGTGGCTAACCGGGTGTTTTCTCGGAATTAGTCGGCACGCGATACTACACTCAAATGAGACTTTCCTACGAACGTTGTTGGACCGGGTGTTTTCTCGGTATCCGATAATATTCGGAAGTGGTCAATGACTTTGGGAACCTTGGTAGAACCTTTGTTACAAGTGCAATTTAAACCATAGTCCTTACCAAATGACGTTGTTACTCTTGACTCCAACATTGTGGAACTTACCCTCACCATGTATTCTATGTACTTGAGCATTATCATACATACATGCATTCATTCATAAACATATTTTCTCATCCATTGAAATATTGAAGGACTTATATAGGTTTTTTTATAAACATCATAGGTTATGGAGTTTGTTGGAAGGAGTACCCACGGGTATAAATTCAAGGCACCGGATGCAGAGAGTTTAGAGGGTTTGAGGGGTTTGACGAAGATGTTGAAAAATCCGGGTCATTTTCAGGAGCAGTATGGTAATTTACTCGACATTCTCAAGACAAAAGTGGATGTAATGCTTCTCAATACTTTGGTCCAGTTCTATGATCCGATTTATCATGGCTTCACATTCCCAGACTTTCAGCTTTTCCCAACTCTAGAGGAGTACTCCCATTGGGTTGGTTTACCGGTGCTCGATGAAGTACCCTTTCATGCCTTTGGGCCCATTCCTAAAATCCCTACCATCGCAAAAGCCCTTCACCTTGAAGTAGCCGACATAAAAGACAAGTTCACAACCAAAGACGGTCTCCCATGCTTACCTTACAACTTCCTTCACCAAAAGGCCACCACTTGTTTCGAGAAATCCAAAACCGATGATTTTGAGTCTATCCTTGCCCTGCTTATCTATGGTATAGTCCTCTTCCCGAGAGTTGACAAGTTTGTTGACATGAATGCCATACGGGTCTTCTTAACCCAAAACCCGGTTCCTGTTTTACTCGCTGACACGTATGTTGCTATTCATGATCGCACTAGTCATCGAAAAGGGACCATCGTCTGTTGTACACCTTTACTCCACCGCTGGATTACTTCACACTTGCCCCGTCCCAGTATTAGACCGGAACCTATCCCTTGGTCCCAGAAGCTCATGACTTGGACCCCAAAGGACATAATCTGGTTTAACCCATCTTGTGACCCAGAGTTTGTCATTGACAGTTGTGGTGATTTCAACAACGTACCTCTTCTTGGTACGCAGGGAGGAATTAGCTACATCCCAATTCTTGCGAGACGACAGTTTGGGTATTATATGGAGATGAAGCCTGTGTACCTCATCCTAGATAGGGATTTCTTCCTCTACAAGAAAGATGATGCGAATCAAAACGTGCAGTTCGAGAAAGCTTGGTATTCCATTGTCAAGAAAAGCAGGAGTCAGTTAGGAAAGAGAGCGGTCATCGCACATGAAGTTTATGTTCAATGGGTTATTGATCGAGCCAACAAATTGAGGATGCCATACCCACGACAAAGGTTTGCAACCTCAACCGTCCCACCTATACCTTTACCTCTACCTCCTGAGTCTTTAGAAGGGTACCAGAAGCAGTTGGATGTCGAAAGGCGTGAGAAGTCCAAATGGGAAATGAAGTACCACAAGAAGGAGCAAGAATGTGATACTTTGAGGTGCCTTTTGGATCAACAAATTCGGGCTAATCGCCAGGAAAAGGAGGAAAACATTAAACTGAGTGCCGCCCTCCAAAAGAAGGAAGATTTTCTTGACAAAGTTTGTCTTGGGAGGAAGAAGAGGCGTATGGATCTTTTTGATGGTCCACATTCTGATTTTGAGGACTAGTCCGCTTCAGGAGCTCGAGGGTCTTTCAGTTTGTTTTACATGCTTTTACTAGTTTTTCCTTTATGTACTTTGGAGTCTATCCCTTGGCTCAGTCTGTTAAAAGGGAATTATCTTGTTTTACTTTGAAAGTCTATCTCTTGGCTTTGTTGTTAGAAAGGGAATTATCTTGTAATCAACTTTGTTTTTTTTATGATTTGTTTAGGTTAGTATGTTTACAAAATTGCTTCTATAGGTCCTTCAATAAAATATATATATATATATATATATATATATATATATATATATATAAATTGCATATTTTGGCATATAGCATATCATGCATCATATTGCATTCATAAAAAGTGTCAAAATCAAGTCTCATACTCTCCTCATTTCTGCCTCAGAGAAGCAAAGTGGCCCGGCGTATTCAGTACAAACCCACTCACATTCACAACACTCGAGCTCATATCAAGAAGAGGATGTTAGCAGCAGAACAGGAAAACGCTCAGCTCAGAGAGGAACTGGTTAACCTCAAGGGAGAGATGGAAAGAATGGCACTTATGATGGAAACTATGATGGCTGAGAGAGAGCAAGCAGCAATCTCCAATTCAACTCCTGTTGTGGTCGTCACAGCTGCACCTGAGGGTCCCCCGCAACCATCTCCGACTACTACTACAACTATCGGCCTCACCCAGCCTCTGATGACTGATTTTTCTTCTGGTAATATGGCAACTATGGGTAACTCAGGCTTCCGTCCTCTTGGCCCCCAGGGTCTCTTTTCTACTCCTCAATATTCCATGTCTCCAAGCTACCCTTGGGGCATGCCGCTTGCAGCTAATGGGGTTTTTCGTCCAAGTGCTACTGAAATGCCATTCGCACATGGTCAACAGACTTCACCTTTTTTCAGATGGGCCAGCTATTTCCTCAGGCTGCTATGACTCAAGCAGGACCCACTGTGCATGTTGAGCCACAGCAGGAAGAGCAGATTTATCATTTTGACAGTGTGATGGGGGGCGACAAAGCAGTTAACTGGGAAGAGAGGTTCGGGGCTTTGGAAAAAGAGATGAGTAACATGCGTGGTAAAGAAGTAGTCGTCCAGAGTATATACGATCTTTGCTTGGTACCAGATGTGGATATACCCCCAAAATTCAAGATGCCTGTGTTTGAGAAATACCAAGGGGACTCGTGTCCACAAAATCATCTAACCATGTATATTACGAAGATGATAGCTTACAGGAACAACGTACCTTTGCTCATTCATTGCTTCCAGGACAGTTTGACCGGTCCTGCACATACTTGGTTTATGGGATTGAAAGGCATTACTACGTTTGAACAATTGGCTGACGCTTTCATGCAACAATACAAATACAACACGTATCTGGCGCCTAGTCGCAAAGAGTTGCAGTCCTTGACCTAGAAGGACAAAGAATCATTCAAAGAGTATGCACAACGCTTCATCCAGAAGGCCTCCCAGATTCGTCCGCCCTTGGATGAAAGGGAATTATCCGAGATGTTCTATGAGACTCTGAGCCCTTGCTATTCAGAGAAAATGATTGTTTGTGCGTCACAGAAATTCACCGACCTGGTAGAGACGGGGATACGTATTGAGGATTGGGCTCGTAAGGGAGCTGGTTCTTCAGGTGGTTCCGCAGGAAGTTCGTCTAATGGTAACAAGAAGTTTGGTAATGGTTACTCAAAAAGGAATGCTCAAGAAGTCGGCATGGTGTGTAACAGCCCGATTTTTAGCTAGATTTATTTTAATTACTTTTAATTATGTTTGTGTGTGATTATTTATGCTTGTGTGTATTAATTGTCGTCGGGTGCATTTACGTGGATTACCATATTAGAAGGGTATTTTAGTCATTTGACGGGTAAGGGTAAAATGGTAATTTTGGTGAGAATTATTTTAATAGTTAGTGAGAACCTTTATTTTACTAAGTTACTAGTGTAGTGATTAGATTTTACCGTTAGTGACATTTTACCGTTATTAATTAAAATATCGTTTGGAGTGTAGTAATATTTTTGGTTTGAATAGAAATGGGTTAAGCCCACTAGAAACTAAGTTAAGCCCATTAGTAGAGATAACACTAGGGTTGTGTTAGGAGAACCAATTCATTCATTTCACAAACATTTCTAGAGAGAGGTAGAAAGAGAAAGAGGAGAAGAGAAGAGAAAAAGGGTTTTGGAGAGAAGAACTTGAAGAATCCAATTGGGTAAGCTTAGGAGCTAAATTGAAGCAAGAGTTTGGGTTAATCTTCTTCTAAGGTAAGGGCGTTAGTTATTATCATAATCATGTACAATTTTTGCATTTTCTCATGTTGTATGAAAATGGGTTGATGAACAATTGTGGCTAAATTCGTGCTCTTGTTGTAATGTTATTTTCTTGTGCATGAATTGATGATTATGGTATGTTTGTGGGTGAAATTACATGTTTCAAAGTATGTATAAATGTTAAGTTATGAAATTATACTTAATTGATGAAATTTGATATGTTTTGGTTGAAATGAGATGTAAATCATATGTAATTGATGTTGTTGTTGCTGAGATATGTTGTTGAGTATGATTTGAGGCTTGGGTGTTCATATACCATAATTGTTGATGAGAAATAAGATGTTATTGGTGGTTTTGTGAAATTGGTGAAGTTGAGTTAAGTGTTCATGTGAAGGACCAAATTGAACTTTGATATTTATGGTTGTTGACTGAAATTTTGTTATTGTTGGATGGATTGAACCTAGGAGAATTTCTGTTTTCATGTTGTGGTTATGTTAGTTGAGTTGTTTGGGAGAAAGCGGGTTTTTCGTGTAAAATGTCGATGTTTATGCGTTTTCGCCAATAAGTGATTATGTGAGGTTTTGGAAAATGACTTTTGGGATGGTTGAAACATGAAATTTTTGTAAATTATGATAGTGCCAAGTGTTAGGAGCATGTAGGCGGAAACGGCATCGAAAACGGATTAACGGTTTGATTTTTATGCGCGAAAACGTAGAAGTTGAATTTTGCATAGTCTGCTACTGTCAAAATCATGAAGCGATCTTACAAATCGTGAGGTGATTTTGACAGAAACAATAAATTTTCTGCATAGCCTGATGTTGTCGAATCATGAAGCGATTTCGCAAATCATGAGGTGATTTTGACAGCAACATCAAATTTTTCTACTCAGTCTGATGCTGTCAAAATCATGAAGCGATCTTACGAGTCATGAAGCGATTTGGCAGCCTAGAAACCTTAAAAATGCAATTTTCTTTGATCCAATTACTTCCAAACTTCTTCCTAAGTGTAGGGACTTTATCCTAATTATCTAGGGATGTTTTTATGGAAGAAATAGCTTTGTATTAAGGGCTTAGTGAGTCCTTGTGTTTTCTTGACTTTAATGAGACAATTATGATATGATCTTTGCAAAACTTGAATTTAAGTGAGTTGGCCTATGAAACGTTGATGTATACACTACTGCACTCATATGTGATTTGTGTATATACTGGTTGAGGTCCTAGAGTTGATTTATTTGGTTTTAGTTCATTTGTTCTAATCATGTAAAAGGTGATATTTCGGGTGGGAATGTGAAAAGTTGTGAAATGGGGTTTTCATACGAACTTATGTTGTTCTTGGATTAATGTTTAATGGTACGGAGGCAACTTAAATTCATGAATACATGATTGGTTAAGGTTGTTTGAGAACTCTCAACTTGTCTATGTTGTTTCGTCTTGGGAATTGCCAATGTTGGTCGTTTGCCACTTGACACGGTCTTTGGTCAAAAACATTTATTGAACTAATTGTCTTATGAATTGTGGTGACTATTCTTATATGGCTAAGTGAAGTTATATGAATGAATGATTGTATTGGATATGATATTTGTCATGAGATGTTGTATGTTCTCTTACTTGGAATATGAGAATTGTTTGGAATGGTGAAACTATATCATATAGTTGATGTTGAATGACATTGTTGATTATTGATAATCATGTTGATGTGTGATGCTGAATACTATGATTTATTTGTGTGGGCATGTTTGCTTGATAATGCAATGTTGTGGAGATAATCAATATAATTGGGTGTTGTCCTATATATTGAGGTTGAGATTGTGAATTGTTGCCGCATTATCGAGTCCTTATACATGTCCATGCATCATAGTCGTTGTTGCTGTAAAAGGGATGACTCTTTTACTTCGAGATTATTGTAAGGCAGGTGTGAGCCCTTACATTCGATGTGCAAGTGGCATCGAAAGGTGACGACCTTGTTGAGATTTGGTACCACATGCATTTATGTGTCAATAAGTGCATATCATAACATGAGTCTTATGTGAAATATGTGATTGGTGATGAAATGAGATGAATGATTATTGATGATGTTGTGATTGATGATTGTGAATGAATATTTGTGAATTGATATTTGTTCCTGATACATGTGATTGGTGATTGTTCATGAAATATGATTAATGATTGTTCATGGCTTAAGATTGGTGAGTGTTCATGATGTATATGATTGGTGATTGTGTATGAATAACTGTGAATTGATATTTGTTCATGACACATGTGATTGGTGATTATTGATGTGAGATATTGGGGTTTGATGTAAGTATTGATGTGGGAAATTTTATTATTGATCAAATGCATGATGTTTATATTGAAATATTCATGTTATCTGTTATTTGGATTATGATAATGTAATACTTACCCCCAGTGGATCTGTTATGGACCGCCTGCCTATCTGTATGGATGGGTAGACGTTGTGCAGGTTTAGTTGCTTGGTGAATTCTTGTACTTGGTGGATATCGAGAGCTTTCTCCGATATCGGTGTTTAGATGTTTAGTCGGCTCTGATCTAGGCTTAGTTGTGTCGGTCTAGATTATCTTTTATTTTGGATTATTGTTTTGTTTGGAGATTACCCGTTTGTTGGGATTTTTGAAATGCATCTATGTTGATGTAATTTATTTATTCATAACATGTATAATTGAATTTACTCTGGTTTATATTCCGCTGCGACTGTTGAGGTTTATATACATGTTTATTAATTGGGTTTTGAATTTTGAATGTGGCGTAGCCTCTATTTCTTGAATAAATGTATTATTCGCATGTTTAATTGCTTTAATAGAAGTAGGGTGTTACATGGTGGCCCATGGCGGATCTCAGCCTGTGTACCCTAATCATCCTTATGTTGCTAACATTACCCCACAAATGACCGCTCCCCAGAACCCAAATTATCAACCACCAAGACCTCAAGGACCTTCACCATACTATCCACCACTATATCAACTACCATACAACCCACAACAATTCCCTCAACAACCATATTACCCCCAACAACCATACCAACAAAGGCCACAATACCCACCACAACAACAACCCCGTCCTCAAGCTCCCTACAATCAACAGAATCAAAAACAACAATTTGATCCCATACCAATGACTTATGGAGCATTACTGCCTTCCTTGCTCGTGCAAAACCTGGTTCACACACTACAACCCCCTCGCATTCCAGATCCTCTCCCACGCTGGTACCGTCCTGAACTTCATTGTGTTTATCATCAAGGGGCAGCAGGTCACGATGTGGAACGTTGTTATGCCCTCAAGAAAGAGGTCCAAAAACTGCTCAATAGCAAAGAGTTAACTTTCGCCGACCCTGATCATGTTGCACAGAACAATCCTCTGCCTCCCCATGGGCCTGTTGTTAATATGATTCAAGATTGTCATGAAGATGCTTGCATTCTCTACGCATGTGACATCAAGACTCCTTTGGTACCGATACATGTGAAAATGTGTGAAGTAGCTCTCTTCAGTCATGATCACGAGGCTTGTGAGGTGTGTTCGGTGGATCCTCGTGGTTGCATGCAAGTACAAAATGATGTGCAAGGTCTCCTAGATAAAAAGGAACTTATGGTTACAAAGGAAATCAAGAGCAAAAGTGTTTGTGTTGTCACCCCAATATTCAGAGCTAGGAGGCCGCTTGTGATAAACCCTAACAGTGCAAAGCCCGCTGGCACTCCTCTGGTAATCTGTGTCCCTAGGCATGTACCTCCTTCCTCTCAGAAAGCCGTACCTTACAAATATGAAGGCACAATTCTAGAACCCGGAAGTGAAACGACCTCATCCTCTGCTGTGGACAATATTGCTAAGAGTAGTCAGATTTTGAGAAGCGGCCGCATTCTTCCTGCTGTGGTTCAGAAAAACACTAGTATTCCGGTCGAAGAAACAGTAAAGGAGCGGAACACAGGTAAAGGTAGAGTTGGAGGGCATCCCAAAGAGGTTGACTATGAGGATGCTGATGAAATCTTAAAGCTGATCAAGAGGAGCGAATACAGGGTTGTGGACCAGTTGTTACAAACCCCTGCAAAGATTTCCATTATGTCTCTGTTATCAAGCTCTGGTGCTCATCGAGATGCCCTGAAGAAAGTACTAGACCAGGCTTTTGTGGATTATGATGTGACTTTGGGCCAGTTTGAAAGTATTGTGGGGAATGTGACCGCATGTAACAGTCTGAGTTTTAGTGATGAAGACCTCCCAGCGGAGGGGAAGAAGCACAATCAGGCGTTACTCATCTCTGTACTTTGCAGAACAGACTCCTTATCCAATGTTCTGATAGACACCGGCTCTGCTCTTAATGTAATGCCCAAATCAACCCTTGACCAATTGACATATTCCGAGGCTCTCTTGAGGCCCAGTAAGGTGACGGTGAGGGCATTTGATGGGACCAGAAGATCAGTATATGGTGAGATAGATTTGCCCATCTCAGTAGGCCCACATGAGTTTCAGGTTACTTTTCAAGTCATGGAGATCCAAGCTTCTTTCAGTTGTTTGCTTGGCAGACCATGGATTCATGACGCTGGGGCAGTGACATCCACTCTCCACCAGAAGCTGAAATTTGTAAGCCATGGAAAGCTCATTACTGTGAGTGGCGAGTCAGCCTTTTTGATCAGCAATTTGTCTGCTTTCTCTGTTATTGGTGGTAGTAGTTCAGACGGGTCATCATTCCAAGGGTTCTCTGCTGAAGGAAGTGTAGGTAAGATTGAGACTTGTATGGCTTCGTTGAAAGACGCCCAGAGGGTAATCCAGGAAGGTAAAACTGAAGGTTGGGGTCAGCTAGTGGAGTTACCAGAGAACAAGCGCAAGGAAGGGATTGGTTTTCTTAACAGTAGGTCTAGGATGTTTGACCCTACCGAAGGCTCTTTCCGCAGTGCTGGATTCATCCACGATTCGCCAGAGATCAATGCAATTACCGATGATGCGCCTGGAGGAGTGGCACCTGTCTTTGTAACACCTGGAGGAGCATGCTGCAACTGGATTGCTGTGGACATTCCTTCTGTGATACCCCGATCTAAGTAATATGTTTGTATTGTCTTTTGTTTCTTTTACTTTTAAGAAAACTCCTTTCGTTCTGCCCAAGACGAAAGTGAAATCATGTAGGGCTTTGTCTTTGCTTACAGTACTTTTATTATGAATGAAAATCGCCGTTTCTGTCACGGCCTTTATTTTTATTTATTCTTTGCATTTTCTGGAAAAAATGGTAATAGAAAAATCAAAAAAATTGTTCTCTTTTTCTTTTAAATTTCAAAATCAAAGGTCTGCGTTTACTCATTAAAATCAATCATGAATCATGTGCAGACTGAACATAAGCGAGCCCGTTGAACACAGTAACCCCATGCTTCCTCCCAACTTTGAGGTTCCGGTTTACGAGGCTATAGTAGAGGAGGATGAGGAGATT
Organism: Medicago truncatula; assembly: GCF_003473485.1. NCBI lineage: Eukaryota > Viridiplantae > Streptophyta > Magnoliopsida > Fabales > Fabaceae > Medicago > Medicago truncatula. Next base: position 30,708,029 of record NC_053047.1, read on the forward strand.
CCTGATGAGATCAGATGGATGTTGGAACAAGAAAGAAAGACAATTCAACCTCATCAAGAAGAGATAGAAATCATCAATCTGGGTACTGAGGAAGATAAAAAAGAGATCAAGATTGGGGCATTGTTAGAGGTATCTGTCAAGAAGAGGATAATTGAGCTTCTCAGAGAGTATAATGAGATATTTGCATGGTCATACAAGGACATGCTGGGTCTAGATCCTGATGTTGTGGAACACAGACTGCCTTTGAAGTCTGAGTGTCCTCCAGTAAAGCAGAAATTGAGAAGATCTCATCCCGATATGACCCTCAAAATCAAAGAGGAAGTGCGAAAGCAGATTGATGCAGGTTTCCTAGTCACATCAGAGTATCCTCAATGGTTGGCCAACATAGTGCCCGTTCCAAAGAAAGATGGCAAAGTCAGAATGTGTGTTGATTATCGGGACTTGAACAAGGCTAGTCCGAAGGATAATTTCCCTTTACCTCACATTGATGTATTGGTTGATAACACCGCTAAGTGCAAGGTTTTCTCCTTCATGGACGGTTTCTCCGGCTACAATCAGATCAGGATGGCTCCTGAGGATAGAGAAAAGACGTCTTTCATCACGCCCTGGGGTGCTTTCTGCTATGTGGTGATGCCATTTGGGTTGATAAATGCTGGTGCCACTTACCAAAGGGGCATGACCAAAAATTTTCATGATATGATTCACAAAGAAATCGAGGTCTACGTAGATGATATGATTGTTAATTCTGGCACAGAAGAAGAACATGTTGAGTATTTGTTGAAGATGTTTCAGCGGTTGAGAAAGTACAAGCTCCGGTTGAATCCTAACAAATGTACTTTCGGTGTCAGATCTGGTAAACTCCTAGGCTTTATCGTCAGTCAAAAGGGTATTGAAGTTGATCCCGACAAGGTCAAAGCCATCAGAGAAATGCCTGTTCCAAAGACAGAGAAGCAAGTCAGAGGTTTTCTTGGTAGACTGAATTATATCTCCAGATTTATCTCTCACATGACTGCCACATGTGGACCAATTTTCAAGTTACTCCGCAAGGATCAAGGGGTGAAGTGGAATGTTGATTATCAGAGGGCTTTTGACCAAATCAAAGAATATCTGTTAGAACCTCCAATTCTGGTTCCTCCAGTTGACGGAAGACCTTTGATCATGTACTTAACAGTACTGGAAGATTCCATGGGCTGTGTGTTGGGTCAACAAGATGAAACCGGAAAGAAAGAGCATGATATCTACTATTTGAGTAAGAAGTTCACTGATTGTGAGTCCCGATATTCTGTACTTGAGAAAACTTGTTGTGCTTTAGCCTGGGCTGCCAAGCGTCTCCGTCATTATATGATTAATCATACAACTTGGTTGATATCCAAGATGGATCCAATCAAGTACATATTTGAGAAGCCAGCTTTAACTGGAAGGATTGCTTGATGGCAGATGTTATTGTCCGAGTATGATATTGTGTATCGCACCCAGAAAGCAATCAAAGGTAGCATCTTGGTAGACCATTTGGCCCATCAACCAATTGAAGACTATCAACCAATCAAGTTTGACTTCCCAGATGAAGAGGTCATGTATCTAAAAGCGAAAGATTGTGATGAACCGGTGTTCGGTGAAGGTCCTGATCCTGAATCCGAATGGGGTTTGATTTTTGACGGGGCCGTTAATGTCTATGGTAGTGGAATTGGTGCAGTCCTCATTACCCCTAAGGGTACTCACATCCCTTTTACTGCAAGGATACGATTTGATTGTACAAACAACATCGCTGAATATGAAGCTTGCATCATGGGTATCGAAGAAGCCATCGATTTGAGGATTAAGAAGATTGTCATCTATGGAGATTCAGCTCTCGTGATTAACCAGATCAAAGGTGAATGGGAAACTCGTCATCCTGGATTGATTCCCTACAGAGATTATGCAAGACGATTGCTAACTTTCTTCAACAAAGTAGAGCTACACCATGTGCCCCGTGATGAGAATCAAATGGCGGATGCTTTAGCTACTCTATCCTCAATGATCAAAGTGAATGGTCACAATATTGTGCCAGTAATCAATGTTCAGTTCCTCGACCGGCCTGCTTATGTGTTTGCGGCCGAAGCAGTTGATGATGACAAGCCATGGTATCATGATATCCAAGTCTTCCTTCAAACTCAAAAATACCCGCCTGGGGCATCCAACAAAGACAAGAAGACCTTGAGAAAGTTGTCAAGCCGATTCTTCCTCAACGAAGATGTATTGTATAAGAGGAACTTTGATGGGGTCCTACTCAGATGCGTGAATAAGTATGAAGCAGGAGAGTTGATGCATGAGATACATGAAGGCTCTTTCGGAACTCACTCATGTGGGCACGCCATGGCGAAGAAGATATTGAGAGCTGGGTACTAGTGAATAACGATGCACGCTGATTGCTACAATCATGCCAACTGTAACACCCCGTTTCCCAAAATTACTTAAATAGTAGTAATACAACAATAATCAGAGTAATCATAACAGGCATGCTACATTTCTTCATTTAAAAATTGTTAAATAGAGGATATATAAAATCTATTTAATCAAACGTCGTTCATAAAATTATCATTAAACTCGCAGCGGATTGTTTTCATCATCATTCAGTCTACAATAATTATTCTTGGCATAAAGGCCGTTTCAACATAAAAGTCAACCACCAAATAACTACATCAGTTATAATTCAAAATCGATACATAGGAAAGAATTCAAATAATAAAACCCCATCCCATGTATCAGAGCCCTAGACTTTGTGAGCCACCACCTACTACTCAGGATCACCTGCAAGTTACCCATAGGAAGGGCAACATTTTCAAGCAGAAGGGGTGAGATTCTCCAACAATAATAATAATATATAATAACATAATGAATCTAACACCCTATCATCATAATCATTCAACAATCATAATATAACATTTATTATCAACTTCATCATCCCACAACAATGTCAACAGTAACAATACTCATGCGACTACTCGACTTCACTTCTAAGACTCATGCAAGACATGACAACCCTTCTAAGACTCCTCAACAAATGCAATTATGCATGTGGTACCATATCAGAGCCGAAGCTCTCATCGTTATAGAATGGTTAAAGCATTCTTTTATCAGGACATGAGTCCTCATCGTTAACATCGTTTTGAACAACATCGTGTTCCATCGTTTTGAACGACAAAGCGTTCCAGAACCGAAGTTCTCATCGTTTTTATGCTTATGCAACTGACTCCACTTGTGTATATCTGCATACAACTCAACAACAAATGCATATGTACTCATACGACTCCGCACCTTTTCAATGCAACATGTTCATCCAATTGATTCAAGCATTCCAACATTCAAATTCATAAAATTAACCAACTAATTATCATCATGATTTTAAGTAGGACTTTAAGTCTATACAAAAGTTATACAAGCTGTAAGGAACATCTAGAAATACTCAAAAGGATCCCTCAGTATGTAGCAAGGTTCAGAAAAAGCTAACTAACACTCAGTTCGCTTAAGCGACGGCTAGCTCGCTTAAGCGACCAACTTACAGTAGGTCTGGGTTCAGTTCGCTTACGGGTCGCTCACGGTTCGCTTGAGCGAACTTTGGACAGAATCAAAATGGTTTTTCGCTCACAAGGTCGCTTACCATTCGCTTAAGCGAATTCTTGGCAGAATCAAACTTAATTTTCGCTTACCAGTTCGCTCACTGTTCGCTTAGGCGAACGGGTAAAATCACATTCTGGGTAGTTCACATGAATGTTCGCTTAAGCGACGGATACTTCGCTTAAGCGACCAATCGTCTGGGCAGGGTAAAAGCTACGATTTTCAGACTTCTCCTCACTCCAAAAACCCAATTTTAATCCCCAATTCACCCAAAACGTTTTCCTGAAATGTTTACAAGTCCTATGTACAACCAGCTATCAAAAGAACGGCAATTCAACATCAACAACAACAATTCATTCAAATCAAACATTCATTCAGAACTTTCAAAACTTCATCCATTATATTCTACCTTCATCCAATTATGATCAACATCAACAATACAGAGTAGGAAATCATATTAATCATCAAATACAACATTATAAACCTAAGTCTTACATATTTTCTTCAAAAATGCCATTAACCCTAATTTCCCAATTTTACCATAAAACAGTTAAATTGCTTAATTTTCAGAAATCATATATTATCATTACTGAAGGATAATCCCACCCTTACCTTTGAATTGCAAAGACAAAAGCACAGCAAAACAATTCCTAGGTTCTTCTCTCTTGGTCTTCTCCTTTGCCTAGCTTTTTCTTCTCCCACTTGTTTTCACGTTAAAACAGTTTTCTCACTTTTTCCTTTCTTTTCTTTCTTAAAGTGTAACTCCTCTTATTACATTAAACCTCCCCTAAATTCTATTAATTTCCAATTAATCCCTAACCTCCTAAATAACTCTATTATTCATTTTATTCTATTTAAATTAAATTAAATCATATAAATAAAATAACACACCAAATAAGTCACACATAATTTCATAAAATGCATAAAAGACTCTAAATAACTCTAAAATAAATAAATGACGACTAGGGCGTTACACCAAGAGATGCCACAAATGTCAAATTTATGCTGACAAGATTCATATACCACCATCTATGCTCAATGTCATCTCTTCCCCGTGGCCCTTCTCTATGTGGGGCATTGACATGATTGGTCGGATTGAACCAAAAGCTTCCAATGGGCATCGCTTCATATTAGTGGCTATCGATTATTTCACTAAGTGGGTTGAAGCAGCATCTTACGCCAATGTGACCAAGCAGGTAGTGGTCAGATTTATCAAGAACAACATCATCAGCCGCTACGGTGTTCCCAACAGAATCATCACAGACAATGGCACAAATCTGAATAACAACATGATGAAAGAGTTGTGTGATGACTTCAAGATTCAACATCACAATTCTTCTCCTTATAGACCACAGATGAATGGGGCAGTTGAAGCTGCAAACAAGAACATCAAGAAGATCATACAGAAGATGGTAGTTACTTACAAGGACTGGCATGAAATGTTACCCTACGCTTTGTATGGATATCGTACCTCAGTGCGAACCTCGACAGGGGCAACCCCTTTCTCTTTGGTTTATGGTATGGAGGCTGTACTACCTGTAGAGGTTGAGATTCCTTCTTTAAGAGTCTTGATGGAAGCTGAATTGTCTGAAGCTGAATGGTGCCAGAGCAGGTACGACCAGTTGAATTTGATTGAGGAAAAACGTATGGCTGCTTTGTGTTATGGACAGCTATATCAGTCAAGGATGAAACAAGCATTCGATAAAGGAGTCCATCCCCGTGAATTCAAGGAAGGAGATCTTGTGGTCAAATGTATCAAATCCTTTCAACCAGATCCTAGGGGAAAATGGACGCCAAACTATGAAGGTCCCTACGTGGTGTAGAGAGCTTTCTCTGGTGGTGCTTTAATTCTTACAAATATGGATGGAGAGGAGTTACCTCGTCCTGTGAATTCTGATGCAGTCAAGAAATACTTTGTCTAAATATATAAAAGAACAGCTCGGTAGGTCGAAAACCTGAAAGGGCGGCTTAAACCAAAAATGAGCGTCTCGGTGGATCGAAAACCCGAAAGGGCGGTCCAGGCAAAAATTAGAGACAAAAAAAAAAAAATAATATCCTGATAGATCGAAAACCCGCAAGGGCGATCTATGCAAAAATTAAGGATCGAGACAAGTAACTGCATCAGATGAAACATCACTCGCCCGAGACACCTTGACTGTCAGAAGTTCTCTAATATTGAAGCATCCAAACTGTGGAATTCAAAGTGGTTAAGAAGTATAGCGGCTATTGTGTTCAATGTACCTGTCCCATATAATTACCATATTCCAACTCTTTGTAATCTGTGGTGCCATGCCTTTGGCCGGTTACCATTTCTATTAAATCAATTTGAGCTTGTGCCTCTTTGTTGGAATTCTTGTTTATTCTATGTGCAAAAAAATCTTTCTTTCGTTTTTAGTATTAGTACTTGAAGCGAAAACTTTGAAAACCTTTCTAAGGATTTTATGTTTTCTTTCAAAAAAAAAAAAACAAAAATGACAAACATATTATCTTTAAAAACATGTATCACATAAGTATGTGTCAACAGTTGGTCCGAAACAAGCAGGTTCAACAAAGAAGAAATAGTCATTGCAAAAAAAAAAAAAAAAAAAAAAGCGCCCTGGTGGATCGAAAACCCGAAAGGGCGATCCAGGTAAAAATTAGGGGGCATACAAAAAGAAAAATGTCTCCCCGGTGGATCGAAAATCCGAAAGGACGATCCAGGCAAAAGTTAGGGATTTCAAATATATATACAAAAGGCAATGACTATTCAAGCTTGAAAATACGGTGTTGCATTGATGAAATGGCGACTTCTACCCCAGTTTGTGAGGACTTACCCCAGCAGTATGTTTAAGGGTTGTACCCTAACAATAGTTGATTCATCCCCCGTGACTTTATCCCCAATGAAGGCTTTGAGTGTTCGTACAGTGATGCCGGGCCATTCTCCTTGTAGACCTGCCCAGTCCTGTCTCAACAATCTTACCATTATACCGTTATATGAGTCTCATACATATTCATTCATTCATGCATACATAACACGCATATAAATATCATCCATACATAGTTGCATTTTTACCCAATGGCTTATTTCAATATCCTCAGATATCACCCCTAGTGTGTCTAACTCCAAAATGTCAGCAAATCAAACGTGTTCCAAAATGGCAGGTCTCACCAGTAATCAGTCTATATAATTCCCCATTGTCTTCAGACAAATTCCCTGTTCCCCTCAACTTTATCTTTATCAAGTCACTCCCCTGATACCAAGCTTTACAATGTCTTCACTTTTACCGTATGTTTGCTATCCCACAATGTTAGCAAACCCTGTCGGTCCGTCTTGTCTTTACTTTCGCCACTCGTCGGCAAATCATGTCTTTATTTTCGCCACTCGTCGGCAAATCATGTCTTTACTTTCGCCACTCGTCGGCCAATCATGTCTTTACTTTCGCCACTCGTCGGCAAATCATGTCTTTACTTTCGCCACTCGTCGGCTAATCATGTCTTTACTTTCGCCACTCGTCGGCTAATCATGTCCTTACCTTTACCTTGAAGCAATATTAACAAACATTATCATTTATACTCCAGTCGTTTCAAGCTATCTCACAGCAATCATAAGCATTATCTATCATTTCCTTCCCTAGTGATACCTATCCTTTTGTTCCCTAGTCAGTCTTTAGGCATCAACTGTACATTCATGCTTGCATCATGTTCGGTCATATCATCACCTTCATTAGCATCGCATCTCTGGTATTTCAAACGGTCCAAAATTGGCGTTTTGTTTATATTTAAGTCTCCTCGACCCTGTGGTTTAAAAGTTTTCCCTTTTAAAACCTTCGTGACGAAGAAACTTAAATAGGGGCATCTGTCATACCCCAAATTTGGCCCGTTTGAAATCTTTTATCCGTTTCTTTTACCATTTAAAACTCGTTTTTGTGTCGTCTTTAATTATTAAAAAAAAAACTGTCATCTTGCATTTAAGTCTCTGCTCGCTTTTTACAACAGTTAAAATCACTTCATCTGTTTTTTTTTTATAACTTTTAGACGCATTTTATATTTAAAAGTTTTAGTCATAACAGTCAAGTCATTTTAAAAGGTCTAACTGTATTTTAAAAGTCGCGTTTTTTTTAATCATTTCAGACAAAATTTCAGCAGGGAGGATACTTTGAAGTACCTCATGTGAGATTTCGAAGGGACTTTTTTTTTATTATTAATTAATATTTTATTTTTATTTTATTTGTTATTTTTTATTTTTCTTTTTTTGTTTAATATTATTTTATTTTATTAATTTTTTTTTTAAAAAAAAACAAAGAAAGGAAAGTCACTCACGTAACTTTCTTTCTTCTTTCCTCTTTTCTTTTTTTTTCTTATTATTTTTATTTGTTAAGTCTTTATCCCCAAGTCTCCAACAGGGGTATTTTGGTCTTTGATATGTACCGGAGCCAACCCTATTTTGTCACTATAAATACACTGTCCAATCATTGGGAAGAGGGTCTGAAAATTCACTATAGCCGCGTCAGAATCGGAGTCAAATCAGTCCCTCAAATCAATACAAACACTTTCCCATTTCTCTCTCATTCCAAATACGGATCAAATACCAAAAATCACAAAAAATATGAACATCACCAACAACACTCATGAATATTCATGAATAGTCCTCATAAATTTTTTTTTTCCAGAAATCAACATAAACACCACAAATCCACAAAACCAACTCAAATCGACACATAACACAAACAAATCGAAACCGAACTGGAAGAGAAGAAGAACGAATCTGTTCCTCATATCAACAACAACTCGGATCGAGCAAGATCAAGGAGAGGTAAAAGAAACGAACCGAACCGGAGCAAAAAGGGAAGCAAATCGGATCGGATTCGAGCTAGATCGGAGGAATTTAGCAAGAAGGAAGTGAATTCGAGCTTAAAGTAGTAGATCCGGTCTTCTCCGTTTTGAAACCGAAGGTAATTTCACTCAAACTTTCTTTGCTAGATCTAGCTCAAATCTCTCTAGCCTTTTTAAAAATAACACCGGATTTGTATAGAGGAGAAGGAGAAGAAGCTTTTGATGTAAAAAAATTTCAAAAAAATAATAAAAAAAAAAGCTCTGACGCGGCGGCGCTATGGCCGACCACCGCGCCGGAGCAGCTCCGGCCACCCCTCCTCATCTTCTCCGGTGACGTTTTTTAGAGAGAAGGGAGAGCTTCTCTCTCTAAGTTTAACTTAGAGAGAGAAGGATTGTTTGATTTATGTTGTTTTTTTGGTGAAACCACTTTATATAGCCTCATCATTTTATTTTAATTCCATGTGTGTTGTTCCATCATATTATCGTGTATGATTATAGCTAGGCCGTCATATCGTAGATCTAACGGCCGATGATGCATCTCGTATGTGGTTGAGTGTTTGTTTCTTTTGTGTGGAATACTGCGTGCCTGCTGTTGAACCGTCAGATCGTTGATCTGACGGTCACTGTGCTTCCAGTATATCCTTCCTTTTTTTCTGTTTATTTTTAAAACCGTTGGATCTTAGATCCTATGGCTGTGATGAGATCTTGGGATTCATATCTGGACCTCTGGATTCATCCAACAGTCCATATTAGATCCTGCTGAGCCAATATTTTTTTATTTCTTATTTTTAATTGTCTTTATTTTTAAATACTGTTTTTTACACTTTTTTGACATTTTTGTGTTTAGAAAAAATTCCAAAAATATTGTTCTCACCATTTTAATTTTCTCTAATTTTTAAAAATCTATCCTATTTGTTTTCTTTTAAATTTTTTTGTTTATTTCTTATATGATGATCTTAATTGTTGCTTGGCTTAATTCCTTGCTTTTTATTACTTATGTCTCATTCACCATGATATTTCTTATGTTACTAACGATTTAATTTTTGTCTTGAATCATAGCATGTACATTTAATTTTCTCATCATTTTGTTTTGTCATTGATTTAGTGTGTATAAATAGGGAATTGATGTAATTTTATTTCTTGCATTTTTATTTTGGCATAAAGGCCTTAGGGTTGTATTTAGGAATTGATGTAATAATGTAGGTAACACAAGCACCGACACTTGCACCGACACTACCACAATTTATTTACCGCTTTCCGTTCGCTTTTACGACGTTACGTTAGTTTTCACCGTTGGTTTAGAAAAATCATTTTTCTCAAAAAAATCAAATATGCAAAACTTCAAAATCATTTTCTTAATAACTTTTTTCCTTTATTTCTTAATCAAACTTTCAATTAACCTCACTCATTTCTTTTATCTCATGCCTTGAGGTCTCTTTCTCTTCTTAAAACCATTTTCAAAAATCTTAAAATCAACCTAACCCACCAAAGAAATTTTTTAGTGGAACTACGTCGGTTTTGATCCCTTTCCCAAAAAAGGGTACGTAGGCAGAGGACTTGTCCTTCCAAATCAAATAAAAATAACCAAAAACATACTTCTTCTCCCTCCATTCTTTCACTTAGATTTTAGGTAATAATTTTTCAAGTAAGCCAAATGAATTTAGCACAAGATAATCTAGGTAAGCGGTTCCTTCGGAGTACCGAAGTCGTTTAGGGTGCTTAACACCTTCCCTATTCGAAACCAACACCCGAATCCAAAGTCTCGATAAGGGTTTTTACTCATTTTTTCCCTTCCCACGAATAAAGAATTGAGAGTTCAAAGATTGACGATTCAAATCAATCAATGGTTTGATATCCGAAAATCGGGGAGCACAAATGGGGATTGAACATTCTCAATGAAGTTCACAACCAGGCGATGAAGTTGGCTTTAGAAGGACACATTCTTGCCGATAGATTAAAGGAGGACGACAAGAAGATTGTACATGACTTGACCAAGAGCAAGATGCTTCCAAGAAATATTTTGATACATTTGAAGAACAAAAGACCACATTGCATGACAAAGGTCAAGCAAGCGTAAAATGATAGACAAATATGGAAGGCAAATAGAGGTGACAAGAAGCCGTTGCAATATCTAATCTCGAAGTTCGAGGAGCACAACTATACTTATTTGTCAAGAACACAAAGTGAAAGTACTACAATCGAAGATATATTTTGGGCTCATCCAACATCCGTTAAGTTGTTTAACAATTTTCCAACGGTTTTGGTTATGGACTCCACCTACAAAACCAACATGTACAAGATGCCAATGTTTGAGGTAGTTCGGGTCACTTCGACCGATTTGACATATTCGGTTGGGTTTGGATTTGTGACAAATGAGAAAGAGGAAAACTTTGTTTGGGTTTTAAAAATGTTGCGTAGACTTCTTACGTCAAGGATGAATATGCCTAGGGTGACTGTGACTGACAAAGATATGTCTTTGATGAAAGCGGTCGCAAATGTTTTCCCCGAAAGTTATGCAATGAATTGTTGCTTTCATGTGCAAGAAAATGTTAAACAAAGGTGCATCTTAGATTGTAAATATCCTTCGGGAAAAAAGGATGGGAAAGAGGTGAAACCTCGCGATGTTGTGAAGAAGATAATGAGGGCATGGAAAGCTATGGTTGAATCGCACACTCAAGAGTTATATGCAAATGCATTAGTGGAGTTCCAAGATGCATGTAGTGATTTCCCACTTTTCCTAAATTATGCCATGACCACCTTGAAAGAAGTGAAAGAGAAAATAGTGAGGGCATGGACATACCATGTGTTGCATCTTGGCTGCAGAACCACCAACAGGGTAGAATCGGCTCATGCTTTAGGAAAGAAATATTTGGACAATAATGTGGGTGATTTGGGTACTTGTTGGGAGAAAATACATGACATGTTGGTGCTTCAGTTCAATGCGATACAAACAACCTTTGGTCAGAGCGTTACCGTATTGGAACATAGGTTCAAAGATGTCACTTTGTACTCCGGGTTAGGTGGTCATGTGTCCAGATATGCTTTGGACAACATTTCTTTGGAAGAGTCACGTTGTAGGGGAACATTGTGGATGGACAAGGAAATTTGTGGTTGTTTTCAAAGGACATCTTACGGGCTACCATGTTCATGTGAAATTGCTACTAAAATCCTGGAAGATAAGCCAATTTTATTGGATGAGATATACCACCATTGGCATAGGTTACGTATGGCAAAGAAAGTAATGCCCATGGTTTTTCTGTCGATGAAGAATGGAACGGTATTCAACAACGTCTCAAGAACCTCCCTTACGAAATGAAGCTTGAAGTCAAAGAGGTTTTGCGGCAATTTCCATTTCCTCAAACCACGATGATGTCTCCACCACCACGAAAAGTACCAACCAAGGGAGTCAAGAAAAAAGTGGACATTGCGAGGTCTAAAGAAAAAATTACATCGACTAGTCGGATCCCTTCTTCGTGGGAGGTTGTTGATTCCCAAAATCCGGATGTCAACCGTCACCATCACCAACAAAATCATCATATAAAATAAAAAAAGGTGCTCGTCTTGGTAAAACATCATTTTCCCCACTTCCACCACCTTCTCAGTATCGAAAGCCTAAGGTTATCCCGGTTATGAGACCTATTGATTATATGACACACTTCATGCTTCCATTTATTGAAAAAATGATGGATGTTTTAGGCGATGGACATTGTGGATTCCGGACTATAGCCGAGTTCACGGGCTTGAACGAACAAAATCATATCATGATTCGTACACATCTTATTCAAGAGTTGAAAGATCATAGAGATGATTATGTTGAAGTATTTGCGGGTGAGAATCGTTATAACTACATTTTAAATGGTTTACATCCTCCCGCAAACATGAAAGGTTGTGCACATCTTGTCGATAAGTGGTTGACTTTTTCGGACATGGGACACATTGTTGCTAATTACTACAAAAGGTGTGTGGTCATGTTGACAAATCTTGAAGATGGAAACTCGGAATCTTTTTTCCCACTAAGAGGGCCACCACCACCGGGTAAGTAAAAAACTCCCATCATGTGCCTTGGGGTAATTCCGAATCATTTCGTGCTTATTTATTTGAAGAATGGTTGTCCACTACCTCCATCATCTACGGAGTGGCACAACCACAAGAAAGAAGATGCGGTGACTTGGGAAGATGAGTATTTAGATCAATATGAGTCGTTTCGAAAGCTCATGGCTATTGAAAGTGGAAACAAACCGCCGAAACCACAAAAAGAGTCAAACAAAACGGCGCCTATTTTGTTGGACACTCTCGAAAAACCAAAGCAACAATTTAAAGTTATTGCGGAAGATGAGGAAGATTCTAATTCACTTGATCTTCTCCAATCACTTGGTCTTTAATGAGTGATGATTTTTTTGTCGGTGTTAGTCCTTTTTTTTGGTAGAAATTACACCGACGTGTATTTTGGGGTCGAAATTGTAACTCCAATTTTTTGTGGCCAATATATAAGTAACATTTTGTAATTTATATTGATATATATGATAATATGACTTTTATGTGGTGAAACTAGTGCAATACTTATTTATAGCTTATTAATGTTTACGCATTTGATTTATTCGTTATTACATTTCATTTAATTTTACTCTAATGTATGATTTTTTTCCTTAAAGCTTTTGTCAAGTGAAACATGTCCGAGGTTGCAAATATCGAAGGTCGTGTTAGGTACTCCGCTTTTAAAAAGACAATTAAGGTTATGATAACGTCGACCAACTCTCTTGATGATTTGAATGCACAACTTAACACTTATTTTGAGCATCTTGGTGAAAATCAATATACACATCACTTGTTTGGTCCAATGTCATGCATCATAGACCTAGGAGAAGCTAGAGATGAATACGCATGGAAAACGGCAAGCTATATGCCTTGGCTTATTCACGACGATAGCGACGTTGGATTTATGTTTCGGAATATGGTGTAAGATAATATATTATATATGTATGTTCGTTCTATATGCAATTGCGTTGAATGTAAGTAGGGATTTAATTTAATGATGTGTAATGTGTTGTTTAATTATGGACACTATGTAACATTTTGATGAATTTCAAACTTTTGTGTATTTTGAACCAAATGTCGGTTTGATTTAATTATGAACAATTGTAAAAAATATTGTATTTTACTTGTTTATGACTGAGTTTAAATGTTGTATAAGTTATATTGCCTTTGGAAATGCTCTGGTTTAATTACAGGTAAAATCTGGTCGAAAAATGGCTTGGAAATGCTTTAGAATTATGCAGAATCCACTGTCTGCATAACCAGTTTTTCTCGGCAGTTAACTACCGAGGTTTTCCTCGGCATTTAACTGCAGCCGGTTTTGGAATTTCTCGGCAGTTAACTGCCGAGGGGACAAAAACGTATTTTAGTTGGGTGTCTCAGCCTTATCATATGTGTCAACAACAATTTTCTAATATTATTATAGAAAAATTTGTTTAAAGGTGTAATTGAAATAATGAAAAATCCAACTCAAAATCTCCTATTTATTTTATATATTTTTAAGATAATATTATTCCTATTGCAGTAAAATATTATAATAAAATTTATCTATTTTTTTAATTAATAACTACCATTCAGATGGACATGATCCACTTTATCTAGTAAAATATTGTAGTAAAATAAATAATAAAATTTATCTATTCTTTTTTTTGAAGGAATAAAATTTATCTATTCATTGTCAATCTCATTATTATTTTCTTTTACCAATTTATTCTCTGAAATAAGAATGGCAAAACGGGCCGCCCAGCCCCGCCTAAGCCCTCTTAAAATTGGACGAGATGAACTGAGTCAAATTAAGTGATCGAGTCTAATATCTCATCCCATCTCATTTAGAGGCGGACACGTGAGTTGGCGGGCGGCCCGCCAAACAAAAAACTTATCTTTTTTAGAGGAAAAAAACAAGTTTTTTTAATGCATTTTTTCTACAACATACTTGTTACAAAAAAAATAAAAATAAAAATAACTATGTTGTTTTTATCCTAAAAAAATATAAAAGAATAACATCAAATAAATTTGTGGTAAAAACTAAGATAATTCAAAAATAAATTGTCAAATTAAACGTTATACTTAATAGCAAAATAAGAAAAATCCACCAACATAATATAAATTTGCAACATAAAACAAATCTTAAAATAAATTCAACAACCAAAATATATCCAAAAGGATAAAATAAGTCTACAAAAGAAAGAAAAACGAGTTAAGAGGACCGGCCCGTCCCACCCCGACCCGCCCCGTTTTTCCGACAAGTTAAACGGAGCGAGCCAACTATAGGAAGCGAGTTCAAAACCTCGACTCAGCCCACCAAAAATAACGGACTAAATGGGCCGGCCCAACAGGTTGGATCCGTCTTGCCACCCCTACTCTCAAACATATACACAATTAATCTCATGCAACGGACTCCAATTATTCATTTGAATCTCTTGTACCAACAAATCTATTTTGAAACATAAATTAAACATCTCACTTTCAAGTATGTTTGTTGAATGTTTCTCCATTTCTAAAAGACCAAGAAGAATTAGCAGTAGAATTATTTTATGATCATCAAATATCTTCACTCATCACCATATGTAGCAGTTACCTCTCTTTCAATTTTGACAAACCATGCATTATTCCTTTTTTTTTTTACAGACCATGCACTAATCCTATCAAAGAGAAAGAACATAAACATTAGTACATAAATAAACAATCAAGAAGATGGGTTGCCCTTTTCCGTAATGAAGAAGAAAAAAAAGAACGATAATGATTAACCTTACTCTTTTTTAAACAAGAGGTTGTAAATTTAAACAAACCTGCTAAATTGTCTATTTTGACTGGAAGTTACTTTTAGTTGTGTCATATGGGTGAATGGTAGTTTTGAAATGGAAAAAGGCTACACCAAAATCAATTTTTTATCTGTATTAATAGTTAGGCTTAAGTGCAATTTTAGTCTCCCTCTTTTAACAAATCGGCTATTTTGGTCCCCCTTGTAACGCCCCAATTTTATTTAATTATTATTGGTTGATTTAAAGTCTTTTTATATATATGATTTTATATAATTATGTTGATTATGCGGTGTGTTATATTTTATTAAATGAGTTATTTTACTATTTAATAGAATAAGTGGGAATTTAGAATAATGTGAGAAATAGAATTAATTGGAGTCTTGGGGGTTTTATTTTAATTAATAGAAATTAAGTGGGAGGTTATGTTTTACTGAATTATTAGAAAATGGAAACTATCAGTCAGAGAAACAGTTTTCACGTACAACAGAGTTTTGGGAGAAAAACCAAGAGAAGAGCCAAGTGGGGAGAATCAGATTCTGTAGAGCTTTGTTCATCGATCTAAGGTAGGGGTAAACCTAACATTCAGTAATCATAGTGTATAAATTCTGAATTTGTGATTTAACATTTTGTTGTTCTTAGGTTGGATAATTGGGATTAGGTTTTGATTATTGATTTTTGAATTGAAAAGTGTAGAAACCATCGAAATTGTGTTAAGAATTGATGTTCAGGTTGTAGAATAATCATAGGTTAAGTTTCCTATCAAATTTGGGGTTTGGGTGGATGAAAAATTGGGTTTTTGGCTGGAAACTGGTCTGTTCCCGTAGAGTTGTCTGTCGCAACTCGCCACAGCGAGTAAACTTACTCGCCTCGCGATCTGCACTTTGACAGCATCCCCTATTTCGCGTTCTTGCGTCTTTTTCACACGTTTCTGTTTTGAATTAGCCTTTAGTGTAAACATGAAAGTTGTAGATAATTTTGTTAGCTTTCCAATGACTCTGGTTTGGCGTGAAAATGATTTTTGATTTAGGAGTTATGATGAAAATACTCCAAGGAGGTCTTAGTGAAATTTTATGAAAATTTAGCAAAACCGTTTCTAAGTTAATCCAAAACTTAGGGAATAATTCCAAACCTCAAAACTAGAAGTACTAGGGGTTCAATTAAGGTGTTTAAGAGTATTTAACCTAAGTTGTGAGTTGGTCCTTGGGATAGAAACGAAGTTGTTTATAATTTTAATGTTCTTCAGAGAGTCTAAAATTAAGATGATTAATGTTGTTGGTTATGTGAAATAACTATATGCCTTATGTGGAAAATGTATGATGTTTAAGTAGTGTTGATTATCATTTGGTATTGTCATATTTTGGGATGTCTATGTGCTACTAGTGTTGTTGTTGGATCTTAATTAAGATGTGAATGTTGGTTTAAATTGTAAGCGTGTTGGGTTGTACGTTGCCGAATGAGTCATAAGTAAATTATACAAATTGTCGATGTTGTTATCATCGTTGGTGTTGTTGTTGAAGTTGTAGTTGTATCCGTTGTTGGTGATTGATCAGGTTAGATGTTTCTATAAGAGGTGGTGTACTCTTACTTGTCGCTTTTATAAGAGGTGGTGTACTCTTACTTGTCGTCTTTATAAGAGGTGGTGTACTCTTACTCGTTGTCTTTATAAGAGGTGGTGTACTCTTACTTGTCGTTGTTATAAGAGGTGGTGTACTCTTACTTTATTGTCTTTCTAAGAGGTGGTGTACTCTTACTTGTCGTTTTTCTAAGAGGTGGTGTACTCTTACTTTGATTGTCTGTTATAAGAGGTGGTGTACTCTTACGTTGTTTATGTTGATGAGTATGACGAGGTTATGATGATCTTTTATGATGTTGAATGTGGGGTTGTTATGATATTACATGAGGTTACCTATGAGTTGTTAAATGTACTTGATGAGGGTTATGTTAAGTTGATAAGTTGTCTTTTATTCATGAATTGCTAATGGAATGTTTGATGAATAATTATTATTATGAAATGATGATGTTACGTATAGTTGCTAAGTTGTCCTCTATTCATGAGTTGTTAATGAGGTGCTTGGTGGAGAATGTTAATACGAATTAATGATACTGTTATGATGTTGTTTATGATATCGAGTTATGACTGTTGATATGATGGAGTTTAAGTTGTTAGATGCATTTGATGAATTATATGCTTATTATTATTGTTTGTGAAATCTCACCCCTTCTGCTTGAAAATGTTGCCCTTCGTATGGGTAACTTGCAAGTAATAAAGATTAGTAGGAGTGGTGGCTCAAGTGTCTTAGGGCTCTGATACGTACGGGATGAGATTTTCTCATTGTTTTTCATTCCTATATATCAATTTTTGAATATTGCTGACGTAGTCCTATGGTTGTTGAATTTATGTTGATAAGGTTTTTATGCCAAGATTTAATTATGGAGATTTAAACAGTTGCTGTTGTTGTTTTGATGCAAATTTTCCGCTGTAAAATTAATGATGACTTTGAAGGATGTTTATTAAATAGATTTTATATTCTATTTAAGAAATCTTGAAAATGTTGATAAGGTTTTTTTTTTTTACCAAAACATTAAGGCTTTGTTTGGATCTAAAGAAAAACTAAGGAAAGATAGAAGAAGGTAAGAAAGTGTGTGGAAAGATTGATTTTCCACCCTTTGGCAACACTTCAAAAAGATGTGGAAAGAAAGTTTTGAGGTGGGACCCACACCCAAAACCTTTCCTCACTATTTTGGACGGAAAGTTGAAGAAGCATCAACTTTTAGAGGAAAAAGTCAATAATACCCTTGCTATAATAATTGTATTACTATGTTGAACAAGCATGCTTCTAAATTGTTTAGCACTCAGCGTGATGTTATTTTTTTTATCAATCCTGGTGTGATGTTTTGAACAAAAAATTTAACAAATGATAGGTAAATTAAAAATTATTGATTAAATATATTTAAATGTGTGGATAGCATAATTAATTTCAATTTAAAATAAACACATTTAGCTAGAACATTTTAAGGTTATAATAGTCATTTTGCAAATATATATTTTTCTTTCCTCTCACAATCTATTCACTTTCTTTTATACCAAACAACTAAAATAATCATCTCACTTTCTTCAACCATTCTTTCCTTCTACTATCTATCCTTTCACTTTCTTTCCTTTAACTTTCTTTGATAAACCAAACAGAGCCTAAAGACGAAGATAGTTTAAGTTCCCATTATTTCTCAAAAGCCATAACATCTGAATCGTCAACAGGCATATGCTTAGTTTGGTAAAAATAGTAGATAGATGATAAATCAGCTTATAGCGGATGGCTGATAGTTGATAAGCTAATTGAACTGTTTGCTAAAATTAGCGGTTTAACTAGCTGATAAATGGAAAATGACATAAAAGAACAGTTTTAATTCACACTAAATTTTTTCTCAATTGATATTTAAATATTTAAAATTTAGCAATTTAATTTTATTAATTTGATATATCTTGTATATTATTATTACTAATAAATTAATTGTAGTTCATTTGACTCTTTTAAATTTTAATATCACCGATTTTTTTCCCTTCAAAAGATAATTATTCAAAAATAATAATTAAACTAATATAACCATTTATTAATAAATTTTAAATTATTTTTGTATTAAAAAAAGTTCACTATTATTTATTTTTAAAAACTATATGTCAAAGATTATTATTATGTGTTGAGTATATTTTATTGCTACGTTTAATTATTTATAAAATATGGATACAGAAAATTGAAAATAAAAGTAAAATAACTTTTTAGGTAATACAATTAATTTAATAATAATAATAATAATAATAATAATAATAATAATAATAATAATAATAATAATAATAATAATAATAATAATAATAATAATAATAATAATATACAAGATATATCAAATCAATAAAATTAAATTGCTAAATTTTTAATTATTAGTTGAAATTTTTTTTAGTGAGTTAAGAATATCTTTTTATGTCATTTTACGTTTATCAACTAGTTAAACCACTAATTTTACCAAACAGTCAATTAGCTTATCAGCTATCAGTCATCCGCTATAAGCTATATGCCTAGCTTAAAAACTATATGCTATTTTTATCAAACAGAACATATGTCGGTTAATGATTCAGATGCTATGGCTTTTGAGAAATAATGGGAACTTAAACTATATTAAACTCCTACCGATCGAGTCGCCAACCATTGGCAAACATGTCAAATGATGAAGAAAATTAAATTGATTGGACATGTGGCATTAGGAAAATTTTGAAGCTGGTCTAGAAATACCTTGATTCATCTTTCTATACACAATTGATGTAAAATTCCCTTTGCTGTAAGTGATTTATGGGATTGAAAACATTATGCCCATTTCTATGCCCAAGTAACACATGAAAGCAATGGATTATAAAGAACCTCAAGGTGAAAATGTGTACAAAAGTTATATTATTTTTTAAGAAAGTAAATTAGGCCACCCAAATTAACACACTAGAGATGATCGAACCTATACCTTGAGGAGAAATAAACTCCAAAGTCTCAAACTAACATGCAAACTTCTTCAATTAAAATAAGTTTATGAATTCATTACTTATTATCATTTTCACTGACCCATAAAAATCTTATAATTTCAACATGATATAGCATTCAATATGTGTTAAAATAATTTAAACAAAATCGTCTAAATCCATGCATGGATACGAAAGTCCTATTACATGAATTTCACCATAACATAATTTGTTCAAATAATAAATGGATCCTAAATCACAGACCTATGGCTCTGATACCACATGTAGGAAATAAATGAAATATGCTAATGTCATATATTAGAATAAATTGCACATTATCTACCAAAAAAAAAAAAAAGAATAAATTGCACATCATGGCAAGAGCGAAAAATCATAATCATATAGTGCATTTTGTCATGAATACATCTTGTTGATACTCTTGAATACATTATATATAATTTAAAGATAAAAAAAAGGGTGAGAAAACTTATCTCTTGAATACATCTTCTTGATCTCTATTTGATACTCTTGAATGTCTTTCTTGAATAATAATAGGATAAGATCTTCCTCTCCTTATTTCTCAAGTCTCAAGGGATAGGCATACAATGACATAAATAAAAATGAAAAAAAAAATATAATAACAATAATAGTAATAATAATAATAATAAAAATAATAATAATAATAATAATAATAATAATAATAATAATAATAATAATAATAATAATAATAATAATAATAAGAATAATAATAATAATAAAAGTTAAAGTACATAAAATATATTTTAATTTTATGTTAAAGTGTTCATCAAGTATGTATGAACTCATGTTTTCATATGGCTTTCATAGGGTGGGCTATTTTTTTAAAACTCGATATTGATTTGAATAAGCTCAAGATGTAGTACAAAGCTCAATTGTTTTCTTTGCCTGCATCAATTTAAAGGCACGTCTAGAAGAATCTAAACATATAACAAATAAATAATATTGAGTAAGGGATAAAAATATATTCTTAGTTAATTCTTATCCTTAGTAATGAATAACTTTGCAGACAAATTGTTTCTATTAGACCATGATTGTGTCAACAAAATGAAAAAAGTGGTGGAAGACCCATTCGTCTTCATGGTCGATGTTGGTGATCCGTTCTCATCTTTTGGAGAGAATAGCTACGGAGAAAGCAAGTTTGGTTGGGAGAAAAGAGAGAATATGAGACAACACCTCATCAGGTAACATGCTAATAATATTAAAAGGTGATTGATAATCCATAATCGATGATGAGTTGATATATAAATGAATTAGATTTTGATTTTGTTTGCGTGGAATTGTTTTGGCCAATGACAAAAAAAAATATTTTGGATTGGCGGCTAGATAAAGTACATTTTTTTGTTTCGGACAATTTGTATTTCTGTGAAGTTTGTAGCTAAACTTAATTAGTTGTTAGAGTATAAGTAAATTTTTTTATGACGTGTAGATTATATCTTTTTTTTAAAAAAGATATAATCTAAAAAAAAATAATATAATATACACGTCGTCAAAATAAAAATGTTACTTATACTCTAGTAGCTAGTTTAATTGCAAACATGCCCAAATTATAGATTTTCCGAAATTAAAAGTTGTAATTTATCTAGCTAGTAGTCAGTCCAAAACAATTTTTTTGATTGTCCAAAACAATTCTGCTTAGACCAAAATAAAATATAATTCATTTACATAGCAAATAATCACCGATAATGGAGACTTCAACAACCATTAATATTATCATCACCTTACCTGATGAGATATTGTCTCATATACTCTCCTTTCTCCAAACAAAACTTGCTTTCTCCACAACTATTCTCTCCAAAAGATGGGAACCACTCCACATATCCCTCACATCGCTCCACTTCGATCCACGAATATCTGTTCACGACGAACGGGCCTCCCTCTGTTTTTGTCGTTTCGCCAACATGGTCATGCTCTTGTAGAAACAATGGCAGCAAAATTATTCATTAATAAGGATAATAACGAGTATGAATAAAAAAATATATTATTCTAACATAAATGATCCATACTAAGGATAAATTAAGATATTCATATTGGTATGTATGATAAATAAAAATAAAAATCAGGTCGTGGATTCGTATTGACGTACCTTAAGTACTTCGTTGATTTTATTTTTTGATATATATGATTATGATTATAAGTACATCTTCGTTGCAATCATCACATTCACCTATATTCAATGTTATAAAACCTAGACCAGATCGATTATTCAAACCAATTTGACCACACAATGAACATATGCAAATTGATCATGCTATCAGATCGAGAATTCTATTAGACAAGAGTTGACATCATTAGATCAAATTAAAACTAGATTGAATTTACACAATTTAGTTATTTGGAGGAATCACATAAGCAAAATCATTGATTGACCTAAAGAGGTATTATGACTATACAAAAATAATTAGTAAATAGTGAATCCATGGAAACAGGAAAAAAAACTGTGACAGTGTGAGAAAAAACAAATAAAATGGAGAAAACATGGAGAAATAAAGAACAAATACTCTATATAAATATAAGAAAAGATGAAGGAGAAATGAGGAGGCGCCGATGTTTATATAGAATGAGAGACAAGAGACAATATATGAATTTAGGGTTACAATGGGTTGGGCCTATATAATTTGGATACAATGGGTTTACGTGATCACAAGCCTCATTTGACTTATGTATAAGTACATATAAACAAAATAGGATTGCTTTTTAGGCTCCTCCAATATCTCTTTAGGCCCCCTAAAAATACAAAATTAACCTTTATAATTAAAAACTAGAACCTTCGGTACATAAAATCCGGTAGTGCAATTTAATTTTCCACATTTTGCACCTCCGGAATGTAACTACCAGATGCACATTTTGGAATTTCCACATTTAACACATACAGTAGTTAAAATTATAAGCCACTGAATAATTGCTCAATCAACATTTACCTTTCTAACTTTCAGTTAAAAATTAACAAACACAAGATTGGATTGTCGTATCTAAATCTCTTAAATTCGTAAATTATACTATAGTTTAAATATACAGTTTAGATAAGTAGGTTACTGAATTTATCTAGTACGATGTGACATATTCTACATGCAATTGAAGGTCTGTTTGCACGCACCCTATGAAATATAAATGATCTTGTATGTTACAGTAATTCATTTTGGAATTGTCATAATTGTGTTTAGGTAATCCATTATAGTTTACTCGGAAGTCTGGAAGAGTATGTACAAGTATTTGATTTCTTCTAAATTCTAATAGTAGCACTGCCATATGTTCTTTCAATTGTTTTCTTATTAAATAGAATGGGCATTGTAGGAGATAGGACCTGCTGGAAGGGATGGGAGGTTGTCTTATTGTCACCTATTTTATGATGACGAAGGTTTTAAATAACAGCCACAGTCATGTATAGGATTTCACGATTTCGACTGTTACAAATGTTGCGTGACAGATTGTGGTTGTCGCGGTGTGTTAAATGTGGAAATTATTCAGTGGCTTATATTTTTAACTACCGTATGTGTTAAATGTGGAAATTCCAAAATGTGTATCCGGTAGTTATATTCCGGAGGTGCAAAATGTGAAAAATTAAATTGAACTACTGGATTTTATGCACCGAAGGCTCTGATTTTTAATTATAAAGGTTAATTTTGTATTTTTAAGGGGCTAAAGAGATATTGGGGGGGGGGGGGGGGGGCAAAAAAGCAATCCTCTATAAACATAGTTATTAAAATATATCATTGTTGTAGTTCAATAAGTGAAAGGAAAACAACTGATAATATGATTTTAGAAAATGCAAAATGAATGAATATTTTTAGGTAAAAATATCATTGAAGATTTGATAAAATAATGAAAGGAAATAATTTACATTAAAATTAATCCATAGGATTAATGATTTAAAGTGAAAAATATATTTTATCATTTGAGTTCCACAAGGATTGAGGTATTGGTCTTCCTAGTTGTACACGAAGGATACTAGGTTTAAACAAAAATAAATAGTTGGTTACAATAATAAAATTTTGATATTTTTTTGGATTAAATTGATTGACATGTATATTTAACAAATATTCAATAGTTACAGAATAAGGAACTATTCGGTTTTTACATCCTTTGCATGCGCCTGTAGATTGGGCCGCTTCGATTTTGATTTGTCTCATTGTTTTGTGTTTTGGAGGCTATGCATGGCAAAATGCCTACGACGAGAATTTACGTTTTATAGGTTACATTGTGGTCTCCTTTTGAGTTCTTTGCATGGACGATGTGGAGACTTCAGATATCATATTCCTCATTGCCAATTTGCTTTGGATCTTTGGAAGTGGTTGGGCGACAAGATTAAGCGCATCATTGATTCATTTTCTATTGTTAGTCTCCTTTCTCTATCCCTTAGTGGTGTTGCTTGTAGATTTCGGATATATTTATTTAAGATCTCCTTTTTTTATCATATTGAACTTAAATAGAAAAGTTCATATTCACCTTTTGGTGATCAAGTTGAACTTAGAGAAAAAGATCAATGTGAGATCAAATTGATCATTGTTAGATCAAGATCAGAAAACAATTGTGCAATCAGTGTAAAGCTCCACTAATTCACTTTAGAGTATAAAAGTGGATTTAGTGGTAGCTAGAGTCTGAAGAAGTTGTCCAAACTTGTAAAGTCATGTAGAAAAGAAAAGAATAGAAAGTGTGTCGAATTTGACAAGGCATCTCAGGCACTATATTAGGAAATCTCACAGATTGTGGGGACTGGACTAGCTGGCTTAGGTTGAAGCAATATAACTTCATTGTGTCATCTTCTCTATCCCTGAACTTCTTTATTTGATAATTCAAAAGCAAGTTCAATCATCCAATTTGTTCTTGTATCAAATTCATTTTGATACATACTTCATGTCATCAGTTCTGAACATCTTCTCAAGGTTGAGAAGCAGCCAAAATTTTTAAGGGTCACGATTCAAAGCCTCATTTCTTGTGATTATATTATTTCTATATTCTTGTGATTATTAAGATTGATAAGAAGACAAAAATTTAAAGGGTTACAATGCAGACCAACTTTTACTTTATGATTATCTTCTTGAAGTTTTTGTCCCACTTGAGAGAAAGTGGTAAGTTGGACAAATTAAAGTAAAAAATGGAACGAATAATAATATGAGAATTCATTCCAGAAAGTTATGTCATTTAAAAATTTGAGCAAATACTAACTTCTTGCCGATTAAAGTATTTGTCTTTTTTTTTTTCTTTCTCTTCTCCTCCCTATCCAACAAGCCGACCCTAGTTTTCTCTCTCTAGGTTTTTTCTTCTAGTTTCTTCATTGAGGGGTGGTTTTGGGTCAATTCTTGACCTGAAATCACCCATCTTCATCGTTTTCTCTCTATTTCAATCTAAATAAGTGATTTTCACATAGATCTAGGTTTTTTCTTTTTGATTTCATCATCTAAGTGTGGTGGTTTGTTGTTCGTCGTCTTGTGCGGCGTTGTTTGATTTCCCATCTTTTTGCGGTGTTCATTTGATTCATATTGAAAGATCGATAATCCAATCAACGATTTGGGCGTCAATGTTGCAGATCCGGAGGCCATGGATATTCTGGTCACTTTAAATTTTATCATATATTTTTGTAGGCATTATGCCGTTATATGCTATTAACTTGGATGTTGTGAGTTTGTTCGTAGATTCATCCTTTACGTTTTTAGCGGCGTTGAATGATGTAATCTCTCGATTTGAATGAATGAATATCATTTTGTTTTTGTCAAAAAAAAAAAAAAAAAACTTCTTGCCATTTTGTTACCTGAGGACAAGCAACAATTTAAGTGTGTGGTTGACAACTCATCTGATGATATTTTAGCTATGTTTTCCAAATATTTATTTAGTAGCTAAAGTTATTTTAGAGATTTTTTAGAGGAGTTTCTCATGTTTAAAGAGACATTTTGTATTGTTTTCATTTGAGTCTTTGTAATTCTATTTCTTCACAAAACCGACAACTTCATAAGTGTTTTGAGTCTTTTTATTGATAAATCATGTAACTAAAAAAATCATGACATCTCATGGAGTTATGGAAGCAAGATAATAAAGAACAATGGAGCTTGAGAATATTTTGAAGACATTGAAAGGCGGTAAAATTATGTCCCAACTCCTAAGAACATAACATGGAAGGAAAACACACAAAGAACGAAGATAGACGACATTTTCGGCACATCTGACGAGGCCATGCGCCCAGGTGCATGACACTGTCATAAAGAAGTATTTCCCTTCCCCATGCACCCAAGCAGGCGCCTGTCATACGTCCCAGTGCATCACTCTGGATAAAATCTGCCTTTTACTTATTTTTCAAGTTGGATCAGTGGAAACAACCCATAATTTTTATGCGAACCCATATTGAATTATTCCTATAAATATAGAGCTTTTCACACACTATTATTCATTCATAAATCTAGCAGTGTAAAGTGAATGCAAGCATCAAGGAGAAGCAAGACGAGTCCCATCCTTTCTTTGTTTCAAGTATGTTTTGTATTTCTTCTTTGCTTTTGTATTCAGCTGCCATGATTTACTAAGCACTCTATGATTAGGGTTCTAAGATGAACAATTATTTATTTTTTGGATCAAATTACTGCAATTTCTATATTCAGTTATAATCTAAGTCTTATTTAACTTTCAATTGTTTCGATCATTATAATGCTTTTAAACCTTAGGTCTAACAACCCTAGATATCTATGTATGCGCTCTAGGTTAAGTTGTAAGAATGACAGCCTTGCCTTAACCCGAAGAAGAGCAATATGAACTTTTCATATTCGTATTTAATTAATTAGGGATTTAAAGTATGATAGTTAGATTACTATTCATCCTTTTCAAACTTGCTTAAGTCCACCTCGTTTAGGCACGATTACTATATGAAACTCTATAGGTACATGACGAATTGATAATAAAAGCCATCGATTATACAGTTCTTAGGTCATAATCAATATTGAACTTGTGGTAATCCAAGAAAAAACATAGAAAGGATTCGAATTGCCTCGAAACATTTAAATGA
This sequence comes from Medicago truncatula, assembly GCF_003473485.1. NCBI lineage: Eukaryota > Viridiplantae > Streptophyta > Magnoliopsida > Fabales > Fabaceae > Medicago > Medicago truncatula. Next base: position 30,734,751 of record NC_053047.1, read on the forward strand.
ACCTTTGTTATTTTCCTACAATCAAATAACTACTCATATCGTGCAATTAAAATAGAGGGATCAAAAGTGCATTCAAGCTTTTTAATATTAAAAAAAGTATTCAGTGCACTTTTGACCCCTTAACTTTTAAAAAATTGTGATTTTATCCCCCCGGACAATTTACAAAATGTCACAAGACTACTAAGAATACACCACGTGTTTCAAAACAGGGGACAAAATTACTTTTTTATTTTTATTTTTATAAAACTAGGGGCCAAAAGTGTTTTTTATTTTTTATAAGATAGAGAGTTAAATTACTATTTTTTGCATTTTGCAACGTTTGTAAAGTTAAGGGGTCAAAACAACTATTTTTCTGGGAGGGGTAAATTGTAATTTTTCAAAGTTAAAGGGCTAAAGGTGCATTTGACATTTTAAAAAGTAAATTATCCTACGTGGATTGACACCTCATCAATTTTTTTTTAAATAAAAATTGTAAGAAAAAAATTAATTCGTGTGCTTTTATGTTGTTTAAAAAAAAACTTGTGTGCTTTTATAAAGATAAAGGACCTATGTTAAAAAAAGAAGATAAAAGATGGATATGATACAATTAAATAAGATAGGAAATCATTGGAGTAATCTTGCCTAAATGAACATATCACATGATAAAAATGACCCAAAATGATACAAGGGACCAAAACAAAAAAAAAAGGTTACATTGGAGGATCAAATGTCAGTTTTTAAAATGGAGGACCAACTTAAATAAGATAGGAAATCATTGGAGTAATCTTGCCTAAATGAACATATCACATGATAAAAATGACTCAAAATGATACAAGGGACCAAAACAAAAAAAAAAAGGTTACATTGGGGGATCAAATGTCAGTTTTTAAAATGGAGGACCAACTTAAATAAGATAGGAAATCATTGGAGTAATTTTGCCTAAATGAACATATCACATGATAAAAATGACCCAAAATGATACAAGGGACCAAAACAAAAAAAAAGGTTACATTGGGGGATCAAATGTCAGTTTTTAAAATGGAGGACCAACTTAAATAAGTTAGGAAATCATTGGAGTAATTTTGCCTAAATGAACATATCACATGATAAAAATGACCCAAAATGATACAAGGGACCAAAACAAAAAAAAAAAGGTTACATTGGGGGATCAAATGTCAGTTTTTAAAAAGGAGGACCAACTTAAATAAGATAGGAAATCATTAGAGTAATATTGTCTAAATGAACATATCACATGATAAAAATGACCCAAAATGATACAAGGGACCAAAACAAAAAAAAAAGGTTACATTGGGGATCAAATGTCAGTTTTTAAAATGAAGGACCAACTTAAATAAGATAGGAAATCATTGGAGTAATTTTGCCTAAATGAACATATCACATGATAAAAATGATCCAAAATGATACAAGGGACCAAAACAAAAAAAAAGGTTACATTGGAGGATCAAATGTCAGTTAAAATGAAGGACCAACTTAAATAAGATAGGAAATCATTGGAGTAATTTTGCCTAAATGAACATATCACATGATAAAAATGACCCAAAATGATACAAGGGACCAAAACAAAAAAAAAAAGGTTACATTGGGGATCAAATGTCAGTTTTTAAAATGGAGGACCAACTTAAATAAGATAGGAAATCATTGGAGTAATCTTGCCTAAATGAACATATCACATGATAAAAATGACCCAAAATGATACAAGGGACCAAAACAAAAAAAAAAAAGGTTACATTGGGGGATCAAATGTCAGTTTTTAAAATGGAGGACCAACTTAAATAAGATAGGAAATCATTGGAGTAATCTTGCCTAAATGAACATATCACATGATAAAAATGATCCAAAATGATACAAGGGATCAAAACAAAAAAAAAAAAGGTTACATTGGGGGATCAAATGTCAGTTTTTAAAATGGAGGACCAACTTAAATAAGATAGGAAATCATTGGAGTAATCTTGCCTAAATGAACATATCACATGATAAAAATGACCCAAAATGATACAAGGGATCAAAACAAAAAAAAAAAAGGTTACATTGGGGGATCAAATGTCAGTTTTTAAAATGGAGGACCAACTTAAATAAGATAGGAAATCATTGGAGTAATCTTGCCTAAATGAACATATCACATGATAAAAATGACCCAAAATGATACAAGGGACCAAAAAAAAAAAAAAAAAAAGGTTACATTGGGGGATCAAATGTCAGTTTTTAAAATGGAGGACCAACTTAAATAAGATAGGAAATCATTGGAGTAATTTTGCCTAAATGAATTTATCACATGATAAAAATGATCCAAAATGATACAAGGGACCAAAACAAAAAAAAAGGTTACATTGGGGGATCAAATGTCTGTTTTTAAAATGGAGGACCAACTTAAATAAGTTAGGAAATCATTGGAGTAATTTTGCCTAAATGAACATATCACATGATAAAAATGACCCAAAATGATACAAGGGACCAAAACAAAAAAAAAAGGTTACATTGGGAGATCAAATGTCAGTTTTTAAAATGGAGGACCAACTTAAATAAGATAGGAAATCATTGGAGTAATTTTACCTAAATGAACATATCACACGATAAAAATGACCCAAAATGATACAAGGGACCAAAAAAAAAAAAAAAAGGGTAACATTGGGGGATCAAATGTCAGTTTTTAAAATGGCGGACCAACGTAAATAAGATAAGAAATCATTAGAGTAATGTTGCCTAAATAAATATATCACATGATAAAAATGACCCAAAATGATACAAGGGAGCAAAAAAAAAAAAAAAAAAGGTTACATGAGGGGATCAAATGTCAGTTTTTAAAATGGAGGACCAACTTAAATAAGATAGGAAATCATTGGAGTAATTTTGCCTAAATGAACATATCACATGATAAAAATGACCCAAAATGATACAAGGGACCAAAACAAAAAAAAAAGGTTACATTGGGGGATCAAATGTCAGTTTTTAAAATGGAGGACCAACTTAAATAAGATAGGAAATCATTGGAGTAATCTTGCCTAAATGAACATATCACATGATAAAAATGACCCAAAATGATACAAGGGACCAAAACAAAAAAAAAAAAGGTTACATTGGGGGATCAAATGTCAGTTTTTAAAATGGAGGACCAACTTAAATAAGATAGGAAATCATTGGAGTAATCTTGCCTAAATGAACATATCACATGATAAAAATGACCCAAAATGACACAAGGGACCAAAACAAAAAAAAAAAGGTTACATTGGGGGATCAAATGTCAGTTTTTAAAATCGAGGACCAACTTAATTAAGATAGGAAATCATTGGAGTAATCTTGCCTAAATAAACATATCACATGATAAAAATGGCTCAAAATGATACAAGGGACCAAAACAAAAAAAAAGTTTCATTGGGGATCAAATGTCAGTTTTTAAAATCGAGGACTAACTTAAATAAGATAGGAAATCATTAGAGTAATCTTGTCTAAATGAACATATCACATGATAAAATTGACCCAAAATGATACAAGGGACCAAAACAAAAAAAAAAGGTTACATTGGGGGATCAAATGTCAGTTTTTATGGAGGACCAACTTAAATAAGATAGGAAATCATTGGAGTAATTTTGCCTAAATGAACATATCACATGATAAAAATGATCCAAAATGATACAAGGGACCAAAACACAAAAAATTACATTGGGGGATCAAATGTCAGTTTTTAAAATTGAGGACCAACATATATGTTTTATAATGGAACAAAAGTGTACTTAAACTTATTTTTCATATTGCAACAATTATTTAGTCTAGTTGTATTTTATGGTATAAACACTTTAGTATTTAGGAAAATAGACCCCAGTAATTCAGAGTTCGGTTCGAAGATAGTTTAAATTTGACTAAAAACTATTTCAATGAACCCCAGTAATAACTTCACCCACACACTCTCTCACGTGCACATTTCTGCTGAGTGAAGAAAGAAGAATAAAGAATGTATAATTGAAGAGTGTGTCAGTGAGAGTTACTGTATAACAAATCTTGCTCCCTGCCACATGATGCATCATAAATTTCATTCAAATTCCTCATTGATACTTCTTAAAGTCTGTATACACATTCACTTTCTTGAAAGCTTAGTACACTGTCACGAGGTAGAGCTTTGCCGTCATTACAGTCTTGTCTGACTCGAGAGATTAGTATTTACGGTTGTGCTCAGTCAGTTACATATCTGACTCGAACATGAGTATTTGCATTTGATACTCATTTGACACTAAAAATGAAGACCCTTTCTAGTCAGAGCTTGTCAACATCTAGGTGGTTTATTTTATTTTATTTTCTTTTAAATATTATGTTAATTGATGAATTCATTGAATGACCCAAATTGGTTAAATATTTGTTTGAAAAAATTGTTTTTTCCTGGTGGGGTTTGAATCTTGAAGCTAAATTTTGTAACTTTCTCTCAAATTTTTTTTGTAACTTATGATCTGTGAATTTCTCTGATATATTTGAGATGTTGATATCATATAATTTAGGGTCATTTTCACTCACTTTTTGATTATTTGTTTTATCTGTTTTGGTAGATATAGCAGAACTGTATTTAGTGATTGATGGTAATATGATATGTTACAACTCAATTACTTTGTTTCAAGATATGAATCATTGATATGATAGGGATGCGACAAGGACACTGACACGTGTTGAATATGTCTTTGATCTGAAGTGTCAGGGTTACACAAGTTAATATTACTTTTTTTTTTCTTTTTTTCTTTCTTTCTGGGTATTTCGATTTTATTTGAAAAAAGTGTTTTTTCCTAATGGGGTTTTAACCTTGAAGCTAAATTTTGTTTCTTTATGATTTTTTAATTTTGTTTCCTTATGAGTTTTTAATTTTGTTTCAAAGTTCAAGTATGAGTCTTTTTGCTTTATTGTTCATATAGTTTATCCATCATATTCATTCACCCTTTGATTAATTGTTTTATCTATTTTGGTGGGTATTGCAGGTTTGTATATGGTGATTGATTGTAATTTGATATTGGTACAACTGAACTATTCATTGTTTCAAGCTTATCAAGCACACAAACACCAGATACGACAGGGACGCTGGCAATAATTTGAGAAATAAAAGTGATTGTAAGTATTCAGAACTCAGAAGATACTACATGTGATAGTATCGTGTTTGTGTCAGACACTGACAGAGTTGGACACACCTTCGATTTGAAGTGTCAGTGCTACATATGTTGCAAGCTTATATTGTATAAAGCTGTGGAGTGGATTGTTTCTATATTTTAGAAAGTTTTCATGTTCTTCAGGGTTTAGTTTAGTGTGAAATTTGAAACTAATAGGGTTAAATGAAAGGTGTGATTTGGAGGGTTGCATCTCCGAATGGTTCTTCAAATCTGAAACCACTTTCGCGGATTATATTTTCAATTGGAGTAGTAGCAGTATTCATAACTTTTGCTTCATGGTTTTTTCTATCATACCCTATTGGTTCAACTGTTCATGGTTATTTCAATGGTGTAGAGAGTTCACAAACTTCTGGTTTATCAGTCTCTCAGAAAATCAATACAACTTCTGTTGATCTTCACAAGAATTCAAGTTTAGATTTAGTAGATAATAAAACAGTCATTGATCTGCAACCTTCCATAGTTTCCAGTGGTGTGTTAAGTGATAATAGTAGCAAGATAGAACAAATTGATACCAATTCAAATTCACAACTACCCTTGAGTGAATCTGCTTCGCCAAAAATTGTTCCAGTAACTAAGGAGGCGAGTGCGTTAGAAACTTCTGATTCGGCTCCAAAAGAACCTATTCCAATGGCTAGTACCAATTCCTCAATTATGAAAGGTAATGTTAGTTTGATACTTTGATTTGCTTTGTTCTATTTTGGAAATACAATACAGCCGTAATCGTTAGTGTTTGTATCTGTTAAGTAAGAATTTCAACAATGGACAATTCTTTCCATTCATTTTCTTGTAATCACTCTCCAAGTTTTTATATCTTCTCAGTTTTATGAATGGTTGTTTTTATTGTCAAGTAGGTTGTGATCTGTACCATGGAAATTGGATATATGATTCATCGGGACCGTTATACACAAACAAGTCGTGCCCTGTATTGACACAGACGCAGAATTGTCAGGGTAATGGGAGGCCTGATAAGGATTATGAGAACTGGCGATGGAAGCCTTTTCAGTGTGACATCCCGCGATTTGATCCGAGGAAGTTTTTGGATCTTATGAGAGGCAAGACGTTGGCTTTCATTGGAGATTCTGTGGCTCGAAACCAGATGGAGTCCATGATGTGTATTCTTTGGCAGGTTATTTTTATTCCATACTAATTTTATTTGCATAAGTAATAGAATGGTCCCATACGTGTCGGTGTCAGTGTCGTGTCTAGTATCTGGTGTTCATGGCGGTGCTTCGTAGAAATTAAATACTTAATTGCTAACGATATTTCAGGTAGAGGAACCAAAAAATCAGGGAACTCGCAAGATGCAACGGTATTATTTTGAGTCAACATCTGTAACGATTGTTCGGATATGGTCATCATGGCTTGTCAAACACAATTCAGAACCATTCGACTTTGCTCCAGCTGGTGTGGAGAAAATCTATCTCGAATCCCCTGATGAGATGTTCATGGAATTTCTCCCAACATTTGATGTGGTTGTTCTTTCATCTGGTCATTGGTTTACTAAACAATCAGTATACATCTTGAACAATGAGATAGTTGGAGGACAATTGTGGTGGCCGGACAAGTCTCGGCGTGCGAAGATCAACAGCGTCGAAGCATTTGGTATATCTGTTGAAACAATTCTTACTGCTCTTGTTAAGCATCCAAATTATACCGGACTTACAATTTTGCGTTCCTATTCGCCCGATCATTATGAGGGTGGAGGATGGAATACCGGTGGATCATGCACTGGGAAAGTTAAACCTCTTGCACCCGGTGAATTGGTGGAAAATAAGTATCTCGCTTCGATGTATGAGCAACAGGTTACAGGTTTTAACCGTGCGGCAAAAAAGGAGACAGATAGATCGAAGATGGTATTGATGGATATTACTGAAGCGTTTCAATACCGGCATGATGGTCATCCTGGTCCATATAGGAGTACTGATCCTAACAAAATTACGAAACGAGGCCGAAATGGAAGGCCACCACCACAGGATTGCTTGCACTGGTGCATGCCGGGACCTGTAGATGCTTGGAATGAGATTGTATTTGAAATCATTAAGAGAGAATACGATAGTGATAACACATCATGAGATTTTTTTTCCTTAACAGCCAAGCTGCATTCATCTTCTAAGCTCAAGAGGGCGACTTATGCATCAACGCACCTGTCTGAGGAAGGGTAGACTAGTCAATTTACCTTCTGATAGAACCATATTATAGAGCATTTAATTAGTTTTAAAAGATTCGTATGATAAGTTGTCAGCTCCATGGTTCTAAATTGTGGTCCCCTGCTGAAAAATGCGGATGCAATTTTGGTTGTGATGCCGTTACAGACACCTCTAAAAAATAATTTATGTTGCAGCCTCAGTTATAGTTGTAGATCAGAATTTAGAACTATGGTTAGCACATTCCTCAATTTTCAAGATCTTCTGCATGCCTAATCAGGTGAAATCTGTTCATGATTCTGAAGATTTGTTTGTCCAATATAAACTCATATCAGTTTTTAAATATATATATATAGCCTTGAATTGTGTACTATTGAAAGAATATTAAAATAGCCATGACATTTTGAACAATAGCTTATCATATGAGTTGAAATTAACTTCTACATCTGAATTTTTTCGGAAACTTTTTCATTTAGCTTCTCCAAAAACATATCTAACCTTAAACGGACTTGTTCGAAATTGTAAGTACTTAAACGGACTTATTCGAAATTGTAAGTAAATAAGCATAAACATTTAATGAGAAACTCCCATAAGCTGGAATTTAATCCGATTAGGCTTAAGTCATTAAATCACCATGCATAGCATGTGATAAAAGTTTATCATTCTCAGAGATTTTTATTTTTATGATGATAAACATACTTTAATAGAAACTTGGTATTGTTATTTTTGGTGTTCAATTTTCTCCTCTGATTATAAGCATGGATTTTTCTGGTAGCTGATAATTTGTAAACATGCTTCTAACAGTTCTTGCAGTAATGAAGATGGAAGATTAATGGATTGTTGGTATGCAAGCATCTCTACACTCATATGTAAGATGCATTGAGATTTTGAAGCCTGTGTTTTGAAATTGGAATGCCAACATTCTAATCGATGGGAACGCAGAATCTCCAAAACTGTGGTGTGTGTTTGTTTGTTTTCTTAGAAAAAATTGTGCTAAAGAGATCGTAAATCATAATTACCGGATTATGTAGTACGCGAATATATCGCATCCTCCTGATATAGTTTAAGCCAAACTATTATTGTAACAGGAGCATTATGATGATGTTTTTCATAGTCTAGATTACAAGATTCAACTCTATATAGACATTTCGGCCGATCCTAAGTTCGATTCTTGTGGAATAATTTTTGGTTAAGTTGTAGTTACCTCATGGTTGAACTTTAGGTAATAAAAATCGTAATTTGTAATCGTCGTAATATTTATCATGGGTAATATATCTCACAAATTACAATTTTTAGTTTCAACAATGCCCAACAATCATAACATATAACTCTAAAAATCTTATGTCGTAGGTCTTGTGATGTTGATGCTCCATTCTTCATGTTAGGGGCCAAACATGTTTTTACAGTATTTGTGAAGGATCGAACATGTCTTTTTTTTTTCCTTCTTTTTTCAATGTTTGATAGGGACTAAAGTAGTTGCTTGAATGGACATGTTAGATTAAAACGTTACACATGTCAATAGAAGAACTAGTTTGTCCCTTTTTCTGTGAGGGATCATGTCACTTTTTTCTAATTGGCTGCCACATAAAAAAGAATAAAATTTAATTCAACACTTCAAAAAGAGAACATTTGCGAAATTATTATGTTGTTATAGACACATTTTTTTACATCTAAGTCAACATAAAAAAGATATTTTGTATTGAAGAGGAGGTAAGAACTAAAGTATATCCCACTTATTTTTCCTCTATAACTGCAATCATACTTTTTTGTGTTATTTTTACACAAAAAGGGAGAATAAGATTCAACAAATTTGGAAAACTAAAGTATATTTATTTGTTTTTATTCTATCTGATTTTGTCTCCATCTAAACGATGTTTCATATAGTTAAAAAAATAAAAATAAAAAAGTTTTAAATTAATCATATTCAAGGTCGTCTCAACCAATATTAAGGCCTGAAACAAACTCTAATAATGAGTCTTTTTAAAATTTTATTTTTTTATTTTTTTATGTAATTTATATTTTTCATGTTTTTGAGATGCAAAATTGTTTATAAAATTATCATAAGTGATTTCATTTAAAATTTTATTTTCAATAGAGAATAAAGATAAACCAATAAATAAGTGTGAATCACAAAGAAACTATAAACATTGATATTAGAAAATCTAAATGTATCGCAAATGAACACATACATTCTAACGCTAAAAAATTATATTTTAAACAATCTCTATAGGTTTATTTTGTGGAGTATTTTGATAATCTTTAAGGTTCGTTCATTTTCAACGAGAGTTCAATTAAATTTTTTTATGCTCATGCTTTTATGTGTTGTTAGTGGTTTTCATAATTGAAAGAGAATGGACTGAAAATAATTGTGTTGTGGATTCATCAAGTTGATGATAAAATACATGGACGTTTCAGTGGACATTATGCACTTGTTACACAACAACCCCTTAAAGGAAGGGTGAAACAAGGAGGACAACAGGTAGGCAAAATGGAGGTTTGGGCGCTCGAGGGGTTTGGTGTTGCTCATATTTTACAAGAGATGTTGACTTATAAATCTGATCATATTTTAAAGTGCGTCAAGAAGTACTCAGAACTACGATTATTGGAGGAACAATACCTAAACTTGTGGATGCTCCAGAATCTTTTTGATTGCTCGTTCGAGAACTACAATCTTTGAACTGAATCATTTCCTTGTATCTGAGAAAGACTTCCAAATTCAAAGGAAGGAAGTTTAATTGGACTGAATCAGAAATTTTATTCTATGATTGATCAGTATAAAGATCAACACCTTCGAGTTGGATCAATTTCTCCTGAATAAATAAGTGATTGGGCAAATAAATCCTCCCTAATGGAGAAATTGTTGGACAGGTGACAAAACCTTATACTCTTCGTTACAAAACCAATAAGATTGTTTCCAGGACTATAGATACTCCCTAAGAGATACTCCCTCTGTTTCAAAATGAGTGTCACTTTAGCAAAAAAAAACTGTTTCAAAATGAATGTTACTTTACATTTTCAATGCAACTTTCATTTTTTTCTTCCAACTTTACCCTCAATATATACTCCAACCTTTCTCTCACAATTTTCAATGCAACTTTAAATTTGTTTTTTTCTTATAAAGTAAAGGGCAATTCAGTAAAAATGTTATATCTAATGATTATTTCATTCCATTTCTTAATATGTGTCCCAACACCTAAAACGACACTCATTTTAAAACGGAGGGAGTATATTCATAACAAATTATTTATTAAAAAGTTATGTATTTAATATAAAATGTACAAGTTCCAAAAGAAAGTTACTATGTTAAACTTGTTAACATGTGCAAATTTGCACATGATAAAAAAGGGTTAGCATATTCCTCTCCATTTGATAAATTGAATGAAAGTACACAATTCGGAGAGAGAGATAGACACATAAGATGGATAGCGGATTCTACCATTAAGTGGGTCCCACCATCCTTGATTATTTTTGCTTTAATTATTTTATGTAGTATTAATTAATTTCCAAATTAACTGGTTTTTTTTATGTGTGATAAATATACCAACCGGTATTATCATGTTTATTAATTTTAACATGAAAACTTTTTAGATACAAGCCGGCAAAAAACACTTTAGAATCTTTAGATACATGTAATACCTTGAAATATTATCTAAAAAAATCAAAATAAAAATCCCCTAAATATAAAAAAACTATCCAAAAACCCATAGTGCTTTTCAAGAGTTCTTCAACGGTTTGCATTCCATTTCTTAAAACGTCTCCCTCTCTTCTCTCTTCCGTCCAAACAAAGAAACTTTCTCTCTCTCTCTCTCTCTCTCTCTCTCTCTCAAATTCACAAACCTGCATTTTCCTGGAAAACCCCATTTTCATTTTCTTGAGAAAAAAGAAAGCCATTCAATTCCTTTTTCATCACTAAACTTGGTAACATTCTCATCTTTTCTTCTTTTTTCGTTTATGACCAATGTAACCAAAAACTGTTACACAAAAGTTTCTATTTCAGGTTCAAAGCATTCGTTCATAGAAGAAAAAGAAAGAATATCGTCGTAAATTTAGCATATATATTCATAATGTAGTTTCTGTGTTCTTCATTTTGTTTGTGTTTAGGTTTCTTGTTGTTTATGTTCATATTCTGCATGCATTTGGCTACAGTTTTTTTTTTAATTTTCTTTTTACATTGTTTTGAAACGTGTGAAATTTTGATGATGCTTAGTTATGAATGAATGAATTTTTGGGTTTAATTTTAATTTTCTCTGAGTTTGGTTATTTTTATTAGTTTTTTCATTGGATTAGGAAAAATGGTCTTGCACCGGTTATTAGGTAGCACCGACACTTTTAGTGGAAGGCATGTCCAGACACCCCAACGCGACACATGTGATCACGTTCATTGAAATAATTAATTTTTTTTACCGGTGTTAGTATCATGTCAGGTGTCGATGTCTATGTCAGTGCTTCATAGATCATTACAAATTTCAAATTTCAACAAACAAAGGTTGGTCTTGTTGGAAAAGGTTTGGTTAATATCTCACAAGGATATGGGTTTTAATCTCAATTCCGTTTTGACTTGTGAGGACTTTGTTGCTGTGAAATATATAAATTCTTTTGTAAGTGTTCTTTGAATCTCGGAGCTTTTCTGTCACCCTGATGCGCTATCAGGACCAACTCACCTTAACTAGGAGTTATGTTGAATTTTGAATGAATTGTTTTTGTTGGAGTTGGTTTTTGCTTGTGAGTACTGTGTCTTTGTTTAGTCGAATGCTTTAATTCTATCGATTTTTTACTTCAACAAAAAATGGTCCTTTGATTGAGTTATTACTATATATGAGATGCATCAAGTTCTATTCACTTTCTTTGATTGTTTTAACGAGGAATGTTCTAAAAGAATTTTATTTTTAAGTTGATAAAGGTGCTCCAAAATGCATAAACCTCATAATGATCATCCTCTTCCGCAAGCTGAAACAACATGTGGATCACTTCTTCAAGAACTTCAGGTACAAACCAACTTTCTCTGCAATTTCAATGAATATCTGGTAAACTTCGGAGAAATTCTTATCGTTTGTCTTCGTTTATTTTTCAAAACTAGATAATATGGCATGAAGTTGGTGAGTCTGAGTCTGAAAAAGATAGGATGTTGTATGAGCTTGAACAAGAGTGTCTAGAAGTATACAGAAGAAAGGTAGATAAAGCAAATTGCTCTAGAGCTCAACTTAGGCAAGAAATTGCTGATTCCGAGGCAGAACTTACAGCTATCTGTTCAGAAATGGGAGAGCGACCTGTACATAGTAGACAGGTTCGACATTTTATGTATTACTAGTTTCTTGATTACTGTTTTACGGCATGTATGTATCTATATACTGCTCGACGGAGAAAATAGTTTAAGTTTAATACAACAGTGTTTAATGTCATATTTGTGTGACAATAATTTGGAATGATGATATAATATTCCTAGCATTATTAGAAGCTTATACACAAATTTGTCAAAGTTTATAGTTCTGTTCGTTGTTACTGTCGAATTATGCAATCGAGATTATTTGTTCATTCATGTCTCTCATTTTTATAGTCTGGTCAAAAGGCTAGAAGCTTGAAGGAAGAGCTAGCAATGATTCTCCCGGAGTTGGAGGAAATGCAAAAACGAAAGTATGAGCGTAGAAATCAATTCAAAGAAGTTCAAGAGCAGATTCACAGTATATCAAACGAGATTTCTGGTCCAAGTGAAAACGTCCCACTCGTTGTAGATGAAACCGATTTGTCATTGAGGAAACTTGAAGAATTGCACAGACAACTTCATACACTTCAAAAGGAGAAGGTTAATTCCTTGCCTCTCCCACTCTCTCTTCTTTTTTCTCTGTGCGTGTGTATTATTGTTCTATGAACCCAAAATATCATATTTATTGCTGTTTATTACCGAGTGATGATATTTTATTTTTAATAATGCAGAGTGATCGTCTCAAGAAGGTCCAAGACAATCTGCACACTTTAAGTTCTCTCTGTTCAGTACTTGGTTTAGACTTTAAGCAGACAGTTAGCGAAGTCCATCCTAGTTTAGGAAATTCGGAAGGATCCAGGAGTGTAAATAACGATACCATAAGCCAATTGGCTTTATCTATACAAGAACTGAGAGGAGTGAAATTGCAGAGAATGCAAAAGGTATGGAACATAACTTCGTTTTATAATTTCGTTTCATGATTTTTGTTTTCTCAGGTTGAAACTTATAAATTGATTATGATCTGGCAGCTTCAAGATCTAGCAACATCATTATTGGAGCTCTGGAATTTGATGGATACGCCGATTGAAGAACAACAGGTGTTTCAGAATGTTACATGTAACATCGCAGCTTCAGAACATGAAGTAACTGAACCAAACACCTTGTCTGAAGAGTTCATTAATCATGTGAGTTATAAGCTACTGTAGAAAAAATGAGCGATTTTCATTGTTTATGTTGTTGAAAATTCCTTGAGAAGTAACAATTTCATGCAGGTGGAGGCAGAAGTATCTAGATTAGAGGACTTAAAATCAAGCAAAATGAAAGAGCTTGTTTGGAAAAAAAGAGCCGAGCTAGAGGAGATTTGTAGAAAGACTCATTTGGTTCAAGAATCTGATGCTGCGATCGAAAAGGCTATTGAGTCTGGTAATGTCCAAGAGCGATACCACTGGATGAGTGCCATTCTTTCTTTCTTCTTTAAACTCCTAAACCTGCATCTTCTTTTCTCATGCAGGATCTGTAGACCCTGCTTATGTGCTTGAACAAATTGAGCGTCAGATTTCCCAAGTCAAAGAGGAAGCTTTTAGCAGAATAGAAATACTTGAAAATGTTGAGAAGTGGTTATCGGCATGTGACGAAGAGTCTTGGCTGGAGGAGTATAGCAGAGTTAGTTTTTTCTTTCTTCTTCTTATTGTTCTTTCATATCTTTGTTTCAGTAAATTGCATCAAGTTTTGATGCTTATCATTAACAAACAATGTATGGTGTATTTGTACGGTTGGATTGGTGGTGAAATTCAATGTTTATGTTATTGAACAACGTAAATGGATCCCAACTCCCATAGGCCATATTTATCATCGCACAGGTTACTAATGTTGTTGTACATTTGTTTCTTCTAGGATGAAAACCGTTACAATGCTGGTAGAGGTACTCATCTAAATCTTAAGCGAGCAGAGAAAGCCCGTATCTTGGTGAACAAAATTCCAGGTACTTTTAGACCTTAATTGTAAGTTGTATTTATTGTCTTGGTTAATATCACCATTGCTCAATGATATTATTACTAACACTGCTTTGCTTTTCTTTATCAGAATGTCTTTTTCTTTATGTTTTATGTTTGCAGATAACATGTTTCTGTATTAGTTCGGAATGTCTTTTAATTTTCTTTTGCATGTCCATAGCAATGACAGACAAATTGACTTCAAAAGCAGTAGCATGGGAAAAGGATAAAAGCACCGAGTTCGTATATGATGGTGTAAGTACCCCTCTTAGAGATACATACAATATCACCTCAGCATCTATTGGTTGCTCATGTCTATGTCAAACTAATTTTTATTGGAATGTCGCTTTCTAGGTCCGTTTAGTTTCTATGCTTGAAGACTACATCTTATTACGGCAAGAAAAGGAGCAAGAACGTCGTAGACAGCGGGTACGAACCACTCATTGCATTTAAATGTTTTTCCAAAATAAGTTATTATCTAGTTATAAGAAAACCTTGAGAAGGAGACCCTTAGCGTGATACTTGAAGTTGCTTCTATGTGACTAGGGATTTACGAGTTTGTGTGTAAGGCCCTATAGTTAATGATAAAACCTCGAGTTTTGTCTCAAAATATTGAAGTCCAGGAAACGTGTCATTGATCTATGATTCCAGTAAATAATGGTATATTTTCTTTTATCCGGACTTGTTTCAGGACTTGAAGAAACTTCAGGTACAAATGATAGCAGAGCAGGAAGTACTGTATGGGTCGAAAAGCCCTTCAAAGGCCCAGAGTGCAAGAAAAGCGCCTAGGACACCAAATGGAAGTGCGGCTAATAGAAGAGGTACCTTTGGAGGATCAGTGCTAAAACCTGATTCAAAAGCTACTCAATCAAGCTCCACAAGGAAGACTGACAAAGTAAACCAAATTGAGCAAACAAATAACCTAGACGATGCCATTTCATGTTTCTCATCAGGTAGCTTTTTATATGCTTTGCTCCCTTTTTGTTTTGCTTTTCATTTGCATCTCCGGCTCGCAGATTTTTCACTTGGTAAGGGTTTAACAGTTATTTATAATGCAAATCTCTTAAGACTTTGTTGCCTTCAGTTTTGACTCAATTGATAAGGGGGTTGTTTTGGATGCGGTAGGCTGGTAGGTTATCTAAGCACAGATCCTGCTAAGAAAAATGTAAATGTATTTTTCTTGTCTCCACCAAGCACCTCCATCGATGTAGTTATACGTTAAATTCCCATCTAACGAAAACCATTGATTGTTGAATACCTGTTTATAGATTCTCCCACAGTGATACTTCAACTCATGTCATTTAAAATACAACCTCAGATTGTTGGATACCTGTTTATGTTTTCCTTTGTTATAGACGAAGGTTCTCCACCGGATTCTCCCAAGTACTCTTGATGGTGGGTTTTTTATAAGGCTCTATGTGGCAACATGGAACGGTTTAGGCATTTTTTTTGTTTGATGTTGTTGGAGGTGGAGGTCAAAGCCACATCTCAGCTGGTAGATTTCCCATAATTTATTTGTGTTTCTCATTTGCATGCACTTAAATCTCTTACAAGTGCTTGTTTTCGTTGTGTTCATGCAGCTAGAAGAGGATTTGATATTGCTGATTTCCCTACGAGAAAATACTCATTTGGTGCTGGAATTGTTCGGGATATCGAATCTCCTTTGACACGACAACCTTTTACTACCATCTCATCAACAATATCATCACTAGAGAATGTGGAAAATGCTGCAGATGAATTTAGTATGCAGAAGCAGAATTTGCAGAAAACATTAGCAGCTAACAATTTGCCACTCACTACTACTACTACTATCTCAAAGACAGACGCAGTGGTCGATGAAGAGAATAGAACTCCAAAAGAAAATCCTATTCCTGTCTCCACCACCACTACTACTACACCAAAGACAGTGTCAATTCCTATGAATACAGCCATGACTCCGGCTCATTTCGGAGGTGACTTGATTCAAGATATTGAATATTCCTTTGAGGAAATAAGGCTTGGTTTTTTGTTAGCATGACATTTTGATTTAGTTTTTAGTTTTTTATAGTGATGGTAATCTCAACAAGTCAATTGTACTTGGCTTTCAGGTTGTGTATATACATAGTCTACTTTTTGAACTGGATTTGGAATAGGGTGTTAGAACTTGGAAGAGTTTTTCAGTTTTGCAATCTAAATAAAAATTTCATCTAAAAAATATTTTGTTCTCATGGCCATTTTATGCCAGAGAGGTAACCTTGGCGCAACTCATAAAGATGTTGTCATGTGTCTCAAAGGTCACGAGTTCCAAGTCATGGAAACAGTCTCATGTGTAAAAAACAAGATAGTTGCGTACAATACACCAGATGGTGGGACCCCTTCACGGACCCTGCTTATGCGGGAGCTTTAGTGCACCGAGTTGCCCTTTTATGGCTATTTTTTGCCAATTGTGTTATTCATTCTAGTTTAATATACATCTTGAATATATTAGAAACCAAATGATATGAACAGTAGTTATATTTAGAGCTCAAACTCACTTTAGAGCAACATTTTTTTTGGGTAGAATTAGAGTAACTTATTTTACCTAGCAGAAGAAATTTATTTTTAGCTATCTTGAGGGGTAATTAACTGATTCAAGTGGATTGGCTCCGATTGTTTTGAATAATCTATTTATCTTTGGATTTTATCTTTTTTCAAATGGAATCAAACCAAACAGAAGATCAATTTTTGTACACTTTTAACACTATGTGCTTTGAATATTAGTACCTTTAAATCTCTTTTACTTTTACAACTTTTTGTTCATTTTGACATTACTTTTTTATTTACTATCTAAGATAAATAGATTAATTAGACATGTAATGTTTTTTCGAGGGGAAGATATGTAATGTTATAATTGTGAGAAAAAAAAAAGTTAATAAAAACATTTGAAATGTACTAATTAACTTTTGAAGTTCAATTTTATTCTCTTTTATAAGACTTGATTGATTTTGCTATCCCAATTTTGATGGGAAATGATAACAAAGAAGTCTAACAAGAAATTTTATTTTAGAAATAGTACATTCAAAGATTTTTTTTTATTATTAATTGTGGTCCCAATCTCTAATGTTTCAATTTTATTCCAAACTTAATAAGATGCAAGACTAAAGGGGTGTATTGGATTAGGATTTTAAAAGACAATTTTTGTATAAAAAAGTCCTGTGAATTTTAAAAGACTTTGAAAGATTTTAATAACTTTTAAGATTTTAAAAGACTATTAAGATTTATAATTGGGATTTTAGAGGATTTACATCATAAGATGTCATAGGATTTGAAATGACTTTATGGATTTATAAGATTTCAAAGTACTCTTTAAACTTAAAAATAAAAATAAAAAACCATTTAAAACACATTCTCTAGCACAATATTCTCAAACACTCTCATGTTAAGTTTTTAGTAATATTTTAATTGTGGTCCCGTAAGAGTTTTAATACTATGTACGACATTTTTTTTATTTTTTTTAAGGATAAAGTTTATAACATTTCATTAAATATTAATTCAAAGATATATCGTTGAACATCAATAAAAATATACTCCCTAAGAATGGGGACACTCCAGCTAAGGTATTAGCTGTCTCATTCGTTTCTCTCAGAGTAAACTCAACATGAGAGTTTGCAAAATATAAATTACAACATCGTTTGTATTCATATAAAATAGTACCGAATTTCGTAAAGTCGTTTTGGTCTTGGTTGTACTAGTCTACAACTTTATTTACATCAAAATCGACATTAGTGAGTTGTAGATCATGCATCCAATTATTTGCATGTAAATCTAACACTTTGGCTACTTCCGTGGAACAATCAAAGCGGACCAAAGGGTTTTAGGAAGCACAAAACACCCATAATCACCATCATCATCATCATCATCACGAATACATATCGAAAACCCCACACAATTCCAAGTGGTGAAGAAGGACGTGTCTATATTGCATTTGAGTTGTCCCGTTGCTGGTTTTCAACGTGTCGCTTGTTGCTCCAACGTTTCTGTACAGGAAGCTGTTGTGCGCGCACCATTGAGTGATTTGCATGTGCTTTTTTGCTCCGTCATATTATTCCTCATCTGCCAATTTGCACACATATGTTTTGCCTATTGCAAAATATGGCTGCAAGTTTCATTTGTTTGATGCCTTGACATACACATAAATTTCAACTCTTTAAGAGGCTCCAAAATGATGGAAACGAGTTGCTTTACCTGCATTTTTTACATTACCTGCACTAAAGCAAACATAATTGTCTCTATAGTGTAATTTCACTACATTTCCTTCTTTATAATAGGCCAAAAACTCGTTGTTCGCCAAACATTAGCTGCATTTGGACAATCGAGAAGTATACACCTTGCATCCTCACAGTTACCGGTTCATATCACACAAACAGATGGACAATGGACAATCATTTATCCTTACACGCATCGGTAAACAACATCATCATTTAAGCCAAATTGAATTCTTCACTTTGGGAGGCACCTTTGATTTCTAATTTCCAGCCCAATAACTTAGCAGTCTAAATAGGAGTTGTCTGCAATATTTTCCATACAAATATGATAAACACTTTTTTATCGAATGATGACTGTGCTCGTGATTTTCGGATATCAAATCATTAATTGATTTGAATCGTTAATTTTTGAACTCTCGATTTTTATTCGTGGGAAGGGAAAAAATGAGTAAAAAACCCTTATCGGGACTTTGGATTCGGGGGTTGGTTACGCGAAGAGAAGGTGCTAGCACCCTAAGCGTCTATGGTATTCCATAGGAACCTCTTACCTAATTTATCTTGTGCTAAATTCATTGCTTATTTGAAAATTAATTACCTAAAAATCTAAGTGAAAGAATGGGGGGAGAAGAAGTATGTTTTTGGTTATTTTTATTTGATTTGGAAGGATACAAATCCCATGCCTACATACCCTTTAAGAAAAGGGATCAAAACCAATGTAGTTCACCTAAAAAGTTTCTTTTTTGGTGGGTTGGTTGATTTTAAATTTTAGAAAATGGTTTTAAGAAGGGATAAGAAGCCTCAAGGCATGAGATAAAATAAGGTGAGGTTGGTCAAATTTTAATTACAAGAAATCAAGTCTATTATGAATATTAATTCAATTAAGCATTTGATTAAGAAAATAAAAAGAAAAACACTTGGGTTACAAACCAAGGTTTATTAAGAAAATATTTTTGGAGTTTTGCATATTTGATTTTTTTGAGAAAATAATTTTTCTAAACTAAACGCTAGCTAAAAAACTAAACGCAACGACGTAACATGAAAGAAAATAAAAGCGGAAAATAAAGTGCGGTGGTGTCGGTGCGTGTGTCGGTGCGTTGTGTTATTACATCAATTCCTAGATACATTATATGGTCTCAAGAGAAATATGATAGTCAGAAATAAAAATGCAAGAAATAAATTTACATCCATCCCCTATTTATACACACTAAGAGCAAATGAATAGCAATAGGATAAAATGACAAAAATTAAACATGCATGAGATGATTCAAATATACTATAACAATAAATGAAAAAAAAAACAGTAAATAAATGTTTAACACAAAGTAAAATATCTTTTTGTAAATTTTTAGAGAAATTTTAAGTAAAAGAGGTGCAAAAAGTAAAAACAAAGGTGACAAAAGTAAAACAGTAGTGAATTTTAAAAACAGTGGGCTCAGACTGGACCAATCGGGACCGTCTGATTAATCAGAGGATCCAGATCCAATCACAGGGAATACTCATCACAGCCACAGGATCTAAGATCTAACAGTTTTAAAAATACAGCACAAAAGCAGAGGAATAACACAGGAAACACAATGACCGTCAGATCAACGATCTGACGGTTCAAACAGAAAATACGCCATATTTCACACAGGAGAACACACACATGATTCCAGATCAAAACACGCAGTAGCCATCAGATCCTAGAACAATCCAGATCTGATGGCATAAAAACAACGCAGTATTGTGAACATTACGGTGGCGCGCGCATGGCATCAGGGGGATATATATATATATAGCAATTTCACACACAAAACACACATAACTTAATTTACTTCTCTCTCTAAAAAAAAACTTATAACACAAAAATGCTCTCCCCTCTCTCTATAAAAGCTTTGTCGGAGAAGAAGGAGGAAGGTGGTCCGACGCGGCGGCCGGCTGGTTTCCGGCAGCGGAGCCACCGCATCGGAAAACTAAACTTTATTTTTTTTAATTTTTTTTTTTACAATCCTCTTCTCTTTCTCCTTCTAAACACGATTTTGAAGTTATTTTTTAAAAGGGTAGAGAGATTTGGGCTAGATCTAAGCTTGAAGATTCGAATTATTTTTGAAACAACAAACAAAAACAAAGATAAAAAAACAAACGTGAAAGAAGCTTCTATTACCTTATCTCTTAGTCGGATTCAAGCTTAGATACCTCAAACTTGCTGTTCCAGTTCCGTTTGCTCCGATTCACGCACTGTTTCTTTCTTCTCCGTGGATTCGAGCTTGTTTTGGCTTGCTCGGTTTCCGCGCCGGTTCGGTTTGTTGGTGATAGTATTGAAATTGTTTGATGGATTTGGTTTTGTGATTCTGGAAATTTGTTTATGAGTTGTTGGTGATGAACTTCACGTGTTCATCTTTTAATTTTTTTTTGATCTTTTGGTGTTGATTGTATACGCTGGAAAAAGAAATGGAAATTAGGGTTTGCAAGGATGATTGAGCGGCTGCCAATGATTGATTTCTCTGTGAAAGTTTGTGCGGCCTCCTCTCTCCTTTTTTGCAAGTTTGATTTTATAGCATTAGGGTTGAAGAGAAAAAGGAAACAAGTTGCAGAAACAGCAACCATGTACTGGTTTTGGAAACAAAAATTTGACCCTATGAATCTGCCTATCTGCCTGAATATGAGGCGTATGAAAAAAATATATTTTTTGGACCCTTGCTGGGATTTTTTGGACTCATTGACATTATAACACAAAAACACAAAATAAACTAAAAAAGAGTAACTAATTTTAAAATCAAAACTAAAATTAAAACTAATAAAAGGTGGAAATTAAATACCGAAATAAAAAAAAACAAAGAGGGAAGAGGGCCTGACTCGGAATCAAAAAATGAGGTACTTCAAAGTAACATCTCTACCGAAATTTCGTCAAAAATGATGAAAATTCCCGACTTTAAAAATACGAATAAAATGGGTAAGAATAGAGAAAAGTGGTCAAAATTTGGGGTATGACAATGACCATTCTTCATTGCTTTCCAAATTAATTTTTCTTCTTCAACTAACTTGATTAGAGGAGTATTCAAAATGTGCTCAGCCGTATCATGATCACAACATTGATTCACCAAATGATGGTTCCATACGTGTAATCAGAGTGTGCACTCTAGTCTATTGAAGCATCATGAGAGGTTAACCTTATACCGAAATACGTAGTCTCGTCTTTTAACCACAGAGCATAAAAAATGAAAATTTCCGGACTCGATCCAATCTTCCACCAAGCACTAGTTCGTACCACTCTCTTAGCGGTAAATATGATTTTCCATACAAAACTTGATTTATGTCCAAGTTCTAAGACTTTGATTGAAGTATTATATAATCATTTATCATGTAATTATTTCAATTATTTAATTTTGTTTATATTGTATATAATTTTTTTTTAAAAGTAAGTCATTCACTTTTTCTCCCACCTAAACCCTCCATCCAAACACACCTGAGACATAGGGAGTCACACTCCTAATATTTTGAATATCATCAATAACATCTTTCATAAATATTATATTATCATATTTGTTAACATATACTATTTGTATATTAATCAAAATCCATTCAATTAGTGAAAAAAATAATACAATCATTCATTAGAAATTTTATAAATAAAAATAAATTACAAGAAAAAGTAAGGTTTTTATTTTAAGGAAGAAAACGTAAAAGTTGAAATTGGTTTATGTTATGGAAATTCGTCCATAATAATAGTCTCTCTTCTATTGAATGAATAAGTTTAACAATCCATAATAGACTCTTATGTTTTAAGTCTTCATGCTTTTATTTTTTAAATCTTCAATTTTTTGGTTTTCCCATAAAAGAAAGAGTAGATATTAAGTAAGAGGCATTTCGGTCAACCCAAAAATGTTAAAAAAAAAAAAAAAAAGCAAAAAGGGGGAAAAAAGAAAAACATCATGCACCTAAAACAGTGGGAGAAAAAAAGGGAGGTTGGTGCATGCATTTTTTAGTAGATTCGCCTAACTTGGAGGACAATTCAATCAATTTAATATAATAATTTTTTTATTTTATTTTTCTAAAACTCTTAAACGGTTTTCTATTATAAGCTTTAAAATAGATTAAAAAAAAGAAAAAAATACAAAACTTGGAAACATACCTAACAAAAAAAATTCAAAAGGATATTTCTAACTTGTCGTAAGGATATTTATAAAGATTTTAAAAGTATAAATTTTGCATTAAAAAACAGTTTTATATTATTAAGGATTTGAATATATGATTTTAAAACATACTACCTCCGTCCTAATTATAAAACCTTTTTTTCCAAAATTGCCGGAATTGAGAAAGTTGGTTATAGCATTAAATTTGTTTATAAATATTACTCCCTCCGTTCCTTTTTAAGTGTCACTTTTGGAGAGATTTTTTGTTCCTATTTAACTGTCACTTTCAAAGTTCAATACAACGTTAAATGCTGTTTTATCAATATTATCCTTAGTTATTTATTGCGGAGAGAAAAATATATGAAATGAGATATTAACTGAATAAGGTCATTATAGTAAAAGTATAGCTTATTACATTAAAAGTAGTATCAATTGTTGATTGTCTTGGTTTGTGCAAAATGTCAAAATGTGACAATTAAAAAGGAATGGATGTAGTATTGTTTTTACAATTTTATCCTTAAAGGTAGAGTTAGTATATGTTTTTAATATAATATTTATGGTTGATTGAAGAAAAATATGCAAAATAAATAGGGGTATGGTGGTAAAGAAATATTTAATGTAATTGAAAATACCAAAAGAGTCTTATAAAAAGGGACAAAAAAGATTATCAAAACTCTCCGATAGATGATTTGTATGTATGTATATATATATATATATATATATATTAACATTCGTTGAATCTGAGTCTTAAGACATATTCTGTTGATCTTGATTGTCGATTACATATGAATAGCTTTAATTTACGTAGAAAATTTGTTTTTTTGGTTTCTTATTTTTTTTTGTGGTGAAATATTCATTTATTGTCAATTTTAATATTTTTTTTTTGGGGTTACATATCACAACTTTGATTTAATTGAAAAAACTAAACAAAACTTGTCAGAATTTGAAATAATGTTCATTAACTCCACCGAACTTTACAATTTTGATTTTTTTTAAAAGGTGAATTAAATAAACAAACAACAACTTATATTAAAATAAACATTTTTCCTTTCTTTTCCAAAACTATCCCTATTATTTTAATGCATTCAAATCCAGTAGTAGTACTATACTACTATAATATTCAATTCATTTATTAAATTAAAACGCCTTTATTGAATTTTCAAGACAAATTAAAACACCTTTATTGAATTTTCAAGACGGACATGAACCATTTTCATAACCAAAATTTATTCTTTTAATTCACCAATTAAATTATATCATTTAATAATTAATTCCCTTTTCTTTAATTACTTTTTCATAATTATTATTTTACCTAAAAAATTACTTTATCATTTTTTTCATTATAATAATTTTATAATTTATTATATATATAGTTTTCTACTTTATTTATTTACTCTACCTTTTTCTTACAAACCCTAATTCTCGTAAATCACTCTTTAGAATCTGTAAACTAGGGTTGTAGTTTTTTCTCTGTATTACTTCAATTTTTTTTTCAAAAAAAAAAAAAAAAATCATTTTTATTTTTGAAGCTTTTTTCTTTCTCTTCAATGGTGAATGTTTAAGCTACAGTGTTACGTTTTTCTCAGTTTTTTCCATCAAAATTGAAAAATCTGCTTCTGGGTTTTCATCATTTCTAAAAAAGTTTATATTTTTGAAGCTTTTCTGTGTTGTTACAAATTTTTGTGTTTCTGGGTATCTTAGTTTTGCATTCAAGTTTTGATTTTTGAAGTTTTTTAGATTTTGGGTTGTGTTAGTTTTGGTTTGATTCTGAGAAAAAATGGAAGAAAGAGAGATTTTTGGTTCTGGGCATGCTGTTAATGTTAACCAGGCCCCACCTGGCTTCAATTTAGCTCAAAATACGTTGAATTTTGCTGGGTCCACGGGAGAGTTACCGGCTCCGGTGCCGGTTGCCGGTGGCGTGGAGGTGAAGAAGAAGAGGGGCAGGCCTAGAAAGAGTGAATCTGGAAGTAAGCCGGCGTTGTCACCGATGCCAATTTCGGCTTCCATTCCGTTGACCGGTGATTTTTCAGGTTGGAAAAGTGGTGGTGGTGGAGGTGGAGGTGTAGTGAAGCCATTTGAATCAATTAAGAAGCCTTTGAAGTTGAATGATTTTGATGAAGGTAATTTTGATGAAGGTACATGACAATTTTAGAAAGAAAAGTTGCTATTTTTAGCCTTTGATCTGGTTAGTTAGTTTGTATTATGTTTGTTTTTGTTATGTTTTTTAGTTTTACTATTACATTTGTTGGAAATAGTAATTGTTAGTTACTAATCTTGAATGTGTGTTTATGTTTTGTTTTGGATTTGATTTGATTCATGGTTTGGAAGTGGAATGTGTGGACCCTTAGCTTAGATTCCCTTTCAGATCTTAAATTGAAGATGTGTGGATACTTTGCTGTCATAGTAATGTGAGGTCGGTTTTCAGATCATTTAACACATGATACATTTGATGATGATATTTTTTCCTTTACGAGGGTAACTGATATTATTTGATTCGGAAATGGAGCTAATGGAAGGGATTAGTTTTTATCAGGGGTAAACGATACACATGATTGCAATTAGTTAATTCATTTTTTCAAATTTTTACCGGTGTTGATGTGTCAGTGTCAGTGTCATGTCTAGTGTCTGTGTTAAATGGTCTGAAAATTGTCCTGCAGTATCTTTGTTTGGACTTTGTATTATGACACGTTGCTAAATAAGGACTCAAAATTGTATAATCTGTGATGTGAAAAGGATGATGGTTGAATTTGCATATTTGAAAATTCAGTAGTTTTACTTACATCCTAGTTGTTTAATTTTTTTTATTGTTTAGATCTTTAAATGAATTCTTCATTGCAGAATGTAATGGTTTTATAAAATGACAGTTTTAATTTATCTGGTCATTTAATTGCATGAAGATGTTTCAAGTCATCGATGAGTTCTGTGTCTAATGCATCACCTGGTTTTGTCTTTATGCATATGATTTAGTGAAGCAGGGTGAATCTATTTTGCTAATATAATTGGACACAGACTAATGACATTTTGTGAAAATGTATAAAATGGTTATTTATTAACTCATATGATTTATGCATTTGGAACTATTTTGTAGATAATGGAATATCACCCTTTGGTTCCAATTTCAAAACACACGTGCTTACTGTAAATTCTGGAGAGGTAATCTGTTCATTCCTTTTAAGCCTATAGTCTGAAAATAGTTAGATTATATCCAAAAAACTTATTTGAATGCCATATTCAGAAGAAGCTTTATGGCTAATCATTTTTGTTTACTCATTGAAACTTAATACATTTTGTTCAATGCAAGTGATCAGTGGGGTTGAATACAATGTAATCTTACCATCTAATATAAACCCCTTTTTTAAATGTGATATTTCCCCTTCTTTATATGTGCTGCCAGAAAAAAGCGGTCCGGTAATTTTGGCAATAATCAAAGTGCAATGGCAATTAACAGAGAGCGTGATGGCCAGACCTAGATGTTGACCTAATCACGTCACTCACATTTACTAACTCACCTGCATACTTTCACTTACACCTCAGTCAATCATACTCCAACTCCTTTCCCTTGCCGCTTCCCTTACCATTTCCAGCTAATTGTTTTCACGCTCATTCCAATTCCAATCTCATGCTTCAGATACAATGTAGACAATCGTTTTAATAATATCGGTAAACTTTTGTTAATGCTCTGCTATTTCTCTTCAAATGTTTTATTTCAAGAAATTTGATTCATATCCATGTTTATCATCAGTTTTTGTTGTGTTTTCACAATTTTAGTAAGTAATAAATAGCAAGGCGGATTTGATCAACCAATTGATTTTTATATATTTTTAATCTTAGTAGCTATGTTCCTTTACCTTGAGTTGATTTTATTTTTTAATTTGCTTGTACGGACTTAATTGGTTTTTCAATTTGGAGCTGTGTCAATGCTATTCTTTTCAAATGTTTTATTTTGAAGACTTCGATCCATATCCTGTTTATGATCAATTTATGAGAACCGCCGACAAATACTGAATAATGAGAACAACCATAAACTGATTATAAACATGATATGGATTGAATTATTCACAATAAATGTTTGAAGAGAAATAGCATTGACACAGGTTCAAATTGAAAAACCTAGTATTTCAATGCAATAAATTGAACAAAAAAAATCAACTCAATGTAAACAAACATAGCCTGTGAAGATAAAAAAAAAAACAAGAAAACATCACTTCATCAAATCCGCCATTGCTATTACTTACTACTAACGGAAGATATAGAATTATGAAAACACAACGAAAACTGATGATAAACTCGGATAGGGATCGAATTCCTCGAAATAAAAGTTTGAAGAGAAATAATGGAGCACAAGACTGTGACAATGATTGGATCCATTGGATATGAAGCATGAGATTGGAATTGGAATGAGCGTGAAAACAATTTCCTTAAAATAATAATAAAGAGGTTGTTGGAGTATGATTGAGTGAGGTGTAAGTGAAAGTAGGCAGAATGCGATCCGCTTTTTTTATTACCAGAATTACCGATCCGTTTTTTTCTTTCCTTTTCTCTGTAGTACTTTCTTTAGATTAGTATGGATGTGTACAACTCAATACCCAAATATATTTGTTAATTGTATTGTTGATTTTCCTATGGCCTGTTTTAGGATGTCTCGATGAAAATAATGTCTCTTTCTCAACAAGAATATCATACTATATCCATTCTGTCTGCGACTGGCACAATTTCGAATGTAACACTTCGCCAGTCGGATGCTTGTGGCGGTACTTCAACGTATGAGGTTAGTTCATTCCTATTTCATTAGCACTGATATAAAGAAGTTCATTGTTGTTTAAAACTTAACATTAATTCGGATATTTAAGTATAACAACAATGCATGTGTGGTTATACAAAGCCTTCTATTTCTGCCATTGTATGCATTAGATATCAAATGTGAATTTTTTAGAGGGCAAGTCCATGGGTTTGTTTTTTTGAAGTGTCCTATTATATATGTGCTAAGTGGTCTTTTATGCTCCATTGTTTTGATATAATTCCATCCCTTTGTTTGAAAGAATCTCCATAGTTTCAATACTTTTTATGATTGTCCCTTGTAAATATGGCTTATGACCTACGAAGTACAACCACATTCACCGACATGGGTAATAATTTAATATAGTAAAAGTGATTGAATGTAGCCATATGTGCCGGTGTCATACCAATGTCAGACACATATGCGTGTTGGACACCGAACACATCTTCAATCTTAAGTGTCAGTGCTACATTGTGTTGTACTTGTGGCATGCAACAATTCAAAGGGAAAGTGATTGTATAATCAAACATAACACTTCTTTCATGTTATGAATTTCTGTTTTGATTCAAAATTATTTGCCATTAATTTGCTCTAACTTCACACCGAGTTGATTCACTGCTATTTTCCTACTAAGAAATGCTAAGAACACACTCTTAAATTATTGCGGATCTTCTTAATTATAACACTAGATGAAACCATCAAATAAAATGGGGTGACACATATTTTGTGCTTTTACAGGGAGTTTTCGAGATTCTTTCCTTGAGCGGCTCATTTGTGCCAACCGAGAATGGATTGACAAAGAGCAGATCTGGTAGAATGAGTGTCTCACTGGCAGGTCCAAATGGTCGTGTTTTTGGGGGTGCACTGGCTGGTTTGCTGGTAGCTGCTGGTTCTGTGCAGGTAACTTTTGTTTCATTTTAGAAGAATATAGATATCTGATAGAATATTAGAAAAAACTTGTGAACTATGAAGCACTGACGTGGATGTGGACATGGGACTCACAAGTCAACACTTGTAATAATTTGAGAAGATAGAATAATTGAATGCAATTACATGTGTCGGTGTTGTGTCTGACACCGAACACGCCTTCAATCTGAACTGTCGTTGCTAGATAGCTCGTGAAAAATCGTTAATAAGAGCATTTTAATTAACCTTTGTTATAAAAGGAAATAACACTGGTGCTGATTGATGATGGTAAGGATGATTGGAATTTCGACCATGCATTATTTTTATGCAATGCTATCAACTACTACTTAAATGAAAAAAAACTAAGGGTCTGCAGATTTTCTAAAAACATTTTTCAGTCTTCATTTTCTAAAACCTGTTTTCATTTTAAATTAATAAAATGGTGATGAAAAACTCATATAGTGAACAATTCTGATATAGAACATAGGAAGAATCCTTATTCGTAAACAATGAAAACAGTGTTTCGACACTTTCTAGATTTCTGAAAATGTTAGATCTATTTTCAAAAATTCTAAAAGAAAATGGTTAGAAAAATATTGTATCTATATATTGGTAAGTTTATTAGTTACATTTGACTGAGCACTTTTCCCTCTTTGTTTATGCATTAGGTTGTGGTTGCGAGTTTTTTTCCAGAGAAGGAGAATCCAAAGAGGCAGAGGGTCGATCATTCGGCACCAACTGCCCCTCCTACATCATCTCATATTAACAATCATGTTTCTGCCGAAGAATTGAGAACTGATATTGGTGGAATGAAGCCTATCATGTCACCGGCAGGTTTTAACTTCGCTTCTTTCGGCAATGGCCAAGGCTCTGGCAACTCATCATCATCTGCGGATGATGAGCATGTCTAACCCTAGCCATTAAGATGCTCATGCTTGACTCATTGATTCTTAGAATTATTGACCGATGAGATGAAGTATCCATTTGATTCTCTGACTATAAGAAAAATTGTTATATTATGTACCAGTAGGTATTTGGTTAAATGTAGCTCTGATATGGTTGTAGCAAGTAGATTTAGGATACATGTTATGTATGCTCCTTATTTAGAATTTATAACAATGTTTGAAATTTGAGTGAATGTGGAATGTTTCTAAACTTGTAACCTAACATTATTATATTAATGGTTTATGGTTGTGAAAGTGGAAATTAGATGTTATGTTAGTCTCTGTGTGTTTACAATGTTGTAACAATGAAATGTTTGGTGTTTACAAGTTTAGAAACATATGGTGTAAACAATAGCTTAAATTAGAAGTGTTTAACTTTCTAATTGAATAAGAAACTTGATTAGTAGCTGCTCCAAATAATCCATGTCTTGTGCTTGTTTGAAACTTTAATCTTAAGCACTCTATGGCCGGGGATAACTCTTGGGTGACAGTGTGGTTGGTGATATTGATGACATTGCTCATTGGTCAAATACAATGTCACAAGTGTAAAACTAACAAAAAAAACTTTGTAAAAGAAAGAGAAGAAAGTCACAAAGTATGTATTATATACATTGGGAAAGAGGTATATGTGGGCCCATAGGGCTCCTCGACAATTAAATTTAAAAAGGTTAATTAAGTAAATGATCTATACAAAATATTCAGAATTTGGGATAGAGAGAGTATCAACTTTTCATATTTCATGATACATTTAATTAAGTAAATGATGTATATTGATTAAGTAATTTATCATATTAATTAAGTTATTTAATATTCAAAATTTGGGACGGAGGGAGTATCATTTTTAATTAAGTAAATGGTCTATATTAATTAACTAATTCTCCATTTTAAAGAGGTATATATTTCTATTACCAAATTGTCCATTGTGTATAGATATATTTAATATTAACTTTTAATTAAGGTTATAGTCGGAAAAAGAATAATAAATGCATCATGAAATTTGTAGATAACCTTATATTAAGGGACAAACCCTATTTTGTAAGTAGTCTTATAATTAGGGACGGAGGTATCATTTTTAATTAATTAATTAAGGAAAATGCTAACTTGGGCACAAGATAAGAAATCAAAAGTAGAAATTAAATGTTGAAAATTGTGTATTTTTAATTTTGAAAACTTTAAATTTTATATTTTTAACTTGTGCATTTATTAATTAATTCCATTTTTAACTTCTTAACTTTAATTAAATATTCAATAAACCTAGTAAAAATTAACTTTTTTTTTTTAATAGAAATCTACTCCCTCCGGTCCTTATTATAAGAAACAATTGACTTTTTAGATTCATTGTGTATGTGATATATCTAATCTATATTTATAACGAGATACATTAAATATTTAATGAACGTAAAAGTCAACTGTTTTTTATAAGGATAATGTTTCATGAACACCCTTTTCTGCATACACACTATGTACCACTCCCATGTGAGAGTGTGTGAATGTGAGTTTCTTGTGTATGTGGGGACCACATGGACACATGTCACAATTGTGTATGGGTGTATAAGTGGTACATGCCATCTAAGGTGATCTATGTATCACTACTCTTTTTATAATAAGGACCGGAGGGAGTATAAGGCATGAGTGTCATATGTATAAAGCTGTTTGTTTCAATTTTTTTGTTAATTATATTGGTTATAATTTCATCGAATAAGTGTGAAATTCTAGGATCGAAATCAAACCTATATATATATATATATATATATATGCATTAATCCTACCAATTAACTTATACGACATATTTTCATGTTTTAATCTATACTATATCTAAAGAAAATTATCCATTTCAGCACACTTTTGGGTTGGACTTTTCATTTCAAAAATACCCTTAATTTTTAATTTTAATTTTAAATACAAATAACACGTGTAACAAATAGATAAGAATAAATTTTATTTAATAAGAAAACTTACACACAATTCTTTATGAACTGTTCTTATTGTTAGCCAATTATAAAATAACACGTGGATTACTAATCTATGTCACTAATCGTCTACGATCAAACTCACAAAAAACTAGCACAAAACTAAAAGTCATGTTACTTTTTTATCGGTCGATTTTATGTTGTACATATGTGTTTTTTCCCCCCAATACAACCGACAAAGATTGCCAAGTATTTTCATATCTCTTCCACAAAAAACAATATTTCCATATTATTTTACTACTTCCACAAAAAATAGTATTTCCATATTATTTTATTATGTTATCCTTCCTTAGCCTTTGATCAATTGTAACAAACGTGAACAGAAAATAATGGTAAAGATTGAACTTTAAATGCTATAAAAAAATTAGTAACAAACGTGACAAAAAAATAATGTTAAAGGTTGGACTTTAAATCCTCTAAAAAAAAATATTAGTAACAAACATGAGCAAAAAATAATATTAAAGATTGGACTTTAAATCCTTCATGAGTCAATTAATTTTATGCATTATATTTGACTTTGCTGGTTTATAAGTGATTATGATTCAAATTATTTACGATTAATTTTGAGGATTATTTGACTTTGCTGATTTATAATTGCTTATACAAACTATGATAACGTGATTTTTTTTTTTTATATAAAGAGAACCGTGGTTTTTTTTTTTATAATTATTATTAAATAAAGGGAAAATAAGAAATAACATCCCCTGCCGTTAAGCTCCTTCCCGTGTCGTTCTGCATGTATACAATTGATAAACTGCTCCCATGGCCCCCATCCAATATCCAACAAAATACAGTGAAATGAAAGTGTTAAAATCATTTAAACAATTCAAAATTGTTAAACCATAATCACACTCATCTTACCAACAACTAAAAACAGAAAGACTATAAAACTTCAAACCACCATCTTCTGTTTTTGGTTACATTCAAACCACCATCTTAGAGACCATTAAGAGAGGACCGTTGATTAAGAAGTATGGATATGAACACCGACACTAGATACATCATGAATACTGACACGCCAATGACGTTATAATTTGAGAAAATCACATAATTTAGGTTAATTATATTTGTGGACGGTGATGCAACACGTGTTCAGACACATCTAATGTGAGGAGTGTATGTGATTCATAGGTGAGGAGTAATATCATAATTCGTAATCACAATAGAAAAGAAAAAAAATCAAATAGAAGTGGAAATAGAACCGGTGGATTAAAGACAAATAAATAGGGTAGAAAGAAACAAGTGGCTACACTACCATATCAACCGGAATTCTTAGACTCAATTACTCAAGTAAGTATCCCACCACATATTTTAAAGGTAAAAAAAGGTGCACCTTTGATGTTGTTGCGAAACATAAACCCTAGATATGGTCTGTGTAATAGGACACGGATGTTATGTCGTAATTTATTTAAGAATATGTTGAATGTGGAAATCCTAACGGGAAGCAATGCTTGAAAAAGAGCATTCTTGCCCATAATTAAATTAAAAACAAATGCGAGTTCAAGACTTCCCTTTGTGCTTAGTAGAAAACAGTTTCCCGTTAGACTAAGTTTTGCTATTACCATAAATAAGTCACAAGGGCATACCATTCTCAATGTCTAAATCTATCTTTCATGAATGGTCATTTATATGTAGCTTTATGAAGATGAGTTTCTCAAAATTTAACCAAAGTTCTCATTAAATAAAGAAAAATAGAAGGAGAAGATGGAGACTTTACGAAAAATGTAGTTTTAAAGATATTCTTTTATCGTAATTATAACAATGTTTCTTTTACATAACATGTCATTTATACATTTATGTTATGATGTTACTAATTACTATTAGAATAAACTCTAAATAATCATTATTTTATCTTAATTTTATATGCAGACAAACTAAAATATGTTGAGTTCAAAAATAATTTTGCTATACGCATTGACAATATTTTGTTTATAAACCAATATATCAATAATTTCCATTAATATTTTGAAATTTCAAAATTTTAATAAAAATTATACAAACAAACATAATAAAATAATCACATGCGTTAGCGCAGTAGAAATCGTGTCCGTCTTTCCGCTAATATATATAAGGAAGTTGAGATTTCAACTGCGCGTGAAAAGTTTTTAAATAGAAAATTCATTGTAACTACCAATTGTATTGATTAACCAATCAATTTTTTCTTGACAAAACTATTCAATCTATTAAGCAAACTAAAACTTGCCTAAACATGTGTGCTTTCCAAGAGTCTTTTGTTCATGGTTTGCCTGTTATTTGATTGGGTCATGCTAACAAATATCCTAAAGGAACTTGTGTTGAAATAGGATCCACAATTCTTTAAAGATGAAAAATAAGTGTATAGTCCATTTTTACTAGATTTGAAAAGTTTACTTTTTAGTAAATAACATAGGTAAAGAGATATGACTAAGATCATCCTGATGAAAAACGACAAATTTCATTTTACTCAGTCTTAATTGTATCACATGCATTGCGGTGTTACTTTTGAGAAATACAGACAAGACAATATCTCACCAATCTAAAATATAAGATGAGATTATCAATTACAGACTGTATGTGTCAAAAAAGTATTAGAATGAAGAGAAGTTTCGCTGGAACCCATGTAAGGAACATTAAAATTGTGATCATAAATTAAACTTTCTATCAACATATCACCGTTTTTAAAAATAACAGTTGTATTGTATCTAAGGTAGTACATATATAAATAATTTAAATTATTACTTCTCAAGTAAAGAGTGGTTTATTTACATTTGATTAGAGTAATTATCACCCAGAGTTTGTACGTTTTGCATATTTCTTAATATGTAAAAGATGAATAGCTTTCTATTAAAAAAAAGTTAATTTTTATCGTAATCAACCATGAATGTATCACATCACATGTATCACTTACAATAAATACAAACAAGATAAATCTCTCACTTAATTAGAATTTGAGATTTGATTAGAGTAATTATCACCCAGAGTTTGTACGTTTTGCATATTTCTTAATATGTAAAAGATGAATAGCTTTCTATTAAAAAAAAGTTAATTTTTATCGTAATCAACCATGAATGTA
This sequence comes from Medicago truncatula, assembly GCF_003473485.1. Lineage (NCBI taxonomy): Eukaryota > Viridiplantae > Streptophyta > Magnoliopsida > Fabales > Fabaceae > Medicago > Medicago truncatula. The sequence goes on from NC_053047.1 coordinate 30,769,208, forward strand.
TCACATCACATGTATCACTTACAATAAATACAAACAAGATAAATCTCTCACTTAATTAGAATTTGAGATTTGATTAGAGTAATTATCACCCAGAGTTTGTACGTTTTGCATATTTCTTAATATGTAAAAGATGAATAGCTTTCTATTAAAAAAAGTTAATTTTTATCGTAATCAACCATGAATGTATCACATCACATGTATCACTTACAATAAATACAAACAAGATAAATCTCTCACTTAATTAGAATTTGAGATGAGGTTACCATTTAATAAATTATCTTTATCGAATGTGATGTTAGTTATGTACCTGCGACTTGAACTTTATGGCGTTGGAAGTTCGTCGATGGAGAGCAAAGTTGTATCTAAACCCATCTCAAAAGAGCCAAACAATAGTTAATTGTAGTTTGGTGGGTGCATGGGAGCAATCACTTGGTGCCTAAAGAGCAATAATCATGTTATTTTCTTATAATTTTGCTCTTCTTCCAGCAATTTTTGCTCGCACCAAACTGTTTGGACAATTATACCCCCTTGAGTGAGTGAAGTCACGCCGTGTGACTTAACTCACGCACCTTATAAGCTCTGCGTGACTTAAGTCATGCACCACTGGCATGTGCGCGAGTTAATTCACGCAAGTTGGCCGGTGGTTAGAGCTCAAGAATACACGTTTTTTGGACGGTGGTCAATGCATTTTAAGGGTTTTTACACGTTTTTTTTTTTTTTTTTTTTTTTTTTGAAGTTTTTTCACGTTTTTTGACCTCATTAAGTGCTATGTTACCTTAAACCACCTATAAATACCCCTCCAAACTTCTCAATTTCCTCACACCATCTCACATTCTCTCACTCTACTCCTCACTCTCTCCCCCTATGAATTTCATTATGTTCCTTCTTTATTTTGGTGTAAAAAGAGAAAAAGGTCATCTCTGGGGATAAAATGATGATTAGTGAGCAACTTTCTTGGGAAAAAAAGAACCAGAATGGGTAAAACTAAGTGTGCAGATTTACCCCAGGAAGGCTGGTTTTCTTGTGGATTTCTTTTAGTTTTACACCGGAAGCTAGGTTTTCTGGTGGTTTTTATTTTTTCGCATATTTAGTTTTACCCCATTGTAAATGTAATAAGAATTATATTAATAAAATGATATTTTATATCTATTATTTTTGTTTCTTTATTTTTGTTAATTTTTGCATTTATTTTATGATTGCGTATTGAATAATAAATTCGAATAAATAAATTTGAATAAATTCAGCAATTCGAATAAAAATTGTGTATTGAATAAATTCGAATAAAGTTGCGTATTAAAAAAATCGAAAAAAAGATTAATTAAACTCAGCGTGAATTCAAATAAAGTTGCGTATTGAATAAATTCGAATAAAAGTTACATTACATTACATAAACAACATGTATATCAACTATATATGTTATCACATCAAATTCCTTCGTATAAGACGAGTCATCACATAAAGAATGAGGTGCATTTCGTGACACTCATCTTATATGAAGGAATTCGATATCATAATTTATATAGATGATTATGCATAATACATGTTGTTTTGAAACTACATTACAATACATAAAGTTCCTAAATATGTCATGTCATTACATTACATTACATTCAGGTTTTACCTTCAAACTACAACAATTGTCTCACCTCTGAAATGGTAAATTTAAACTAGCTAAAAGACAGCTCTCAAACTTACACCCGGAAGTTCTATTGTTCCATTCAAAAGATTAAATTCTTGTTAGGCTTGGTTTAAATGATGGTATTAAGTGTCAAAAGAATGAGGTGCATTCCTTGACACTTCAATACCTTCATCTAAACCAACCTAACAAGAATTTAATCTTTTGAATGAAACAATAGAACTGCAAAAAACATATAACTAATTCATGTTTGTACTTAAAGCCGGGAAGCTCCTAACAATGAACTGTATTCCCAAAGTATTCAAGCACGTCTACGGCAAAACAGGACACCTCACATTAATAGAAAATTGTGGAATCATAAGGCGATATTTAAAGAGAGTACAATATTCCACTGGTGACATATGCTAACCTAACTCATCAATTGGGATAGTTAGAAAAAAATTCTAAACATGTGTTGCTTGCAAACACCCTCAAACTGTCTTCTATATTGTGATCGTGTGAAACTTAAATTCCATATGTTGATGTTCAATATATCTAAAAAGAGTTACAAACCGAATTACAGAGATAAATGTTTTATAATGAAACTACAATTCATAATGTATCTTGCCCAAAAAAGCCAATTCGTTATGTATCAATTTTACAATGTCCTAATAGTACTATTTTACAAATTTTCTATCAATCTCAAATTTCGCATAATGTTCTTGTCACTAAGCTTTTGTGCTCTCAAATTGTGCAGAGTTTGAGTAGCATGTAAATCACTTGCAAAAGAAAATAATAACAGGACAGAAACAATTAAAAAAATATTCCATGATAAAGAAATGGAATTAGATATGAGAGCGTCATCCTCCATCTCTCTACGATGTTCTTTTGTTCGTTTTGTAACATGGGTTTTGAAACAAGAGAGATCATGATTTGCGAACACATCCAAGATTTTAGAAGAAGTTTTGATAGAATTGATAAGGCAATATCATCTCGTATATATTTGCTGACCTTTTCAATAGTTGCAGCCACCGATTAATTCTCCATCGAGACGAGACAAGTTTTGCTTGCAAATTGTTGCAGCCTCTGATGCCTCCATCGATTCTCTTACAGGAGGACAATGAGATTTTGAGAGCAAAAACCCACTTGGGACCTGGGAGTGTGCTCCTCCTCAAGGTCTCAGGTTCGAATCTCTGGTGCCAATTTGAGGGGGTTAGTTTAGCTTCTTCAAAAAAAAGATTTTGAGAGTGAATTTGTTCGCAAATAGATAGGAAAGTGTTTGAGGAGAGACAGATGGGAAAGTGAGAGTTATTGTCTCTTTTTAGAGAGTTATTTTCTTTTCTATTTATTTTTAATTATTGAATGCAAATCACATTTCCACGTGCACATCTGTTATGAAGATCCCATCATAATCAGCATCTCTGATTCTCAACATTTCTATTCTATCAGAAATCATGGCGGGGTTGTATAAAAGGGGGAAACTTCTTCTTGATAGTTTTCATACATTTTCTTCAAGGGTTTCATCACAAAATTCCAGAATTTTCATATCCCGGTATTTCAATTCTAAGAAATTAGGCAGCACAAAGGGTTGTTTTCAACAGAATAGTACGACAAATTTAAGATAATTTACAATGTGTATCGATGTGTTTTCGTTGTACTAGTTGTTGGTTCAGGTGTTCTTATTACTGTGAAATATGGAAATTTGCAAAATGTTCCTTACACTAAGCGAAAACATTTGCTTCTTTGGTCAAATGCGCGAGATAGGATGGCTGGGGACAGTAGTTTTGAAAATAAGAAGTTAGATTTTAAGGAGGATTTATTGCCTGAAATACACCCTGAAAGTGTGAGAGTGAGGATGATAGCGAATCGTATTTTTGATGCATTGAAGAGAGACTTGAGTAAAAAGAATATGTGGCGTGATGATTTAGGGAAGAGTAGGAAAAAGGCGAATCAACGTCAGTCTCATCAGCCTTGTACGTCGCATTTAGACGGATTGAATTGGGGTATTTTGGTGGTGAATGACAACACTATTGCTAATGCCTACTCCTATCCTAATGGGAAGGTAATGGTATTTACAGGTTTGCTTGAGCTTTTAACCAGTGATGACTTAGCGACTCTTATTGCACATGAGGTATTGGATTGATTTGTTTAACTCATTAATACAACTTTTTGGATTGACTTAATTAAATTTATCTACTTCTATAAGCACTTATGAGACTGATTGATAGAGATTCTAGAAAGAATGTATGACATTTGAATAAGTTGTTTGGATAGTTTATTTTAGAAAACACTTAATTAAGTTATGTATTCAAACAAGGCCGCTATATATTTCTGCATTTTAATATATTTAAGACATAAATCTAACATTTTTCAGCTTGATAATTAGGTTGGACATACTGTTGCTAGACATGCAGCTGAGGACCAGACAGACTATATGTTTTTTATCATCCAACAATTGATATTACTTCCTTTCATCTCTTTTCCGTCTCTTATTGTCAACTTAATAGCAGCGCGTTCCATAATGCTTCTTTTCTCGAGACGGTAATGATTCCTTCCTTATCTACTTAATTAAGTGTTTTCTAAAATAAACAGCGCGTCTCTTATTGTCAACTTAATAGCAGCGCGTTCCATAATGCTTCTTTTCTCGAGACGGTAATGATTCCTTCCTTATCTACTTAATTAAGTGTTTTCTAAAATAAACAGCGCGTCTCTTATTGTCAACTTAATAGCAGCGCGTTCCATAATGCTTCTTTTCTCGAGACGGTAATGATTCCTTCCTTATCTACTTGATTAAAATGGTTTCAAATAATCTGATCTGGGAATTTTCATCCGTAAAAAAAGGCATTCATTATGTGACCTTTCATGAGGCATTTGATAGCAAACAATTTCCAAATGCTTGACAGTTGACATCTTTCAGAGACATCTTTGATAGCATATAGAATCGTATAACATTTTGTACAGAATATTATGATAATTTGTGTCAAAATCAAGATATTTTTTGGACATGGGAGAGAAAGTTAGAATTGTAAATTGTGTGATCGTAACATAGATTGTGGCAAAATTCCAAGTAGAAACCTCAACAACCAAGATTTTCCACCAAACTAAGTACCGCCGCTCTTTACCACAGACCTTTATGATCCCCCTACTAGCCAAAGTTGTTTCTCGTTATTTAGCCTCAACAATATAATTCCCAGTGCCCTTTTTTTTCCTTTCCTGAGACATGGAATACTAGATGGAGCTTCAAAACCGGAAGTAACTTTAGTTTGTAGGTGGAGTTCTCATACCTCTCAGCAGGTTTTTTGTTATTCTACGCAGTGTTGTCAAATATCGGCCATGTCAATATTTTGGATTTTCGCCATGGTTTGCATTTGCAAACAATATCACTGACTCTACCAGGTCCCAGGTATAGTATATCAACTGCTTTGAGCTAGGAGTTAAAGGATTTGGAGGTCCCGGGTTCAAACCCAAGCAAAGAAGAAAAATACAAACAACTTATTACTAACAAGCAGGAAGTAATAGTTTTATCTTTCTCTACTTTATATTTCTAGTCTAACTCCTTTTTCACTAAACCTGCACACAAATTCAAACCAGTAACCTTGTCCAGTACCAAATCCATAACACTCACTTTCCATATACCAAAAGTAAGGTTCCTATCAGGAATTCCTTTCGACTTGCCCTTCAAATTCACCGTCTTTGGTGCCTATTTTATGTTTACTATGAAGCGAATTCAGTCCTTTTATTCCCAGCAGTCCAATTACTTGTCACATAATGTGCAATCGTTTCATAATGTATCAGTTCCATGCTTTAGGAATGCCGTCATGATAGCATTTCATATAAAGAACAAACCACTATGGCGTGTTTGTTGAAAAGAAAACATGTAATTCAATGAAGTTAATTACATTTAGTAATAAAATCTTAACATATTTTATGTATTTGAGATAAACTCATAGGATATTATTGAGTGAGAAACATTATGTATGTTTGTGTGTACTAGGTTCAAAGTATTCTAGCCAATTTGAAATTTATAAATCTTATTACCATAATGAATCTCATTTTGAAGCATGTAACATATACACACTGGGTACATGTATATGAAGTTTTTCATTTACATTTGTTTCTTGTTAAAGTGTGAGTTAGTCCTAACCATTGTTGTTAAAATCCTCATCAGAATCCTAAAATCCAATGATTTTGCGATTTTCTGATGCCTTACCGATTTGAACCGTAAACTATGCAAAATCCGTTTGAATATTAGTGTGTTTGTGATGCGATGTATGCTTGTAGCATCTAGGTTTTGAATATTATGTGGGCTTGGTTATTTTATATTTGAGATTTGGGACTTTGAGTCATTTATGTTTAAGTTTTGTAGTTTGTTTTATGTTTAAAATTTGACTTTCAGTTGTTTATGTTTTAATATCTGAGAATTGGTTGTTTTACGATTGCTTTAAGATTTTAAACTTTAAGTAGTTTATGCACTTTATAGTATATATTTAATATTATTTGAGTAAAATCCTTCAATTTTGGTGGCGATCTTCGATTTTGCGATCATGCCGTCCCCTTTGGATTCTACAATATCAATTGAGTAGAATCCTTCAATTTTGGTTGCGGTTTTAGGTTTTGCAATCTTGCTAACCTCTTTCGATCTAAATCAAAATATTATTTTGACAAACTTGTTCCTAACTCCCAAGGTTTCCTGAAATGTGTTCGTAATTTTTTTCAATACTGGTTGTGCTTCCTTTTAACTTTCTTTCTGGATACATCAACAATAATTTTTCACAAAAGTGCAATTAAGCTAATATTTCCATGTTGAAATGGGAAATTGTGTTCTTTTAAGCTATATGTGATGAATGATTGTAATATCATTATTCACTATTTTTAGACAAGAAATTGAAGCTGATTACATTCGGCTTCTATTACTTGCATCGGCTGGCTATGATCCCCGGGTGGCACCTAAAGTCTATGAGAAGTTCGGAAAAATTTTCGGCGATTCTTTTCTCAATTATTTCAGTACTCATCCATCAGGACAAAAAAGAGCAAAATTGCTTTCTCAAGATGAGGTGATGAAAGAAGCTGTTACTATATATGAAAATGCAAGAGCTGGACATGAGAAATGAAGGTTTCACTGTTGTTGATTGTTTCTTTCTTCTTCTTACTTTACAATTTCAGTTTCTATTTTCTTTTGCAAGTGTGTTTCTTTGGCTTCAACTAAATTTTGTTAGGTTTATTCATTTTTTTTCCCTCCAAATTTGTATCTTTATTGGAAACAAAGTAAAAAAAATTATATTCTCTTGATTGAATGGTCCTCTGTGATGTAAGAATAATGGTCACAAGGAAGGGTTTTTGGATTGTCACCCTTTGAAAATTTTGGCTGCTTCTCAAACATGAAAAGATGTTCAAATCTGGTGATCTGAAATATGTATCAAAATGAATTTGATATAAGAAGAGATTGGACGGTTGTACTTACTTTTGAACTATCAAACAAAGGAGTTAAGGGATAGAGTAGATGACACAAATAAGTTATACTGCTTCACCCTAATTGGGCTAGTCTACGTCTCACAGACTATGATATTTTTCAATATGGTGTTTGAGATGCCCTTTTAGATTCTGCAAACTTTCTCTTAATTTCTGGTTTACCCGACCGTAAAAGTTTTGGACAATCTCTTCAGACTTTAACTACCACACAATCCGTCTTTATACCTTAAAGAGGATTAGTGAAGCTTTAGAACTGATTACATAATTTTTTTGTGATCTTGCTCTTAACATTTGATCAATTTGATCTCACAATAACCTTTATCTCTTTCTCTCTAAGTTAAAATTGATCACACAAAGGTGAATCTGAACATTTTTTTATCAAAGTTCAATCTGAACACTCAAAGGTGAATCTGAACTTTTCAAATATCATGTAAAAGATGTTCCAAAGATATGCAAGAGGCTTGATTGTATTTGTGATTGCTATATGACATTTGATAATGAAACTCAACTTGAAATACGATTATGATATTTTTCAAGCAATTTTGATTTTCTGTTTTCGATCTTTTTCCGATTTGATTCTGATTCTTCCATCAATTTGTTTGGTATTTTCCAAATCTCTGCTTCTGGTATCATTCTGATTTTCTTATGATCTTTCGATCTTCAATCCTCTGTATCCCTTCACTTAAAATTCTAATATACCCGATTTGTATCTCAAGTACATTTGATTTCCATTATTTACTTCAAAAAGCTTGATCTTAACTTGTGAGATGAGAATCAATGTTGAATAGCAATTTTGAACTTCTTCTTTTAGCCATTATAGAGTGTTTTTGATATTCTGATATGCAATCTGAAGTCTTTGAGATGTCTATTCTGAAGTTTCTTTCCATTGAAGAAATTTGTTCCTAAAATTAACATGGATCAACTTATAATCTCATATTTTCTTGGTCAATTAATCTTGTTCTTCAATATTTGTAGTTCCCATGAAATGATTTTGATCTTATTCTAACATCCTTTAATCTTTCTGAAGTCTTTATTGACATTTGGTGTTTTTTTAGATTCATGCCGTTGACTCTTGGATTTCTTTTTTAAAGTAAGACATGTTAATATCACAAGGAAAATGATTATAATGAACAAACCAACTATTAACCCCATTAATTCCATGCTTCTAACCCAAAATCAGATGTTTGCTTCGACAATCTTCTTCGATTAGATGCCATTTAATTGTCGTAATGTGAACATACCTAACCGTTAGGGTCTTCCAGACTAAAATAGAAAGAAATGGCACCACTAAGGTCAATCAAGAAATTTTTGCAATATACAAAGTCACCTAAAGCATTTTAAATCCATATCTTGAAGTAAAACGAAAATGAGAAACAATAACGAAAAATAAGGAAGCCATTATTTGTGTATGTAAACTATACAAATCAAGAAAAATGCTTATAAGCTCCTGCTGAGGGTTTCTCCATTCATGCACAACAACATAATTGAGATCTAGTAACACTTGAAAATTGCTACTAAATGAAGAAAAAAGTTACTAAATCAATTTAGTAACATTTGAACAATTGTTAGGTAAAGCCCCTCTTACAAAAGAGGTTTATTACACTTTATAGTATTATCTCTTAACATTCAAAAAGTGTCACAAGATGTAAACATTATTGTAACACTTTTTGTATCAACAGTGACAATAACAAAATGTTACATTATTAATTTGATAATGCATTAACTATGTTGCTTATATTTATAAACAGATTATAGGATTAAAACTCATGTCTACCAAGTTCAAGTAGCTAACACATTAAAGTACTCATGAGTCGATCAGTAAAGTATAGAATGAAAACAACCTAAAGAGTTTGAGTTTAGTACCAGCGTGGCAAAAACTGTTATCTTTTACAGTTTTCTAAAAACTGTTACAAAATCTTTCTAGAAGTAAACAAGTGGAATTAGTTCATTATATTCGCCAAATTAGATAATCAAACAAGATTGTTCCCATGCAAATTTCTACAAACACATGAACCTCGAATTAGCATCAAACAAGATATCTTAAAACCAAAAAACATGCTAATCATAAAAATTAAATCAACTATATAAGAAGAAAAAAAAAATGAACGTACGCTTCTTGCAAATAGGTGATTTGGCCTAATTCCCTTGCAAGAAACCCCTTTGATGATGCACCTGAAACACCAAACCAGTTACAAAGATCTGATTCAAGCATATTCCAAAATATTACAAAAGTCTCTATATCACAGATACAACCAACAAGAAGATCTATTAAATAAAAATAGTAAGAACCAATACCTGTCAAATTATGTGGTATATACCATAGTCACACAGTTCGCAATTCGCTTCGATACGTGGTACGAATTTGGGTACGCGGTTCGGGACTTTCAAAAATTTAGGTACGTAGGGGGTATACAGAGTCAGTACTTTGCTTGGGTTCGTGGTACGTTCAAATATAATAATCGGTACGTTACTTAATAAAACATTGACAAAAAAATAAAATAGAAAATGAAAACTAATTTTTTTTGAAATAGCATAGATAAATTCATTCATTATAATAAAAATCCAACGTGTGTCCTCGTGAGCTTAGCTGAGTTGGTAAGACAATGCATAATATATGCAACGTTCGGGGTTCAAACACCGACCACCAGCAGCAAAAAAAAAAAAAAACCAACGTGTGCAATGACAAATGATACAACATAAAGCACCAGTGAAAACAAAACTGATACATCAACCAACAGAAACACACACCAATTGATCTATTCCATCGAAAAAATCTGCTAAATCCTCTCAACAAAGAAACTGCCTGTGCATCGAAAAATCTACCAAATCCTCTCAATTTCACAACTGAAACATGCGTCTGATGGTGTTGAACTCAAAATCAAACAGACATAGCTTCATCCAGAATCGAATTTGGGCATTGTTCGCTAGTTCTCTGTATTCAACGAATGCATGTGCGAATTCTCGTGAACCAATTCGCGTAATAACCGGGAATCGGTTCGCGCCAACCAATTCACGGTTCCTTGGAGGGTGGACGAATTATGCGACTATGGTATATACTAATCAGCATGGACTTCCTCTTGGTCAATAATTTTTCTATGTCAAGTCACAATACAATACTATGAACCAATAACAATAACTAGTAACTAGGTTTTTGACCCGTGCTCCGCACAAGTTTATTGTAAAGGGATTGACACATATGGGATTGCTGCAGATCTAACAAAATTGATAAATAAGGACTAGGGTATTCTGTTTGTAAACGTATTAAATAAGTGTAGAAAATATTGTAAAAAAAAAAAGGCAAGAGGATAGAAATGAAATTGGTGCAATGCATTTTTTAAGATAGAATTTGTTAGGTTAAATTACTGGTAACCTAATACAACAAATGAACGGGAAAATATTAGGTTAAATTGCTGCAGACCTATCCAAGAAAGAAAAATGGATAATGAGTATGGGCAGTTGGTATAACCAAGAAATGACAGGGAATTTTGGGGAGCAAAGATGTATATAGAACATACAGCTTCAGACATTCCAATTATTGAAAAAAAAAAAAGAAAAAAAAACAGTCAATAAAGTTTTCTTATTTTGGGGAACAAATTTTTTCCTAAAAACATCTCTAATACCCTGCTTGGTATAAGAAAATTCACCGGCCTACTTGTTTCACGTGACCTTGTTGGATATGTGATTGGTGACACGCATTGTCCCACGTCAACAATTCAATCTGATGGTAAGACAGTGCCTAATAATGCCTGTTCCAAGTGGATCTGTCAAGACAAGCTATTGTACATTGTTTTTTTTTTGGTTCATGTGATTCCGAAGCCCGCTCTGTCATGGATTCTGCTGATACCTTGCGTGTTGCCTTACTTGAATTCAAACAACCCTTCAACAATCGGTCTCGCTCTTGCGTCATATCTCTCAAGGAACATCTTAGTTCAATCTCCAAGGGTATGCAATATGTATCCTCCTACTTGCATTCCATCGAGTCCATTAGGGATGAGTTATCTCTTATTGGACATCCACTTGATGACCTTGATTTAGTCATTTTTGCTCTCGATGGGTTACCATCATTATGAGAATTTACGGCATCTATTCGCACACATGACTCTCCAATACTCTTTCATGAGTTATATGACGAGTTGGTTGATTTCGAAATGTTTCTAGAACGTGAAGCATAAATTAGCACATCTATCCCCATGACATCTAATCATGTTCAGCTACCGATCCAAACAACAAGAAATGTCGGTTATCTGCCAAAACTGCAACAAACTTTAGTCGGCTAGATCATGCTACAAGATCCATGGCTATCAAAAGAAGGGGAGACGTCCATCTTATCCACCTCCTCCTCCGTCATGGCTTTTTGACTCTGTCACCTACCATCATATCACAAATTATATGACAAATTTTCCCATCAAGAGTGACTATAAAAAATGGAAGAATATACTCACCGATATAGATAAGAATGTGTCATCCCTTCAATTCCTCCTTTCAAGAATGTGTCATCCCTTCAATTCCTCCTTTCATAACCTCCATTGGTTTTTTTTTTTCTTTCCTCTCAATTGATCTCCACTTGTTCCGCTTTTTGTATCTAATTTGCTTGTCTTTGTTTTTTTTTATTGGGTTAGATGATGGGAACTAGCAGTATGCCTCCTCCTTCAAGAGGAAAATCAAACCCAAGTGTTCATACAAAGAGGCCTAGGAATGTTCTAAAAAACACTACTACTCGGAGACATGATGTGGTGTGGCAACATGCCATTGTTGTAGATAATAAATCAAGCAAAATGAAGTGCAACTATTTTCATATTATCAGACAGTGCTTCTCGATTTAAGCACCATTTAGCAAACATGCGTAAAACTGTTGAACCGTGTAGAGTTGATTTATATGAAGTTCGTCAACAAATGTTGGACATTGTTCATAAGTTTCAAAGAAATCACATCAACAAGATAACTTCAAGTGAGTATATAGAGATTAATATGGAAGGTGGAAAAGGAAAAAAGGTACAAATTCCGTTGTAATTTTTTTTATTGGCAAGTTGTTTGTCTCTTGTGAATTGTTTTTTTTTTTAATATCAAAGTTAATTGTGTTTTGTTTATGGTCTTTTTTTCTTTTTTCTTTTCTGATATTTTAAAGTTTGGTGAAAAACCAACTTAACATGATGTTTACACTAACACAATTTTTTCAATTTTAAGTTTGAAAACCAAAATTGAAAACTCATAACCACCACGAACGGTCCCTTAAATGTAAAAAATTAAAAGAAAGACCATAAAAGAAAACAGAAATTCAACTTTGATGTGAAAAAAATAATAATTCTGAAGAGAAAAACAAACAACAGGCTAAAACCAACAAAAAAAAATGAATTTTTACCTTTTGCGTTTTTCCACATTCCAGATTAATCTCTATATAATCATTTGGAGTTCTCTTCTTGATGTGGTCTCTTGGAAATTTATGAACAATGTGTAATATTTGTTGACGAACTTCATACAGAACAGCTCTATACGGTTCGACAATTTTAGACCTGCTTACTAAATGATACTTAAATTGAAAAGCACCGTCTAATTACTCATTTTGACAATAGTTGCACTTCATTTTGCTTCATTAATCATCTACATTAGAGGAGGAAAAGAAAGAATATTAGGCCTGAAAGAAGAAAAATAGGGGAGGTTTGCTCATTTCTTTTTGTTTTTTTTTAAGGGTTGGTTCATTTGTTTTAATAGAAGTAATATATTTTAGTAGATTCAAAATATCAAGTGGGTATTTAAACCCATTTAATTTTTTTTGGTAAAACTGATATTTTTGGTCAACTTTAATTTAATTTCAATGACCAAAAACTTGTCAGCAGTTTGAAAAATTAAATGTCTCATTGACTCACTTTTTTATTTTGAAAATTTATTTTAAAAGTTGAAATAAATAAATATATCAATTTGTATTGAAAAATGAACCTTCATTTTTTTCCAAAGCAAAAAAAAAAAAAAGATAAATATTTGCCCAAATACAATGGGAGAAAATGAGAAAGGGGGCTTATGAATAGAACGAATAATACATTTCAAGTATTTAAGAATAGATTGACAAAACAACGATCACATTTCAACCCGTTTTTATTCTTCTGAAACACAAATTTGTTGTCAAATTTAATTTAATGAAAAAATCAAACAACTTTCCAATAGTAGGAAGAATTCAATGTCACATTGACTCACTTTATAGTTTTGAAATTTTCTTGTAAAGTTGAAAGAAATAAATATTCATTTCTTGTAAAGTTGAGAGAAAATAAAGATGGCATTTTGATTTTTTTTTAGAATTACTAATTAATTTGTGGTCAAATTTACCTTAACAAAAAATTCTAACAACTTTCCAGTGGTAGGAACAATTCAATGTCACATTGATTCACTTTATATTTTTTAAATTTTATTTTAAAGATATAAATATCCATTTAGATTTTAAAAATACATCTTCCTTTATTTTTTTTAAAAGGGAAAATAAATATAAACGTAACCACAAATACAATGGAAAAGATGGTCCTCGTGAGCTTAACTTAGTTGGTAAGAACAAGATGGTCCTTATGAGGTCCTTATGAGCAAAACTTAATTGGTAAAGACACTGCATACTATATATTGGGGCAAGGTTTGAAAAAAAAAAAAAAAGTGAATTCCTAAACAATATATGCTACTTGAACAAAACAAATAAAAAATGAGTGGGGGGGATGCACGCATTTTAGGGTAGAAACACTAAACCTGAAAGGCATATCAATCATTTTCATTATTCTTTTGAAACTCAAACTACAGTCCAATTTAATTTAATTGAAACAATTGATTTTAGGCTAAATCACAATATTAGCCCCTAGCTTAATTTTAGGAACACCTTAGTCTTTTATCTATTTTTCTCATTATAATCCTTTATGTTTTTATATATTAACACTACTATCCTTTTTTTAAAAATTGTTACACCTCAATTAAAAAAATGCCTATGTTGCCATTTAGGCTGTTGATGTGTCTCTGCTATGGTGATCATGTGACAAATCCAATTTGGCATTTAATTATATATATTATTTGGGAAACGTTAATAGTGCCTTAAGAGCACTAGTTAAGAAGATTAACATAGAAATTATGTATTGGAAATTGATGGAAAGTGGAATGTTTAACTTTATGAAAGTAAAAAAAGTTTTGTTTTTAATGAAAATTTTCTATTTTTGACATCCTTAACCAATATCCTTAGGACAATTACGTGTTACATGCAGAATATAGTAAAAAATATTTTTGACTAAATGCTTACTTGGATTTGCCACATGATTACTAAAACTTAGACATCATCACCATAATGGCCAGATAGGCATTTTTTTAATTGAGGTGTAACATTTTTTTTAAGATAGTAGTTTTAATATTTAAAAACATAAAGTATAAAAAAAGGAAAAAAATAGATAAAGGACTCAGGTATTACCTAAGATTAAATTAAGGTGCTAATAATATAATTTTTCCTTGATTTTACTTGTGAAACTCAAATATATGAAGACATCATTTGTCAGAAATTGGGGAGATATTCATTGGCTCGACTCCAATTTACAGGTTTAAGCTTGAAAGTCATTGCCACCATTATCAACTGTAATTTAAGTTAATAAGCTTAAAAGTCACTGCTTATGGGTCAGTAAAATTGGAGCCTTTATCACCATTAACAGAGTGTTCATAATTACATTTGTTAGACGCAGGAGCAACATTTGAAGTGCCCTTTTGGTGTAAAACCTTGACCTTCTTCAACTATAAGGTTTCTTCCGTTTCTTTCTTCCTTATCTCATCCAAGATTGTCAAAATCGGGATTTTGCTTCAGGTCGAATGAGAAGAGCAAAATCGACAATCGTAAAATCGAAACCAAAATCGAAGGATTTTACTCAACTACTTTGTAGAATCGATATAAGAAATTGTAAAATCTCAATCAAAATCGATGGATTTTACCAAAAAAAAAAAATACTAAATATATGTTATAAATGGTATATAGTCATAAATGACTTAGTTTATAAGAAATCGTAAAATCGCAATCAAAATCGATGGATTTCGCCTATTTTAGAATTTTACTATGGATTTGAGTCGTTGAACGTGAAGAAAGTCGCAAAATCCTGCATTTTAGGATTTAAGTCGGGATCTTATCAACAATGTTCTCATCTACTATTATCAATCTCTTTAGCATTTTCTTCTTCTTTGCTGGAGAAGGGATGGGATCTTCAAAAGCAACAGTAAGAGATGATCCACATCCGGTCCTTGCAGCATTCAGAACAACCTTCTTCTTGGTACCATAGTCATGAAGATTCTTGATCAATCAACTCCAATGGAAAATCTCAGACAATAGCCTTATAAAGGGAATGTTAATGTTCTTCTATTATGCACTCATCCCTTATTTCACTTCACCATTTTTAAGTGTTTCAATGATATTAGGTTTTAACTTTAAAACATTTTTTTCTAACTTGATATAGTGAATTCATAATAGGGAGTCAAGATATCAAGTTTTACCAAATTTGAGCTATATTCCCCTAGCTTTCCTTGACAGCTCTATCTCAGCTTCTTCTAATATCAAAAACTAAATTAGAATGTAGCCGTCATTGAATCCCTTAACTTGTGGATGCAATGCGACATAGTTTGTGGTTACGGGACTTGATGCAACTCATTTCCAGCCCTAACCACAACCGAGAATTCAATAGATTGTAGACACAATATTAGTCTCATAACCAAGAATAAACTCACCATTATTAGTGGTAGATTGAACATGTTTCAAGAAGTATTTGGATTTGCGTCTGTCTCACATTTCTCGTGTCCCGATTTTGTGAGCTAGAACTCCACTCTTTTCTCTATACGTGGGTTTAATGCCTGTTGGACGCAGTTTCAAACAGACTATTATATTTGTACCTATTCAATATATTGTAGCCTAATCAAATATAATACACTCTCTACGAGCTAAAGTTACCGGTATTTGAGAACAAGAGCGAATTTATCTGAATGATCTCATGGCTTATGTTGAAATTTGCCTTCAAATTTGTGGTTTGAAAGAACAGAAAAATCGTGACACGATTTTGGCATCGTGACACGATTTTGTAATATCGTGAGTTGGTTTGCAGGGTGTCAAATCGTGGTACGATTTTGTGAAATCGTGACACGATTTTTAAACTTGCTGGTTAAGTTTTCAGGATAAGGTTGGTCGTACCTTCGGTCGTACGTATCAATCGTGGCACGATTTTATCAGCTGAAGACTGCTATATAAGAGTTCTTGTGCATATTTTGAAGAAGAGCTTGAAGAGAGAGAAACTTGGATTACAAAGGAGGTAACTTTAGAGTTGAGTGTCTTGTTGAGACAAAATCATTATTTGATGTTTTAAAGATTACAAACATATTATATTTATTTAATCTTGTTATCTACTAATTCGTTTTGTGAGAATTTGTTTCATGAGAATGAAATGAGAACGTTCTGGCGAAAACGATGAAAATTGAACAGTACATCAAAAGTGAACAAGAAAGTATGGCTGATTATGTTTTAATTGGGCCATAAGAAAAGCTTTAAGCCCATTTGGAAAAGTAAAGTCCATTAATCTCTCATGGATAAGATCACATGGCTTACTTAAGCATGACATCACTAAAGCAAAAGGACATGACATCATCAGAAGTGGGCAGCAAGTTATACAGCTCATTACAGCTGGTTATCTCATGCGCAAGCAAAGCAACAGTGCTTTCAAAGCCAGGCAAATCAGAAAGAACATTCTGAGAACGTTCTGGCTATTTTAAAGAAGAAAAGAGAAATCAATTGAGACTTTGGACAACTATCAAAAACGTGTCCAACAGCTCTATTTTCTCCCTTGATCACCAAGACACTCCTCACCTATAAATACAAGGGCCTTTGAAGGTCATAAGCAAGAGTTTTGTAAGCTAATATCTCTCAAAGTGAAAATCATCACTACAAACAAAGCTCTTCGCAAACAAAGCAAATTCCAAGCTCTCTCACTATATCTCTTGGATCTTCTCTCTTGAATTTGCCTCTTGTAAAACTCAAACAAAGATTTGAGTATTTATTTGATCCAAACAAATCTCATCATACAAAGTGTGTTGTATTTCTCAAAGTCTATTGGGCTTAATAGTTTTGAGATAGAAAATTCCAACCTTTCTTTTGCTAGTGTGCAAAGAATTGTATAAGCCTGCTGAGGTTGATAATACAGGTGTAACGGACTGATCTGGTGTGATCAAGATATTGTAGTGCTAGTCAGAAGTTTCTGTTAGCAAGAAAACTATAGTGGATAATCTCACACGAGGTGTGGGGACTGGAAGTAGCCGGGTTTGGTGAACCAGGATAACTCTCCTGTGTTATTCTTCTCTCTCTCTCTCTCTCTCTCTCTCTCTCTCTCTCTCTCTCTCTCTCTCTCTCTCTCTCTCTCTCTCTCTCTCTCTCTCTCTCTCTCTCTCTCTCTCTCTCTCTCTCTCTCTCTCTCTCTCTCTCTCTCTCTCTCTCTCTCTCTCTCTCTCTCTCTCTCTCTCTCTCTCTCTCTCTCTCTCTCTCTCTCTATTTAAAGTTACATAACACACACATTATTTTATTAATCTCCAGAACATTCTGGTCCTTGCTAAAATAATCTTTTATTTTTAACTTAACATCATTTTTCTCATTCTGCTTATAATCATTCTTCAGAACGTTATGTTCTAAATCAATTAATTGTTATATACTCTAATCTTGTTAAACTAACATACACCAAGATTATTCTTGAGTGTATAAATCTAAATTTAATTTTCAGGAATAATTTTTAAAAGGGTCACAATTCAAACCCCCCTTTCTTGTGACGTTTATTGCTACTTCATGTCTTTGTAGTGAGGATCTCTTGGGTTAGGAAACATTGTAAACACCTTGGGTAGTGAGATTTCATCATTGGAAGAATCAAAAGCTTCCTTTTGTGTCTTTTCTTTAGGGTTCATTATTGAGAGAGTGAGAAACACAAATGGGTAGAAATTAGGTCTTGTTCTTGTGTAAGCTTGCAAGTTATTTTTCTTGTAACTCTTAGTAACACTTTCATCATAGTGGATTGGAGAGCTGCTCTCTCCTCCAGATTAGGTCATATTGGACCGAACTGGGTCAACAATCTTTTGGTGTGTTTGTTTCTTCTTTCATTGCTTATCTTTGTTCTTTGTATATGCTTGTGGTGTTGCTCTACACTAGACTAGGTCTGTTTTTGTTGTTGTTGCTTGAAGACACTTTACACATTGATTACCACTTCCTTTGCTCCACACATCTTTGTTTTTCATTGGTGTGATTATGAAACGGAATTCACAACAGCTTACTTTGTTTGATCAAAATGAAATTCATTTCTTTGTACTTATAAGATAACAAAATTTCAAAGGATTTGGGAAATGAACCTGTCAAAAAACAGTACTTTTCCTTTTCAAATTTAGTTTATTGTTTGCAACAAAAAGTGATAGCTTTGTAACATAATCTGAATTTCATTTTCTACTTTGAAATACATTATAAAATTTTCTCACAAGGTGATGCTTTGATATCGCTGCTATAACGAGAACATATGTCACTGTATATGCTGAAAATAACTAGATCGCGGTAAACATATATCATCTCACAACTGAAAAATGCATAAACAATGCCATAAACAACACTAGGATTGGAGTGATGGAATGGTTCAAAGATCTATAGTATAGTATATACAAATTCTCAGCACCAAGAATGGAGTGATCGAATGGTTCATGTACATATAAAACAGCACCAAGAAGATTATCTATAATATTCGAATGGTTCATTCCATGCGCTTCATCGGAATTCAAGAATATAATATTCGTAACTGGTTTTATTTTGGTCTTTTTTCTTAATCAGTATGATAATGATTTATGAAAATTTGTTCCTTAAGCGTGTTAAATGCCATGTATCTCTAGTTTGTTCATTGAGCATGAATATTTAAATTAGATTAAGAGATTTTTAACCATTTGTGAGATTTTAGGACTATAGAAGAGTGCTTGATTTACCAACGTTTTCCTCATTGTGTTGTCCGTTCTTAGCCTTTACCTCTATTAATTAGTCTTAACATAAATGGACTTTTCAAACATAATAGATGTTACTTTATTATCTAAGCTATAAGTTCTGATCAAGGTTGTCAAAATTGGGATTTTACTTCAAGTTGAAAGGGAATAGAAAAATCAGGACTCGTAAAATCGCAATCAAAATCGATGGATTTCACCCAAATAATTTAATACTAAATATATGTTATAAATGGTATATAGTCATAAATTACTTAGTTTATAAGAAATCGTAAAATCGCAATAAAAAACGATGGATTTTGTCTATTTTGGGATTCTACCATGGATTTAAGTCGTTGAAGGTAAAGAAAGTCCAGGATTTTAGGATTTAAGTTGGGATTTTGACAACAATGGTTCTGACTATTATTCTACTATATACACCTTGTTTTTTTCGTACAAAATTCTCAACTTTCTTGTCTTTTAAGTGCAGGATGATAGAACCTGCATCTTCGAGTGATACCACCAGGGAGGAAAAGTCGTCGCCGCCTCCTGAAATAGAAATTTGAATTGACATTGGTACATCATGATGCACAGCTTGGACATTAAGGTTCACCCTTCTATTGCTGCATTAGTGAACAAAGTTTGTGTGGAAAAATTCTGGTGGAATTAAAGGAATATTTGTGTTTACATTTTCATTTTCAGTCACTTAGTTGAAGTTAACCGGGATAGATCGCGATTGTGCTGCGATGGTCGGTGCACATGTTCTCAAGGTGATTCCTCAACTAACAGCAGTGGCTCTGTTGTATGCACAACAACAACTGCATGCTTCTGCTTCTTCTGATGAGAATATGGAAAGTGAAAGCACGAAAATTTGCTCTCATTTTCAGTATGGATGTTTGTTTATGTGATTTTGTTGTTATTGCTGCTATATTGGAAGGAAAATGTCGAATAAAATCGTTGACAGGAAGTACTATTGATGGAGAAGTCTTTCAAGGAAATATGATGCGTCATCTCTTTCCTAATTCTGAAAATATATTCAAGATAAATGATCTTGTTACAATATACTAACGATATCTATATATGATTTGTTAATTAATGGTTGATATTACTTACTTTATAATGTAATGTGAATTATTCATTTTAGAATACCAATGTCCAATGAATAAATGCTTGCTTATAGTAATATTATGAGTTGGGACCTTAAAAATAGTCCCACCTCAACTAAAAGCAATACTATGATATTGCTTATATACTTGAAGGTATGTAGCTTATTTCAAGTAGAATTTGAGGTTGATTGACAATTTAAAATTGTTTAATCCAACCTGGGATCTACTATATCCCCCATTTTTTATTAGTTTATTTAAGATTAAATTGTACTTAATTTAAACCCCGGCAATAACACATTCCATCAATTATACTGAAGAAATAATAAAAAAAGAAATTAAAAATAATAGCACCTTGCACCTTGAAAAATGAGAGAACCCTTTATTATTCTCATACAAACCAGATAAGTCCTTTAAGTTATGTTGTTCACACATAAGTCATTTAACTCTTCAACCGTTTACATCGTTACGCTTTTTGTTACAAAAAAGTTGAGGTGGCTGTTAAGTGAAAAAAAAATTAGTCAAACTCAGCAATCTTCATCCTCTTCCTTTCATCTTTTTCATCATCTTCAACATCACCTTGAATGGTTCTAAGTTTTATACAATACCATATACACATTGATGTCAACAATCCCACATCAATGGTGCTTTAACAACAAAGAGGAAGATTTACTTTAAAATAACCTTGTATCCATATGGGCTACATAACAGTTTTGACTCAGTAATTTACACTATGATGTACACTTACTTGATTAAATGTTTCATTAGTAGGGGGAGAATAGGCCAGACGTTTGGCAGGGGCCTAGAACCTAATTTAAAGTAAAACTCAACTTAACTCGTTTAATTAGAAGGTTAGGTTCAACCTTTTTATAAAACCTATTTAATTAAATAGGTAGGACTAAGGCTTACATAAAAGTCTATAAAACCTTTAAGGCCAATCTACTAAATATATATATATATATATATATATATATATATATATATATATATATATATATATATATATCTTCCATTATTAATATTGTTGATATTTTTTATATAATCACAAACGTTCATATGATTTGGTTTAGTAGCAGGTATAATGGTGTGATTAGACCTTGATAAGATTTCGTTATTTAGTAACTGTTTTGAACTAGGCTGAAGCCCAATCCGGCTCTGCTCGGGTCTAACCTGAGTCCACTAAACAGACGACACCATACGATGGACACGCCCTAAAATCCACCAGATCACAGTACGGACCGAAGGTTACACACGAGGTCCGAGAGTTGACCATGCCTACACGGGTCAAGCGCAACTCACCAAGGGCGAGGGTTACCCACGTCCGTATTAGCAGGTACGATTGTTAGGATAAGGTTTCCCAGCCGAGCTCTACCTAACCCATATATATAGACCTAAACTTGTGATCCCTTCATCCGAATTGCTAATTTGTGATTTACCATTAAAACATGTATTATATTATCTCTCTATATATATATCCCTTCATCCGAACATGTATTATATTATCTCTCTATATATATATATATATATTGAAGTCCTTCATCCGAATTGCTAATTTGTGATTTACCATTAGACAGTAAAACATGGGTTTGTTTACCCTTTAACAACGAGAAAGAAATTGGATCAAATATAGTAATATTTATAGCTTTGAATTGGTCACCGGGAATGTATTTTCCAAAATTGAAACTTAATTTCTCTCTAATACATTTCACAATTGCAGGATGTATTTAAACAAAACATGTTTAATGGGACACTGACAATGTTTTATGTGCATCTAATAAAACATGTTCATCATTCTCCACTTCCTTAACATTAGACTTTTCTATTCACAATTTTTTCTCGGTAACTATTTCTTTATCACAATATATTTTTGCGCTAGATAAGTGGTAAGACTAGATATGATAGGATTAGGAATAACATCGTTAGAGAGAGTGGAGGTAGCACCTATAGTAGAAAAATTGGTAGAAAATAGGCTTAGATGATTTGGACATGTAGAGAGAAGACCTGTCGATGCCATTGTTAGAAGAATAGAACAAATGGAGAAGAGTCAGGTTAAAAGAGGTAGAGGAAGACCTAAGAAAACCAATAGAGAAACCATTAGAAAAGATTTAGAGGTCAATGAGCTGGATCCAAATATGATTTTTGATAGAACACTATGACGTTAATTGATCCATGTAGCCGACCTCAGTTAGTGAGATAAGACTTCGTCGTTGTTGTACATTAAATTCTAAAGTAGTTTTAACCATATGACAGAATAGAAACAAACCCTGATTAACCTTTTAGCATCTGGAAAATTAACATTAATAATAATTTTCCATAACACATTTTTTTTCTTCAGCTAATTAAAATAACAATCATATAATATCCGGGGTCTTAAATATAGGTTGTGATTACAATTTAGACCGTGACAACATCATACTTTTGATGTGGTCTAAATCACAATCTATAGTTTCGTTAAAATTTTCTCCAAGAAAAAAACTATTTGAACTAAACTTGATTATATTTAAGGTTAAAACTCTATAAATTAATAATGCCAGGATTGGAGAAATTTATTAATTTAGAGAGTTATTAATTTAAAGAGTTTTTAAGTAATTATATTATACATACAAAATAAAAAGGCAAATTAGTCTATGCCTCTTAGAATTACGTTGCAGCGAACCTTGGGGTTCAACGTAAATTAGTAACTATTGTGTTCATATGCATTGGAAATCAATAATGACATTTGAAGTACAGTAAATGTAAACAAGAGGAACAAATGTGTTCAATGTATTCTTAATATTTTTTTTCTTCAGTTTCTATGAATTATTAATTTATGATTTTCTTGGGACCGAAAATTATAAATCAAAGGGATCTCCCGAATAATTATTATCTTATTAGTTTTTCAATTTTTTACATTGGCCCAAGTCGGGATCAGACAAATTTATTATTTTAGAGAGTTTATTAATTTACCGAGTATTAAATTAAAGAGTTTCTACTGTAGTTCGTTTTGTTTGATTTATTAGTTATCTTGATTAGAGGGGATTTCAAATGAGAGGACTTTTTAAATGAGCGGATGAGAGACTTCAATCTCAACCATTGGATCAAAATGTATGGCTGAGATTAAAAACCCCAATTTAAAAAGTAGTGTCCCTTTCTTTCTCCACCTCTTCATCTCTTTACTTGCTCCACTGCTCTCTTTCATCTCTTTCCTCCTACCATCCCAAATTCCATCCGGAATTTCAAATCCGAATTTCTGAGTATATTTTAGGAGTATCTGAATGTTTAAATCGCAGTTAAATTTGCAGACCCTATAATCAATAGATTGATATTGATACTACCATTATTCATGAGAAAACCCAGAATTAAGTAAACAAAGTTAACCTACAAAAGCTAAAAAAATAGAATGAGATTACACTTGAGAATAAATGTGAAAACCCATCATTATTTTTGCCAGATCTAGATTCGAAGAAATAAGGGTCTTTAATTAAATAAAACCGCATTATTAATTATTTTTAAAGATAATTGTTATATTGATTATCACAGCTTGTTGGAAGAATTTGCAGGGAAGAAGAAGAATCAAAGTTTTCGAATTTGGAGGAAAAAAACGTATAGGAAGGAGGCACATAGGAAATAAAATATGGTGCAAGTGCAATGGACTATGGTTGTTTTAATATGTACCGTACACTTTGATCTAATGGTTATTATTTAGTGCTCTCACCCTCTCATAATAACCACTCCTCGCATTTGATACATCCCTATCTCGATTATATGTATAACTTAACAATTATCATAGTAACATTTCCTTCATAACATACAACAAAGCTTAAAATTATCGTAGTAACATTTTGTCATTAAAAAAATATTGAAACAATTACATTAAACTATATCCTTGGCGCCTAAAAACATCCCTGATACATTTGAGATAGTTCTTCTTTTGGGTTAGGTTTGGAGAGCTTCAAAGGAGATGTTGAATTTTGTCAATTTTAACTTTTTTGAGTTTTGTGTATTTGGTGTTAAAATTATGGGATTCATCTTTGCATAGAATGAAAAGATTTAGTAGGTCCCTTGTGCTATGCTTGATTGGATGACTTTGTTCTTAAATGCTTTTAAACCATGTCGCCTAAACATACATTTGGTAGCATGTTGCATAAAATGTGAAAGTAACTATCGCCATTGTCAATGACTCATTTGCCTTTACAATGATTAGAGTAGATGAACTGAAAAGTCACTGCCCAATATAAGCTAAGCTAAGCAAAGCAGCCAGCACTCTGAAATTGATGTCAACTAATAGATGAGTTTCTTCTTCTCATCCAATTGCATGTCATAGTTCTAATGAAAATATGTCACTGAAATGTGTTGAAAATTGTTAATATCCAAAAACTATTGAAATAGAACACGAGGTATTAGAGAA
Source organism: Medicago truncatula (assembly GCF_003473485.1). Lineage (NCBI taxonomy): Eukaryota > Viridiplantae > Streptophyta > Magnoliopsida > Fabales > Fabaceae > Medicago > Medicago truncatula. Next base: position 30,793,752 of record NC_053047.1, read on the forward strand.
CTTTCATTATATTATTCACAGTGTCGAGAATAGTGACAAAATGATATCTTTATACAAGCTCTAAAACTATGACAGCTATCTAATATTAATTCAATTAAATTGTCAATTAAACTAATTAAATGACACACTTATGCACATAGTCAATGACAGAGCTAGCTCATTCTATTACATTGACATCTAATCTAATTAAAACATCAATCAGTAAATAACAGATAAGATCCCCCCTCAAGTTGGACTTCGTGAAGTGTGAATATCACAAAGTTTCAACTTGGACAATATAGATTGGAAAGATGAAGAGTGTAGGGGTTTGGTGAATATGTCTGCCAATTGAGAAGTTGATGGCACAGGAAGCAAATGAATTAACTTTGAATTGATCTTTTCTCTGACAATATGGCAATCCAACTCTATATGCTTACTTTTTTCATGGAAAGTTGGGTTGTGAGCTAAGTATATAGATTATCGATTATCACAATAAACAGAAGCTGAAAAGTTAACTTGCAGGTCATGAAACAAGTAATTCAACCATTATAGTTCACATGTTAAGTGAGCTAGAGCTCGATATTCGGCCTTTGTTGAAGATCGGGACACAGTACTTTGTTTCTTGGGCTTCCAAGAAATAAGAGAAGAACCTTAAAGCACACAATAACCAGTTACTGACCTTCTAGTATCAGGGAAGCATGCCCAGTCCGAATCTGCAAAACCATGGAACTTGAGTTCACTAGATGAAGAGAAGAACAAGCCTTTTGCAGGAGAAAATTTGAGATAGTTGAGAATCCGTTGAGCTGCTTGATAATGAGGAACCATAGGTCTTGAGACAAATTGGTTTAAATGTTGAACTAACTAAGAGATGTCCGGCCTAGTATTAGTTAAATACAAGAGTCTTCCAATTAGCCTCCTATAAGAAGAAGCATCAGTGAAAGGGGTCCCCGTGGTGGCTCCAAGTTTTGTAGAAGGATCAAATGGGGTTGCAGCCGGCTGGGAACGAAGTATTCCTGCATCTTCTAAGAGTTCCAAAGTATATTTCCTTTGGTTGAATAAAATTCCAGATTTTGATCTAGCTATTTAAAAACCAAAAAAAAAATCTCAACTGACCAAGGTCTTTTATGCAAAATTTGTTATCAAAGAATGTCTTAACATATTTTATTTTAGAAATGCAATTGCCTGACAAGACTATGTCATCAACATAGACAAGTAAAGCAGTAAATGAAGCACCAGAAACTTTCACAGATAAAGAATAATCTGCCAATGATTGAGTATAACCGAAAGAAATCAAGGATGCAGAGAGCTTGGAGTACCGCTGTCTACTAGCTTGTTTTAGGCCATAAAGGGACTTGTTTAACTTGCAAACTTGAGAGAAATTAATGGTGGGATAACCCGGAGGTAAAGCCATGTATACCTCCTCATGAAGGTCACCATGCAAAAATGCATTGTTGACATCTAATTGCTCAATATGCCAACCATTAATAGCATCTAAGGAAAGAAGAACTCGAATTGTTGTTAGCTTTGCAATAGGGGAAAATGTATCAAAATAGTATACACCTTCCGTTTGAGCGTAGCCTTGAGCAACTAACCGAGCCTTATACCTCTCAATTGATCCATTAGCATGATACTTTAACTTGTAAACCCACTTGCAACCAATGGGAACTTTACCGGGTGGAAAAGTAACCACAATCCAAGTATTATTCTTAGTAAGAGCATGTAATTCAGTAGTCATGGCTTCCCTCCAACATTCAGTTTTGTTTGCTTGAGCAAATGTTTTGGGTTCAATTATAGAAGAAATGGTGCAACAAAAATGTGTGTAAGTGGGTGAACAATTATCATATGAAAGGAAAAAAGAAAGGGGATATGAAGAAATACCTGAAGACACATTGGAGCAGCTCTTGGATGGAGGATTGCAATGATAATCAGCAAGGTAACTAGGAGGCTAGCTTATTCTAGTAGATTTTCTAACAGTAGGTTAAGGAACAAAATATGTAACGGGAATTGCATGATGAACTGCAGGTGAAGATTGCAATGATAATCAGCAAGGCAACTAGGAGGCTGGCTTATTCTAGTAGATTTTCTAACGGTAGGTTCAGGAACAGAATTTGTAATGGGAATTGCATGCTGAACTATAGGTGCAGAAATAGATTGAGAAGGAGGTGTGGAAGTAAGCTGAAACTCAGGTGCAGAAATAGGATGTGGTGACAAATCAGTTATAGGATCACCAAGATCAATATGGAAAGAGGTAGTTGGGATGACAGGTTGTTTAGTTGCAAGTGTGAAGGGAAAATGATTTTCATAGAAAATAACATTTCTAGAGACAAACAACTCATTATAATTGAGATCATATAAGATTGATCCCTTGGTCCCCTCTTTAAAGTCAAGAAAGATAGTCTTTCTAGCTCTAGGATTGAATTTTGTGCGATGAGCTTGCAAAGTAGATGCATAAGCTAAACAACCAAAAATGTAACGCCCTAATTGTTATTTAATTATTTTTAGTTAATTTAAAGTCTTTTATATGATTTTAAATGATTTATGTTGATTTTGTGGTGTGGTGTATTTTATTAAATGGTTATTTTCATTATTTAATAGAATAAGTGGAGAAATAGAATTATTTTAGAAATTAGGGAGTTAATTAGGATTTAATAAAAATTAAGGGAGTTTAATGAAAAAGGGGAAGTTATAGTTTTGGGAGTTAGGAAAAGAAAAGGTCAGAAGCAGTTTTACGTGAAACAAGTTTTGGGAGAGAAAACCAAGCCAAGGGGAGAACAAGAGCAAGAGGGGATCGATTTTGCTGTAGCTTTGTTTGTGCAATTGAATTCAGGTAAGGGTGAGACTATCCCTCAATAATCATAATCTATAATTTCTGAAAATTGACCTATGTTATACCCTGTTTTTGGACCTAAAAATACTGGGCCCAATTTCATTTCAAACTTTGTCAATTATCAAATTTCAACTGCACAGTTCAAATTGTCTCTGCCTCGCAGTATTTTCAATCACAATTTTACCTATGTTTTTCTTGCATAAAACCTTTCGAAATATCTTTACTTGTCTTGTAAGTCATTCAAAAGTGTCTCTGAATCATTACATTGCTTTTTCTACAGTTTATTTCAAAATTTGCAAGAAAGTCATACAGAAGGGTATTTTGGTCATTTCCTGCAGTGGGACCCATTTTCATCCTTGTGACTGTCTCTAAGTCTTTTCAGATTGTTTTTTTTGCATTTCATCAGTAGACCTTGTTAAAATTCATTTCAAATTTGCGTCTAAGTCAGTGTCAGGTCAATTTGAATCTGTTTAGGTCGTTTTTAGCCCTAGGGGCATTTTGGTCATTTCACACAAAATTTCGACAGGAAGGTATTTTAAAATACCTCATGTCAGTAATTGGTTCGTTTTAGTCCTTTTGTTGATTTTAAGTTTAGTTTCACTTTACGTTTGTCAAAATTACTTTTTTTAGTTCAATTTTATTTTTAAATCACAATTTAGTCCAAAACTTTTTAATTCTTATTTTTTGTCCATTTTTAATTGCTGTCCAGTCCTTTTTTATTATTTTTTTTGCAGAAAAGGTCCCAGGGGCATTTTTGTCCAGAATTTTCGCACACTTCAGTCCCAGTCCAGATGGCATTTTCTCATTGGCCCACAAATACACATGGCAGGCTATAAATAGAGGTGTCAGATCCAAATAAAAAAAAAAGAATCAGTCACATCACAAAAACAGAAATTTCTTTCTCTCTCCAAAATCAGTTAGATCCAAAACAGAAAATCACCAAAAATTCTCCAAGAACACCAAGAACAAATCTTCACAAAATCAACAAATCCGAACCGGATTCACTCAAAACCAACTCAAATCATCACAAAATCAACAAATCCGAACCGGATTCACTCGAAACCACCGCGAAACATCACATCAACACAAAAAACGTACCGGATTTTCGAGCAAAAGCGGCACCACCGGAGCCACACGCGCGCGCGCGGGGAGGAAGAGAAGAGGCTCGGATTTTTTTTCATTTCCACGACGAAGGTAACGCGTTTTCTTCGCTTTCTAGGCCATTTCCGCGTTTTTGTGCTTGAATAAACATGTGAAAAAGTTTGTTACGGATATGTATCGGTAGATCTAGGCTTGTACGTTCGGATTTTGAAAATTCTAAGGCCGTATTCGGACACTAGAGCAAAAAGGATATATAGATCCGTGGTTTTTTTTTTCAAAAAAGCGTGAAAAAATTTTCAAAGAAAAATGTAGATCTAGTCCGAACCGAACCTTTCTCGCTAAAACTAGTGCCGGATTTGTGTAGAGGAGGAGGAAACGAAGCTTTTGGTATAAAAATTTTGAAAAAAAAAATATAAAAAAATTCCGACGCGGTGGCGCCGCCGCCGGAAACCGGCCGGCGACCGCGCCGGAAAAGCTCCGGCCGCCACCTCCATATCAGCTCCGGCCGCCACCTTTTTAGAGAGAAGGGAGAGCTTCTCTCTCTAAGTTTAACTTAGAGAGAGAAGAGGAAAGGTTTTGTGTTTTTTTTGTGAAGAAAATCCTTTTTATACTCCCTCCGATCCCACGCGCGCGCGTGCGTGCTCTTGTTGTGTTCCCTCGCTCTGTGAACCATCAGATCTGGATTGTTCCAAGATCTGATGGCTGCTGTGTGTTTGATTTTGAATCCTGTGCATGACTTTTTGTGTGAAATATGGTATATCTTCTGTTTGAACCGTTAGATCTTTGATCTAACGGTCACTGTGCTTCCTGCAATTTACACTATCTTTTATGCTTTTTTCTGGACCCTTTGATCTTTGATCAAGTGGCTAGTTCAAGTCCAAGAACAGCTTGTACATATCAATTTGCTTATGTTATCGGTCGAGTGCCCAGCTCAATCCAAGAGCAGCTTGTACCTGTCAATATGTTTCCATTTGGTCAAGTGGCTAGCTCAATCCAAGAGCAGCTTGTACCTGTCTATCTGTTTCTGTCCGATGGAGTAACCAGTTCGCATCCAAGAACAAGCTCACACCTGTTTATTTGCCTTTGCTTTCGGTCGAGTGACCAGTTCGAATCCAAGAACAACTCGTACCTATCTACTTTTCCATGACCCCGGTCGAGTTACCAGTTCGAATCCAAGAACAGCTCGTACCTGTCTATGTGTCTATGATTTTGGGTCAAGTGGCTAGTTCAAGTCCAAGAACAGCTTGTACCCGTCTATCTGTTTCTGTTCGCTCAAGTGGCTAGCTCGATCCAAGAGCAGCTTGCGCCTGTCTATTTTGTATTTGTCTCCGGTGGAGTAACCAGTTCGCATCCAAGAACAAGCTCGCACCTGTCTATTTGCCTTGCTTTCAGTCGAGTAACCAGTTCGAATCCTTAAGAACAACTCGTACCTGCCAATTTTACATGTTTTCAGTCGAGTCACCAGTTCGAATCCATAAGAACAACTCGTACTTGTCAATTTTCTCTTTTTCCAGTCGAGTCACCAGTTCGAATCCGTAAGAACAACTCGTACTTGCCAATTTTCTCTTTTTCCCAGTCGGGTCACCAGTTCGAATCCATAAGAACAACTCGCACTTTCCAATATCCCCAAGTGAGTTACCAGTTCGAATCCATAAGAACAACTCATGTTTGTCCAGTAACCTCTATCCCCTGTGAAGTGACCAGTTCGAATCCATAAGAACAACTCGCAGTTGTCTGTTTGTTTCATCCCCGGTCAAGTGGCTAGTTTGAATCCAAGAACAGCTTGTACCTGTCCAACTTGTTTCTAGTTTCCCGTTACTCTGCTATTCACTATCTTTGTCAATGTCTACCAATCCCGCAATGGATACGACATATTTTGTTAATTCCAATCCCCATGAGGTCTTGCATTCATAATCCAAATGATGCATGGCATGCATATTATTTGAAAATGGGTAGGCGTATTTTTACGTCCAAACACAGTGCAAATGCTAATATTTAAGTATCTTCGTCCTGTCAAGCCAAAGACTCCGTCTCTTGACTCTCCAGACAAAGAAACTTAAATAGGGGCAACTGTTATACCCTGTTTTTGGACCTAAAAATACTGGGCCCAATTTCATTTCAAACTTTGTCAATTATCAAATTTCAACTGCACAGTTCAAATTGTCTCTGCCTCGCAGTATTTTCAATCACAATTTTACCTATGTTTTTCTTGCATAAAACCTTTCGAAATATCTTTACTTGTCTTGTAAGTCATTCAAAAGTGTCTCTGAATCATTACATTGCTTTTTCTACAGTTTATTTCAAAATTTGCAAGAAAGTCATACAGAAGGGTATTTTGGTCATTTCCTGCAGTGGGACCCATTTTCATCCTTGTGACTGTCTCTAAGTCTTTTCAGATTGTTTTTTTTTGCATTTCATCAGTAGACCTTGTTAAAATTCATTTCAAATTTGCGTCTGAGTCAGTGTCAGGTCAATTTGAATCTGTTTAGGTCGTTTTTAGCCCTAGGGGCATTTTAGTCATTTCACACAAAATTTCGACAGGAAGGTATTTTAAAATACCTCATGTCAGTAATTGGTTCGTTTTAGTCCTTTTGTTGATTTTAAGTTTAGTTTCACTTTACGTTTGTCAAAATTACTTTTTTTAGTTCAATTTTATTTTTAAATCACAATTTAGTCCAAAACTTTTTAATTCTTATTTTTTGTCCATTTTTAATTGCTGTCCAGTCCTTTTTTATTATTTTTTTTGCAGAAAAGGTCCCAGGGGCATTTTTGTCCAGAATTTTCGCACACTTCAGTCCCAGTCCAGATGGCATTTTCTCATTGGCCCACAAATACACATGGCAGGCTATAAATAGAGGTGTCAGATCCAAATAAAAAAAAAAGAATCAGTCACATCACAAAAACAGAAATTTCTTTCTCTCTCCAAAATCAGTTAGATCCAAAACAGAAAATCACCAAAAATTCTCCAAGAACACCAAGACCAAATCTTCACAAAATCAACAAATCCGAACCGGATTCACTCAAAACCAACTCAAATCATCACAAAATCAACAAATCCGAACCGGATTCACTCGAAACCACCGCGAAACATCACATCAACACAAAAAACGTACCGGATTTTCGAGCAAAAGCGGCACCACCGGAGCCACACGCGCGCGCGCGGGGAGGAAGAGAAGAGGCTCGGATTTTTTTTCATTTCCACGACGAAGGTAACGCGTTTTCTTCGCTTTCTAGGCCATTTCCGCGTTTTTGTGCTTGAATAAACATGTGAAAAAGTTTGTTACGGATATGTATCGGTAGATCTAGGCTTGTACGTTCGGATTTTGAAAATTCTAAGGCCGTATTCGGACACTAGAGCAAAAAGGATATATAGATCCGTGGTTTTTTTTTCAAAAAAGCGTGAAAAAATTTTCAAAGAAAAATGTAGATCTAGTCCGAACCGAACCTTTCTCGCTAAAACTAGTGCCGGATTTGTGTAGAGGAGGAGGAAACGAAGCTTTTGGTATAAAAATTTTGAAAAAAAAAATATAAAAAAATTCCGACGCGGTGGCGCCGCCGCCGGAAACCGGCCGGCCACCGCGCCGGAAAAGCTCCGGCCGCCACCTCCATATCAGCTCCGGCCGCCACCTTTTTAGAGAGAAGGGAGAGCTTCTCTCTCTAAGTTTAACTTAGAGAGAGAAGAGGAAAGGTTTTGTGTTTTTTTTGTGAAGAAAATCCTTTTTATACTCCCTCCGATCCCACGCGCGCGCGTGCGTGCTCTTGTTGTGTTCCCTCGCTCTGTGAACCATCAGATCTGGATTGTTCCAAGATCTGATGGCTGCTGTGTGTTTGATTTTGAATCCTGTGCATGACTTTTTGTGTGAAATATGGTATATCTTCTGTTTGAACCGTTAGATCTTTGATCTAACGGTCACTGTGCTTCCTGCATTTTACACTATCTTTTATGCTTTTTTCTGGACCCTTTGATCTTTGATCAAATGGCTGTGATGTGATCTTGAGGGCTTGATCTGGACCTCTGGATTCATCCAACGGTCCAGATTAAATCCTGCTGAGTTTTTTTTAATTGCTTTTTAATTGTGTTTTAAATACCTTTTTTTACACTTTCTTGGTGTTTTATGCTCCTAAAAATTTTCTAAAAATACTTCCCCATCATTTTAATTTTTCTTCTAAGTATTAGAATTTATTTGCTTATTTTTGCATTTATTTCCTTTACTTTGTTCTTTAATTTTTGCTCATTAAAATTCCATATATGTTCTTGATGCATTTTTACATATTGTGATTGATAAATTCTCATGTTTTTACCCCTTTTTATTGCATATTCATTTGGTGCATTTTTCATCATTCCCAGTATATTTTTCCTTGTTTCACTAACATTTTGTTCCTTATGTGACTTCACTCATAGCATTTCACTATCTCCTCCACTTTCTTTAGCTTAGCATTTATTTTTGCAAATTTTAATTCATTCGGTGATGTAATTTGTTATCATTGGTTTGTAGCTTGGCAAAGAGGCCATAGAATGTATTTAGGCAATTTTTGTAATTTGGATTATGGACACTATGGCGCACCGGCACGCACACACTCACCCTAGATGTATGCCTAGGATTGCATGTGTAGATGTATGGCTAGGATTGCATGGTTAGATGAATGCTTAGGTTTAAACACTTTGAGAAAATCCAACTTTTTTCCAAAAAATATGCAAACAAACTCGCTTCAAATATTTTTCATAAAAATGGAGTCAAAACTCCAACAACTTTTCACCTTTTATTTTCTTAATAAAATTCTCAAATAAATCTAATCATTTAGACTTTTTTGCAAAATCACTAAACAAACCCCCACTTTTTCATACTCTAATGCTCATGAAGCCTCTCAATCCCCTTCTTCAAAATCATTTTCAAAATTTAAAATCAAACAATTAAAACAAAAAAACAACAAGTCTTTTTAGCAAGAACTACGCCGGTTTTGATCCCGTAAAACGGTACGTAGGCAAGGGACTTTAACCCCTCCAAGCCGAAATAAAATTAAATTCTACTTCTTCTCACCCCCATTCTTCACTCAAATAAAACTTCTTTTCTTTCAATAAGTAGGCAATAAAAATAAAGCGTAGAAATCAACTTAGGAGAGCGGCTCTTATGGAGTACCATAATCGCTCCGGGTGCCTAACACCTTCCCGTAGCGAAAACGACCCCCGAACTTAGAATCTAAGGGTTTTTCTCAATTTTGCCCTTCCCAAGAAAAAATAGAGAATATCAACGGTCAAAAGGTTCAAGTCCAATTAATGGCTTGGCACCCAAAAACCATGATAACAACCTAATTGCATAGTTTTTGGAAGATAAATTGAGGGTTAGGGTTTGATGATGATTCTGAGGGGAATGGGTATTGATCATGTTAATTCTGCTGTAATGTAATGTTCAGAATGAAAACTTAATCTATACTGTTGTTGTGATCATAAATTGATTGAAATTACGATTGATTGGATGAATTGATGAAGATTTGTATGATGGTGGAGTGATCTGTATTTGTTGTTGTGGATGCATGTTTTATGTTCCTTTAGATGCCTAATTGTATAATGAACCTATAAACAATCTTTGGAAACATGTTTGGGCATTGGGAGATCAAAATTGGGAGTTTTGGGGTGAAAAATGGTTTAAACCCGTGAAAAATTATGCAGAAACGATGACTGTTCGCTTAAGCGAGCCGGAAGCGAGCTGTAAGCGAACAGCTACTGTAAGTAGTTCGCTTAAGCGAAGTGCCTTTTGACAGCATTTCTTATTTCGCGTTCTTGTGTCTTTTTCACACGTTTCTGTTTTGAATTGGACTTTGGTGTAAACATGGAAGTTCTAGATAATTTTGTTAGCTTTTCAATGGCTTTGGTTTGACTTTAAAATGATTTTTGGTTTAGGAGTTATGATGAAAATACTCCAAGTAGGTCTTAGGGAAATCTTATGAAAATTCAGCACAACCATTTCCAAGTTAATCCAAAACTTATGGGATAATTCCAAGGCTCAAAACTAGAAGTAATATGAGTGCAATTAAGGTGTTTAAGAGCATTTAACCCATGTTGTGAGTTGACCCTTGGGGTAGGAATGGAGGTTGATTATAGTACTGTTGATGTTGAGTGAGTCAGATATAATATGATTTGATGTTGTTAGTAATGAGATATATTTGTATATGCATTATGTGGATTATATAAGATGTTTAAGTTGATGTTGATTATCATTTGATATTGTTATATCTTGAGATGTTTATGTGCTGCCTATGTTGCTGTTGTAAATTGATTAAGCTGCATGTGTCGGTCTAAGATGTAAGATGTCGTCCAAAGTATTGGAGTCTTAAGTTGTTGATGTTGACAAAGTTGTGGAGTAAGTTATAATTATTTATGCACAGTTGTCGTTGTCTATGTTGTCGTTGATGTTGCCGTTGTGGAGTTTAGTGAATTCGGAGATGATTGAGTATGAAACCAAGTGAACATGTACTATGTTGAATGAACTTGATGCATTAGTTTGATTATGATTAATTGTGTATTTTCTGGAATCATTGGATCAATTATGATGGATTATTGTTGACTGTGATGTATATTTATATTTAAATAAATTATACATGTTGCTGAATTCTTTTCAAAGGTTGAAGTATTATTAATTGGATTGTCGAGGTGAAGTCATATTTACATATATGCATTGATGAGTAGTGGTTGTCGTTGATGTTGTTGAGTTGTATGTAGATATACACAAGTGGGTCAGTTGCATAAGCATAAAAGTGGGAGAGCTTCGGCTCTGGAACGCCTTGTCGTTCAAAGCGGTGGAACACTAGTTGTTCAAAGCGGTGTTGAGCGGTGAGGACTTATGTCCTGATGAGAATGCTTTAACCATTCGACAGCGGTGTGGGTCACGGCCCTGATTATGGTACCACATGCATAGTTGCATTTGTTGAGGAGTCTTAGTGGAGTTGTCATGTCTTGCATGAGTCTTAGCGGTGGTGTCGAGTTGTTGCATGAGTTGTTGTTGTTGGTTTTAATTACCATTTGTTGTTGATGTTGTTAATGATGATATACTTATATATTGATGAATTATTATTATGATAGGGTGTTAGATTTAATTGATGAATTAGATATCTATTATTGATGATATTGTTGATTATGAAATATATACATATATTGGATAATTGTAGTTGCCGTTGTTCTTGAGAGATTTGTTGTTGTTGTTGTTGATTAAGTTGTTGTCGTCGTTGTTGAGTGAGTTGTTGTCGTTGTCGTTGAATCTTGTTGTTGTCGTCGTTGTTGGTTGAATTAGCAAGTGTTACTAAAGTTAAAGAAGTAAGAACATTATTGTTGAATATATGTAGTTGTTTATATTGTTATGATGTGATGATTATGTTGTGTCGTTTATATTATTATGAGAAGATGTTTATGATATTGATTACGATGTTATGATGACTGTTTATGGTGTTGAATATGAGGTTGTTATGATGTTACATGATGATGATTATGTATGTTGTGATGATGATTATGAATGTTGCGATGATGATTATGTGATGTTATCTATGAGTTGTTAAATGTACTTGATGATGGTTATGTTAAGTTGATAAGTTGTCTTCTATTCATGAATTGCTAATGGAATGTTTGATGAATAATTATTATTATGAAATGATGATGTTACGTATAGTTGCTAAGTTGTCCTCTATTCATGAGTTGTTAATAAGGTGCTTGGTGGAGAACGTTAATACGAATTAATGATGTTGTTACGTTGTTTATGTCATTGATTATGAAGTTGTCATGTTGTATACGAATTATGAGTATGATGTTATATGATTATGATTAAGATGTTGATTATGATGTTAAATGATGATGTTATGATGTTGTTTATGATATCGAGTTATGAATGTTGATATGATGAGTACATGATATGGTTTAGGAGTCGTTAAAAGAATTATTATTACTAATTGATGGAGTTTAAGTTGTTAGATGCATTGATGAATTATATATTATTATTATTGATTGTGAATCTCACCCCTTCTGCTTGAAAATGTTGCCCTTCGTATGGGTAACTTGCAGGTAATAAAGTTTAGTAGGAGTGGTGGCTCAAGTGTCTTAGGGCTCTGATATGTAACGAGATGGGAAATTGTTGCTAAGTTTATCATTCCTTTATGTATCAATTTTGGAACATGTTGTTGAAGTTTTTATTGTTGTTTAATTAATTCCGCTGCAAAGTTTTCATTATTACGTTGTTGAAATTTGAAGGATAATTATTTAATTATTCCATTTGTGATTTTTAAGAAAAGAAGTGTAACATTCCGTTTAAGGTGTTTTACTCTGATTGATTTATAAAATTTTTATGTTGGGAAAACGGGGTGTTACAAAAAACCTTTAAGTGAATTATAGAAGGTGGTTCTTTATGAAGTAACTCAAAAGGAGACTTAAATTTTAGCAAAGGTGAGGGAATCCGGTTAATGATATGAACAACATGTTGCACAGTAAAATTCCACATAGTAATGGGAACATGAGAGTGAAAAGTCAAGGATCTAGCAACATTTTAAAATGTGTAGATGCTTTCTTTCAACCACCCCATTTTGTTGGGGTTTCAACACAAGTTTTGTGATGAAGAATACCTTTGGATAAGAGAAAAGATGTCAAAGCAATAAACTCACTACCATTATCAGATCAAAGACACTTTAAAGTGGTATGAAATTGATTTTCAAAATAAGAAATGAATTGCTTCAAGTGTTTTTGAGTTTCATCTTTTGTTTTAAGAAATATTACCCAAGTAAATCCAGAATAGTCATCCACAAAAGTAAGGAAATATTTGTGTCCTAGAAAAGATGGAGTTGAATAAGGTCCCCATAAGTCAGCATGTAACAAATCAAAAGGAGCTGAAGATTTTATTGAACTATAAGGAAAGGGTAATCTCTTTTGTTTAGCATAATGACAAGCATCACATGGTGGAGCATTTTTTTATACAAGGAATGAAAGGAAATTGCTTAGAAATGACAGAAAATCCTGAACTAGAGACATGACCTAATCTCATGTGCCATACATCAAAACAATAAGTGAAAACAGAATTACAAGAAAGCTTATTGGCTAAGGAAGGACCAGCTGCAATCAAATACAATCCTCCAACAAGACTAGATGTACCAATCGTCTTCTTGGAATTGTTCTGCACAATGTGATACACAAAATCAGTAAATTGAAGGTAACAATTATTGGTACCGATTAATTTTGCAACGGATACAAGATTAACACTAAAATCAGGAATATACAAAACATTGTGCAGAATGAGCGTTGGTGTAAGTTGCACAGTGACTGAAATAGAAGAAAAAATTCTATTGCCATTGGGCAGTGACACAACAATAGGTTTAATTGGTTTGAAATTAGTAAATGATTGGAAATCGAAGGAAATGTGATCAGTTGCACCCGTGTCAAGTAACCAAACAAAAGGATTCTTACCACTTGGCTTGTTGGAATCACAATTGAAAGCAAAAGGATATGTCATTACTGAATTAGACTGATGTACTTCTGATTTAGAAGCTGAATGTGGTTGTTGTTACTGTTGAATTAAAGTCAAAATGCCTTGGAACTGTTCTTGTGTGAAGCCACTAAAATGAGGAGGTTATTGTTGTGTATCAGAAGCATGGTTTTGTTGGTTACTAGGTGATTTAGAAGCTGAATGTGGTTGTTGTTACTGTTGAATTAAAGTCAAAATGCCTTGGAACTGTTCTTGTGTGAAGCCACTAAAATGAGGAGGTTATTGTTGTGTATCAGAAGCATAGTTTTGTTGGTTACTAGGTGATACTGTTTGAGCATAATTAACTTGGCTTTTACCCTTAGGTTTATAGCTAGGAGGAAACCCATGAAGCATAAAACATGTATCAACGGTGTGGTTGGTTTTACCGCAGTGAGAGCACACACGATTGTGACCATTTCAACACTGTCTTCCATGTCTTGCTATCAATGGATTTGAGAAAAGCACTCATGCGTGATTTCCAATAATCATAGTTGGAGCCATCCAACAAAGGTGGCCTGTTAACAAATCCTCATGTCTTGTCCATTATGCCAGAAAGTATCTTCTCTGGATCTCACCCTAAAACAGGCAGGGTGCCTGCTCTGATACCAATTTAAATTCCGGCGCACTAGCAACATAATGTTCTATGCGATGTTCCAACACCAAACACAGATTACGGATGTTGAGTGTAATGTTTAGAACATCGTGCTAGCAGTAAACAAAATTAAAAAGGAAAATAAAGAACAGAAAAATAAAAAGGCACAGAGAGTTTGTTAACCCAATTCGGCACAACTCACCTACATTTGGGGGCTACCAAATCAGGAAGGAAATCCACTAGTGTAGTCCTTATTCTAAGTTATCAACAAACTCCTCATTTACAACTCTAGAACTAGGATCTAACCGTATTGACTTCAACCTAGGAACTCCTAGATCTGAGATCTCATCTCACTTCCCTCAATGAACCACAACCCATGTGATTATCAGATTACAAACACAACAAAAGATGAAGTTACCTTCAAACAAAACAACTACGACCTTGTTTAAAATCATTGGTGTAGCACAACGAGTTTACAACTCAATAAACAGTCCTTATCATGTATCAAGATGTTACACGAAAGGCTCACAATAAAACAGTACTAAACTTGCATCAACACGATACAAGAGTAGACACACAAAAGACTCAAAACCCTAAAACTAGACTTTTTTAGGACGACGGCTTGAATTATCAATTAGGTCTTGAAGTCTTGTATAAATACTGAAGCAATACGGGTAAAATAGTTTTGTTGGGCTTCTGATGGGATAAAACCGCAAGTGCACGGTCCTATCGAAGTAGTAAAATAAGAGTATCGTTCCGACAGGGAGTTATGAATTCAATTAACTTTAAATAATGATTAGACTTAAGGTTTAGAAGGTAGAAAGGTTTGTATTTTTAATTAAAAGTAAATAAATAAAGAAAAGATAAAAGCCTTGGGATTATTGGTTCATCCTAACGACAAGTCCTTCTCAAACCAAACTATTAAACTTATAACCTTATGTTAGACCTAATTTCTCAAGACAGTTTCTCTTTTGTTCCTCTAGCAACCAAGCCTATTTCGCTGACTTGATTACTATTAGATTTTGGTTCATCTAACAACCAAGCCTATTTCGCTGACTTGATCATTATTAGTTCACTTGAAGATCGAAACTATATGTCTCAAAGATTGTAAAGACTATTTCGCTGCCTTTACAATCTTTGTCTAAATTCACTTGTTCGAATATCAAAACTCCACTTTCGTTTTATGAATTGATATTTGAGATGATGGATAAACAATTATCAAACCCTCCACTTTCGTTTCCACAGTTTGATAATGGTTGAACCATGTTAAAGCGGTGAATTTAGATAAGGAATTAGGGTTACATAAGATTAAGGTTTAAAGCTTGGTTTGATTAGGATTATGTCATTAGACTTATCCAACAATCCCAAGACAAGAGAAGTCTACTCACTGACGTTCATTGTAGACAAGGAGAAGAAGAGAGAAAACATAAAAGTAAATAACAAAGAAAGTAAAATGAACTTTTATTAGAAAGACAATTGTCACATATTGTATTCCAAGAAAAGATGCCTATTTGTGATGGATGGCTACTCTATTTAGCATACATTCGACTTAAAATCTAAGCAATTACATTCGGGCTAAAAATAGAGTAGCTTAAAATCTAAGCAAAATCAGCAAAAGTAGTTCTGGAGTGTGGCACGGCCGTGCCAAGCCTAGCACGGGCCGTGCCAAGTTTCTGACTTGAGGGAGATATATTTTTGTCTCCGAATCTTCGTATTTTCGTACCAAATCAGTTCCAAAACCCCTTTCTTTTGCTCCAAGACTCAATCCATCAAATATTCGTTCCTGAAATATAACAATATGCAATTGTAGTAAAATAGTTCAAGAAAGGAAATAATATTAATATAAAATAAACTTAAATCTAATTAAAACTAAACTAAATAACATATTAAAATAGATAATAAATGACTCATCAGCTTCAGAACAAAACACGACAGATCCTTGACCAGATCCACTTTACAAGTAACAAAAATAGCAACTCATAAAAAGTAGGAACATTTTTATGAACTACACCAAAACACCACCAAAAATTCCTAAAATATTGTCTATACTTTAGGAACAAATCTCCTAGCTGATTATGGACGAAAATATGTTACTTGGTGAACAAGAGAAAAAGGCGTGGTTTCCTGAAATAGATAAAGCTTCCGAAAAACAATCCACACAAACAGGGCACACTGAACTATGCCAGGATGTTGGAACATCATATCCAACATCATACAAGAATATTTGTTTTAGCAATAATGAAGCCAATACAAATACCCAACAAACATGCTTTGTTCGATTAGATTAGTTTTGATTTTATTCTTGCTTAATTTTTTTCTATTTTAAAAAAATCTAAAACATTAAAGATTTGAAGTTTTTCACTTTGTTTTATAAACTAAATTGACTTTTAAATTATTGAACAAAGAATGTAAACCATGTTGTTTTTTAACTTGAAACGAGATGACTTAAAGTTAAAGAAATTTCCTTTTCTCCCGTAATCTTTAATTATATTGTTTCTTGAAGTCCTTTATCCGAAATGCTAATCTGTGATTTACCACTAGACAGTACAACATGAGAAAAAAATTGGATCAAAGAAAGTGATATTTATAGCTTTGAAACGGTGACCGGGAAAGTATAAAATGATACAATGATTCTAAGTAATTGGATTAGTAGATTTAAAAAAAAAAATATAATACTTAATTTATCTCTAGTACATTTCACAATTGCAGAATGTATTTAAACAAAACATGTTTAATGGGACACTGACGGTGTTTCATGTTCTCCAAAACATGCTTGTTAGTTCTTTTTTGGGTTAGGCTTGGAGAGCTCCAAACAAGATGTTGAGTTTTGTCAATTTTAACTTTTTAGAGATTTGTGTAATTTGCCTTAAATTTATTGGATTTATCATTGGATAGAATGAGAAGATTTAGTAGGGTCTTGGTTCTATGTTTGATTGGATGACTTTGCTCCCGAATACTTTTAATGTAAGGTCATATTACTTATTTATTCACTTTAAAAGAGCATCGTTCAATGGATAAATGTTTGTTTATAGTAAGATTATGAGTTGTTGCTTAAAGTGAATTCTTCTTTTTTGTTCCATCTGGATTGAAACTTAAAAAGCATGAAAAATGATACTAAAAATAGTCTCATCTCGACCGAAAGAAATGCTATGATAATGTTTATATACTTCAAAGTATCTCTTGAATTTGAAGTTCGGGTTGATGAGTTTTTGATGAGTGGAATTCCTTACAACTTGTTCAATGCTTTTCACGTCTGAACTTTTTTATCCCCCAATTTATTTATTAATTTATTTAAGGTTAAATTGTACTTTTATTGCGACATTGAAGATTGAGAGAACCCTTGATTATTCTCATTTGCAATAGTGTTTCCACTAGTTTTTTTCATTAATATTCAATCCCTCTCCCTTCTAAACTCCTCAAATAAGTTCACTTTTGTCCCCCCATTTTTTAATTATTTTATCTAAGGTTAAATTGTACTTTCCCTTTCCCCCAACATTTCACCAATTAAAATGGAAAAAATAATAAAAAAGAAATTAAAAATACTATCACATGACATTAAAGATTAAGAGAACCCTTGATTATTCTCGTTCGAATTAGGGTTTCCACTCATTTTTGCATTTTCATTAAATTCCTCTCCCTCCTATCTTTCATCTCGATATAGATTGAGAGAACAAAAAAAACTAACAATCTTAAACTTCATAAAAAATTCATAGCATTGTTCTTTTCTTCACTTCTTAGGAAATCTTTTGGAGCTTAAAAATTCTAATTTGTTCAGGAGATTCTTATAATATTTTCTACTAATATAACAAAAAAAAAAATTAATGCCCACCATTTTTCTTAATATGTTATATATCGGTTAATCCTTTAATCTGCTTTCAATGAGACATATTTGCAAATCAATGTCAAATTATTTGATTCATGTTAGAAACATAATATGTATGTGATTACGTGTCTTAAGTAAATATGATCCGTGTCTATAATTTGTACCAAAGATGGTTCCCTAATACTCTAGCATTCTCCTCATTGATAAGCACTCAATAATCTTGTGGATTAATTTTTCTATTCACTAAAACCAAACACAAATATTGGAACTAAAGAATAAATAAATACAAACTTACATGATAAAAGAAGATAAACATATGAAATTTTGAAAACACAAATGACTTTTCATTGTTTGATATCATCAGTAAATTTTTGGAGATTATGAAATCTCAGGAGCTGATCAATCTGTCTACTTCCTTTTCATTGATAAAAGGCAATGATTGACAACTTTTCATCCCCCCGGTTGAAGAACATGTTCGATAGTTATAATGAGAATATGTCACTGTAATGTGCTGAAAATAACTACATCTATGTAAGGATTTGAACTAATGTAACCCATGCATTGTTAGTGTTTGTGATTGCAGATTATACGTAATGCATTTATAATGATTATCTTTCATGTGTCCATCTTCATCATCCTCATCTTTCTTAACATTAAACTTTCTATTCTCAGTTTCTATTGGTAAATTCATAATGCATTTGAAATGATTCTGTTAAGTGGGACAATGTTTAATATGCATATAAAAAAGCATATGGTTATCATTAACATAAGACTTTCTACTCTAAATTTTTTTTCTCAGTTTCTCTTTCTCTTGTCACAATCTACGTAAAGAAGCCTATATTAATCCAAAATTGAACCAGTTCTAAGTTCTAAAGAATAGCATATACAAATATTATTGTTTATATCACACAAGTCCATTTCTTAGACAAATTTTGTTATAAATCGTTAAAATACATTTTGTCACAAAAAAAAAAGTACAAAATTTACCAAACAAATTTTTGTTTAAAATTACTTTTGAATAAAAAATTGAAATGACCAAACGACTTTTATTAGTTTGAGTTTAAAGTTGCTTCTAAGCTTTAAGAAAGCTGGGCCAAAAAAGCATTTAAAAAAAAAGCTTAGACAAAGTTTAAAGAGTTCCTTAAACAACGAAACTTTTTTATATTTTCATTGTCAATTGTTCATTTGACTTTACCGGTGTTTTGGGATGGTTGATTACAGCAGATAAATTGAAAAAGTCACTAGATACATGTAACGACATATATCATCTTCCAGTTATCATGTTATAGTTATAATTAGAGCGTATATGTGCTGAAAATAACTACATACATGTAACATATATCATCTTGATAATGATTTTTTATAAGCATTTTAACAAACTCATAATTTGATGTACGTATGATATTTATTTCTTATTTGTTAATTAACGGTTGATATGACTTATTTTATAATGTAAAGTAAATTACTCACTTTAGTGGAGTTGGATCCAATTGATAAACGTTTGCTTATAGGAAAATTATGAATCGTTACTGAATTCTTCTTTTATGTTTCAACTCGACTGAAACATAAAGAAGCAAGAAAAAGGGAACTAAATATAGTCCCACCTGGACAGAAACAAATGCTATGATAGTGCTTTTATGCTTTGAAGTATGTTACTTTACTTGAAGTTGAGGTTGAGGTTATTTGAATGAGTGGAATTGTTCAAAACTCGTTTAATATTCCCTCAACCCCTCCTCGTTTTAGTCCCCCCATTTTACTATATTTAAAAATCCTCAGCATCAACTCATTTTTGTCCCCCAATTTTATACCCCAACATTTCTTCAATTAAAATGAAAAATCATAACACGTGACATTGAAGATTGAGAAAATAATATTGCCCATCATTTTGATAGGGTGATAAGCTTGGGCTGCTTTCTTTCTTTCAAAAAAATAAAAATAAAAGCTTGGGGTGCCAAAATAGTTGGCCTCGCTTACTAAGTTTATTTTTGGTGCAAATAAGGGAGAAAAAGCTGAAACTAAGTTAAAAACATTGCAACTAAGTTATACACATGATCATGTTGTTATATATCTTATGAATTTCATGGACGAATTGAAAGGACCAGTGATCCTCTTAAGGAGTCTAATGTAGAAGGAAAAGACAGCCTTGAAATTACCTTCACTTTCGTGTATGACTCACCAGCGCAACCAGCTTCTAATCCAAGCTTGCATGGTAAGTACAATGTTTCGTGTGCATCTAAAGAAGCATCTTCGTCATTGTCCTCTTCCTTAGTTCTCTTTCTCTATCAAATTGCTGCTATGATTGTTAGCTAATGCAAAAGTGTATATACAAATGAACTCCAAGAATTAAAATGGTTAAAAATCTAAACATATGGTTACACTCTTCAAGTATAAACCGAAGAAAAGTGCCCCTTTGGATTGGAGTGATTGAGGTACTTCAGATCTTCCATTACATGTTCCCAATTGAAATAGTGTGGCATTTCTCTGATATCTTCTTCTTTGTAACATGCTACAGGTTCTGTTATTTTCTAATTTGTAAAGACAAGCATATACCAATTCTCAGCAACATGACATATAAAATAGTTTAGTTTCAACAGTCCCACATCGAATGTTCTTTAACAACCAAGAGGAAGATTTACTTATTAAATGACTTGTGTACATGAGGACTAAGTAACTGCCCGGACCCAATAATTCACATTGAGCTAACATTTAGTTTTAGTAGTAGGCCAGCACATTAAAGTGAATGCCAAAAAGAACACTACCATAATCGAAAAAGGAAGATCTAAATCATATAACTTGTGTAACATCCCAGACGACTTTAACCATTGTCGACTGACCCTACAAACCAACACCAGTCTTTTCAGCTGTTTTGTCTTCACTTACCAAGAGGAAGATTTACTTATTAAATGACCTGTGTACATGAGGACTAAGTAACTGTTCGGACCCAATAATTCACATTGAGCTAGCATTTAATTTTAGTAGTAGGCCAGCACATTAAAGTGAATCCAATGCCAAAAACAACACTACCATAATCGAAAGCAAGGAAGACCTAAATCATATAACTTGTGTAACATCCCAGACGACTTTAAGCATTGTCGACTGACCCTACAAACCAACACCAGTCTTTTCAATGTGTTTTGTCTTCACTTACACACTTACCGGGAAACTTCCCGGTAGGTCACTCATCATAAGACTGCTCCAAGTCAAGCACGTTTAACTATGGATTTCTTATGAAATGGGCTACCAAAAAGAAGATGCATCTTGTTGATATAGGTAGTACCTAACAATTCTTATAAGCCTTCCTTCAACCATGCAGTCTCATACCTGCACAGCCTCATGAACCCTCTCATTCTGGTGTGATTCAGTTCCTTTAGAAGCTATCGGGAGTCGCTCATTGTTGTGCCTTGTGCACTGGCGACCACTTCCCGCCCTCGTCAGCCTTGGGTGTTACATGCCCACCAATTTCTATTTGGTTCGACCCCGAACCACACCGTAGTTGAAGAGGTCGGCTCTAATACCATTTGTAACATCCCAGACGACTTTAAGCATTGTCGATTGACCCTACAAACCAACACGAGTCCTTACAGCGTGTTTTGTCTTCACTCGCACACTTACCGGAAAACATCCCGGTAGGTCACCCATCATAAGACTACTCAAAGTCAAGCACGCTTAACTGCGGAGTTCTTATGGAATGAGCTTCCAAAAAGAAGATGGATCTTGTTTATCTAGGTAATACCAAACAATTCTTATAAGGCTTCCTTCAACCATGCAGTCCCATACTTGTACGGCCTCATGAACCCTCTCATTCCGATGTGATTCGTTTTCTCTAGAAGCTTTCGAGAACCTCTCATTGTCGTTCCTTGTGCACCGGCGACCACTCCTATGCCCTTGTCAGCCGTGGGTGTTACAACTTGTGTATTTTTTATTTTTGTGGTTGCAGATTAAATACGTGACAGTATTCCCTGTGGAACTAAAAAGCATCTTCATCATTCTCATCTTCCATTCAAATCCAAAATTTAAAAAGTTCAAAGTTCTAAAGAATAGAATTGCTCAACACCGAGACACATCAAACAACTACAAACATGGGCGGGGGTAGAAGTTAACACCCTGCAGTTAGTAGCAAAGCCGCTAGCACTCTAGATTTTGGTTTGAACAGTCCCATATTGATGGTACTTAACCAACAAAGAAGAAGACTTACTTATAAAAGGCCCTTGTGCTCTAACAGTTTAGACCCAATAATGCACATTGTGCTGCTGTCCACTTAGTTTATAAAAGTGGTCATCAGTAACAATTTTTAGTTCATTGACTCTCAATAACAGCTCTTGTATTTCTGAAAATCAATTTACTAAAATAATGGAGTTTGAATTTTTTTTCTTCTTCTTGTTGAATAGAATTGGTTGTAATCCTGATAATCCAATAAATTAATTTGGAACTGGGCAGAGCCAATGATCATAAGGTAGCTCGAGCAAATGATGATAAGCTAGCTTGATTATAAATTATATCTAAGAGATGTTAAATATTTTAACATATTTGTCAAATTAAATATTTTAATAATATCCCTTAAACATGCTTTGTTCGATTGGAATAATTTTTATTTTATTTGCGCTGAATTTTTTTCTTTTTAAAAAAATCTAAAACATTAAAGATTTGAGGTTTTTCACTTTGTTTTATAAACTAATTTGACTTTTAAATTATGTGATTTGAATAAAGAAGGTGAATCATGTTGTTTTTGAACTTGAAACGATTAAAGTTAAAGAAATTTCCTTTTCTCCCATAATCATTAATTATATTGTTTTTTGAAGTCCTTTATCCGAAGTGCTAATCTGTGATTTGCCATTAGACGGTACAAAATGGTGATATTTATAGCTTTGAAAGTATAAATGATAGAATGATTCTAAGTAATTGGATTAGTAGATTTTCAAAAAAATATGAAACTTAATTTCTCTGCAATTCATTTCACAATTGCACAATGTATTTAAACAAAACATGTTTAATGGGATACTGACGGTGTTTCATGTGCTCCAAAACATGCTGTTAGTTCTTCTTTTGGGTTAGGTTTGGAGAGCTCCAAAAGAGATGTTTGGTTTTGTCAATTTTAGCTTTTTGGAGATTTGAGTAATTGGCCTTAAAATTAATGGATTTATCATTGGATAGAATGAGAAGATTTAGCAGGGTCTTGGTGCTCTCTTTGATTGGATGACTTTGCTCCTGATCGATTACCTTTAATGTAAAGTGATATTACTTATTTATAATGTAAAGTGAATTACTCACTTTAAATGAGCATGATTCAATGGATAAATGTTTGCTTGTAGTACAATTATGAATTGATGTTTAAAGTGAATTCTTCTTTTTTGTTCCATCTAGGTTGAAATAGTCCCACCTCCATCGAATGAAATGCTATGACAGTGGTTATATACTTCAAAATATCTCTTGAATTTAAGGTAGTTGTTTGATGAGCTTTGGATGAGTGGAATTCTTCCAAACTTGCTCTAAACTCTTCAAGCTTTCAACCTTTTTATCCCCCAACTTTTTATTAATTTATTTAAGGTTAAATTGTACTTTTATTTCAGATTGAGAGAACCCTTGATTATTCTCATTTGCAATAGATTTCCACTAATTTTTTCATTAATATTCAATCCCTCTCCCTTCTAAACTCCTCAAATAAGTTTACTTTTGTCTCCCCATTTTTTCATTATTTCATCTAAGGTTAAATTGTACTTTCCCCCAACATTTCATCAAATAAAATGGAAAAAATAATAAAAAAGAAATTAAAAATACCATCACATGACATTGAAGATTGAGAGAAGCCTTGATTATTCTCATTTGAATTAGGGTTTTTACTCATTCTTCTAATTCCATTCAATCCCTCAACCTCCTATATTTCCTCTCGATATAGATTGAGAGAACAAAAAAACTAACAATCTTAAACTTCTTCGAATTCGAAAATTCTAAGTATAAAAAACTATCAATTTTAAACTTCATAGCATTCTTCACTTCTTAGGAAATCTTTTGGAGCTTCAAAATTCTAATTTTTTTTAAGAGATTCTTATAATATTTTCTACTAATATCAAAAAAATTAATGTATAAATCGTAACAGAGTGGTAACAATACCATATTAATGTGATTTCAGTATTAAAGAGTGGTCTTAGTACCGTATTTGAAGGTATAAATCGTGCAGTAGTTAACCGCACAGTTGTAGCTGAGCTTGTTTTATCCTGGAGGCGGCGTGGTTGATAGTCTGCATTGCACAATTTTGGGCAGTGCCATGAAACGTCTTAAAGAGAGCGATATGGTAGTGACTCAACCTAGTAACAACTTCGATAGATAATAGAATTTGGAAATCCAAATACAGTTTGAAAATCCAAAAACAACAATGACAAATCCTGATATGATCATATCTAACATTCATATATATGCTAATGTAGCATATATATAACAGTTAAAATATTACTTCCCTTGATAAATTATTATTGAGGAAACAGCTCATTTCTTTTGCACGAGGAAAACGCTCTGACAACACAATCGCACTGATCTCATTTGATATCACCATAGCTATGTCCACATATTTTCCTCGAAAGTATAGCATAGCTAGCAATGTGTAAATATACAGAGTTATAGAAGGAATATGACCTCTTGGTCAGACATGTTTAAAGAAGAACAGGAGTAACAACTAAGCCATAGTGGTCAACCAGTTCCGGTGTAAGGAAACTCGTTAGTATGGTATGCATTAGCATAAAACTCTTTCATTGTTTCATAGTTGATGTTTTTTCTTGGATTAGTCAAGCGTCCTTCAACATTTCTTGTAAATTATTCATATTTGTCAGATTCCTCTATACATAATCTTCTTTTAAAAAGGCAGGTTCTACTATTGACAAATTTAATCCTCAGTGAACTAACATTAATATGGATTGGTCTCAAAATTGGACTGTTAGAACTTCAGGTTGGGACAAGTTTGCCTATCAATGGCAAATGGAATGTGATTTATGAGGTGACTATAATAAAATTGTATACGAAGTATGCTTTGTTCTAATGTGAGCTGAATTTTAATATTAGTAACAGGCCAGGACATTAAAGTGAATCCAATGCCAAAAACAACACTACCATAAGTGCCTTCGCCGCCGTGCCCACTGTCACATCCATCTTAGCTAGAAACGGCCAAGGACAAACCATAGTGTCAGGAACCACTCCCAGAGTTACTGCACCGCCATCGCAACAACCAGAAGGAAGTAACCAAACCACCGTGGAAAAGCCACAAAAAACCTCCAAACTTCAAATCAGAGCGCGGAAAAGTGATTGGAATCAGCGGAATCTATGCAAAATACCTGAAGAATCGTGAAAAACGCTCGCCGGAGATCAACCGGAACTTCGCCGGAGGAAGCAAGAGTCACCGGAAAGACACAATTAGGGTGAGGAGAGAGAAATCCCAAACCCTAGCAGAGCGAAATTCCATCATGTGAACAAAGCATTGTGTGAGAATATGTAGTTCAAGCTTAAGCTCAAGTTCAAACTCGAGAAATTGGCTAAGCTACAAGAAAAAGTGTCAAATTAGGAGAATTTGGCTAAATTGAAGAGAGGATAGATGAACCTCAAATCCATAAAAAATAATGTATAAATCAAAGTCCTCTTATACTAAAAATATTAATTAAAGAAGCGGGAAAAGAAAATCATAAAACATGAAACGTGGGTGTTTATTGTATAAATCAAAGCCCGTCGAACCCATGACCCTATCATTACCAGCTTGCAATTGTACGACTAGGCCATTTCAGCAAGTATAAAATATAACTCACGCTATATATATTTATTACTTGTTTACTGAACTATAATTTTTTTATGAAGCCCGTACCTTGGGGAGGCCCAACTCCATCGAGTTGTTTGCACCTTTCAAGTTCCCGGCCTGAAAGTGAATTATTTTAAAATAGCATGGTTCAATGGATAAATATTTGCTTGTAGTAAGATTATGAGTTGTTGCTTAAAGTGAATTCTTCTTTTTTGTTCCATCTAAACTGAAACTTAAAAAGCAAGATAAGGGGGACTAAAAATAGTCCCACTTTGACCGAAAGAAATACTATAATAGTGGTTATATACTTCAAAGTATCTCTTGAATTTGAAGTTGGGCTTGAGGTGTTTTGGATGAGTGAATTCTTCACAAATTGTTCTAAAGTGTCCAAGCTCACATTTTTGTCCCCCGATTTTTTTATTAATTTATTTAAGGTTAAATTGTACTTTTAATGCGACATTGAAGTTGAGAGAATCTTTGATTATTCTCATTCGCAATATGGTTTGCACTAATATTTCCATTATCATTCAATCCTTCTCCCTTCTAAACTCCTCAAGTAAGTTCTCTTTTTTCCCCCCATTTTTAAAATATTTTATCTAAGGTTAAATTGTACTTTCACCCCAACATTTCATCAATTAAAATGAAAAAATAATAATAAAGAAATTAAAAATACTATCACGTGACATTGAAGATTGAGAGAACCCTTGGTTATTCTCGTTAGAATTAAGGTTTCTACTCATTCTTCCATTTTCATTCAATCTCTCACCGTCCTATCTTTCCTCTTGATAATAGATTGAGAGAACAAAAAAAAATTAACAATCTTAATGTTCATCGAATATGAAAATCTAAATATAAAAAAACTATCATTTTAAACTTCATAACATTCTTCCATTCTTCACTTCTTAGGAAATCTTTTGAAGCTTAAAAATTCGAATTTTTTCAGGAGATTCTTATAATAAATTCTACTAATATTTAAAAAATTAAGGCCCACCATTTTTCTTAATATGTTATAGGTTAATCTTTTAATGAGACATGTTTGCAAATCAATGTCAAATTATTTGATTAGTGTTCGAAACATAATATTGATGTGACTATGCGTCTTAAGTCAATAATGATTTGTGTCTATGATTTGTGCTAAAGATGGTTCGCTCCTACGAAGAATACATTTCAAAGATATTAAATCTTTCACTACGGTACTTGTTTTGCCTATGTTAAATGAACTATCCATGAATGTGAAATCATCATATAAAGTAAAAGATATTAAAATTTCTTATTAGTTTGTACTCTAAATTAGTCTTCTGCTATTCTGTTCCGATTCCATTTTTCTTACTTATTAGTTAATACTTTCCATCAATCCACATTGTACTAGTTTGATATTGAGTATGTTTAGTGTTGCAGACAAATCCACACTTGATTTGGAATTCCATCAGTCATTCTCATAGGCCATCCTTCATTTTTAATCAAAATTGTGCACCATTTCATTCTATGTGCTTCATCGGAATTCAAGAAACTAATATTTTAAGTGGTTCTATTTTCGTCTTTTTTCTTAATCTGTATGAGAATGATTGATGAAAATCTGTTCCTTAAGCCTGTCTGCTTCCGGATTGTTCGTTAAACATAAAAATTCATATTTGATTAAGATATTTTTAATAACCATCTGTGTGCAATATCGGAAGATACATATAAATAAGTTATTGTGTGATTTTAGGACTATAGAAGAGGGCTTGATCGATCTACCAACTTTTTCCTCATTGTACTGTATTTTCTAAACCTTTAACAAATCACAAATGCAACAAGTACCAACTTCCCATTTCTGATGCACACCTTAGACATTAAGGTTCACCCTTTTATTTCTGAGTGCCCAAATTATTTTGCCTTCTTTAGTCGAATAGATTAGATTTGGTTGTATACTTTGTATAAATGAATTAATACAAACAATTTATAAGTGGATAGAAAATTTCTATACAAAACTAAAGTCCATAAAGATACCCTTCAAAGCTTTTCTCTTTTGCATAAAGTTGAGAGGGCTTTCCAAGAAAATGATAGAGTAATAAATAGTAAATGGCATAATAGGAAAATAAGTATCAATTTTTCATTGATATTATAAAATACTAACATTACATATAATTTGGGTTGAACATATTTTGCAGGAATCACATAACTTCAGACGGAGGGAATAAAGATCTAATCTTTTTTTGACTTTGTTTATATAAATAAAATCGACTTTCAAATCATGTGATTCAAGCAAAAAAGTTGAGCCAAGATGTTTGTGAGCTTAAATTGAATCGAGTTGAAGCTAAAACAAACCTTTGTATCGTCTAACTCTGGATGAATTTCAAACATAACTAATTCTTAACAAGTCGAGTTCAACCGAGACGAGTTCGATTCGAAAAAATTTCAGTCCTACCAACAACTTAGAATCCAAATACACCGTAGACAACAATTTTAGTCGCATAACCAATTTTGGGAGTAGATTGGTTCAACATCTTTCCAAGGCTTCTAAAAATGGATTGAGAGATATTAGAAATATAATATTTATGCAGATGTGTTGGCCAACAACGGGCCTTGCATGATGCATGTTCTTCTTTGATTTACTATGTTTGCATATCAATGTCAAATGGAATGAGATTTATGTTAAAAATAAAATAAAATTGATTGACTATGTTTCTTAAAACAACTAGAAACATAAGCAGGAGGAAGAACACGACATAAAATAGTTTAGTTTCAATAGTCCCACATCAAAGATTATGAAACAACCAAGACAAAGATTTAACTTTTAAAGATCCTTGTATACATGCGGGCATAGTAACTGTTCGGACTCAATAATTCACTTTTTGTTGTCCACTTAATTGATTAAACGGTTCATTTGTAATATTTTTTGGTTCATTGATCTTTGGGCCGAGAACATAGGAATGATTGAACATTAATGTTATTAATTAATTTTTCTTCCAGTTGTTTATCAAAAATCAATACACCTAAATAACTAGAGTACTTAATTTTTTTTTTTTCCTTTTTAAACATGTTCTTTTGTTTTTTTACGTAGATAAGGTATCCCCTGCATGCAACTTGCTAGAAAAATATATTCAAGAAACATGTCGACGACGATAGAGAAATTAAATTGATAGCTCTTCTTTGTGGTATAATCCAGGAAGTGATAACTCGGCTTTCTTCTCAGACAAGTGTTGAGGTTGATTTAGATGCAAATGTTGTAAAGAATCGTTACCTACAGTCCAAACAATCTTATCTTCCCATTTCTTATTTTTGCATATTCTGGTTTCACAATGCAACTTGTGTTCTATGAATGTGAAATCTATTCGACATGTTTTCTTGGAAAATGAGGTGAAGTTATCATGAAATATTGTAGATGCCACATAATTTTTATTTTTGGTGCAAATAAGGGAGTAGAAGCTCCCATAACTGAATAAAAAACAATGCAATTATCATTTAAAGAAAGAACATTTCTGCCACTTGGTTTACCTGCATGCCTTCGTTGTTATAGATCCTTTAAATATCTTGGACGAGTTGAAAGAACTGATACTCCTTTGGACAGCCATCTTTAATCAGTTTTGATACCAATTAGGGAGTCTGATTGAACCCAAATATGCCTAATGTCGATCACGACAGCTCCATTACAGTTAAGAGTCACAAAACGAGCTGGAGGTTTTATCCAGCTAGAGACACAGATCAAAAAGCACAACCAAACTAATCAAGTATGTACCATCTACTCCAAATATACATAAAATCAAGGAAATGATTTTTCTTATAGACTGATGTCAAAACCCTTATTAAATATATTTGATTAGCAAAGTAATTTAAATGAAAAAAGAGTCCAAGTTCATATTCTGGCATTCTCCATTGAAATGAACTCAATAAAGGAACTAAAGAATAAATACAAACATGCATTATAAAAAGAAGATAAACTGAACATATGAAACTTTCGAATCACTAATGCATCAAATAAATTGATTGATTGGAGGTACATAATTAGCCACATATTTAGTTTTTCTTGGTCTATATTTTGATTGATTGGAGTCTAAATTAAATATACAGCTTTGGTAATTTGGTCATTAGTCATGACGGGCTCATTATTTGCTCTCAGACATCCTTCTTAATAACAATTATTTAAAAGAAGACATACAAAATAGTTTGGTTTCAATAATTCCACTTCGAAGATTCTTAAACAACCAAGACAAAGATTTACCTATAAAAGAATGTCGAATACATGTGGCCAGAGTATAACAGTTTGGAGCCATTAATTCTAATTGTGATGTCCTCTTAATTTTTTAAACTGTTCAATAGTATAATTTTTGGTTTATTGATTTCTGAATGACAGAGGATGGATGAAAAATTAATGTTAATAGTTTATTTTTTATCCACCTCATTTTTTCAGAAATCAATGTACTGAAATAATCCGACTCCCTAACTTTTTATTTGTTGGTTAAATCAATAATTAATTGAATTTGTCTAATGAACTAAAATGAATAGAGTTGAAGACACTCAATCATATAACTTGTACATTATTTGTGTTTGTGATTGCAGATTAGCTACATGATAATATTAAATACACAAAGTATTTAAAAACGATTCTGTTAAATGTGACAAGCCTCTAAAATTGCAGCTTCATCATTCTTCAATTTTCCTTGACATTAGACTTTTATTTTCAAAAAAATTCTCCGTTTCTCTTTATCTATTCATAATCTATTTTAATTGAATTGCCGCTAAAAGACTTTGATTTGTTTGAGCCATTGGGTTTCTTTTCCAATGGTTGTTTTAGAAGATTGGGTAGAATTTCTAGGGAGAAGCCTTGGGCTTAGAGTGATTGAATGATTATCAAGAAGAAGCTGACGAACTTCAGATCCTTTATCAATCCAAAATTGAATAGCATATATTGTATACTGATGAGGGCATGGTTGTCCATGACACAAGTGCTTCAATTCAAGGGCTAGGAGGACCAATGACAAGGTCGAGAACCAAGAAAGCTAAGGAGGCCCTAACTCAATTGGTGGCAAAAGTCTTGGAGTCCAAACCTACACTAGAAAGCATGGAGGATAAAATGGTCATGTGCATCAAACCATTGGAGGAGGGGTGGGGCGCATCTCTTGCTGCCCATTTTATTTAGTTGTTCTTGTTATGTTGTAATAAAAAGTGTAAGAGACCAATTTTGGTCCAAAAACACTAAGTATGGTTATTTTGTGTGTTTAATCCATTTTAAAGCTTCCAAAGCTTTGAATGGAATGTTTTGTGTGTTTATTTCATGCAAAGGAGTGCTGAAGACAAAAGAAAAACAAGGCATTAAAGAGCATTTAATCTGAAGGAGGAAAGAATGCAAGAATTGAAGAGGAAAGGGACAAGACTTCAATAAGACAATGAAGGCATTTCATTTCAGCATATGAAACCACCATCATCATCAAATTCACGTCCATCATCATGATCATCAAGACCAGCCACCCTCATTCATTGATTTGTCTTGTAACCATTTCTTGTATTCATGTTAATTTACTTCAGCCATAGGAAATAATGATAGATTAATTTGGCTGAAGGAATCCTAAGAGCTATTTGCATTTTTCTTTGTAATTCAGCAAGTGTCCCTCCTACCTATATATAGGACACGAAAATGGAATAAAAGACAAGTTAATTTTTGTTAAAAAAAGTGAGTAATTGCTCTTTAGGTTCTGGATTGGACCTAGTATTGATCATATCAAGAATCCTTTCTTGTGGTGATCTTCATTCCATAGACTTATCATTTTCTAGGATTAGAAAGTGTGGCGTCCCTAAACTCTCCATTCCATTTCTTGTTTGAAACCACAGATCAGCCTAAACACCAATTCAAAACCAAATTCTCATTTTTTCAACTCAAATCATTGTCAAAATTAATCCCAATACATAATTTTCGTTTCTTGTTGGCACACCCTTTCATTAACAATATTTTTAGTTCATTTCTTGTGTTTTGTGCCTTTAATTAATCTTTCAGCAAGCAACTTTTATCAATTCATGATTAAAAGTCAAATATGAACAATTTTCACAAAATAGTGTTCATCAAGTGGTAATCAGAGCATGGTTCCTTTTTAAAGGGCCAAAAGTTCAAAGGTATCAAATACTTCTTGTTCATTATTCTGATTTTCATATTACAAAAAAAAAAAATCGCAAAAAAAAATATATATATAAAAAAAAAAAAATCAGAATTGTTGCTTGTATCATCAATTTCGTTTTTGTGTTTTATTTGCCACACTTTCCTTGTTTTTTCCATTTACCTTGTCATTTCAGAATTTGAATTAGTTTCCTTGTTCACATCATTTCCAAACTTTTTTTTTTTTTTCTTTTCTTCCTTTCATTCCTTGCATTGTGTTAAGTTTGTGTTTTGATTTTCACTATTTTGAAAGTTTTCTTACCTTGATTTACTTGGTTTCTCTAAAGAACTCAAAAGAGCAATTGAGTGGAAAAAGGCAAGAGTGATACATTTTCATTAAAAAAAAAAAAAAAAAAGCCAATTTGAGTGAGTGTAAACACTTGTGAGGATTAGTTTTAGGGAATCATGGTTGAGGAAGGTCCAAATAAGTTACTAATAGATGCACTCACAACAAGGTTTCAAGCCATGTTGCAGGTGCAAGCTGAACAATTTCAAGAACAAATTGATGAGTTAAAAAATAGTTTAACTAATGATGGAAGTGGTGGGGAGGATGATGGAAATAGGCCTGGAAGGAGGGATGGGAGGCCAAGGGAGGATAGGTTGAGGAGTATTAAGATCAAAGTTCCATCCTTTATGGGAGCGAATGATCCGGAGGCATATCTAGAGTGGGAGACCAAAATGGAACAAATTTTTAACTGTCATGATTATTCTGATGTTGAAAAAGTGCAGGTGGCAGCCATTGAATTTAAGGAGTATGCTCTAATATGGTGGGATCAAATGGTCAAAGACAAGGTGAGGTATAATGAACCACCGATTGCAACTTGGGAAGAGATGAAGAGAATCATGAGGAGAAGATTTGTGCCATCCTATTACCATAGGGATTTGCACAACAAATTACAAAGACTCACTCAAGGTTCTAAAAGTGTTGAAGATTATTCCAAGGAGATGGAGGTGGCGAAGATTAGAGCCAATGTGGTGGAAGATCACGAAGCAACCATGGCTAGGTTCATTCATGGACTTAACCGTGACATTAGTGACATTGTGGAGCTGCATCATTACATGTCTTTGGAGGAATTAGTCCATCAAGCCATCAAGGTTGAACAACAACTCAAAAGGAAGGGTCAATTGAGAAGAAGCTCAACTTCTTCTTTCAATTCGTCAAGTTGGAAGGACAAGCAAAAGAAGGAGGGTACCTCTTCACCTAAGGAGGTCGCGAGTGATCCTAAAGGTAAAAACATTACTTCATCCCAAAATGTTTCTACTAA
Organism: Medicago truncatula; assembly: GCF_003473485.1. Lineage (NCBI taxonomy): Eukaryota > Viridiplantae > Streptophyta > Magnoliopsida > Fabales > Fabaceae > Medicago > Medicago truncatula. The sequence continues at coordinate 30,826,734 of NC_053047.1, forward strand.
CAAGATTGTTACGTGTTTCAAGTGCCAAGGTAAAGGACACATAGCTTCTCAATGTCCAACAAAGAGAACTATGTTAATTGAAGAGAATGAGGACCTTGAGGAGGAGGAGTATGTCGTGAATGATGAAGGAGGGGAAGAAGAGGAGGATGGTGAAAATGGTGAATTTCTCATGATTAGGAGGATGTTGGGAAACCAAGCTAAGGATGAAGAATCAAATCAAAGGGAAAGTCTTTTCCATACAAGATGCTTAGTGCAAGGAAAGGTATGTTCTCTAATTATTGATGGAGGTAGTTGTACTAATGTTGCTAGTGCACACATGGTGGGTAAATTAGAATTAGAAACAAGACCTCACCCTAGGCCTTACAAACTTCAATGGCTTAGTGAAAGTGTAGAAATGCTTGTTGACAAACAAGTAGAGGTTTGTTTTAAAATTGGGAAGTATGAAGATGTTGTTGTATGTGATGTAGTACCAATGGAGGCTTGTCATTTGTTGTTAGGAAGACCATGGCAATTTGATAGAGGAGTGCAACATGATGGCCGAAGTAATAAGTATTCTTTTATGCACTTTGGGAAAAAAATTATTCTTGCACCATTGAGTCCTAATGATGTAAGAGAAGATCAAAAGAAAATGAAAGAAAAATATGCGCAAGCAAAAGAAAAATATGCGCAAGAAAAAGAAAAAGAAAGAAAAGAAAAAGAAACAGAAAAAGAAAAGAAAGAAAGTTTCATGGCAAAAAAAGAAGAAATAAAAAATGCCATTGTCACCAAACAGCCCCTATATTTGCTATTTTGCAAAGAGGTGGTTTTGTTTACTAACAATTCTAACACTCAAAAATTTTCAAGTTGTGTTGAATCGCTTTTGCAGGAGTTTGAGGCTTTGTTCCCTAAAGAGATACCAAATGGGCTGCCACCTTTAAGAGGTATTGAACATCACATTGACCTCATTCCAGAAGCATCTTTACCAAATCGTCCAGCCTACCGAAGCAATCCCCAACAAACACAAGAAATTCAAAGTCAAGTTGCTGAATTGGTAAGTAAAGGATGGGTAAGAGAAAGTTTAAGTCCTTGTGCTGTCCCTGTTATTTTAGTTCCAAAAAAAGATGGTAGTTGGAGAATGTGCACTGATTGTAGGGCTGTTAACAATATTACCATTAAGTATAGACATCCAATCCCTAGGCTAGATGACTTACTTGATGAATTGTTTGGTGCATGTTTATTTTCTAAAATTGATTTGAAAAGTGGCTATCACCAAATAAGAATTAGGGAGGGGGATGAATGGAAAACTGCTTTTAAAACAAAATATGGTTTGTATGAGTGGATGGTTATGCCGTTTGGTTTAACTAATGCACCAAGTACTTTTATGAGACTCATGAACCATGTCTTGAGGGAATTTTTGGGAAAATTTGTTGTTGTGTATTTTGATGATATCTTGATATATAGCAAAAATTTAGAGGAACATTGTGGTCATTTAAGGGCTGTTTTAGAAGTTTTAAGAAAAGAACATTTGTTTGCAAATTTGGAAAAATGTGTCTTTTGCACGGATCATGTAATTTTTTTAGGTTTTGTTGTAAGCTCCAAGGGAATCCATGTGGATGAAGAAAAGGTAAGAGCAATCAAGGATTGGCCACCACCCAAAAATGTAAGTGAGGTAAGAAGTTTCCATGGTTTAGCAAGTTTCTATAGGAGGTTTGTGAAAGATTTTAGCACCATTGCTGCACCTCTTAATGAGATTGTTAAGAAAAATGTTGTTTTTAAATGGGGTGAGAAACAAGAGCAAGCTTTTGCTGCACTTAAAGAAAAACTCACCAAAGCACCAATTTTAGCATTACCAAATTTTTCCAAATCTTTTGAAATTGAATGTGATGCTTCTAATGTTGGAATTGGGGCTGTTTTGATGCAAGAAGGACATCCAATTGCTTATTTTAGTGAGAAGTTGAAGGGTGCTTCCCTTAATTACTCCACTTATGATAAGGAATTGTATGCTTTGTTTAGATCATTGCAAACTTGGCAACATTACCTACTGCCCAAAGAATTTGTCATTCATAGTGACCATGAATCTTTGAAACATTTAAAAGGGCAAGGTAAGTTGAACAAGAGACATGCCAAGTGGGTTGAGTTTCTTGAACAATTCCCATATGTGATCAAACACAAAAGAGGTAAAGCTAATGTGGTTGCAGATGCACTTTCAAGAAGGTATGCCTTACTCTCCACTCTTGAAACTAAAGTTTTTGGACTTGAACAAATTAAGAGTTTATATGAAAGTGATATTGATTTTTCATCAAAATTTTTAGCTTGTGAACATGCTGCCATTAATGGATATTTTAGGCACAATGGTTATTTGTTTAAAGAAAAAAGATTATGTGTGCCAAAATGTTCCATAAGAACTTTGCTTTTAAAAGAGGCGCATGAGGGGGGATTAATGGGACACTTTGGGGTTGTTAAAACTTTAGAGTTGCTGCAAGAGCATTTTTATTGGCCACATATGAAAATTGATGTCCAAAAGTTGTGTGAAAGATGCATAGTGTGTAAAAAGGCCAAATCAAAAGTTTTGCCTCATGGTCTTTATACACCGTTACCAACTCCTGAATTTCCTTGGGTTGACATTTCCATGGATTTTGTTTTGGGTTTACCTAGAACAAAGAATGGGAAAGATTCTATTTTTGTTGTTGTTGATAGGTTTTCCAAGATGGCACATTTCATTGCATGCAAAAAGGTAGATGATGCAAGCCATGTGGCTGATTTGTTTTTCAAGGAGATTGTGCGCATTCATGGAGTTCCAAGGAGCATAGTTTCAGATCGTGACACAAAATTTTTAAGTCACTTTTGGAGGACCTTGTGGGGTAAGATTGGAACAAAGTTACTATTCTCAACAACTTGTCACCCTCAAACAGATGGTCAAACTGAGGTAGTAAATAGAACTCTCTCTACTCTTCTTAGAAGTGTTCTTACAAGAAATTTGAGAATGTGGGAAGAATGTTTACCCCACGTGGAATTTGCTTACAATCGTGTGGTTCATAGTACTACAAAAATGTCACCATTTGAAGTTGTTTATGGTTTTAACCCACTAACTCCACTTGATTTGTTACCTATGCCTAACAGTTCTTTTTTGAAGCATAAAGATGGAAAAGACAAAGCTGAGTTTGTGAAGAAAATGCATGAGCAAGTGAAGTTGCAAATTGAAAAGAAAAATGAAGGGTATGCTAAAAATGCAAACAAAGGAAGGAAGAGGGTGATTTTTGAACCCGGTGATTGGGTTTGGGTGCATATGAGGAAAGAAAGGTTTCCTAAACAAAGGAAGTCAAAACTTCAACCAAGGGGTGACGGACCATTTCAAGTGCTAGAAAGGATCAATGACAATGCATACAAGCTTGAGTTACCCGGTGAGTATGATATAAGTGCTACTTTTAATGTTGCTGACTTAGCTCCTTTTGATGTAGGTAATAGTGATTTCAATTCGTGGACGAATTCCTTTCAAGAGGGAGGGGATGATGAGGGCATGGTTGTCCATGACACAAGTGCTTCAATTCAAGGGCTAGGAGGACCAATGACAAGGTCGAGAACCAAGAAAGCTAAGGAGGCCCTAACTCAATTGGTGGCAAAAGTCTTGGAGTCCAAACCTACACTAGAAAGCATGGAGGATAAAATGGTCATGTGCATCAAACCATTGGAGGAGGGGTGGGGCGCATCTCTTGCTGCCCATTTTATTTAGTTGTTCTTGTTATGTTGTAATAAAAAGTGTAAGAGACCAATTTTGGTCCAAAAACACTAAGTATGGTTATTTTGTGTGTTTAATCCATTTTAAAGCTTCCAAAGCTTTGAATGGAATGTTTTGTGTGTTTATTTCATGCAAAGGAGTGCTGAAGACAAAAGAAAAACAAGGCATTAAAGAGCATTTAATCTGAAGGAGGAAAGAATGCAAGAATTGAAGAGGAAAGGGACAAGACTTCAATAAGACAATGAAGGCATTTCATTTCAGCATATGAAACCACCATCATCATCAAATTCACGTCCATCATCATGATCATCAAGACCAGCCACCCTCATTCATTGATTTGTCTTGTAACCATTTCTTGTATTCATGTTAATTTACTTCAGCCATAGGAAATAATGATAGATTAATTTGGCTGAAGGAATCCTAAGAGCTATTTGCATTTTTCTTTGTAATTCAGCAAGTGTCCCTCCTACCTATATATAGGACACGAAAATGGAATAAAAGACAAGTTAATTTTTGTTAAAAAAAGTGAGTAATTGCTCTTTAGGTTCTGGATTGGACCTAGTATTGATCATATCAAGAATCCTTTCTTGTGGTGATCTTCATTCCATAGACTTATCATTTTCTAGGATTAGAAAGTGTGGCGTCCCTAAACTCTCCATTCCATTTCTTGTTTGAAACCACAGATCAGCCTAAACACCAATTCAAAACCAAATTCTCATTTTTTCAACTCAAATCATTGTCAAAATTAATCCCAATACATAATTTTCGTTTCTTGTTGGCACACCCTTTCATTAACAATATTTTTAGTTCATTTCTTGTGTTTTGTGCCTTTAATTAATCTTTCAGCAAGCAACTTTTATCAATTCATGATTAAAAGTCAAATATGAACAATTTTCACAAAATAGTGTTCATCATATACGATATATAAATTCTCAACACCAAGACATATCAAACAACTAGAAAGATTAGGAGGAGGAAGAAAAGCAGCTTGCACTTTGGAGTTTGGTTTCAACAGTCGACGAAGTGAACCAATTCAAACTTGGTTCTAAACTCAACTCAATAATTAATTTTTTTTTTTTAATTTGGTTCATGAGCTGAAAATTAAGTTTGTTAATTAACTGAGCTGAACTTGAGTCATATATAGCTCGGCTCGTTTAATTCATGAGCTAATTCGATTATTTATACAATACTTAGTTTTTTGAAAAATGTTAAGGTACCCTTAATTTATGAAATCAAATATTTATATGTAGCTGGTGATTTAATATATAGGTGTCACTTAATATATGAAATCAAATATTTATATGTTAAATACCTTAACCCCTTAATTTATGAAATCAAATATGTTTGCTGTGTATTTTGTTTCCTGACATTGTACATTGGTATGTGTGTTTAATTAGTACTTGTTCATGTCGTGAAGAATGTGGTGAAGAATGTTATGGGTGTTATTTTGGTGGTTGATAAATCATGTTAATGGGCTGTGATTTGTGAGTATTGAAGCTTCACAATTGAAGGTGTGAAGATGCCAATAAATAACTAGATAAATTGTCGTTGCGATCATAGAAGCTCCTATTCGGTGATTGTTCATGTCTACTGTCTAGACCTGTAATATTTGATATGCGATTCACGTTAGTCTGTGGTGATCGTGATTTGTAGCGCTGTGAAAGGTGGTCGAGGGGATGAGTTTGGTTCTTAACTTTTAAGGCTTCTACATGAGTCTCATTGTGTGGTTTTTCACTATCAGAATTGTTACAAGATTCGTGATAAAGCGGTTGTGGCTGTGAGTTTATTGGCGGCTATGAAAATATGGCTTGATGGAGTTTTGCAGCCTAATTGCTTCGATTTTCCAGCATAGTTGTTTATTTTGTGCAATGTAGAAAAAGAGATGAAGTTTTGCAAGAATTCTATGCTTGTTTCCAACGTTTCTTGCTGCGGCTGATGCTTTTCTGGTATAATTAATGCAAAGGAAGATGGATGCTTCACGGATACAGGTGCTTAATATCGTGTTGGAATTCAATGAGTTGCAGCCTGCTATCTTGTTATAGGAATGCTTCTGTAATACTATTTAATATCTTCCTTGACCTTGTTTCTGAAGATGAAACAAACATGGTTTATAAAAATACAAAGAATTTGGTTTTTGGTCTGTAGTTAGAGTTTAGCTATAATCCAACATATTAATAGCAGTTTATGCATAAATCAGAACTATCTCTGTTGTAGTTTCACATCTAATATTATACTCTATTGTTAATTACTCAAATAGAACTTATAGTATATGCTTCCAATTTAAAGGCACAACAACAAAGTTATGTTACTTTCAAAGTTATAAACAATACATCTACAAACATGAGCAGAGGAAGAACAAGACATATAAGAATGTTTGATTTCAATAGTCCCACATCGACGGTTTTAAAACAGCCAAGAGGATGATTTACCTATAAAAAACCTTGTATACTGCTGGCAAAGTACTTGTTGGGACTAACTACATACACACTGTGTTGTATGTTCCTTAGTTACAATGAGTTTAATATTAATAATTTTTTGTGCTTCAACCAACGAGATTGTGTAACAATTTTTGTTGCGTTGATCTACACTTAATCTAATTTGTGATTTGTGTAGAAACATAGTGTAGGTCCAAACACTAGGTCCATGATGGGTGGTACTTAGGGTTGCATGGTATTAAATAGAGGTTAGGCCCCCTTTGTCATCATTCTAAGTATTTTGTCCATTAGCGGTTTGTCCCATCAAAGTGTGGGAAAATCAAGTGTGAGTGATTGTGTCCCACATCGACTAGGAATGGAAAAAATGTTGGATGTACAAGAGAGCGGACCCATATATCCATCCAATGTCTTAAGGTTTTAAATTAATTTTGATGATTTAGCATTTTTAGAATCAATATTCTGAATAATTAGACTCTAAATCTTTACATATCTAAAACCCACTACGATGATGTTCAAAAAAAAATATATATATATAGAGAGAGAGGGAGAGAGAGTCTATTGCTAAAAAAAATTCCTTCCTCAGTAGAAATGGCATTAGCTAAACAAAAGGAAAGACATTATCCAAAAAATGAATCCATTGAATAGAGTTTAATTTTCCTTTGTAGACGTATAAGTGTTTCCATGGGATTAGATTTTGGCTTCCAAATTGTTCTTTCTAACTTGACAAAGGTCCATAATTCAATACAAACAACTTTAGAGACTGCACACACCTAATTTTTTTTGTAGTGGCCGGGATTTGAACCTGGACCTTGCATATTTTATGCATTGTCCCAACCAACTGAGCTAAACTCACGAGGACATACAACTAATTTAGACAAACATGAAATATACATTACTTAATGCTAATGTTTTAAAAAAACGTTATTTGATTATTTCTTTATCCTGCATAAACTTTTTTGTATGTTTAAATAATGTATCTAAATTCTTATGATCATACAAGAATTACTCGAAACATTGTAAATGATTCTGTTCCATTCCATTTTTCTTGCTTATTATTTAATACTTTCCTTCTAATCTAAAACTCACAGAAACCTTCAATCCACATTGTGCTACTACTGCACGTCTGCACCGCTGATCAGGTATGTCATCTTCACCTTCACCTCTTCCTTTTTAGTATTCTTTATCTCTTCTGTCATATCAATCTTCCTGTTTTGAGTATGTTTAGTGTTCCAGACACATGCAAACTCGAGTATGGAATTCAACAAACATTGATTTGAAATTGCATTAGTTGTTCTCTATGGTCATCTCTTCATTTTTATTCAGAATTGTGCACCATTTCATTGTATGCACTTCATCAGAATTCAAGAATATAATGATTTTTAACTGGTTAGCAGGACCCTTTTCTTAATCAGTATGAGAATGATTGATGAAAATTTGTTTCTTAAGCCTGTGAAATGTCCTGCATTTCTGGTTTGTCCGTCGAACATAAAAATGCATATTAGATTAAGAGATTTCTAATCATTTGTGTGCCATATCGAAAGACGCATGTAAATAAGTTTGGTTGTGTGATTTTAGGACTATAAAAGAGTGCTTGATCTACCAACTTTTTGCTCGTTGTGCTATATTTACCTCTTTTATACAATAAATATGTGATTTTAGAACTATAAAGATATATAAATAAAACAACCAAAAACATGAGCAAAGGAAAAAAGAAGTAACACCTTAGAGTTTAGTTCAACAGTCCCACATAGATGGACTTAGAAGACCAAGAGGAAATTTTACCTATAAAAAAGCTTTCTATATATGTGAACTATGTAAATTGTTCCAACCCCAATGTTTAACATTGTACTGTCCATTTAATTTATTAAGGTGATCATTAGTAATAATTTTTGGTGCATTTGATTTTCTAAAATACCAAACCCTAGGAAAAATAAAATTTCATAGGTTTGAATTTTAGAAAATCAATCTCCCAAAATAATTGGGTGCCCAAATTTTTTCCCCTTCTTTTGTTGAATAGATTTGATTGTATACTTTGTCTCCAAAAAAAGTACTTCATTCAATAATAATAATTGAGTATAGCCAATGATTCCCGTGCCATTCTCCTTCATATTACAACTATATCATAATAAACAAATATTAACTAGAACATTTAAATCCATTTTATGTCTGTGAATTTAACTCAGTTGGTATGAACATTGTATAATATATGTAGCTGTCGAACAATCCACTTATTCATCTTCTTTTAACTCATTTTCAAAATAAAAAATAAATAAAAATAACAACCAAAACCCAATAACACCAAAACCTAAATATTATACGATTTCCTTACCAAAAAACTTACATTGTTGTATTAACATTACTTAAGTTGTTGAATAAACATTTAAATGACATTAAAAGCAATGAGATTATATGTTAGATATTTTGCCAAACAAGAAGTGGGATTAATAGTCCTGAACTCGAAACAAATATTTAAATCTACCTGAAAAAATGTTCATACTTCATTTAAAGAGTTTTGGTAGAGTTACATTGTTGCAATATCTGTGGATCTGTTGAGTATTTTGGATCTTTTTGTTCCGTTTAGTCATTTACCAGACAGTTCTAGAATGCGTCGTTCTATCATGCAGTTAATATGGTTTTCGTGTATTTGGGTAATTTGGAAAAAAAGGAACAACAAATGTTTTTGAAATCAAGGAGTGTATTCATAAGCTTTTCGACAAAATCAAATTGTTATCTTTTTAGTGGTTGAAGATAAAAATTGATCATATTCCTTTTGACTATCATAATTGGTGGTTTGTTGTTTTATTGCTTGGGTATTGGTTAACTATTTCATAAACATAGACGACTTTAACCAAGATATACTTAAATCTTTTTGAATAAACAATTTATATAAATGATTCAATTTTAATTTTTAACCACTAAGAATTTTTGTATACAAATGATTATAGTATCAAAGCTTATAACTAGTGATTATAGCAGAGTTTGAACCAAAATATTTTAAGACCTGTCTTTCTGTTCATTTACTTATGTACTTAAAGGCTTAATATGTACATCAAATGAGCATGTCACAATTTACATTTTTTTTTTTCGGATGATACAACTTACATATCGACTCAATAATTAACTCAACTATTAGTAAAAAAAAGTCTTACCAAAAACTAACCAAAAAACATGGTAGTTTTTAGAAAGAAAAAAAAATGTATCAAAAAGTCTTACAAAAAGATAAGTCTTTCCAACGCAGTTCAAAAACGGCTAGTTTTTAGAATAATCTTGCGAAAATTGAATGTTTTAAAAACTAATTTTTGAAATAATTTTTTGTAAAGAAATTATGAATAAATTTCTCCATAATAATCTCTCCAATCCTATATATAAAAAAAAATAAAAAATAAAATCTTTTTTAGATACATTTAATAATTAGGGAACTCCTACGGTACACCTCATAAATTGAGGTGTACCGGTACTCCTGCTTCAAATATTTACAATGTAACGATTATTTTATGAAATAAAGAGTTATTTATCAATATTTATATTTTATAAGACATCATTTTATAAGAATAAACATCATTTCATTGTTTATAAGAATCATATTAAATTTTTAACATTTTATGATAAAAAATAATAAATATTCTTTGTTATATGTAACAAAAATTCAAAAAATGTAAAATTTTATTTCGTCGACACTTTCGGTAACTAAGATCTAATTATTGTAATTATTAATGATAGAAAACAATTCTTTTTCTTCAAAAAAACAACTTGTATCAATATAAATTTGATGATTTAGTATACCGGTACACTCAAATTTTTGAATATACCATAGAATTTGTCTAATAATTAATAGGAAAATGTTACATAAACACCCTTTATTCATACATTTCACTGTACACCCCATGTATTAAGGATATTTTGGTAAATTCATTTCACAACCACACTTTATCTTCTATTTATGTGGGGTCCAGATTGCCACGTGTCAGAATTTTATGTGGGTGTAAAGGGTGTATTGCCACATGAGGTGGTACATGTATCACCACTCTAATTAATATATGTGATCTTCATTCTAAAAAAACATATCCTCTTGGCTCTATTAGACTTGGATAGGTTAAGCTTTTATGTTAGAATCTTTACCCATAATAAGTTTTAAAAACTAAGATTTTTCTTACACTTTCACGCATAGTTTTCAGACTCGGCTCGGACCGGCCGGTCGGACCATGAACCGGTGGGTAGGCCGGTTTGAGCCATCATTTGGATCGGCCATGCAAATAACTCGGTCAAAACCGGTGACTCGGCCGAGTCGTGGGTCAGACCGGTTCTTTTTTTTTTTTTTTTTTTTTGCTTGCCAAAAATGCCAAAACGACGTCGTTTTGGATTTGTAACTTGAAAAAAAAAAAAAAACTGGAATTAGAAGGGTCAGTCTACTCTGTTTTCAGTTTCACGTACAGAGAGGAGAAGAGAAGAGAAGTTGCAGACGCAGAGAACCGGTCCATCTCCACGCCGTCGCCGTCGCTGCCGTTTCTGCAGGTCGCCGTCTCCATCGCCATCGTCGCTGCCGTTTGAGAACCCTTTTTTTTTAGATTGTTCTTCTTTGCTTCTTTTTGATTTGTTGTTTTGATTTATTGTTAATTTCTTGTTTAATGTTTAATTTCATGTTGATTCTGATTGTTTAATGTATAATTTCATCATTTCATGTTTAATTCTGATTGTTTATATGTTGATTCCATGTTTAATGTTGACTCCTCTGTTTTATACTTTTATTGTTGATTCTGATAATCTGATTGTTAAATGGTTCATTCCATGTTAATGTTTAATTCTGATTGTTTCATAATTCCATGTTATAATGTTTAATCTGATGTAGTTATTATGTATGTGATCGATCATCTGCTTCTCTTGTTGTTGTTTCACACACAAAAGTAAATGTAATGTAAATGTCTCTGATATATCATATGTATTTGTGATTAGTTATGGCCTCTTTTGAAGCACCAACACAACCATCAGCAGAAGCTTCGACTCAAGATTCTCAAACTCAAAGGAATGTTAGGGCAAAAACCGATATAGCTTGGGGTCACGCTAAAATTGTCCTAGACGGTGACAAAGAAAAACCACAATGTATCTATTGTAACAAAGTTATGAAGGGAGGTGGAATTAATAGATTAAAGTTACACTTGGCTGGAGAAACTGGACAAGTCGAAGCATGCAGCCAAGCTCCTGAAGAAGTCCGCTTTAAGATGAAACAAAATCGTGAAGAGACAAGGCTCAAGAAAAGAAAACTGAACATGCAATAAGTAATGAAGAGCAAACACAAAGAGAACAACCTAGGTCAGTGGTTGTTGCATCTCAAAAGGGAACGAACAATGGAAGCTTTGATAATTACTTTTTGCCTAGAACAACTCCTGGATCACAGCCTACTATAAAAAGTGTTTTGCAAACCAAGGAAGTTGTAGAAAAGTGTGATCTTGCACTTGCAAAATGGTTCATTGCTGCATCTATTCCCTTCAATGCAGCAAATTCACCATATTTTCAGTCTGCGGTCGATGCTCTTTGTTGCATGGGAGCCGGATATAAAGCTCCTTCTATACATGATTTGCGTGAGATGTTGTTTAAGCTTTTCAAGGAAGTAGTGTTATATATTGGCCCTGAAAATGTTGTTCAGATAGTGACAGATAATGCTGCAAACTATGTTGCTGCTGGTAGGTTATTGGAAAAAGAGTTCCCTAGCCTGTATTGGTCTCCTTGTGCAGCTCATTGCATTAACTTGATGTTTCAAGACATTGGAAAATTACCCGAAGTTAAAGAGGCAGTTTCACATGCCACAAATGTTACCAAGTATATATATAATCATTGCTATCCATTGTATTTGATGAGGAAATTTACTCATGGAAGAGAGATACTTCGTCCTGCTCCAACTCGCTTTGCCACTAACTTCATTGCTTTGCAGAGTATTTTGTCTCAGAAAAATGCACTTAGAGCCATGGTAACATCTCAAGAATGGACAACTTCTGCTTACGCAAAAGAAGCCAAGGCCAAACAATTTGTGGAACAAGTCTTGAACACTAACTTTTGGACTGCTTGTGCTGACATAGTGAAACTCACAGAACCACTTGTAGGTGTGTTGCGTCTCGTGGACAGTGAAGATAAACCTGCTATGGGTTTTCTTTACAGAAATATGTATAAGGCTAGAGAGGAGATGGTGAAGAGGTTTCAAAGAAATAAGACAAAAGTGGAGCCTTACTTGAAGATCATAGATGATCGATGGGATTCACAACTTCGAAAAAATCTTCATGCTGCTGGTTATTGGTTAAATCCATCTTGTAGATTCAGTCCTGAGTTTGAGAAACACAAGTCCACCACATCTGGTCTTATAGATGTCATTGAAAAGTATGCTCGTAATAATCATGAGTTGCGAGCAAATCTTTATATTTAGATAATGATTTATAGGAACAACAAAATTCGAAACTATGACCCCATCAATGATGAATTACTTGATGATCATCATGATAATTGGGTGTTGGAGGATTCACCGCCATTTTTAACAGTTGAGGAGTTGGAATCATTACGCAATGATCTTGCCAATATGACCATCCAACCTATTTCAAATGATATTGGTATGTATGTGTTTTCTTATAAGGTTAAAATTTCATAATTTCACTATATGGTTATATACCAATTGTTAATATTTATTTAAATTGATGTTTTCATAGATGGATTGAATTTGGATGAGGATGATGATTATGGCAATGATGCACCTGACACTAATGCAGAAAACATGGATCAAAGTAATGTTTTTGATGAAGCTGCTGGAGAAGATGTTGAATTCCTTGATGAGCTTCAAATTCAATCAATATTGACTCCTTGGAATTAAGATGTTATTGATGATAATACTTGTGTTGAAATTATATTTTCTTGGGATCTTTTTGAATTTTTATAACAGGGACAATCTCTTTGAATTTATGTTGGAATCATACTTTTTTGGGATCTATTTGGATTTTTACTACCAAGATGTATTTTGAGTTATGACTATGTTTTGAATTTGAGCAATTAGCTATGAAATTATTATTGTTGGATAATTTTTATTTTATTTTACAGGGGTCATTATTTTAGTTTCTAAAGTGACCGAGTCACCGATTCAATCCGAGTTAATCCGGTTATATAACTATATAAATTTAATCTAAGGACCGAGTTATCTAACCGAGTCATCCGAGTGGTTCCGGTTCAGTCATGCGGTTCGACCAATGACTCACTGGTTCGACCATTGACCCATTGACCCAGTACCCCGCCGAGTCGATGACCGAGCCGAGTATGAAAACTATGCTTTCACGAGAAGAAACAAAAAAGTCTTCTCTTCTCTTCTCTTCATATTCTCACTCTCTCTTCAAACTTCAAACCCTAGAAACCTTTTAAAATTCCATTTTCTGCTGTTCACATGGTGGCTCAATCGTTGGAAAGAAGTTGAACGATGAATCGAAGGATGCGACTGAGGTGACGCCAATGTCGTCGCAGCGAAGATCTAGTTCGAGGATTCAAGCTAAGCAGAAAGAGGTTCAAGAGATTCAGCTTCGCCGGAAAGCTGAGGGGGTAGAAGCTGAAGAGAAATCCGATGAGGTTGAGGTTTCACCGGTGAAGTCAAGGAAGCGTGTAAGGAGAAGTTCTAGTCGGAAGAGTGTGGTTAAGGATGTTGTTGAGGAGAAAGAGACGACGGAGAAGAAGAAGGAAGAGGTTGTTGTTGAGGGGAAACCGACGAAGAAGAAGAAGAAGAAGAAATCTGCGTTGGATGAGAAACGTGAGCTGATGGAGGTTTGGAATGAGAAAATGGTGGCGGAAACTGAAAATGCAGGTGGTGCATTGAGTGATAAGAGCTCAACGGAGATGGTGAAAGAGACTATTAGGACTTTTAACAAACACTATCTTCATTTGGTTCAGGAGGAAGATGAGAGGGTTGCTGAAGAGATAGCTGAATTTGAGAAGTCAAACGGCGGGAAGAAATCTGCTAAAAAGAAATCTCCAAGGAAGAAATCGCCTAAAAAAGATGCAAAACCTAAAGAAGAAAAGCACCCTTCCAAGCGACCTTCCAAGCGACCTGATCTGAAAGCCATAACCAAGATGATGCAAAATAATGAGATACTATACCCTGGCAAAAGAATTGGCAGCATTCCAGGCATAGAGGTTGGATATCAGTTCTATTCTCGTGCTGAAATGGTTGCAGTTGGTTTTCATAGCCATTGGTTAAATGGCATTGATTTTATCGGCAAATCTTATTCTAAAACGTACAAGCTCAATCTCCCAGTTGCTGTGGCCATTGTTATTTCAGGCATTTATGAGGATGATCTGGATAATGCTGAAGATGTTGTGTACACTGGTCAAGGTGGGCATAATCTGACTGGTAATAAGCGTCAAATTCAAGATCAAAAGTTGGAGCGGGGTAATTTAGCACTCAAGAACTGCTGCAAGCAAGAAGTGCCAGTAAGGGTGATTCGAGGTCATAATTCAAGTAGTAGTTACACTCGTAAAGTCTACACATATGATGGTTTGTACAAGGTTGACAAATGTTGGGCAGAGAAGGGATTGTCTGGCTTCACAGTATACAAGTTTCGTCTGAGGCGGGTCGAAGGACAGCCTACATTAACAACAAATCAGGTCTATTTCACAATGGGACGTGTACCTCAGTCTACAGCAGAAATACGAGGGTTGATCTGTGAGGATATCACTAACGGCCAGGAAGTTGTTCCCATTCCAGCTACAAATTTGGTTGATGACCCACCTGTTCCACCTCCCCCAGGTTTCAAATATTTGAAGTCTCTGAAGGTTGCAAAAAGTGTTAAGCTTCCTGTGAGTGCCTCTGGATGCAAATGCAATGGCAAATGTATTGATCCAAACACCTGTGAATGTGCGAAGCGCAATGGCTCTGAATTTCCATATGTATCTAAAGATGGTGGTAGACTAATTGAAGCTAAAGACGTTGTGTTTGAATGTGGTCCCAATTGTGGCTGTGGTCCTGAGTGCGTGAATAGGACTTCTCAAAGAGGACTTCAATATCGTCTAGAGGTTTTCCGTACTGCAAAGAAAGGATGGGCTGTTAGATCCTGGGATTTTATACCTTCCGGTGCACCAGTTTGTGAGTACACAGGAATTCTTGGTAGGACAGAAGACGTGGACTGCGTATTGGAAAACAACTATATTTTTGAGATAGATTGCTTGCAAACAATCAAGGGTCTTGGTGGAAGGGAGAGGCGGTCAAAAAATGTAACATATGCTTCAAGTTTGCTGGAAAAATACGATGACCAAGATTCTGAAAGTGCGCCAGAGTTTTGCATTGATGCAGGGTCTACTGGAAATGTTGCTAGGTTTATAAACCATTGTTGTGAGCCTAATTTGTTTGTACAATGTGTTTTGAGCACACACAATGATTTGCGATTGGCTCGAGTGGTGCTGTTTGCCGCTGACAACATACCCCCTTTACAGGAGCTGACATATGACTATGGCTATGCACTTGATAGCGTCTTGGACTCTGATGGGAAGGTAAGGCAAATGGCGTGCTATTGTGGAGCTGCAGGCTGCAGGAAGCGATTATTCTAAATCTCATGTCCCTTTCTGAGATATAAGTAGTAGATCTTTTTGACGGTTATCAAGAGCATATTTTTTGGTGCAAATCAACACATGGTCTCCTAAAACTTCCTAGTGCTCTTGCTATACCTGGTTGATTTGTAGTACATGCATTGGGCCAAAAATGAAATTGTATAGATTTTATTCTGCTCATAGTAGCCCTATTTATTGAATAGCACAACTTTATAACTTGGATTCTGAGAAAATCGACAGCACTTGAGCGATGCAAATATCATTTTATCAGCAAGAATATATGAATACTATGTTTTTTCTTGATCCATAATTTAATTGGATCCACTTCATGAATATCAGAAGCATTCTCTATGACAGAGTCATAATTTGCAGAGGTAGCGGTGGTAACATCAACATCAGTAATCATTATCGTTTAGGATCAAGACTTGATGTTCTATTTCATCTTTAAACATTTTATTCTAAATTACAATTATTCGATGCAATGAAGACATATAAAACTGCTAGAAACATGAGCAGGATTAAAAACAAGACATATAAAATAGGTTAGTTCTGATAGTCCCACTATATAAATGCCTGCATTATATGTGAATGGAAAGAAACTATCTATGAATGATTTTGTATTGTAGTGAAATCAATTGCAAGTTGTTATGAAGAATCTTTCATTGATAAGTACTATTATGCACTCATCCCTTATAATTTGACTTCACCATTTGTAAGTATTTCAATGGGATTAAGTTTTGGAATGTTGTTTCCAACTTGACATAGGTCCAAATCAATTATAGAGACTGCACAATGTAGATTATATGTTCTAATACAATCTTACTTTACCTACTGCAAAGGTTAAATCATGCGCCTAAACTTACACCTTATCAAACTCTCATTTTCTCAGCAAAGTCTTTTCATCTACTAATAATTGTAAGGTATGATAATATACCTTAATATACCAAGGCACAATTTGCAGAACATTAACTTGTAACTTACACTTCTCTTCAACATTATTCTCGAGTTGATTGACTAATCCTCTCTCCACTTGAAGGTATAAACATTACTTGACTTAGCAAGAACACACTTACCATTGATTTTTCATCCAAATATTGAGCTCAGAGAGCAGCTAGGTTGAATCTTTATTTCATCGGGAGAGCTCATACCAGCTCTCTGAATATCAGGCTGAAGTACAAGTGTAAGTGTTTGTTCTAGAATGATTCCTGAATCTAACCTATCTTCAGGAGCTTTGGATGCTGTCAGGTGCAATCGTTGTGAATCATAAAAACTCGTGTAAGTAGATGGTCTATCCATTAAGGTTGAAAGTCCAGCTTTATCTCGACAAGGAAGGAGTTTCAACCATGGAGTAAGATTCTCTGTGAAGACAACTTCACGCGGCAGTGAACCATATCTTAAACTACCTAAGGCTGCCCATTTAGGCGCAGAATAAGAGCTAGAAGACTCTAGGAAGTTTATTGAAGAACAGAAGAAGCATCAACCTGATATGGGGGGACATCAAAGACTATACACTTGGCTAACTTGGCTATGATACAAAGAAATGATTCATATATCAAGGATTGTTGCCATAGTTCTTTTACCACTGTACTTGTTTAGTGATCATAGTTAATAACTAGCTAGTTATAAGCATATATGAAGCCAAGAGTCCTGCCATAATTTTTTCACTAGTGTATTTGCATATGTTACATAAACTATCCATGTGTAGTAGTGAATGGAAAGAAGGTATCCATGGATGCTTTTGTACTGCAGTAAAATCAACTGCAATATGAAAAAGCAGAGTTGTTATGAAGAATCTTTCATTAATAAGTACTATTATGCCCTCTTCCCTTGTTGACCTTACCATTTGTAAGTGTTTCAGTGAGATTAGGTTTTAACTTCAAAGCATTTCTCTCTAACTTGATATAGAGACTTCATAATATAGAGAGTTATGATATCAAGTTTTGATAAACTTATTGCACTCTAATGAACTCTAAATCTCAGGAGTCATGATATCAAGTTTGGACCAAATTTGAGATATATTCCCATAGCTTCCTTGACAGTTTCCTCTGATATCAGCTTCTTCTGATATCAAAAAACTAAATTAGAATGTAGCAGTCACTGAACCCTTTAACTTGTGGATGCAATGTGTCATAGCATGTGGTTGCTTCTCCGTGCGATGAAAGGAATTAGACCAGGCATACAAGTATATGGTCAGCTGCATAAGGAAGAACCCTTTCTATGAATTTATTTGAAATTATGAGAAAGAACTACTGCACAAGTCAATCAAAGAACTAATTACTAGTGAACTGACATTAATATGAATTGGTATAAAAATTGGAATGTCAGAATTGGAAGTGTTTCATGTGCATTAAAATGATTCTCCTCTTCCTTAAAATGATTTTGTAGTGGATAAACAAGACTGAACACTGAATTAGAGTTAACATAAATGAGTTTTGAGTGTTAGTTACTTTATCATCTAAACTATGAGTTGAGTGTTTTTGTGCTATCTACATCATGTTGTTTTGGTAGAAAATGTTGTGTTTCTATGTGGAATGATTCTCAAGTGGAGGTTTCGAAAAACACAATAATGAGATGATTGAGAGAGATCGTGTGAAACTGTCAATGACCAGCTCATGTAGTCCATGCAAATACCAACTTCCCAGTTCTGATGCACAACTTCGAGATTAAGGTTCACCCTATACACATTCACAACTTGGACATTAGTCCCACATCGAAGAAACTGAAACAACTAAGAGGAAGATTTACTTATAAAAACAACCTTGTATACATGTGGTATGAGTAACTTCTTAAACCCCAATACTTCATGTTAAGTATTTAGAGTACACAAGGTTATACCGGATTCTTAAGTAGTTCCGTAGTTAAAAATTTTGGTATATTAATTTCTCGGAACTGTGTGGAGTTTGAAAATTAATATTATTATGTATTTTTAAACCACACATTTTTCTTGGAAATCAATGTACTGAAATAATCATAGTCCTTAATTTTTTTGGGTGAATAGAGAGATTGAGGATCATGCACCTTATTGTATAAAAAAGAATCCTCTAAATGCTCACATCATGTGTAAAAATTAAGTTTGTTAATTTAGTAAGCTAAGTTAGATTTTTTTCTTTTTTTTTTGAGGAAGTTAGGGTTATGTATAGTTTAACACATTTGATTTAATTTATTTTTTTTGACACATTTGATTTAAATTTTTTTTACGGATATATAATACTTAAATTATTTTATGAAAAAATTTAATACTTTAACTATTAATTTGTTAGATTAAATGTTTATAATTAATTACATTATATTAGATCCTTCGTGCGTTTGAGATAGTTTTTCTTTATAGGCTTAATTGTTATTTTCGTCCCTTAACTAATTTTTTGGTCCCTTCTGTCAATTTTATTAAAAAACTGTTAGGGTTTATACAAGTCATCACCTTCATTCAACTTCTTCATCTTCTTCCTCATCAACCTTCATGAAAAAAACCCAGCAAAACAAAAAACTGAAGAAAAAAAATCGAACCTTGAAATTGAAATTGGAAGAAAACAAATTGATTCTTAAGCATGGAAATAGAAAATGGAGAGAAAAAAATAAAACTCATTTTCAAATTCAATCTAAACCCTTCATCATCATCATCATCAATCCTTCACAAAAACTCATTTTCTGATCTAAACTCATCACCATGATAAATGGTTTAGATTTGGATTTCATATGATAAATGTAAAGTTTTATTTGATGAGTTTTGTTGTTCATTCAAATCTGCAGAAAATTTCCTTCTTTTTGGTTCAATCTGTGGAAGAAAAAAAAATCAAGTTGCAACAACAACACTACACAATAAATCTGGTCCAAATTTGCTCCCCAACAAAAACGCAACAACAACAACTACAAAATGGGTTTAGATTGGGATTTGGAAGAATTTAGATTAGATCCAAAATTGGGTTTAGATTGGAATTTGAAAGGATATATTGCTATTGATAATGAATGATTGACATTCGAAAATGAGTTTTTTTATGAAAGATTGGAAGAAGAGAATAGGAACAAAGAGGATGAAACAAGAGGAACAACAAATAAAGAATGGAAGAAGGTTGAAATTTGAAGAAGAAAAAAATGTTAATGAAGATTTGTGTGTGATGTGTGTTGGTTTTGTGATGCACGCTGATGTTAATGAAAGAAGATGAAGAGAAAGAAAAAAAAAAGATTTGGATTTCATATGATAAAGGTAAAAAAAAAAAAATCTTCTGGGTTTGTATGAAGGTTTTATGAAGATTTGTTGAAGAAGATGAAGGTGAGGAGGAAGAAGATGAAGATAAATTCCAACTAATGCGAAAATGACACATGTGCTTGAGTTAACGTTTTTTTAATAAAATTAACGGAAGGGACCAATTTATGTAACAGAGACATATTTAAAAGACTCAAACAGACTTTTTATTAATTATGGGACCAAAGCGATACAAAAAAATTAATTAAGGGACGAAAATAGCAATTAAGCCTTCTTTATATTAGATCCTTCCTGCATTTGACATAGTTTTTCTTCATGTAAATTACACTCCATTGAACTCATTGGAAAATTTCTGGTGGAATTAATAGTAATGGCTGAAATTCAACCAAAACAACCTATAAAAAATGTACTGTTTAAAGAGTCCAAGTAGCATTCTCCATTGATAAACAACTAGAAACATGATCTGTAGTAAGAAGTAACCCACTGGATTTCATTTTAAATAGTCCCACATGGATGGCACTTGAACAACCAAGAGAAAGATTTATCTATAAAATACCACTTAGTTTAAAAACGTGGTCATTAGGAATAACTTTTTGGTGTATTGGTTTTGGCCAGATCAAACATTTAAAAAATAAAATGAAATCAAAATTTTTCGAATGTTGAACCTGCTAAAATCAAACTACCAAAATAATTATAGTCCGATATTGTTTTTCCTTTTGTTTAATAGAATTGGGTGTATAAAGGTGTTTGAAACTTGATGAATGTAGACTAAATTTTTAAATATGTATATTATTTTTTTTGGTTAGGATAATATGTATATTGACTTTTCAACTACCGTTTTTGTTTATATTTTATTTTTGAAGGAGTATTATGTAGGTTAATTCAGCTGAACTTGAACCATATATAATTCGACTAGTTTGATTCATAAACCAGTTTGGATGGTTTGCATTTTATTTTTATTCAAATTTATTCATTTAAACAAAAATAATCTAAAACATTACTCCCCCATCTCAAATTATAACGTCCCACATTAATGTTGCATTGAGAACATAAATTATGAATCACTTTACAAAAATTTCTTTCGTAATTGCGTAAATCAAAACTAAGCTAAATCCGCAAACTTTTTTGAGTGTGACCATAAAAACAAGTTCCAATCATCTACCGTGCGCTACTCAAACAAAAACCCCGCCAAAGTTGAGCTTAAATTAAAACTCAAAAATCGATTATTATACCGACACTAGTTTGAATTCTACCCCCAATTGATCCACAATTTGTCGAAGAATGCATTATAACAAGCCCAAAAACTTGAGTTAAAAAACTGATTCCTGATTATGAAGCAAATATTTCAATCTTCCTAAAAAAATAGTTCATACTGGTTTAGAGTTTTGGTGGAGTTACGTTGTTGCATGAACATTAAAATGACATTAGAAGCAATGAGATATATTAGATATTTTGGCACTCCGTAATTTGGATCATTTAGAAATTGAGAAATGACCAGATTTTTAATAACAAAATTAAGGAGGTTGATGAAATGGTGGAGGAAATAAAATTATTTCGTCTAGTTGGAGTTTGAATAGGCTCAGGATTTCGTCTTGCTTGTTTTACGAATGGTGCTGGAATCTGAGAGAGTGTTTGGGACGATAGCATTCTTTCGTTCCTGTACTGTTAATAGGTGGTGTTAGTTTATAGGCAGGCTCCTTGTAATGCATATATGGTAGGTTTTAATTTCCAGAGGGAAGCCTTGGAATTGGATTGATTGAATAGCTCTCAGCTAGCACTTTGGAGTTTAGTTTCAACAGTCCCACATTGATGGTCCTTTAACAACCAACAAGAAGATTTAGTTATAAAAGACCTTTGTATACATGTTGACAAAGTAACTGTTTGGACCCAATGATTCTCATTGTGCAGTCCACTTCATTTATAAAGATGATCATTAGTAGTATCTTTTGGTGAATTAATTTTAGAAAAAAAATTAGGAGTTGAAAGAAAGCTTAATTTTAATTTTTCTTTCAATTGCAATTTTGTTTTCTATAATCAGAAGTGGTACATTCTGAAATCTATTTTACAAAATTGATAAGTTGATTATTTTCAAACTCACGGAAACCTTTAATCCACATTTTACTACTGTTGCACCACTGATCAGGTGTGTAATCTTTACCTTCACCTCGTCCTTGTTTATTATTTTTCTTTTTCTCTTCTGTCATATCAATTTTCTAGTTTAGTGGTTCACACTTGAATAAGTAATTCAAGAAACATTGATTTGGAACTACATTAGTTGTTCTCTTATGGCCATGTCTTCATTTTTATTCAAAATTGTGCACTATCCTGTCTAAAATTTGTTCTTATCATCGATTCAGGGCCGTCCCTGAGAATTCGGAGGCTCGGCTCTGGAAATGAAAAGAGGCCAGTGATAAAATCAAAACATAATTTTTTTTAAAAGAGCAATGTTCTATTTATATTTTTTAAAAGATAAATACAAGGTGCCGTATATATGCGGTACACCCAGAGGTAAAAATGACTACCGTATACATGAGGAACTCCCACCTAACACCAAAATCAAGAGGAACTAATTCTAATAATCCTAAAAGAGGCCCATCCTTGTGAGGGAATGAAATAATCTTAGGGGGTCTAAGAGATATTAAGGGGGCCTAAAAAGAAACCACCATTATACTGGATATAAAAAAAAAAATGAAGCCCATCCTTGAGGGAGGCCCAGCTCGTTTGAGCTGTTTGCACCCCCTCAGGGACGCCCTGCATCGACTTACATGTTATTGTAATGTGCTGAAATTAAACACATAAAGTAACCATATATTATCTCGCAACTGAAAAAGATGAATGGTGCAATGGCTTGAATAAAGTAAATACAATAACATTAACAACATTACCATATATTTGTGTATTGTTTGTTTATGTAGTTGCAGATTAGATATATGATAATCGTACGTATAAATATATAATATATTTAAGAGTGATGATACATGTACCACCCCATGTGGCAATATACCCTTTACACCCACACAAAATTCTGACACGTGGCAACTTGGACCCCACACAAATAGAAGATAAAGTGTGGTTGTGAGATGAATTTACCAAAATATCCCTAATACATGGGATGTGCAATGGAATGTAGAAATAAAGGGTGTTCATGTAACATTTTCCTATATTTAAAATGATTCTATTATACGTGACACAGTTTCATGTATATCTTAAAAAGCATCTTCATCATTCTCATCTTTCTTTACATTAGAATTTATGTTTCATTTGCAACATTGGATTCTTTTTCCAATGGCTGTTTGGAAGACTTCGGAGATTTTCTAGGGGTAAATCTTCCCTACAAGAATTCCCAAATTTACTAATCAATTCAAAATTACATTACTGAGGGATTTAGACCCTCAGTAATTACTGGTGGAATAAACCTTCAGTAACATCCAAAAAACCCTCAATAACGTTACTGACGGAAAAATCCCTCAATAACCTTCTCTTCTAGTGTTTCTGATTGTAGTTCTGAATGGTTTGGATATCATAATAAAGGGTTAGATTATGATGGATGTGATATAGGAGAGATTAATATTAATGCTAATATTAATGTTGGTGATCAAGGTTTTTTTGGAACAACTCATGGGATGGATTGATGATAGTTCTGATATTTGTGAAGGTTCAAGTAGTAAAAGGTTTAAGGTATCTTCTTCTGTTCTTGTGCCTCCAACTTTCTCTAGTTCTCCTTATGCATTGTTAGAAATTTATCTTATATTTTAATTCCAAGTTTTTTATATATATTGTAAATTACATATATTGATACATACCTTTTTATATGAAGTGGGTAAGGGAATGACTTCAAGATGACATCCTTACCTCTTGCATTTTCCGCAAAGTCACAATGTTTTAGCCATGTTTGGTAAATTTGAGAACTTGCCATGCATGTTGAATTTCATGATTGTTTGAGGTAAGTGGCTGCTATAATGCTCGATATATGAATTCTCCTTTCTTATATGCTCTGTAGATTTCTAGTAATGGTTCCGTTTTTATTTATGATTCTTTCATATTTTGTAGGCATTTTCTACTATGTTTCTTGGAAAATTTGGCAATTGGCATTGGTTTCGTTCTCGCAAGGAGATAAAAAAAAAAAAAAAAAAAAAAAAGATTTGAGGTAATATCTCTCTTAAGATTAAGTTATTTCTTGAATGATTTTGAATCTTCTAATATTGGTTGTGGAAAGACACAAAAGTCATTAGTCCATTAGTCATAATATAAGTAAATCTTCTTATAGGCACATTGCTCATTCTCTAAAATCATTAGACTTTTTGTTTTCCTCGCTATGATACTCAAAATCTTCTTTTATAGTTGCTTTTCTTTTCTTTTTCCAACTCAAAGATGAAACAATTGCTTTGAAATATAAAATGACATTTATAGTGTCAAGTATTTCCAATCAGCTTTTTCAACACGATCCCTTGCAATTTATACACTAATTTAAGTGAGGGTAGTATATCATTTGGCACGTGGTTGTGTGGTCGATTTGGAAGGCGAGGGATGATTGTATTTTTAATAATAAAATGGTGACAATTGAAGACGTTGTGGATAATGTAAAGGCAACATCATGGCAGTAGTATCTAGGAAGAGCCGCTAGAAACCCTGGTGTGCTACATGAGTGGTTGTGAGAGCCGATGTGTTGCTTTAACAGGTGAATTTGGTTGACAATACTGTGAGGTCAGAACTAGTTTTATGTTGTTAGCCGTGTTCTTAGCTTTCTGTTTGGTCTTGGGCGTTACGTGTATGGGCGGCGCTTTTGTATTGTTCTTGCTGCTAGCTTTTGCATGTCTTGTGCAGGCTTGATATCTAAATAAATTTGTTGATTTACAAAAAATAGTTTATTTTTATTTTTTTGGATTGTATGAATATTATTGAAATCTTTATGATGATATGTCGTTTAATTAATTTGTGTCTTTTTAAACTTTATTTTCTTAATTTATTTGTGTTTATTTAATTTATTTCTTTAATTAAAATAAAAATAGGGAATGGATTCCTAAAAAAAAGGGTAAAGTACATTACTGGCGGATATTTTCCTCAATAATAAAGAGGTGGTTTTGACAAAGAATTATTGAGGGATTAAAAACGTGCAATTAATTTCCCTTAGTACATAACAGTTCGGATCCTATTCAATAATTCACCACTGATGTCTACTTAATTTATAATAATTAAGTTCTATATAGTAACTTACGGTGCATTGGTTTTTGAGGATATTCTGAAGGAAAAAAGATTAATTTTAAATTAATTTTATTCCTTTCAGTTATTTCTTTAAAATCAATGTACTCAATAAATAGTAGTATATTTATTTTCATATTTGTAACTTGTGGTGTTTTTCTTGAAGCATTTATCTAGTACTCCCTTTCCGGTCTACAATAGTTGTTATTTTTGAGGAATTTTAATATATTAAGAAATCAAATAAATTTTGTTATTTTTTATGAAAATTTATGTGTTTTTCTATAATACCCTTAATTATTTAGTACTTCATTCTATTATTTCTATAATACCCTTAAAATCATAAGAGATGGTAACCATATTGGTTTATCCCAATCTCATTACATAGAAAAGGTGCTTCATAAATTCAATCATTTAGATTGTAAACCGATCTCTACCCCATTTGACCAAACTGTCAGTTTTCAACCAAACAAAGGTTGTCCTGTGGCACAACTTGAATATTCTAAAGTAATCGGATGCTTG
Source organism: Medicago truncatula (assembly GCF_003473485.1). NCBI lineage: Eukaryota > Viridiplantae > Streptophyta > Magnoliopsida > Fabales > Fabaceae > Medicago > Medicago truncatula. The sequence goes on from NC_053047.1 coordinate 30,852,364, forward strand.
ATGTATGCTATGACTTGTACTAGACCTGACATAGCATATGCTGTTGGAAGGTTAAGTCGGTATACTAGCAATCCAAGTAAAGAACACCGGCACGCTGTGAAAAGAGTTTTAAAATACTTAAAGGGAACAATGAATTATTGTTTAACATATAGTGGAGACCCTTCTGTTTTGGAAGGATACACAGATGCTATTTGGGTAACGTATGTTGAAGATCATGCTTCCACAAGTGGATGGATCTTCAACCTTGGTGGAGGTGCAGTTTCTTGGGGTTCAAAGAAACAAACATGCATTGCCGACTCCACCATGGCTGCAGAATTTATTGCATTGGCTGCAGGGAGTAAAGAGGCAGAATGGCTAAGAAATTTATTGTATGACATACCAGTTTGGCAAAAGCCAATGGCGCAAGTATCCATACATTGTGATAGTTAATCCACACTATCAAAAGCTTATAGCCAAGTTTATAATGGGAAATCAAGGCATATTGGTTTAAGACATAGCTATGTAAGAGACTTGATTTCTAATGGAATAATTTCCATCATGTTTGTAAGAACAGAGAAGAATCTTGCAGATCCTTTGACGAAAGGTCTGACAAAGGATATGGTGTTGAAGACATCATTGGGGATGGGACTCAAGCCCATATCTAATTGATTACCAATAGTGGAAACTCAACCCACACTTGAGTAGCATCAAGTCTTGGGTTCAATGGTGAAAGTACACTATTAGAGTAATTGTAGTACTTGACAATAGATACATCCCAAAGGTAAAAGTACTTGGACCATAAGAAGAAAAAAGGTAGGATGAGGTTTTCCTCTTAATGGACATATAGCATATATTTGCTGGAATGCATACTTATGGGGCATTCCCGATATAATCTACCTATGTGAGAATGAAGTTTGGCCGCTTCACGGAGTTCAAGGGCTTGACTCTTAAATTCTCATGAAAAGGGATATATGACACAAGACCTTCTTAATGTGTCATCTTACAAGTCTCTTTATCAATGGTACCGAGATTCTATGTGTAAGTTATGCACACTTGTTCTAATGGATAGTTGGTTCAAAGCTTGCCTACCATACTATTTGGGAATGAGCGAAACTTACTAAGTAATTGTTCAAATCGCGAGATACCATTATCTGAAGGCATGAAATTTCCGGATTTATGTGATTTAGTATTTTGAAAATGGTGGGGGATTGTTGGTGATTTCCAAAATAATGGAATCACTTTAGAACCAAAAGTTGTAACTCTTCATGGGAACCATTCATATACATTGGAACATTATTATTTATTATTAATAATGAACCATGACATTGATTCAAGTATATATGGTTATAACCTTTGGCAAAAGGGTGCTTAATGAATCATGGCATTGATTCAAGTTAAATAGGTGCTTTCTCTCATGTGAAGAGTCATATAATGCACTATAAATGCTTGACATTTGGGCATTAGTTGAAGATACAAAAACCACACAACTACACACAATTTGGACAGAATTTTGTTACATTAACAACATAATTCTTCACCATTCTATTATTCTAAATCATCCATCAACTCTCTAATGCATGAGTGAATTGCTGGAACCATAAATCTGTAAAATACTGTTAGGAGATACGCTTGGTGTGGTTGTGCAATACACGTCAAGGAACTCATAGTATCCTGAAGGGGATTCGCCGATCATTCCTATTGCATCCAATATACATTTATTGGTGGGGGCGAATCGAACCTAAAGGTTAGTGTGGCAACCCCATACGCTTTGAGTTTTACATGCATGATCATTAAACATTTCAGGTTTCAAGTGCAGCAGCCTCTTCCCAACAAACAAGATATATAACAGAGCTTCAAGTTCACTCAAGAGTGGTTTTCCATACGTTGAAAAAGAAGGTCACAGGAAGTGTAGTTGGGAGTAGATTGGTTCGACATCTTCAAAAAAATTGGATTGAGAGGTTAGAATTTATCATTAATATCAAGAAGCTAATATGTGTGCAGATGCGTTGGCCAACAATGGGTCTAACATAATGCATGTTCTTCTTTGATTACTATGAGCATTTTCCACTTCAAATTAGTCATTTACGTTTAAATGGTCTCGGTTAAATGCTTTGTAGTTTTCTCTTTTTTAACAACGACTCTCTTTGTATCCAAAATTAAATTTGAAAACGATGGATTGATTTACTTGAGCCAAAAGAACATGGTGAGTTGGTGATGGGAACACTAGTTAGTACATACATGAATCATAAACACTAACAAGGGGATTTTGGGTTCGAACCGCGGTCACGATGTTTATGTTAATATCATGTTTGTTTACGGATTAACAAGCAATAGAAATGTCGAAGACAATTTAACTTCATTAGAAATATAACTTCTGCATTTCCTCTTGAGTAATTAATTTCTCTTTCCTTTTATGTAACCTTAAATGATTGATTGCCAATGTATGTTCTGTTACTTTCAAAAGACTATAGCTAGAAACATGAGTAAGAGAAAAAATAACACTTATAAGTTATAATATGTTTGTTTTTAATAGTCCTAATAGTACTTTAACAACCAAGACGAAGATTTACCTATAATATTCTTAACTGGTTTTAAATTGGTCTTTTTTCTTAATCAGTATGATAATGATTTATGAAAATTTGTTCCTTAAGCCTGTTAAATGCCCTGCATTTCAAGTTTGTCCATTGAGCATGAAAATTCAAATTAGATTAAGAGATTTCTAACCATGTGTGTGCAATATCGAAATATACATGTAAATAAGTTTGATTGTTTGATTTTAAGACTATATATGAGTGCTTGATCTACCAACTTTTTCTTCATTGTGCTACATATTCTTTACCTTTACTTCTATTGTACAACAAATGTGTGATTTTAGGACTATAAAATGTTTAATTAGAGTTAAAATAAATGAGTTTTGAGTATTAGTTACTTTATTATCTAAGCTATGAGTTTCTGTGTGGAATGATTCTTAAATGGAGGTTTTCAAAAACACAATAATGAGATGCTTGAGAGATCATGTGAAACTTTCAATGAGCACGAGGCTCATGTAGTCCATGCAAGCACCAACTTTCCATTTCTGATGCACAACTTGGACATTAAGGTTCACCCTATACACATTCACAACTTAGACATTAGTCCCACATGGAAGAAACTGAAACAACTAAGAGGAAGATTTACTTATAAAAACAACTTTGTATATATGGGTATGAGTAACTTCTATGACCCAATACTTCATGTTGAGTTTTTAGAGCCAACAAGGTTATACCGGATTCTTAAGTTGTTCAGTAGTTAAAAATTTTGGTATATTTATTTCTCAAAGCATTTTGGATTTGAAAAATTAATGTTATTTAGTATTTTTAAATCCTCAAGTGCTTTCATAAATCAATCTACTAAAATAATCTTAGTTCTTAATTTTTTTTTTTTTGGGTGAATTGAGAGATCGAGGATCATGTACCTTATTGCCTAAAAAAGAATCCTCTAAATGCTCACATCACGCGCAAGCTAAGTTAGAAGTTATATATAGTTCAACACATTTGATTTAACTTTTTTTTTTGACACATTTGATTTAAGGGAAATGCTAACAAGTGCTCCAAGGGTACTTGTTAAAAAGTTTAAAGAGATAATTTTATCTTGGGAACGATGTATTCAACACATGGAAAGTTTAAAAAGTAACTTTATCTACACAAAATTTGTAAATTATTTCTATTTGTTGAATCCTTAACTAATGTCCTAAGAACACTGGTTAGCAAGACCTTGATTTAATTACCTTTTTTACTGAGATATAATACTTAAATTATTTTTAAAAAAAATTGAATACCTTAACCTTTAATTTGTTAGATTAAAATATTTATTTTTTTGATAGGCCAAGAGAAAGGTTAGGCATCCGGGAGAATTTAAAGCATTCCAACTAGGTTGGCACCCCAACAGAAGCCCCCATCCTCTACCGCCTTTCCAATACGTAATATTATTAAATATATATATATATATATATATTTAAGGGGGACTAGTCCAAAACCCTCAAAAGAAAAATAAATATATACAAGAAAAACAAGGGACCAAAATAGCTAAGGAAATCTATAATTAGGTATCCCATTCATGTCCCTAGTAAAATCCGCCAACAAAGAAGAAGGCAGCATAGTGAACCACGAAGTATCAAGTAGGGAATCATTATTACCAATCCCCCGGATGTTCCAAAAAAAAAAATATTCATTTAAACGGAGGAAGAGGACCCTGAGAGCGGGTTTTGTATGAAGCCTTTTGCACGTTCTTTTTTTTTCTTTTGAGACTTTGAAAGCACCTCATTCTCAGCAGCCTTTGCTAGCCAAGTTTGCAAAAAATCTAAGTCTTTCTTCAACACCGGGTCTACAGGAGCACCATCTGACACCATAATACTACTGACCTCTAATGCTTTATCCTTGACTGGGATAAAAATATGTTCTTGGTTCTCCTCCAAATCATTTCTAGCTATCTCATCAGATACATTCTCAAGTTCTATGCTGAAAGTATTACTAGTGATACCAGGGCTATGAGAAATATGAGTTACAATGTTTCGCAACCCAAGAGAACCTCACTACAAAGACACTCAACCCTAAAGTTACCCCCTTTGTAATCAAAGTTTCTCTCACTTCAAGTTCTACTTCAAAAACTGCAAAGAAACACTTATATAGCAGTCTTCAGTTGTCAAAATTGTGTCACGATTGGCCAAATCTTGACACGGTTGGTGCGTACGATCCAAGGTATGACCAACCTTATCCTGAAAACGTGCCAAACATGTCAAAAATCGTGACACGATTACCCAAAATCGTGTCACGATTGGACACCCTTCAAAACAAGCTATTGGTATTGCCAAATCGTGACACGCCTATGAAAATGTGTCACGATTTCCCTGTTCCTCCAAAACACAAATTTGAAGCCAATATACAACAATTTTTTATGCATTCATTTTTGTTAGCGAACAAAATTAAAAATCTTATGAATTATATTTTGATTTGTTACATAATTTTCTTCGTAGTGGGCTTCTACAAAAATCAATATATTGAAATAAGAGTCACTAAATTTTTTATTTTTTCTTTGTGGTAAAGAAATACTCCCTCCATTTTAAAATGAGTGATTTTTTAATCAAAAAAATTTGTTTTAAAATGAATATCACTTTCAGTTTCCAATGTAATAATAACATTTTCTTTTTAATCGTACATTTCAATTAATATTGGCTTAAATGCTCTTTTGGTCCCTTAACTATTTAATTGGTATCGCTTTGGTCCCTTAACTAAAAAAAAGATTGTTTGAGGATTTTAAATTTTTTTTTTAGTCTCATTTTGGTCCCTTCTGTTAGGTTTCTGTTAGGGTTTTAAAAAAAAGTTAACTCCTGGACACGTGTCACCTTGTCATTGGCTTTGAGTTTTTTTTTTTACAAATTTTTTTTTTTAAATATATATATATTTTTTTAAAAAAAAATCCCAAAACCAATGACAAAGTGACACGTGTCACCTTGTCATTGGTTCTGAGAATTTTTTACAAAAAAATAAAATATATATATTAAAAAAAATTTAATTTTCTTTTATAAAAAAATATATATATATATATTTTTTTTTTGTAAAAAAAAAACTCAGAGCCAATGACAAGGTGACACGTGTCCACACTTAACGTTTTTTATTAAAACTAACGGAAACATAACAGAAGGGACCAAAACGAGACTAAAAAAAAACTTAAAATCCTCAAACAATCTTTTTTTTAGTTAAGGGACCAAAGCGATACCAATTAAATAGTTAAGGGACCAAAAGAGCATTTAAGCCATTAATATTATATACTCTACTTCCAAATTATTATTTTTCTTTAATGAAGAACAAATCAATAGTTGATTAGGATACTTTGGTAAAATAACATCTCTCTTTATTTTAAATAATGCATTTCTTAATATGTGTGTAAAAACCTTAAACGACATTCATTTTGAAACAGAGGGAGTAGAAGATTTGCCGCTTGATTAAAATTAATTAACATTATATATTCTCTTTACACAATTAATTTTACAACAATTAAAGTTAGAAATAATCCTTTATAATATGAACTCATAAGTTCAATGACGTTGAAAGATATATCAACCTACAATGAACAATGTCGGTAAAGATTGAGATTCTTAACTATTTTTTGATTTGTCGCTACAAGCTAATTTTGTATTTAAAACAATATATTTAATCATTAAGATTTAGATTAAATTTTGTTTTAGTTTTTCTTTAAACAAATCAAATATGTTGAGTTTTATTTTAAAAATGAGGACTCAATTTGTTTGTTAAGTTCACATATTATTGGAGTCAATTCAGTTATGGCCTATAGTAATCTATAATTTTTAAAATGTTTGAAATATATAAGTTTTGATCACCACATGTTAAAGAATATTGAGACATGAATTTTAAATTTTCTTTGAGGATATTGTATTTCTGAGATAGATATGGTCAAAGAACAATTATTAAATATTTTGGTTAAGAGTACTGATTTTGTTCCCAACATGCTTGGTGGGCTGGTCTCTTGTTATATATATTGCTGATTCAAAAAACAATAAAAAAAAAAAATCTGTTTTTGTTTCCAATAATATTGATCAAATACGGTTTTGGTACTTATTAAAAAAAAAAAAAAACAAGGTTTGAAATCTATACTTTTCATTTTAAATTCCTTCACTTTTGCTTTTTCATTAACCTTGTCAGCAATATCTGCATATGTGGCACGCTGACAGTACAGTGTAATGTTTCCCTGCTTTCATATGATTGACTGCAAAATGCATATTCTATGTTCCTAATATAGCATTATATGCAAAAGTAAATTTAGTTCTTAAAAAATGCAATACAAAGACTAAACGTTTTTTATGCTTTCATATATAGTCGATTAACTTACATTTGGTAGCATGTTTCATTAAATGTGAAAGTATACTTCGTTCCTTAAACATGCATTTCAAGGCTAAACTTTTTTTATGCTTTCATATATAGTCGATTGTTCATTTGCCTTTACAATGTTTTGGGATGTTTTAATTTAATTAGAGAGAGAGCAGATGAACTGAAAAAGTCACAGTTCAATCTAGGCTAAGCTATTAGAGAGAGTACTCTGGAATTGATGTAAACAAGTGGATAAATTTGTTCTTAACATCCACTTGCATGTTATTGTTATAATGAAGAACATGTCACTGTAGCTGTATAACATTTCCCAACCGAAGAAGGAAGGTTTGAACCATATAACGTTTGCATTGTTTGTTTTTGTAGTTGTGGATTAGATATATAACATTTCACTTTCTCTCTATCACAATCTATTCTTAGTAAAACTATATGGTCCAAAGTGATGACTTCCATCAAGTATCGACTAGTTGAATGGTTCTTAATATGAAGCCCAACTTAATCAAAAATTGAACAAGTTCATAGTTTAAAGAATAGCATATACAATAATTCACCACAAGACATATAAAAGAGCTAGAAATATGAGTAGGAGGAAAAACAAGACACATAAAATAGTTTGGTTTCAGCGGTCCCGCATCGAAGTTGCCGAAACAAATAAGAGGAAGATTACCTACAAAAGATCCTTTATATATGGACACAAAGTAACTCTTTCCGGACTGAGTAATTTGGATTATAATAAATTTTGATCCATTGAGTTTTGACTTGATCCAACATTAAAAAATTTATTTCAATTAAATTTTTTGGTGTTCGGTTGTAGTCAAATATCAATGTATCAAATATGTTGCGTCCCTAAATATTTTATATGGTTATTTGGCCTATGTGTTATGATTAAAAACGCTGGAGCCAATTTGATCATAGTTCAGTTAGGTGAATATTTAAAAATCAAAATACCTTCATCTTTAATTTTTTTAAATTAAATATTTAAAAAATAGATTAAGCTACGTGTGTACATTACTGGTTTTAAATTAATTTAAAAAATAGATTAAATTATGTGTAAACTTGATTACTTTCATAAGCTATTTGTGTACAAAGCAATAATTCCTTTAATAATTTAATTACTTTATCAAAGATTGCTACCACTTATACTATAAAATTATATTTTTTTTCATTTCATACTTTATGTTAAGGTTCTGGAAGTTTGGTAGCCTTACATAACAAACATTGACATGTAACTACACTTGGCTAACTTTTTTTTGTGGTGTCTGAGGTTTGAACCTCAGACCTTGCATTATCCCTACGAACTGAACTAAGCTTACGGAGACCTGTGAATGAGCAATTTGTCTTATACTCAATTGTTCATTTGCATTTACAATGTTTTGGGATGGTTGTTTAGAGAGAGCAGATGAAATGATGCATGAATTGAAAAAAAATCACCGTTCAATCTAAGCAAAGCTAAGATTATAGGCGCACTTTTAGATAGAGAGAATGACAAATAACCATTGAAAAATATTGTATTATACATAGCGAAAAATATGTTGTTGCCAAAAACTATATTATTTCCAACGACAAGATATGCTTTTTTTTTTAAAGAGAATATGTTGAAGTTAAAAGTTTTATTATTACGAGCGACAAAATATGTTGTTGGGATACGTCATTTTTCCCAACGACAACGATTTTACTGGTAAAAATAATAATTTATTACAACGACTTTAATTAGTCACTGCTATATTCATGTTAAAAAGTTGTATTATTTTCAACGACAAAAATTATGGTTGGGATAAGTCATTTTTCTCATCGATAATAATATTGTTGAGGAAAAAAAAACCTATTACAACGACTTTAATTAATTGAGGCTATATGCATATTTTTACCAACAAATAGCCTTGAAATTACCTTTAGTATCGCGTACGACACCATCACAACCAGCAACTCTTCTGTCGATCGCAGCAGTAAAAAGCCACAAAACCGGTTGGAGATTATATATCCAGCCAGAGACACAATCATGTCGTTGATCCCTTCTAGTATTGGTTTCTAAATTTACAAAGCAAAAACAAACTAATCAATGCCCAACTTAATCAAGAATTGCACAAGTTCATAGTTTTAAAGAATAGCATATACAATTATTCAGCACAAGACTTATAAAAGAGCCAGAAATATGAGCAGGATGAAAAACAAGACACATAAAATAGTTTGGTTTTAAAAGTCCCACATCGAAGGTACCCAAAAAAACGAGAAAGATTACCTATAAAAGATCCTTTATTAGTGGTGGATATGATTGAACATGTTTTCTATATTCTGCAAAATAGTTAATATACTTTTTATTAGCTATTGTTATGGTATTTGTGAATAAAAGAGAAATTACAGTGTTGTTTATCTGATTGAACTCATGGCTTACATGTTCGAGTGAGCATAAATTCTAAGAAGTTACCTCGAGTGAATTGATTATTGTGGAAATTTACAACTATCATTTTTATTTTGAGGGAATCTAAATATACTTAGGGTCTCCCATGAAAACATGTTTTTTTCTGGCCATCTTATATACAAGATAACAAAAGTCAGAATATGCGACTTAACTTGGTTCTGATACAAAGCAATGCCAATGATGCCTATAACATTATCGCTTATGACGCCACCACAGCCAACAACTCTGTCGATCACCACAGCTCCATTACAGTTAAGAGCCACAAAACCGGCTGTATTGGTTCCTTCTAGTATGTTTGCTCAAATTACAAACTACTCAGGTGTCTACCATCTAATCCATGTTTACATAAAATCAAGAAAATGCATATTGCTATAAAGATGGATTCCAAAACATATTCTAGGATTCTCTATTGATAAGCAGTCACTCAATAATCTTTTGGATCAATTTTCGATTTAGTAAACCAAACACAAATATAGGAACCATAGAATTATTACAAACACGTGAGATTTTAAAAACTCAAATGCATCAAATACAACTCCGATGAGATTACAAGTCTGTTAAAAGCTGACTTTTCGTTGTTTGATATCTTCTCAGGAGATCTATCTATCTACTTCACTGAGTTAAGGTAAAGATTGAAAACTTTTCATCCTTCCATTGAAAAGTATCAAAAACAAGGAAGACTTAAACCACATAATGTATTTAAAAATGATTATGCAAAATTCTAATGATATATGCTATTGATGAACACATAATGCATTTAAAATGATTATGTTGAAAGTGACGGTGTTTTATGTGCATCTAAAAAATCATTTTCATCATTCTCATAACATTAGACTTTCTATTCAATTTTTTTTTCCCTTAGTGTCTCTTTCTCTTGCCACAATCTATGCAATGAAGTCCCCATATTAATCCAAAAGTTAACAAATTCAAAGTTCTAAAGAATATAAATTCTCAACACCATGACATATCAAACAACTAGAAACATGAGCAAAGAGGAAGAATAACAACTAGCAAAACAGCTAGCACTTTGGAGTTTGGTTTGAACAGTCCCACATCGGTGGTACATAAACAACCAAGAGGAGGATTTACTTATTAAAGACCCTTGTTTTGTAATAGTGTAGACCCAATAGTGCACATTTTGTTCTCCACTTTGTTTATAAAAGTGGTATGAAAATAATTTTGGTTTATAGTTCTCAGAAGTACCATTCCCACGAAAAATTAATTTTTTTTTTTTTTTTGTGTAGTGGTGTTTTTGAAAATCAATCTACTAAAACAAACGAAGTTTTCAAATAATTTCTAAATGGAATTTCAGATATTTCTTATCTTTAGAAAAGATAATCCAAAACGGGTCATTTTAATTTGGATTACCTATAACTTGGAACAGTGAAATTACCTAGTATTGCCGGTTTGAAACTAGTTAAGAAATACCATACAACATAGTAGTTGGAAACATTTTATTTTTTGAATCAGCAAAATTTTATTAAAAACCATATCTCAGCACCCAAAACAAAACAAAACACCAACAAAGTCGCCCTTGCTATCAGCACCAATAAGAACAACCCCCACCAAAATAGACAATCCCACCTAAAGAAGACTCCTACAGGAGTCGACCACTGAAAAACGACATCCAGAACAACCATCGTCACTACTCACCCCAAAGGAACACCGTTGTAAAAGAAAACTCAATCCTCAACACCAAAACTGAGCCACATCCTCCTGTTCTGAAGATCAATTAGCCTCCACCACCGCACAATCTCTGGTCCACCAAAAGAACACCAACAAAGCCCAAAACCAAACTTGAACCACATAACTAACTCCCGATCTCGAATCAAAAGCGATCGGCCCACCAGTCTTTAGGACCAAATCATAAGGCCACCTCACCCTCCGTTTACCAGAGAAACACCAAAGCCAATCAAAATAAATTGCAGAAAGACACCAGCTCCCGATCTCGAAGCAAAATAACCGGCCAACCAGCATCCACCACACAAAAAGTAAGGCAAAACGTCAAGATTTACGGATGTGCAAAACGTCAATCAAATCCAAACAAGGAGACTGCTCAGCTCGAAGGACGCAAACAAGAGTAAGCGACAACGGAAATAGGACCCGAAAAACATAGGCGGCCTCCACAAGGATTCTCCCACAACCACCACCACAAAAAAAACCTCATCGTAACCAAGCAATGTAACAGCCCGATTTTCGCTAGAGTTATTTTTAATTGTTTTATTGTGTGTTTTTATGTATGAAAATAATTTTGGTTTATCGGTTCTCAGAAGTACCATTCCCACGAAAAATTAAATTTTTAATTTTTTTTGTGTGGTGGTGTTTTTGAAAATCAATCTACTAAAACAAATGAAGTTTCCAAATATTTTCTAAATGGAATTTCAAATATTTCTTATAGAAAAGATAATCCAAAACGGGTCCTTTTAATTTGGATAACCTATCACTTGGACCAGTGAAATTACCTAGTATTGCCGGTTTGAAACTGGTTAGAAATACCATGCAGCATAGTAGTTGGAAACAAATTTTTTTTTAATCATCAAAATTTTATTAAAAACCATATCGCTGCACAAGATGAACAGAGACCGATGAAACATGAAGTATAAACAAAAGGCGCCGTATATATGCGAAACACCCGAAAACAAAACACCAACAAAGTCGGCCTTTCTATCAGCACCCATAAGAACAACCCCCAACAAAATAGACAACCCCACCTAAAGACTCCTATAGGAGTCGTCGACCACTGAAAAACGACATCCATGACACCCATCGTCACTACTCATCCCAAAGGAACACCGTTGTAAAAGAAAACTCAACCCTCAACATCAAAACTGAGCCACATCCTCCTGTTCTGAAAATCAACCAGCCTCCACCACCGCACAATCTCCGGTCCATCAAAAGAACACCAACAAAGCCCAAAACCAAACTTGAACCAGATAACTAACTCCCGATCTCGAATCAAAAGCTATCGGCCCACTAGTCTTCAGGACCAAATCATAAGGCCACCTCACCCTCGGTTTACTAGAGAAACACCAAAGCCAGTCAAAACAAATTGCAGAAAGACACCAGCTCCCTATCTCGAAGCAAAATAACCGGCCCACCAGCATACAACACACAAAAAGTAAGACAAAAGGTCAAGATTTACGGATGTGCAAAAGGTCAATCAAATCCAAACAAGGAGACTGCTCAGCTCGAAGGACGCAAACAAGAGTAAGCGACAACGAAAATAGGACCCGAAAAACATAGGCGACCTCCACAAGGAATTTCCCACAACCACCACCACAAAAACACCCTCCTCGTAAGCAAGCAACACCAGCCACCTCCGAAAAAGCACCCGTCCGCCAAGAGTTTCGACACCAGATCCGCAACCACACATCATTGCCATCACCGCCACCACCACCACCATCTCAAAACGTACAAACACTAAAGTATCAATGTGATATTTTAAGTGATGTATTTGGCTTTGTTTCGTAAAAGAATAGATGATAGCTGAAAAGTTAGGTTATATGGGATGACTTATAAACTAGTTTACACGTGATAGTGAATAAGTTAGTTGATTGATTCTCTAGTGTTTGACAAAATTAATGGTTGATGTAGTTTATAAATATAAAATGACGTAAAAAATGCATTTAATTAATAGTTATTTTTTTTCAATTAAGATTGTAGGACTAAATTCATAAGTTTATAGCTTGTCACTTTTTATTTTAATTTTAGGACTGATGCTTCTTTGGATCAGTTTTCAATTTACTAAGCACAAACTTATGGAATTTTAGAAATACAAATGCATTACTTAATAATAGCAACTCCAATGAGATTACAAGTCTGGAATTTCAAACATGGCTTGTAAAAAATTTGTTCATGATTGGGAATAACTTGTTAGAGTTAGAGAGAGGACTTTGAACAATACTAAGAGTTTGTATCTTTTGTTTGTAGTTAGAACTTAGCTATAATCCAACATATTAATAGCATTTTATGAATTAATCAGAACTATTTCTATTGTAGTTTCACCTCTAATCTTCTATTCTATTGTTGACTAACTCAAATAGAACTTATAGGTTATGCTCCCAATTGAAACGCACTAACACAAGGTTATGTTACTTGATCTAATGCCCTTTCTAGTTTCTATCTGGCAAAAGTGTTGCGTTTCTCTAAAATCTTATTTGATTTGACGTAGTTGCTCAAATATACATTACTTAACGATTTAAAAAAAAAAATACATTTGATTGTTTCTTTGTCCATAATTTATTTTGTGTATTTAAATAATGTGTTTAAACTTATGATCATACAAAATTACTCGTAGAATTGATGTTCAATTTCCTCTTGGAAATCTTGTTCTAAATCCCAAATTGAAAAATTATTCTATGAAACAAGCCCAGCTTAATCGAAAATTGAACAAGTTTATAGTTTTAAAGAATAGCATATACAATTATTCAGCACAAGACACATAAAAGAGCTAGAAATATGAGCAAAAGGAAAAACAAGACATATAAAATAGTTTGTTGTAGCAGTACCACATCGAAAGTGCTGAAGCAACCAAGATGAAGATTTACATATAAAAGATCCTTCATACACGAGACAAAGTATCTCTTTCCGGATCAAGTAATTCGCATTGCTTTGTCCCCTTCATTTTAATGTTTATTAATAATGAATTTTGGTGCATTGTTTTTTGATTGCAGACCAATATTCAGAAAATTTCTTTTCAATTAATTTTTCGAATGTTGGATGCAATCGAATATCAATATATTCAATATTGAGTCCCTAAATATTTTATGCGGTTATTTGGTCTATGTACCATGACCTGAATAAATAGTATGCCTATAACTAATACGAAAATTTGTTGTTGTTGAGTTGAATTTGTACTAATTGGATCACACTTGTTTTACCCAATACTTATTATCAACAATAGCTAATATCTGGAAGCCTAAAATGGATTGGATTTCAATACAAAAGTAGAATACATGTGATATGTGCGGTAATAAATATGAGCAAAGGTCAATAGATCGAAAATGAGTGAAGCGAATGAGCTCATTATAAATTCTGATTTTAGTTGAAGTTTAGGGAGCGAGGGTCTTATTGTCTTTCGCTTGGGAGTTATTGCCTATGAAATATTGATGTAGTATTTTTGCATCAAACAATAGTAAGTATTTGTATCGTCTCCTCAGGGACTAGTGCGATATCGCGGATCGTTCGACACCAAATATCATTCTAAGTTAAAAGATAATTTGTTTGTTTGTTTTAGTAACTAAATTGCAAAAGTAAAAGTTGAGAGTAATAGGGCGTAAAACTTGTTAGGATTAGAGTTCCTTGATTAAGCGTCACACGTAACCTAATGATCATACATGGATTCTAGTTTTTCTTTGATATTATCACGTATCCCTCGACAACACCATTCGTGTCCAAACAATATTGTGAGATCAATTGTATCATTCAATCGTCGATGTCTCAAACTTTTGAATGATTCAAGAGTCGGTCTTATCATTTAATGGATGATTTCTCAATCTATAGAATGATAAAAGAGCTTTAAGTTTGGATACAAAAGGTGATTATCAAAACATCAATTCCATGTCTAGAACCTATGTTTTGATAGATGGTTATTCTAAACCTAGATTCAAATGTATTTCTCAATTACAATTAAATCAAAGATAAACATTAAAGTGCAAGAATACATCAATATCAAATCAAATGCTAGAACCATATATTTATAGATCAAAAGATTACATGTTTAAGCTAAGATCAAGTACCTCTAATCCCAACAAAGGAGATTTAGCTACTCATTTTCATGGAAACCTTGCAAGAATGAATTGAAGAAGAAAGATTCATTACAACTTGTGATTTCTCAACAAAAGATGAAGAATCCACTTTCTATCACTCTCACTCTATGAAGAACAAGCCCTATCTCTCTCTCTCTCTATAAATATTATAAAATGAAAAGTATGAAAAACTAAGATCAAAACTAACTCCAAAGAAATGATTGAATGGGCTATTTATAGATTTCTAAATCTGTATCCACCCGCCTCGCGAGCTCCTTCATTCGCCATGGCGAAATGAAGTTCCTTCACCATTGGGTTTATGCCACGTCATCAGTGAGAAGTTTAAACCGCCCTAACTCGCCTCGCGAGTACTTCCACTCGCCATGGCGAACATACTCGCCTTCTACTCGCCATTGTGAGTTGGTGGCGTGTAATCTTTGTTGGCTACTGGAATTGCTCGCCTTTGCTGCTCGCCATGGCGAGTTGGAGGCAAGTGATCTCATTTTTCTGCCTCTTTGTACTTTTCTTCATTTTTGCTCTTTGCTTGATGTCTTGAGTTCAAATCCTGCGCAAATGGGTGAAGTAAGATAGATAAAGCGTAAAAGGGAAATAATCACTTATCTCTCGGCTTTTCCCTCAATAACTTGCAAAACAAGTAACAAAAGTGCCTAAAATATATCATGAATTTAACACTTCCTAGCACTTATCAAACTCTCCCCAACTTAACTCTTTGTTTGTCCTCAAACAAAAGATTGAAAATCAAACAAGTTAATATGACAAGACACAAGTACAAAAGGTTTGAAAATATTTTCAGATGAATGATTCCAAAGTGAATGCGTGGGCAAGTCTGAGTTTCCAATCAATCTAGGATTCTACCACAAATATGAAATGAGTCCTACGCACAAAGTTCATGTCAAATAGTTCAAGTCAATAAAACATTCATTCACGAACCACACCTAACACACTTTTTTTGTAAGTAGATAAACAATTGAAATCAAATGAGTGAGGGTTATGAACAAACATCCGGCAATCAAGTTAACATCCACATCAAGTTATATGTCCATCCAATTATCATTTCAAAAGGCATAAAAACATGGATCAAAAGGTCTTCGAGGGTTGTAACTTGGCTAGGCTACAAAAGAATTGACATTTGTGGGGCAATTGAATTCAAATGGCCAAGCATAAGGGAACATTCCTTCTATTTACATTCAAAAGACAAATTTACTAGAATTCCCTAAACAACCCTTGGTGTTTAAACATGATACACCTTGATCTTGACAACTTATTCTATTTTTGGATTTTTCTTTCTTTTTCTTTTTCTTCTTTTCTTTTCTTTATCATGTACACATTTTTCTTTTTCTTCTTTTCTTTTCTTTATCATGTACACATTTTTCTTTTTCTCTTTTCTTTTTGCATTTACAAACAATGTTGTCTTGATCAAAAACTTCTAATTACACCAATTTACTTGACAAATGATGACATCTACCTTTTTCTCCCCAACTTGAATAAAACATACCCTATTTAAATGTTCCCTTAATCTATGGCAAAAAGGAACAAATAACAATGAAGGTTTAGGGTTCAACAATTAAAACATATCAAGGTCCGATAGTGCAACAAAAATGAACTGGATTTTGAAAAATTAAGGCGAATTCATCAAGCATTGTGCTTATGAATTGATTTACTTTGTAATTTTTTATAAGGATGGATTGATTTACTTAAGCCAAAAGAACATGGTGAGTTGGTGACAGGAACGTTGGGTAGTACACATACGTGAATCATACTCTAACAAGAATTAATAAAAATGTCATTGATGTGGTGTGTGTGGACATCTATAATTTTTCTTTCTTCTTTTTTGAAATATACGGAATGACAATAACTACTTGAAAACTCACACACGAGTGAGATAGTCAATCCCACCAGTTCTTGAAGAAATCCCTTCCCTTCTTATGAGCAAACATGGCTTATAATTATTTTTGTTCATGCTTGGGAATTAGTTTTTAAAGGGAGGACTAATTATAATAAAAAGAGTTTGGTTCTTTGGTCTATAGTTAGAACTTACTAAAAATTAAGAAAACACATTAAAAGTATTTTATGCATTACACAGAACTATTGTTGTTGTAGTTTGACCTCTAATACTCTATTCTATGCAGCGAAGCCCATATTAATCCAAAATTGACCAAGTTCAAAGTTACATAAAAAACAGCTAGAAACATGATGAGCATGAATAAATAACAAGACATATAAAATAGTTTGGTTATGATAGTCCCACATCAAAGTTTCTTAAAAGAATCAAGAAGAAGATTTACCTATAATTAAAATACCTTTGTATACATAATTAGTATAACAATAACAATAACTGATTCGGACCCAATAATTCACACATTCTGTTGTCCACATAACTGATAAAAGGTTCATTATTAATAATTTTTGGTTTATTGTTTTTTGAGAGGCATTGTGGAATTAAAAATTTAATAGTATTAATTTTTTTTAATCCACTTGTGTTTTTCAAAAGTCAATTCACCAAAATAATCCAGTCCCTAATATTTTTGTTGTGAAATCAATTTTTTTTTCCTCTTCGATCTGTCTAGTAGAATTGGCTATAGATAATAACCTGATTATCTAAGAAAATGTATCGCTTGAACTTTGCTTTCTCTATAATTGTGCACATTATGCGAATTGACAATCCTTTTTAGATAGTTAATTGAACGTGGTTATTGAACCAAATGAGTTAGAGTTGAGTTAAAGTTAAATTAAAAATTTAGTCTGTTAGTTAATTAAGTTGAATTTGAGTTATATATAATTCGAGTAATTTGATTCTGTAACTTAATCAATATTCTCTTCTGGAGCTATAGTTACCTGCATTAACTGTGTTCCATAGATTAGAATTATTTTATCAAAGCATTGACATGCGACTACAGTTGCCTAACTAGCTAACTTGCTATGATACAAATCAATGATTCATGTCATAATTCCATTATTTTATCAAATATTGCTACTTCACTTTACTATTCTGAATGAATTCTACACTTTTATTTCTAGGCTAATCTATAGCCATAATTAGAGGATATAATGAGAATTTTAGTCTTGTGATAATAGTCAATAACTAGCCAGTTATAAGCATATATGAAGCCAAGAATCATATCATAATTCTTTCAATAGTGCACTTGTTTTGCATATAGTGAATGCAAAGAAAACTATTTATGTATGCACTTATCTCTTATTTGACTACACCATTTGTAAGTGTTTCAATTGGATTAGATTTTAGTTTCAACACCACGGATAGATTTGTATGAAACTTTTTTTATATTGCGATATAATCAATTGTTCATTTGCATTTACAATGTTTTGGGATGGTTTATTAGAGAGAGCAGATCAAATAAAATGATGAATTGAAAAAGTCATTGTTCAATATAAGCAAGGCTAAGCTTATAATCGCACTTTAAAGAACAATAAAATTATCACTAGTTAGATATTAGTTCATACAACTCAGTGGATGCAATGCAGTTATGCAACATAATTCTAAAGATTATCATATACCAATTCTGAGCATCAAGTTCAAAGTTCTAAAGAATGCTATAATATACAAATTGTGTGGTCATAAAGAAAAAGACATAAAATTAGTTTGGCTTAAATAGTCCCACATCAAAGGTTCATAAATAATCGAGAGAGATTTACCTATAAAACATCCTTGTATACAAGCTGACAAAGTAACTGTTCGGACTCAATAACTCTCTGTTGTCCTCTTAATGGTTCACTAGTAATATTTTTTGGTTCATTAATTTTTGGTGAAATTGCCAATGTGAAAATTAATGTTATTAATTAATTTTTGCGGTTGTAATTTTTGTCAAAAATCAATATATACACCAAAATAATTAGAGTCCTTAAATCTTTTCTCCGCAGGTGTTTGTTTAGGTGGCTTCTCTCAGTTTCTTGGGATGCTAATGCCCGTTATGCTGAATTAATTGCAGCAATGAATGCCATTGAAGTTGCTGCCTTGATGGGATTTTCTAATGTTTGGTCGGAGTCTGACTCGCAATTGGTGATTCTTGCTTTCAAATCCAACACTGTCGTTCCCTGGGGACTAAGAAATAGGTGGGAAAATTGTATTCATATCACTCATAGGATGAGATTTCGTGCTTCTCCTATTTACAGTAAAGGAAATATTTGTGCAATAGGTTTGGTAGTTAGATAATGCAATAGGTAGATTGTAGAAGCTAAAGTTTGGCTTCGACTAAAAAATTAATCTCTTAAGCCTTGCTTTCTTTATAAATGAATGGATTATATGAATTTGGTTGAATAATTAATTCGTTAAATTTGATTAATGGTTTGAATAAATAGTGAATTAAGTTCGTTAACTATTTACACTGAATTTGAGTTATATAACTCGATTCGTTTGGTTCATCAACTAACTCGATTATGTATAAAACTTAAATTATTTTAAAAAAAAAGTTAAATACCTTAACTTTTAATTTATTTAATTACTACATTGAACTATATTTTTCATGTGATAGTTTTAATTTTAATTTTAATTTATTTATTCCTTTTATAAAAATAATTTTTAAAGATAATACTTTTTTGACTTTGTTGTTATAAAATAAAATTGACTTTTGAATTATACGATTCAAGCAAACGAGTTGTACCAAACGAACTTGTTTATGAACCAAATTCATGCTAAAAATAAAACGTTCATATCAAACAAACTCGAGTCAAAATTCGAGATGGAACAATTCATAACAAGTTGAGTCAAAGCTTAGGTGAGTTTAACTTAACTATTTTCAGCCCTGCCCACAACATAGATAGAATCCAATACATTGCATATTATGAAGAACAAAAACTCATCGGATTAGGTGTATCCTGAAGCACAACATAATCAAAATACTTTTTATGAGATATGGTTATGGTATTTGTGAATAAGAGTGAAATTACAATGTTGTTAATCTGATTGAACTTATGGCTTACATGTTCGTTCAAAATGTAATTGATTTCTTTGTGTAGATAAGATAAGTAGATTTTTTCATGTATAAATTACACATGAGAAGATTCATTCCGACTAATACAGTTTAGTTTTCTCATCCTCTTTCCATTCTCAACTACATTTCAAACGTGAGAAGAAAACAATAATAAAAAATTGGAATGAAAATAAATTAGCTTAAATTTTAAAATATATAAACTGGTGTTCAAGTTACTTTCTATGTTTCCAACAAAAAAAAAAATGGAAGTTACTTTCTAGACTATTTAAATTAGAAAATTATCTTGCAGAAAGAAAAAAAAAAGATAAGCAAAAGATTACGAAAAAGAAGATAAGCAAAAGGAGTATATTGCAAAACACTGCTAGTGTAAATTAAAGATTAGAGCAGATGAACTGGAAAGTCACTGTTTAATATATGCTAAGCAAAGCAGCCAACACTTTGGAATTGATGTTATAATGAGAACATGTCACTCTAATGTGCTGAAAATAACTACATACATGTAACCACATATTTCATCTCGCTAATGTTTTTTTATAACCATTTTAACAAATTCATGATTTGTTAAGATGTACTTATGATATCTAGATTTGATTTGCTAATTAATGGTTGATATTACTTACTTTATTTATAATGTTAAGTGCACTTTAAAGGAGCAAGGTCCAATGGATAAATGCTCGCTTACATTAAGATTATAAGTTGTTGACGAATTCTTCTTAATGTTCCATCGTGACTGAAAATTAAAGAAGTAAGAAAAGAGGCACAAAAATAGTCCCACCTCAAGTGAAAGAAATGTTATGGTATTGCTTATATACTACAAAGTATCTCCAAAGCATAGAAATCTTGTTTGGGGAAGTTTTGAATATGTGTAATTGTTCCAAACATGTAATATGTTCATAACTCCTCAACCAGTTTCCTTTTGTCTCCCAATTTTTTTTTTTATTATTTTATCCAAGATTAAATTGTACTTAAAAATCCAATATTTCATCAATCAAAATTGGAAAAATAATAAAAATGAAATTAAAAATATTATCACGTGACATTGAAGATTGAGAGAACCCTTGATTATTCTCATTGAGATTAGGGTTTCTACTCATTCTTCCATTCTCATTCAACCCCTCTCCCTCCTATCTTTCCACTCTATTTAGATTGAGTGAACAAAAAAACTAACCGTCTTAAACTTTATCGAATTTGATAATTCTAAGTATAAAAAACTTACAATTTTAAACTTCATAGTATTATTCACTTAGAAAATTTTTTGGAGCTTAAAATTTCTATTTTTTTAAGAGATTCTTATAATATTTTCTTCTAATATTAAAAAAAAATTAATGTCTAACATGTATCCTTCTTGTTTTGCCTCATGATCATGCATTTCTCATCGTGTATCCTATGAACGAGTTGAAAGGACTGATGCTCCTTTGGACAGCCATATTTAATAATAACAACTCAATAATCTTGTGGATCAGTTTTTAATTTACTAAGTACAAACTAATGCAATTTTAGAAACACAAATGCATTATTCAATAATAGCAACTCCAATGAGATTACAAGTATGTTAACAGCTGAATTTTAATTGTTTGATATCTCAGGAGTTGATCAATCTATCTACTTCCCTTTCATTGAGAAAAAGCAAAGATTGACAACTTTTCATCCTGCTATTGAAGAATACATGTGAGTCTCCTCCTACCATTTGTTCTTATCATCAACTTAGTATCTGTTTGGTTGCACGGTGAGTGCACCAAAACTCACGTTTACGGCAATGAAAAGCTATTTCATAATAAAATTTATGTTTGGCTTTCAAAAAGGAAAATTGATTATGGAGTCCAAACGTGAGTTGGTCTGAAGCTCAGATTTAAAGCTTCTGCGTTGAACCAATTCAATTCTACCATGCTCCTGATTTTCTTTTCCTTCTTACGCAAGCTTTTTTTGTCCCTGGTATTATGGCCAACTATTTTTTATATGCAATCATTCTTCTATAATTTTTTTACTCGTTCAATCATGCTATGTATTTTATTTTAACTGGCAAAAAAAATTATGTATTTTATTTTACAAGTTCGTATAATCTATACAGAATTTTAATTGATAACATAACATAAATTTAAATAATAATTTGCTAAAAAAAATTAATTTAAATTATTTTTTTATTTTTTTTTCAACAAGAAAAAATGATATTTATAAAATAATTATTTAAAATAAAATATCAATATAGTTTTAAATACAATTAAAATCCATTTTGGTAATTATACTTTCAAAAGCAATTTTGATTCAAACTACCGAAACAACATAAATTGATAAGAATCAATTTTAGGTTATTGTATCCAAACATAAATCAATTACATTCAACTCACTTTTAATCAAATTCAATTCTCTCAAACTCAATTCTATCAAACTCAATTATCACCACCGTGGAACCAAACACACACTAAATATTGAAGAAATAAGATCATCTAAACTATCTCTTTCAGCTCTTTTAAACTTAATTTTTCTTTTTCCAAAAATACCTTTAATTTTCAATGCAAATAACACATGTAACAAATAGATAAGAATGCATTTAAATAATAAAAAAATATAACAAATACGATATGAATATATATATTTTTATTTTTATTTTCTTATCATATAAAAAGTATAACAAACTAGATGAATATATTGATACTTACTTATTCATTAACTCAATTATTCCCTTAAATAACTTTTTCTATAAGAAAGATTGTTGTTGGTGTCAATAAAATAAATAATTTAGATTATATTTTTTTGTTATATTGTTGGTGTCATTGAAATAGACAATCATTGCTAGTTTTATTCGTTATAACTTTTTTTTTATAGTAATTAATTCGTTATAACTTAAAAGCAATAAACATTTATATTTTTAGTTTTAATGAAAATCAAAATTTCATAAAAAAAAAAAAAACACCTTTCATAATTTGCAAACTTTAGCGCAATAAAAAAAAGCGAAAAGACGGGGACGTGAGTGCCCATTTTTATAATTTGTACATAAAGCAAAGTAACTCTGAACCGAGTAATTCTAATTGCTCTGTCCACATAATTTGAAAAATAATGTTCATTAGCAATGAACTTTGGTCTATTGATTTGAGTATGTACAACATTAAATATCAATGTATCCAATATTGAGTCTCTAAATATTATATATAGTTCTTTGGCCTATGTGTCATGACTAAAGAAACTTGAATGGGAGCGAATTTGATTATAGTTCAGTTAGTTGAATAATTTAAAATTAAAATACCTTCATCTTTAATTTTTTAATTTTTTTTTTCTTTCAAAGAAAACATGATCTTTAATTTTTTAATTGAATATTTAAAAAATAGATTTTTTATATGTGGACATGACTAGTTTTATATGTAGACCAAGACCCTCCAAGAAGCCAGATAAAACGAAACAGAAAAATAAACAGAAAGCATAAAAACAACATAAAACAGATTGGAAATCTGTAATTAGGGAGACCGCATCTGTAGCATTCCAGAAGAGAAAATTCATTGAGCATGAGTTTGATTGTCACCCTGGGCACGGGACTTTGATGGCTGCTTGGATAAGACGGTTTGTAGCTTCAGTTTCTTTTTCTGATTTCGTGTGAGGACAGGTACAAAATTATCTGTTGTTGCAGCTGCTTCAACGGCTGATCTTGCATCATATTCACGGATTCTTTCCCACAATTCCAGACCATGTTGTATATTCTTGCTTGGATGAACCTCTTGTCTTTGCAAAGGCACCGACTCATGTGCTTGGCCCTTGTTCATTTCTCCATCAACAACCCGTCGTGATGTGTCAACAGTCGTGCCATCAGGGATATGAACCAAATTCCCATCATAAAATTGAAGAGTGGCACTAGGACGGTCATCAATGTCCTGATATGCATGGCAATGATCAGAAACCTCATGCATGTCTTGCTGCGCATCATTGAATGGTCTTGGAACACTCTCACTAGCACCCTTGGGACTCTCCTCCAGCTCCCGTAGGCTCACATGATCATGCTCCACACCATCCTGAAGCGGTTCAGAAAAATCATCGACCGTGGGGTTCTCCAACTCCTCCAGCGATGCCCGAGTTAACTGAGCCTCTCCGACAGGTCGTATGTCCTCACACCCAAGGGGGGATAAGTGTGACACACTCGCAGTAGGACCCTTGGGACTCTCTCCCGGCTCCCGTGGGTTCCCATGATTATGTTCCGCACTATCCAAAAGTGAAGTAGTAACATTAGTCAATGCGGGGCGCTCCAACTCCTCCCGCGAAGTCTGATCAGACTCTCCCACTTCCACAGGTTGCACGTCATCGTGCGCAACAGGGGAAACAATCTTCTCCAACACAGGTGTCACTAAAGTAATCTCTTCAGACGTAGGTCTATCAATACAATCAAAAACATTGTGCAGCGGTATACTGAAAGAGTTCAAAGAGTCGGAAACCAGCACTGCAGATAAAGAGACCGGAATTGATTGCGTGAAATTGCTTACTGAAGTAGCTTGTATTGTCGGAGCGGCTGTGACAGAGGTCCTGGTAGTGGTGGTAACTGTGGACGGAATAGGAATCCACGATGCTGCACCTCCCAAGGCCGAAGTAGAGGCACCCCCACCCTTGTGTTGTTGATGGGGCGCACTAACAACATCCCTGACCGGTTGCTTCCCACGATCCACTTTCTCCTTTGCTACTTGCGGATTCAGCCATCGACAAGTGGTGATGTTATGTCCAATAGAGTAATAGTGATGACAAAATAATGGCCTTCGTTCATATTGTATTTCCACCATGAATGCAAAACCATCACGTTCGACAAGAACCTCATCGTATGCCTTCTTCGAAAGATCAATGTCCACTAGGATGCGAGCATAGTGACCAAAAGTGCGGTTACGAGTTGATCCACTTCATTTGGGGTTTTACCGTTTGTGGGATTTGGGGTCAGAGCTTTTACGGTAGTTTATGGTAGTATTCTTTATGGCATTGGTTTCCTATAACATGCAGGTTGATCCACTGTTGAGACCAATTACACAAAATGATCCACTGTCCTACCACTGATATAATGTAATGTTGTTTCCACTCTTGACATTGATATGCAAACATGTCTCACAGAAACGCAAAAGAAACAATTTTGGCTCTTACGATATTACTTATGTCGACAACGAAGATAGTAGATTTTCTATTGTTATTCAAATTAATATGCCTCTTCTCAAAACTCCCTATGCAATACAGAAAAGAAGAAGTGACAAAGTGTTTTTTTTTTTTTTGAACGATAAAAAATGGAATATATATTAACACCAAGAGCAACTCCTCTAGCACAAGGTGTTATCATGTATCACTCCCTTTTTTCAGAAAAAATAACAAACTCCTTTGCCATTGACAATGATTGATAATTTCGCAATATTTCAAAATGATATTAATCCAATTTTAAATTTACTGGGTCCAAATAGTTACTTTGTACACATGTATACAAGGGTCTTTTATAGGAAATTTTTTCACTTGGTTGTTTCAGAACCATCGATGTGGGACTATTTAAACCAAACTCCAAAGTGCTATGTTGCAGGGTGTTACTTCTTCCTCCTAACTCATATTTCTAGCTCTTTTATTGGTTTGGTTCTGAGAATTTGTACATAGTATTCTTTAGAACTTGTTCAATTTTGGATTAATGGAGAATCTGACGTAACTCAACTTCCTCTTAATAATTATTCAATCACTCCCTGGAAAATCTACCCAATCTTCCAAAACAGCCATTGGAAAAGGAACCCGATGTTGCAAATAAGTCCAATTCCTCAAATGAAATCAAAGTCTTTTAGCAGCAATTCGGTTAAAATAGATAAATGTCTTCAACTTTTGTAACTTACACAAATAGAGAGAGAAAGAGGAAGCATTGACGAGAAGGTTATGAACGCAGAAGCAGCGACCGCGGGGGATATCCACGGTATATGTGTTGTTTCAGTACTTTGTGAGATTTCATAATGTCCCGGCCTCTCTTTGATGATGATACCAAAACAATGAAAAGTCTACTGTTAACAAACTTGTTATCTCATTGGAGTTTCTATTCTTGAGTAATGTCTTTGATCTTTCTCTCAAATCTCTTGTTTATCATATTTTATTTAATGCATTTGTGTTTCTAAAATTTCAAATGTTTATCTTCTTTTTATCATGCATGATTCTTTACCTGTTGTATATAATATTACAACATCCACTTACCATTATCACATCATTTATATTCTCAACTTCTACCTTTGCATCTTGTAAAGCATCGGGATATTAGTCTTTCACACTACTCAAACACCTCTTTGTATACATCCTCAAACTCGTCCTGGGTCAAAACCGTGTATCGTCAAATCATCTCAGAATGCTAAATCAACCTCGACACTTGTCTGAGACGAAAGTAGAGTTATCGCTTCCTGGATTGTACCTCGAAGAAGAGCCATCGATTTAATTACTTTGTCCTCGTGAATATGTTTCTTGAATATATTTCATAGTAACTCTTCTCCATCAAAGTAGTTCCTGTCAAGGCTTTTATTCGACGTTTTCACTGTCCATATTTTCTTGCTTTCAATGTCCATATTATCATGAGAAGAAGCATAAACATGCATTTCTTGTTGTGCATACAACAAATCCACTGCTGTTAGTTGTTGAGGAATCAGTTTGAGAACCTGTAGACCCGCCAACGCATAAGCAGGATGTACCTTGATTAATTGCAATCGGGTGAATGAAACTGGTAAACGCTGCATTCCTTAAGGGACATATTTTCGTCAATCATTATCATAGTGATTTAGAAAGAAAAAAAGACAAATAAAACCAGTTTAGAATATTACTGTCTTGAATTCCAATGAAGCGCGTAAAATGAAATGGTGCACAGTTTTGAATAAAAACGAAGACATGGCCAAAAGATAACAACTAATGGAATTCCAAATCAATGTTTATTGAATTCTATACTCAAGTGTGCATGTGTCTGCAACACTAAACATACTCAAGATTGTTTTTCTTGCATAGCAATTAAAAACATTTCGTGTAATTATTAAATAAAGAAGTGTTGGAGAACCTTGTTTTCGCATAACCAAATAACATTCACTTCAATCACAATTGTAGTTACAATGAAGATCAGAACCTGACGGAACCAAGGCTTCTTGAAAATATCGAGCACATCAACTATCGAACTAGTGTTTGATGTGGATTATAATAATTGAGGACAATCAGTTGCAAATTCTTGTAGCAAAATACACTCCAAGAAAAGATGTTAACTAGATACCACAAGTTGCCTAGAAATGAATTTTTAAATATCCAATTTAGAACACAAGTTGCATTGTAAAACTACTTCAATTTGTAATATTCTCATAAGTGGTGAATTAATCTCCAAGTAAGCAAAGAGTTAGAAGAAATAGTTGATGATTTTAGTTTTGTGTTGGAGTTGTTTCAGTGATATTTTTTTAGATGAAATAGTTGATGATTTTTATAATTTCAATTATAATATTTTAACTAATATTTATCAATCTCCCCAATCTTTTAGGCAAAATCTCCCACTAATTTCCACCATCAATTCTATCAAAGAGAATAACTCTATTAAACAGAATAGACAAAAAATTACGATTTCTCCAAAAATTAAGTACTCCGATTATTTCAATTTATTGATTTTTCAAAGGATAAATGGATTAAAAAATAATTAATAAAATTAAATTTTAAACCACTACATCCTTTCGAAATCAATAAACCAAAACATTGATTGTTAATGAACCGTTTAATCAATTAAGTGGACTGCACAATGTGAATTATTGGATCCGAATTGTTATGGTTAGACAACAGGTATACAAGGGTGTTTTAAAGGCAAGGGTTCCTCTTGTTTCTTTAAGAAACTTCAATGTGGGACTATCATAAACAAACAAACTATTTTATATGTCTTGCTCTTCATCCCTCATGTTTCTAGCTGTTTTATATGTCTATATGTCTTGTTTCATCCCTGGTAATGTTTCTGATTGTTTTATATGTCTTGTTCCTAACAGTTTTATACGTCTTGTTCTTCATCCCTGAGAATTTGCATATGGTATTCTTTCAAACTTTGAACTTGTTTCTAGCTGTTTTACTTTGATATATAATGCTATATTAGGAACATAGAATATGTATTTTGCAGTCAATCACATGAAATTAAAGATGAAAATTCTGTTCTATTAGGAACATATAATATGCATTTTGAAGTTATAAAACCTAATACCATTTAAACACTTACAAATGGGGAAGTCAAATAATGGATGAGTGGATAATAAGGCTTATTAAAGTAATATTCTTCATAACAACTCTGCTTTTTCTTATTGTAATTGATTTCTCTACAATACAAAAGCATACACATGAATAGTTTATTAAAATGCAAAACAAGTACACTAGTGAAAGAATTATAGTAGGACTCTTGGCTTCAAAAATGCTTATAACTAGCATAGAAACGAAAGTGTAGACTTTATTTGGCATAGTAGAGGATTGGTTTGTCCTTTCCTTATATAAAAAAGAAATATAGAAAGTCATGGAAGTGGTGCATTCATTTCTTATTATAAAGACAGAGATGTTGATTTAGTTTATCAAATAGGAAATTGTAGAATTGTTGCTTCAATTAGTAAAGAATGGGATGAAAGGGACATTTTTTTTTTCAAGTAGCAAAGTGGTTAGAGCTCATGCAATTTAATTATGGAGAAGTGGAGTGTTCAGGGTTCGAACGCTGACCCCTCATATAAAATGCAATATCCCTACCAACTGAGCTAAGCTTACGGGGATTGAAAGGGACATTTTTATCAGCATATACAAAAATATTCTCCGCACGTAATTTGTGGAAACTAATATCTTGAGTCGTACAAGACTAAAATGGACGGAAACTCTTCCTAAGAGTTTAACGTTGTTGCATTTATAAGGTTGAATTAAAAAAAAAAAAATCATGACATTAATTAAGTTAGAAAAAATTTATGTCATTTTATATAAACACTCTTAAGTTGATAAAAGGGACTTTAATAAAACTTCAATGTTGTAGTTTATATTTATTTATTACTAGAGTTGTATGTATATATGGCTTTTATACGTATCCGTGTGTGTCTATGAACACAAGGAAAAATCTTTGTTTTATCTAATGGATTCAACATTTGTATAGAATTATTACTTTTTATATCCACTTGTGAATTGTTTGTTCTGATTCAATAATAATCTTTTGAAGCTATATTAGGTTGTGTATTTTATCTGATGAATCTAGGCTAGATATAAGGTGGATTCCCTTATCTTTTTTTAGCAGAACCAAGATTAATTTAGTTCATATCAATTGGAAAAAAAAAAATTGGTATACTGGTAATGTAACTTCAAGTGTTAAGTTGGCTAGAAAGTAAATAAATGAGGTTGTTTATAATCTTGTAAAGACCGTCATCTTTTTTTGTTAGTGTCCAAATTCTGATTGATATTTCAAATTACATTGAAAACATATTGATCAATTAAATGTGGTCTAACAATTTTTCGTAAAAATAAAAATGGAAGTCGGGATAAGAATAAAAAAGATGTACTGGGCTAGCATGAAATATGGCCCTCAAAATGGACTTTATAAACTGAACCGACTTGTAGCAAATATGGATGTGTTTGTTTTAACTTTAAAAAAAATAAATTATATGTTAAAAAATTTAGAGTTTAAAAAAAAATTCGAACCTATTTGTGTTTGTTTATTATCAAAAGAAATAAATTTTAAATATTGCATATGTTTTTGTAAAAAAAAAAAAAAAAAAGTTCATATGTTATCTCCTTGTTTTTGGAAATACAATAAATTGGCAAACATAATTCTAATAGTTTTTCATTTTTAAGTTTAGAGTCAATTTTTTTATTTATTTTTTTTTATAAAATGATTTTCAATTCAACTTATTTGGTTCATAAACTAAATTCAACAAACTAGTTATCTAAGAGAGTTTCAAACTGTGTACAAATTGACTTGGTTCTTTGTCAACCGCCATAGTAATCAAGAGCAAAGTAGCCCCAATCAAAAATAACAACAAACCAACTTAAATCTAAGTGTGAAGCAACAACACAAGTATAAAGAAAGCAAGAAAGATAAGAAAGAAGAGAGAATCAACACACCAATAGTTATTTATCCAGTTCGGACAAATTTATCCTACATCTGATAGAGAGTAACTCTTCAATCCCCTATGAAATGAGTAATACAAAAAGGTTACAAGAAATTAGCTTAAAAGATCACTAAGAAAGAACTCTAATTTCTACCCATGTATGAAGTCACTCTAATCAACAATGAATTCTAAGATAAAACAAATAAAGAAAGTTTTTTTTCTTTTTTATCTCTTCTAATGAGATATCACTATTCAAAGTGTTTGTGAAGTGTTTCTCAACCCAAGAATCTCTCACCAAAGACACTTAACTCTAAAGTTTCCACCTTTGGTTTATCAAGATACTCTTTCTTGAAACTTGTCCAAAAAATTAAAGAATGAAACCTTATATAGAGTTCTGACCCAGGAAAAATCGGGTCATGATTTGCTTGAATCGTGCCACGATTGGAGCTCGTACATAGTATTATACTAAACCAGATCCTCAAAATCATACTACGATATTCTCCTTCATGCCACGATTTTTCTCCAAAACCTCAACTTTAATTTTGAGTCAATTTCAACAACCATCTAGTTGGTAGATACTAGATAGCATACTCGAGGCTTTAGTACTATGCTGAAGTTGTTGCAATGATATTTTATTTTTTTTATGAAATTGTATTTAATTTTTAAGAATTTCAATTATAATATTTTATTTAATCATTGTCACATCCTCAATATTAATATTTTAGACAAGATCCACAACTAATCTCTAAAGCCAATTATAATAAACAGAATAGACAAAAAAAAATATTTCACCAACAAAAAAGATTAGGGACTAAGATTATTTTGATTAGTTGATTTCCAAAAAGCACGCTGAAGTAAAAAATAATTAATAGCATTAATTTTTACTTCGACACTGCACTTTTGAAACTCAATAAAACAAAAAAATTATTACTAATGAACCGTAACTGGACAACACAATGTGAATTATTGGGTCCGAATAGTTATACTCCAGCAACATGTATACAAGGATATTTTGTAGGTAAATCTTCCTCTTAGTTGTTTAAGAACCTCCAATGTGGGACTATCATAACCAAACTATTTTATATGTCTTGTTCATCCCTCCTCATATTTTTAACTTTTTTTCATGTCTTGATGCTCAGATGGAAATTGTATAAGCTATTCTTTAAAACTTTGAACTTGTTGAATTTTGGATTAACATGGGATTGGCTGCATAGAATAATTGTTATTTATAACAAAATGTATGAGATGAAATTGAACATCAAGTCTTACTAAATGAGACTCACGCAGAGTAGTCACATGTTAAATGCAAGCTAAGTAACTATGAATCACGCAGAGTATATTGGTTAGGTGAATATTGAATAAAAACTAAGGTAAAAAATTAAATAAAAACAATCTGAAGCATAGGAAGGATATATATATATATATATATATATATATATATATATATATATATATATATATATATATATATATATATTTTTAAACAAGGAAGGATATAGTTTAATGTAATTTAAAATATTAATTTAACAAATTAAAGGCTAAGATGATCAATTTTTAAAATAAAAAAAATCTTTGAAGTATTATATTTCCGTCAAATCAAACTTAAAGTATTATATATAGAGTCTTCCTAACAAGTGTCCTAAGAAACAAGAAACAAAGTGATAAATACTATCTATATGTGCATAATTTTTAGGTGTTTGTTTGAATGCATAATTTTCAAGATAAAAACTCTTTTTGAACTCCTTACCAAATGCAAATGAACCAAACTATATATATGCATCAAACTATATTCAACTCAAATTCAGGTTAATTGGTTTTTTTTTTTTTTTTTTAAAGAGACTAATTGGTTAAGTTGTTAACGTTAATTAGTTAACAAACTTAAATTTCAATTTTATTCTTATGGATAATCAGATTCTTCAATGTCTCAATCTCCGAAGAAAAAAAAAAATTAGAGACTCGATTATTTCAGTACATTAATTTCTGAACGAAGAAGAAAGATTAAAAATTAATTAATTAATTAATTAATAAGAAGATCAATTTTTAATCCCACTTGCAAAATTCAGAGATCAATAGACTAATTTTTTTTTACTGATGAACTATATGTAAATTTTTCGGTCCAAATTGTTATACTTGACAACATGTATACAAGGGTGTTTTATAGGGTATATCTTCCTCCTTGTTTTTAAAGCTCAATCGGCGTGGGACTATTGAAACCAAACTCCATAGTGCAAGCTGAGAATGTGTATATTCTATTCTTTAAAACGTTGAAGTTTGAACCATTCAATCAATCCAATCACATGGCTTCCCATTGGAAAATTTACCAAATCTCCAATGTTCTAGTTTAATCCAATTCCTGGAACAATTCAGTTAATATATATAATTGGTACTCCAACGTTGAAGTATGGGCATTTTTTTATTTTCTTGTTCATCTTTGTTCTTTTCGATTCAGTGATCTTGTTCATTCTTGTTCATTTTTCGATTCAAGTTGTGCATCAGAAATGTGAAGTTATTGATACTTGCGTGGACTACAATTTGTAGTACAAGATCACTGTTAATTAAGTCCATCAACCTTTTCATTTTGAAAATTGCAGACTTGTGCTCAATGAAAGTTTCACATTATCACTCTCAATCATCTCATTATTGTGTTTTTCAAAACCTCCACTTAAAAATCATTCCAAAACAACATGATATATGTAGATAACAAAATAACACTCAAAACTATAGCTTAGATAATAAAGTAACAGCTACAAAGTAATTATTAGTTTGTTTGAAAAATGCATTCATCTTAACACTAATTAAGCACTATATAGTTCTAAAATCACACATTTGTTGTCGAATAGAGGTAAAGGTTAAGAACATGTAGCACAATGAGGATAAAGTTGGTAGATCAAACACTCTTCTGTAGTCCTAAAATCACACAATCAAACTAATTTACATGTACCTAGATTGTTAGAAATCTCTTAATCTAGTTTGCATTTTCATGTTCAATGAACAAACAGGAGATAAAGGGCATTTAACACGCTTAAGGAACAGATTTTCATCAATCATTATTAGAATGGTTAAGAAAAAAGACCAAAATAAAACCAGTTAAGAATATTATATTCCTGAATTTTGATGAAGCGCATATAATGAAATGGTGCACAAGTCATATGGTTCAAGTCTTCAACTTTTGTAACTTACACAAATCGAGAGAAGGCCGCATACGAGGAAGCAGCGATGACAGGGTTACAAATGCAGAAGCAACGACCGCAGGGGACATCAACCCACTGCAGGTCATTGGAAATACTAGTGTCATTGAAATATAACGGTATAGACGTTTTAGTAGGTTTTATCTTTTGTTTTGTGTTGCCTTGAACAATAAGATAGATACTAACATGATTTAAAGTATGAGTTATTAAGAGTTTAGGTTATTTTGTTTACAAGGAAAAGAATACACAGTTGAGAATTACAGTTTCAAAGACACTACCAGTTATAACTTATAACAAAGAATAATGCTTGAAGCATTCAAATATATCACCAATCAAACATGGCACCAGGACCTGCTAAATCTTCCAAAGATGCAATCCAATAATTATGAAATTAAATGCAATTCTCCCAACCTGAGGTACTAAAAAACAATCCATTTTTGAGACCAATTTATATGCTATTCTTCATAACTTCGAAATTGTTCAATTTTGGATTAATATGGGCTTCAATCCATAGAATAATTGTTATTTAGAACAAGATGTTGGAGAGGAAATTGAACATCAAGTGTTAGTAAATGATCCCAAACACAACACCAATCAATGACTACTGACCAAATTACCAAAGCTGTATATTTAGACTCCAATCAATCAAAATATGGATCAACAAAAACTTAATTTGTGGCTGATGATGTAGATCCAATCAGTTAATTTGTTTATGTATATATGGAATAGATTGTACATTCTTGATTAGTTTGGTTGTGCTTTGTGATTTGTGTCTCTAGCTTGATAAAACCTCCAGCCGGTTTTGTGACTCGTAACAGTGATGGAGCTGTCGCAATCGACATTAGGCATATTCGGGTTGAATCAGACTCCCTAATTGATATCAAATTGATTAAAGATGGCCGTCCAAAGGAGCATTAGTCCTTTCACCTCGTACATGATATTCATAGGATCTATAACGATGAAGGCACGATCATGTGGAACTATATTTGCAAAGAGGCAAACTAAGTGGCCAAAACATTGTCTTTCTTTAAATGATAATTGCATTGTTTTTAACTCAGTTCCGGGAGCTTCTGCTCCCTTCTTTGCACCAACAACACAAAAAAGAAATTTGTTTAGTGTGGCATCTACAATATTTCATGATAACTTGTTACCCCATTTCTCAAAATCATCTTCACTACTTGAGCAATTTACTAACTAGTTATCGTTGTACTTCAGCCTGATATTCAGAGAGCTGGTATGAGCTCTCCCAATGAAATAAAGATTCAACCTAGCTCGTCTCTCGATTGCAATATCCTTGAAATCTACAGAATTGACCAAGGACTTGATTGCAGCCAAGCCAATAATGTTGAAGAGAAGTGTAAGTTACAAGTTAATGTTCTGAAAATTGGTATATTAAGGTATATTATCATACCTTACAATTATTAGTAGATGAAAAGACTTTGCTGAGAAAATGAGAGTTTGATAAGGTGTGCTCAAATTCTAATTTTCATTTATATTGCTCAAATATAGAGTTCAACTCCAGGAGAATTGGAAGTTTAAAATCAACCTTCAGTCACACTGCTAGTTTTTTATGTCAGACTAGCAAGCTTCCAGAACCTTAACATAATCAATGGATTGTAGTCTCTTAAACAAAGGAGTTAGACAAGTGACCATTTATTCTTATTCACTTAGTGCAGGCATTTATATAGAAAGCAAGTTTCAAAGGATTCATTTTGTTGCATAATGTTCTTCAATATTTCTACCCCCCATTCTATTAAATAGAAAAGATTGATTTAACAAAAAAAAACAAATTAGGGACTCGATTGTTTTGGTATATTGATTTCCAAAGACTGCAGTGAAACAAAAATTATTTCATAACATTAATTTTGATCCTACTAAGTGTTTGGAAATCAATTGACCAAAAGTTATTACTAGTAAACTAAACAGTTAAATAAATTAAGTGGACAACACAATATGAATAATTGATGTCCGAACTGTTACACTTTGCCAATTGCTGGTATGAGCTCTCCCAGTTTTATATCCTACTAAGTGTTTGTTTGAGAATTTTTGATGTAGGACTATCAGAACTAAGCTATTATATATGTTTTGTTTTTCATCCTGCTCATGTTTCTAGCAGTTTTATATGTCTTCATTGCATCAAATAATTGTTATTTAGAACAAAATGTTTAAAGATGAAATTGAACATCAAGTCTTGATCCTAAACGATAATGATTACTGATGTTGATGTTACCACCACTACCTCTGCAAATTATGACTCTGTCAAAGAGAATGCTTCTGATATTCATGAAGTGTATCCAATTAAAATATGGATCAAGAAAAAACTTAGTATTCATATATTCTTGCCGATAAAATGATATTTGCATCGCTCAAGTGCTGTCGATTTTCTCAGCATCCAAGTTATAAAGTTGTGATATTCAATAAATAGGGCTACTATGAGCAGAATAAAATCTATACAATTTCATTTTTGGCCCAATGCATGTACTACAAATCAAACAGGTATAGCAAGAGCACTAGGAAGTTTTAGGAGACCATGTGTTGATTTGCACCAAAAAATATGCTCTTGATAACCGTCAAAAAGATCTCCTACTTATATCTCAGAAAGGGACATGAGATTTAGAATAATCGCTTCCTGCAGCCTGCAGCTCCACAATAGCACGCCATTTGCTTTACCTTCCCATCAGAGTCCAAGACGCTATCAAGTGCATAGCCATAGTCATATGTCAGCTCCTGTAAAGGGGGTATGTTGTCAGCGGCAAACAGCACCACTCGAGCCAATCGCAAATCATAGTGTGTGCTCAAAACACATTGTACAAACAAATTAGGCTCACAACAATGGTTTATAAACCTAGCAACATTTCCAGTAGACCCTGCATCAATGCAAAACTCTGGCGCACTTTCAGAATCTTGGTCATTGTATTTTTCCAGCAAACTTGAAGCATATGCTACATTTTTTGACCGCCTCTCCCTTCCACCAAGACCCTTGATTGTTTGCAAGCAATCTATCTCAAAAATATAGTTGTTTTCCAATACGCAGTCCACGTCTTCTGTCCTACCAAGAATTCCTGTGTACTCGCAAACTGGTGCACCAGAAGGTATAAAATCCCAGGATCTAACAGCCCATCCTTTCTTTGCAGTACGGAAAACCTCTAGACGATATTGAAGTCCTCTTTGAGAAGTCCTATTCACGCACTCAGGACCACAGCCACAATTGGGACCACATTCAAACACAACGTCTTTAGCTTCAATTAGTCTGCCACCATCTTTAGATACATAGGGAAATTCAGAGCCATTGCTCTTCGCACATTCACAGGTGTTTGGATCAATACATTTGCCATTGCATTTGCATCCAGAGGCACTCACAGGAAGCCTAACACTTTTTGCAACCTTCAGAGACTTCAAATATTTGAAACCTGGGGGAGGTGGAACAGGTGGGTCATCAACCAAATTTGTAGCTGGAATGGGCACAGTTTCCTGACCGTTAGTGATATCCTCACAGATCAACCCTCGTATTTCTGCTGTAGACTGAGGTACACGTCCCATTGTGAAATAGACCTGATTTGTTGTTAATGTAGGCTGTCCTTCGACCCGCCTGAGACGAAACTTGTATACTGTGAAGCCAGACAATCCCTTATCTGCCCAATATTTGTCAACCTTGTACAAGCCATCATATGTGTAGACTTTACGAGTGTAACTGCTACTTGAATTATGACCTCGAATCACCCTTACTGGCACTTCTTGCTTGCAGCAGTTCTTGAGTGCTAAATTACCCCGCTCCAACTTTTGATCTTGAATTTGACGCTTATTACCAGTCAGATTATGCCCACCTTGACCAGTGTACACAACATCCTCAGCATTATCCAGATCATCCTCATACATGCCTGAAATAACAATGGCCACAGCAACTGGGAGATTGAGCTTGTACATTTTAGAATAAGATTTGCCGATAAAATCAATGCCATTTAACCAATGGCTATGAAAACCAACTGCAACCATTTCAGCACGAGAATAGAACTGATATCCAACCTCAATGCCTGGAATGCTGCCAATTCTTTTGCCAGGGTAGAGTATCTCATTATTTTGCATCATCTTGGTTATGACTTTCAGATCAGGTCGCTTGGAAGGTCGCTTGGAAGGGTGCTTTTCTTCTTTAGTTTTTGCATCTTTCTTAGGGGACTTCTTCCCTCGAGATTTCTTTTTAGCAGCAGATTTCTTCCCGCCGTTTGTCTTCTCAAATTCAGCTATCTCTTTAGCAACCCTCTCTTCTTCCACCTGAACCAAATGAAGATAGTGTTTGTTAAAAGTCCTAATAGTCTCTTTCACCTTCGCCGTTGAGCTCTTATCACTCAATGCACCACCAGCATTTTCAGTTTCCGCCACCATTTTCTCATTCCAAACCTCCATCAGCTCACGTTTCTCATCCGACGCAGATTTCTTCTTCTTCTTCTTCGTCGGTTTCCCCTCAACAACAACCTCTTCCTTCTTCTTCTCCGTCGTCTCTTTCTCCTCAACAACCTCCTTAACCACACTCTTCCGACTAGAACTTCTCCTTACACGCTTCCTCGACTTCACCGGTGAAACCTCAACCTCATTGGATTTCTCTTCAGCTTCTACCCCCTCAGCTTTCCGACGAAGCTGAATCTCTTCAACCTCTTTCTGCTTGGCTTGAATCCTCGAACTAGATCTTCGCTGCGACGACATTGACGTCACCTCCGTCGCATCCTTCGATTCATCGTTCAACTTCTTTCCAACGATTGAGCCACCATGTGAACAGCAGAAAATGGAATTTTAAAAGGTTTCTAGGATTTGAAGTTTGAAGAGAGAGAAAGAGAGTGAGAAAATGAAGAGAAGAGAAGACTTTTTTGTTTCTTCTCGTGAAAGTGTAAGAAAAATCTTAGTTTTTAAAACTTATTATGGGTAAAGATTCTGACATAAAACTGAACCTATCCTGGTCAAATAGAGCCAATTGAGGATGTTTATTCATTGTTACTTAAACATAATTACTTTACAAAAAAGTATTTCAAAATTAGTTTTTAAAACACTCAATTTTTGCAAAATTATTCTAAAAACTAGCCGTTTTTGAAATGCTTTGGAAAGACTTATCTTTTTGTAAGACTTTTTTTTACTAATAGTTGAGTTAATTATTGAGTCGATATGTAAGTTGTATCATCCCTAAAAAAAATGTAAATTCTGACATGCTCATTTGATGTATCCTATTAAGCCTTTAAGTACATAAGTAAATGAATAGAAAGACAGGTCATAGAATATTTTGGTTCAAACTCTGCTATAAGCTCAAAATCTAGGATTATAAGCTTTGATACTATAATCATTTGTATAAAAAAAAAATTTGTGGATCAAGAAAAACTTAATATGTGGCTGATGATGTAGATCCAATCAGTTAATTTGTTTATGTATATATGGAATACATAGTACATTCTTGATTAGTTTGATAAGTCAATAATAAGTAGTTTTTAAGTGTTTAATTTAGTAGAATTTTGTTTGCTTTAGTTTATTTTCAGAACTATTTTACTACAATTTGTTTGTTTTAATCTTAGGATCACAAAGGATGCAAGATCAAGTCTTTGAGCATAAGAAGGGGTTCTAAAAGCATGATTGAGACATAGAGCATAAAGATGCAATATTTGAAGCCTGTTTGAGAGGATATTTATGGAAATTTCTGTACAACTCGTCGCGCACAGTCTTTCTCACAAATGCACTGACCATGCGCCCCTATTCAACACCGTGCCTGCAATTGTCGAGAGCTGCGCACAGTCCATGCTTCTACACGCACGACCGTGCGCGATCCCAGATGCTCCCTTTGCTGCTTTTGCTCGTTCATCAGGCACGACCGTGCGCGGTTCCAGTTGCCTCTTTAGTGATAAATTTTAACCTAAAAGCCCACGGGTTGCCTTGTAACACATTCTAATGCCTTTTCTAGGGTTTTGGTTGTTCCTTGGGTTATAAATAGAGGAGCCATCAGACTTGTTTAATCATCTATGAGTCTTGGGAATTCTTTGTGACAATTGTTTCTTTGAATCAAAGTTCTTATTTTCTTGTTCTTTATAATTCTGCACTTTTACTTTCAGCCGTTTACTTTCATGTCTTTCTTCTCCATCTCTTTAATCTCTTTGTCTACGATGAACATGAGTGAGTAGATTTCTTTGTCTTGGGATTGTTGGATGAGTCTTATGACCTAATTCCTATCAAACTAAGCATAGAACCTTAATTTTATGTAAATCTATTTTCTAATGTAATCTCACCGTTGGTAATTCATATTTCAAATACTAATTGAAGAATCGAAAGAAGAAAGTTAGTATTGAAACAAGTGAGATTAGACAAGGTTTACAAAGGTTATTTTTATCTTGAATTCTGCTCATTTCAAATTCACAAACAACTTATTCAACTCTTTCGCTCGAAATAAGTTAAAGGTCAGTTTTATTTTACAAAAACAAAGTAAAGAATTTTAAATCTTTAATGTTTTAGACTACAGTATTTGATCCTGTATTACTTTTGTTACGCGTCACATTCTGCTCGTTTGGAATTTTTATTTTTGTAGTTGTGGTCATGTATTACTTATATTAAACCCTACTAACGAAGCGGGGGGTCTAGACATTTCATACATGTGGGGTTAAAATAGTCCCATAATGTATCAAAATTTTAAATTGTCTCTGATTGTATATTTCGTTAGTCAAATTAATTCCTAACATTAAAATACTTCATTAACATTGTCATATTAGCCGTTCAATATACTTAGTTATTGTCACTCCAGGGACTATTATGACTAATAAAGTACAAACTCAGGGACTATTTTAGAATTTTAATACATTGAGAGACTATTATGACTACTTATTACACATTCAGGGATCATATTATGACTACTTATTACATATTCAAGGATCAAAATGACTATTATCTTTTTTATAATATATATATAATAAAAAAATAGAGAAGTGGCATGTGGGGCTTTAGCCCACATAGCCCTTAAATAGTTCCGCCTCTGTAGCGAAGTCCTCGTGAGTTTATCGCAGTTGGTTGAGAAAATGCATAATACATGCAAGGTTTGAAGTTCAAACCCCAATCACCACTAAAAAAACCATACTATTGAAAAGACGGGCACTCACGTTTCCATCTTCCCGCTCTTTTTATTGTGCTAACGCATGTAAATTATAAACGGTATTTTACATAAAGTTTTGATTTTATTCAAATTATAAGTATAAATATTTGGTACTTTCATCTGAAACTTGTTTGCAGGTTAATTAATTTCAGCGATAATGATTATCATATCTATATAATCTCCAAACTTCATACAATTTTAAGTAGATAGTTCATATAGTCTTTAAACTACCATTCTCTCACCATCAATCAGACTACAACCTCCACAAACAGTCAACCCTCATCTTCCTGCCAAATTATTCAAACTTGTGCTCCTACCAAACCTAACGTACCTTCTCCACCCACATTGTTTCTTGATTCTACTATATTAGCAGATGTGTGTGAGAATATATTTCAGGAGCTCAACAAGCTGATTCAATCAATGAATGATCTGATTCATAAAGATAGCTATGAGAAGCAATGGAAGAGATTGAAAGAGAGAGTAGACTATGTCTTGACAGAGCTTCAGAAATCTTGTATAGACGCTCAAGACTCTGCTCAACAAAAGCTTCAAGATTGGCTAAAGGGTGTTGATTGTAATCTGCAAGAAGTTAAAGTTCTGAGAAATTGGGTGCAAACACCACCTTGCTTAAGAGAAAGGAATGCTTTTGATTTCATTCCAACTGGTGTAAACCCAAGAGAGCTGAATTTCAACTGGCTATCTAAGATAAGTGTTAGTCCAGTATCTACAGAACTAGCCCTGCTGCAAAGGAATGCTGAATTGGAAACTGAAAACAGGCAGCTTAGGAAAGAACTTCTTGATCAGAGGCTACTTCCGATAGAATACAAGTCCTCTACAGAAGCTAAGCTAGAAGAAGCAAGAGTCAGAGAAGAGAATTTGCTTAGAAGCAATGAAGAATTCAAAAGGGATATGAAGCAACAAGCAGAAGAGACAAACATGATGATGAAACAGATGATGGAAATGTTTCAAAATCAAGTCAAGCCTTAGTTGCACACCTTTAGCTTGTTACATTTCTGTTATTGTGTTCTTTTTTTTTATTTTAACGTTATGCTTTTGAAATACTGCTTCTGACCAATATGTTTTGCTCTGATTTATGACTTGGTGTATAGAATTTCTCACCATTTTTCTCATCTCCTTCTTTATGTCTTTATTTTATACTTTTTGTTGATGACAAAAGGGGTAGTAGATGTATTGTATTAATAGGACCTTCTTCTTATCTCTTAGTCTATTAATGTGAGATTATTCTCAGAGTTATTGCGCTTTTAAATGGTGAATTTAATTAACTTGGATAGAACTCAGGGGGAGCTTCCAAACCTCACCTTAAAGTTGCTGGAACAAAATGTGTTTTACCCTTTAAGAGTTTTGATGATAACAAGGTATTAAAAATTGTCAATTGGATATGCTAATATTTATTCAAGTATACAGGACCATAGACAAAATTTGACATCTTAAAAAGGTCTTGGAAGAACAATAGAGAGCAAAGGAATCTACAAAAAGGAAGCTTAAAGCGTCTGAAGAAAACTGCTCCTGAAGACAAAGTGCTCCTGAAGTAGCGACGTCATCAGAAGCAAGTTCATCAGAAGCTGAAAATCACTAGAAGCTGCAGTTCATCAGGAGATGCAACATAAAGCTTTAAAGGTTGTTCAATGGATTTAATCTCGTCTAAGCATTGCAAAAGGCTGTTCAATGGACTTGAAAGCATTTGAAGGCATTCGATGCTTGTTCTTCAAAGAGCGTTGACAAAGTACAATTGTACGAAGTGTACAACCACTACCTCCACTACTCTGATATTTGTCTCTGCTACAAGACAAGAAAAACAGCTCTGCCTGCGAAGATGTTCCTTCACAATGGGAATGCATTTGAAATTGATCCTTCGTAGGACAATAACCATATCAAGCAAAAGATCATTGGTGATTGATCAAAGCTTCAAATGACTCTATTTTGAATGTGCTGGCAATTCACAACGTCTCTTTCACACACTTATATAAAGGAGTGAAGACTTAGAGTTTTGTACAGAATAATACCAAGAATTACAAGTGCGAAAACTCTGCTGAAATTGTTCTGCATTCAAAAGTTCACTTAAAATTTCTTAAGAGTCTATCTGATTTGTATTGTGAACACCACTGATTGTATATCAAGTGTTCAACCTCAAACATTTTTCTTGTAATTCTATTTGAATTAAGAAGTCTCTCGCAGTTGTGCTTGAGCATTAGAAGTTTCTTGATTGTGTTCAGGAGCATAGGAAGTCTCTTGCCGTTGTGCTTGAGCATTTTGAAATCTCTTGCTAGTTTTAGCAGTGAGCAATTGTAATCAGATATTACATAGTGAACTCTCCTTGGAAGTGCAAGGGGGACAGGACTGACTTCCGGTTTGTGGAAGGAACCTGTATAAATTGCTTTGTGTCTTTCTTCTCTCTCTCTCTCTCTCTCTGTTTTATCCGCTGCATCTAGTTCTGAACATCACTTCAGAAGTAGAACTCTATCTGCTTCTGATCAGTGTTTTCAGCTTAGGAGAAAAAGAGGAAAAAGCTAACACAATTCAACCCCCCATTCTTGTATTTTTCTCACCTTCATAATATTATTGTGACTATGTCTCTTAAGTCAATAATAATTCGTGTCTATAATTGGTGCCAAAGACGGTTTGCTAATACGAAGAATAAATTTCAAAATCAACTGGAAGAATTTTAAAGGTTAAAATAGGTGTGATAAGCAAGAGTGGAAATAACATTACACTCTATCTCTGGTCTAGATTTTTGCAACTGTTAGTTCTTTTTTTGGCTCGAAGCGTTGAGTTTTGTTAATTTACTTTTGTGGAGGACCTTGTATTTTGTGTAATTGGTCTTAAAAATGGACTATTAGAAGCTAGGTGAGGAGAATTGCATTTAATTCCATTATTATTTGATTCCATTACCATTTTTTTTTAATCAGTCTGACTCTATATATGATGAAAACTTGTTCCTTATGCTTGTTAAATGACTTGTATTTCTGTGTGCAATATCGAAAGGTACATATAAATAAGTTTGATTGTGTCATTTTAGGACTATAGAAATCAAATACTGGTGTTAATGAGTACGATTTGTATTTATCATCGACTTGCATGTTATAGTAATGAGAACAATAATAATTCAGGAACAGAATACTAACTCAAACGGTATATCCTGTATCTATCTTATTGTTCGAGGAAATACAAAACAAAGGATAAAACTTACTAAATCGATTATGTTGTTATATTTGAAACACGACAAGCATTTCCTATTTGAAACTTAGGAAATAGACTGTTGATATCCCCTGTGGCTACTTTGGGTTCGTAACTCCGTTGAATGATATAACTTGTCCATTGTTTGTTTTTGTGACTGCAGATTATATATATATATGATACTAAAAA
Source organism: Medicago truncatula (assembly GCF_003473485.1). Taxonomy (NCBI): domain Eukaryota; kingdom Viridiplantae; phylum Streptophyta; class Magnoliopsida; order Fabales; family Fabaceae; genus Medicago; species Medicago truncatula. The sequence continues at coordinate 30,896,086 of NC_053047.1, forward strand.
ATATGTAAATGTGTTTATAATGATTCTGTTAAATGTGAAAATGTTTCATGCGCATCATAAAAAAACATCTTCATCAATTTTCTCTTCCATTGCAAATTGTATAATTATTGTTTGGCTTTATTTTCAAGTTGATCCTTTACTTTTTTGGGGGAAGACGACAGTTTTATGATACTCTTGTCTCTTACGATTCACGATAGTTTCAACTTTTATATAAGAATCTTTAAGTCACTACACCATTTATCCTTTTTAACAACAATCGAAAAATGTTGCCAGAACTATGAAAAACGCCCCCTAAAGATATATGGGAGGTTTTCCGGGTGTCTCCTATACGAGCGTCGCCTATAGTCTTTGGGGACGTTTTTTCATGTTCTTTGGGCACAGTTTTTTAAAACGTCGCCTAAGCCTTAGGAATAGGAGACGATTTTTTGGGGATTCTGAGGGGACGTTTTTAAATGTTCCCATAGATTGCTTCAATTAATAATCGTTGCCTTAAATTTGAATCTTTAAGAAAACATAAAAACGTCCCCATAGCTTACAGGCAACATTTTTAGAGTGTCCTTGTAAAATTTTAGAATTTTTCAATTATTTTAGAAATGTAACTATAGCTTAAAGGCAATATTAAAATTGTCAATTATAACTCAAACATGATCGAATTTAGCAATACAACCACAAAAGATGTAATATAATAAAATAGTTCAAACATTAATTCAAGACATAATAGTAATCAAAATGTCAAACATTACTTGATAAGTTTAATGCTTCGAAGTATAAGCCTACCAAAATAACAAAACAATAGTTCGGACAAGTTTAGTGGTTTAACTACAATCCAAAATGTGGCTTAATTACAATCCAAAATAAAACACCATCCAACTCGATCATTCAAGTTTATCTTGTAATTCATCAGCCAAATCGTCCACTTCAAATTCATCACCGATGTCATCCTCTTGAATTTCATCATCTAGGTCATCCTCTTGAAATTCATCATCTATATCATCCTCTTGAAATTCATCACTTAAGTTGTCCTCAAGAAATTCGTCCTCAAGAAATTCATCATCTATGTCTTCCTCTTGGAATTCCTCATCTATGTCATCCTGTACAACAGCTTCATTGATAACTCGCTGCATAAGAACAAAATACATCAACCAAAGATATTTTTGGTTCAAAGGCCAATCAAAGACATCAACAAGTGTTGTACCTCGCACAAATAAAAACCGAAACAATAAGTAAAACACAGTCAACATAGCCGCAAATAGGAAACTTGTTTTACACATTTTCCTTCCTTATTCCATCATTACAATCTCATTTTTAAGTTTCTGCAACTTATGTCATGTTATGCAACAGAGAAACAAACACAAAATGCAGAAAAATAAATCACAAGTTTGCACAAACACCACAAATTGCATAACCAAAATTTAGACATAAAATTCTGCAACACAATCAAAATCCGACTTTGGACACGCATTTTAAACAATTCAGCCAAACAACATAATCATAAGTTCGCAAAGCTCTAATTTAAACCCAACATACGCAAGTTAACAATTTCAAACACTTGTCTACATTCCAAGTGATGTCATTATACTAACAACTTTTTGCATATATAATAACAAGCAAAACAAAATATATGCATAAAATTCTACAACACAAACAGAATATGACCCTGCACACACATCTTAAATAATCATAAATTCGCACAGTTCTAATTCAGACCCTACACACGCAACTTAACAGTTTCAGGCACTTGCCTACATTCCAAGTGATGTCATTACTAACAACTTTTTGCATATATAATAACAAGCGCAAAACAAAATATATGCATAAAATTCTACAACACAAACAGAATCTGACCCTGCACACACATCTTAAACAATTAAGCAAAACAACATAATCATAAATTTGCACAGCTCTAATTCAGACCCTACACAAGCAACTTAACAGTTTCAGGCACTTGCCTACATTCCAAGTGATGTCATTACTAACAACTTTTTGCATATATTAACAAGCAAAATATAACCAGTTTAACTCAATTACAGTAACATAATCAATAATATTTCTATATATGGTTACCTTTTCAAGACATGAAGTTTGAATTGAAGTAGAGGAATGCATTTGTGCTCTACTATCCTTTGGGAAACTGTTAACATCTCCATGAGATAATCCTAGCAAATGTTCTATTGAGTCCATATTTAATTGAGGATTGCATTGTTGTATGACAGTCTTAAACGCATTTTGCAATCTATCAATCTGATCTTGAAATTCATGCCTTAAAGTAGATACCTCTTGACTATGTGCTTGTTTAGCATTAATCTCAACCTTTCGCTTTAAGGAAGTTTTAGTTACTGTTCTCCCATAACAACGTAACCTGCCGGGACGCTCCTTTCCCATAACAGCTTTAAGAGCTTCAGTATCACTTCCTTTCTTTTCAACCATTTCTTGAAGTTGGGACTAGCAAAAAAAATATTCAAGAAAACATTAATTAATATTATAAACAATGTTTGCCGACAATATTAAGTAAACACAATTTAACGTAACTGTAAATTTTACATACAAATACTTTTCCAGATTCTTCATCCAATTGCTTTCCTCTACTTCCTTTCCGAGTTTCAAAAAAACATTTCTGATTGAGTGGGTTCTCTTTTTTCCTTTTTCACACTGCACGAATCAAAATAAATCATCCCATGAATTAAAATGCCTCTCGTAGAAACTAGACATAAATTAAAAAAATGCTTAAAGAAACCAATCATCCAAGGGGTACTTTAATTGAGCGCGAAATTTACAAGTTTTTCACGAGTCAGAGAGAAGTTTTGGGGACCCATTCGATGCAGACACTTCAGTTGAGCTCTATTTTTAGCGTTACTTTCAGCCAATGCCTGCATTTAAGTTTTACAGAATTATTATAATAAATCTTACTTGATTATGACATACATAGAAAGGTGCAAAATTATGCACATACATTAAAAAAAAATATTAATCTTACTTGTATAGGCTCCTTACTATAGAATTCACAAAGCTCCCTAAAATGAGCTATTGGCACCTTTGGAGGACAATGTTTAAGTCTTTCGGTCATGTTGCGATACTTCAGAAAATGATTCTTCTTAATCTTGTGCTTATATCTTCTCCATGCATCTCTAACAGTAGTCTTAACCCAATCTCGTGCTTCAACTGACAAGATAAACTTCCGCTAAAAAAAAGTATAAGAGAACACAAGATCAATAAATTAAAGACTATAATAATTATACATTCAAATTCATAGATACACCCACATACATTAACATATCTCCATACACGGTTTTTATTTTTTTCTGGCATTGCTGACCAGTTGGTATATTTTAGAGGACAAAATGTTAAGTTCCTTGCCAATGTTCCCAAGAAGAGGCTCAAGTCAGATACCACTTTTTTAGTGGGACCGGTAGGCTGGTCAACATAATTATAGGTCACTTCTACTAGCTCTTCAAAAGTTCTTGCATGAATCTTTTTGCACAAAGTTCTCCCACGAGTTTTTCTTTGAGATATTCCTACAATTTTATAAAGTAATTAACATGACAAAAAAATATCACATGTTGGTTACTAAGATATAAAGAATACATGAAATCATTATTATGAAATACAAAACTAATTATCTTGTTCTTCTTCTCTATTTGTGTTTTCCTCTTCTTCATTGACTATCGGTTCTCTCGAATCTTCCACTCTATTTTTGCCAGATAGTGGCTGATTTTTACTAGAGCTAGGGTGAAAGTTGCTTCCCGGTTTTTCTCCATTGTTTGACTTGGTTGCTTCCATCTCTTTTGACTTGTGAAGTTCTATATAATCATGAATCAACATTGATGGGCATGTAGGCACCCTCTTAGCCTTTTTAGAGCATTCAGTTTTTGACATCATTGTGTCCAAAGATATATTAGGTTTCGCTATTTTGGAAGGAAATAAGTAACTTCCTTGCAACTGTTTTATCCACCTTCTGAATTTTCTCTCTATTGTTGTCTAGTAGATTCTCATGAGTTCTTTTTTCAGCATTCCTAGTTTCAATGTAATTTCTCATCAAAAGAATGTCATATAAAGAATAGGAAAATTTAAAGTAAAGCAAAGATATCAATTACCTTGAGCAAAATCCTTCTTAGCTTGTGGTTGCAAAATCCTAGGCCTCTCCTTTTGCTTTGTAGCAACCTCTTGAACTCTATTTTTTGCATGTAGTTTCTCATTCAGTCCATTGATTGTAGCTTTCCCATTAGTTCTTCTCTTTTATGTTTCTAAATTTAGTCTAATGATATTAGACTAAATTGTTTCACAAATGTTCTTTTCTATATGCATAACATCTAAATTATGGCGCAAAGAATCGTCCTTCCAATATGGTAATTGCCAAAAGATAGACTTTTTCTTCCATGGACCAAGCCTTTTTTTTTTCTCTTCCCCAATGGACCAAGCCTTTTTTTTCTTTTTTTTCTTTCCCAACATGTCAGTGATCTTTTTTAAGTCTTTTAAAATCTTTTTTGAATCTAACAAAGAAGGTGCAGACCTATATTCTGGCTTTCCATCAAAAGAAGTTGAATTTGATCTCCATACATGATTTGAATCCAAAAAGACTTGATGACCCATATAACACATCTTTCGACTATGTTTTAAGTATCTTGAAGAAGTTTTATGATTACAAGCGGGGCAAACAAGCGAGGCAAGCCAACTTCCCTTTAGTACTCCAACCAGATAGCATAGCATATGCAGGGTAGTCATTCACAGTCCACATAAGAGTTGCATGCATTCGAAATGTTTCATTTTTGGAAATATCATACGTTTCTACACCGACATTCCACAATATCTTCAGCTCCTCAATAAGTGGTTGTAAATACACATCTATTGCATTTTCGGATGACTTCGGTCCAGGAATAATTAACGACATTAAACGATTTTCAGCCTTTAAGCACAAATTTGGCGGATAATTATATATTGTTAATACAACATGCCATGTACTGTGTGAAAGACTCATAGTCCTAAATGGATTAAACCCATCACTTGCCAACCCAAGCCTGATGTTACGGGTTTCACGAGAAAAATCTGAATGTTTTGCATCAAAGTCTTTCCATGCTTTGGCATCGGCCGGATGCCTTAACTTCCCATAAAGAGTCTTTTCAATCTTGGAATCAAAGGAAAATGTCTTAGAACTTTGGCGGGAACCTTGTGAGCTTTTTTAATTTCGTCAGGCTCATTAGCAACTTCAGAATATTCTATCCACCTTGATGCTCCACAAATATGACATGAGTCATCTTTCTCGTGCTCTTTCCAAAACAACATGCAATTTTTGGGACATGCATCAATCTTTTTATAATCTAAGCTCAAATCTTTTGTCATAGATTTTGTTTTATTGAAAGAGACAGGGATGTTCAAATCTGGCATAGCCTCTTTCAACAATTCTAAGAGAGCAGTGAATGATGCATTGCTCCATCCATGGAGGCATTTCAACAAGTATATTCGAATAGTGAATGATAACGAGGAAAAACTTTCACATCCAGAATACAACTCTTGATTTGCATCATCAACTAGTTTATAAAATTTCTTTGCATCTTCATTTAGCCCTTCATGTACTCTACCTCCTTCAGCGACATCTTTAAACATCTCAAAAAGTAACCCATTAATATCATCATGAGATGATGTTTTGTCGTGACTATCACCATCAAGATCCATAAGACTTTCATCTTCACCGTGATAAATCCATTCCATAAATCCATTCCATGTATCTTTCAACATCAGTGTTTTGACTTCAGCCAAACGTATACCTGAAGTGAAAGATAACATGGTGGCAATTCACATCGTTGGATATAATAGCCTGAAGGGAAAAGAAACACGGTGGCAAGTTTGTAATTATGATAAATTATGTTTCACATCAGGGACAATAATGTCTGAAGGGAAAAACATCCCTCTTTTACTTTACCCCTCTTCTATGAAAAAATATCGTTCTCCCTCTCATTGAAACCCTAAGCTCTCTCCACGCAAACCCTTTTACCATCTTCATCTCTCAGCCACGTTGATCTCACGTAAGCCGCCGGAAAAGTGTCTCACGTCAACCTCTGTCTCTCTCACCGCCAGATCTTTTCTTCTCTTCCATTCTATGACCAGAAAAGTCTCTCGTCGCTGACATGAGCCACCGGTACTGCCGCCAACACTGTTCATCACTGAATCGCTCGATTTTGGGTCGATCTCACTCGCTCTCTTGCTGGTTTGACCTCCCTCACTCAATTTCACCAGTCACTCACTGCTCCTGTTCCTGTCATCATCATCTAGGTAATTTTGTTTGTGTCCATTAAATTTCAGATTCATATTTCTCTAATTTTTTTCAATGGTTCATAGATTTTGAAAAAAATTATGAAAAATATATATTAAAAAATAGGGATCTTGAGTTATGTGTTAGTGTTTTGGATTGTGGTAGTTTATTTGTGTTTTTGTGGAATAGATAAGGCACGGGGATGATTTGATTTGATGAGAAAAGTTGATTGTTTGTGCGTTAGTGTTTTGGATTGTGGTATTATATTTGTGACTTTACCATTAATTTTAGGGTTAATGGTGTTTTACCCCCCTGTAATATAGGTCATTTTTGGTTTTCCCCCCTGTAAAATATTTTTTTTGATTTACCCCCCTGTAAAATATTTTTTTTTTGGAATACCCCCCTAATAGGTCATAAAAAAACGAAAAAATTCTGAAAAAAAAATAAAGTCGTTTTTTTATAACCTATTAGGGGGGTATTTCAAAAAAAAATAAAATTACAAGGGGGTAAATCAAAAAAAATATTTTACAGGGGGAAAACCCAAAATGACCTATATTACAGGGGTAAAGCACCATTAACCCTTAATTTTATTAGGTTCAAACTATGTGTCATATATGAAATATCTATGCATAGAAAAAGAGAAGATCTTGGCCTTAATCAGCCATTATTAACTAAGTCATATGGCTGGGATTGAACTAATAGGAGATGGTCAGTATAAATACTAAACTGAAACTAAAATGAAATAAGTTACATTAATTTTAAACTTTTAGTTGTAGGGATAGGGGTCAAATTTTGAGTAGTTTATTGTTTTCATGTCCATAACAGAACCAATAGACGTAGGATTTGGAACTAACTTATAAGAATCAAGCTAAGCCATCATATTGTTCTCTAGTATATGCTATTTAATAACTTTATGGTCAAAGCCTAGGACTTAGATTCCATGTTTTGTGTCCGACAATATTATTATTTTTCAAATTCACTTTCAAGATTTATACACGTAGAAGAAAAACAGAATTTTTACCGGGAATAAAGAAATAATGAAATAACCATGATATAAAGTAGAGGTAAGAGACAACATAAAACTTAATCACGTTAGCAGGAACATTATACTAGAATTAACATGATTAAAAATGGAGTCATAAAAATTGAAGTAGTTTGGTAGAAGTGGTTGTTTTTGTGTTAGTGTTTGGATTGTGGTAAACATTGTTTGATGTCAATGCCCCATTTGACTCAATTCTTATTTGTAAACATTGTTTGCTATCAAACTATCCATTAACAGGAACCAAAGTTCATTGTTTGCTTGAAACAATAAGAATCAACAATCACTAAGAATCTATAGATATGCAAGAACCAAAAAACCTATTATACATGTCCTACATTTCATCTGTCATGTCATACATCTCACTTTGAACTTTACTGTTCATACAAAGCTGTCTTAAGAGTAATAGTTACAAATAAGCTATTTCGTACTAGGACTAGTTCTTGGCTTGCAAGATATTTAAATGTCACCCTGAATTGGATAAAGCTTCCTTTTGGGCTGATGCCAGGTTAGTTTTTCATTCCATGTGGGTATATTTGTTTTGAGCTAACTACCATGAGGTGGGGATGGTGTGAAAGTTTGTAAATGATTGTTTATTGCTCTTGTATCAGTGAGTTTCAAGACATATTTGATTTGGATCATTTTATTACATCCTTGAGAGACGAGATGCGGATATTGAAAGAGTTACCTCCTAGAATGAAGCAAAAAGTGGAAAATAGGTTTCTTTACAGCATGCCACTGATTAGTTGGTATGATATGTCTTACTATAAGAATCAGGTCAGTTTTTTTTTTTTTTAAATCTTTGGGCCTATTAATTTCATGAATTTAAAATGCTTTATCGTACAATACCCTGAACTTTCCTATGGTTTTCTCTCATACAATACCCTCAATTATGTTTTCTTGGTTTGCCAAATTCAAAAGTAAATGGTGTTTTGTTTTCAGATTCTGTCATTGATACAAAAGTATAAAGTGTCCATTTGAATTGAAACTGCGTTGCCGAGTCAATTTAAGTGCTCTTAGATATTCTCCTCAGATTGAGAGTTTGGCAGAAAGGTTATCAATCATCTCAGGTATTAGTGATAATACAATAGTCTAGTAAATTTAGTATGTATGAAGCTTTAGTATGTATGGATCTATAAGTATTTTTGTATGAAGCTTTTGTATACGAATTAAGCTTTTGCTATAATCAGGACCTCTTTTATTATCATTTCGTGTTTGTTGATAATAATTTTTATTGATTGGATCTCTAATTGGTCTCCAACTGTACATATTTTGCTTGAACATGAGGTTATAAGATTGTTGATGTTAAAATATTATGCTTAAATTAGATTGACTAATATAACTATTTTAAGATGCATATAATTATTATAAATGAATTGAATATATGAAACAGATCTGGCACTGCAGTAAGCATTTGTAGTAATTCAAAAAACCTATCAGTAGTTTTCACATCGGTGTACATTTAAGCCGATGTGAAATATACGTATTTGACATCAGTTTCAGTGGTAAAACAGATGTGAAAGCCTATTCTATAGTATTAAATAATCACATATCAAATCAATGTTTAACTGCCAGATGTGGAAAACCACTTATCACAACTGTTTCTTACCCGATGTGAAATGTTACAGACATACAACCTCACCTTTAGTACATCGGGTGGGACCCGATGTGAAAAGTCGATTTCCACTGATGTTAAATGTCATTTCTGTAGTAGTGATGGTCGTACACTACATCTCTAGTTTCCCAACTATCATTGCAACATACAGCACAAGGGCACAAAATCTCTTCTTCTTCAACCATTCCTTTGGTGAATGCAATATCCAAAAAGTAATTAACACCATCCTTGTAACTTTGACTATGTGGAGGCAACGCCATCCAATCCTTCTTTATCATGTTTGGTTTACTAAAATGAAATAAAAGTTTACTATAAGCCTATTATTAGTTTATTACTGTAAGCCTATAAGGGAATAACTACAATAAGACATTATATATTATATACATTTTAGAGTTTTTTTAAATCGACAATTAAAAGGATAAATTCAAATGAAACCAACATACCTGTAACTATTAAAAAATAAAACTACTACTATATAGTAGGAATAGTACCCTTTTAATTTTTAACTAAAATATAAGCGGCTGAGGCAAAATCAAATTGAAGCAAACATTTCCATTTTTAGTAAAATAATATCTTAAGCATGTATGAAACATATACAACAACAAAGAAATTAAAAAACTTGAAAATAATACCTGAACACACCAACGCAAGAAGCAGCAACACAACAGCACAGAGAAGCAAGAACGCAACAACCCCGAAAATGTCGTAAACGTAGAACAGTGCTGCAATAAACTAAAGACGCGTGAGCACCAATATTGCCAATACAACAACAATATTTTACCTAAATTAAAACCTATGAAGCACGGATACCGACGCCGGACACAAACACGCTACTATAATTTTAAAAAAAATCATATAATTATGTGTAATTATATATGTCAGTGTCGTGTCGGTGTCGAACACAACGCGTGTCCGACAACGGGTCACGCCTAATCCAAACATGGTTCATAAACTGAGTTTCAATACAACCTAACAACCAACTAACATCTAGTGACATGGTCATTCAAATCCAAATAACCCTATTTCAATAGCTCACGACAAAACACCCATAAAAGGGTCAACAAATACATCAAAATAAATTCCAAAACATCACAAACAGTAAAACTAAACCAACTACTACTTTAAAATTAAACTATAATCATTAAACCTGGGTTATTCACAAACACCAAGCTAATTTCATAATCGAATTAAAGAAACTTTTTTTCACAAATTAAAAACACTTGGTCAAAGAATACACGACAAAAATTTAAACATCATTAACCCTCGAATCCACCGATAAAACAAATGTCATGTATTACAAAAACATTCAAAAACGAAAAATCGGAACTTTAACGATTAAAACAACTTAAAAATTATAAATAAACAATAAAGATTCGTTTTTCAATTGAAATAAAAAAAATAAAAATAAAAAGTAAAAATAAAAATAAAAATAGAGATGAAGAATAGAAGAAGAATTGCATGAATCTTTTGTTATTTGAGATGAGCAGCAAGATCTTTTTGGGTGTGAAGAATAGCGAGTCCAGATTTGAGGAGTGACGAGAGAAGTTGAAGTTATGGGTTTGAGGAACGAGGGTGATTCTGGAACAACAAGAGCAATTTCTGGAACGAGGGTCACATGATTATGGAGAAATGTTTGATTTTAACAAGAGTGATTTATGGACAACAAGAGCGATTTGGATTGAAACGATTTTTGGACAACAAGAGCGATTTCCCAAGAAGTTGAAGTTAGGTTTAGATTGAAACGAGGGTGTGAATGGAACGGAGTGAAGGGAAGATTGATTTTGATTAGGTTTGTGTTAGAATGAATTTGGGAAAGTTACGTATTTCTACCATACAAATAAAGATAAGATACTCTTATGTTATATTATTATTATTATTATTTATTATGTTTTTTTGTCTAAAAAAAATTAGTCACTTTGGTCCCTGAATAGGAAAGAAATCGTCACTTTAGTCCCTGAATGTATAGATAAATTGCAAAATAGTCTCTGAATGTATACTATGTTAGTCAACTTAGTCTCTGAATGCAGACTTCGTTAGTCAATTTAGTCCCTGAATGTAGACTCAGTTAGTCACATTAATCCTTGAAATTGACTAACAGAGTCTACGTTCAAGGACTGTTTTGCAATTTCTCTGCATTCAAGGACTTAAGTGACTACTCTTTTCTCATTCAGGAACTAAAGTTACTAATTCCCCAAAAAAATTATTATGTTATTTTTTTTATTTTACAAAATAAAGATACATTATTATTATTACTATGTCTTACAAAAGAAAAAGCTATATTTTTTTTACGTGAAGATATATTATTATTATTACCATGTGTTACAAAGAAAAAATTATATATATATTTTTTTTACGTGATGTGTTAGCAATATTTTGTTTTGATTTTTTTATTTTCTTAAGAATGATTGGAGGGAAAATTTGTATTTTGGTGAACAAGTTTAGAGGGAAGATTGCCACCAAAAATTTGATGTTGTTGAAATTTTTATGAAATAACAGAGTAACGCTTCAAAAATATCCTCAAAAGTATTTAAGGGGACAATTATGATTGTTACCAAAGAAATAATAGAGTGACGCTCCAAAAACGTCCCCAGAAGCATCTAAGGGGACAATTTTCAGGGGTTGCGAATTTATTTCTAGCGACGATTAAAAAATGTTGCCTTAGGGACTTTTAGGGGACAATTTTTGCACGTCCCCTAAAAAAGTGTTGCCAGAGACAACAAATAGTGTAGTTATTATATCACTATTAGGAGCAACATCATCAGCCACAGATAATTCCTATTTTCAGTGTTTTCTTGATCCTCTTTGGTAATTTGTTCAGCACTTATTATTTGCAGTGGTAGTGGTAACATCAACATCAGTATCAATGTATCATTTACTAAGACATTTACTAAGTTATTCAATTTCATCTCAGACATTTTGTTCTAAATAACAATTATTCTATGCAACAAAGCTCAAAATTGAACAAGTTCAAAGTTGTAAAGAATAGCATATACAAATTCTCAGTATCAAGATATATAAAATAGACTCCTGTCAAAAGTCCCACATCGAAGGGGCTGAAAAACAAAGAAAGATTTACCTATAAAAAGACGCTTCTATACCTCAAAGCCAACTAATCTGTTCTGAACCAATAAATCTCATTGTGTAGTCCACTTAATTGATTTTAAAGTTCATTAGTAATAACTTTTGGTGAATTGATTTTTGAGAATCTCAATAAGAGATAAATTATTGTTGTTAATAATATTTTTCTTGTTTGATTTTTTCAACAATCAATTTACTGAAAAAACTAAGAATCCATAATTATTTTTTCTTTCAGAAGGATTTGCAACTGATTATCAACATAAATTCTTTGAACCTTTCTTGCAATTGATTATTAAACAAACCAACCAATTTACGTACTTAACTTAATAGTATATCTGAAAATTGTAAAAAGAGACGCAGGTAAGGGTATAAGATAAGTAATACATGAACAGATATCAAATAATATTAAAGAAATAACATATAAATTCTCAGCACCAGGAAATATAAAACAGCTAGAAACATGAGGAGTGATATAAAAGTTTACTGTTCATCCTCAATAATTCACATTGTGCTGTTCACTTCATCGATTAAACAATTCATTAGTAATAATTTTTGGTGCATTAGTTTTTGAAGATATCGAGAATGGACAAAATTGTGGTTATTAATTAATTTTTTCTATGCTTTATTTTTTCAAAAATCAATGGATCGAAGTAACTAAAGTTTGAATTTCTTTTCCGTCCCTTAAAAAATATATTTATTTTCCTTTCCTGTTTAGGAGTGATATTTGATTGTGAAACTAACTGTTCTCTTAACCAAAACATGAATCCTTTGAACCATACTTATTTCCAATAATTAGGTCTGAGTCGTAGTTTGGAATTTGATTCCTTAATAAATTCGTAGAGAAGGTGAAAGACAAACCTCCCAAAAAAGTATTTGAATTTTACCACCATTTGAGTATTGCCTATTGATTTACATAAGAAAAAAAATCCAATTCCAAAAATTGGATTCAATATTCCTACTAACAATAGTCCAAGTTCATGTTCTAGTATTCTCTATTGATTTTTTTTATTTTTTAAGTAAGCATGCATTGTTATCTGGTTTTTTTATTTATTTTTTTGAATAGAATTGATACTGATTAAGCAGTTGCTTGTTAAACAAGCAATTGAGACAAGCAACTGTCTAGTTAAGTAACTAATTAACTACTATCTCTAAATAATTTTGCACCAAATAACGATCCCTTGTCACTGCAAGAAGTATAAAATTTTGCACCAAATAACAATTGATTGCTTATCACTGCAAGTATTATAAAATTTTGCACCAAATAATGCCCCCTTATCGCTGCGAGTTTTAATTATAAAATATGAACCTCAATGCATATAATAATACTAATATATACTTCAGGTTGTGAAAAGTGGAACATTTTGTGTAACTGGTCTCAAAATTGGATTTTTAGAACTTAGAACTTTAGATTGTTAGAATTGCATTTAAGTTAAAAATTATTGGATAGAGTGGGAAGATCTAGCAGGGTCCTGCCATGTTTGATTGTTTCTATTTCAACTGAATTGGTGCTAAAATACTTTGATTCGTTAGACTAATTGGATTTATTTGCAACATTAGATTCCTTTATCAATTGGATTGATTGAATGGTTCAAAATTTTAAAGAATACCATATACACATATTGATGTCAACAGTGCCACATAAATTGTGCTTTAACAACAAAGAGGGAGATTTACGTATAAAATACCTTTGTATACAAGTAGTCGAAGTAACCTGCATTGAAAACATTGACATGAAAAGCATGTCAATGTCTGATGAGACTGTATTGATGTCAACAGTCCCACATCGATGGTGCTATGGTTACCTGGATTTAAAATCGTGTTCTATGATGGGAAGCGTCTCCCATGAAACGCATGTTGTTCTTTCTAGACTTCTTTCATACAAGATATACAAGCTCTGATTATGTCAAGGTTCTGGTAGTTTACTACACTTGGCTTTGCTACAAAACAATAATTCCTATCATAATTCTATTACTTTATCAAAGATTGCTACAAAGCATACATTTTCATTTCTAGGCTAATCTATAGCAATAATTAGAGGATATATTGAGACTTTTGTGATCATTGTCCTACCATAGTCCTACCAACGTTCTTCCACTAGTGTACTTGTTTTGCATGTAGTGAAATCAATTGCGATATGAAAAAACCGAGTTGTTACGAAGAATGTTACACTAATAAACCTTATTATGCATTCATCCCTTAACCATCTTTTTTTAACAATTTTTTTTACCAATTTTTGTTCGTGAGAATAACAAAAATCATTGAAAAACAAAACATATATCATTTAGATATATTTTAGGAATCACATCATCATATAAAGTGAATGTAATTGAAGTTTCTTATTAGTTTTTAGACTCAATTAGTCTTCTGCTATTCTGTTCCATTTCCATTTTTCTTGCTTAATAGTTAATACTTTCCTTCAATCCACATTGTACTGTTTCCAACATTTGATTCCTTTACCAATGGCAGTTTGGAAGTGTTTGTAGATTTTCCAGAGGGAGGCCCTGGGATTAGAGTGAGAGAATGGTTCTTATATCAATACGTACTGAAGCAACTAGTGTCCTACTATAATTTTTTTCATGGTAAACAAGGATCTGTCACTTTTTTTTTTTTGAATCATCATAATTTTATTAGGCAAAGATAGTGCAAGGCGCACTATCCCGCAAGGAGGAAAAAGAGTACAAAGAGAGGCCTTATAGAAACAGCCAAACCACCAAAAAACTCGATAAAAAACCCCTAACCGCTGATCCTAAACACTGGAACAGCAGAAAACGGCGTACAGCCGCATTTAAGCACCGAAGCAGAAACAGACAACAGGCCTGCCTGCTACTGCCCAACCCCAACACCACCGAACAGCACACACACACCGCAGCAGCCAGCCCATAAACATCAGAACCAGCAGGACAACACCTATACCCATCAACCACGCAAACAAAACCGCGGATTCCAGCACCACTCATAGAACAAACAAGACTCTATATTCAATCTCGACAAACACCATTGCCAAGACAACATTTTAATTTGATCCACCAAGTCCAAAATCTCAAAAGTCTTCGCATTAAAAATCATATTGTTCCTAGACCTCCAAACCACCCACACCACCGCATGCCAAATGATCCACGCACCTCTACGAAGCTTCTTTCGATTCACCTCTCTAGACCAACCGAGGGCATGAAGGAATAAATTTGGTGGAGTGATTCTGTCACTTGTTTATCCAAAAAATGAATCCTTTGAATTGTTGCTGAAAATAATTACATACATAGAACCATATATATCATCTAGCTAATGATTTTTTATAAGTATTTTAACAGACTCGTGATTTGTTACGATATACTTATAATATCTATATCTGAATCGTTAATTAATGTTTGATATTACTTAATTTATGATATAAAGTGAATCACTCACTTTAAAGGAGTAGGGTCCAATGGATAAATGCTTACTTATAGTAAGATTATGAGTTGCTGAATTCTTCCTTTCATCTCGACTAAAACTTAAAGAAAAGGGACACTAAAAATAGTCCCACCTCGACCGAAGGAAATGCTATGATAGTGCTTATATTGATAAAAGTATCTCCTTAAATTGAGATTGAGTCTGAAATCATTTGAATGAGAGGAAGTGTTCAAACCTTGTTTAGTTAGAGGTCATCAGGTTTAGTCTTTTTTGGTCCCCCAATATATATATATATATTAAGTTAAATTCTAGTTTTACGCCAATATTTCATCAATTAAAACGGAAAAAAAAATTAAAAATACTAGCACGCGACATTGAAGATTGAGAGGACCCTTGATTATTCTCATTCACATTAGGGTTTCAACTGAATCCTTTCCCTTCTATCTTTAGTTTGAGATAACAAAAAAACTAACAATCTCAAACTTCATCAAATTCAAAAATTCAAGTATAAAAAACTAACAATTTTAAAATTTCATTGTTCTTCCATTCTTCACTTCTTAGGAAACTTTTTGGAGCTCAAAAATTCTAATTCATTTTAAGAGATCCTTATAATATTTTTTCTTAATATATAAAAAACTAATGTCTATTATTTTTCTTAATAGGTCATCGGTTAATCTTTTAATCGTTCAATGAGATATGCTTGCAAATGAATGCCAAATTATTTTATTCATTTTTAAAACATAATATTGATTTGACTACGTGTCTTAAGTTAACAACCATTTGTGTCTATAATTTTTGTCAAATATTGTTCGCTAATACGAAGAATGCATATAAAAATCAACTCCAAGAATTAAAAAGGTTAAGAATAGCGCGATAAACAGGAATGGAAACAACATTACACTCAGAGCATTGATGTTCAATTTCCTCTCAAACATCTTATTCTAAATCCAAAATTTAACAAGTTCAAAGTTCTAAAGAATAGCATATACAAATTTTCAGCACATGACATATATAATAGCAGGAGGAAGAACAAGACATAAATTAGTTTGGTTTCAGAAGTCCCACATCGAAGACACTGAAACAACCAAGTGAAAGATATACCTATAAAAAGACCCTTGTGTCGTGGATTTCGTGTTCTGTTTTTTCGTAGTATATAACATCCTCCTTTGCAACGTTGGATTCCTTTACCAATGGCATTTTGGAAAATTCGATAAATTTTCCCGACGAAAAGCCATGGAATTGAATTGATTAAATGGTTCTCATCTAACACTTTAGAGTTCGGTTTCAAGGTACTTTAAAGGTGCTTTAACAACTAAGAGGAATATTTACTTATAAAAACAACCTTATATCTTTTATAATGTGATCCAAGTATATCAATCTGGACCCAATAATTCACGTTGTGTGTGATGTCTTTAGTAACAATTTTTAGTTCTATAAATTATAATTTTTTAGGTTTGGATCTTACAGAAAAATTTATTCAACTTTTGTCTCGATTTTTTAAAATTTTACAAAATAAATGCTATTTTAAGTCTTGGATTTAGTCTCTATAACAAAAAACAAAATATTCAAAAAATTAACCAATACATGAAAATTAACTAAGAGCAGCAACATTTGATAAAAATTGACGATAGCTATTTAAAAAAGTTAGATAAAATGTGATTCAAAAAGCAAATTTTATCCATAAATGACTATTTACAAAATAGATTAATAATGTCTTTTTCCATGTATACAAGTAGGTTATGTTTAATTATGAGACTGGAAGTACCAAACCAATACAAATAATCTATTAATCATTATAATTTTTTTACTTTCTTATATATGTTAATTTTTGTTTGGGGTAGCTAACTATTTATTTATTTTTGGTACAAAGCTCACTGTTTATTATTTGGGATAGCTGAATATAAAAATATTATCTAATTCAAATTTTTTTTTCGGGTAGGCAAGGCTACTCCTTCACAATGAAAGGACACATCCCAATATGCAATAATGCAACACATATGCGAAACCACCTGAGAAGCCCAATAGCAAGCTATTGTGTTGACCCCGCCCTCTCAAAAAGTAATTTAATATTTTGTGATTCATTGAGCCACATATAAGATATTAAACTGATAAGAATAGATGCTATACATGATCTTAGTCAAAAGACCAAGAAATAAATTGTTGAGCTTAAATTATATATTTGACTTATATATAAGGCACATTTGGATTGGTTAATTTTTCATATTAATCAAAACAACTTATACAAATAAATATGTCTTTATGTTTTATTTATAAGCTTATGAAAAATGAAAATACATGTTATAAAATACAATTTTCGTTAGTGAAAACATTATGACTTAACATAAATTAATATAAGGTTTATTTATTTAAGGCTTAAATATGTTTTTGGTCCCTATAAATATACCAACTTTTCGTTTTAATTCCTCTAAAATTTTCCTTAAAATTATAGTCCCTATAAAATTTTGAGTCACTACTTTAGGTCCCAATTACAAAGTAAATTTTAGTATTTTTTTTAATGAAATTGTACATAAATGTGTAGATCATTGTAAAAACATTTCCAACAAATAAAATTAGAATTTTTTAAGTAAACATAAATTATATATGAATTTTTAACCATAAATAATATAAAAATTCATATTAAATTCATGTTTGGTTAAAAAAATTCTAATTTTTTTTGGGAGAGATTCTTATAATATTATGAATTTTTCTGGAAAATTTGATTCAAAAATATGAATTCTACATATGAGTTTACTTTAAAAGAGGGACCAAAAGTGAAGATGGAAAAATTTTTAGGGACTAAAAGTTGAAGAAAATTTTTAGAGGGACTAAAACAAAAAGTTGGTATATTTATAGGGACCAATAACATATTTAACCCTTTATTTAAATAAGGGTTTTTTATATGCCTCAAAATAAGTCTATCCAAAAGAACACATAAGTTTATATAGTATGACTTGTTGGGAACATAACAGAAGTCTTATGTTAATCTTCTCTCAAAAAAAAAAAAAATCATATGTTAATCTAAAACGTGGATTTCTAAGAATAAAGGAGTGAGAAAACTTATCCATGTGTGATTGAAAACGGTATTTCTGAAGACATATTTTATAACAAAATTTTGCAGAAAAATTTGTGGTTGGCCTAACACAACCCCACAAAACCGACTTTTGAGGTGATGATTGCCCAAACTTATAAACACATTGTGAGACCATCACCTATTCGACGTGTGACTCTTAACAACCCCTCTTGCGTTCAGGACTAGACATCTGGAACAAGGACATAAATGGTAAGTGGTCCGATAATGGAAACCTGATAGCATGTAACCCAACAGATCTTGGAGGAGGCTCTAATACCATATTATAAAAATCTCTTTAAAAAAATATAATTTTTTAACAAGAAATAAATTTAATATTAATTTTTATATTTTCGACGGTTAAAACTTTATATTTAATTTATGTTTTGTTAAAAATTTTAATTTTTTCCGGAAAATTTTTTACAATATTCTACACATTTCTGCACGATTTCATTCAAAAATACAAAAAATAACTTAAAAATAAGGACCAAAAATGTGATTGAAAATTTTATAAAGGCTAAAATAAAAAGTTGCCATATTTATAACGACCAAAAATATATTTAACCCTATTTTTGTAAACCAGACATACCCTATTTTACCCGTAACTTACTGGACCATATCAACATGCTTCCTCACAAATCCTTTGGAGGCAACATGAGTCTCAAGATTAATATATGTATGACCTCTTTGACACGATTTATTGGAACCTCCTTAACAAAGTGATTCATTGTTTTTGTTTAAGTTGTAATTTGATTAAGGGTACTTTATCTAACTTAAGAGATCTTAAGCAATTATTTAATGATTATGCAAGTGTTTCTAATCGTCAAGAAACATAGGCCACAAAATTAAAGAACACATGTAAATCTTTTCCTACAATTTGTTCTCATCACCCACTTGCATGTTAACATGTCACTATAATGTGCAATGGCTTGATTATAATGAATCAAATGCCATAAACAACACTATCATATAAACTACAGGTTATGTATAATCTAAAGCAATATCACGTAGATTTTGAACAAGACATGAGATTTAATTTATCTGTAATACTTTTTATTATTGTAGACTTAATAGACATTCATTCATTCTTGTGTAGGATTGACATGCAATACAGAAAATACTGAAACAACACATAGATCGTTGAAATGATCCGTGGTCGCTGCTTCTGCATTCGTATCCCTGTCGTCACTGCCTCCACTCCCTCGTATGCCACCATCTCTCGATTTGTACAAGTTACAAAAGTTGAAGAAAACCATATAACTTGTAATTTGGTTATGCACTAGATATATGAAAATGGCAAGTACATAATGTACTCAAAATGATTCTGTTAAATGCGACAATGTATTATGAGCATCTAAAAATCCAAAATAGAACAATGATTGTTTGGAAGATTTGGTAGATTTTTTAGGGGAAAGCCTTAGGATTGGAGTGATTGAATGGTTCAAAGTTCTAAAGACATATAAAACAACTGGAAATATGAGCAGGAGGAAGTAACACCCTTGACAAAATTATGTCTTTTCCCATTCAAATTCGTTAAAAAGTACTTATAATTGTTTGATTTAGAAATGGATGATAAATAAGCAGGGATGGTTGGACTTGTTGTTGAGCTAGGTTTTTTCTCTCGGTTTCTTTTAAATCTAGAATTTTTTTCCTTTTTTAGTATGAAGTAGAAGAAGATAAATCAAGAACGTGAAGGTTTTGCGTAAAAAAAAAAGTAAGAAGGGAATGTAGTGGAACCTATCTACAACTTTGAATCCAATACATCGCAAACATCAATATTAGTCGCATAGCCAAAAACAAGCTTACCTTTATTAGTGGTGGATTGAACATATTTTATATGAAGGGATGATAAAGAAAAACAATCCTGAGTATGGAATTTAAGAAACATTGATTTGGAATTCAATCTACTTGCTTCATCGAAATTCAAGAACATAATATTTTTAACTGGTTTTATTTTTCTCTTTTTTCTTAATCAGTATGAGAATGATTGATGAAAGTCTGTTCCTTAAGCCTGTCTGCATTTCCGGTTTGTCGGTTGAACATCAAAATTCATAGTAGATTAAGACATTTCCAATCATCTGTGTGCAATATCGAAAGATGCATGTAAATAAGTTTGATTGTGTGATTTTATGACTATAGAAGAGTGCTTGATCTACCAACTTTTTCCTCATTGTGCTATATGTTCTTAACCTTTACCAATTACAATGCAACTATATAAGTGATAGAACATTTGTCGTGGATCAGGAAGTTAACATTACAATGGACTGGGGCATTTTCAGTAATTGGTATAAAAAATGGACCGTTAGAACCTCAGATTGGAATAACTGCATTTAATTTAAAAATTATTGGATTGCATCTTTGCATAGAATAATGGGAAATTCTATTTGAATGGTGATGTATTGGATGCTTCAAGGATAGGCCAGGACATTGAATAACACATGTGAGTCTTCTCCTGTAATTTGTTCTTACCATCCACTTGCATATTATAGTTATAATGAGAACATGTCACTGTTATTATGTGCAGAAAATAACTACATATAATATGCATAATGTATTTACGATGATTCTGTTGCATCCAAATAAACAGTCACCATCTCCTATTCCTTAACATTAGACTTTTCTATTCTCAACTTTTTTCCTCAATTTCTCTTTCTCTATCACAATCTATTTTAACTGAATTGCCGCTAAAATACTTTGATTTGTTTGAGTTATTGGATTTATTTGAAACATTGAATTCCTTTAGCACTGTCTGATGGAGTGATTGACTGGTTCAAAGATTAAAAGAATAAGCAAAATGAAGAACATGAGTAGAGGTAAAACAAGACATATGAAATAGTTAGTTTTATTTCAATAGTCCCACATCGAAAGTTCTTAAACAACCAAGATGAATGTTTACCTATAAAACACCCTTAGGTTAAATCAGGAGCTTCGTAGGTGACTAAAAGGGTTTGTGAAAACTGAGTAACCAAGGATTTATCTGAGTTGTAATCTTTGTAAGGAAATCTATAGTGTAGTGTGATTATGGTGGATTAAGTCCTCATTGGAGTTGTAATCTTTGTTAATGTGATTGATTTTGTACATTTTCTTTTATATGGTTTCTTCCTCTTACGAAGCCCAAATTAGTAACGTTTGTTAAGCATTTTATTTAGATTCTCAGTTTCTGGTTCTGAGATATCAGAGATTTTAGTTTCTTCTACTTCTCAACCTTCTGTCTCAGACATTGCCAATATGTATCTGCTTATGCGTAGAAACCGTTCGGAAGCTTAGAATAACTTCACATGGATTGACGAGATTCAGTACTCATCTGATTTACTAAATGGATGGCTTGCACACATGACACAGTACTAATCTGATTTGAGGACCCTATTTTTATAGTGATGTGACAATGATTTAGCATTGGTCATATTTATAGCTATGCAAATGCATATTATACTCAGTTGCGGAATAATATTTTCAGGCCAAAAGAACCAAGGAAAGGAAGCCTAGTGCTGATTGAGTCATGAAATCTTAGAAATACAAAAAGTCAAGTGAACTTCAAATTCCAAATACTTTCATAGAAAGCTTTTCAGTTGTAATCAAGCAACCTGTTGTATGATGGGAAGGGTCTCCCATGAAAATCATGTTTTTTCCGGACTTCTTTCATACAAGATATACGAGCTCTGATTATGTTAGGGTTCTGGAAGCTAGCTAGCTAGCTTGACACAAAAACATTGACATGTGACTACACTTGGCTAAATTGTTCATCATTTGCATTTCTTCATATGGTCATATTTCTTCATTTATTTTAGCATTTACATCCCAAAAATAGCAATTCCAATCTCAGGAATTGATCAATCTCAGCAGCAAGGATAAATGATAGATTGACTTGGATCATACAGTAATGAGAACATGTCCTTGTATTGTGCTGAAAATAAGGTAACCTTATATCATCTGGCAACTAGAAAAGAATGAATGGTGAAATTGGTTGATTAAAGTGAATCGAATACCATAGGCATAAACAAACATTACCATAAACTAAAGTGAATCCACTTGCATGTTATAGTTATAATGAGAACATGTAACTGTTATTATGTGCTGAAAATAACTACATATAATATGCATACCACAATCTATTTTAACTGAATTGCTGCTAAAAGACTTTGATTTGGTTGAGTAATTGGATTTATTTGAAACATTGGATTTCTTTCCCAATGGGTGATTGGAGTGATTGAATTTGAATGGTTCAAAGTTGTAAAGAATAAGCAGGAGGAAGAACAAGACATGTAGTAAAATAGTTAATTTGGTTTCAATAGCTAGTTTGTGTTGTCCATTATAACTGATTAAGCAGTTCATTAGTTAAAAACTATTAACTATTTTTGTTTTAAGAAAAGAAGTTCTTAACTTATTTTTTTTCAAGTCCCTGATGCCTTAGAAGTCAATTTACCAAAATAACCAAGTCTAATTTTTTTATAGGTGTAATAGCAACCATTTTTTAAATTTTTTGGGACAACATTGTCCTCTTTTTTATTGATAAAAAACAATAGAGATAGAAAAAGGAAGAGAGAGAATAAGAATATAATGTAAGTATGAGGGAAATGGTTGTTAAAAGTTGTATCAAAATAATTGTATAAATATCATTACTTAATTGGTAAACATGAACAGTGAGATTTTTATTCATTTTTTAAGTTGATTTTCTAAAGAGCAATGATATTTATACATCCAGTGAATGACAACTTAGTTGACAACCTTGTTTTTCTCTCTTCTTATTGATTAAAAACAATGGAGAGAGAAAAAGTAAGAGAGAGAATAACATCATGTGAGTATGAGAGAGAAAGTTGTTCAAAAATTGAAATTGTCACAAAATAGATGTACAAATATTATTTCTCTTTTCTAAAGTACAGACCAACTATGTTAATATATGTTTACCTTTTTTTTTGTTTGACAAGTAATATATGTTTACCTATAATTTATTTTTTAATTCAAATTTTGTAACAAGAATTCTTCGAAAATAAAATAATCCTAATTTATTTTTTAAATTTCAACCTTGTGTAATAAGAAGATTTACAAAAGAAGATTCTCCAGAAATAAAATAGCTAGATTTACACAAGAAGATTCACTAGAAATAAAATAGCCCCTAACCCCATCTCCATTTGAGCTGACATGACGCGCTGAGTCATTATTTTCTGATTATGTAGTATGCTGACTGTATATTGTTGATTCTTTTAGCTATATTTTAATTCCATTTAACCCTTTCACAATTAAATCAATTAAAAAAATTATATAAAATCAATTTTCTTCTCCTCTTCTTCTACACAACAATAACAACACAACAATACTTTCTTCTCTTCTATTCTTCTACATAGGAAGAACAACAACAACAAATCAACACAATTCTCTTCAAGAAACACCCTTGAAGAAAAAAATTCATCCTTTTTCAACTCTTCAAATCCCTCACAACCCTTGTCAAATTCGCCTAATAGAATTTCCCAAAACCGGAAAACTGTGCACCATATCTTTCTATGCGCTTCTTCGGAATTCTAGAAAATAATATTCTTAACTGGTTTTATTTTGATCTTTTTCCTTAATCAGTCCGACAATGATTGATGAAAACTTGTTCATTAAGCTTGTTAAATGTCTTGTATTTCCGGTTTGTCCATTGAACATGAAAATTCTAATTAGGTTAAGAGATTTCTAACTATCTGTGTAATATCGAAAGGTACATGTAAATAAGTTTGATTATGATTTTAGGACTGTAGAAATCTAACAGAGGTGTTAAAAAGAACAATAGTAATTCAGGAACAGAATACTACATATGTGCAACTTTCTTCTATTAGTGCTAAAAACTCTTAATAACTCAAACTGTATATCCTGTAAAATTGTTCATAGAACAAGTTCTCAAAGCATTTAGTTTACATCCAAATGAGCTTGCGAAGATTGGAAGAATGAAAGAAGAAATATATTGGTTGAAGATCTGTGATTTCTAGAAAATTAAATTTTTGTGACAATTAATAAAAAATATCGAAGAAATTAATTTGACAAAAGTAGTATATTAGGTTGTTTTAGGGAGGTAGTTTGATTCAAACAATAAAATGGGTCAATTTAGAATTACTCTTAAACCTGTCCACCTAATATTAAAGGTTAAAATAACTTTTTGTATGATACCCAAAAAGAGTTGGTTGTGTATGCTAAATGTCACCTTTTTAGATATATTGAACATGTTTTATACTAAGAATTATAAATGTGAAGGCAATCTAGAATAAACCTTATGTTCTATACTTCTATGATATTAAAAGACACGACAGTGGATGCAATGCAGTTATGCCACATAGTTCTAAAGATTACCATATACAAATTCTCAACACCAAGATGTATAGAACAACTAGAAACATGATAGTCCCACATCGAAGGTTCTCTAAGAACCAAGAGAAAGATATACCTATAAAATATTCTTGTATACAAGCTGTCAAAGTAACTGTTAGGACTCAATAGCTCACATTTGTTTTCCTCTTAATTGATTAAACGGTTCACTTATATTTTTTGGTTTATTAGTTTTTGTGAAGATATAAATGGGCTAAAATTAATGTTATTAATTAACTGTTTAGCCCATAATTTTCTCAAAAATGAATACACCGAAATAATTATAGTTCTTAGACCATCCACAACAGAGCACCCTAAATTAGGTGTTTACATTTATTTCATATGTTCACATCACTTATGTTACGGTAATAATTAATAAGCACCACTTTTCTCCAACCCAACACCTTAAAATAAATTACTAAATTGGTCATACAAATAATTTTATATCATTATATTTTATCATTTATTTATTTTATTAAGATTTATTTAATGAGACCCATGAAAAATGAAGAAAGAGAGGGTGCTTCCATAGCCACTCTTCTCCATAGCCACCCATATATTATTCTCCACAATAAGGGTGCCTATTTAATACGGTGTTAAATAGGTGAAGCACACACCATTGTGGACGATCTTAGAACCTTTGAACCTTGCTTTCTATGTAAATGAATACATTATAGGAACTTCATTGAATAGTTCATTAAATAATTGATTTGTTAAATTTGGTTAACAAACTGAATAAATAGGGAATTCAGCTCCTTAATTTTTGTTTTTATTTAGCTTAGGTTTTTTTTTTAAGCATAAATAAAATATATTTAAAAAAGTACAAACAACTGGAGGGGACGTCAACTTGACCCAGTGAGAAAAAACAAATGTGTGATAACAACCCTTAAAGGGTAACACAGTAAATGAAAAACTACAAACTTTAGGACCAACCTTAGAGGGTAATTAATAAAAACGAGGAACTAAAATATGAAGTGAACAAGCACAATCACCACGGCACAATCCAGGGAATCCAACTCGGGGAGTGAAACCAAATTGCAAAAGAAGGTGGTGAACGAGCCTTTCTCACGATAACAGTGGAAGGCGTGTTCCTCGTATCAAAAAATGAACGAACCTAGAACGAATTCGACGAACTCGAACTTTTTTTTTGATGGAAGTGAACCCGATCGCCAACACGATAACGAATCCATAACCAATAACTCACTGTGATCGACGACATCGAGCTTACAACGCCATTTCTGGCAAAATCATCTAAATCCTCTGACAAGTGAACCATGCTCGATACAAACACAAACCACATGTTCATTAACTAATTGTGATGAACATGAGTTATATAATTTGATTTGTTTGGTTCATGAACTAACCCGATTATGTATAAAACTTAAATCTTTTAAAAAACAAGTTAAATACTTTAACTTTTATTTAATTTATTAAATTAAACATTTAAAAAGTATATTAAACTATATTATTTGTATGATAATTTTAATTTATCTTTTTCTTTATAGATATAATTTTAAAGATATATTTTTTTTTTTATTTTGTTGTTATAAAATAAAATTGACTTTTAAATATATGATTCTAGTAAACGAGTTGAACCTAACGAACTTGTTTATGAACCGAATTCAAGCTAAAATAAAAGGTTCATATCTAACTCTAGTCGAAATTCGAGCTAGCACATTTCTTAATGAGTCAAGTAAAGATTACGTGGGTTTGACTCTACTCATTTGCAGCCCTACCCACAACATAAATAGAATTCATTAATTCAATACATTGCATACTATGAAATACAAACACTTCTTGGATTATGCAATAATAACATCGAACATATGCGTCGGTGTCCAACACCGACACATATAATTACATTAAATTAAGTGTTTTCTTAAAATTATTATCGTTGTCGGTGCAGTGGTGTACATATTTATATCTATGCTTCATAGATTGCAGAGACAATATTAGTTTGCATATCCAAAAAATAACTCACCGTTATGAGTGGTTGATATGATTGAACATGTTTTCGATTAGTACTTTTTCAATATTCTGCAGCATAATCAATATACTGTTTATGAGCAATTGTACGTATAGCGTACTCAATTAACTATGTCTATGCCAAAGGCTACACTTTCATGTCTAGACTAATCTACAACAATAATTTAGAGGATATGAGGTTTCTCATTAAAGTCTCCTTCTTGCATCTTATCATTATGAGGATGTGCAAGAGGAAACAAATCATTCCTCTCCATCTTCTTCTAGAGATTTAACTTTAATTGTCTAATAATTGGTTGTAATAAGCCTTATGTTGATGTAACAGTATTATGAAATATTGATCAAATAATAAAATGTGTTCAATTGTTAATGTCTCTTTAAATTCATGTCTTTTTTTCATTTTCACTTATATCATTTTAATAATGTATGTGGCTTCTTTGCAAAGATGATTGAAAATATGATTAAACATGTGTTCGGATCTTATAATTTAAAAATCCTTAAAAAGGAGTTTAGATTATATAATTTGAATGAGAGTATTATGAGAATTGAGTGGGGCGCATGAGAAAAAAGTATGGTGGAAATAGAAATTGTCATTTTTTATTCTTGTCATAGCTTTCTTGTATACCAGATTTTTTTCACTTCTAGTTTAGTATTCTTCATTTTCACTTCTGTCATATCAATCTTCCTGTTTTAATTGCTATGGAAGAAAATCTATGCTTAGTATGTTTAGTGTTGCAGACACATGCACACTTGAGTGAGTATGGAATTCAAGACACATTGACTTGGAATTCCATTAGTTTGTTCTCTTATGGCTATTTCAATCTATGCATTTCATCGGAATTCAAGAAAATCATATTCTTAACTGGTTTTATTTTGGTCTTTTTTCTTGATCAGTATGATAATGATTGATGAAAACTTGTTCCTTAAGCCATTTAAATGTATAGTATATCCAGTTTGTCCATTGAACATGAAAATACAAATTAGATTAAGAGATTTCTAATCATTTGTGTGCAATATCGAAAGATGCAAGTAAATAAGTTTGATTGTGTGATTTTAGGACAATAAAGTTCTTAACCTTTATCAATCACAAATGCAACAATAACCAACTTCCCTTTTCCGATGCATACCTTTGACATTAAGGTTCACCATTTCATTGCTGCATTTATGAACAAAGTTTGGGGATATCCACCACTGCTGTAGAACTCATTGGATGATAAATGGCTGAAACTTAATTGAACCAAGACCAACTTATAGAAAATGTAGTGTTTACAGTTCCAGTTTCATTCACTCGGTTGCAGTTTAATACCAATCAAGACACAAAAATCGTGTACAATGTACCATTTCCCTCTCTAAATTTGTGACTTTTCGGTGAAATTACGGTGTCAATTGTTTTCACTCCAGAGTTATTTTTTTCTCAGTTTCTCTTTCTCTTTTCACAAAATTTAACAAGTTCAAAGTTCTAAAGAATAGAATATAGAAATTGTCAGCATCAAGACATATAAATAAAACAACCAGAAACATGAGCAAAGGAAGAAGTAAAACCTTGGAGTTTGGGATTTCGAAAATCAATATGCTAAAATAATTCAGTGCCCGAATTTTTTTCCTGTCTTTTGTTGAATAATTAATTATTGAGTGGAGCTAATTATTCACATACCATTGTCATTTTACGTTGTTAATTAATCAATCAAAACTCCGAAATCGTTAACAATGTTTGATTGTGATGTGTTGAGTACACACAATCTGTGTGAAGAGTTTTTACACTGTCTATCAATCATAATCATTAGATCATTATCAAATGTTTGACTTTCATACAAACTATTTATAAAGTAAGACATATATGGATGGTTGCGATGTGTTGAAAGTGTAAAAATGTTTATAGTGATAGTGTATGAAAATTGAACTGGTTTTTTGTTTATATTACTCACTGCCTTTTTCTTGTGTTGAATGTAAACAATTTATTTGTCTATAAGATTCATAAACTCATTACTATCATTGCCTATTTTGTGTACTCTCTTATTATGATCCTTGTTAATGTACTTGAGGGTATGATTTTAAGTCCTGGTTGTGTCGTGATCAGTGTTTTAAAAAACCGAATTGAGCTGGACAGTTCAACTGGTTGAACCTCGAATCAGCATGTACAACAATTTGCTTGTTTTGGCAGTTCTGTCGTGGTTTTGTCCTTGTTTACGGTGGATGAAGCATGAAGTCTCACTGGATAGATGTCCAATTCGGTTTTTAAAACAGTAGTCATGATCCTTCATATTGCAGGAAGTAGTAGTCAAAGATGCTGATGTGAGCTCAAATGCAGCAGCGTTGCAGAGACATCATAAGTTTTTATGTTGCGTTCCAAATCAGGGCCGAGGACTTACATCATAAGTTTTTGACCCTTGGTTGAGGATGCTGGGTAGAGAATCGTAAATATAAATTGCATATTTTAAGGTTACATTAGTATTAAACACAGTTTTCTTCTATTAACTTTTGTTTTCTAACCCGTGCGCTGAAGGTATTTGTTAACAAGGATCCACTCGTTATTGATTATTACTGTTAACAGTTTCCTTTTCATATTTCAATCTGTTGTTTTGATGAGGAAGTAGTATGAATTTAATTTTTAATTTTGTGTTTCAGAGTGGACTTTCGGGTCCTAGTGGGATTGCGTGTGCTGCCTTGAACTGCTTTCTTGATTTGATCTAAAAAGTCAGGCATCTAATCAAGGTGGACGTGAGGCCTAACCTTATCGTTGCCGCAGAGAAAGAACTTGAGATAGTTGCAGGTCTTCAAGATCGCGTGGCGCAAGTTTATGGTGGAAAAGTTTACATGGTACATTGTTTAATTTCGACCAAAGCATTCGTTTTCAAATGTTTGTAAGGAATTAGTGAATACCAATTAATAATGTGATGTGACTTTCGCTACCTTTATAGGACTTCAACAAGGAAAACATGCATAAACTAGGGCATAGAATTTATATGCCAATGGATTTGAGTCTACTCCCACCTCTATACCTTAAAATAAGAGGTGTTTTCTGTATCATCTGCTCTGAGGCTAAGAAGAGTCCTTTTATTCGTTGTATTTGACTGCTAAGTTGATGCATTGTGTTATTATCATGTTGGAGATAGCACTAAAAACTTTAAAGTTCACTTAATTTGGTGTAACATCGATGCAAAAGAAGGAAAGACAACATTAGAAGAAAAGAACACAAGACTTTTTCCATTCGGCTCTCAGTTTTTCTTTCTCTTTTCACAAAATTGAACAAGTTCAAAGTTGTAAATAATAGAATATAGCAATTCTCAGCACCAAGGAGTTTGGTTCAACAGTCCCACATCGACGGGCTTAAAAGACAAAGAGGAAGTTTTACCTATAAAACAACCTTCTATAAATGTGAGCTAAGTCAATTGATTCTCTCAAATTGATGATATGGGAAATGATATGTGAACAACCAAATTGTACAATCAACAACTTACTTGATATTTTTAATAATGTTTTGCTTGATTTTGATTTCTATGATCCTTACAAAGTTAAAGTTAAAGGTTGTTGCATTGGTTGTCCAATTTTAAATGTACAAATAATATATTATATCATAGACACGCACGGATACCTATATCAGCCACCAATACAACTATATTATAACAAATGGTGTTTTTTTTTTTTGTCAAGTTGTTTGGTGGCTAGAGCTAACACAATTAAATTGTGAAATGTCCGGGGTTCGAATCCCGGCCGTTTCATATGATATGCAATATCCCTACCAACTGAGCTAAACTCACGGGTATAACAAAGGGTCTTGTTAACGAGTCTCTTTGAGGTACTCTTTAAGCATTCCAATTCAAAAAATTATCCAATAAAAAAGTTAATTATTCAAATTTCCAATGCATTAAATACAATAATTTTAATAAAATTTTCTTATTTATAGGTCTTAATTAAAGAGTGTACCAGAGGACACTCGTTAATATTTTCCTATAACAAATAAATATTATTGTAGGGATCAATAAATAAATATAAACTAAAACATTAAAGTTTATAAAGTCCTCTATCTGAATATTATTAGAGTCATGACTTGTGACAATCAATATAATTTAATAATTTTTTTATAATTTCTTTATAAGTTCTATTTAAATAAATATAAGTATTGATCCCAAGTGTTAAAGAATATTGAGACATGAATTTTATAGTTTCTTTAACACTTATAAAATTCATCCCAAGTGTTAAAGGGTATTGAATTTGGGAGATAGATATGTTCGTAGAACAAAAATTGAGTGAGAAAGAATTGGTTTTAAATTAATTCATATAATTGCTTTTAATGTAATAAATTTGGATATTCTTTTTTTTTTTTGGATATTCATGAAGACATAAATATTCTTCCTCTCAATCAATCAAGTTAGAAAATAATTAAAGAAGATTAAAATTAAACCCTTAAAAAACTACGACACATGTATCATATATTAGTTCATATCTAGCCTAGATTCAACACGTCTTTTCTCTTTGGTCCAAAATGGATAAGCCATTCTCCGTCATATTACAATAATCACCACGATCAGATATAATCAAAATCTAATATAGCTTCAAAAGATTACTATTGAATTACTACAAACAATTCATAGTTGGATATAAAAAATAACAATTCTATACAAATGTTGAATCCATTAGATAAAATATAAATTTTTCCATGTGTCATATACGCGCACGGATACAACTCTATAATAAATAAATGAATAAACTATAAGATTGAAGTTTTATTAAATTCCCTTTTATACGGACAAGAGTGTTTATACGAGATGACACAAGTTTTATTTAGGCCAAAAATAGCGGGTTAAACTGTAACCCGATAGATCCAACCTGTTTTGCCATCCCTATTTCTAGCTTAATGATCAATGTCTTGATTTTAAATTCAGTTTTATGTATGCAGGGAGAGTTACCCTATTTAGGTCTTGCATGGCTCGAGAGATTAGTTTCTACAAGATACGCGCGCTAAATACTTGTTTACGTTAGAAAAAGTCCATTTTACCCCATTCTTTACTAATTGAAGCAACAATTCTACGATTCTATTTGATAAACTAAAGCAACATGTCTTTTTTGTCTTTTTATGAAATGAATTACTTTCTATATTTCTTTTTAATATAAGGAATGGACAAGCCAATCGACTACTATCTCAACATAATTTTATAGACAAATTTTAAAAAAAAATTATTTTATAATCGCTAGGCTATTTGACAAAAAAAAAACTTCATATCGGTAGAATTGAATGAAATTGAAAAAATATTGAACTACATTTAAGACATGCCAGTCTTTTTGTAGAATTTGATCTTAGCATCCTTTTGCATGTTATAGTTATGATGAGAACATGACATTGTAATGAGCTGAAAATAACTACATACATGTAACCACATACATCATCTCAGAACTCACTCAACTGAAAAAGGATGAACGATGCAACACTACCATAAACTACATATTTGTAACCATAATTCGAACTCCGACCCTTGTATATTAATATGTATTGTCCTTATTAATTGAGTTAAACTCATGGCGACATTAATTTAAATTGTTAAATCTTCATTCGTATTTACCAAGCTATATTTAAGTCTAATAAACAACTTATACTAAATGCTTATTGCGTCAGCACTTATAACAAGAAATCTTGAACCAGAGTCTCCGAGTCTATGTTGACCAATCTTTTACTAAGTGCAGATTCACCACTTTTCTATATCCAAACTATGATTTATCACATGCATGGTTGTATAAATATGTGGTATTTTGCAATGCAACATCTGAGCATAAAAAGATTAAGTAAATTGAAATAATTATCGAACTTACTGCTGCTTCAACATTTATTTATGATACTCAACACTATACTCTCTACCAGCAAGATAACATATATATAATTATTTATTAGTACATATAACTTGTGATTTGTTTGTCTGTGGATATTCATTAGATATATGATAATGGTAAGTACATAATGTATTCAAAATGATTCTCTTAAATGCATCTTAGACATCTTAAATGCATCTTATATGATAGTGGTAATATCAACATTAGTAATCATTATCATTTAGTAAGACTTGATGTTCAATTTCATCTTAGACATTTTGTTCTAAATAACAATTACTTTATGCAACGAAGACATATCAAACAGCTTGAAACATTAGAAGAGATGAAGAACAGGACATAAAATAGTTTGGATATGATAGTCCCACATCGAAAATTCTGAAACAACCAAGAAGAAAATTACCTATAAAAACCCATGTATACATGTTGACAAAGCATAATCGTATTGTGCTGTCCACTTAATTTAGTTAACGGTTTACTAGTAATAATTTTTGGACTAATGATTTCTGAAAGTCCGTTGGATCAAAATTAATGTTATTAGTTAATTTTGACCCCTCTGATCTTTCAGCAATCAACAAACCAATATAATCCGAGTCCCTATTTTATTTTTTTGGTCAAATCAATTTTTTTTCTCTTCTAAATGAGGGTAGAGATATTGAAAAATACCGTTGTATACATGTGATCCAAGTATATCAATTCAAACCCACTAATTAAGAATTTATTTTCAAGAAAAATTTTGGTTTTTGAATGACCTATTAAGGGTGTAAATCAAACTGAAAATTTTATAGAGGCGAAAATTGGAAATGGCATATGAAAAACATTATTAACCCATTAAAATTATATAAAATTTATTTTATATATATATGTAAGCTAATATTTAAACAAAACATAGCCAATTAACCACATTTAAATAATAAACTATAGCAATAAACAACAAAATTTATTTGTACATTTAAACTCTGCTTCATCTTCAGTTGTAACTTTAACTTCAATTGTTCCATTTTCTCATTTAAATACTTGAGCAAGTAATATATTTGAATGATTTCAAATCAATCAATAATAACAAGCTTCTGAATGCATTGCCTAAAATTTAATGTATGTCATTGTCACGCATTGACGTAACTTCTGTACATAACAACCATGGAAAAAAGGAGTTACGTTAACCGTAAAGGCAACATTTCGGTACCTAGGGAATGAAAAAAGAATTGGATTTTGAAAGAAAATGAGAAAAAAAAAATAACCAAAAAAAAAAAAGAAATTTAAAGGTAAAATCGTACACTCGGATGAGTTTACTCTGAGTTTACACGAGTTTACCGAGTTTAACACATGTTAACTCGGTCAAACTCGTCAAACTTTCCGATTTCACCAAAAATCGAGTTTACCTTGGAGTTAACACGGTTTTGCCACCTAAAAACGTAAACTTTGGCAAGTTTACGAGTTAACACTCGATTTGTGGAACAGTGATTCATTGTTTTTGCTTATGTAGTAAATTCCGAAATTGAGTCAATATCATTTTGAAATATGAGAAATTATCTATCGTTGTCAATGGCAAAGAAGTTTGTTATTTCTTCTCTAAAGAGGGAGTGATACAAGATAACACATTGGTGGTGAACCTTATTTATAGTACTCCAGGAAGGCTGTACATTACAAACTAGAAATATCTAGAAACATTGATTACAATGAAAGGCCTAGAGACATATGGATACTCCAGTTCATATGACTAGAAGGATCTAGAAACATTAAGATTTAACTAGTGCTTTATTTTATTTAGTAGAGTGTATAGTAGCTTCCTTATTATTCCATAGTATTCTAGAGACTTCCATATTATTCTTCATCATTCTCTATTAATGTGACCGTAATGTGCCGAAAAGAACTACATACATGCGACCACATATATCATCTTGTTACGATATACTAACGATGTATATATTTGATTTATTAATTAATGGTTGATATTGCTTATAGTAAGATTATGAGTTGTTAATGAATTTTTCTTTTATGTTTCATCTCAACTGAAACTTAAAAAAGCAAGAAATTGGGCACTAAAAATAGTCTCACCTCGACTAAAAAAAATGCTATGATATTGCTTATATACTTCAAGGTATGCACCTTGTTAAAAGTTGAGCCTGAGTTGATTTGAATGTTTGAAATTGTTTAAATTAATTCAGGAACACTTCATTTTGCTCCTAATTTTTTATTAGTTAATTTAAGGTTAAATTGCACTTTTAGTCCCAACATTTCATCCATTAAAATGAAAAAAAAAAAAAAAGATAGAAATAAAAAATGCTAGCAATTGAAGAATGATCATGGGTTTAAAGTGGGATATCGAGAAGTTCACCTGAAGTAATGATTTCGGGTTATGGAAAGTTAAGATGAAGTCATAAGGGAAGCTATCGCGACATCGACATGGGTTAAGTTGAAGTCATTGTACATAACTAATTATTTTGCTCATAGACAACTTTTGAAACAACACCTACACTCATTTAAGATGGTATAGTCTAAACCAATCACGAGGCGATTGACGGAATTTAACAAGATTTTTTATGACTAGGCAAACATTGAGGTTAATGTTGAAGAAAACAAGACTTTCTTGTTGCTATATTCTTTACCGAGTCTTTTGAGCATTTTAATGATACCAACCTTTAAGAAAAGGAAGGAACTACTACTTTGGAGGGGCTCTAAGCAGATTTGAGAACCTAGGAGTTAATCAAGTTCAAAGATTTGAAGGTTGGTGGTATGGTGAAGGCTTGAATGTTACGAGGGGAAGAAGTGAGCATAGAGGAAACGAGAAGGGGAAGTCAAGGTCTAAGTCTAAATCCAAGTGTTTGATAAATCGAAATATCGATGTTTCATTTGTCATAAATATCCTGGACTGAAAGGACTGATACTCCTTTGGACAAGCATCTTTAATCAGTTTGATAGTAATTAAGGAGTATGATTCTACTTGAGTGAGACTATGTCCTCTTTGACACGCCGGATTTAAGCCTTTGAAATCACCTTCCTTGTCGCATATGACACCACCACAGCCAACAACTTCTGTGTATTGGTAGTATTGGTTGCTTAAATTACAAAGCACAAACAAACTAATCAAGTGTCTTCCATCTACTCCATGTATACATAAAATCAAGAAAATCGATATTGCTATAGACTGATTCCAAAACGCTGTTAAATCCATATTCAAATATTCTTTATTAAGAATCATGTTTTCTTCAAAAAAATGAAATGTTTTTGTTGATTTTCTCATTGGTTAATTCTTTACTCAGTTAATTAGGTTACTCAAAGACACTAGATCTTGAAGAAATCTATTCCCTTGTTTCTGAAGATGAAGCAAAGACTTTTCATTGGTTGGTTGTTGGAATATTTTTTTATTTAATAATATTCCATATCATTATGTGGGTAAATATCGTAATAATAATTATATTAGTTATTTATCAATTTAGAGCCTTAACTGATTAGTGATCAAATTAAGTAATAAGGCTAATTAGATTTCTAATTGGATAAATAATTAAATATTTAATTAGTTGATATGGACTCAATGAGTGGATGTCCGGATGGCCCATTAACGGAATAATGGGAAAACCTAATGGCCATCCAATATAAAAGAGGCTATGGTCCCCAATATACCGTACACGGCAATACTCGGCAATACTCTCTCTTCTCCCCATCTGAAGAGAACTTGAGGCATAAAGATACCGGTTGAGGAAGAACCAAATCAGCCGCCGCTAACCGTTGATGAAGTTGATGTTTGTTCCATATCACCTCCTCTCTCCTTATCGTTGTTGTTGTTGAGAGGGCTGCCATAAAAGATTTATCCAGGTATTCATAATACTAATTCTTGATATCCTTGATAAATCAAACATGTTGTAGATCCGTTCATACTTATGTTCAATGTTTTGTTTGCTTCCGCTATTGATTCATAATCGTTGAACATGTTTTATGAAATCTGTTTTTACTATGACCTAAATTTCCAACAAGTGGTATCAGAGCGGTCTTTATGTTTGATTTATTAGGATTAATGTTTCTTTCCGAATGATATGAACCCTAAATTAAATGAACGAATTTAGGATTTGAGTTTCACGGCATAATTTGATAAATTTTTACGACTTATGTTTTATAGAAATAGGCATCGAGTTTTGTCTTGTTTTCTTTTGTTCGTATTATATAATTATTTCAAATATATGGATATGGCCTTTTGTGTGGTTTGTATGTTAATTTTGCATCATAGTCGCACTGAAGGTTTTCACCGTTGCACATATTTTTTTATTCTTTTATGAGCATGAATATTATAAATCAAAAGGGTCCATGCTTGCCTTGGTTCCAGTTTGACAAATTAAGAGTGACCATAACAAATCTTGTTTTATGAGTATGCCCTGCGTAAATACACCAATTTTTTGGATGATTAAGTTATATATATTGATTTCAATTTAATCAATGCTTTATGTATGCCTATATATAAGATCTGCCATATTGCACGTTTGTGATTCCTTAGGCATCGATCATACTCATATTTGTTTTCAATTTTAGTTTAAGAATATTGTTGATGTTTGATTAATTTTATGAATCCCAACTTTTATGGATCATAATGTGTTTTGGTTATCATGTTAATTGATTTCATGTGAATTAAGATAACTCATAGAAAATTTGATTTGTGTCGAATATATTATTTTGATCAAATGTGTATTACTGCCAAAGGG
Organism: Medicago truncatula; assembly: GCF_003473485.1. Taxonomy (NCBI): domain Eukaryota; kingdom Viridiplantae; phylum Streptophyta; class Magnoliopsida; order Fabales; family Fabaceae; genus Medicago; species Medicago truncatula. The sequence goes on from NC_053047.1 coordinate 30,933,352, forward strand.
AACCATTACTATTCGGCCAATTCATTCATTCACAATCTTTATTGATTCGAGTTTATTTCCTAGCTTTTCTAGTTTTTCGTTTTTTTTTTTCTGTGGAAAATTGCAACCTGTTATGTTCTTGCAACTTTGGTCTTATTTAATCTGCATCTAAAGAATTATTGGTGCTTTTACTTCCACATTTGAAGGCTTTTGGAAATAAGGTTAGTAAGGAAATATGAATACAAAATGGTTTATTTTTGCAGTTCATTAGGTCATTGGTTTCGTTTTGAGATTAAAATTGATTCACAACTTCTTTTATACATAAAGTTTATTTTGAGAAGTAGGCAAATAAAGAGTTGAAATATATTTGTGATATATATATATGTTGTCTTTTCATAAGGAATATCAAAATATTATGATAGAATTGTAGTACATAATTTAAAGATTTGATTCTTCTAAACTTTGGAAAATATGGAGTCTAGAGCTGTTTGTTTATTTTTTAAGCATATAAAGATTTGTTTTCTTTATGTTGAAAATAGTTGGTTCTAGAATTATTTATTCCTTTATTTATAGAATCATTAAGTGTATATGTGAATCACTTGTGGCATGAATATTTTTGGCATATAAGATTCAATTTTCTTTTGATTTAAAATTGAATATTTGGTTTATAGCATGATTGTGATGTTTGAGTTTATTGTTATTAAGTTTCTACAATAATTTTTATTTTCTTTTCCTCCAATCATGCATTTTAGACATATTTCATGTTATATATGTTTGTTGTTGTCTTTATGCGATATATGTAAATGTATTGTCATACACACATTGATGTGATTTGTGACTTGCATTTTTTTTTTTTTAAATTCGTGAGTTTTTTCGTCACACTTAAGTATTGTCATAAACACATTGGTGTGATTTGTGACTTTCATTTTTATTTTTATTTTCAAATTCGTGAATTTGTCTTCACACTTAAGGGTTGTCGAGTGACCTTATGGTTACTTAACAACATAATGGACTAATTCAGCTTACATTATGTCGGCAGTACCTTGTAAATTTAAGACCATTCCCATTTAATTTGCTGTGAAATGTCTAGTAATTGCGGTTGTTTTGGTTGAAACAACATGTTGCCAAAGTAACCTCTGTTGTGTAGATTTGATTCAATTGAACTTACAAAAGACGTAGTATGAAATTATTCATGCGAGTTGTCGTCGGCCCTAAGGAAGGCACAACTTGGCCGAATAGTTGCATGCGTGTGATATTAAATGTGTGGTGATTATAAAGTAATTTTCCATGTGCATAATAGTATACATGTATGTGACTATTATTTGACAGGACTTATCACCTCATTTAATATATATTAAGATTATCTAGTAATTGCGGTTGAGTCGGTTGAAACAATAATGTTGCCCAAGTAACCTCTGTTGCGTAGATTCGACTTAATGGAAGTTACAAAAGATAGTGTGTAATCATTTATGCGAGTTGTCGTCGGCCCCAAGGAAGACACAACTTGGCCGGATAGTTACATACCTGTGATGGTAAATATGTGGTGATTATAATGTAATTATCCATGTGGATAATAGGATGCCCAAAGGTGACTATTATTTGACAGGACTTATCACCAATGTTTGATCATTACATTGAGAGTACCGCTTGCAGTTAATTCTTAGCAATCCAAAGATTGTGTTTTAATGGTGCGCTTGGTATCTTGTTAAGGTCTTTTATTTACAAATAAAGAAGCACATTTCTTTAATATTTTACTGACATGTGTGTTGATGTTGTGTTAGTGTAAACTTATTTAATTATTTAAGAGTTTACATTCACATATATTACGATAAACATATGACAATTATAAGAATTTATTCTTTGTCAAAGTATATTGTCATTGTTTGATCATTGTAGTAAACTACCACTAGCAATTGATATTAATGTTTGAAGATATAATATTGACGGTGCACTAGGTATTTTGGTGAGTACTTTTGCTTCTCTTATTCTCTTTAAACTAATATAGTTTATGTATATGTTAATTTGACTTAAATTTTAACTCTTAAAAGTTCTTTTAGGAATTAAAGAATAATATTAATATTGTTCTTGGATCTAGACCTTAGATAAGGGTGGTGAAACTCACATTCTCTCACAAATTCAGTACCTAATGTGAGAATCAAGTTTGACAAGTGAGTATACACCAAATCTCTTAGGTCAAGTAAGATCATAAAGCCAAAATATCATATGTATTAGAGGTGTTATTTAAAATAAAAAAAAATAAAAATAAATTGTCATATTTTCTTTGCTTAAACTAAGGTGTTTTGAAAAGCAATATAGAGAAAGACAAGCTCTCATTGGAGAGTGGGTATTTCGTTAAGGTTATTAGGCAAAGAAAATGTTAGGAGCATATTATGTAAACATTTAATCTTGCTAAGACGCTAAAAATTCGACTATCATATGACTTGTTCGAGAATTCAGTATTTAGTATTATCTTTGCACAATTAAGTTTATAACTGTTACAGTTAGAAATGATCATTTAAATGATCAATTCATAAAGTGTGCAAATAAGGAAAGACTGAAGCAAGAGAAAATAAAATAGTGCTCATTCAGAAAATACTTCAAAAGATAAGGGCAAATAAAGAAAGGTATTCTTGACTGACTTATGTCACATCATGTTGAAAGATATATCAATTTCGAATGGACAAAGTCGATAAAGATTGCTTTATTCATTTTTTGAACCAATTTTAGATTGTCGTTACTAGCTTTTTTGTATTTAAAAGACAAATTTGGTTAATCATCGTTTGATTTTTTTCTTCTTCTTTGAATAAGTCAAGATATTTTGAGTTCTATTTTCAAATGATGATTCAATGTGTCTTTTAAGTTCAATTATTAGAGTCAATTCAGTTATGACTTATGACATTCTATATTTTTTAAGGTTCTAACTACTATAAGTTTTCGTCCCACAAATTAAGAAAATTTTAAGACATATATTGTTAAGTTTTCTTGAGGATATTGAGTTTGCGGGAGAGATATGGTAATAGAACAATATTGAATGAGGAAGAATTGGTTCTAAACCAATTCATATAGTTACTATTTTTATAGTTTATTTGGAACCTCATAAGGATATTATTGTTTTTCCTCTCCATCAAGTTAAGAAGTTAATTCATATAGATCAAACTCAACACCCTCAAAAATTAGGGCATTTGGTGTCAAAAAGAATTGACTATTAAGAGAAATTCTATTTAGTATATTTGAAAGACTATATTAAGACAGTCATGATACTAGTTTGCTTGTTATAATTTTGGACTTGCATAAGATGGATGTCAATACAATGTATCTTGATGGCGACATTAACGATACAATATGGTGCAATCCAATAATTCTTTTATATCGATAGATACAAAGTAGATGGTTTGCAAAGTCATGAAATCGACTTATAAGTTAAGAAATTTGTCTCTTTAGTGTTACCACAAATTCTCATAAAGTAATTGTCTCATTTAGTTTTGAGATAATATTAAGTAGAGTTGTGGATTTAGTAAGCTTAGTGGGAGTAATTTTATATTCCTATTATAATGTGTCGATTTTATTTTATTTAGTCAACTGTGATATATGTCACTTATGTGAAACCAAGAAAATCTCTAACAAAAGTTAGTGATGAAAGATTCCAGGGACACCTCTTTTGTATTAAAACATTTCAATACTTAGAGATTCTTCTCAAGATATTATTTAAATATCACAAAAGAGTTATATCAATAAGTTGAAAATAAATTGACATTAAGGTTAATAAGTTATGGGTGACCATAATCACCGAGAGAGACTTTTCAGTCTCAAATATTGTCCATTAGAAAATTTATGAATTCAAAAATATAAGTATTTTCTATGCTTTGCCTATAGGATTTTTATGTATGATTTTATTATACACATTAAGAAATAACGTATATAATAAGATTGTTTGGCAGATATTTGAGCAATTCAAAGTTTGAATTGTTGAAAAGGCAACCATAAGGATTATTAAAGAGAACAAGAGAGCTTACGTTCACGCAAGAGATCTGACAATTTGGAGATCATTTATGTGTCAGACTTTGGCTTTTGGATGTAAGTAGATAATACGCATCCTAACTCAAGAAATGACTGTAAGTATTTATGCCACTTGGTTGCATATTGTTAAAGGTATTGAAAGATCGCTCAAGTTATATAGTGACATAATTCAGTCGTATAGTAGTTTAACAACAAATTTCTAAAAATTCATTACCTTATAGATTATTGTTGTTAAATGATAGAACATGCAGAGACAAACTTTATGCTAGCTGATCCACTAACCAAAGACATGACACATAAGGTCTTTCATATGGTTGTTGTCATTAAGGATGTCTTGGATTAGTGGGAGTCTCTTCGTTTATGTTCTATACTTTTAATTTTTGGAATTGATACAGACTTTATGTTATGATTTTCTGCAGAAATAAAGTTCGTAAGGTTATTTTTGTTATAACCATTTCTGTATCATTTTGTGCAAATATTGAATTTGCAAACTTCAGTTCGATCTCACTAAAGTTTTAAGTTGGATCAGTTGGAAATAGACATGATTTAGAGATCACATTGCATGAAATTTCCATGCCACTCATCCATATCGATCTATGTCATCAAGTGCATTGATATGGTGGTCGTCGGGGTTCCGTCACGTTATATGTCAGTGACGACAGCCGCGGTGTTCCCATTATTAATGTATGAGGTGGACCAGATTGTACGGTTGAAATCTAAAGATAAATAACATTCGGACGCGCGTCTAAGGAATTCTAGTATAATTATTAAGATATGTAGCCCAAGTGGAAGATTGTTGGAATATTTTATTATTTAATAATATTCCATATCATTATGTGGGCAAATATCGTAATAATAATTATATTAGTTATTTATCAATTTAGAGCCTTAATTGATTAGTGATCAAATTAAGTAATATGGCTAATTAGATTTCTAATTGGATAAATAATTAAATATTTAATTAGTTGATATGGATTCAATGAGTGGATGTTCGGATGGCCCATTAACGGAATAATGTGAAACCATAATGGCCATCCAATATAAAAGAGGCTATGGTCCCCAATATACCATACACGGCAATACTCTCTCTTCTCCCCATCTGAAGAGAACTTGATGAGGCATAAAGGTACCGGTTGAGGAAGAACCAAATCAGCCGCCGCTAACTCTATTGTGTGTTTCATATCATCTCCTCTCTTTGGTTATCGTTGTTGATGAGAGGGCTGCCTTGAAAGCTTTATCCAGGTATTTCTAATACCCTAATTCTTAATATCTTTGATAAATCAAATATATCGTAGATCCGATCATAATCATGTTCAATGTTTTGTTTGCTTCCGCTATTGATTCATAATTGTTGAACATATTTTATGAAATCTGTTTATAATAAGACCTAAATTTCCAACATTGGTATCATAAACAAAGATAGAGGCCAGACAATATGAAAACTCAGAAGCTGCTCACATTCTATGTCACAATTGGCATTTTTCTCAGCCACAGTGCTGCTCAAATTCATGCATATCTTAGTGCAGTTGTTGTCTACTTTTATGTTCAAGCCTTCAAGCAAGCATCTTCAACAAATCCAGTAGAAGGTTGATATCCCCATGGTCATTGCTTCTGCATTCGTAACCTTTTGCTCTATTTGTTCTTGCGGTTTCGGATTAGACATATAATAATGGCAAATACATAATGTGTTTAAAATGATTTTGTTAAAACATAAATGTGACAATGTTTCATGTTCATCTAAAAAAGCATCTTAATTGTTCTCATCTTCCTTAACATTAGACATTCTATTCCCAATTATTTTTTTCAGTTTCTCTTTCTCTATAACAATCTTAACCAAATTGGCGCTAGAAAACTTTGATTTGTTTAAGGAATTGGATTTATTTGCAACATATCGGATTCCTTTTCCAATGGATGTTGGATTCAATTTGAACAGATTAAAATCCTGAGCGTAGGTTTTATGGATGAGGCATGTTTAAGGTGTTTTTGTGTCTCTTTTTTCATTTCTCATATCTTCTTCCTTGTTGATTCAAACATTTCTCTAAAAATATGCATCTTGATTTAAGTGACAGGACAAAAAACAGTGTAGCCATTTTGTTTTGTTTGATGAAGAAATGAATATCCGAGCAAAAGAAGTTATAACATATATGGTAAAAGTCTAGATCCGTCCCATTTCGATATACCCTTACTTTCACACATCTATGAAAATATTTTGAATTCATATTACCATCTTTCAACCATTTCGAGCTCGACCATTGAAACATCGATCATAGAATCATTTCATTTTAACAATCTCCACAATTCTGCAAACTTCATTTTAATACTTTGATTTCCACTTCCTTTTGGGACAACATCCCCACTTCACCTCTGACATGAAAATTACGTTCAACCACGAGAAGGAAACAATAATAATATAATGAAATGAAAATAAAAGAGTTTAACTTCCAAAAAGTGATTCTATGTACATTTGCAACTATCTTGCATACAGGTTTCAACCACCAAATTGTTTGTACTTCTAAAATATTTGTTCTCTTATGGCCATGTCTTCATTTTTATTCAAAATTTTGCACCATTTCATTCTATGCACTTCATCGAAATCCAAGAACATAATATTCTTAACTGGTTTATTTTGGTCTGTTTTATTAATCAGTATGATAATGATAATGATTGATGAAAATGCAATATCGGAAGATACATGTAAATAAGTTTGATTGTGTGATTTTAGGAATATAGAAGAGTGTTTGATCTACCAACTTTTAACTGAAACAACCCTTTTATTACAGTTCCAGTTTAACTCGGTTGCAGTATAATACCAATCAAGATACAAAAATTAGAGTGTACAATATTGTACCATTTCCCTCTCTAAATTTGTGACTTTTCGGTGAAATTACAGTGTCAATTGTTTTCACTAGAGTTTTTTTCTTCTCCGTTTCTCTTTTTCATTTCATAAAATTTAACAAGTTCAAAGTTCTAAAGAATAGAATATAACAATTAGCAGCATCAAGACATATAAATAAAACAACTAGAAACATGAGCAAATGAAGAAGTAACACCTTGTAGCAAAGGAATAAAACACCCTTCTATACATGTGAGCTAAGTATATTGTTCCAACCCAATGTTTTAGATTTTGCTGTCCATTTCGGTGCATTGATTTTCTAGATCTTTATGAGAAAAAAAATTAAATTTTTATATGTTTGGGATTTCGAAAATCAATTTGCTAGAATAATTGAGTGCCCAAATTTTTCTCCCTTCTTTTGTTCAATAGATTTTTTTTTTGTTACATTTTGTTCAATAGATTTGGTTTTATACATTGTACCCAAAAAAAACTACTTGGGGTTTTTCATTTGTTCTAAGCGATTATGTTCAATCGCGATAATGATAATGAAGACGACAACGAAATAAGAATGAAATAGTGTAATTTCAAAGAAGTGATTCTTGTTTATTTTTTTTATTTTTTTTTATCAACAGTGACTTATATTATTCATTCATTAGAGTGTAGGTAATACACGATGGAATCAAATCGAAAATATGGCGACTAGTATACAATTCTGACATCCTTAAAAAAGTACGAGCGACAAAATTTATTACTGAATGGTTAATGTTGATATTAACCAAAGAAAAATGGTTAATGTTGCTTGGCTTAAACTTTGTTCTTCCCGTATTGAGGTTCCCTTGGAATCTAATGAGGCTACATCTCTAAGTCTTCGCTTTTTTGAAGATTAATTTACAACAAGCTTCCCATTGCTTATTTGCGTATTCTCCATTGATAAACAACTAGAAACATGAGCAGTAGGAAGAAGTAACACCCTATAGTAAGTAACAAATCAGCGAGTACTCTGGATTTTGAGACTAAACTATGAAGAGGTTATTACTGAATGGAGCAGGCAAGGTTCTCCTTGTAGTAAGTATGTATTATAATAATAATAATAATAATAATAATAATAATAATAATATTATTTATTAATTAATTTACTAGGTAGGAAGAAGTAACACCCTGTAGTAAGTAACAAATCAGCTAGTTAAGAGATTTCTAATAATCTAGGTACTTATAAACTACTTTGATTGTGTGATTTTAGAACAATAAAAAAGTGCTTGATCTACCTACCTTTTTCTCATTGTGCTATATGTTCTTAACATTTACCTCTATTATACAACAAATGTGTAGTTTTAGGACTATAAAGAACATAAATGAACTTTTCAATTAAAGTAATAATAACTTGTTAGTTGTTACTTTATTATTTAAGCTATGAGTTTTGACTGTTATTCTGATATCTACATCACGTTGTTTTGGTAGAAAATGTTGTGTTTCTGTGTGGAATGATTCTCAATTGAAGGTTTTGAAAAACACAATAATGAGATGATTAAAAGAGATCATGTGAAATTTAAATGAGAATGAGCGTACAATTTTCAAAATGAAACACTTGATGGACTTAATTTGGACATTAGTCTCACATCGAAGAAACTGAAACAACCAAGAGAAAGATTTACTTATAACACAACCTTGTATACAAAAGGTATGAGTAACTACTCGGACCCAATACTTCATGTTGAGTCTTGAGTCCAAAAAGTTATAATGAATTACCTAAAGTGGATTGTTAGTACCTCATTATTATGAATTGCCATTGAACATGAAAATGCAAACTAGATTAAGAGATTTCTAACAATCTATTTACTTGTAAATTACTTTGATTGTGTGATTTTAGAACAATAAAAGAGTGCTTGATCTACCTACCTCTTCCTCATTGTGCTATATGCTCTTAACCTTTACCTCTATTATACAACAAATGTGTAGTTTAAGGACTATAAAGAACATAAATGAACTTTTCAATTAAAGTAATAATAACTTGTTAGTTGTTACTTTATTATTTAAGCTATGAGTTTTGAGTGTTATTCTGATATCTACATCATGTTGTTTTGGTAGAAAATGTTGTGTTTCTGTGTGGAATGATTCTCAAGTGAGGGTTTTGAAAAACACAATAATGAGATGATTAAAAGAGATCATGTGAAATTTAAATGAGAATGAGCGTACAATTTTCAAAATGAAACACTTGATGGACTTAATTTGGACATTAGTCTCACATCGAAGAAACTGAAACAACCAAGAGAAAGATTTACTTATAACACAACCTTGTATACAAAAGGTATGAGTAACTACTCGGACCCAATACTTCATGTTGAGTCTTGAGTCCAAAAAGTTATAATGAATTACCTAAAGTGGATTGTTAGTACCTCATTATTATGAATTGCCATTGAACATGAAAATGCAAACTAGATTAAGAGATTTCTAACAATCTATTTACTTGTAAATTACTTTGATTGTGTGATTTTAGAACAATAAAAGAGTGCTTGATCTACCTACCTCTTCCTCATTGTGCTATATGCTCTTAACCTTTACCTCTATTATACAACAAATGTGTAGTTTAAGGACTATAAAGAACATAAATGAACTTTTCAATTAAAGTAATAATAACTTGTTAGTTGTTACTTTATTATTTAAGCTATGAGTTTTGAGTGTTATTCTGATATCTACATCATGTTGTTTTGGTAGAAAATGTTGTGTTTCTGTGTGGAATGATTCTCAAGTGAGGGTTTTGAAAAACACAATAGTGAGATGATTAAAAGAGATCATGTGAAATTTAAATGAGCATGAGCGTACAATTTTCAAAATGAAACACTTGATGGACTTAATTAGACATTAGTCTCACATCAAAGAAACTGAAACAACCAAGAGAAAAATTTCTTATAAAACAACCTTGTATACAAAAGGTATGAGTAACTACTCGGACCCAATACTTCATGTTGAGTCTTGAGTCCACAAAGTTATAATGAATTACCTAAAGTGTGGATTGTTAGTACCTCATTATTATGAATTGACATTGAACATGAAAATGCAAACTAGATTAAGAGATTTCTAACAATCTAGGTACTTGTAAATTACTTTGATTGTGTGATTTTAGAACAATAAAAGTGTGTTTGATCTACCTACCTTTTCCTCATTGTACTATATGTTCTTAACCTTTACCTCTATTATACAACAAATGTGTAGTTTTAGGATTATAAAAAACATAAATGAACTTTTCAATTAAAGTAATAATAACTTGGTAGTTGTTACTTTATTATTTAAGCTATGAGTTTTGAGTGTTATTCTGATATCTACATCATGTTGTTTTGGTAGAAAATGTTGTGTTTCTGTGTGGAATGATTCTCAAGTGAAGATTTTGATAAATACAATAATGAGATGATTGAGAGAGATCATGTCAAACTTTCAATGGGTAAGAGCCTACAATTTTCAATATGAAACGACTGACGGACTTAATGGGCAGTAATCTTGTAGTCCATATGCAAGTACCTTATGCATTAAGGATTGGAGTGATTGAATTGTTAAATGTTTTATTGGATACAATATATTTACACATTCACACCTTGAACATTATAGTCCTACATCGAAGAAACCAAAACATTCAAGAGGAATATTTAGTTATAAAAAAACCTTGTACATATGGTGCTTTATGTTGAGTCTTAAAGAGTCCACAAAGTTATAATGGATTTTTAAGAAGTTTATTAGTAAAAAATTTGGTATATTAATTTTTGGGTACAGTCGATTTAAAAAGTAATTATTTAATTTTGTTAAGTATTTTTAAATCCTTTTGTTGCCCTCAGTTGTCAACGTACGAAATAACCCGAGTCCTTAATTTGGTACGAAGTTTATGCTAACTATGTTCTAAGGGTTCTTTTTAAGGAAATCAAAAGTAGCAATTTTGCATTAGATTCAATAATATTTTAACTTTTAAAAAGTTAAATTCATCACTTTTTACCATTTTTTAATTCAAATTTTTTATGTTTGTTCTTTTAACCAATGCTTTAAGGGCATTCTTTAGCGTTTTCTATAAATACATTATCTAAAAAAATAAATCCATTGGGTATAATTGTTGGGGTGTAAGTAAATTTTCCTATGCTTTGAGAAAAACAATTGTGTTTAATATTGATGGGTCGGGCTAGCTGGAGTGGACATATAAATAAAAAATAAAAAAATTGAGTCTTGGCTAGTGTGGCTATTGCCACACTCTGCCTTGAACAAATCCGCCCCTAAGCACAAGTCAAGAGATTGAAATTGGAAGAAGAAATAAAGCCTTATATATTTACTTGAAGTTTAGTTGAATGGTTACATGAAAGAGCAAGTGAATGAGCACATTGTGAATTTTGATTTTAGTTGAAGTTTTGGGAACCAGGTTCTCATTGTCTTTCGTATGGGAGTTATTGCATATATGATCACTATACACTGGCATGGATACGACACAGACATGAGTATAAACATATGGGTTGGTGTCGTGTTGAAGCAAGGGTCTCATTGCCTTACGCTTTAGAGTTACTTATCGCTCTCTCTTTTTCTTTTTCATTTTACAAATTATATTGCTATATTAATGTACTTATAATACTTCGAGTGGTATACCTTCAATTTGGAGTTGTTTCCACCAAATATCTCTGCTATCATGAATATTAATATACTAAGACTTGATGTTCAATTTCATCTCAGACATCTTATTCAAAATATTATTTTATGCAGCAAATCCCGTATTTATAAAAAATTGAATAAGTTCAAAGTTTTAAAGAATAATATATACAAATTCTCAGCACCAAGACATATAAAACAACAAGAAATATGAGGAGGATGGAGAACAAGACATTTAAAATAGTTTGATTATGATAGTCCCGTATCGAAGGTTCGTAAGGAACTAAGAGGTAGATTTACCTATAAAAGACCCTTGTATGCATGTTGCCGAAGTATAACAGTTCGGACCCAATAATTCGCATTGTGTTGTCCACTTAACTGAGTAAACGATTTGTGAGGAATAGTTTTTGATTTATTTATTTCTGGGAGCACAGTGGAGTGAAAGATTAATGTTAATTTCATTAATTATTCTTCCATCCACATGTTTTCTCAGAAGTCAATGTACCAAAATAATCTAAGTCTCCAATTTATTTTTTGTTGAGTTGAATTTTCAATGAAGTTTTATTAACTAATTAACCTGAATTGGAATTATATTTGAGTTATATGTAGTTCTAGTTTCATTCACTAATTAGTTAGCTCAATTATATTTATAATACCTAAACTTTTTTTTTTTTTGTTGATGGTCGGGTTTGAACTCCGAACCTTACATATTTTTATGCATTGTCCATATCAATTGTATACCTAAACTATTTTCTAAAACAATTGTATACCTTAACCTTTAATTTATTAAAATAAATATTTAAAATTACATTAAACTACATCCTTTCATCGCTTGAGATAGTTTTTAATTAATTTTTGCCTTTTAAATGTGGATTAAACTTTGTTAAAAAAAATATGGATTGAACTTTGTTAAGAAACTATTCATGTATGCACTCATCCGTTATTTAACTTCACCATTTGTTATAATGAGAACATGTTAGTTGCATCCAAAAAAACAGTAATCATTCTCCTCTTCCTTAACATCAGACTTTCTATTCTCAACTTTTTCCTCAATTTCTCTTTCTCTATCTTAATCTAGAAGACTTTGATTGGTTTAAGTAATTGGATTTATTTGCAACACTAGATTCCTTTATCAACTGGATTGATTAAATGGTCCAGAGTCTTTAAGTAATTGGATTTATTCCGTTATTTAACTACACATTATCAACTAGCACTCTAGAGCTTGGTGTCAACAGTCTCACATTGGTGGTGCTTTAACAAGAAATAGGAAAATTTACTTATAAAATACCATTCTATACATTTGAGCAAGGTAACTGTTCCGGGCCAGTAATTCACATTGTGATGTCCAATTTATTGGTTAAATGGTTCATTAATAATATTTTTTGGTGCAGATTTTTTAGAGCTTTTATAATGTCATAAGTTAATGTTATTAATTAGTTTTGATTCATCAATGCTTTGAAAAATCAATATACCAAAATAGCTAGTGTCTCTGCCACTTGGTGTCCCTCCCTGCAAACAGGGCCGGACTTTGGGGTGTGCAAACCGCTCAATGAAGCTTGGCCACCCCAAGGTATATGGGCCTCAAAAAAAAATGTATAGTCTAGTGATACTACTAAGTGTTAGGTGGATGTTTTTTTGGGTGGGTGGTTTGAGGTTCCTCATGTATACGGTAGTGATTTTCAACTTTGGGTGTACCACATATATACGCTACTTTGTATTTATCTTTTAAAAAATTTAAATAGAATATTTTTATTTTATTACTGACCTCTTTTCACTTACAAAACCAAACCTCCAAATTTGTAGAAATGGCCCTGCCTGCAAATATAGTTCCACATGATCGTTCCTTTGCCATTATAGTTTCTGTGAATATCCTCGACGAGTTGAAAAGACTGGTGCTCCTTTGTGCAACCATCTTTAATCGGTTTGATAGCAACTGAGGAGTCTGATTCAACCCGAATGAGGCTAATGTAGACGGAAAAGACAACATTGAAATTACCTTCACTATCACATATGACACCACCGCAGTCAGCAACTCCTTTGTCGATCACCACTGCTCCATCACAGTTAATAAGAGCCACAAAACCTGTTAGAGGTTATAGCCAGCCAGAGACATAACCAGGTTTTCTGTTCCTTCTAGTATTCTCTATTGATTTTTTTTTAAGTAAGCATTCTGTATTGATAAACATTCTAAAAAATAATTAGAGTATCTATTTTTTTTTTTTTTTTGAATTTACTTGCTTGTTTTTACTTTGTTGAATAGAATTGGTACATATGAAGCAGTTCCTTGTATGACATAGAACTGAGTAGTTAGATAACTAACTACTGTCGTAAATTTTGATTATATTTTAAAAATTTCTTATATTTTGTGTTCCATATTTTCAATTGAGAAATATAGAAAAATATTTTAATAGAAAACTATTATCATATTATAATTAATTATAAGGTTTGAGTTGGTTTTGAGACATCTTCTTAATTCCAAAGTTTTGTAACCGCTTTTGCTTTGATAAGTCATGAACGTGAATATAATATTGGTCAGCCAAACCTCAATTCTCTCAATTGAAAGCATATGTGTGCTGCCTAATGATAGAGCACGTACTGAATATGGATGTGACACAATTTCACTTGCTTAATTTCATAAATATTGAAACAAAACAATCATGTGATCTTCCTCACAAAAAACAATTTTGGGTTATCATCTTCCTGATAATATATTCTTGCTAGTTCTGTTTCCTCAATTCCACGTTGAGAAGGGTCTGTTAAATCCTGAGGGATTAGCGTATAATTACACGAAAAATCATTAAGGACAATGCGATCAGCACGTCTCAGACTACCTCACTGCTTGTTCGTTCTACAGATTTTGATAGTTGATTCTGTAGCAGGTTTGATCTGGTGTTCAAAGATGTTGATAAAGTTGTTGTCGGTGATCTAATTCGACAACAATACCAAGAAAGATAAGTTTCATTGAAATCTCTCTATCGCCGACTTGCGGGGGTCCCGTTCTGACTTGACATGCCCACCGAAATTGGCATCACAGGGAATCGAATCTCAGAGCTTGAGAGGAGCACACTCCAAAATCCCAAGCCAACAATCAGATCAACCCCAAATAGTAAGTAATGGAAATGTTGAAAGAGTACAAATTCATATTCTAGCTTTCTCCATTGATAATCACTCAATAATTTTGTGGATTAATTTTCGATTCACAAAACCAAACACAAACATAGGAACTAAAGAATAAATAAATACAAACACTCAAGATAAAAAGATGATCAACATATAGAATTTTAGAAACACAAATGCATAAAATAAATTGTGATAAATAAGATATTTGAAAGAAAGATCAAAGACAACTCCAATGAGATTACAAGTCTGTTAACATCTTACTTTTAATTGTGGAGCTGATCGATCTGTCTACTTCCCTTAATACATGTGAGTCGTCTCTTCACTCTGTTAAACTTCTTATAATTTGCTTTGTACTTAACTTGCTGTGCAAGTTTCCATGCTGACCTAGAGTTTCTACTATGTTCCTTCTCTAGATGATTATATCCTAGTTAAGAGTTTGTTAGATTTTCATTGTACTATATATAGTTACTTTGTAACTAACTCATAACTGAATCAATCATAATATAGAATTTTCTCTTTCTTTCTCTTTATCTTCTTCTTCAAGTTTCTGTTTTCTCTCACCTTCTTCCATTGAAATGGTGAAGTTTATGACACTCTTCATCAACTTGCATGTTATAGTATGCATTGTTTGTTTTTGGGGTTGCGGATTAGATATATATGATAATGGTAAACAATTAATGTATTAAAAATGATTATGTTAAATGTGACAATGTTTCATGAGCATCTAAAAAAGCATCATCATTATTCTCCTAATCCAAAATTGAACAAGTTAAAAGTTGTAAAGAATAGCATATGCACATCGATGGGTTTAAAAAAGGGAACTTCTACGGTTATCAATATTTATGAAATAAAGAGTTATTTATTAATATTTATATTTTATAAGACATCATTTTATAAGAATAAACATCATTTCATTGTTTATAAGAATCATATTAAATTTTTAACATTTTCTCATAAAAAATAGTAAATATTCTTTGTTATATGTAACAAAAATTCAAAAAATGTAAAATTTTATTTCGTTGACACTTTTGGTAAACTAAGATCTAATTATTGTAATTGTCAATGATAGAAAACAATTATTTTTCTTCGAAAAAACAACTTGTTTCAATATAAATTTGATGATTTGGTGTACCGATACACTCAAATTTTTGAGTGTACCATAGAATTTGCCTTAAAAAAGACCCTTCTGCTGTCCACTTTCTTTTCATAAGTAACTTTTGGTTCATTGACTTTTAAACATGCTTAACAGAATGATGAAAAATTATTTTCATCTGTTTGATATTTTTGAAAATCAATCTGCTGAAATAATTGGAGTTTCTAAAAAATTTCTTCTTTTATTGAATAGAATTGATTTCAAACTTGATGATCCAATTTTCTGAATTCAATTGGCTTTAGATTTGATGATAAAAAATGAATATTGAACTGAACGGAGCCAATGGTGTAACCTATTTATTAAATTAATATTTTGAAAAAATCCATCAAACATTAAAGATCAAATACTGTAATCTAAAACATTAAAGATCTAAAATTCTTGACTTTGTTTTAGTAAAATAAATCTGACCTTTAATTTTATGTGTTTCGAACAAAAGAGTTGAATTAAGCGGTTTGTGAATTTGAAACAAGCATAGTTCAAGCTAAAAATAACCTTTGTATCAAACTCGAGTTGAATTTTAAACCAAATTAATTCTTATCGAGTCGAGTAAAGCTGAGACGAGTTCAATTCCACTTAACTCATTTCTAGTCCTATCCACAACTTAGAATCCAATATGTTACAGACAACAATATTAGTCTCATAAAAAGGAATAAATCTATAAAAAAATTGGCTTTCCCCATCCAAAGACAAATTTGAACGAGAATGGATTTTAAGAAGGGTTAATAGTGTTTTTCACCCCTGTAATATAGGTCATTTCCGGTTTTCTCCCCTATAAATTTTTTGGTTTGATTTGCATCCTTGTAAAACTTTTTTTTTCTTCCGGGAAACACCCCTCCTCCATATGACTGTACATATTTGCTGACGTGGTATACTATGTGGCATGCTGACTGTATAATTATTATTTTTTTAAGGGTACACATGGCATTTGTGCCTTTTTTTTTTAAAAAAATTATAATATAAATTCATTTATATTAATTTAGAAATAAAAATAATTTTAAAAATTCGAAAATAAATTTTTGAAAATAAAAAAATTCAGGAAATTTTTTATTACAAAAATATTTTCCAAATTTTATATTTTTTGTTTAAATTAAAAAAAAATTCTAAAATTTTAATTTAAAAAATGATTTTATAAAAATCTGAAATAAAATTTGTATCCATATTTTTAAAAATAAAATATTTTCCAAAAAAAAATTTTAAAACTATTTTTTTCGGAAAAAAAAAATCTGACTTTTTTTTATAAATTCCAATTTTTTTCTCTTTTGAAAATTAAATTCCAGAAACATTAAAAAAATTGATTTAGAAAAAAACCGAATATTTTTTCTGATTTTTTTAATATTTGAATTTGGAAAAAAAATCTTATCATTTTTTCTTCGACTTTTAAATTTTTTGGAAATAATCTGAATATTTTTCTGATTTTTTAGATTTTTTTATTTTTGAAAATTAATTTTTAGATATTTTAAAAAATAAAATCTGATGTGGACAATTAAAAATAAATAAAAATTTAAAAAAAGCTAAGTCAGTGCCATATATGATGAGTTGGATGGAGGATGGATGTTTTCCAAAAAAAAAAAAAGGTTTTACAAGGATGCAAATCAATCCGAAAATTTATAGAGGCGAAAACCGGAAATGGCCTATATTAAATGGGTGAAAAGCATTATTAACCCTTTTAAGAATCATGAGGTAAAAAAATATGATCTTACAAAAATGTCATCTTTTTGATAAAAAAATTCAAATAAGGAAATCCACATTTGTTTCAGCTTCAAAAGACCCAAAAACATGGAAGTTGGGCGACTCACTATCTTTGAGACGAAAACCGTTTGTGTGATCACAACCCCAAATAAAGTTCATTTGGGAAATTTACAAAACTTGAAAAAGGTGCGATAGAAAACAATTTAATAATATTTATTTTTACCATAATTAAATGAAAATGTATTGTTATGCGTCTACTTGATTCTTATTTATGCTTGTGACCATACAAATATTTCACTTTTGAGAATTGCGATACTTATTCTCCGCGTTTTACCTGTCACACACCTCTCTCTACTTTTTAAATTTATTTTGTCCAAAATATATGTCTGTTCGAAAATTAGTTTTCAAATGCATTTCAAAAACTAATTTTAGAATAATTTGGCATAAAGAGAGTGTTTTAAAACTATTTTTTGAAATACTTTTATCGAAATAAATTATGTTAAGTCTAGATTCGTATTTTCATTGGATCCATTTAAGGAATTTCAGAATTATTCTCTTTGACAAACTCATTATTTACGGAGGTAACATCAACATCAGTATCATTTACTAAGACTTGACGTTCAATTTCATCTTACAGTTTTTGTTCTAAATAACAATTATTCTATGCAACGAAGAAGCACGTATTAATCCAAAATTAAACAAGTTCAAAGTTTTAAAGAATAGTATATGAAATATTTCATGTACTAGAAACAACTAGAAACATGAGAATGGATGAAGAACAAGACATAGCAAGAAACCTGAGCAAGGATGAGGGACAAGACATATAAAATAGTTTGTTTTTTATAGTCCCACATCAAAGGTTCTTAAAGAACCAGAAGGAAAACTTGCCTTTAAAGCACCCTTGTACACTTAAATGATGAAACTGTTCATTTGTAATCAATTTTTTGGTTTATTGATTTTCTAATGGATCGGTGGGATTTAAATTTAACGTTATTAATTATTTTTAAATCCATTGTCCTTTGGAAATCAATGAATTAAAATAATCATAGTCTCTAATTTTTGTTTAAAAAAATCATTTTTTTTCTTTTGTTTAATAGAATTGGTGGTAGAGATTAGTGGTGGATTTTGGCTAAATATATCGGGGGGAAAGTGATAAATATTAATTAAAATATTATAATTGAAATTTATAATAATCATCAACAATTTTGCATAGATCGTCTTTTCGGGTCTTCAATCTATCAGGATAATTATTTTTTTCATGTCTCTGGACCGCCTTTCGGGTTTTCAGTTCATCGAGATGCTCATTTTAGCCTAAGCCGTTTTTTCAGATTTGCGACTTATCGAGCTTTTATTTTTGACAAAGTATTGCTTGACTGCACCGGCATTTACTAAATTCATTTGTTTCTACATTTCCTATTAACAAATTAATTTCAATTTCCTTCTATGTAACCTCAAACGATTGCTTGCCAATGCATTTTCTGATAAAATGGAATGCTTTTGTTGAGTTCTAGCTAGCACTTCTAAAATAAATAGCCTTCACACACAGAGCTTTGGTTTGTAGTTATTTAGTTTTCACAAGGGATTTGTTACGTGATTTTGGGTGATTATTCACTGCCATGATCACCATAAAATTGTTAGGGGACAGAGAGTTTGGTTCTTCGGTCTGTAGTTAGAACATAATTAATGGCATTTTATGCATTAATCAGAACTATATCTGTTTTAGTTTCACCTCTAATACTCTATGCTATTGTTAACTACTCAATTGATCACATGTCATCTCTGATTTCTAACTTGCAAGAGTGTGGCGCGTTTCTCTAAAATCCTCATCTTTGATTCGGTTAACGGCGGCTATGTATCTTAATTACGTCTGACGGACATGAGAGGAGCATTGGGGTAATTCTTCCTTTCGGAGAAAGAGAAGCATTCTCTTTGACTAAGTGTTTGTTTGGAAATGAGTTTGGAAGCCCAATAGCACTTCACAATGCACTTTCACCGTAAAAATTCTAAAGTTAATACATTGAGCTTCTGCCTTGCCGTGCTTCACAACCGTGATTTTGGGTTAATTGACGCCATTCTAAACATACAATAAGACTAATTGAATGGTTCAAAGTTTTGAAAAATATCATATACAAATTCTCAACCCCAAGACTAATAAAAGAGCTAGAAACATGGGCTAGAAAAATTCTCAGTCCTACCCACAACTTAATTAGAATTAATCCAATACATTGTAAACAACAATATTAGTTGCATAACCAAAAATAACCACTTGCCCTTATTAGTGGTGGTCAATTGGACATGTATATTGCTCCCTCCATAATGAAATGCGAGCAAAAGGAGTAATTGAAAAGATGATGTATATAGTCTAAATTCTTACCCATATTCATCAACTTTTCAACTATCCTTTTTTCTTACGTATTATTAGCTGTTTGTATTGGAGTTTCTACTCTTCGGTGAATTCCTTTGTAGTTTTCTCTTTTTGGACATTGGCCCTCTTTTTATCCAAAATTAAATTTTTGAGAAGGTGGGATTGATTTACTTGAGTTAAAAAAAAATGGTGAGTTGGTAATTGGAACATTGGTTAGTACATATGTGAATTAGAAACATTGATAAGACTAGATAAAAATGTCAACCATATGGTGGGATCTTTAGAAAGCATTAATTTTTTTTTAGATATATGGAATGTTAATAACCATTTCAAAACTCACACACACAAGCGAGGAATCTCGATTTCGAACAATGGTCATGACGTGTCCAACCTAACAGTTTCAACATTTAGCTTGTTAAAAAAATATAGTTTCAACATTTACTAGTTGAGTTAAGACTTGTGAACACCTAGAATGCACTATGCCATTGATTTCATCTCAATATTATAGCTTACTAATTCCATTTGTTTCTACATTTCCTATTTCCAAATTAATTTCAAATTGATTTCTATTTCCTTCTATGTAACCTCGAATGATTGCCAATGCATGTCTGTTTTCTACCTCCTTTTCTATCTCAAAATATTGGAACTTTGTTTGGGAGTAAAGACATACTACATCTTACAACCAGGCCATGTAAATCTAATTCAACATATATGTCTTCTTAAACTGATGATTGTTTTGAAAGCCAAATTTCTGAAGATAATGTTGAAGCTCTGGTAACAAAATCTGCTTCACATTAATTCATATCTTAGTGTATTAATTGTTGTCAACTCTTTTGTTCAAGCCTTCAAGGAAGCATCTTCAACAAATCATGAAATATGGTATCGATTATTTTTTATTCACTTCTAGCTGAAAGCAAGTTGATGTTTTATTTGCAACATTTGATTCCATGGGGAAGCCTTGGGATTGGAGTGATTGAATGGTTCTAAGTATTAAAGAATAGCACATTCTCAGCTAGCACTATGAAATTTGGTGTCAATAGTCCCACATCGACTGTGCTGAAACAACAAAAGAGGAAAATTTACCTATAAAATATCCTTGTATACATGAGGCTTAAGTAACCGCTTGGATAAAAAAAGATATATAATTTACCTTCTGATGTTCACCTAATTGGTTAATCGTTTTATTAGTAACAATTTTTTCTGCATTAGTTTTTTTATGAAACATAGCTGGGAAAAATTGATGCTATTAATTAATTTTTGCTAGCTAGTTTTATAAAACATCAATGTACCGAAATAACTAGAGTTCTAATTTTTGTTCTTCCCTATTCTGTTGAATAGAATTGGCATTTGGCAGTAATCAAATAGAAGGATTTGCCACCTAATTATCCGAAGAGGAGTGATATTTTTTTGTAAAACTAACATTTCTCTTAAGCAAAACATGAATTCTTTGAACCATTCAACTCTTTAAATTTGTCTAAATCCTCTATTATGGAGACTATTAGGTGTCTGAGTCATAGTTCGAAATTAATTTATTGAATTTGATTCGTTAATTAACCAAATAATTTCTAGAATTTTCTGTTTTGATGTGATTGATCCCCCCATAATCTTGCTTTAACTACTGCAATGGTTAAACCATGTCTCCTAAATTTATATTTGGTAGAATGTTGCATAAAATGTGAACGTAAACCTAGTTCCTTAAACTTATTTTCCATTGTCATAGTCAATCGTTCATTTGCCTTTACAATGCAAGTTAACCGACGTATACTTTCATTAAGTATATATATTTAAATACCACCAAACATCCTATATAACAAACCTAATCAATTGCAATCATATGATAAGATCCAAGAAGGAAACAAAGAAAAACATATCTTGAGTATGTTTGGTGTTGCAGACACATGCACACTTGATTGTGGAATTCAATAAACATTGATTTGGAATTCCATTACTTGTTCCGTTATGTCTATGCGCTTCATCAAAATTCAAGAAAATAATATTCTTAACTGGTTTTATTTTTGTCCTTTTTCTGAATCAATATGATAATGATTGATGCAAATTTGTTCTTTAAGCCTGTTAAATGTTCTGCTTTTCAAGTTTGTCCATTGAACATGAAAATTCAAATTAGAGAGATATCGAACCATCTGTGTGCAATATCGAAAGATACATGTAAATAAGTTTGATTGTGTAATTTTAGGACTATAGAAGAGTGCTTGATCTACCAACTACTTCTTCCCCATTCTTCTATATGTTCTTAACCTTTACTTATAATATACAACAAATGTGTGATTTTAGGACTATAAAGTGCTTAATTGGTGTTAACATAAATGAACTTTTCAAACTTAGTAGCTGTAACTTTATTATCTAAGCTATGATTTCTAAGTGTTATTCCGCTACCTACAATCGCTATTTCAGGAGGTGGCAGTGATTGTAATTGACATTGGTACATCACGATGCACAGCTTGGTCATTAAGGTTCACCCTTTTATTGCTGCATTTTTTAACAAAGATTGTGTTCAAAATTTCTGGTGGAATTAAAGAAAACTTCTGTGTTTAAAGTTTCATTTTCAGTCACTTAGTTGAAGTTTCATATACACCGTGCTTGTGCTGCAATGGTCAGTGTACATGTTCTAAAGGTGATTCATTAACTAACAACAATGGCTATGTTGTATGCACAACAATAGCTTCATGCTTCTGCTTCTTCTCATGAGAATATGGACAGTGAAAGAAAGAAAATTGCTCTCGCTTTCAATATGGATGTTTGTTTATGTGATTTGTTGTTATTGCTGCTACATCGGAAGGAAAATGTCGAATAAAAGCCTTGACAGGAGGCACTTTTGATGGAGAAGACTTACTATGAAATATATTCAAGAAACTCAGCATAAAGAACAATCCAGGAATGGATACCTCAGCTTTCGTCGCAGACAAGTGTCGTGTCATTCATCGTTGCGAATTTCAATAAATCAATCGTCACTATATAGACTTTACAGCCAACCCCATCCCATCCCTTTAATTCTCATGAAAAGCTGATCAGAATGTACTGCTAGAAAGGTTGCAACCTGTAATAAATAATGAAGAACATGTCACCGTAACTATATAACATCTCACAACTGAAAAAGGTTGAATGGTGCAATGGCTTGATTAAAGTGAATCTATTACCAAAAAAAAAAACAATGCTGTCATAAACAAGGAAGGCTTGAACCATATAACTTTTGCATTGCTTGTTTTTGTGGTTGTGGATTAGATATATGATAATGATAAATACATAATATATTTAAAATGAAATTGTGTTTGTGGTTGACCATTTATATCCACCACGAACTGCTTCTGCGTTCCTAACCCCATTAAACAATATAACTTGTGCATTGTTTGTTTTTGTGGTTGTGGATTATAGATATGGTACTAATAAATATGAAATGTATTTTATATTCATTCTGTTAAATGCGACAATGTTTCACGTGCATATGAAAAAGCATGACACATTAGAGACTTAGTAGGGTCCTGTTGCAATGTTTGATTGGATGACTTTTTGTTCGTGGATACTTTTAAACCATGTCGCCTAAACTTACATTTGGTAGCATGTTACATTAAATGTGAAAGTAAACTTAGTTCCTTAACCATGCAATACAAAAGCAAAACTTTTTCAATTTAGAGAAGATGAATTTAAAAAGTCATTGTTTAGTTACAATGAGAACATGCCATTGTAATATATATGCTGAAAATAATTACATACATATTTAACCACATATATCATCTTGCTAATGATCTTTTATAAGTATTTTCACAATCTCATGATTTGTTACGATGTACTTACCATATTTATTCCTGATTCATTAATTAATGGCTAATATTACTTAATTAGTTTACAATGTAAATGAATTACTCACTTTATAGGAGCAGTCCAATGGATAAATTATGCTTGCTTATGGTATGATTATGAGTTGTTGTTGAATTCTTCTTTTATGTTCCATCTCGATTGAAAATTAAAGAAGCAAGAAAAGGGACACTAAATATAATCCCACCTCGGCTGAAAGAATTACTATGATAGTGCTTATATACTTTTAAGTATCTATGTTATTTGAAGTTGAGATTGAGGTTTTTAAATGAGTGGAATTGTTGACAACTTTTCTAAAACCCTCTGTTATCGTGGTTTTTGGGTGCCAAGCCATTAATTGGACTTGAACCTTTTGACCGTTGATATCTCTCTTTTTCTTGGGAAGGGTAAAAGGAGAAAAACCCTTAGAAAGTTCTAGATTCGGGGGTCGTTTTCGCTACGGGAAGGTGTTAGGCACCCGGAGCGATTATGGTATTCCATAAGAACCGCTCTCCTAAGTTTATCTCTACGCTTTGGTTTTATCGCTTATTTGTAAAAAAGGAGGTGTGATTAGTTAAGAATGGGGGGTGAGAAGAAGTAGAATTTAATTTTATTTCGGCTTGGAGGGGTTAAAGTCCCTTGCCTACGTACCGTTTTACGGGATCAAAACCGGCGTAGTTCTTGCTAAAAAGACTTGTTGTTTTTTTTGTTTTAATTGTTTGATTTTAAATTTTGAAAATGATTTTGAAGAAAAGGATTGAGAGGCTTCATGAGCATTAGAGTATGAAAAAGTGGGGGTTTGTTTAGTGATTTTGCAAAAAAGTCTAAATGATTAGATTTATTTGAGAATTTTATTAAGAAAATAAAAGGTGAAAAATTGTTGGAGTTTTGACTCCATTTTTATGAAAAATATTTGAAGCGAACTTGTTTGCATATTTTTTGGAAAAAATTGGATTTTCTCTAAGTGTTCGAAACTAAGCGTTCATCTAATCATGCAATCCTAGCCATACATCTATGCATACAATCCTAAGCATACATCTAGGGTGAGTGTGTGCGTGTCGGTGCGTCATAGTGTCCATAGTCCATATTACAAAAATTGCCTAAATACATTCTATGGCCCCTTTGCCAAGCTACAAACCAATGATAACAAATTACATCACCAAATGAATTAAAATTTGCAAAAATAAATGCTAAGCTAAAGAAAGTGGAGGAGGTAGTGAAATGCTATGAAATGTATGACACATGAGATGAAATAGTTAGTAAAATGAAGCATAGAATAAAAGAAGTGCACAAAAATACTAAGAAGAAAGACATAAAAGAGACTAATAAAGTGACAAAATGTGCATGAAAGTGGCCCTAAAACTCTAGCATGTGCATGACCTATGACCCCTTCATTATGGCAAAATTTTTTAGAAGTCTTGCTTTGTGCCATAAGGTGAGAATTAATAGGACATATTCAAGCTAAAACTCATGACACATTTTCAAGACATTTTGCACCTTATTCATTATTAAAACACATACTAATTGCAAGGCAAGAAGAAAAATAAGATTCACATTCACAAGCAGCAAGTCACATATAGGATCAGCAACAATCAGCAACAATTTTATCATAAAATTGCCTATTAATCATTCACAACATATGCCATCATCTTTTGAGAAAATGCACTACTAAAAATGCACAAATTTGTATCAAAATACCTAATTAAACGAAAAAAAATATCACATGCATCTTTTATCATTTTAAGACTATTGAAAAGCATCACAAAAGCATGAAAATACATCAAGAAACAAGTGATAATTTTTTAGAAATTTTATTAAGAAAATTTAAGCATGCAGAGGTTCCAGTAGCAAAGAGACAGGGCGCAGATAGCAAAAAAAGAAGCAAAAACGAAAATGAAAGGCCCAAACCATAACAAGAAAATCTGGAGCATCAGGGAGCGTTAGATTGATCTGAAGGCTGAGAACGAGGGAGTAAAACCGAAAATAAACCGGACCGGTTTAAATCTCTATATATATATCTGTGAAATCCGGTTTTTTTTCATTTGTTACTCCTCTTTCTCTTTCTTCTCTCTTTTAGAGAGAGAAGCTCCACCTTCTCTCTAACTTTCCGGTCATCTTCTCCGGTTTGCATGGCTTTTCCGGCGCGGCGGACGGCGGTGGCGCCTCCGCGCCGGAATTCGAAACTTCTCCGATTCAAATTTTTTTTACGTTTTTAAACATCCTTTTTTACGTACTACTCGAATCCGAGCTTAGATTTTTCAAAAGAGCTTTGAATCGGAGTAGATCTAAACTTGAACCTTGATGAAAAAAACTTAAGAAAACGGAAGGGAAAAGAGGGAGAACGACGGCGGTTACCTCACGATTGCGGTGACTCTTGGCTTGGCGTTATTACTTCGTGTTCTTCGCGTTCTTCGCGGTTGCTTCAGCTTCTGTTGCTTCGCGTTCTTCGCGGTTGCTTCAGCTTCTGTTGCTTCGCGTTCTTGTTGCTTCTGTACAGATTCGATTTTCCCTTTCTTCTTCTCGGATTCGCGCTGTTCCTCTTCTTCTCGGATTCGCACACCTTTCGTGATCGTGCTTGAGTCCGGTGACGGATTCGCACTTGTATTGCGAAAGGAACAAATCGATGATGATGATTCTCTGACGAATCTTCTGAGATTTGCGGAAATTTCAATGAATTTTGATGATTTTGTTATGAATTTGTGTGTTAGGGTTTGATGAATTTTTCTGTGTTCTTGGTGATTCTGTTTTCTTTGATCTAACAGAATGGAGAGAGAAAGTTTGGATCTGTTTGTGATGTGGCACTGTGTGAATGGAATCCCCTGAAAAAATCTGACACTGTTTCCCTTTTATAAGCTGCCATGTGTACCTGAACCAATGAAAAAAAGACACCTGGACTGGGGACTGGACTAATACGAAAATTTGGACCAAAATGCCCTTTGGGGCGTTTCTGCAAAGTAAAAAAAAAGGACTGAACAGCAATTCTTTTTAAAAACAAAAAAATGCAATTTTAAAATGTTTTTTTTTTGGACTAAAAAATGTAATTTAAAAAAAATAAAATTTGATAAAACGTAAAGCGAAACAAAAAATAAAATAGACAAAACGGACTAAAACGAACCAATGGCTTAAATGAGGTACTTCAAAGTAACCTCTCTATGCCAAAATTTTGTGTGAAATGACCAAAATGCCCCTAGGGCTAAAAATGACCTAAACAGAATCAAATTGACTTGACACTGACTCGGATGCAAATTTGAAATGAATTTGATAAGGCTTACTGATGAAACGTTTAAAAAACAATCTGAAAAGACTCGGAGACAGTCACAAGGATGAAAATGGGTCCCACTGCAGGAAATGACCAAAATACCCTTCTGTATGACTTTTTTGCAAATTTTGAAATAAACTGTAGAAAAAGCAATGTAATGATTCAGAGACACTTTTGAATGACTTACAAGACAAGTAAAGACATTTCGAAAGGTTTTATGCAAGAAAAACATAGGTAAAATTGTGATTGAAAATACTGCGAGGCAGAGACAATTTGAACTGTGCAGTTGAAATTTGATAACTGACAAAGTTTGCAATGAAATTGGGCCCAGTATTTTTAGGTCCAAAAACAGGGTATAACACCCTCCGTGTGCTTCTTTTTGTCCCCCGTTTTTTAATTGTAACATTGAAGATTGAGTGCACTTTTATTTGAATGAATGGAATTGCTCAAAACCTGTTCTAAATTCCTCAACATCAACTCCTTTTTGGCCCCTGATTTTTATAATTTTATTTAATATTAAATTGTAATTTTACCCCAACATTTCATCAATAAATATGAAAAATAATAATAAAAAAGAAATGTAAAATAATAACACGTGCATTGAATATTGAGAAAATAATAATTGTACATCATTTTGATTCACATTTTAACTTTCTCAGATTTTAAATATAAATGGAGAAACCTGTCATTTTATTCCAACAATTGTCATTTAAAAGAAGACCAAATTTAGCTAATGTACCTGCTACTTGGTTTGTCTCCTGGAGAATATAGTTCCACATGACATGATCTTGTCGTTATATATCTTATGAATATCTTGGACAGGTTGAAGAGACTAGTGCTACTTAAGGAGTCTATCCATGAATGCTTTTGTATTGTGGTGAAATCACTCGTCCCTTAGTTGACTTCACAATTTGTAAGTGTTCAACTACAAAACGGTTCTTAATGGCAGAATTTAGAGATTATATGTTCCTAATGGCAGAATTTTCAGCTTTCATAATCTTACTTTTACTTCGGCAACGGTTGAACCATGTCCACCTATAAATCTTCTATTCCTTAACATTAGACTTTCAATTTAATTATTTTCTTCTTAGTTTCTGTTTCTCTATCGCAATATATTGCAACTTACAAGACTTTGGTTTGTTGGAGAAATTGGAATGATTGAATAGTTCAATGTTTTAAAGAATACCGGATACACTTTCTCAGCTAGCACTCTAGAATTTGGGGTCAACGGTCCCACATCGACTGTGCGAAAACAACCAGGAGGAAAATTTACCTATAAAATACCACTTGTATACAATGGCTGTAGTAACTATTCGAATACAACTATTCTCAACTATTCGAATACCACTTGGGTACATGTTGGCTATATAACTATTCGAACCCAATAATTTGATTAAATTGTTCATTAGTAGAAAATTTGGTGCATTGATATTTAAGAAAGCAGTATTTGATTTTTTTATCTGTAGGTTTGGGCGTTTTTTTGACTTGAATGTTCACAAATCAATCTCTGTTAGGAATATGTTCTTGTTAGGGTAGACGTGGGAGGGGAGGCGTTGCGGTGGCGTAGGCGGTTGTGGGCTTGGGAGGAGGAGTTGGTAGAGGAGTGTAGGGCTTTATTACTAACAGTTTCTTTGCAGGAATCAGTGACAGACAGATGGCTTTGGTTACCTAATCATGATGGTGGGTATTCTGTACGTGGAGTCTATGATATGTTGACATCACAGGAGCAGCCCCAGTTACACCATAATATGGAGTTAATTTGGCATAAATAGGTTCCTCTCAAAGTATCTATCCTAGCTTGGAGACTTTTGCAAGATCGATTACCTACAAAAAAAAAAATTGGCAAACCGTGGCATTTCTGGGTGTGGGAATGTTGAAGATGTTAATCATATGTTTTTGTCTTGTGTAACTTTTGGTGCTTTATGGCCATTGATGCGAGCATGGCTAGGAGTGGTGGGGGTCGATTCTCAATCAACTTCAGATCATTTTTTGCAATTTATTAATTACGCAGGTTGTTCGAGAGGGAGACGGTCTTTCTTCCACTTGATTTGGTTGCTTTGTGTTTCGGTGTTGTAGAATGAAAAGAATGATAGGATTTTTAGGAATAGACAAAGTACTTTGCCACAAATGCTAGATAAAGTGAAACCAACTTCTTTGTGGTGGCTAAAGGCTAGCAATGTTGTATTTAGTTTTGGTACTCAACAGTGGTGGTCGAGCCCGCTTTTATGTTTGGGTATTGACTGATTTGGTTGTATTTTTTATTGGACTTTGACATTTTTGTAATTGTTCGACACATCTTGTGCGGTAACAATTACGGTGTCCTTGTTAATTTATCTCATTTTTGCTTGTTAAAAAAAAAACATTCATATTTCCCATGATTTTCTTTCTAAAGAATCAGTGTCTTAAAATAAATAAGTCCCAATATTTTTTTTAATTAATTTCTATTATTTTTATTAAAAATTGAGATTCTTAACTATTTTTTTTAGGTTGTCGGTACTAACTTATTTTTATATTTAAAAGATAATTTGATAAATCGTTAGTATTTAAATTAATATTTTTTTTTGGCTTTCGCACCGGTTTTCAACCCATCAATGGTGGACGATTAATCCGGCTCATGCGTAAATGCATGCACACTTGACAAACATTGTTTCCTCTAAAAATCAAACTCGATGTTCCCCAAATACATCCTTAGAAGGAGCTCATTGCCACTGAAATCCAAGTAATTTGGTTGTATTCAAATTAAATTTTGTGCAAATAAGGCAATTGTAGATATAAAAATGTTTTACTTTTTCCTTTCAACTCTCTTTATTGTTTGCAACGAAAACCACGTGGCATCGAACAATGTTGTAAGTGTTTGTTTTCATGTTTAGATGTCTTACGAGTGTCTTTCAAGTGCCTGAAGTAATCTAATTCAATAAAAATATGTTTGACATTTTCTTAAATCAATTTTGGAGATTAAAAGCAGTTCTATTTGAAGTTATTATCTATAGAGCAGATGAACCCAAAGTCACTATTCATATAAGTTAAGCTAAGCAAAGCAGCCAATCCTCTGGAATTGTTGTCAACTAATGGATGAGTTTGTTATAATGAGAATATGTCACTGTAATGTGCTTAAAATAATCAAATACATATAATCACATATTTCATCTCGCTAATGATTTTTTATAAGTATTTTAACAAATTAAACTCGTGATTTGTTAAGATATATTAATGATATCTATATTTGATTTGTTAATTAATGGTTAATATTACTTATTTTGTAATGTAAATTGAAATACTCATTTTAAAATAGTAGGGTCCAATGGGTAAATGCTTTCTTATTGTAAGATTATGAGCTGTTATTGAATTTTTTTATTTTTTTTAGCATCTTGATTTTTTTTTAGCATCTTGATTGAAACTTAAAGAAGCAAGAAAATGGACTCTTAAAATAGTCTCACCTCGATTGAAGAAATGCTATGATAGTGCTTATATACATCAAAGTATCTCCTTAACTTGAAGTTGGGCTTGAGGAGATTTAAATTTGTTGAATATTGTTTAAAACTTGTTCAGTGATCTTCAAGTTTTTCTTTTTTATCCCCCAATTTTTATTATTTATTTTATCTATAGTTAAATTGTACTTTCATTCCCAACATTTTATCAATTAAAATAGAAAAAATAAAAAAAATATAAATAAATACTATCATGTGACATTGAAGATTGAGGGAACCCCTTGATTATTGTTGTTTGGATTAAGGTATCTACTCATCCTTCCATTCTCATTCAATCCCTCTCCCTCCTATCTTTCCACTCGATTTAGATTGAGAGAACAAAAAAACTAACAATCTTAAACTTTATCGAATTCGAAAATTCTAAGTATAAAAAACTGACAAATTAAAACTTTCATGGCATTCTTCCATTCTTCACTTAGGAAATTTTTTGGAGCGTAAAAATTCTAATTTTTTTTTTAAAAGATTCTTATAATATTTTCTACTAATATAAAAAATAGTTAAATAATTAATGTCCAACATTTTTTTCTTAGGAAAATGTTAACGAGCTCTCTTGAGGTACTATTTAAGAACCATAAATAATAAGTACTTATGAAAAAACATGTAATCGATCAGATACTTGATTTTTGTAAATAATAATTGCTTATTTTGAAATATTTAACTTTTATAAAGAATAATTATTTTGAAATACTTAAAGATTGTCTAGGGCACTCGTTTTACAAGACCCTTCTTCTTAATAATTGGTTAATCTTTTAATCTTTTAATGAGATGTTTGTAAATCAATTTAAAATTATTTGACTTTTTGGAACGTTACATAGATCTGATCGAAGATCTAATTTGGGCACCAGATAAAATTGAAACCCAACAAATAAACCCCAAATCCCCAAATTCAAAATTAGCAATATGTTGGAGTTAAAAGCATCGTGAATGGAAGTTGGTGAGATTTGAAGTAGGTGAGGATGGTGTTGGAGTGGATTTTCTCATCATCATGTTCATGCCAAACTCAACAAGCAACTTTTAAATAAAAATTGTTCATTTGTTTTTATTTAAAAATTAAATGTTTTTTTTTTATTTTCAAACTAATTTTACTTTTATTAAAATGTTTAAAATAAGTTATATGCACGTGGCTGTCATGTGTACAACTTGTTACAGTCAGCAGCTACCACCTAAGCAAAAATCAGCCAAATCATAAAAAAAGTGGGATCATGGACTATTTTAAAAAACAAAAAATTTTAAATGGATGAATTTCAAAAAAAAAAAATTACCAGGGACCAAAACACAAACTCGCTATATTTGCAGGGACCAAAAGCATATTTTAGCCAATATATAAATACAAATGTTAGAATGTAAGATGTTTTTTTATTTGTCTTGATGAATATTTGCCTGGCCATGGCCTTTGATTGGCAGGCTGAGCTAACCGCACCATTGGGAAATACCGCTGTGAATCATGCCTCATCTGCTGTGACGAAACCTCCCCCTCCCAAACCAGTGCAGAAAATTTATTTTGCTCAAGCACTGACTGCCTCAGCAACAACTGTCGTGAGCAATGACAACCTACCGCAACCTTTGATCCGTGGCGACACCATTGACATTCAGATTTCACAGGAAATATATGAGAAAGGTATGGATTTCTATAAACGTAACCTCCGTGGTCGTCTGGTGCTGAATAAGGGCGACAAACCCTACACTACAAAAGATTCTAAACTTTAGAACTAGTGGAAAACAAAGGGGGCATGGTCAATGACGTCCTTAGGAAGGGGTTATTATGAGTTCTTTTTTACTTCTGAAGAGGATATGCGCATGACATGGGCAATGGGAACAATTAATTTGAAACCAAGTGTTCTCCGTTTGATTGAATGAAAAAAAAGATTTTAATATGCACAAGCAACATAACACTCATGCACAAGTGTGGATCCGACTTTTGGAACTACCTCAAGAGTATTGGATGGATAGGACGCTTCGAGAAATTTCTAGTGTCGTGGGCACTCCACTCCTTATTGATAGTGTGACTATCAAGCGCATCTATGGGCACTACGCACGCATACTTGTTGACATGGACTTTTCAAGACAAATTTTTCATGAAATTACGGTTGAGAGAGAAGGGTATGCGTTTCAGGTGGAGGTGGCATATGAGTGGCTTCTGTATTACCGTACGCATTGTCATACCATAGGCCATGATGTTTCCTCATGTAGGTGGCTGTATCCACCAAAGGACAATATTGTGCACAAAGAAAAAATTGTCCAAGGAAAAAAACCAGTTCCAACACCAAAGCAAACTTGGATACCTACCAAAGACAACTCGGCGGGCATTGGTTCCTCTATTTCTTTTGCAGTACCTCAGACAAATACGAATCCGGTAATTACTGAAGCAGAAGCACATCCCATTACACTACAGCAGCAAGATACCACAAATGAGGTAGTGAATCACGAAACCATTTTTGTGGAGGAGCAGACACTCTCGGCCACTATGGATTTAGAGCAACAAAACTTGGGGTCCGACACCATTGAAGGAGATATAGGGCAGCACTTGGAACACAATGTCACGAAGAGCTCACCTCCCTTGGCACCCATGGTAAATCACACTCTTGATGTTTCCCATAATTCATTCAGTATGCCACTTACAAATGTTATAGATGTTGTGGCTAGATCCACAATTGTGGTGACTCATGATCTTGTTATTACTCCAGTAGAGCCTTTGGATGTTAATACTATTAGGGCTGATCCTGACGCAACGGTGGATCCAACGTTACAGAAGATATTGATTTTATGAAAACATGGTTGGACAAAGCTGCAGTGAATGAGGATGTTCAATTCTCCCCTGTTCTTATTAAGTCTCAGAAAAAGAAAATGGCAAAGCAAAAGAAAGAACAGACTAAGACAAGCTATTCAACCTGTTCACAGGGTCCTC
This sequence comes from Medicago truncatula, assembly GCF_003473485.1. NCBI lineage: Eukaryota > Viridiplantae > Streptophyta > Magnoliopsida > Fabales > Fabaceae > Medicago > Medicago truncatula. Next base: position 30,966,584 of record NC_053047.1, read on the forward strand.
TACCACCTCCTCAATGATTATTATTTATTGAAATATTCGCGGGATTGGTAATAATGATTCTCGTGTTGCTCTCCGTGAAATCTATCGTTTAAATACTCCATCTTTGGTTTTTCTTGCTGAACCCATAGTTGTTTCTGACTCCATTCCTACTTGGTTTTGGAATAATCTTCAGGTTACTAATTATTGTTTGAATTAAAGAGAGCCCCTCATTCCTAACCTTTGGGTTGTTTGGGGAGCGGATGTCACATTTACTATTATTTTTGCTTCTTCTCAATGTTTGGTGCTGGAACATTATATTTACCGGAAGGGGAACTGTTGTGCGGACATTTTGGCGAACTTGGGACACGGCTTAACTGTGGCATCTTGGTATCATAATATGCCTGCCTCATTGGCAGCTGAATTAGCTAGAGACAGACATGGGTTGCCTAATTTTAGATTTCCTTAGCATGTTTATGTCTTTTATTTCTGTCGTTCCTTTTTGTTTTCAGAGGGTTTTGGCCTAGTCCCCCCTCTTTTGTACATATTTTTCCTTTTTTTTAATAATATGTATAAGAAGGCGGTAGAGGATTGGGGTTTTTGTTGGGTGCCAACCTAGTTGGTATGCTTCAGTTTCACCTTGATGCCTAACCTTCCTTCTGGCCTTTATCAATTTTTTTTTTTTTAAAAATATCAAAATTTTATAATTTTTTATTATATATAATTAAATATATTAACGATCAAAGTTGTGTATTAACATGTGTGTGGTGATTAACTACGACATGTATTTTGAAACGAAATGAGTATTGCTGTGACTACGTGTCTTTATGTCAATAATGATTTGTATCTATAATTCATACCAATGATGGTTTGCTAATACAAAGAATACATTTCAAAATCAACTTTAAGAATTTATAAAAAGTTAAAATAGTATAATAAACAAGAGTGTACCCAACATTACACTATATCTTGGTCTAGATTTTTGCAACTGTTAGTTCTTTTTTTGGATCCAATGGAAAGCTCCAAATGAGGTGCTGAGTTTTGTCAACTTTAGCTTTTTGGAGCTCCTCGTATTGTGTAATTGGTCTTAAAAGTGGACTGTTAGAACCTCAGCCTAGGGGAATTGCATTTAATTCCTTTATTATTTGTTTGCATCTCTTTGCATTTAATAATGTATCGTGTCTTCATGTTGGTAGGAAAACATAGTTCTATAGACCATATACATTATTTATGCAATGAATTAAAAAAGTTAAATGTTTCTTATAAATAGATTCGGAGGGAGTAATAACTTTATTAGTTGTCGTAAAACTAAGTTTTAGTTAGAAATCATTATTATTCATATTACATATAATCTTTACTGAAAATTTGAGAAATGTTCTACCATATTATAAATTAAAAATGTTGTCAATTGTTTTTTTTATAAAGGATCGGAGGGAGTATTCAATTAGTAAGTGAGTAAAGTCTAACAAAAAAAAATATTCCACGCAAGACTCGAACTCGAGTTATCTTGAGAAAAATAAATATAAGTAATTACGCGTTGAAAATAATGTTTTTACGGATAGACGTGGAGAATAATTTAAGTATTAAACAATATTTTTTTTGAAGAAATAAGAATTAAATAAATTATCTGTCAAAAAAAAAATTAAATAAATTAAAACTCTTTGTAAAAACATAAATAAACAATTGCTTTCACTTTGATGAATCGTTCTACACTAGTAAACTGATTTCACCAAATCCGGCATTCTTTTTAGCAAATCAAACGCACCCACTCACACCATTCATTGTATTGAACTATTCTCTGCAACTTCATTCTTTCGAAGCTCATTCTCAAATCTCAATCATTATTGCAATCAAATTCACAATGCCATTTTTAAGGTTAAGGTACAAAGCTCTTTGTGTTTCTTTTAATGCCAATTTGATTCTTCATCCTCGATTATTACACTCATTCAATAATCCTCTTCCTTCGTTCATTCCCAATGTCGACGACGCTGCTTCCTCTTTCAATCGCATCCTTCGTATGAACAACCCTACTAAACCTATATTTGAATTTAACAAGATCTTATCTTCTCTTGTTAAGTTGAACCATTTTCATACTGCTATTTCCTTTTATAAACAAATGGAAATCAAACCAATTCAACCTAGCATTTTTACTTTAACCATCTTGATTAATTGTTTCTGTCACCTTGGTCACCTAAATTTTGCTTTTTCTATATTGGCCAAGATTCTCAAGCTGGGTTTTGAACCTAATACCATAACATTGACTACACTTATGAAAGGTCTTTGTCTTAATGGTAAAGTTAAGGAAGCTCTTTACTTTCATGATGATGTTATAGCAAAGGAGTTTCAACTTAATCAAGTTAGTTATGGGACCTTGATTGATGGGTTATGCAAAGCAGGAGAAACAAGAGCTGCCATGCAGGTTCTTAGAAATATTGATGGGCTGTTGGTTCAGCCTAATGTGGTCATGTACAGTACAATTATTGATAGATTATGCAAGGATAAACTTGTAATTGATGCTTTTGATTTATATTCTGAAATGGTTGCCATGAGAATATTTCCTAATGTGGTTACCTATAATACTTTAATATATGGCTTTTGCATTGTGGGTCAAATGAAACAAGCAATTGATTTGTTAAATGAAATGTTGTTGAAAAACATCAGCCCCAATGTTGTAACTTTTAACACATTGGTTGATGGTTTATGTAAGGAAGGAGAGATGAAAAAAGCTAGAAAAGTGTTAGCTTTTATGATAAAACAAGGCGTGGAACTTAATGTTGTTACTTATAGTTTTTTGATGGATGGGTATTTCTTGGTCAAAGAAGTGAATAAGGCCACATTTGTGTTCAACACTATGGTTAGAAGGGGAGTGACTTCTAATGTTCATAGCTATACTGTCATGATTAATGGACTATGTAAGAATAAAATGGTGGATGAAGCCGTTAATCTCTTTAAAGAAATGCATTTAAAAAACATGGCTCCTGATATTGTAACATACAATTCACTTATCGATGGTCTTCTCAAATATGGGAGAATCTCTGATGCTTGGGATCTTGTAAATGAGATGCATAATAGAGGCCAACCTGCTGATGTGATCACTTACAATTCCTTATTGGATGCTTTGTGCAAAAACCATCAGGTTGACATGGCAATCACATTATTTACGAAGATAAAAGACCAAGGAATTCAGCCGAATATAAATACATACACAATACTTGTCGATGGTTTATGCAAAAATGGAAGACTTAAGGACGCGCAAGAGGTCTATCAGATTCTTTTGATTAAAGGCTATCATTTAGACGTGAGGATGTATACTGTTATGATTAATGGCCTTTGTAAAGAGAGCTTGTTCGATAAAGCATTATCCTTACTGTCAAAAATGAAAGACAATGGTTGCACCCCTAATCCTGTAACTTTCGAAATTCTTATCCGTGCTTTGTTTGAAAACGACATGAATGATAAGGCAGTGGAACTTCTTCGTAAAATGATTGTTAGAGATCTACTATAAGAATAAAACCAGGTGATATGCTTTTTAGTTACAATTTGGTATTTCCAATTTCAATACAACCATCCATTAGAGGTCTACTTTTAAGATGCATACTAATTTCTTAACAAAACAGTGAGTGATATGTTTTTATTTATTTATTCTTGTCTCAACATCTTCTAGACTCTGTTTATACTTCATACTGAGTTCTTTTAGCATTCTTTTAGTTTTTTTTTTTAGTGCAACATTGTATTAGTTTTCTAATATGTAAGCGAGACATTCTTTGGGAGGAGACACAAGCTTGTCTTGTCTTTGGGTTCACTCAGTGAGGCAATTAGGTGGAGACAATTGGTAGGAATATTATATAATATATGTAGGGATTACTTACTTCTTTTCATTTAAAATATGTGAGTTTCAGCCACTAGACTATGTCGATAAAAAACAAAATAGTTGATTCTAAATTAACTTTTCTCTACCAAAACATGAATCTTTTGAATCATATATGTGTCTAAATCCTCTAATGGATTAGGGATATTGTATAATATATGTAGGGCTGAGGTTTGAACTTTGGACACCTCACTTCTCTCCATTTAAAATATGTGAGTTTTAGTCAATAGACTATTTGACCAAAAAACAAAATAATTGATTGTAAAATTAACTTTTATCTACCGAAATATGGGGTTAGGATCCTCTCCGTTTATGTGTCCATTTCTTCAATTTGGAGATATAAAGACACATAAAATCTTGAAAAAAGTAAAATATAATTAATGATGGTGGGACCCACTTAGTGGTAGGACCCACCATCTATTTTTTGTGTCTATTTCTCTCCAACTTGCAAAACTTCATTTATTTTAACAAATGGAGAGGATCTTCACCCCAAAATATGAATCCTTTGAATCATATATGTGTCCAAATCCTCTATTAATAGAGACTATATTCGATAATTAATTATTTGAATTTGATTTGTTAACCAAATAAAACGGAAATTGAGCTAACAATTAAATTTGTTAACTAATTGTGTTGAATTTGAATTTTGGTTCATAAATTAGATTATATATGTAGTACTTAATTTTTTTTAAAAAGTTAAATATCTTAGCTTTAAAGTCTCGGTGACTTACCCGTCCTAAAGTCACTGAATCTCAATTCGATTATGTTAAGTTTCTGGAACCATGCTAGCTTGACATAGAAAACATTGACATGTGACTATACACATGGCTAACTTGGCTCTGATACAAGGAAATGATTCATATATCAATGATTGCTGCCATAATTCTTTTGCTAGTGCACTTGTTTAGTGATGATCATAGTCAATTAACTAGCTAGTTATAAGCATATATGAGGCCAATAGTCCTACCATAATTCTTTCACTTGTGTACTTGTTTTGCATAAGCTATCCATGTGTAGTAGTGAACGCATAGAAACTATCCATGAATTGAATGATTTTTTTATTGTAGTGAAATCAATTGTGATATGAAAAAGCAGAGTTGTTATGAAGAATTTTACATTAATAAGTACTATTATGCACTCATCCCTTATTTGACTTCACCATTTGTAAGTATTTCAATGGGATTAGGTTTTAACTTCAAAAATGTTCTTTCTAACTTGATATGGGCTCAAATTCAATACAACCTTAGACACTGCAAAATCCAGATTATTTGTTCCTAATGACAAATTTCAGTTTCAAATGATCAATTTTCGGCTTTAATATGCGATTGATCCCTTTCCGTAATCTTACTTTAACTACTGCAACGGTTAAACCATGTCTCCTGAACTTATATTTGGTAGTATGTTGCATTCAATGTGAAAGTAAACTTAGTTCCTTAAACATGCAATACAACAGCTAAACTAAGTTATCGCACTAATCAACTCTAAAATTATCAGTAGATAGATATTAGTTCATACAACTTAGGAGTCATGATATCAAATTTTCTACAATATATCATTCACTCAACCCTTTAACTTGTGGATGCAATGCGACATAACATGTGGTTTCTGCTCCGTGCGATGAAAGGAATTAGACAAGGCATAAAAGTATATGGTCAGTAGCATAAGGAAGAACCTTTTCGATGAATTTATTTGAAATTATCTGAAAGAACTAATGCACAAGTCAATGAAAGAACTAATTACATAACTGTTATTAGTGAACTGAGTCTGACATTAATATGAATTTGGTATCAAAAAAGGAATGTTAGAACTGGAAGTGTTTGATGTGCATATAAAGTGATTTTGTAGTAGATAAACAAGAGTGAAGACTGAAGAAAGGTTTACCATATATATCAATGTTGCTTGGCTTAAACTTTGTTCATCCATTGAGGAGGAGGCTATGAATATCTTGGACGAGTTGAAAAGACTGAAGCTCCTTTGGACAGCCATTTTTAAACATCCATATTCATAATTTTCAATGTGAAGATGATAAGCAGATTTTGAAGTTTTCCAACAATGACGATCTTCAATTTCTAAGTCTTTGCTTATTTGGAGATTAATTCACAACAAGCTTCCCATTGCTTATTTTTTGCATATTCTGGTTTCAAAATGCAACTTGCGTTCTATGAATGTGAAAATCTGTTGAACATGTTTTCTTGGAGAATGAGGTGACAAGTTATCATGAAATATTGTAGATGCCACACTAAACAATTTTTTTTTTTTTTTTTTGTGTTGTTGGTGCAAAGAAGGGAGCAGAAGCTCCCGGAACTGAGTTAAAAACAATGCAATTATCATTTAAAGAAAGACAATGTTTTGGCCACTTAGTTTGCCTCTTTGCAAATATAGTTCCACATGATCGTACCTTCATCGTTATAGATCCTATGAATATCATGTATGAGGTGAAAGGACTAATGCTCCTTTGGACGGCCATCTTTAATCAATTTGATATCAATTAGGGAGTCTGATTCAACCCGAATATGCCTAATGTCGATTGCCACAGCTCCATTACTGTTACGAGTCACAAAACCGGCTGGAGGTTTTATCAAGCTTGAGACACAAATTAAGTTTTTGTTGATCCATATTTTGATTGATTGGAGTCTAAATATACAGCTTTGGTAATTTGGTCAGTAGTCATTGATTGGTGTTGTGTTTGGGGTCATTTACTAACACTTGATGTTCAATTTCCTCTCCAAAATCTTGTTCTAAATAACAATTATTCTATGGAGCAAAGCCCATATTAATCCAAAATTATTCTATTGAGCAAGACATATAATCAAGCACAAGACATATAGAATAGTTTGGTTTAAATAGTCCCACATCGAAGATTCTAAAACAACCAAGAGGAAGAATTACCTATAAAATATCCTTTAATACTTCTTGCCAAAGTATAAAAGTTCGGACCCAATCTTTTCACTGTGTTGTCCATTTAACTTAATTAACCGTTCATTAGTAATAACTTTTGGTTAATTGATATCTGAAGGTCTTGTAGAGGAAAAATTAACGTTATAAGTTAATTTTTTTTCTACTAGATCAATTGGAGATCAATATATTGAAATAATCCGAGTCCAATTTTTTTTGGTGATATAATCCTTTGAACGTTGCTTTCTCTATAAATGCATGCATTATGCGAATAAGAATAAACAGCCATTTGTCTAAATCCTTTGATTGGTTGACAATAAACCGAGTCAAATAAAATATCTCTCCTATAACTATATGTTTGATAATAAATCGAGTCAATTTGAACATTGTTGGAAACTTCATTAAATAATTAATTCATTGAATTTAGTTTGAGTTGAACTAAAAGTTAAGTTCGTTAACTAATTAAGTTGAATTTGAGCCGAGTTAATTCGAACAATGTTTGAAACTTGATTAGATAATTAATTCGTTGAATTTAGTTTGAGTTGAAGTTGAACTAAGAATTAAGTTCGTTAACTAATTAAGCGGAATTTGAGCGTATACAAATATTCAGCACACAGACAATAAAACAGCATGAAGCATGAGCAGGAGGAAGGAAGAACAAGACATAAATTTTTTTGGTGTCAACAGTCCCACATGGAAGCTCCTGAAACAATCCCACATGCCTTTCAAAAGATTTACCTATACATTTTGAATAGAATTCAATACATTGAAGACACCAATATTAATCACATAACAATAAATAAACTCACCCTTACTAGGGTGGATTGAACATGTTTTATATTAGTACCTTATTATACAACCTAATCAATATACTCTGTAGGAGCCATAGTGGTCGATTATAGTATTATTCATCTTATATGAACTCACAGAAACCTTCAATCCACCTTGTTTAGTATTCTTATTTTTCTCTTCTGTCATATCAATCTTCGTGTTGTAAATGAAAAACAAGAAAACCAATCTTGAGTATGTTTAGTGTTGAAGAAACATGCACACTTGAGTATGGAATTCAAGAAATATTGATTTGAAATTCCATTCGTTGTTCTCTTATGGCGATGCCTTCATTTTTATTCAAAATTGTGCACCATTTCATTCCATGCGCTTCATCGGAATTCAAGAATATAGTATTCGTAACTGGTTTTATTTGGATCTTTTTTCTAAATCAGTATGATAATTATTCATGAAAACTTGTTCCTTAAGCCTTTTAAATGTCTAGTATTTCCAGTTTGTCCATTGAACATGAAAATTCAAATTAGATTAAGAGATTTCTAACCATTTGTGTGCAATATCGAAAGATACATGTAAATAAGTTTGATTGTATGAATTTAGGACTAGAAGAATGCTTGATCTACCAACTTTTTCGAAAGATACATCTAAAGAATAGAATAAAACAACCAGAAACATGAGCAAAGGAAGAAGTAACACCTTGGAGTTTGGTTCAACAGTCCCACATCGATGGGCTTAAAAGACCAAGATCATGTTTTACCTATAAAACAACCTTCTATACATGTGAACGAAGTATATGGTTCCAACCCCATTGTTTAACACTGTGTTGTCCATCTAATATCTAAATGTGGTCATTAGTAATAATTTTTGGGGTATTGATTCTCCAAAAGCATGAACATCAGAAAAAAAAAATTAAATTTTCTTATGTTTGGCTTTTTGAAAATCAATCTGCTAAAATAATTGAGTTCCCAGATTTTTTTCCTTTTTTTGTTGAATAGATTTGGTTGTATACTTTGTACCAATAAAAAGTACTTAATTTATTATTGAGTATAACCAATGATTAACGTAAGCTCCGCTACACGAGTTCTAATTCAACTTGTAAAACAAAGAATCTTTGAAACTTTTTATTTTTTGTCCGGAAGGATGAATATTTAAACCTTGTTTTCTCTATAAACGCACGCATTTTACGAATAAGAATGAATTTTAAATATTTAGTTTAATACATTAAATTCTAAGGTATTAAAAAATTTTAGAAAATATTTAGATTTTCCAGAGGGAGGCATTGGGATTTGAGCGAGAGAATGGTTCTTAAGATGAAGTTGAGGTACTTCAAATCCTCCATTAATCCAAAATTGAACAAGTTCTAAAGAATACCATATACAAATTCTCAACACCAAAAACTATAAAAATGAGGAAGAAGTAACAATCTATAGTTGTTAGCTTTGTTAATAAATTTCTGATCCAATTCTTCTCCTCAGAAATCAATATGTACCGAATTAACTAGTGTCCTAACATTTTCTTTTTCTTTTATTGAATAGAATCTTTGGTAAACAAGGATCCGTTACTTGATTATCCAAAAAATGAATCCTTTGAGTTGTTGCAGAAAATAACTATATACATGTAACCACATATATCATCTAGATAATGATTTTTTATAAGAATTTTAACAAACTTGTGATTTGTTACGATGTACTTATAATATATGTTTGAATTGTTAATTAATGGTTGATATTAATTATTTACTTTATAATGTAAAAGTGAATCACACACTTTAAAGTAGCAAGTTCCAAAGGATAAATTTTTAAAGAAACAAAAAAAGGGCACTAAACAATAGTCCCACCTCTACTAAAAGAAATCCTACCATAGTGCTTATATACTTTAAAGTATTTGCTTATTTTGAAGTTGAGCAAGAGGTTCTTTGAATTAGCAGAAGTTTGTTCATAGATCCAGCTTGCTCCTTTTTTTGGTAATATAGGAAACTTTGTAAAATTATAAGAATTTCTCTAAAAAAATTTATATTTTTTTAACGAAATAGGAATTAAAAATGAATTTATATTTTTTTTGGTGGTTAACAATTCTTATTTAATTAATGTTTTATTGAAAAATTTTAGAGAGATTTTTACAATATTATACATATTTCTGCACAATTTCATTAAAAAATACAATGGCTATACATGAGTTGACTTAAAAAAACGGACTAAAAGTGGTGATTAGAAATTATTTTGGTTATCGTCAACTAATGCCATCCCACCATGATATAATTCCTTCTATAATCATCTTATACTCCTTTAACTAATCCATGTTTTTTAGACTCATCATGTAATCACACTATTTACTTTATTAGGGGAACATCTTATTAACCTCAAGTAACTTGATATTTTCTCTCACCGTTATTACCAGCTCTAACCTTATCCCTTTCTTAACTAACTTCTACTTGTTATTATTTATATCCGTCTTATCGTATCTTTAATGTCAACATGTATCTTACTTCTCTTACTCTTCAACCTAACAACTTTCCTAAGTTTATTAATGTTTAAAGGAAATTATGTTTTATCTTCATCAACTATCGTCAACTACCACTTCACATCTCTTCTCATGATGATTTTTTGCTCCTTTAACTAGTTAACATTTTAGGCTCACAATTATTCCAAGGAATCACTTCTAAAACACCTAAAAACACTCCCCTCACTTCCTAGACAGGTAGTTATCAGATAAAAGGATATAACCATCCAGTTAGTGATTGCAATATTAGGTCTTGTCACAACCTAAATACCTAATCCAAGGTTGCACCTATCATAGAAATAAACTACTTCCTAATAAAACTTCATAGTGAAAAAAATAATGAATAAATAAAATAAACGACATATTATATTAAATAAATATCCAACAAAAATATACAGAGGTTCATATTAGAACTCTAACCTAAAAATATTTAGTTACACATGGTAAATAAAAACAAATTACTAAAGATAAAAACATACCCTAGAAAATCAAGGAGAAGACAATTGTCTTCCTCTTGATTTGCCACATTCTGAATAAGAAATTTTGAATGAGGAAGGTTGATATTTATAGTGAGAGTTTCTACCTGGGTTTGGGCTAAAAGTGCGGGCTTTACCCAACACGGAAGCAAGAAAAGACAGTTGCACCCCGACTTTTTGCATGCACGGGACGCATAAGAAATGTCATTGGCGCATGAGAGTGAGGCAAAAAGCATGCCCTAGGCGCATGGCTAGCCAAATCATGCCCTAGGCGCATTCTGTCTTTCTTTCGAGTCCAATCTCTTATTTTTCGTCTTTTTTAGGTCTTCGTCTTCAAATAACTTGTCTCGGTACTTTGGGAACAAAATTCCTCCCATTTGTAAGTCTTCTGAGGCCTCTTGAATCTTTATTCTTGTTTCTTGAATCTTCACAATTCTTCAGATGTTCTTGATTTGCCGATTTGCATGATTTCTTCGAGAATTACTTCAAAAAAACCCCGAAAATTTATATGTTTCGGGAAAACTGGAATTACAGATTCAAATATAGAAAACATTACAAAAGTGCCGAAATCATAGACAATCGTTCTAATACTCCTCCTTTTTGCTGCTTAATCCTACTAAAAATAATTGAAAAACATGCTAAAAATAACATGTCATCAACATGTCCCTCAACTAATTATTATACTCCCATTACTTAATTTGATGTTTATATCAAGCCTACAACAATTCTAAATGACCAAAAAGGGTTAAAATCAAAAAGTATGAAAAAAATGGTTTTACAACATCGTGTCGTGATTCTGCAAATCGGGACACAATTTTATAACCAGAAAAGTATTGAGCTACTACCTACAAAATCGTGGCAGGATTTTGATAACATCAGATGTGCATAAAATCGAAGATTTTTGCAATTTTTCACCATGGATGCTTCCCTAGCTCCGGTTTCGACCCCAAACTTCCCCAAATTCGTCCATAATCATCACCCTAAGGTTACCCTATCATTCTAACACCAATTACATTCAACCTATTCCAAATACACCAATCCTCACATGATTATTTCCTCCACTCAATTACTCTAACTTTGGTTTCTCACTTTTGAACTCACAAGTACAGCAACCCTAAATCTAATCATCGTTATTTTATCTATGATTTCTCAATATGGTTATCATCATTAACAATCATAGAATTGAAAACATCCGTTCAAATAGCAATAACAAATACCCTGAGATGAGAGATTTCCCACCCTTACCTCGAATCCTTCAAAAAACACAGCATTTTAGTTCAATTATCCTTAGTTAGGGTTTGCCTCTCTCCTATTCTCTTCTCTCTGATTCTCACGTCTAGCAACAATAATGTTTCTACTTTCTATTATTCTATTTATACTAGGGAATAAGGCTATTCTTCTATTGTTATATTTCTTTCTTCCACATATCATAATTTTACTTCTCCTCCCCCACTTATTTTATTAATTGTATTCTCACCTCTCTTCCATACTATTTATTATATTGTTCCTCTCCTTATTATTAGTGTTGCAGAAACATGAACACTTGAGAATGGAATTCAAGAAAAAATCATTTGGAATTCCATTAGTTGTTCTCTTATGACCATGTCTTCAAAATTTTGGTCTTAACTGGTTTTATTTTGGAATTTAAGAAATCATATTCTTAACTGATTTTATTTTGGTCTTTTTTCTTAATCAGTATGAGAATGATTGATCAAAATTTGTTCCTTAAGCCTTTTAAATTTATTCTATTTGAATTTTGTCCATTGAACATGAAAACTCAAACAGACGTGTGACTACACTATGAAAACATTAGCAGCACCCTGTAATATGTTTTCAGGTATCCAACAGAGACACAAACAAACAAACCAATCAAGTATCTACTGTCTAGTCCATATATATACATAATACATAAAACCAAGAAAATCCATTTTACTATAGACTAACTCCAAAATCCTGTTAAATCAATAAATTAGTTCATATTATAGCATTCTCCATTGATAAGCCCTCAATAACTTTTGAATTAGTTTTCGGTTCACTAAACCAAACACAAATATAGGAACTAAAGAATAAGTACAAACATGCATTATAAAAAGAAGATGAACATATGAAGTTTAAGTATAGCATCTCCAAAATGAGATTACAAGTCCGCTAACATACATGTAACATATGAAGCAAAGACATAGACACGGAACACGCCTTCAATGTGTTAGTGCAACATATATCATCTCGAACTGAAAATATGATAAATGGTGCAATAACATTATTAAATAACAATGGATACATTTCTCCATAATAAGTTTTACATCTTGAAGTTGATCCTGTACATTTTTGTGGGAGATGATGGTTTTATGATCCTCTAGGCTCTTTCGATTCATAATAGGTTCAGCTGTTATACCAGGATCTTTAAGTATTATATCCCTGTTAGGAGCTACATCGTCAGCCACATATTCAGTGTTTTCTTGGATCCTTCATGAATATCAGAAGCATTCTCTTTGACAGGCTCATTATTTGTAGAGGCAGTGGTAACATCAACATCACAATATTAGTCCCATAACCAAAAATCAACTCACCCTTATTAGTTGTTGATTGAACATGTTCTAGTGAGTATTTGGATTTGCATCTGCCTCACATTTCTCGTGTCCTGATTTGGTATGAACGTGAATTTTGTGAAGCTAAAATTCAAGCTTTTTTGATATCATATCACAACTGAAAAATGATGAATGGTGCAATGGCTTGATTAAAGTGAATCCAATGCCATAGACAATACTACCATAAACTACAGGGTAATAATCCAAATCAATATCAATAGTTAATATATAATGTATTTAAATTGATTATGTTAAATGTGAGAGTGTTTCATGTGCATCTAATAAAGCATCTTCATTATTCTCTTCTTCCTTAACATTAGACTTCTCAACTTTTTCCTCAATTTCTCTTCATTTATCAATTGTATTTATTTGCAACTTTATCAATTGGATCCATTGAATGGTTCAATGTTTTAAAGAAAACCATATACACATTCTCAGTTATGATTCTAGAGTTTGGTGTCAACAGTCCCACATCGATGATGCTTTAACAACAAAGAGGAAAATTTACCTATAAACGTACCTTTGGGGTCAATAATTTACATTGTGATATCCAATTAGTTGATTTAACGGTTCATTAGTAATATATTTTGAAACAATTGAATCGGACGAAATTAATTTTAATAATTATATTTATCCGGTCAATTTTTTCAAAAATCAATATAGCAAAATAATTAGTCTCTAAATTTTTTATAATTTTTTTCTCTCTTTCAATTGAATAGAACTAGCAGTTAACAAAATATATTTTAACCGAATTGCGGCGGAAAGAATTTGATTTGTTTAAGGAAATGAATTTATTTGAAACATATTGAAGTGATTGAAACATATAAAATTTCTCAGCACCAAGATGTATAAATCAACTAAAGACATAAGCAGTGGAAGAACAAGACACATAGCATAGTTTGGTTTCAACAGGCCCACATTGGTGGTGCTTAACCAATAAATAAAAAGATTTACCTATAAAAGGCCTTGTATACCTATTGGCAAAGTAATTGTTTGAACCAACTAGTTCACTTTTGGCGATCACCCAAGTGATTAAAGTGTTCATTAGTAATGATTTTTGGTGCCTTGATGTTTGAGGGAATCTTGTTCATTAATAGTTAGTGTTATTAACTTTTGATGTACTTGTTCCTTCACATATCAATGAACCGAAAAAACTCAAGTCCTTATTTTTGTTTTCTCTATCAGGGGCAGTTTCACCGCCCGGTGACCTCGGGCGGTCGCTCGGGCTTGATCGATAATTAGTGGCGGATCTACCTTGGGATCCATGGTACCTCAATGTTTCTATATATATTATATCAGACATTTTATTTATGTGTTTTCTAGGTGGCGTGGAAAATTAGTTGCTTTTTCTCCCAAATATCGTGAGTTCGATTCTTCCTTCTTCTCCCTTTTTTATATTTTTCAAACTGCTTAATATATATTTCATAGAATATTGATACCCCCGAGAAAATAACTCAAGATCCGCCACTATCGATAAATCCTTCAAACAACTTAATATGACGATCCTTTTTTTTATTTTTTATACATGACTATTTATATATATATATATATATATATATATATATATATATATATATATATTGTGAAGGAAGGAATTTATATATATATTATGTCACATATGAATTTGCGATAAATTTTTCGCCCAGGCTCTATGTAATTCCTGGCTCTGCCACTGTTCTCTATTCAACAGAAGTGGCGGTAAATAGAAGGATTCTCCACTTGATTAATCAAAAAATGAGAATTAAGTCAGAAATGAAAATTTAGTTATTGAAAAGTTAGTGTTATTCTCTTTGAATGCACGCATTATGCGAATTTATTAAATAAGTCAGAAATGAAAATTAAGTTAGTCATTAGAGTAACCCATTTGGAGTTGGCCTAGTGGTTGGCTTGGGATCTTGGAGTTTGCTTTTTCAGAGGTCTCAAGTTCGATTCCCTCTAGTGCCAATTTCGATGGGCTAAGTCCATACAGAGCTTGCTCTGACTTTAAACGGGGCCCCGCAAGTGGGCGGTGGGATTGGTCCCCTCGGATTAGTCGATTCTTGAATCGGATACCGAGTTTTCAAAAAAAAAAAGTTAGTCATTGGAGTGAGGTACATATAGTTTGTCTTATTTGATTCTATTACTTTGATTATATATATAATACATAAATTAGTTTGTACTCTTAATTTTCATTTTTCTTGCTTAATAGTTAATGCTTTCCTTCTAGTCTCGAACTCACATACCTCTGTTGCACCACTCATCAGGTATGTCATCTTCACAATATTGAGCATGTTTAATGTTATGCAGAAATTCACAATATTGAGCATGTTTAATGTTGCAGACACATGCACACTTGAGCATGGAGTTTAAGAAACATTGATTTTGAATTCCATTAGTTGTTCTCTCTTATGGCCATGTCTTCATTTTTATTCAAAATTGGGCACCATTTCATTTTATGCGCTTCATCGGAATTCAAGAAAATAATATTTATTTTAAATGGTTTGATTTTGCTCTTTTTTCGTAATCAGTATGATAATGATTTATCAAAATTTGTTCCTTAAGCCATCATACGCATTTTATCAAAATTTGATTTGGCTCTTCTTTCGTAATTGTAATCACAATTTTATATTATATGTTTTTTTTAGACATCATACGCATAATAATCTTCGAGTTTGATAAAAATCATACGCATTAGTGAGTAATTTAGACATCACATATTATCAAGTTTGACATCTCCAAATTTTATATTATATGTAAGATCAAGATTGAATTACTTTATTTCATAAAAAAATATACATATCTAACATATAATAATCTTGAAGGATTTAATTTAGAAGCAAATAAGAGAGCGTCAATTCATTGAAGATGTTTTCAAGAGTTATGTAGAAAAGAGTTTGTGCTTGCTTACTTTGTTATTCAGGCCTTCTAGAAGTCTTATGCATTAAGAAAGAAGAAATTCATAACCAAACTTTGATTGTAGAATAAGGAAACAATATTGCATGTTTCAATCCATATAATAGAAATATGATCGTATCAATATAATCTTTGATCAAAGTCCATACTAATGGATTTTTATGATTTGACATGTATTGTATCAATAGTAACCTCTACTAAATCAATTATCATTTTTTACAGGGACTAAAACCAAAACGATGCATATTTGCAGGGACCAAAACCATATTTTAGCCTATATTTAAAATGATTCTGTTTAATGTGACATTGTTTTATGTCATGTGCATCCAAAAAAAACATAGTCATCATTCTCCTCTTCCTTAACATTAGACTTTCTATTCTCAACTTTTTCGTCAATTTCTCTTTCTCTATCACAATCTATTTTAACTAAATTGCCGCTAAAATACTTTGGTTTGTTTGAGGGATTGGATTCCTTTACCAATGGCTGTTTGAAAGACTTGGCAGATTTTCCAGGGGGAAATCCATGTGATTGGAGTGATCGAATGGTTCATGTGCATATAAACAGCTAGAAACATGAGCAGAAGGAAGAAGTCCCCCATCCGTATTATGTACAGGCTATAGTTACCTGCATTTAAATTCTGAACCTATTTTAATTTATTTTCGATGATGGGAAGCGTTGAAATATAGATAGTTATACTCATTTTAAAGTTAGTTAGGGTACTAGTTTTGTCAATGACTATAAGTCACATGTTGACTCATTTGTACCTCTCTTTTCATTCTTGTATCATTTCAACTATTTTCAATACAATAATTTTCTAAGTTTTTTCTCTCTATTTTCATGGATGACATGTTTCTTAACACGAAGGGTCTCTGATTATGTTAAGGTTCTGGGAGCTTTCTAGCATGACATTGAAAACATTGACATGTGACTACAATTGGCTAACTTCCTAACTTGGCTCTGATACAAATTAATGATTAATTTAACTTAGATTTTTACTCCAATTAGTGTGTGCTTGTTTTGCATATGTTAAAATAAACTATCCATGAATGCTTTTGTATTGTACATAAATCATTTGTTATATGAAAAAGCAGATTTGTTATGAAGAATTTGTACATTAATAAGCCCTATTATGCACTTATCCCTTTACAATGTTTTGGGATGATTGATTACAGCAGATGAATTGAAAAAGCCATTGTTCAATATAAGCTAAGCTTATTGCACTAATGAACTTTAAAATTATCACTAGATAGATATTAGTGGACTGTTAGAACCTCTGGTTGGGACAAGTTTGTATATCAATGGCAAATGGAATGTGATTCATGTCCAAAATATATACTACTTTCTTTAGTCCCACGTCGAAGATTCTGAAGCAACCAAGAGAGAGTAGAACTTATAAAGGAACCTTCTTTGCATGTTAGCAAAGTAATTGTTCGAACTCAATAGTTCACATTTGTGACATCCACTTAATTGTAAAAATGTTCATTAGTAATAATTTTTGATGCATTGATTTTCCTTGAGAACCGCAACGAGAAATGTTATAAATTAATTTTTGATATGTAACATAATTTTTTCTCGTAAGGTTCTTCATGAAAATCAATGTATTGAAATAACTGAGTCCCCAAATTTTTCCTTTTTTCTTTTTGTTTATATGGTAAAGTAATAATCGTTTTCATTATAAGATTATTTCATAGAGTTTACAATAAATATAAGGCTGAAATAACATAAAATAAAATTACATCAATAGATAAGAAAAAAAATTAAAAATTTAAGAAAAATATAATATGAACTCATAAGTTCAATGATGTTGAATGATATATCAATCTATAACCTTGAAAGATATATCAACCTATAATGGATAAAGTCGGTATAGATTAAGATTTTTAATTTTTTTTTATTTGTCGCAACATGCTAATTTTGTATTTAAAAGACAATTTATTGAACTATTAATATCCGAGCTGGGTTAACAAACTCTCCGTACCTTTTTCTTTTCTTGTCTGTTATCTTTTTGTTATTTGCACATCTGTTAGTTTAATGTTCTAATCATCGTATTCAACATCTGCTTATCTGTACAGCTTGTGTTGAAACATCACGTAAAACATCTTTTAAATAACGTGCCAGAATTTCATAAGTTCTTATGGATCACCTCATTAGGATGGAATTGATCAAACATTATCCTAATCTCATCCTTCATAAGATACCAAAACCTTTTGAAATACGCAAAATTAAACCCATCCGGACCCGGACTTTTGTTCCCATAACTCTCCATGTCCACAACCTCAATCTCTTCCCTCGTAAATGGCACCACCAATAGAGCATTTTGGTCCTCCGAAATCCTTTGAAAAGATACTCCATCCAATCTCAGCCGGTCACCTCCCTCCTCCGTTACTTGGTTTCTAAAATATTTCACCACCACTCTCCTCACCTCCATCAGGGTTTGGGCCCACTCCCCATTAACCTTCAAAGCTCTTAAACAATTTCCACTTCATCTTGCCTTCATACAATTATGGAAAAAGTTGGTGTTAGAATCCCCTTCTTTAAGCCACTTGATACGAGATCTTTGCACCACCAATGAATCTTTTGCTTTAAGAAGACTCCATAAAGCACAAAAATTTTCTTTTCGGACTCGGACATCTTCATCATTCAACAACGACAACTCTCCCCTTAAATCCACCTCTTGTATATCTTCTTTTAACCTAGAAATTCTCTCTTACATCGAACCATACTCCTCCTTGTTCCACTCTCTAAGCCTTCCTTTAACCCCTTTTAGTTTCTCTTTTAACAGAAATCCCATCCATCACGTTAAATGTTGTGAATTCCACACCTCCTCAACCACCTCTTTGATTTGCCTATTATCCAACCAATAGTGTAGATTTTGATTCTAGCCACATCCAATATCCTCCTTAAAATTGTATCCTCATCAAAATCCAAGAACTCACCAAATTGGTCTCCAATCTGCTTGAAAGCCTCTTCATCCCAGACATGAACTGGTAAACTTAGGATTTTAATCCAAACAGTTCTTTTGCTGGCCACTAAGCTTGGATTCCATTCCTTCATCTCCCTAAAATGAGAATCCCACCAAAATGAGCAGGGATGAAGAAAAAGACACATAAAATTGTTTGGTTTTGATAGTCCCACGTAGAAAGGAGTTTCAACCATGGAGTAAGATTCTCTGTGCAGACAGCTTCACGCGGCAGTGAACCATATCTTAAACCACTTAAGGCTGTCTGAGATGCCCATTTAGGCGCAGAATAAGAGCTAGAAGACTCTAGGAAGATTCTGTTGCATCCAAGAAAATAGTCTGAGATGCCCATTCTCCTCTTCCTTAACATTAATCTATTTTAATTCAATTGCTGCTAAAACACTTTGATTTGTTTGAGTAATTGGATTTATTTGAAACATTGGATTTCTTTCCCAATGGGTGATTGGAGTGATTGAATTTGAATGGTTCAAAGTTGTAAAGAATAAGCCAGGAGAAAGAACAAGACATGTAGTAAAATAGTTAATTTGGTTTCAATAGCTAGTCCCACATCGACAGTCTTTGAAAAACCAAGAGGAAGGTTTATATATAAAACACACTTGCATACATATGGTTGAACATAACAATTTGGACCCAAACTTACTAGTTTGTGTTGTCCATTTTAACTGCTTAATCAGTTTCTTAGTTAAAAAATTTTGTTGATTGATTTCTGAGGTTTCTGTGGACTTGATAAATTAACGTTATGAACTATTTTTTTATATTAAAAAGAAGTTCTTATTTTAATTTTTTGAGTTCAACCGTGCCTAGAAATCAATTTACCAAAATAACCCAAGTTTAATATTTTTTTTCTTGTGTAATAGCATCCAAGGAAGAGAGAATAAAAATATGAGGGAGAAAGTCAATTTTATATTATATGTGATATTTAGACATCATACGCATAATAATCTTCAAGTTTGACAAAAATCATATGCATTAGTGAGTAATTTAGACATCACATATTATCAGTAAAACATATATTTAAGTTTGACATCTCCAAATTTTATAGAATTAACAAGTGAAATCCAAACAAATCAATAAAGAGTTCTCTTTTATGGAAGAACTCATGTTTAAATGTGCACATGGTTAGGAGAGAAATCTAATATATGATTTTCGAACCCAAAAAATAGAAAAGAAACAACAGTATGTATTTCTAGTTTACCGCGGCAATTGTCAAAAAGATTAATACCATTGCTCACATAATCATAAAAATTACATTTATCAAATAGAGGTTTGAAGGAGATCAATCTAACTATTTACCATGAATATATTATGAATGAAGAATGAATATTTTCTTGCGTTGAACTAATATGGATCACGAAAAATATCATCCACTAAAACCAAATATCATTTGATGAGCAATCTCAACAAAACATCATAAAAAGAAGTAACGAGAATCAATATTACCACAAGTATTTTTCGAGTCTCGTGCTGATAACGTGTTATAAAGTTAATCTAAAGTATTGCAAGATCGTGTACAACATAGAAGACAGAGAGAAAAGGATGAAGGGAGAACAAGAGAGTATGTTGCATTACTTCACAAGTGTGTTCTTTACATTGAGATATAAGTCCTATTTATTGAACACAAAATATGGTAAGTTACAAATACACGAAGAGTCATAAGACTAAGTGCCATTACTACTTAATATTGGCATTAACTCTTAGGAGTTAAAGAACGTAGAAAGCCATATGAAATATGGACATCCACATCATATTAATATTATACATAACATGTATAAATATCATTACTTAATTGGTAAACATGAATAGTGATATTTGTATTCATTTTTTAAGTTGATTTTCTAAAGTACAGACCAACTATGTTAATATATAATTTATTTTTTAATTACAATCTTGTAATAAGAATTCTTCAGAATAAAATAGTCCCAATTTATTTTAGAATTCAACCTTTTGTAATAAGAAGATTTACACAAGAAGATTCTCCAGAAATAAAATAGCCCCTAACTTGACAGTACATTTGAGCTGACATGATGCGCTGAGTCATTATTTTCTGATTATGTCGTATGCTGAGTGTGTATTGTTGATTCTTTAGCTATATTTTAATTCCATTTAGTCCTTTCACAATTAAGTCAATTATACACAACAAGAACAACAACAACACAACAATACTTTCTTCTCTTCTATTCTTCTACATAGGAAGAATAACAACAACACATCAACACAATTCTCTTCTAGAAACGCCCTTGAAGAAAAAAATTCATCCTTTTTCCACTCTTCAAATCCCTCACAACCCTTGTCAAATTCCCCTAATAGAAATGCCCAAATCCATCATAACCTAAAACCTCAAAAACAAAATTGCGAGATCTCTGGCATTTGAATATGTGTGAGAGAAATAAGAGAATGAAAAGGATAAAAAAGAAAGAAAAAGAAATAGTGTAAGATCTTGAAGATTCTGGTGAAAGAGAAGGAAAAAAATCAAATAGAAGTGTCTTAGTGTCGGACACACGTTGGTATCTAATACCAACACGATATCGACACATATAACTAGACTGAATTATATGATTTTCTCAAATTATTAACAATGCCATGTGTCTGTGTTCGCGTCGTGTCCGTGTCTCATCATCAGCCCCACAAATTCAGTGTTTTATTGATCCATATAAAGGTTAGTACTCATGGATTGGTGGTTAGGGTCTTTAATTCCTTTGGGAGAAGGAGATGTGTTCGCTTTGATTAAGGTCGACGTTTACATCATACTCATTTACTAAGACTTGATGCTAAATTTCCTCCCATACATCTTTTTCTAAATCCAAAATTCAACAATTATTCTACATGCAACGAAGCCCATCTAAATCCAAAATTGATCAAGTTCAAAGATGTAAAGAATAGCATATACAATATAATACAGCTTGAAACAAGAGTAGGGATGAAAAACAACATATAAAATAATATGGTTGGATACGTTTGAGATAGTTTTTATTTTGAATCAATTTTTGAATTATCTAAATTGACTAAACAAAGTTTAACCTAATTAATTTGTTTGTGAATTTGAAATGAACAAAGTTCGAGCTAAAAAACATGTTTTTATCGAACTCAAATTGAGTTTTAAACAATATTTTTTTTTTTTTTTACAATTGAGTTTTAAACATCCTAGATGCTTCTTTTAAAAAAACAACATCCTAGATGCTCAAATTGGGGTAATTGCATTTAATTTCAAAAATCATTAGATTGCATATTTGGATAGAATGGGAAGATCTAGCTAAAAGTAAAATTAGTAATGTATTATGTATTTTTCATGTTGGCAGGAAAACATAGGTCTAGTGACAAAACCACATTGTTCTACCTATTTTTTCAAACAAATAAGGTATCAAGAATTATAAATATTGTATCCGACTCTGATTTCTCTATTTCATCTATGATATATACTTTGATTATGTATGTATAAATATTTATTTACTAATAATTGCAATAATTACTGCATAACAAATACCACCAACATTCCTATATAGCAAGATAATCAATCGCAATCATATGATAAGATCCAAGAAGCAAACTTAGAAACATTGATTTTACTACAGCTACACCTCTTCCTTGTTTAGTATTGCAGACACATGCACACTTGAGTGAGTATACTAGAAAAAGCAAAATTAACGAGGGAAATTAGTGACGGAAAAAATGAAATTCCTCCCAAATTTCATGGTCGCAAAATTTAGTGACGGAATTAGAGAGGGATTTCACGTTTTCCCTCACAAAATTTCCCTCACTAATTTTTGTTTTTTTAGTAGTATGGAATTCAAGAAACATTGATTCGAAATTCCATTAGTTGTTCTCTTATGACCATGTCTTCATTTTTATTCAAAACTATGCACCATTTCATTCTATGCGCTTCTTCGGAATTCAAGAAAATAATATTCCTAACCGGTTTTACTTTGGTATATTTTTCTTTAATCAGTCTGACAATGGTTGATGAAAACTTGTTCCTTATGTTTGTTAAATGTCTTGTATTTCCGGTTTGTCCATTGAACATGAAAATTCAAATTAGATCAAGAGATTTCTAACCATCTGTGTACAATATCAAAAGGTACATGTAAATAAGTTTGATTATGTGATTTTAGGACCGTAGAAATCTAACACAGGTGTTAGAGAGTAGGATTTGTTATTATCATCGACTTTCATGTTATAGTAATGAGAACAATAGTGATTCAGGAACAGAATACCAAAAACTCATAATAACTCAAACCGTAGAAATTGTCTAATTATTGTTTGGCCTTATTTTCAAGTTGATCCTTTACTTTTTTTGGGTAAGATGACAGTTTTATGATACTCTTGGCTCTTTCGATTCGCGATAGTTTCAGCTTTTAAATCAGAATCTTTTAAGTATTGTATCACTATTAGGAAGGATTGTATCACATATTATTCCTATCTTTTAAGTGTTTTCTTGATCCACTTTGGCAATTTGATCAGTACTCAATATTTGCAGTGGTAACATCAACAACAGTATCAGTGTATCGTTTACTAAGACTTAATATTCAATTTCATCTCAGACATTTTGTTCTAAATAACAATTATTCTATGCAACGAAGCCCAAAATTGAACATTAAGTTCAAAGAGAATACGATATACAAATTCTCACTATCAAGATATATAAAATAGTTAGAAACATGATCAACGATACTCCCTCCGTTCCAAATTGTATGTCGCTTTAGAAAAAATTTTTATCCCAAATTATATGTCGCTTTACAATACCAATGAAATATTTATGTTACTTTTCCTATTATATCCTTAACTATTAATTACTCTCTTCTTTCAATTATTTCATTTATCTTTTCCATACCATTTATTAGGGATAATTTTGTAAAATAACTCATAATTTCTCTTCCCCACGCAATATTAATTAGATTTCTTAATACGTGTGAAATTGCCAAAACGTCTTACAATTTGGGACGGAGGGAGTACAAAACAAGACATATAAAATAGACTCCTGTCAAAAGTTCCACATCGAAGGGGATGAAAAATTAAGACGAAGATTTACCTATAAAAAAAAGACCCGTCTATACCTCAGAGCTAATTAATCTGTTCTGAACTAATAAATCACATTGTGCAGTCCACATAATTGATTTTAAGGTTCATTAGCAATAACTTTTGGTGAATTGATTATTGAGAATTTCAATAAGAGATAAATTATTGTTATTAATAATATTTTTCTTGTTTGATTTTTTCAACATTCAATTTACTGAAAAAACTAAGAATCCATAATCATTTTTTTCTTCTGTTTAATAGAAGGATTTACCAATTGATTATCAACTTGAATCCTTTGAACCAATTTACGTACTTAATTTAATAGTATATGTGGAAATTGTAAAAAGAGACACAGGTAAGGGTATAATACTCTTTATAGCTTGTAAAGGATAAAACTTGTCAAATCGACCATATTATATTTGAAATGACACTCCTCTTTTCCACATATTTAATATAATTAGTACACTAGCCTTTCCAATGACCTCCAGAAGATTGACATAGAAAACACAAATACTAGTGAATATGCATGTAATTTCATCATTGAAAATACATACATCATTCAATTTCGTCCTCAAATTATTAGAAATAGGTGAATATGCATTTTCATCATTTAAAATACATAGATCATTCAATTTCATCCTCAAATTATTCAAAATAGGTAAAAGTCTCTAAATTTTACAGATGTCTTCAATTTTGTCTCTCCGTCAATTTTAGATGTTAACGGTGATGACGTGTAACGTTAAGTGCCGACATGAATTGTCAACTCACATGCCAAGTACTCAAGGACGATATTGATGATGGAAAACTTTGAACTTCTATTGGTTTTTTTTTGTAATTGAAAGTCATTACAAACAAATTTTTACATCGTCAAATCGATTCATGAATTATTCATTTAAAATTATGATTATCCATGTAGTTAGTAGCAAACAAGCTAGCACTATGGATTTTAGTTTCAAAAGTCCCACATTGATGGTCGTTGAACAACCAAGAGGAAGGTTTACCTATAAAACACCCTTGTATACATTTGAACAAAGTTTGAACATAATAATACCTTTTGGTGTATTGATTTTTGTACTTGCTCCACATTTGAAAAATAAAATAAAATATATTTTTTAAATGTTAAAGGCTTAGAGCAATTGTAAATATCAAACTACCGAGATAAGTGGAGTCTCAATTTTTTTTCTTCCTTTTTTTAAACAGACTGAAATGATAATTATATCACGTAACCAAGATAGTATTCCACAAGATGTGTCTAAGAAGATTTAAGAAGGTTACAAAGTTAACAAGAACAAATAAGCACAAATATCTTGTGAAAAAAAAAAAATGAGCACAAATATAAGGAAAAATTAAGTTACAACAATTAGACAAGAAAGAGGATTAAGCCCCCAAAAATTGTAATCAAAATAAAAAATAGCAAATGTTGATTTAAAGAATGGTAGTGTAAACAATAGTATTGATATTGTTCTAATCAACATGTGCTTGCTCATTTAGTGGTTATGGTGGCATGTGCTTCACTTAAAGACTCCATGGCAGTTATGATTCCTAACAAGTAGCTTATGTACTTCATTGGTACTTAAGATTATTGTTTAAGATATTTTCACTAATTCAACTAGAACAGTTTGCATTAAAGACATGTCCCTTCTTGTTTATGAATTATCCTTCATTTTATTGAAATTTGTTGGACTTTCTAATCATTTGTCAGGTTTGTAAAAAAGCTACAAGGCTTTTTTTATAGATTTTGTTTTCCACAAGTCTTTGTAGAACTCTTTCTATAAAGCTATAAAGTTGTTAATGTCTTTGTAGAACTCTTTCATTTTTCTACTCAATATTTATATTTTTTGTTTTATTCTATAAACCTATAAGGTTGTCATTGTCTTTGTAAAACTTTTTTTCTAGAAGATAACTTTTAATGAGAAGGAAGCTAATTGTGTCAAATGTCTTATTCAGTTCCAATTTATTAATGAATTTATGTAGCATACTTTGTTTCGATGTTTGTTTCGATGTATATTTGGTAGTGTCCTTGTCATTATAGATCCTTTGAATATCCTAGGCGAGTTGAAATGACTGGTACTGCTCCTATGAACAACCATCTTCAATCAGCTTGATAGCAATTAAGGAATCATGATTCAACCCGAATGAGCCTAATGTAGAAGGAAAAGACAGCCATGAAATTACCTTCACAATTGCGTATGACACCACCACAGCGAGAGAAACTCCTCTGTTGATCGCCGCAGTTCAATCACAATCATGAGCCACAAAACCTGCAGAAGGTTTTATCCGGCTAGAGACGCAAGCAGGTTATTGGTTGCTCAAATTATAAAGCATAAACAAACTAATAAAGTATCTACTTTCTACCCAATATATACGTACAATCAAGAAAATCCATATTGCTATAGACGAATTCCAAATCTTTGGTAAATCTAAGTTCATATTCTAGTATTCTCAATTGATAAGCACTCAATAATCTTATGTATTTGTGAAGAAGAGAGAGATTATAGTATTATTCATCTGATTGAACTCATCACTTACATGTTTAATCAAAAAGTAATTCATTTTAACATGTGGATTTGTGGATTGAACCTGTAAAAAATTGGTACATTTCCTTTTTAACAAACTAGTAATGGTTGCTCTAATCAGTAGTAATATTGATTGCTCAAATAAAAAAATGGTCAGACATGGACATTGGACTCGACACTAGTATACTTGTCCCTTCGGTATAACCACCGCAGCCAACAATTCCTCAGTCGATCGCCACAGCTCAGTTACAGTTAAGAATTGAACCATATAATGTATTTAAAAATGATTATGCTAAATGCTAATGATAAACACAAAATGCATTTAAAATTAATATGTTAAGAGTGACACTGTTTTATGTGCATCTAAAAAAGCATTTTCATCATTCTCATGATCTTCCTTAACATTAGACTTTCTATACAATGAAGTCCCCATATTAATCCAAAATTTAACAAATTCAAAGTTCTGAAGAATATAAATTCTCAACACCAATACATATCAAACAACCAGAAACATGAGCAAAGAGGAAGTAACAACTAGCAAAACAGTTAGCACTCTAGAATTTGGTTTTAACAGTCCCACATCGGTGGTGCTTAAACAACCAAGAGGAGGATTTACTTATAAAAGTCCTTGTGCTGCAATTGTTTAAACCCAATAGTGCACATTATGTTCTCCACTTAGTTTATACAAGTGGTATCAGTAATAACTTTTGGTGCATTGGTTCTCAAAAAAACTAGCAATACATGTAAAATTAATTTAATTTAATTTAATTTTACGTGTGTTGGTATTTTTAAAAATCAATCTACTAAAGTAATTGAAGTTTCTAAATATTTTATAAATGGAGTTTTAGATGGAATTTCAATTATTTCTTATCTTTAGAAAAGATAATCCAAAACATTAAAGATCTAAAGTTTTTCACTTTCTTAATAAAATAAAATTTCAAACAAAGAATATGAACCAAGTTTTTTGTGAATTTGAAATGAGAGTTAATTTAATTTTGAATTGAACTAATTTTTCATGAGTTGATCACAACTAAGACATTCAAGTATATGTTCAGGAGCATAAGGAAGAGCTCTTTTTATGAATTTATTTGAAAGTGTCCTAGTGAAAATTAGGATCTAATTAGTCAATCCAAGAACTAATTACTAATCAAACAATTATGTAAGAAAGTGTCATAGTTCTAATTACATAATTGTTATTATTGACAAATTTAATCCTCTGTAAACTGACATTAATTTGGATTGGTCTCAAAAGTGGACTGTTAGGAGGACCTCAGGTTGGGACAAGTTTGCATATAAATGGCAAATTGAATGTGATTCATGTCCAAAATATAAAATTGATGTGACAACGCGTCTTAAGTCAACAATGATTCGTGTCCATAATTGGTGTCAAAGCTGGTAGAAAGAATACATATTAATAAAAATTATCCCCAAGAATTAGAAAGGTAATCTTCTTCTTCTCAAAGTTTACAGTGTTGTCTTTTTTCTCTGTATATTACAAAGCAGCTAGCACTTACAATAGTCCCACATTGAAGGTTCTATATTAACCTACAAGAAGCTTTACCTATAAAGGAACCTCCTTTGCATGTTGGCTAAGTAAACTGTTCGGACTCAACAGTTCACAGTTTTGACATCCACTTAATTGTGTAAAATGTTCATTATGAATAATTTTTTATGCATTGATTTTCCTGGAGATCTGCTACAAGGAAATGTTATAAATTAATTTTTGATTTGTAACTTAATTTTTTTTTGGAGTGGTTCTTCTTGAAAATCAATGCATTGAAATAACTCGAATCCCCAATTTTTTGTTTCTTTCTGTTTAAATGGTAAAGTATAATAATCTTTTTAATTATAAGATAAGATCATTTCATAAAGTAAACAATAAAGATAAGGTTGAAATAATAGAAAATAAAAATACTTCAAGAGGTAAGAAAAAATAATATGAACTTATAAGTCCAATGATGTTAAAGATATATCAATCTATAATGTTGAAAGATATATCGACCTATGATAGATAAAGTCGGTAAAGATTAATATTCTTAACTATTTTTTTATTCACCGTTAACACTTTAATTGGACAGAGGAATTAAATTGATTCACATATGACAAACTCAAGAACTAATTTGATATTTCGTATAACTGGGAGACGATTTTGACCGATCCTTACAAATTCAAGGACGAAGTTAATGATTCACTTAAATCCAATGTGCTATTCAGCTTCTGCAAACAGCTTTGGGATAACTGATTCTCTTGTGCTATTCAGCTTCTGCAAACAGAAGAAATTAAATAGAAGTATCAATTGAATTTTTAGCAAAGGGTAAGTTGTAATAGTTCTATAATTATCAAAGACAATACAGTTTGAGGAGTATGATATAAAATAGAGAAACAAAAATACCAAACAGATGCACAATATAATGACAATTTATTCAAAAACTTTCAATGTACACAATATGTGCAACAAGCTCTTTCTCTGTGTTATTCTAACAAAATCTAAGTTGTCTCGCTACCTCTAAACAACAGCAAAACATGCTTAAAATGTAACCAAGGTTAACTCCTTCCACACAATTACCCTGCTGCACTATGCAAAGCATCCAAGGTTAACACAACCATGTGAAAACCTGCAAAACCCACCATGAAAAATTCAGTGGTCTCAATTATGTCTCACTATCTTGACGATTTTTTGCAGTATTTTTTTGTTGTTAAAAATTCAGCTTTTGATCACAAAGTTTGTGAATTAAAACAAAATTAACTACATTAGTTAATCCAATTTCCTATACAGGCTAGTTACATTCCAATTTCCTTGAATTTCTTCACTAAGCTCGTAAACACAACACCATTTGAAGTACATAATCCTAGTAAACCATAAATAGTTTATTCGCACTAATTTCATTAAGTTATAGATGAAAATTTTCTAAAAGCCATGGCAATTGCAACAGAAATATAGCTTGCTTACAAGTCTTCGATTCACATTTCTAATCTTTTAACAATCAAATGAGCACATCAGAAGAAAATTCACGAAAAGAATAAATTCAAACCTGGAGCTGTTCAAGCAACTGTTTCTGGACCTCCATCTGCAGTCATAGAGCTTCTGTGATCTCACTACCACTGTCAACGATGGAATTGTAAACTGACCAATTTTATTCGGTGGGTAACATTTAACTACGGAGAGAATTCCGTGTAAATCTATAGGATTTGCCCATTTTCCCCAAAACAAATCAAATAGAGAAAGAGAAAGATTATCAGTGTGGAAATTGAAAATTGAAACCTAAAACAAATATGAAGAACAAGGAGAAAGAGGCTGACGGTGGAAATCGAAAATCAAGCTTCTTGTCACAGAAGAACAGAACATGAGACGTGTAAGGTAATTTACTAGTAGTTTAACAAATAAAACAGGGGTAAATTGGACATTTTATGTCATTCGCGGGATACACACGAGAATTCTCTCGTGTCGTTCAGCATTTTCCTTTATATTATTACCTAGTTTTCAAGACCATTTTAGGTAATAATATAAAGGAAAATGCTGAACGATAAACTTTCTCTTTCTAATTTTCAATTTCCACATTGATAATTTTCAATTTTCAATTTTCAATTATTACCTAAAATGGTCTTGAAAAGTAGGTCAATTCAACCAATAAAAAGGTGGAGGGTGATGAATGTTATATGATTCATAAGGTGGAGGGTTTTTTTGCACCATCAAGCAAAAAACCATAGCCTGCGCATCTTAGCTTGAAAACAAATATAATGAGGTCAAACAAATGAGCATTATTCTTGCAGATGTTGGTACTGCTTCTTCTTATGGTCCTCCATATATACGTGAGTAGAACCATTTTATTCATTCAATATTTCTTACTCCTACATATATATATATATATATATATATATATATATATATGAGTTAGGATCCGTTGACACCATGTGTTAACGAATTCGTTGACACCAAATCTTAACCGTTTATTTTATTTAATCAATGGTTTGTAGTTTTCTATTCTGTGTGTATTATTTCCCTCAATCACACAATATTGTTATTTTCCTATTGATCCGTGCTAACGTAACAAAACCTGAAGTTATCTCTTCTCCTTTACGGATCTCAATTAGACCCCATCATATATAACTCTTGAGATTTGTATATGCACCAAAGATTGGCAGCAATCCATGTATTTTGCAAGGATATTCAATTATTCATTCATGGTTAAACACCATACCAATTGATACCTAAAACCCCTTAATTAATACCTTCATCTCCAATTGCAATTCATACATCGAATTAACCAAGAGGGAAGATAGATGCAAACAAGAAATTGTATTAACGGAAGTGGTGGCATATTACAACGATGTGATGATGTTCCCAATTTCAGATTTTCAATGATCGAAAACAATAATACTATGTGATTGAGGGAATGAGTACACACAGAATAGAAAAATATGAGCTATAGATTAAAAAAAATAAATGGTTAGGATTTGATGTCAACGGATCCTGACTCATGATATATATAACAATGTTTGATTGTGCAGTGAATGAAGGGTTGTGGGATAATGGGGCAGCATGTGGAAGGAGATACAGAATAAGGTGTATAAGTGGAATCAATAAGCCATGCAAAGTTGGTAGTAGTATTGATGTTAAAGTTGTTGATAAAATTACTTGTACAAGATCTTCATGCCACCAAACTTTCCACATGTCAACTAAAGCATTTGCTGCTATATCTCACGCTTCCCTAATGCAAATATCAATGTTGAATACATTCAGTAAGTTTATACATATATTAATTATTAATTCATTTATCATTTTTTACAATATCCAACCACATTGTCTAATTAATCTAATGTTGTTCATACAGGATATGATCGATATATATGATATTCCATCCAGAGGTCATTGCTGAATTTTGCACAAATTACTGGAAAGCAAATTAATGTGTACTGTTCATATATATATATATATATATATATATATATATATATATATATATATATGCTACTGGTATATATATATACATTATTGTTGTTTAATAGTGAGCAAGATTTTGCTTCTCTTAGTAGAAACTAGTGTTCATCTAATAAAAGTGTAAAACATTCATGGAATTTGATCATAAGGAACCAAAATCTAAAACTGGAGAACCAAGTAAGTGTACGTTTTGATGAATATATTGAACTAATTAACATCAAAGTGCATATGATGTTCTTCTTGTTTTCTCAAAAAAAAAAAAAAAAAACTCAGTATTCGGCTAAAGAGAAGCTTTGGATGGACCGACCCAACACAAGAATTGTTGGCATTTATGGAATTCAATTCCGATATTAGAGATGAACACACTCTTCGGTTTCTAGCACTGACGATCAAGTCAGCCATAAGTTTAATCACATATATATAATGTTCTTGTTTCAAGGATTGTTTCCACAAAAAACTTCGAGTGCTTTGAAAGAATTAAATTGCAATCCTTGCGGTGCAATTTGCAAACTGTTTGATCATAAGCAAAGTTTATGTAATTTGTGATCTCTCAACGCACACCATCAAAGATCATCACATTTCCAGTTGCCAGATTTGATACATTAAAAATTTACGAGGAAACGAAAAAGATTAATCTAGATAATGAATTTTGACCATGAATTAATCTATGAGTGGTCACACACGATAAGGCTTAAACCTCTCCCTCCACTCTATCAAGCCCATTTTGAGAAAGGTTTCGACCAATTATATATAACTAATGCTAGATAAGGTTTCAACCCCATGGATTGTGATTAGAAACGTGGCGCCTATGTGGATACTGGTGACTGGCCTGAGCTTTCCCACGTCAGCAAATCAGACATAGATGGACAATATCGCGAATTGTATTCTCACGATAACATCGCGACGGGCGTAATTGTAATGCAGCATGTTTTATTCCCTTTCATCTACTATGTGTATTTTAAACAATTTTAGAATTCAACATCTCGAATCTCTTTTCTTCGCTATATACATTCGAGATGTATGCTTTCTTGATAAGTAGCACTGCTCATTATATATTCACTATGATGAGTACTGAGTGGATGGATATTAATTACTTAAAAGAAATGATGTTTGTACAACCACTGGTTGATTTGCGTTGGGAGATGATTTGAAGATATGCAAGGTTGTAACACATTAGGAGTTTGAGGATGTATACAAAGAGGTGTTTGAGTAGTGTGAAAGACTAATATCCTAATACTTTACAAGATGCAAAGGTAGAAGTTGAGAATATAAATGATGTGATAATGGTAAGTGGATGTTGTAATATTATATACAATAGGTAAAGAATCATGCATGATAAAAAGAACGATAAACATTTGAAAGTTTAGAAACACAAATGCATTAAATAAAGGGAAATGTTAACTAGTGCCTCTGGGGCACTAGTTAAGGACCTTAAATAGTAAACTTTTATGAAAGTTGGTGCAATTAGTGTATTGAAAATTAAAAAAGTTTGACATTTTAAAAAAATAATAACTAAATTTAAAAAATTTAAAGAGTACTCCGGAAGCACTCATAAAAACAAGACCCTTAAATAAAATATGATAAACAAGAGATTTGAGAGAAAGATCAAAGACATTACTCAAGCATAGAAACTCCAATGAGATAACAAGTTTGTTAACAGCTGACTTTTCATTGTTTTGGTATATATCATCATCAAGGAGAGGCCAGGACATTATGAAATCTCACAAAGTACTGAAACAACACATAGACCGTACATATACCCCATGGTCGCGCTTCTGCGTTCATAACCTTCTCGTGAATGCTTCCTCTTTGTCTCTCCATTTGTGTAAGTTACAAAAGTTGAAGACATTTATCTATTTTAACTAAATTGCTGCTAAAAGACTTTGATTTCAATGGAGGAATTAGATTTATTTTCTACGTCGGGTTCCTTTTTCAATGGCTGTTTTGGAAGATTGGGTAGATTTTCCAAGGAGTGATTGAATGATTATTAAGAGAAAGTTGATGTTGGGTAATCAAGTGTGAGTGATTATGTCCCACATCGACTAGGAATGGAGGAAACAAAAGATATATAAGAGAGGGAACCCATAAATCCATTGCCTTAAGGTTTTGGATAAGAGTGTGGTGTTTAAGTTGTTGGAACAAAATATGTTTTACAATACTCCCTCTGTCCTGAAAATATAAGCAAAAAAAATTAAAGTTGACCAATTTTAATCTAGTGTTCCAAAATTACCCTTTTAAATTTATGGAGCATGAACATTGAAGTTCAATTACCTAAGCGTGTTTATGGAGTATTGGAATTGGAATGCCACTACTAATATTAAGTACCTGCAATAATTAAGTGTATTGGAATCATGGTTTACGGTATTGAAATCAACAGGATTACAACTATTTAGTGTATTGAAATCACATGATAGTATTCATGCTTCCTTCTCCATTTGAAGTTTAATATTCTTCTTTTATCTCTATCACACAAAAATGGCAGGACACCAACCTTTGTTTGATGGTTTAGATTTGCAAGTTATCGAACCCTATGATATAAGGTTTTTGGATCAGAAATGAACGCTTTCCTTTAGATGGTTCTGTCTCACATGGATAAATCAAAGATAAATTAAAACTTAATAAATAATGTTACATGATAAAACCATCATTACAAATACCCCTTTCGTGTTATTAAAACATAACTTAAAACTTAAAAATGATAATGGTAGTTATAACAGGGTAGTAACAATCATGAAATCTGACTATGATTTAACAGGGTAGTAACATGGTAGTAACAATCATAAAACTAAAACTATGAAACACCATAAGAACTGCTTTTGGATTAAGTAGTAATAACAATACAAATCTAACATGTGAAATTCCATGAAACACCTTCGTCGAATTCATCATCACCATCATGTTCATCTTCTGAAATTGCAGCACCTCCATCATCATTTGGATCATGTTGAGCTTCTAAAACTGCAGTACCTCCGCCGGTAATTACAGTCTCGCGGTTTTCCACGTCACCTCCTTCATCATATGGATCAGGTTGAGCTTCTAAATCAATATCTAAAGACATGTTTAAATCAATATCTAAAGATATGTTTAAATCACTTTCTAAAGGCATGTTTGTTAAATTGAGGTAAGAAAAACTGGATAGTTCACTAGCTATTTAAATGTGAAATTTTAATTTAATAGGCGGGAATGATAATTTTCATTTAGCGGGTATAAAATCCATTCAAAAAAATTCGTTAAAAGGAGGATATTATTAGAAGTTTTGATTTCAGTTGGTGGTGCAGACTACAAGTATCAGTCATTAAGACTAGGTGGTAGTGAGATAGTTGCATGGAATACAAATAGTACACGTGATTAATAACGTGCCACTGATGAAGTGTTTTTATTTTCAATGTGTGTAAGGGTAAATTAGGAATATTGAATTTTTATTTGATAAAATTTAGAGTAGTCAATGAATAATGATTGATTTTCTTAATAAGTGTGTGTGTGTTTTTTTTTTGCTTATATTTCAGGACGAAGGGAGTAAACCTTAATGAGTTTTGATGATAACAAGGTATTAAAAATTGTCAATTGGAAATTGCTAATATTTGTTCAAGTGTACAGGACCATAAACAAAGTTAATCAACATAATAGGTCTTGGAAGAACAAAAGAGAGCAAAGGAATCAACAAGAAGAGAAACCTAGAAGCATCTGAAGAAAACTGTGTCTGAAGTTTTTAAGTGCTCCTGAAGATAAAGTGTCTCTGAAGTGATGACGTCATCAGAAGCAAAAGCTCATCAGAAGCGAGTTCATCAGAAGCTTTATATCACCAGAAGCTACAGTTCATCAGAAGATGCAATCTGGAGTTTCAAACAAGCTGTCTATTGGATTCAACCTCGTCTAAGAAAGCGAAAGACTAAAGGAAAGGTGGCAACGTTCATTTGAAAAGCACTGGGTGCTTGTCCTTCATTGAAGAGTTGACAAAGTACAAGTGTACAACCACTACTTCCACGACTCTGTTTGTGTCTACGCTACAAGACAAGATAACATCTCTGCCTGCAGAAATGTTCCTTCAAGATAGGAATGGATTTGAATGCGATTCTTCATAGGACAACAACCAAATCAGGCAAAAGATAATTGGTGATTGATCAAGGTTTCGCAACGACTCTATTGAAGTGCTTAAAGATCTCAACGTCTCTTTCACACCTCTATATAAAGGAGTGAAGACTTGAAGATCAGTAGAGACAATACAACAAGTTAAAAAGCGCCCAAACTCTGCCAAATTTGTTTCACCAAGCACTTTGAATTTCTATGTTGATTTGATATATCTTAGAAATTCTTAAGTCTAGAGTCTTTCAATTGCATTGTATTGTGAACACCACTGATTGTATATCAAGTGTTCAAACTCAAACAATTTTCTGTGTAATTCTGTTTGATTAGAAGTCTCTTGCTTTAGTGCTTGAGCATAGGAAGTCTCTTGCTTTAGTGCTTGAGCGTAGGAAGTCTCTTGCCTGCGTGCTTGAGCATTTGTGAAGTCTCATACTAGGTAGTATTGAGCAGTTGTAATCTGTGTGATTATTTCTTAGTGGAAATCTCCTTGGAAGTGCAAGGGGACTGGACTACTTCCGGTTTGTGGAAGGAACCAGTATAATTGCTTATGTCTCTCTTTCTTTTCTCTCTCTGTTTTTACTCCGCTGCGTGTCTGATTCTGAACAATACATCAAAAGCAATTTAATTGCATCTGAACTATTATAACATCAGAAGCACTCTCAAACAGCTTCTAAAGTGATATCAGAAGAAGATTTTTTCAGAGAAAAAGAAAACACAATTCAACCCCCCCTTCTTGTGTTTTTCTCACCTTCAATTGGTATCAGAGCTTGCTCTGTTATCAAAGCACTTAACCGTGTGACAGTTCAAGATCCGAGAAAAACATGTCTGTTGAACCTGAATCCAGTACATCTACAAGATACACTAATGTTGGACATGACTATGGTACTGCTGACAAGAAATCAGATTCTGGAAAAGCTCAAAAGTTCAATGGAGTGTTCAAGGCATATGACAGGAGAGAAAGCTTTGTTCCTCACCCTTACCATGAAATATGGATGAGAAGTGAAGTTTGGTGGCAACCAAACTGGAAAGATCATTGGTACAGGTACTATTGGTAATTCCTCCATTTCAATAAATAATGTTTGGCTAGTAGATGGTCTGAAGCATAACCTATTGAGCATCAGGCAATTTTGTGAAAATGGGTATGATGTAATGTTCAGTAAGACTAACTGCACTCTAGTCAACAAGGATGACAAATCCATTACCTTTAAGGGAAAGAGAGTTGAAAATGTCTATAAGATTAATTTCTCTGATCTGGCTGATCAGAAGGTAGTTTGCCTTCTATCAATGAATGATAAGAAATGTGTATGACATAGAAGGTTGGGACATGCTAACTGGAGATTAATCTCTAAACTTAGCAAGTTACAACTTGTCAAAGGATTGCCTAACATTGATTATCTTTCAGATGCACTCTGTGGTGCATGTCAGAAAGGGAAAATTGTTAAAACTTCTTTCAAATCCAAAGACATTGTATCAACCTCCAGACCCTAAGAGTTACTTCATATTGATATGTTTGGAGCAGTTAACACTGCATCCTTATATGGAAGTAAATATGGATTAGTCATTGTTGATGATTACAGTAGATGGACTTGGGTAAAATTCCTAAGAAGTAAAGATTATGCATGTGAAGTGTTTAGCAGCTTCTGCACTCAAATACAGTTTGAAAAAGAACTGAAAATTTTGAAAGTCAGAAGTGATCATGGTGGAGAATTTGAAAACGTGCCATTTGAATTTTTTTGTGAAAAACATGGAATTGTCCATGAATTCTCCTCTCCTAGAACTCCACAACAAAATGAGGTTGTAGAAAGAAAGAATAGAACTTTACAAGAAATGGCCAGAACCATGATTCATGAAAATAATTTAGCTAAACATTTCTGGGCATAAGCAGTTAATACTTCATGTTATGTCTAAAATAGGATCTACATCAGACCTATGTTGGAGAAAACTGCATATGAACTCTTCAAAGGAAGAAGACCCAATATCTCTTACTTTCATCAATTTGGATGTACATTTTACATTCTAAATACCAAAGACTATCTGAAGAAATTTGATGCCAAGGCTCAAAGAAGAATCTTTTTAGCTTACTCTGAAAGGTCAAAGGCATACAGAGTGTATAATTCAGATACACATTGTGTTGAAGAATCTATGTACGTTAATTTTGATGATAGGGAGCCTGGAAGTAAAATTCCAGAGCAAGTTGAAAGTACTGCAGGTACAAATGATTCTGAAGATGCATCAGAATCTGATCAACCTTCTGATACTGAAAAGAATCCAGAAGCTGAATCAAGTCTAGAAGCTGAATCAAATCCAGAAGCTGAGTCAAGTTCAGAAGCTGAACCTAATCCAGAAGCACATGATGAAAATGCTTCTGAGGATATTCAAGATAACAATCAACATGTAGTTCAATCAAAATTCAAGCACAAATCTTCACATCCTGAGGAGCTAATCATTGGAAACAAAGATAGTCCTAGAAGAACAAGATCTCACTTCAGACAAGAAGAATCTCTGATAGGATTGCTGTCAATAATTGAACCTAAGACAGTTGATGAAGCTCTCTCAGATGATGGATGGATACTGGCTATGCAAGAAGAGCTAAATCAGTTTCAAAGAAATGATGTGTGGGATCTGATACCCAAACCTAATCAGAAGAACATTATTGGAACAAAATGGGTATTCAGAAACAAGCTGAATGAACAAGGTGAAGTAACCAGAAACAAAGCTAGACTTGTTGCACAAGGTTACAGTCAACAAGAAGGCATTGATTACACTGAAACATTTGCTCCAGTTGCAAGATTGGAAGCAATCAAGTTACTTCTATCTTATGCAGTTAATCATGGCATAATATTATATCAAATGGATGTCAAGAGTGCATTTCTTAATGGTGTCATTGAAGAAGAATTGTATGTCAAACAACCTCCTGGTTTTGAGGATCTTAAGCATCCTGACCATGTTTACAAACTTAAGAAATCACTATATGGCTTGAAACAAGCTCCCAGAGCTTGGTATGATAGACTAAGTAATTTCTTAATCAAAAATGATTTTAAGCGAGGCCAAGTTGACACAACACTCTTTAGAAGGACTCTTAAGAAAGACATTCTGATTGTGCAGATATATGTTGATGATATAATATTTGGTTCTACTAATGCATCTCTTTGCAAGGAATTCTCTAAGTTAATGCAGGATGAATTTGAAATGAGCATGATGGGAGAATTAAAGTTCTTTCTTGGAATTCAAATCAATCAAAGCAAAGAAGGAGTATATGTTCATCAAACAAAATATACAAAGGAGCTTTTGAAGAAGTTCAAGCTAGAAGATTGTAAAGTGATTAACACTCCAATGCATCCAACCTGCACCTTAAGCAAAGAAGATACTAGAAATAAAGTAGACTAGAAGCTGTACAGAGGTATGATTGGTTCTCTGTTATACCTCACTGCATCTAGACCAGATATTTTATTCAGTGTATGCTTGTGTGCAAGATTTCAGTCAGATCCTAGAGAATCTCATTTAACTGTAGTTAAGAGAATCTTCAGGTATCTGAAGGAAACAACTAATCTTGGACTCCTTTATAGGAAATCCCTAGATTACCAGTTGGTTGGAATTTGTGATGCTGATTATGCTGGTGACAGGATTGAAAGAAAATCAACCAGTGGAAACTGTCAGTTCCTGGGAGAGAATCTGATATCCTGGGCAAGCAAAAGACAAGCAACAATTGCTATGTCTACAACAGAAGTAGAATACATTTCAGCTGCAAGTTGTTGTACACAACTACTCTGGATGAAACATCAGTTGGAAGACTATCAGATTAATGCTAACAGTATTCCCATCTTTTGTGATAATACTGCTGCTATTTGTTTATCAAAGAATCCAATTCTACATTCAAGAGCTAAGCATATTGAAATCAAATACCATTTTATCAGAGATTATGTTCAAAAAGGAGTTTTAGATATACAATTCATTGATACAGAGCATCAATGGGCTGATATATTTACAAAGCCTTTAACTATTGAAAGATTTGATTTTATTAAGAATAATTTGAACATGCACTTTGTGTCTGATTAAGATTTGCTTGCCTCTGAATAAGAAGTTTGGTTCTGAAGTCTGTTCAGAAGCTTTGGTCCATCAGAAGCACTTAACTGAGGTTCTGAGGAAAATACACTTCTGAAGATGACGTCAGCACTAAAACTTCAGAAGCTGTATTCTTTGCTTCTGAATAGCAGAGTTAGTGGGAACGTTGTCAGTTATTTTTAGTAACACCTGTCCCACTAACCAAGCGGTTTTGTCTGAAAAGTCTCTGACGTGGTCTATTTGTATTGGTGTATAACTTAAAAGGGCAATGATGATTTTATACGCTTTTAAATGTACTTACACGCGCCCCCAATTTGTCATTAATGTTGTGTTTGTTTGTCCCCTTCTGAATTGCAAACGTTTTACTCAAAACACTTTGACAAAACACACACTACTCACTTCACAACCTACACTTACGTATTCTCAACCTTCTCTGCGAAGTAAGCGCAAATTTCTTCTCAAAACCTAGAAACCCAATATTCATCTTCATCATTCAATGGCATCATCAAGCTCTGCTCATGGATCATCATCCAACATGCAACAACCAGAAGCGCCTGCTTATGAAATTAAAGGAAGAACCATGTCCTTGGAGGAATGAGATCTAAAGGTTCAAACTGAATGTCCAGTGGATTTCACTTCTCTAGCTGCTCACAAGTGTGACATTGGGAAGTTCTACGATGCTCAAGGACTAGGAAACTATTTCAATTTCTTGAATGGTCAAACCTATCAAACACTGGTGCGTCACTTCTGGGTCAGGGCCAGTATCTATGATAGAGAAGCAGCAAAGATTGAGGAAAATGAGAAAGTTCTGCTTCATCCAGAAATCAAAGGGAAATCTAGAGAAGAAATGAGATTGGAACCTTTCCTAAGAACTGAGATAAGATCAAGTATTATGGGAATTCCAGTTCACATCTCTGAGGATGTTGTAGCTTTTGTTCTCAGATGGCCAACAAGAGGGGAATACAAATCTGGTATTACTAAGGTCAAGAACAGCCCTTAGAATGAAATAGTAAATCAGACTCTCTACAACAACAAGGTTAAAGGAGTATATGCTAATATGTCAACAAACACGAAGGTGATGTTGAAGATTCAGAATGAAAATCTGCTACCAAAAGGTGGTGGCAGTGATCAGCCTTCATTAGAGCACAAAATCCTTCTCCACTTCTTCATAACAGGTGAATATGCCAATGTGCCTAGATACATCTTCAGGCATATGGTACATCAGCTCAGAGAAAGCCAACTGAAGAATAGGTGCTGGGTACCCTATGGGAGGCTTTTCTCTGAGATATTTCACCAAGGAGGTCTCCTCAACCTTCTCAAGAATGTGGATTTCTTCACTGATCAACAGTTGGGCACTGTAACGGGAAAGATCATCAATGGAGAAACTCTGAAGAAAATGAAGCTGATTGAAAAGAAAGACTACAAGAAGCTAAGCACAGATATGACAGAATCTGATGCAGTCTCAGCCTTGATAAATGATTTTCCTGCCATCTGCAAAAAAGATGCACTGGAAGTTCAGATGCATTTCATCAAAGAACACTTTGAAAGAACTGGAACTAAAATCAGCCTGAGGAGTGTTCATGAAGAAATGTATGGAGGAGCTCTTCCTGTAGCCAAAAGCAGGAAGGCAAAGAGAAAAGCTCTAACCAAAGAAGACTACTTGGAAGAAGCTCCAAGAAAAGCTTCTAAGAAGTCAAAGAAAGGTGAAGCTGAATCCACCTCTCAGGGAGCATCTGAAAGCTCAAAGAGGAAAAAAACTGTGAAGCCATCTGTCAGGGTATCACCAATGATGGAGGTCACCCCTGAGATGGAACAGGAGGCTAAGAAAGTGGCTGAGAATGAACTGGCCAAACAGAAGCAGCTGGCTGAGCAGTATAGAAGAGAAAGGGATGAGAAGCTCAAAGCTGCAGGTCTTGCTGAGATCAATCCTCTGAGTGCTGAGGAAGCTTCTGAACTAGTGGCTCTTTCTGCTAAAATCCAAGAACAGGCAGTCAAGGAAGCAACTGACCTGTTACAAGAAGCTTTGACAAGAGGAGAGGGCACTTCAGGATGATTAAAACTTAATAAATAATGTTACATGATAAAACCATCATTACAAATACTC
Organism: Medicago truncatula; assembly: GCF_003473485.1. Taxonomy (NCBI): domain Eukaryota; kingdom Viridiplantae; phylum Streptophyta; class Magnoliopsida; order Fabales; family Fabaceae; genus Medicago; species Medicago truncatula. The sequence continues at coordinate 31,008,259 of NC_053047.1, forward strand.
CTTTCGTGTTATTAAAACATAACTTAAAACTTAAAAATGATAATGGTAGTTATAACAGGGTAGTAACAATCATGAAATCTAACTATGATTTAACAGGGTAGTAACATGGTAGTAACAATCATAAAACTAAAACTATGAAACACCATAAGAACTGCTTTTGGATTAAAGGGTAGTAATAACAATACAAATCTAACATGTGAAATTGCATGAAACACCTTCGTCGAATTCATCATCACCATCATGTTCATCTTCTGAAATTGCAGTATCTTCTGAAATTGCAGCACCTCCTTCATCATTTGGATCATGTTGAGCTTCTAAAACTGCAGTACCTCCGCCGGTAATTACAATCTCGCGGTTTTCTGTAACACCCCGATTTCCCAACATAAATATTATTATAAAATCAGAGTTAATCAACAAACGGAGTGTTACACTGCTTTTCAAAAATTCTCGAATAGGATAAAATGTTATTCCTTAAATAATGGTTTCAATAAAACATATCAATTCATCGCAGCGGAATTTATTTTCAACATTAAACATCCTTCAAATAAATCTTGGCACATAGCCTCAACATAAATATCCTTAAAGATCTAATCCAACAAAAGGTTCATAATGATACATAAGGAATGATGAAAATACAACGACAAAGTTTCCCCATCCCGTTACGTATCAGAGCCCTAAGACACATGTGAGGAAAGTCCACTCACAACAGCAAATAACAGCAACTACTCTGGATCACCTGCAAGTTACCCATACGAAGGGCAACATTTCCAAGCAGAAGGGGTGAGATTCACAAACAATAATATTAAGCATATAATTCAATAATTATATTTAACAACATAAATAACTTCATCTATTAGTAATAATAATCCTTTGTATAGTACTTCATTAAATCATCAATCAACTTCTAGTCAACATTAATATCATATTCGTCACATTCGATACATTCATCATATAATAACATAATTCATCATATCATAAACATCTTCTCATAATAATATAGACAACACAACATAATCATCATCTTATAATAATATTCCTACTTCTTTAACTTTAGTAACACTTACTAATTCAACCAACAACGACGACAACAACAAGATTCTACAACAACGACAATAACTCACTCAACAACAACGACAACTCACTCAACGACAACAACAACAACAACAACTCATTCAACAACAACAACAACTTCGATATGCATGTGGCACCAACCAGGGCATCAAGCCCCCAACGTATTGAGCGTAAATAGGCCCACAGGGCATCAAGCCCTCAACTTACAGGGCATCCAGCCCTCAACTTACAGGGCATCCAGCCCTCAACATAATATGTATAAATATACATTACAGGGCATCAAGCCCTCAACTTAAATGAGTATGCAATGGACTCACATTTGTGTATATAAAACTACAACTCATCAACCTCGACGACAACGTAGACAACGACAACAACAACTGTGCATAAATAATTATGACTTACTCCACAACTTGGTCGACTTAATGATATTATTAATCAACAACAGCATAGACAGCAACATAAGCAACTTGCAACATAGCAATATTAATAATAACAACTTGAATGATATAAACAACGATACTTTCCATATCATACATTTTCCACATAAAATATATAGCTTAAATTAACCAACAACATCAATTATATTAGTTTATATTGACTGCCTATCCCAAGGACCAACTCATGAACTCATTGGACCCTTTATACAACGTTATCTCCTTCCTAAAAACATTTCTAGATGGTTAGGATAAAGTTCATACACTTAAGAAGAAGTCTGGAAACATTTGGAGTGAAGAAAATTGCATTTTTAAGGTTTCTGGTAAGACAACATCAGACATACTAAAATTACAGATTTTTCTGTCAAAATCGCCTCATGATCACTAGAATCGCCTCATGATTTCGACAGCATCAGACATACTAAAATTACAGATTTTCTGTCGAAATCGCCTCATGATCACTAAAATCGCCTCATGATTTCGACAGCATCAGATTTTCACCCTTCACGTTTTCGCGCCTAAAAATCAAACCGTTAACCCGTTTTCGATGCCGTTTTCGCCTACGCGCTCCTAACACTTAGCTCTATCACAATCTACAAAAAAATTCCAGTTTCAACCACCCAAAAATTGGTTTCCAAAACCTCACATAATCACTCATTTGCAAAAACATTTAGACACCGACTCTTCAAGCGAAAAATCCCAATTTTCATCAATCCAAACTCAAAAAAACTGATTAGGAATTTAACCTATGATTATTCTACAACATGAACACCACCTATTACTTTAATTCATCAGATTATCTACTCTTTCTACATCAATCTAACAATTTTTCATCAATTCCTCACTTTAACCCTAATTCTCAAATCTTCCAAAATTAATCCCACCCTTGTTAAATTTAATCATCAGAATTACAGACTTAATAAGATTGAATGTTAGTCTCACCCTTACCTTGAATTGATGAACAAAGCTTTACAAAAATCAAATTCTCCCCTCTTGGCTCTTCTCCTAGCTTTCTCTTAGTTTTTCTCCCAAAAACTGTTTTTACGTGAAACCTTTTCTAAACCTAGTTTCCTCTTTATATCTCTCCTCAATCCGCTTTATCTTATTTCCTCTATTTTCACTAAACTCTTCTAAATTCCAAAACAGCCCCGCATCTCTATATTCATTTAATTTCAAATCTTATTCTAGTAAATAATAAAATAAGTCTTTAAATAAAATAACAACTAAACACATAATTATATAAAATCGCATAAATCATCAAACTAGACTCTAAACTCTATAAAATAATTAAATAATTAAAGAGGGCGTTACATTTTCCACGTCACCTCCTTCATCATTTGGATCAGGTTGAGCTTCTAAATCAATATCCAAAGACATGTTTAAATCAATATCTAAAGATATGTTTAAATCAATTTCTAAAGGTGTAACACCCCGTTACCCAAAAGTAAATAAATAACAATAATCATCAGAGTATTTCACCAAACGGGTATGCTACATTGCAATTTCAAAATTCTTAAATAGAAAATAAAACTATTTAATCAAACCACCTGATAAAATATTAAAACATAGCAGCGGAATAGTTTTCAATCCAACAACATCCTACGGCATTAAAGGCCTTAGCATAATTCATCAACATTGTTCAAAGACAATAAAAGGCTCCACACCACAAGTTCCAAAATTTGATACATGGAAAGGAAAAGCAACAATAACAATAAATATAAATCCCATCCCACGTATCAGAGCCCTAGACACGACTTTGAGCCACCACCAACTACTCAGGGTCACCTGCAAGTTACCCATAGGAAGGGCAACGTTTTCAAGCAGAAGGGGTGAGATTCACAACAATAAATATAGATATTAAAATCAACCATTGAATCTAACACCCTAATCAACAACACATTATCTTGTAAACATATAAAGGTATAAGTCACAAGCATCAACAACATCAACAACACACCATAATCACCTTGAGTATCATATATATGTATATATCACCTATTCAACACCAAATTCATCTTATCAGATAACAACTGAATAACCACTAAGACTCATGCAAATGACATGACCACTGCTAAGACACCATCTTAGACTTCTTAAATGAAATGCAGTAATGCATGTGGTACCAATCAGGACCGAGGCCCTCACCGCTTTTGAATGGTTAAAGCATTCATCAGGACCGAAGCCCTCACCGCTGTTGAGCAACTAGTACTCCAGGACCGAAGCCCTCACCGCTGTTTTATGCATATGCAATGGACCTACTTGTGTATATCTACATACAACTGACCATGCAATGCAACTCCATGTGACTCAACTTAAACAACATGTATGATTCATTACTTTGCATACATTTCATTCATCATCAGCAATCATCAATCCAGAAATCAAAACAACCACAATAATGCATAATTACATGAAACTATGCTCAATACAACAACATTAAGGTACTACCATTCAAGCACGAAATTCAACATTCAGGAACTGAGTAGCTCGCCTCGCGAGCACATCTGCTCGCCATGGCGAGTTCACAAAAACACTAGCTCGCCATGGCGAGTTCAAGGCGAACTCGAGGCGAGTGAAAATTAGGTGCTCTCGGGAAAAATGCTATTTTCTCACTCAAACTCCAATTCTAAGCTCCCTATTCATCTTTCTAACCTAAAACTTCCACCATTCATCATTAAAATCATCTAGGTACCTTAAACCATCCCCAAAACATCTTATAACAACTTTTCAAAAATTAAGTTTTAATCTGGGTTACTCGCCATGGCGAGTTGGATTGCTCGCGAGGCGAGCGATGAAGTTGCTCACTCGCCATGGCGAGCACAGTTGCTCGCGAGGCGAGCGATGAACTTCTGTACGGGCAGAAAACATGTTTTTCCCCAAAATCCCATTTTTCTTCAATTCACTCCCCAAATTAGTTTACAGATGAGAAATGAATGTTTCTATGCAACCAAAACCAAATTCTAACCTCAGAACAGCAATATCTACTCCAAAAACCATAAATTCAATTTAAAACCCAATTCCTCAATTTCACTCCAAAAACCTGTTAAACTCAAATCAGACTTTAAAATCTATACTATTGAAGTAAACCTCACCCTTACCTTAGAAATTGAAGAAGAAATGCACAGCAATGATCAACTCTTGGTTCTCCTCTCTTGTTCCTGGTTTTCTCTCCCTTGGCTTGGTTTCACGTAAACTGCTTCTGACATCTATTTCCCAACTTCCCTCTAACTTAACTCCCTAATATTTCCATTAACTCCCCATTAATTTTAATAAATATTAAATAACCCCCTAACTCCAAAATAACTAATATTTCATACTTATTTTAATTATTATTAAATAAACCATATACTAAAATAATACACCACATAAAACATTCAAAAATCACATATACACGAATATATGCATATACTCCACATAAATCACCAATCAACATATATAAATATATATATATACTCCACATAGTATAAAATTAATTAAATAAATAACTAGGGCGTTACAACTCTCCCCAAATTACAGAATTTCGTCCTCGAAATCTTACCTCAAGCAAACAACTCCGGATACGACTCCCGCATCTTACTCTCCAGCTCCCAAGTCAAACTTTCACCAGTCGCTCCACCCCAAACGACTCTAACAAGAGGAATCTCTTTACCCCTCAAAGACTTCACCTTTCTGTCATCAATCCTCAATGGCATAGTCTCAACTGTCAGGTTGTCTCTAACCTGCACATCATCATCCCTCGGTATCACATGAGAAGGATCCGCAACATACTTCCGAAGCTGAGAAACATGAAACACATCATGCAAGTTCGAAAGATGTGGTGGCAAACCAACTCTGTATGCCACTGTACCAATTCTCTCTGAAATCTGATACGGACCAATAAACTTAGGAGTCAACTTCCTCGATTTCAAAGCACGTCCAACACCCGTCAAAGGAGTGACCCTCAGAAAAACATGATCACCCTCCTGAAACTCAAGATCCTTCCTTCGCTTGTCATGGTAACTCTTCTGTCGACTCTGCGAAGCTTTCATCTTTTCTCTTATCAATCTGACTTTCTCAGTAGTCTCATGTACCAAATCTGGTCCCAACACAACACTCTCACCCGACTCAAACCAGCATAAAGGAGTCCTACACCTCCGACCATACAAAGCTTCGAACGGTGCCATACCAATACTCGAGTGATAGCTGTTGTTATAAGTAAACTCAATCAAAGGCAAGTGACTGTCCCAAGCTCCACCTTGCTCAAGCACACACACTCTCAACAAATCTTCCAATGATTGAATTGTCCTCTCCGACTGACCATCTGTCTGAGGATGATAAGCCGAACTCAACTTCAATTTCGAACCCAAGGCGTCCTGTAAACTTTTCCAGAACCTAGAAGTGAACCTCGGATCTCTATCCGACACAATGCTAGACGGAACACCATGAAGCTTCACCACACTGTGAATGTAAATCTCTGCTAACTGCGCTACCGGATAACTGATATTAATAGGAATGAAGTGTGCCGACTTCGTCAACCGGTCGACAACTACCCAAATGGCATCATGTCCTTTCGAAGTGTTCGGTAAACTCGTTACAAAATCCATGGAGATACTGTCCCACTTCCACTCCGGTACATCTAACGGTGTCAACAACCCTGCAGGCTTCTGATGCTCAACCTTGGACTTCTGACAAACCAAACAGGCATAAACAAACTGAGCAACATCCCTTTTCAAACCGGACCACCAAAACAGCTTCTTCAAATCATGGTACATTTTTGTAGCCCCTGGGTGAATACTCAACCTACTCTTGTGACTCTCCTCAAGAATCAACTTCTTCAACTCTTCATTGTCAGGAATACAAACTCTACCTCTGAACCTCAGCACACCCTGATCATCAACTTTGAAATCACTAACCTCAGTGTCATTACCAGAAGTCATCAAATCAACAAACTTCAAATCTTCTTTCTGAGCTTCTCGGATACTGTTCAAGAAATCACTATCAATTTTCAACATTCCCAACTGTATACTCTGGGGTGACAATTCACAGACAAGACTCATATCTCTGAACTGTTCTAACAACTCAAGCTCTTTCACCATCAAAGCAGACATGTGCAACGTTTTCCTACTCAAAGCATCAGCAACCACATTGGCCTTACCAGGATGGTAATTCAAGCCAAAATCAAAATCCTTCAGTAACTCTAACCACCTCCTCTGCCTCATGTTCAGTTCCTTCTGGTCAAATAAATACTTCAAACTTTTATGATCACTGAACACCTCAAATCTGGAACCGTACAAATAATGCCTCCAAATTTTTAAAACAAAAACCACCGCAGCTAACTCCAGGTCATGTGTAGGATAATTCTTCTCATGAATACGTAACTGCCTAGAAGCATACGCTACCACCTTACCATCTTGCATCAAAACACCACCTAAGCCCAGCTTAGATGCATCACAGTACACAACAAACGGTTCTTCTGGTTTAGGCAAAATCAAAACAGGAGCAGTCGTCAATCTTCGCTTCAACTCATTGAAACTACTCTCACACTGAGCATCCCACACAAAAGATTTACCCTTACAGGTCAACTGTGTCAACGGAAGAGCCAACTTCGAAAACCCTTCTATGAACCTGCGGTAATAACCAGCCAAACCCAAAAAACTTCTGATCTCAGTTACCGACTTCGGAGTCTCCCATTGTGATACCGCATCGACCTTTGCAGGATCCACTGCAATACCACTACCAGAAATAATGTGACCCAGAAAACTTACTTCATTTAACCAGAACTCACATTTTGATAACTTAGCATACAATCTCTTTTCCTTCAACACTTGCAATACAATTCTCAGATGCTCTGCATGCTCCTCCTCATTCTTGGAATAGATTAAAATATCATCAATAAACACCACAACAAACTTATCCAGAAAAGCATGGAAAATTCGGTTCATGTACTCCATAAAAACACCAGGCGCATTAGTAACACCGAAAGGCATCACTTTGTATTCGTAATGACCATAACGTGTCCTAAAGGCCGTCTTCTGCATATCCTCATCCTTCACTTTTATCTGATGATAACCAGACCTCAAATCAATCTTACTAAATATCTTAGCACCAACCAACTGATCCATCAAGTCGTCAATTCTAGGAAGCGGATATCTGTTCTTGATCGTAACTTTGTTCAACTGACGGTAATCTATACACAGTCTCATACTACCATCCTTCTTCTTTACCAACAACACCGGTGCTCCCCAAGGTGAAACACTGGGTCTTACAAACTTTTTATCCAACAGGTCCTCCAACTGTTTCTTCAACTCAGCTAACTCAGAAGCTGACATACGGTACGGTGCCATTGACACCGGCTTAGTTCCTGGAACAAGATCAATTGAAAATTCAACCTCCCTCTCTGGTGGCACATCAGGAATCTCATCAGGGAATACTTCTGGAAATTCATTCACTACCGGTAACCCATCAATCACAGCTTGATTTTCTAACGACAACTGTGCCATTAGAGAATACATCAGGATACCATCACGTTCAAACTGTTTCATCTGTTTTGTAGACAGAAGCTCAACCTCACCTTCTTCTTCAGCAGAAGAGAAATGTACCGTCTTACTAAAGCAGTTGATATGAACTCGATTATATTCTAACCAATTCATACCAAAGATAACATCCATACCCGTCAACGGCAGACAAACTAAATCAATCACAAAATCTCTACCAAACATAGATATAGGACACCGCAGACAAACAAGAGAAGTGGTTACCGAACCCTTAGCTGGAGTTTCAACAACCATTTCCCCTTTCATATCAGATATATCCAAACCCAACTTATAAGCACATTCAATAGCAATAAAACAATGAGTAGCACCAGTATCAATAATAGCAATTAAAGGAGTACTATTAAAGAAACAAGTACCTCTGATAAGTCGGTCCTCATTAGGAGTCTGTGTACCAGTCAAGGCAAACACCTTTCCACCAATTCTAGTCTTCTTCGGCTCAGGACACTGTGAACTGATATGACCTTCCCCATTGCAGTTGTAACAGACAATGTCCCCACGCTTGCATTCAGCTAAACTGTGACCCTTCTGACCACACCTGAAGCACTTCCTATCATCTCTTCCACAAACATTACTCTTGTGGCCTTTCTCACCACACTTGTAGCAAACAATCTCAACAGGAGCATCTCTCCTCTTGGGCCTCCTATCATCACCCATCCTCTGCTTTCCTTTGTCAGCAGGAGCACTGTAAGGCTTAGGACGATTCTGTTGTCCCTTACCCCTCCTCTCACTCATAATCTTATAATGAGCTTTGGTGTCTTCTTCATAGATTCTGCACCTATTAACCAACTCAGAGAAGACTCTGATCTGCTGATACCCAATAGCTCTTTTGATGTCAGCCCTCAACCCATTCTCAAACTTGATACACTTGGAGAACTCAGCGGTCTCCGCACTATAATGAGGGTAGAATGTGGCAAGCTCCACAAACTTTGCAGCATACTCTGTGACAGACATGTCACCCTGTTTCAATTCCAGAAATTCAATCTCTTTCTTACCTCTGACATCCTCTGGAAAAATATCTGCCCAGAAACTCCTTCCTGAACATGGCCCAGGTTACCACCGCATCATCCTGTTCCAACACAGGTAACAGGCTAATCCACCAATCATCAGCCTCTTCAGCTAGCATGTGCGTCCCAAACCGCACCTTTTGAACCTCAGAACACTGCATGACCCTGAATATCCTTTCAATCTCCTTCAGCCATTTCTGAGCACCGTCAGGATCATACCTACCCTTGAAAGTTGGTGGATGATTCCTCAGGAAAGTCTCTAGCATCCTGGTTCCATCACCACCAGTCTCAACCTTAGGTTGCTGTTGAACAGCTTGAGCTACAGCCTCAAGCGCAGCAACAAGAGCAGCATCACTACTTCCAGTCATCTCGAGATTCTACACGACAAACAACAACTCAGAACAACAACAAAAAGCAACATTAAAGTTGACACTCTATCCTAGGTGGCTCAACACGACTCTACTACTTGGCCGGACGGACCAACCTGCTCTGATACCAAATTGTAACACCCCGTTACCCAAAAGTAAATAAATAACAATAATCATCAGAGTATTTCACCAAACGGGTATGCTACATTGCAATTTCAAAATTCTTAAATAGAAAATAAAACTATTTAATCAAACCACCTGATAAAATATTAAAACATAGCAGCGGAATAGTTTTCAATCCAACAACATCCTACGGCATTAAAGGCCTTAGCATAATTCATCAACATTGTTCAAAGACAATAAAAGGCTCCACACCACAAGTTCCAAAATTTGATACATGGAAAGGAAAAGCAACAATAACAATAAATATAAATCCCATCCCACGTATCAGAGCCCTAGACACGACTTTGAGCCACCACCAACTACTCAGGGTCACCTGCAAGTTACCCATAGGAAGGGCAACGTTTTCAAGCAGAAGGGGTGAGATTCACAACAATAAATATAGATATTAAAATCAACCATTGAATCTAACACCCTAATCAACAACACATTATCTTGTAAACATATAAAGGTATAAGTCACAAGCATCAACAACATCAACAACACACCATAATCACCTTGAGTATCATATATATGTATATATCACCTATTCAACACCAAATTCATCTTATCAGATAACAACTGAATAACCACTAAGACTCATGCAAATGACATGACCACTGCTAAGACACCATCTTAGACTTCTTAAATGAAATGCAGTAATGCATGTGGTACCAATCAGGACCGAGGCCCTCACCGCTTTTGAATGGTTAAAGCATTCATCAGGACCGAAGCCCTCACCGCTGTTGAGCAACTAGTACTCCAGGACCGAAGCCCTCACCGCTGTTTTATGCATATGCAATGGACCTACTTGTGTATATCTACATACAACTGACCATGCAATGCAACTCCATGTGACTCAACTTAAACAACATGTATGATTCATTACTTTGCATACATTTCATTCATCATCAGCAATCATCAATCCAGAAATCAAAACAACCACAATAATGCATAATTACATGAAACTATGCTCAATACAACAACATTAAGGTACTACCATTCAAGCACGAAATTCAACATTCAGGAACTGAGTAGCTCGCCTCGCGAGCACATCTGCTCGCCATGGCGAGTTCACAAAAACACTAGCTCGCCATGGCGAGTTCAAGGCGAACTCGAGGCGAGTGAAAATTAGGTGCTCTCGGGAAAAATGCTATTTTCTCACTCAAACTCCAATTCTAAGCTCCCTATTCATCTTTCTAACCTAAAACTTCCACCATTCATCATTAAAATCATCTAGGTACCTTAAACCATCCCCAAAACATCTTATAACAACTTTTCAAAAATTAAGTTTTAATCTGGGTTACTCGCCATGGCGAGTTGGATTGCTCGCGAGGCGAGCGATGAAGTTGCTCACTCGCCATGGCGAGCACAGTTGCTCGCGAGGCGAGCGATGAACTTCTGTACGGGCAGAAAACATTTTTTTCCCCAAAATCCCATTTTTCTTCAATTCACTCCCCAAATTAGTTTACAGATGAGAAATGAATGTTTCTATGCAACCAAAACCAAATTCTAACCTCAGAACAGCAATATCTACTCCAAAAACCATAAATTCAATTTAAAACCCAATTCCTCAATTTCACTCCAAAAACCTGTTAAACTCAAATCAGACTTTAAAATCTATACTATTGAAGTAAACCTCACCCTTACCTTAGAAATTGAAGAAGAAATGCACAGCAATGATCAACTCTTGGTTCTCCTCTCTTGTTCCTGGTTTTCTCTCCCTTGGCTTGGTTTCACGTAAACTGCTTCTGACATCTATTTCCCAACTTCCCTCTAACTTAACTCCCTAATATTTCCATTAACTCCCCATTAATTTTAATAAATATTAAATAACCCCCTAACTCCAAAATAACTAATATTTCATACTTATTTTAATTATTATTAAATAAACCATATACTAAAATAATACACCACATAAAACATTCAAAAATCACATATACACGAATATATGCATATACTCCACATAAATCACCAATCAACATATATAAATATATATATATACTCCACATAGTATAAAATTAATTAAATAAATAACTAGGGCGTTACAAAAGGCATGTTTGTTAAATTGAGGTAAGAAAAACTGGATAGTTCACTAGCTATTTAAATGTGAAATTTTAATTTAATAGGCGGGAATGATAATTTTCATTTAGCGGGTATAAAATCCATTCAAAAAATTTCGTTCAAGTGGACATTGCTAATATTTGTTCAAGTGTACAGGACCATAGACAAAGTTAATCAACATAATAGGTCTTGGAAGAACAAAAGAGAGCAAAGGAATCAACAAGAAGAGAAACCTAGAAGCATCTGAAGAAAACTGTGTCTGAAGTTTTTAAGTGCTCCTGAAGATAAAGTGCCTCTGAAGTGATGGCGTCATCAGAAGCAAAAGTTCATCAGAAGCGAGTTCATCAGAAGCTTTATATCACCAGAAGCTACAGTTCATCAGAAGACAAAATCTGAAGTTTCAAACAAGCTGTCTATTGGATTCAACCTCGTCTAAGAAAGCGAAAGACTAAAGGAAAGGTGGAAACGTTCATTTGAAAAGCACTGGGTGCTTGTCCTTCATTGAAGAGTTGACAAAGTACAAGTGTACAACCACTACTTCCACGACTCTCTTTGTGTCTACGCTACAAGACAAGATAACAACTCTGCCTGCAGAAATGTTCCTTCAAGATAGGAATGGATTTGAACGCGATTCTTCATAGGACAACAACCAAATCAGGCAAAAGATCATTGGTGATTGATCAAGGTTTCGCAATGACTCTATTGAAGTGCTTAAAGATCTCAACGTCTCTTTCACACCTCTATATAAAGGAGTGAAGACTTAAAGATCAGTAGAGACAATACAACAAGTTAAAAAGCGCCTAAACTCTGCCAAATTTGTTTCACCAAGCACTTTGAATTTCTATGTTGATTTGATATATCTTAGAAATTCTTAAGTCTAGAGTCTTTCAATTGCATTGTATTGTGAACACCACTGATTGTATATCAAGTGTTCAAACTCAAACAATTTTCTGTGTAATTCTGTTTGATTAGAAGTCTCTTGCTTTAGTGCTTAAGCATAGGAAGTCTCCTGCTTTAGTGCTTGAGCGTAGGAAGTCTCTTGCCTGCGTGCTTGAGCATTTGTGAAGTCTCATACTAGGTAGTATTGAGCAGTTGTAATCTGTGTGATTATTTCTTAGTGGAAATCTCCTTAGAAGTGTAAGGGGGACTGAACTACTTCCAGTATGTGGAAGGAACCAGTATAATTGCTTGTGTCTCTCTTTCTTTTCTCTCTCTGTTTTTACTCCGCTGCGTATCCGATTCTGAACAATACATCATAAGCAATTTAATTGCATCTGAAGTATTATCACATCAGAAGCACTCTCAAACAACTTCTGAAGTGATATCAGAAGAAGATTTTTTTTCAGAGAAAAAGAAAACACAATTCAACCCCCCCTTCTTGTGTTTTTCTCACCTTCATAAGTCTCTTATAGTCCTGGACGTCTGGCCCATTGCCGCTCCCCAGGGCTCCCCGAAGTCCCCAACAGTGGTATCAGAGTCGTGGTTAGGCTTAGTGGGGAGCGGGAGCGGGATCATATCGCTTAGTTTAGTGAAGCAAGAGGAAGGCCAAGGCTATATATTGAACCTAGTTTCTTTGTTTTTAGATGCACCAGTCAGTAGCACTTTAAGCTTATATCTGACTTAGTTTAAATATTAGTTTTGTGAGAGTGTGTGTGTACTGGGGCATTGGGGAGCGGGAGCGGGATCATAGTGTGGCTCAGGCTTGTGATGTGGGTGATTCACAGCTGTTGGGTTTGATTGTCAATTTTCTTAAATAAGGAGGTAAAAAAATATTAGTTATTGGTGATTATGTCCCACATCGCTTAGTTTAGTGAAGCAAGAGGAAGGCCAAGGCTATATATTGAACCTAGTTTCTTTGTTTTTAGATGCACCAGTCAATAGCACTTTAAGCTTATATCTGACTTAGTTTAAATATTAGTTTTGTGAGAGTGTGTGTGTACTGGGGCATTGGGGTGAGAGTTAAAGAAGTACTCTATGTGTTGTAAAAATTTTCACATAGTAATAATTCTTTGGTTGTCGATTTAGACAACGGTTGTGGTTTTTTCTTCGATTTTGGAGTTTCCACGTTATATTCTTGTGTAGTGATTGTGTTTTTATTTTTCTTCTTCAGCCTTGTTAATTCCTAATAGCGGTATCAAGAGCTTCGGTTTCGTGAGATATCACAATTCTTAGTATGCTCTGTGGTTGCAGCATTGTCGGATCTTCCACATCAGAAAAAAAGTGTGATATTGTGAAGGTGTTGAAGAAGGGTGGTACTGTGCAACTGCTATGTCTTATTCAAGTGCAATGTAGTTTGACATAGAGAAGTTTGATGGAAGAATCAACTTTGACTTGTGGAAAGTACAAGTGAAGGATGTGCTATTACAATCAGGTTTACACAAGGTGCTTAAGTGTGGAATGTCTAGGCATTTAAAGAGAAATTGTCCAGGTGGGCAGTTTCTGAAGTGTAGGCTTTGTCATATAAATTGACCAGTGACTACGCTACATAGAAATTGTCAAGGTGGGTATACTGGGGCATTGGGGTGAGAGTTAGAGAAGTTTTACCTATAAAAAGACCCATCTGTACATGTTAGTTAAGTAAATTGTTCAAACCCCAATGTTTAACATTGTCCTATCCATTTAATTTTTAATGGTGGTCATTAGTAATATTTTTTAGTGCATTAATTCTTGAATGGTGGAACAAGTGAAAATAATTAAATTTTCATTTTTATTTGTTTGGCTTTTCAAAAATCAATCTGCTAAAAATAATTGAGTGCCAAATTTTTTCCATATATTTGGTTGTATACTTTGTACCCCAAAAAGTACTAGATTCAATAATTAATTTTTGAGTGGATCCAATGATTCATCCTTCATGTTACAATAAGCTTCATGATTAATTAATAGCTTCAAAAGATTGTTATTGAATTAGTACTAACAATTCATAAGTCGTTTCTATATACAAAACTAAATTCCATACAGATACCCTTTAAAGCTTTTCTCTTTTGCATAAAGTCGAGAGGGCTTTCCATGTGTTCATAGATGCTGTAGGAGCTATCGAAATGTAAGTCATTTCATTGTGCAAATAAGGTACGTAGATTCAAAGGATTTGGGGATTGAACCCATCAAGAAGTGGTTTGTTTCCATTTTAACAAATTAATATTTGTTCCTCGAATCAATACTAGTATTGATTGCTATAATCAAAATGTGGTCAGACATGGACACTGGACTCGACACTATCAATGACATTAGTATTGGTTGCTCAAATCACAAATCACAAATTAACCAATCAAGTATCTATATATACATAAAATGCGAAATCGTTAAATCTATTTATTAGCAAGGTAATGGAATGAATCCATGTTCACATTCTAGCATTCTCCGTTGATTAAGCACTCAATCATGTCGATAAATTCTCGACTCACTATCAAGTGTCTCCAATCTTCACATTGCATTCTCGATTTACAAAATGACAAACACAAATATTCTCCTAAACATCTAAAATAATTGAAACTTCAAAAACATGATTTTGAACATCAATCAACTCAAACAAACAAGTGTCTCCAATCTTCACATTGCATTCTCTCACAAATTCTGGCCAACCTTTAGTGAACCACCCATAATCGAGGTATTGATTATAACTCACCTCTACAAACCAAGTTCCTTCCCCTACTTTCAACTCCACTGAATCTCCACTAAATATATTATGCCTCTTCAACAGACTTGGCAGTACAATCAGCTGCATATACAAGAACAAATTAAAAAAATTCACATTCACGCACAAAGCGCTATATACATGGTATCAACATTTTATGTGATTCATACCTTATCTAATGATGTCACAAAAACCTTGAATTTCTCATGCGAATCCGGACTTACAGAATCTGCAGTAATTAAGAACAAAGAAAACATAGTGTAAGCATATTTGCATGAATTGTACACAATAAAACTTGAAAAATAAAATTAAGATGAATACTCCTAAGACCATGTGTTTTTGTGCAGCTCTTTGAACTTCCTTCTCCAAAATTGCCCACATATTCCATATCTTCTACGCGCGTTGTCACTGATTTTCCTTGGACTCGTTGGTTTTCTGCATGTCAATAACAAAATGGATTGGGAAGTTGAGTTGTAGCGCAAAAGTTTATACATTTGGTGGATTAAGAAAATGATTTGTAGGTATTATTTAAACCTTGATTTTTTTTACACATGATTGTTTGTTATTTGTTGACAAATTGAAACTATTTACTTTGATAAAATGTATTAAAATTAAACTATATTAAACATTTATCTTTCCAAAAATAATAATAATAATGAAATGAATACCTTGAAACTGCTCTAGGCTTGGTTCCTTTGGGGCTGGGATAATAGTAATTGTGAATGAAAGTGGTTCACGTTGAGTCATCTCAAATTTACATGCATCACCAATTTTCAAGTCATGTTCCTTTGTAAATGACTTCCAACCAACCTGCATTACAAAACTGCTCTTGCTTTTATCGAAGTTTAACGTCACGTACCGTGCCCTGTCCTCACCAACACTTCTAATCGTTGCCTTCCCTTGCAATAACTCATTCATGTTTTCTTTTGAAAACCAAATAGGTATCCTCTGTTTAAATAGATATTGATTAAAATATATTCATGAACTAAATGTGCAAGGCTCATTCAAACCTGTACTTATATCAAAATTCAAAAAAGATAGGAAACATACTAATCTAAGAAAAAAAAAAGATAGGAAACATACCAATCTATCACCCTCAACATAATATCGCGATAATTTGAGAGTGAAACTAGGATTCTCATTGGGATGAGAATTTGTGCAACTTCTCTCATTCCCATCTTTAGTTTTGGTGCATTCCTTAGCTTTCTTCTCCCTGCCTCCTCTATTTCTATTAGCCTCTGCAAAACTTTAAAATTTATTTTCGGCATTTGAAGGGTACAAAATAAAAGTTCACTTCTTGATTTTTTTTGTATGATAGTCTTGAAAATTAATTTAATCTTGAAAAAAAAAAAGTATACATAAAGTGGATAGAATGCCTAAAAACAAAATTTGAGATAAACACAGGACTAATTAAAACCATATTTTACCCATGAATGAAGAGCTAAATAAATAATAGGAAATAGATTAACTTGCCTGAAACGTTTTGCTGGGTTGCATTGATATTAGTTTTTCTCTTGTGAATGTTAGTCCCTTGAGGTGTAGCAGCAGTAGTAGCAATGTCATTTAAGTTGATTCTCTTTTTGTTGATGGAGATTTTAGTATTTTCACTGTCACTAGGAATCTCAACATCATAATCGTCATCGCTCTCTTTATTATTTTCTTCATTGTCGTTGCATCCAATACTTGAATAATCAATTTCTAATTTACTAACATCAAATATAATGACATGAAAATCTGACCCTCCTTTGTATTGAAAAACTAAAAGATCTCCACATCTAAGCGATCGTGCAAATCTTTTCCAATTCAGAAGCCAAATATCATCACCACGTTGTTCCCAATTCATTTTACACTGAGACTTATTTGGAAATTTTAGAGATATTGGATTTGATACATCTTTCCAATATCTCTCTACAAAATTCCTTGGAATCATCTGCAAGAGAGCACATTTTCAAAAACGAATGAGTTTCATCTAGTAATGAAGATTAATGCAGCAAACTTCATCCACATTTTAAGTAAAGCATATATATCAAACAAAATGAGTGTAGAACCAACGCAATGCGCAGCACTAATACATGAAAGCAGAATTTGTGAAATCTGAACTAATTGGAAGTCTAGTAGATACACACAAGTCATCTCATAAAGCAAGTACACAATATTCCATTTCTCAATTATTATAAGAAACGTAGCATTTGATTCTGAAATTAGTTTTGAAACTCAAGAATAATGAGATCTGTGTGCAACAATAGAGCAAGGATGGATAGGTAATTTTGCAACAGAAACAATAATCAAAACAGTATTGGCGGTTTTCATAAAACACATTGACTACAAACTTTAAACAGTCCACTTAAAGAGTTGGAATGACCACGTAATTGCGCACAAGTGGTTAATGAGCTTCATCAAATAACGAACTGCTCAGAAGCGAAAAACCAATTCCATAATAATAATAAATCCGTAATTTATATCTTTTTGTATCTGTAATAAATTCCAAGTATGCAATGTTCCTCCATGAAATCAAAGAAATTATAAGAAATATAGCATTTGATTCTCGTTTGTGAAGAACAATTTATGGATTTAACAACTTTCAACTCTTAATATTCATTAATTCCAATAACAAAATACCATTGTTGCCGATTTTAAGCAATGTATTGATCAGTGCTTCTTTCTTGAGAAGGAGCAAAGTTTATTGAATAATAAAAAATGAAGATGAAATTGCTTACAAGGTCTTGATCATGCATCTGGAGAAATTGAATAGTTAGATAGAAATGCATTCCCTTAGCTTCACTCCCACGCCCATTGTGAACAATTGACACCATGCTTGCTTGCTTGTTTGTGAAGTTGAAGAAGAAGGGATTGTGTTGTTGTGAACAGTGATACTGATATCTGTAGAATACACAAGAAAGGTGACTGACTGCTTTGTGATTTTTGTTTTAATAATAATAATAATAATGGGTTATTAAAAAAATCTAATTTTTAATATACTTTTTTTTCCTTATAATAATTAATGTATTTGGTCACATTTATAGACCATATACATTTGTTATTCAATGAACTTATAAATTAAAGTTGTTTTTTGATTATAAATGTGTCCGGAGGAAGCACATCGATACTTGTCCGATGCGTATCAAAAGAGTATCCGATGATTAAATTTTATTTTTAAAAATAATAATTGTTTGATACAGGTCAGATACGCCCAATACGCAAAATATACATAACTTTTCCATTATTTTGTTTTCTGTTTTTCTTTAAAAGAGAAAAGAGGAAACATGATTTTTATAATTTTTTTTATTACTTCAAACAAAACAATAAGAAAAAAAATATTATTATAATATATACATTAGGTAATGATATTTTTTGGGATGATGTCCTTTTTTTATACATGTAATTGACTAAGTAATTATATTCTCTTTTTCGGATATATGTCATTGACTAATTGTGACCTTATTATCAATACTTTTTTTAAAAATATTTATTGAAATGCAATGACTATTTTTCAAAGTCACGCAAAACGTAGGGATCAAAGACATATTTAACCTTAAAATAATTGGGACTCACTAACTGCCACATCAGCATTCCGTTAGAGAATTAACAGCAGAGACTAATTTTGATAAAGGAGATAAAATGTGAGAATTTTAAAAACATTTAATGAAATGTAGAGACTATTCTTCAATAGGGCGCAAAATGTAAGGACTAAACTAACATGGATAGTTTGTATTTTATTTTAATTCAGTTTTATTCTTTTAAACAAAAATATTCTAAAACATTATTCCCTCCATCCCAAATTTCGATACTGTGGTAAATTTATATAAATTGAAAAATGTAATTAACATTGCATGGAGAATATAAATTATGAGTCACTTTAATGTCTTTCATTAATTGTATAAGAAAGATAAGTTAAAAAAGTTGAAAAATGATAAATAATAAATAGTAAAGGGTACAATTCTGATCTATGAAGCTCCGATACCTGATACGATACCGATACAGCGATACGGGAAAATTTTCAAAATTTCCGATACGATACGGCCTCGATACGTTATTAAAAAATTAAATTTAAAATTAATAGTATAAGTACACAATGTATAAACATAACTAAAAATGATGATAAACAAACATTCACATTAATGAAAATGATCAAAACAAGTGACAATTACATATTTTTTCCGCACAAATTAGATAGAATATAGCTAAACATCATTAGTACCATCCAAATTAGATAACATCATAAGTACTATAAAAAAAAAAAAAAAACATCTTTGTCTAATGTTGACTACTTAACAGTTAACACTAATTTATATCAAAAACAAACAGCAGAAGAAACATAACATTAGAGAGAAGAGAAACAGAGTAGAATTCAATCAGTGGTAATGGTTAGAAGAGAGAATAGCTATTGCTATGTGGTGACGAGAAACCCTATTTTTTTAGGTTAGAAGAGACAATATGATTTTGATAGCGCTGCCAGACTTGATAGGTGTCAGAGTATAAGTAAGTTGTGTCGGAGTACAAGTTAGTCGTATCCGACACGTATCAGTCATTTTTTTCCTTCAAAAAATAAATATTAACTGTCCGATACGCGTATCGGGACGTATCCGACACGTATCGGTCATTGTTTTTCAAAAAAATAAATATTAATTGCCCGATACTTTTCCGATACCCGTATCGGGACATATCGAGGCGTATCGATATCCGATACGTATCGGATACGATACTTCACCATTTTTGGAGTATCGGGACTTTAGAGATTCTGATTCAATTCAATAACCGAAGTTTTAAATTTCATAAAGTCTCAATTTACTTTGAATAGTCAATAACTAGCTAGTTATGAGCATATATGAAGCTAAGAGTTCTACCATAATTCTTTCAATAGTGTACTTGGGTTGCATATATTAAAAGAAACTATCCATGTAGTGAAATCAATTGCGATATGAAAAATGGTTTATATGACCTTTGTCCTTATGGTTATATGAATCAGAACATTGTATTCCTTATGGTAACCTAGATTTTATAGATAATTTGTCTCTAGTGAATTGACATTAATATGAATTGGTCTCAAAAAGTGCTTGATCTACCAACTCTTTACTCATTATGATTTATGTTCTTAAACTTTACATCTATTATACAACAAATGAGTGATTTTAGGACTATAAAGTGCTTAAATAGTTTTAACATAAATGAACTTTTTAAACAAAGTAATAATAACTTAATAGTTGTTACTTTATTATTTAAGCTATGAGTTTTTAGTGTTATTATGTTAACAAAATCATGTTGTTTTGGTAGAAATTCTTGTCTTTTAAGTGCAGGATGGCTGAAACTGCATCTTGCTGAAATAGCAATTGGAATTGACATTGGCACATCAACATGTTGTGTTTCCGTGTGGATTGATTCTGCAATGGAGGTTTTGAAAAACACAATAATGAGATGATAGAGAGAGATCATGTGAAACTTTCAATGAGCACGAGAATCATGTATTCAATGAAAGTACCAACCTCCCATATCTGATGCACAACTTGGACATTAAGGATCACGCTTTTAATGGATACCATATACAAATTAATTCACACCTTGGGCATCATAAGTCCCACATCGAAGAAACTGAAACAATCATGAGGAAGATTTAGTTATAAAACAACCTTGTACATATGGTGCTTCATGGTAAAAAATTTGGCATATTAATATCTGGGGTACATTGGATTTAAAAATTAAGTATTTTTAAATCTTCTGTTTACTTCAGAAGTTAATGTACATAACCCTAGTCCCTAATGTTTTTTTTTTGGTGAATGGATATATTATCTAAAAAAATAAAACCTTTCTCTCTAAATTCTCACATCATGCATTAAAGGTTCTGGAAGCTTAGAATCTGAAACTCAATTAGATTTATAATTGAATTTGGTTAGATAATTAATAGAATTTGAAGGTTCTTGAAGCTTGTTAGCCTGATATAGAAAGCATTGACATGTGACTAGACTTGGCTAACTTGTCTTGATACAAAGCAATGATTCTTATCGTATTTCTATTACTCTATCAAAGATTTCTACTCCAATTATACTGTCAAGTTACTTGTGGATCCAATGCGACATAGCATGTGGTTGCTGCTCCGTACGACGAAAGGAATTAGACAAGGAATAAAAGTATATTGTCAGGAGCATAAGGAAGGCTTTCTATGAATTTATTTGAAAGTATCATAGTTACAATTAGGATCTAATAAGAAAGAACTTTTAGATTGGTTTGGGATATTCAAAGGCTTTTAGATTTGGATTGAGAGGTTACAATTTCTCATTTGTATCAAAAAGTTTAAAACCACAATTAGTAACAGAAAATAAAAGAAAAACGCAAATCGCCAACATTGGAACATGATGGTTTGTATATGTAGTTCGGCCAATTATGCCTATATCCGTGGCCATACTACAGCGTCCAACCTAACATTCTGAACATTTGTCAGAGTTAAGACTTGTGTTGGTGTCTAGAAATCTATGCAATTAAACTTTATTAGAAATTTAACTTCCTAGATTCATTTGTTTCTCCACTTCAATTCCTATTGACAAATGAATTTCAAATTGATTTCTCTTTCCTTTTATGTAACCTCAAATGATTGTCAATACATGTTTGATAGTCCTGACTTTTTTTTACCTCCTTTTCTATCGCAATATATTGGAACTATTGGGAAAATCCCATGTCCCACGTCGGATAGATAAGATTCTTGGTAAGAGTTTATATAGAGGAGGCAATCCCCACCTTATAAGCTAGTTTTGTAAGGATGAGCTAGGCTCTCAGTTTCATTATGGTATCTAAGCCTTTCGAATTCAAGGGCCACCTACCGATTCACGCACTAAAGCCCAAAGAGTGTTGGGCGTGACATGGGTGTATTGGGTAAGAGTTTATATGGCTAGATTTGTAAGGATGAGCTAGGCTCTCAATTTCATTATGGTATCTAAGCCTTTCGAATTCAAGGGCCACCTACCGATTCACGCACTAAAGCCCAAAGAGTGTTGGGCGTGACAGGGATGTATTGGGTAAGAGTTTATATAGAGGAGGCAATCCTCATCTTATAAGCCGATTTTGTAAGGATGCTAAATTTTTGAAGAGAATGTTAAGGTTTTGGTAACAAATTACCCTGGCAGTATTTCATGCTAAAATCTCGCTCACATTCATGCATATTTTAGTGCAATTGCTGTCTACTTTTATGTTCAAGCCTTAATACAACAAATTCTGAATCAGATATATACCACTTAATATTTTATCAATTATTTGTTGAAATTCCTTTAGCTCTGAATTCTGGATAAGTTACTTAGCATCTAATTTAGTATATATGCAAGTATCTGATAGCTGATGTCACAAGAAACCATGTTAGTATATATGCTAGGTTACTCAAAGCCACTAGTTCTTGAAGAAGTCGATTCCCTTGTTTTTGAAGATGAAGCAAACAGGGCTTATCAAAAATTTGTTCTTGCTTGGGAATCACTTAGCTTGTTAGAGAGAGGACTAAGAATAATATACAAAGAGTTTGGTTCTTTGGACTGTAGTTAGTATCCAACATATTAATAGCATTTTATGCATTAATCATAATTACTTCTGCTGTAATTTCACCTCTATTACTGTAGTTAACTAACCAAATAGAACTTATGGGTATATGCTCCCAATTGAAAGACACTTCAACAACGTTACGTAGAACAAGACATATAAAATTGTTTGATTTAAATAGTCCCATGTCGATGTTTTTGAAAGAACCAAGACGAAGATTTACCAATAAATGACCCATGTACATGTTGGCAAAGTACCTGTTCATCTAAGTGTACACATTGTGATGTTGGCGAAATTGATTTAATGACCCTTTTAGTATTCTTGTTTTACGTTTCATCTTGACTGAAACATAAAGAAAAAAGAAAAGGGGCACAGAAAATAGTCCCACCTCTAATGAAAGAAAGGCTATGATAATGTTGATATGAATCAAGGTATATCTCTATCAGGTTTGTAGTTGAGATGAGGTCGTTTGAGTGAGTAATATTAATCAACCGCCTTCATATCAACTCGCTTACCCTCCAATCTTTTATTGTATTATGGGTTAATTATGTTTAAGGTTCCTACAAATAAGCGAGCTTCCAACATTGGTCCCTACTAAAATTTTATTAAATTTTTCATCCCCAACATTTTTTTCCGTTTGTAAGTTTGGTCTTTACCGTCAAGTTGTGCTGACTAGGCTAACGGAATGTTGACCAAGACATGTCACATGGACATTTCAAGTGACATGGCTGCCATGTGGTAAATGACATCATATATTTTTGGTCACTAAAATTGGGACCTTTTAAGTTTAGTCCTTACTTAATTTTAACAGTGCTTTTAGTCCATATAAAAAAATTATGCACTCAATTTTAGTCCCTACTAAATCTAAATTTGTTTAATTATGCTTAAACTTTTAAGATTTTGAACAATTTTTTGCACAAGTGTTAAGAACATTACGAAAATTTCATCTCCAAAAAAATATCTCAAAATTTTATTTCTGCGTCCAGATTTTTGTTACTTTTATTTTGAACTTTTGTCTTTTAAAAAAATTCATATTTAATTTATTTCATGCTAAATAATTATAAATTTTAGTAAACGAACCTTTTGTAATGTTCTAAACTTGTATCAAAAAAATAATTGAAAAATTTAAAAGTTTTTACGAGAGCGTTGTCGGCGTGAACGAGGTGGAGCAATAAAAGAAATGCCTGCACACTGATATACATAGTGCCACACTGAACCGAAGATGTCACATCGAAGTAGAAGATGCTCCGCAGTCTCAGAAGATCTGCACCCCCCAATGCAAGGAGTGTCATCCTGATGAATAATTCCCCTACGAAGAAGGTTATCTTGAGTTGGCAGTCGATCACGAAGGATCCTCCAAGTAAACACTGAGACCTTAAGAGGAACTTGTCTTTGCCACACAACATCGAACATACCCCGATCAAGAGAGTTAACATATGTTGTAATGTACTGATATGTCCCCTTTACGGAGTAGCCGATAACAGTTGAGCTGATCAACACAAGGCCTTCGATCAGATCAACGAAGCTTTGGAGAATTAATGTAGCACTACCTTTTGAAATTATTGTAGCACCAAGAGTTTCCAAACATAATCAAGTCTTCATTGATGAATATCAATGAACTATATTAACGGAGTTGGATTCTCTATATGAAGATATATGCTAATGGACTTGACTATAACTGAGAGTTTTAAAAAAAAATACAGCTAAACTGTACACCAAATAAGTCAAACTTAAATGACTGATTTCTCTATTGGTATTAAAGATCCTAAATTTGGGAAACGATTGCCAACCTAGAAAGGGCACTTGATTGCTAGTAAGGTATATGGTGGAGGAGATAAGAATATGGAAAGATAAGAATTAAACAAAAGCATAAATGAAAAATACATAAAGATATACTAACCTACTTTTTAGTTGAGTGCTGAAAAACAAAACGAGAATTCCATCAATGTTGTGAATGTTGAAAGCCACATGCCGGCTATCTAGCCGAATTAATAAAATTGCATAAAAATCCCAAGAGGATGGGCCTTGATTTTCCTCATTTTCTGGTACTAAAACATCTTCTTCAAGGGCTAGGAGGAAGATTTGCAGCAGTATGAGCTACTTGTTCAGTTTCAGCGATCCCTTGATCCTTATCGATAAGAGCTGCCTCTTGCTCATCTACTTGAAAAGGATATGATGCAGCTGAAGTAAGAGGGTGTCGTGCTCTAGCTTTCTCTAAAGAGACTCTGAAATGTTCCCAAATTTTGCGTTTGAGCTTCAAACCTGATTGGCTGTTTCGGAAGTCCATCTCCAGGCCTGCCTTCTGGGCTAACAAAGGATTCAATTGACTATCAATATATGTTGAATCTGTGAAGAGGTTTACCATTAGACTTCTATTTGACTTCAACTTCTTGTCAATTTCTGAAATCTTTGATGTTAGCTTCTCAATTTCTTCCTGAAAGAAGCCTATCTTTTCTTCAATTTCCTTTTTCCTTTTTACATCTTCCCTTCTTTCTTCATCAAGCTCTAAATACACTTTTCTAAGGACAGCCTTACTAGACTGCAATGCTTTAATCTCATTGAGGCCACAAGAAGAATGCTCGTATTGGTCCTTCAAACCTAAATAATCCCTTGATATGTCCCCCAACCTAAGGGCTATCTTGTTATAAATCTCTCGGTGAGAGGGAGGTAATGCATTGGATGATCCTAACCCAAACAGCAATGTTCGTAGAGCAGCTACGTCCTCTATCTTGGTAGGAATTTCCCGTTGAAGTGCTGCATCTACCATGTATATATCCTCATGAGGGGTCAAGGAGATCATAGAAGGGAAATCAGCTTCTGAGAAGTATTCTCTCATTTCCTCTTCAGAAATATCCAGAGGAAAAGTTGATGGTTGCTTAGCCTGAGTCACTTGATCGCCTAGGGTGACCACTTTCTCCTTAGGGGCTTGTTGAAATTTCTTCATCCTCTCCAAAACAAGTAAAAATGAGTAAGGAAGAAGAGAAAATTTTGACAAACATATTTAGAGTAATTCGAACTTTCTAGTACTATATTTGCATCAAACATAAACAATATAAAGTTGTATTATTTAACACAAAGCATAAGACAAGGGAGATTGAAACTAAAATGTGGAGTTTGATTGTTCAAACCTTCTTTAAACTATTTAATGGTAAGATGATGAAAATATTACAAAATTTCTACCTTTTTTCTTTTTTCACCATTCGCATTAATCTTTGTATAATTACTTGAATTCCTCTTCTCGATGTGAATTCTTTTGAGTTCATTAACAATCTCCAACATTTGTTGACGAACCTCACTCGGAACAGCTCTACACGGTTCAATATCGTTATGTGTGCCTGCCAAGTGGTGCTTGAATCGAAAAATACCGCAAGAATACACTTCATGACAATAATTGCACTTAATTTTGTTTGGTTTATCATCAACATTACTTCCATGTTGCCACGCCACATCATGTTTCCGGCTAGCAGTATTTTTGAGAACACTTGGGTTTGATTTTCCTTTTAAAGGAGAAGGCATACTACTAGTACCAGCCATCTAACCAACATAAAAAACAAAGACAAGAAACTTAGATGGAAAAAAACCAGAGACAAACAAAATAGAGAAGAAAATGATAACAGACAAACAAAATGCTTAAAGGAAAAAATAAAAATGAAAAAAAAAAAACTAGAGAAAGAAACATTGAATTATAAAACAAAACATAAAGAAAAAACAGAGAGGCAACATAGTCAGAGTGGCTTACTGAATCTTATTGAGAGGGCAAGATTGAGAAACATGTTTCTTTGAAAGGTCCAGTTGTAGTTGCACTATCACAAATATTGGATTTTTTGTGAAACAATAATTTTTGGTCAAACTTTAATTTAATTACAAAGATTACAAACTTGGCAGTAGTTGGCAAAATTTAATGTGTTATTGACTATGCTTTTAATATTAAATTTTTTTATAATTGAAAGAAATAAATACTATATATATATATATATGTATATATATATATATATATATATGATCTTTGTGATTAAATTAAAGTTAATCTTATTAATATTTATTCTTATATATAAATAATATTTTTTCTTTTTAATGGCATGTAAGTGAGAGATAATAAAAAAAATTATACGGCCAGTGTATCACGTAATAAAAAAATATGACTCACCGTGTCACATAAACAAGTTTGTATAGTCATATTTCTTGAGGGTCCAATATCAAAGAATCTATATTTTACAATGGGGAATTGTTACGAGTGTTGGCAGGTTTCAATTATTCACTTTCAACGGGAGAAATACAAATCCTTTGCAAAGAAGCAAGTTTAAGAATCCAAGACACGTGGAAGAAAGTCAAGTCTGTCAAAAATCTGTAGTTTAGGACTGTTAGTTTTAAGTTATTTTACTTATGTATACAAGTGAAAGGACGGGCAGTCATGTGTCCGTCTTTTCGCACTTTTTATTGTGCTAACGTTTGAAAGTTATGAACAGTATTTTTTAATGAAATTTTGGTTTTCATTAAAAGTAAAAAAATAAATGATTTTTCCTTTCAAATTATAAAAAATTAAAACAAACATGATTATCTATTTCAATGACACCAACAATATAACAAAAAAAATATAATATAAATTCTTTTTTTTTATGACACAAATAACAATCTTTATTATAGAAAAATTATTTAATGGTATAATTGGGATAATGAAAAAGTAAGTTTATATAAACTCATCTAGTTTGTTAGTTTTTTTAAAAGTATAAAGGATAAAAAAAACTAGACATATATATACTCATATCGTGTTTGGAAGGAACAAAAAAGCAAGGTTTTTCATCAGAAGATTACAGATTATCAGACCTTAGCCGACAAGGTTAAAATGCTATCTTTCCAATGGCTAAAAGCAAATAAGCAAACCTTTGTTTTTAGTTATCATGACTGGTGGCTGCACCATTTGCTTTGTATGGGTGTCAGGTTGTAGTCTTCTTGTTCAATACTTTTTATTTTGGTGTCTGCTGTTGATGCACCTATGATCTAAAATTGTACTTTTTTGGATGGTGATTCTCTTTTACACACCTTGTGCGGGACCAGTGTTAATATATATTCCATTTTGGCTTGTTCAAAAACATAATATTATCTATTTATTATATGTACTATTATCTATTTGTTATATATACTATTTGTAACAAATATTGAAAAAGATAAAACTCATCCCAAAAAACCCAAAACATGCTTCTTCTTTTTTTTTTAAGAGAAAGCTATTTTATGTATTTACAGTATAGTTATAGAGGTTTTTCATAAGAAATAGATGTTACATATGATAATCTGAATTTTTACGCTCGAATTATTAAAGCACACAGAGAGACAATAGTAACAAGAATGTATGTAATTAATTTGATGAACCACTTATTCAATACAATGCAAAATTATTTATTTTAACTCTTTTACTTTTTGCTTTAAAGTTTAAGATTAGGTAATTAATATGACTCAAGTAAATATGGCCCAACAACAGTCAAATTCATACAAATAGTGTTGTTTCACTAAATGGTTACGATTTAGCAGCAATTACACTCGATCTTTATCCAAATCACGATTTTATGTGATTCTGACTTTAAATGTAAGCCTGAACAATGAAGAAATAAAAGAGGGAGGACGATGCATATCTATTATAATATTGACATTTATTACTAGATTCACAAATACCAAGAGGGCATTTCAATATTTAATTTAATTACAAAGATTATAAACTTTTCGATAGTTGGCAAAATTTAATTTGTTATTGACTAATGTTTTAATATTGATTTTAGAATATATGCACAAAACGAGGATGATATTTCAACAAGTTTTCTTGCAATATTATGTCAACGTTAATGTAGCTGCAAAGACAAAAAAAAAACTTGTCAGAGGTTGGAAAAATCCAAAACCCTCGAAGTATGTCACAACCATTTTAAGGGGGTGTTTAACCTCCTCAAATACAATAATCTTTTTTTTTTATATTAATTTTAACATTTTTATACTTTTGTGGATATTTATTTTTGTATATATTTTTATTCTTCTAATTTATAAGAAATGTAAATATCTAATAAATTATATCATTGCTCAAAAAATTGCAAAATAAATATATAACCATAATAACAAAAATGTAGTCAAATATCAAATATGTCTTCATCACAATTAAACAAACATTCAAGAAGAAAAGAAACAAAACTACAAGAACAAAATTGTATTAGTTTTGCAGAATAAAATAAATTATTACCAATGATCAACTTAATTGTAAATACACATTGTAAATACACGTATGAAAATGGTAAAGTACATGAGTAGAAAATGAAAAGCATGTTGTATACCAGGCCTACCAAGAGCTTGCATATTTCAATAATCTACACCAAGCACAAAGTGCCAAAGGAGAATGAAAAATACCTCAACAAGGTTAATTATACACCAATTTGAGAACCAGAAGCATCACCATCACCATGTCCAAAGCGCTAAGATTTTCCATCATTAGCACTTTCAAGAGTAAAAGAGTAAAAATGCTATGCAAGTTTAATCCATGTCCAAGGGTTTCCTAGCGTTGCCGCCGCTTCAAAATTTCGATCCATATCAACTCAAAATAAAATCTTCGGTCACTACGCGAGGGTGTTAGTTAATGTTGATTTTTCTCGCTGCATATTTGATGAAATTATGGTCGAAAGAGCGGGGTTTGCATTCAAGCTAGCAGTAGAATATGAATGGATGCCTGACTTTTGCTCCCATTGTCAAAGTATTGGTCTTGATGTGACTTCTTGCCACTAGATAATGCCGTAGCAAGCTTTGGAGAAAGTTGATCGTGGTAAAAAGCCAGAACCGGCACTTATGCGTACAATTCCAAAATTTGTGGAAAAGGAGAACCCAGATGGTATCGGCTTCCCGAAAGCATTTTTTCAACATAATCACGTTGAATCCATAAATAAATAAATATTGATCATATGCATGCATGATGATTTTAATTTGAATAATGCTACATGTAGCGAATTGTTTTTTCAAGAAACTTCATGATCAGTATATTTTGACTGCATAATTTATATCCAAAAACTATTATTCATTTATGTTAGAATTAATATGTGTTCAATTACATATGCACGATTTGGTAACTGTGTAAATTTTGATAAGTATAAACGTGCATGGTTTATGATACATATTTGAATGCATTTATATGTTAAGTGTTATTAATATTATTTATTTCATACGTTGTTATGTTAAAACTCACAAAATGCAAAATTTTCTACCCTTTTTGTTTTCTGAAAAAAGGATCAAAACATGTAGAATATAAAGTTGTTTTGTTTCATGCTTGAGGTAACATGTGTTATTTCAATGAAGGAAGCAATGAAAGGAGACCTTATAACCACATAGTGTTTGTAGTTACCCTAAGCACAGCAATCGAAATACTCCATTCCATTTCAACATCGAATCATCAGTACAACGAAATTAGACAAAGATGCAACTAATTATTGCCAACAAACCATGGGAAACTGGTAATGAGGGATAGACAAATAATTTGATGTTATAGCAGTTCGGTTTTTGTTAACCAACATTTTGTTAGCATAATTAAGAGAATATCAAAGGTGTGGTCTTTGATTTAAATGGGGATGGCGCTCCTGGCCCAAATGATTTCAATGATTTTTTCTTCCAGATTTTTTGGGATGTTGTGGCACCAAATAATGTGATTGTTTCAGTTCAGGAATTTTTTGTGCTAGTAAATTTTCAGTTTAAGTTTTTTACTAAAATTCTATCACAGGTTGGTTCTGATCACTATGCGTATTATTTCTGAGCAGCAGAAGGGTTTCATCAATCTTTTATATAAAAGGTAGTTTCATAGTAATTTGGCACTCAAAGTGGATATATTAGAAAAGCTTTCGACACTTTAGATTGGAATTTCCTCCTATTTTGGTGATATAGCAGTTCGGTTTTTGTTCCAAGTTTCGTAATTTGAAACCTCTTATCTTACTCTCAACCAAGCTCTCCATCTTGGTTAATGGGAAGACTATTTGTTCGTGGGAGATCTCTTCATTAGGGTGATACTCTTTCCTTGTTGTTATTTTGTTTAGCAGAAGAAGTCCTAAGCAGATCGCTTACTTTGGCGAAACAAAATGGCGAAGAAAAATGTTCTTTACTTTTTGAAATTTTTAATGATTAATCGGATGCTTTAGGTCAGATCATTAAAATGGAAAAAAGTAAAATTTACCCAGGATCCATGTCCCATGCCATAGAGAAAATGATTGTTTGGTTGCTTGGTTTTAATATTTTAGTTATTCGGTTCATTTATTTAGATTTTCCGATTTTTCAAGGCAAACCTAGATGTATCCATTTTCAATAAGTTACTGACATAATCAAAGTTAAGATGGCTACATGGAAATGTTCCCTACCTTCAATCATGGGTCGGGCTCAGTTGATAAAATCGGTTATCCATGGTATGTTGGTTTATTACGTTCATATTTATATGCATCCATCCTTCAAAAAAAATGTTTATATGTGGCCTATCAAGCTCTTAGATCATATGGATATATAAATGGATAAAAAAAATATGGAGTGGTTATATCTATACTAGAAGTTTGCACAGTATACTGGAAGTGTGTTTGCCTTCATTGGGAAGTGGGCGGTTTAGATCTTAAGCCAATATGTTTTTTCAACGAGTCCTTAATTTTTCATTTGGGATGAAAGCTTTTATCCGAAGACCCTCAACCTGATTGGACGTCTAGACATCGGTTCTTTAAAAATGGTAGGCCATTTCAGCATAATTTCAAATCCTCGGCTTGATCAGGAATCAAGTCTCACATGGGTTCCCTATTTGAAAATTCAATTTGGAATGTAGGAATGAGTAATAGTATTCATTTTTGGCAAGATATTTGGTTTGACCGCTCGTTTGGTTGACGTCTTGAATATTCCCTCTCATTCAAATTTTCAAGGTAACATTTAGCATTACCTAGGAACTTGAATCCTTGGGAAAATCCGCTTGAAACCGGTTTCCTACGGAATTTTGGCCGCAATCCACAGGAAATTTTGCAGGAAAAACGTCTCATAGTTTCTCTTATCTCTGAAAATCCCACCACAAGAAGCAGTCACCCTCGACAATGACCCATCTGTACTTACCTTAATCCAATGACAAGTGGCCGATTTCCACCAAACAATAGCAATGTCTTTGAAGCACATGTGCTTTGGTGAAACCAAAAGAGAGTCCAAAAGAACAGAATCAGAAGGCAAGCAGTTACCATTAGAAATATTACCCGACATTGCAATTTCTGATCCTATAATTGTCTTTGTTGCATATATATAGACACATTATTAGTACCAAACTGCAAAATATTTTTAGTTGTCCAAATAATTTGCATGGCGTGGATGATACTCACAATGTAAATGTTCTTAACCTGCGAGCTACACCTTAGCGGAATACAATCTGATCCAGGAAAAGATAAATCGAAGGTACAATTCAACTTGTTCACTAACCACAACCAAATATGATTAGAAAATAGGTAATTAAGGAACAAATGGTTAGAATTTTCAGTATTCAACTTACAAAGGAAACAAACATAAGTATTTGTACAACTCCTATGGCGTAGATTCTCATCCGTAGGCATCTTACTGTACTTAAACGACCAACAAATAAAGAGTATGATAAGGTGGAATATACTTCTTCCAAATAGATGCAGCCAATAGCAACATGCGAAGGATGAAGAAAAGGAAATGGCTCCTTGGCATATAACTTATCATCCGAATAGTGCAGCCAAATAATTTTTTCCGTAAAGGGGAGTTACGGAAAAAATTATTTTAGCAACTTTGGAGGTAATTCCCATAGTATCCATAGGTAGTTGATTCCTGAGGATTTTAGGATCCGCAGGAAAGCTTCCTACGAATATATCCGCACAAAATGTCAATAAATCCTCAGCTAAAGTTTGGTCAGTTTTAAAGGAAAGCATAAATGTTGACTTTGGTGAACAAATTGTATGGTTTAACATTATAAACAATATTTAGTCGCTTTATGCTTCTTTTTTATTTACTCTTTAACTTGGTTGAACGAGTTGGATATAACATTCTAAGCTTACTCCCTAAACTTTTTATTTTCTTTTGTAGCTAAGTGTCAACATTGATGTCCCTGGAGAAGATGCATATGTTTTTCTAAATTGCTTGTATGGAAAGGTATGAATAGGAGCTTTCATTCATGTGTAATAAGCCTGGATCACCTAGAAAAGAGTAGTTTACAACCTGATAGGCTTATACTAAAAAAATTGTGTATGGTTAGAATGTTGATACGACAAATAGTTATTTATTTATTTATTTAGTCCTGTTTCAATCCTTTTTATTTGAAATTCAAAATTAAATCCCTTATGTTTTACTTTAGCATTGCTTTATTTTTCTGTATAATATTTTAATTTGTGATTATATCTTCAATCAGATCATACCTTCCAGATGCCGGTATGAATTCTTGTCCACCAAAATTGAAATTCGTCTTTCAAAAACTGAATCTATTCACTGGAAGTCTCTAGATATGTTTCACAGGAATATATTCACAGGAAACATTCACGGGCAGGGTAACCAATGCTATCTTGTGGATATGTTTCACTTTTCCTGAGGAAAATTCCGCAGGAAAGTTTCCTGCGGTTTCTAAAATCCTATGGAAACAATTACCCACGAAGGTTATACCAGGGAACCTAAATCCTTGGCAAGAACTGCAGTAAAAGGATTTCCTAGCAGTTAATTCAGCAGGAAAATCGAGAATTTCTAGCAATGGTCCCACTTGTTCACCATAATTATCCTCATTGGGTCCTAACTTAATTCAAAATCAAAATATAATTCAAGTGCAAGGATACAATATAGAAATCAAAATACTCCAAGTCCCTCCTATACATAGAGTTGAATGGTGTAAACACCTTTAAATTCATAGTTTGAAATTAGGAGTTATGTCTATCAACAATAAACAATTTATTCAAAGCTTAAATCAAAACATTCATGGCAGAAACAAGCTAAAATAATTCATCAAAACAGGAAACTAAAAGACAAAGGTATTTAATTAAGACTACCCTATCAGTCTTACAACATTATGCATCATTCATTTCTTAGTGAATTTGAACTTAGAATTAGTTCTAATCTTCTTTTTCACAGGTTCAAGCATTGGCTTCTCAACCCCAGCTTTTTCATCTTGCTTCCTTTTTGGTCTTATTTCTTGATTAGTGCCATCTTTAATGGCCTTGTCAAGAGTACTCCAGCTTGACCACTTTTTTCGCTCATAGACATTCATCGCTTTCCTTATAGAATTATTTTCAGAAGTGTCATGTGGGACTACTTGCTCTTCACTTGAATGTTGCAGCTCCTCAACTTGAACTTCTACAGATTCTCGCTCTTGGATTGGTTGCTTCTTCTTTTTTGATGGTTGCTCATCACTGACCTCCTCAGCTACATTGTCCTCCTTCATAACATTTTCTTCTTCTAACCGATCCTCTTCTTCAGCATCATGAATATTTAGAGAATATTCTTCTACTTGATCCTCAACTTCAACTTGTTCTTCTTCAGCTAGAGATCCTTCATTCTGGTGTTCAGCCTGCTCTTCTAACACTTTCTCTCCTTCAGCCTGCTCTTCTAACACTTCCTCATGCTTTTCCATTGGTGGCTCCACATCCTTTTTGGCTTTCTTCTTCTTCTTTCCAGCAGTGGCTTTCTTCTTCTCAGAATAACCCTTTTTCTCCTTTCCCTTGGATGTTTCAGCTTTGGCTTTGGATGTTTTAGCATTCTCTTTTTCTTGAGTAGTTTCCAAAATGTGATTTGGAAACTGTGGGAAGGACTCCTTGTCAATATCAGCTAAACTCCATCCCATATTCTTTTGGTAATCTCCAACTTTTTTCATGT
Organism: Medicago truncatula; assembly: GCF_003473485.1. Taxonomy (NCBI): domain Eukaryota; kingdom Viridiplantae; phylum Streptophyta; class Magnoliopsida; order Fabales; family Fabaceae; genus Medicago; species Medicago truncatula. Next base: position 31,042,876 of record NC_053047.1, read on the forward strand.
ACTTCCAAAAATCCTGGCAATCTTTCTTAAATTCATCAAACTCCTTCCTGGTGATAACTTGATCTGATGGTAGATCTTGTGTTAAAGCAGATGGTTGAGCCGATAGGCGAGTGGATTTCCTGGAAAGCATCTGCTGATTTCTAAGAGGCATATCAGAAGTTTTAGGCATCAAAGATCTACTAACCTAAAACCACAAACATTGAAAAGAGTAAATAAATGTTAGTTGATCAAAATAACGTGCAAATTAATGTATGTATATATATATATGGTCAGGAAGATAGTTTGCCTTTGAAGTGAATTTCGACTTAGCACGAGTTACTCGACCGCCTAGGCTGAGCACTTTCCCCATGGGGGCTTGTTGGGTGTTATTCATCCTCTGAAAAAAATGACAAAGGAAAAAGAAAACATTAAGAGAAAGATAATTAGATTTATAGGATCTTTTTAGAATTAATGTCACAAAGAGAGATGAAAGCGCGTATTTCAGCTTAACATTAGAAAGAATTAACAAAAACCTATTTTTGTGTTTTTGAATTTTAGGATAAAAATATTTCAAAATTTGGTAAAATAAAAACCAACTTAACACAATGTTACACAAACACATTTTGTTTTCAACATAAACTTTCAAAACCAAAAACTCATAATCATTTCGAATTTGCCTTTAAATGTAAAAAATAAAAAACAGATACCATAAAACAAAATAGAAATTATCAATTTGATGCGGAAAAAAGATTTCACAACATACAAACAACATGCAAAAAAAAAAAGCAAAGTTTCCACCTTTTTTCTTCCTCCCTTATTCTTTATGTGATTGCTTTCCAATTTGTTTAACATTTGTTGATGAACTTCATACGGAACAGATGAACACACTGCAACATTTTTATGTGTGCCAGCTAAATGATGCTTTAATCGTGAAACACTTGAGGAATACTCTTTGTGACAGTAGTTGCACTTCATTTTTCTAGATTTATTGCCTACAGAAGTGGCATGTTGCCATGCTACATCAAGTTTCCGACCACTACTCCTAGTTCGAACATTACTCCTAGTACCAGCCATCTTACAGAAATATGAAAAACAAAGACAATTAATTTTAGATGGAAAAACAAAAGAATAAAAATAGAGACAAACAAATTTGATATGAAAAATAAGGGAAAACAACATTGATTTAGAGAGAAAAAAAAAAAAAAAAAAAAAAAAGACAACACAGTCAGGAGCTTACTATGTGTGATTGAGAGTTTACGATTGAGAGATCAACTATTGCTTTGGAAGGTCAATAGCAACTTCACGGTCTCACGTGTTTGAAGAGGAAGAGATAGTCACAAAACTTAGAGAGGAAACTTGATAAATTATGTTTTTTGGTTTTATTGAACCATGTCTCACAAAACCAAGAGGGGGTTTCAATCCATTTTATTTTTTATTGTGGCATTGCAATATTTGGTCAAATCCATAATTAATTACAAAGACAAAGAGCCTATCAGTATTTGACAAAATTCAATGCATGATTGACTCACTTTTTTATTTTAAAAAAATATACAATGGAGGGGAATGAATTTCACATTAGATTCATAAAACTAATATGGCATTTCAGCTTTTTTTCTTTTTGTGGTCAATTTTTTTTACCAAAATTTATGTGTTGCTGACTCCGCAATGATAACTTTGAATTTTTTTTCTAAAAGTTGAAATAAATAAATATCAAATTATATTAAAAAAATATATCTTCCTTTTTAAAAAAAGAGGATAATAAAGACAATCATAAGCACACATATGATGAAAGAAAAGTGCATGCATTTTAGAGTAAATACATCAAATCAGAGGGCATTTCAATTCATTTTTCTTTTTCGTGTGAAACTCGAACTATGGTCAAATTTAAATTAATTTAAATATTATTTCACTTGTGAAACTCTCCTTTTTTTTGTGATGTCCGGGGTTCAAACCCGACCTTGCATATACTATGCATTGTCCTTACCAAATGAGCTAAGCTCACATGGATTTTTTAAACTCTCTTTTATCATCAACTTTAATTTAAGGCTTAATTGAACCCCCAATCTCTTACCTTAATTTATTTTTTTCAAATTGGTCTCATAGCTATTAAAATCAACAATTTGGTCATTTTATAGTGTATCACCAACACCAATCCCGTTAATTTGATTAAAAAAGAGATTGTTGGATTACGGAGGTCTACCAGATTTTATAGTGTATCACCAACACCTAATTTATTTACTTTATTCTTATTCTTCCTCCATCTTCATCTTCATTTGCATTCATCCTTCACCATCTTCATAAAATAAAATAAAAAACCCAAAAAAAATTCTTTCAAAAATTCACATTTCAACTTCAAAAAAAAACCTAGAAGATCATTTTAGTGCTTCTCCGGTCATCCTTTCCGGCCCCCCACTAGGGCGTTTCCGACCACCCTTTAACAAACCAAACACATATTATTCACTGTCTCTTCATTCTCGATCTCCTCCTCAAATTTATTTTTAGACCGGAGACAGTTTTTAAGTTTCAAAACCGCCACATTTCAACAAACCACTACCATATAAGTACTCTCCTTAAATTTTGTGTTGTTGTTGGTTTAAGATTTATGTGTGAGATGATATTAGGTGTTGTTGTTGATGATAGTGATGTAGTGATGAGAGGATGATAATGAAGATTGTGGTGGTCTAGTGATTTAGGGGTTTGATTAAGGAGTTTGATGTAGAATTTAAGTTGTTTTTTTTTTTAGTTTTGATTGAGTTTTTGTATGAAAATTGATAAAGATGATATTGAAAAAATGAGGAGCACGAAAACATGTGTGATGATTAATTTTTGAAAGAAAAAAAGTGAGTTGTTTTATATTATTTTATGAAGATGGTCAAAGTTGAATGAAGATGAAGATAGAGGAAGAAGATTAATAAAGTAAATAAATTAGGTGTTGGTGATACACTATAAAATCTAGTAGACCTCCGTAATCCAACGGTCTCTTTTTTTAGGGGATTAAAGTTATCAAAATTGGATCAAATTGACGGACAAAACCAAAGATAAAGGACCAGATTGTTGATTTTAATAGCTATGGGACCAATTTGAAAAGAAAAAAAAAAAAAAAAAGGTTAAGGTTAATAGCTATGATTCAGTATCCTTTACTTTAAGCTAGTGTTCAAATTGCATAGCTTCCTCATAGGACTTAGGTTCAGTGTGTGTGAGAATAGATAATGAAAAATGTGATTGTGAAGAAGAAAGAAAATTTGACAAAGGATATAAAGTACCTGAGGAAGGTGATACAGATTGATCTGTGAAGGAATAACAAGCATAGTCTTGAAGTCTAACTAAAGGGTTTCTAACTCTGAGACCTTCTCAGATCATTAGCAGGAGGTTCATGATCAATATTTTCAACAGGAGCAAGAGTTCAATATTAGCATGATGCTTTTGCTCTATATCAGAGGGATTAATATGATCAAGATTAACAGGAAAAATGGACTCAGTACTATGACTAGGATCAAATTATTCTCTATCAAAAAGAGAATTATAAGACTTTTCAGAAAGAGAATGATCATCGTATGAATGAAAATTTTGATTTGTAAGATCAATTTAATATGGTAAAATGTGCTCGTAGAAAATATCATTTTCAGAAATGAAGATTTGTGTAGTTTTCAGATAAAAAAGAATATAACCCTTGGGACCAGTTTTATAACCCAAGAAAACACATAATTTTTGCTCTAGCATCAAGTTTAGTCATGCGTGAGCTAATAGTAGAAGCAAAACACAATGGACCAAAAACTTTAAGACCGTTAATATCAGGATCTTGATTGAAAAGAAGTTGATACGGTGACTTGTTGTGCAAGATAATGGAAGTTACTCTATTAATGATATAAGTAGACCGAAAATTTGAGGGAGTTTAGACTGAAATAATAGAGCTCTTCCCACATTAAGAATATGTTTGGTGATTTCTTTCAACACTCCCATTTTGTTGGGGAGTTTCAACACAAGACTTCCGATGTAAAATACCTTTGGAACTGTAAAACTGAGAAAGATCAAATTTTTGAACATGATTTTGAACTTCAGCTTTTAATTTTAGCAAAATGATTCACACAAATTTATTGTGATCATAAAAAACACTTACAAAACTATTTTTGAGTCGAACTATACTCAAGTTTAACTCAGTTGTTTAACGAGATTGATTTTCAACTCAAGTTCGAGTCATTTGATTTACGAACTAAGTTCAACGAATTAATCAAAGAATCGAATCTCAAACTACTTTCGAGTAGTTTGATTCATTGCTAGCCATATTTTGGGGTGAGAGGAGGGTCACCGCATTTACTTGCCATGTTTTTTTTTTCCTAATATTAAATATGTTTTTGCTTCCTAATTTTTTTTAAAATTTTAAGTTTTAGTCACTCTAAAAATTTTCATCAACTTTTGGTTTATGCAAAATTTTCCATCTCATACGAAGTCTTTGTTTCTAAATCAACTCATGTGATACTTCACACTTTTAAACAAATACTTGTAAGATGTTTATAATAATATTAAAACAATATATATAAATCAATATGAATTTGTATGCGCTAAACTTTAAAATTCATATTTAATTTATCACTTGTGAAAAAATTAAAACTTTAACAATTTTTTTGAAAATGTATTTAATATGATTGAAAAAAAATCAAAAATTTGAACGATACAGTAAATTTAGAGCCTATTTGTTATAGTATTTTAAGAAAAAAATAATCACTTTTAAAAGTATTGCATCCGTTTGTTACAACTTTTTTTTAAAAAAAAATCAGAATTTAAAAAAAAAAATATAAAAACAGTTTCAAATGAGAAGCTCTTAAGAGCATCTTCTCAAGGAGAGAGAAAATATAGATTAAAAGATTAAACTAAGTTTTTTTTTTTTAAGCAAATAAGGCTGGATGCAAAGATGCAAACCAACCTAAAATTCATTAAAAAGAGAACATAAATACAAAAGGGAGGGAACTAGGCCGACACTCCCAAACTAATAAGAAAATCTGAAATTGGACCAGCCATCTTTAATCCTAATGTAACTATCCCTAGTGAATTCTGGTACATCATTCCAAAAGTGAATAGAATCAAGAGATAAACCATGATTAGCCAATGTGTCAGCTACTTGGTTTCCATCTCTCTATATATATATATATATATATATATATATATATATATATATATATATATATATATATATATAGAGAGATGGAAACCAAGTAGCTGACACATATATATATATATGTGAGATAATACAGTTGAGGCCCGGAAGAATTACCTTGACATTGTTCCAACGATTTCTTAAGTTCCAAGAAATCTGATTAGTACTCTTAGAAGCAAGAACAACTAATGAGGAGTCTGTTTCAATCCATATATTATTCCAGTTATTCTCATTAATGGTTTCAAGAGCTCTCGTAAAGTCACATAATTCTGCTTGATACGAGGTGCAAATACCAAGTGATTCTAGATTAAACTAAATTTGTAACCAAAAAAAAGGCTTTTATATAGATGTACCTAAACATACTAAATTATTTTTTTATTAAAAAATGTTATTTTTTATTAAGATAAACAAACGCAAAATAGATTCTGATTTTTCATAAAATCTCTATAAAATAATCTCTAAATTATTTAAGCCAAAATCACATTTATTTTAATATGTAAAAAACGGACCCTTACTTAGATGCAAAAGATTAATAGTTGTTTTTTGTTACATTAAAGATTAATAGTCGTGTCAACAAATGACTTGATGACTTGATTGATGGCTTGTTTAAACGGATCCAGGATTTCCAAAGCATTGATGCCTGTTTAAATTATGCTTTTGGACTTGTTTAATTTATGTTTTTTTTGATATGTAATGATTTAAGAACATCAAATGACTTGATGGCTATCTAATGTTCTTTTTTTGGCTATGTAATGACTTATGAACATCAAATTTATGACTTATGAAAATATGCAAATGTCTGTATTTTTACATTCAAAAGTGTCCGGCTTTTACATTAATTATTCCTAGGTATATTATTTTTGTTCCTTTCTACCAAACATAGATATTGTTCTTTCCCAACCTCTATTAACATGAATGTGTTTTTTTATCTCTGAAACAAACGCCTCTTAGGTGACAAATTATAACATTAGAGTTCCAAATTTATATATTTAGGGAAGAAAGAGTCGTTCATGAGAAAGAGCCGTTGGAAATTTTGCAATTTTATGAAAATCAATCAATTTGGTCCTTGACAATTTTCTATAAATCAATCAATTTAGTCCATGCTTGCGTGACATCTGACGTGGTAAGCCTTGTAAGAGATTAACAGTACACGTCACCTCCGTTAACAGGCCAACTTAATGGAGGGACTGATTTGATTGACATTTTATAAATTCGGGGACTAAATAGATATTTCGTGTAATTTGGTTGATTTTTGAAAATTCAAGGACGAATTTGAGGTATTACTCGACTAAAAAATTGATGAAAATTTAAAAAAAGGAATTTATAGGAATTTAAAAAAGAATGTCCTTTTTTAAAGAAAATGGTGAAACGACGCCGTTTGATTTGTACAAAAAATAGAAACAACAATCTCAGTCAGAGAATTCGCAGTAATCTAAATGTCGGCGTCCACTTCAATCGCCGATCTCCGCCAACCACTCCACGGCGTCGTTCGCCGACCACCATCGTCGCATCTGAAATCAGGTTCAACAACTTATGCTTTTTCATTTTCCCCTATTCATTCAGTTTTATTTGCGTTGTTCTTAATTTTCTGATGATTAAATTTAAATAAGTTATGAGTTTATGTAATGCAACGCGACTCACCGGACGGACACGACACGGAGACCGACACTATAGTTCGTGTAATTATATTTGTCAGGTGTGGATACTGACACTATACGACATGTGTCTGACACTGGGATACGCCTAATCTAAGGAGTGTCTACCTAAGTGTCCATGTTGGTGTCGAACAAGATATGTATCCAACACCAGGACTGTTTAATATTTGGTCTGTTGATCCTTCAAAAAAAAATAAAATTGGTCTGTTGTTGTCTGTGATTTTGTTTGCCAGATGCATCTATTTTTCTATATGGAATTTATGTATGATTTTTTATTTTATATGAAGATTAGGTCATGTGGTTCAATTAGTGACCAATGCTGTCAAACATTGGTTATAACGAATGGCGGTAAAGCATAGTGGTTAGAAATCAATCACACGACACTTCAGAATTCGCTTGCAATGTCATCGTCCACTTCAATCGTCGCTCCTCGACCACCACCGCATCTCAGATCAGGTTCAACAACTTTTTAATTGTCCAATATTTCTTTCTCTGTCATTCATAGCTTTATTCTTTAACTGATTTATTTTCGTTGTTCTTAAATTCTAATTCAATAGTGATTTAATCTCGTAAAATCTAAGTCAAATTGAATAGGTTATGAATATATGCATACTTACTTATGCGTATGCTAACTATATAAGTGGCTACTTGAGATAATGATAAGAGAATCTGAGATAGTTCAATGTTAATTATGTTGTTTCCTTTGTGATTTTGTTTGCTGGATGCATAGTATATTTTTCCAATTCTAGCATAGATATAATTCTTATCTTTTTACCATAAGTAATCCAACATTAGATCAATGCAATGAGCCGCCCATAAAGCTTATTCCTCTTCTCCATCAACAACTGTCAAACCAACTTGTAGTTTGTAGCACTGTCCGTTAGAATTTGGACTATATTTTCATCACCCACAACCTCAACAATGTCATCCATCATTTTGAAAACTTTACCAGTTGTCTTTGATATGGCAGAAGCAACAATTGATTTTTAAAAGAAAGTTCCCATAGTACTCTTTACCAAAGAGTTTAGGATAGGTCTCCTAATCTGGTTAATCCATCCATACAACAACCAAGCCTTATCCCACTAAGTGGGGGCAGCTACATGGATCAAACAATGCCATAATGTTCTATCATATTCACACTATTATGTATTTGATCCATGTCATAGAGATTCAGCATAGTTTTAAGTTTGGTGTCGAGGCCAATCACAGCTACTTTTATCGGGGCTTGGGACCGGCTATGCATATCAAGACTAACATAGGCAGGATTAATAAATATAATTATTTGGAATTGGCGGTCTCTACAGGGATCGAACCCGCGACCAATGGCTCATTAGTCGAATGCTCTGACCAACAATGTTTCGGACTTTCGGCTCATGATTGTACATCATATCTTTTTCCAAGTCACTTTATGCTCCTTCAATATGTTATGTGTAGCCTCAACAATTTTCTTCAAATGTTTATCTCTAATGTCATAGTAAGACTGTGGCTTATATCTAATACCAAACTGACCAATCATTTCACACATCTATACTCCTCCCCTTAAGAGCTGGTTTTGTAAGGATGAGTTAGGCCCCAAATTTCAACATGGTATCAGGCCTATCCTAGATATATTGTTGGGCTTCCCGCATCGTCCACGCTTCAGGCCCATTGGGCCGGGCTGGAGCGTGAGGGGGTGTGTTGGAAATTCTGCCTTAATTGCGGTCCGCCCCTAGTCGCCTTAATTGTGACCTTTGGTTAGCCTTCATTGCAGCCTCCAACACCTTCATTGTGTTTGCTTTGAGGGGGTGGATTTAGTCCCATATCGGATAGATAGCATTCTTGAGAAGAGTTTATAAAGAGGAGGCACTCCTCCCCTTACAAGCCGGTTTTGTAAAGATGTGTTAGGCCCCAAATTTCAACAATACACAATAGCTTCTTTTCTTTACATCATGCTTTTACTTTTTTAATCTTGTTTTTTCTCCTATATAAAGAGTAGGAATTATTTTCAGAGATTTATAGATAGTTACACATCAATTTATTCTCCCCTCCATGGGATTTTTTTTCCCACTCATTTCCTTGGGAATAAAACAACTTCCCCAAGAATCCTTTATACCTACGAATAAAATCTAAAAACTTGTAACAAACATGAGAATGCATATTTTCTATCCTTTTATTCCCGAAAATCTACAAAGGTAACTTTATTTCCTTGACTCTTTCCTGCAAAACCCTAACTTTCATAAATCACGCCATAGAGTATGTGAACCAAAGCTGTTGTTTTTCTCTCGAAGAATTAAATCTTAGTTGTCAATAGCATTGTAGCGTTGCGGCGAGGCCCTCCACTGCCATGCCATTGGCCCGCGAAACGCCAGTTGCAATAGCGGTCATAGATGTAAGATGCCGCTATACTGGTTGAGTAACAACACCATCATTGCCCCATGGTTCAATAGAATTTGTGCTTGTTGTAGGGTGACCAAGGTTGTGAAGACCGGTAGGGAGGTTGCAAGATCATAAAATGCAAGATCGCAACTAGGATCAGAAGATTGTTCTTGAATTTCTGATTCAGTATCAATTTAATTTAACAGAATCTAAATGAAATTGAATAGGTTCTTAAATAACTCATTCATTCCTTGAGATAATGAAGAAAATATGAGATAGTTCAATGTTAATTATGTTATTTCCTTTGTGATTTTGTTTGCTGGATGCATATTATATTTCTGCAATCCTTACATAGAAATTCACCCCATGAAGTGAATAAGTGGAGAATTCAGGGTTCGAATCCCCGGCCCTGTATATCGCAATGTCCCTACCCTAGCCCCTTGAGGTGAATAAGTTGTGATCATTTTACCTGAAGCAATAGTGAGATTCCACACGTGTCTCATCGGTTTCAATCTCAAACTAAATAAATAAAGAAAATAAATATTAATTAATTAACTAAACATTAAATATTTTTCTTCTCTATTTTTTATCCACCTTTCACTTAAAAACACACACACACACAACCAATCTCACTTTCACTCCAACAAACGCAAAAATCAAAACAAAACCAAAAACCCTAAGTATTTTTTCTCTCCTTTTTCCCTTCTCTTCATTATCTTTCAATTATTTATGAATGATTTTTCAATTATACAAAATTGTAAGGTTTATTATCATCATTATTATTATTAATTCTGTTATTGTCGTTCTATTTGAATTTTTTGGGGGAAATTGGCAGGTGAAAATGGCGAGCTCAGTGGAGAAGGAAGGTTCTGCTGCTGTCAGAGATGCAGGTGCATCGGAGGAGCCTGTTTGGTTGGATCTACCTGCACCATCTGGTTGGACCAAAAAGGTTCTGATTCTTTGACTGTTCAATTTTAGTGCAATTTGAATTTCGTGTTATTGTAATTTCATGTTTCTTGTTTGATTTTCGTGTTGATTTGATTTAATTTCACGATCAGTGTTTGTAAGATGCTGTGGTTTTGTTTTTCACAATTAGGGATTTGGTTTTGAATTTTCACCCATTTTATTTTTTTCTTGAATTTTGAACTGTTGAATGTGTGTCTCTAGATTTATGTCAAATATTTAGGTATCTTGTTCTCTGAAGTCTGAAAATTATCTACCTGCTCCATCTGGTTGGACCTAAAAGGTTCTGATTTTCTCTGACTAAATGACTATTCAATTTTACGGCAATTTGAATTTAGTGTTGCTGTAGTTTTTGTTTCTTGTTAGATTTTTATGTTGATTTTGTTTAATTTTACGATTTGTGTTTGTAAGATGCTGTGATTTTGGTTTTCTCAATTGGGGTTTTGATTTTGAATATTCATGCATTTTGTTGTTTTCTTGAATTTTGAACTGTTGAATGTGTGTTTCATGATCCGTGTCAAAGATTTAGGTATTTTGTTCTCTAAATTCGGAGAATTATCTAGTTGCTGGGTGTTGAGTCACCTGCTAGGATTTTCAAGATTATTGACTTGGTACAAAACAAGTTTTTTACTTTGCGGGAATTTCTTACTTTTGTTAGAACTATTTTTACAATTTCGCAAAATGGGTAATGAGCAATTGGACTTGATTGTTCCTGAGCTAGTTGTTTGTTACTCTGCGGAAAACTTGTTGAAGAATGACTTGTGCATTTCACAGCTCTAGGTTTTGACACATGGATGATATTGATTTTTCAGTGTTGTTATCTTGTTGTGTTTAATTTTTTGATCTAGGATAGATTATGTAATTTCATGTTTGGGTCCAACAAAATATCCCATTCTTAAAATTTTGTCTTGATTTTGTGAAATTCTACTAGCAATTTGTTTTTTTATGTAAAAAAAACTAAAAAGAGGAAGAAGACTTCAGGGCTCAAAAACCACTTTTAAAGGAATTTCCATTTACCTATTTCCAAGGGGACTAGTGGGTCACGACCTGGAACCTCCAGATCCAAGGCCTGTCATTTTACTACTAGACCAACCCCTCGAAGTTGGTTAACTCCATTGTTGTGTGTAAAGTTATCATTCTTCATTTGTCAAACACCTCTTTACCCCAAAACTTGTAAAATGAACATTCGCTTAATTTTTAACATTAATATTTTCATGTTTGCAATCCATTACAGTTTGCTTTTCTGTTGTTCTTTTTTTCTTCTTTTTCTGTTTAGTTTCTAAGATGTTCAGTTTGCTCTAAAGATAGTGATCCACACATAAGTCAGTATGGAGGAAATAAACCATGTTTCTTACCATGTAAACGTCTAATAAATTTCATAATATTTTCTGCCATATTTGCACCCGTTTATTCTAAAATTTTCTGATATTGTTAAACCCTCTATGTAACAGCCTTTTTTAATATTTCTTGAAGTAGATTGCATTGATTTGACCCGAGTTTTACAAAACCCATGCAATCACCAATAATTTTTATTTTTTTTCCTTTTCCATGAAAAACCCTGATTAACCTGGTGTGATCTTGAGTTCTCAAGCTCCATATAAACTTACTCTTTTGTCTAGGTACATACACCCTCTGGGTTATTGTATGATCCTAACTCGAGGAGCATCTATGTATTCTTTATTACTGCAGTTTTAGATTGGCAATTATTTTCAGTACAGTCTATATGTGTCCGTTTTTTTCTTTCTTGGTCATTATGAGCCATGGATACTTGTCTTGAGACTGAACCAGGTTAATTTGGTGCCATGCTAGTTGTTGCGCTCTTAGTTACTGAAGTTTAACAGTAACACAGCTAGCTTATTTATAACTGCCTATGGTGTTTAACTAGGCACTAAAATGCTTTAAAATGTAACAACAAAATAAGTTTTTGATTAATAGAAGAGGAAGAAACATTTTCAATCATAAGGCATAATTCTTGTTTTATCTTTTAACAGCATGAGCATCAAAGACCTATAAGTACTGTGATGTTAGAGTAGGGAAGACAGATTCATTTTTCACGTTAGCGACTACTTGTTAATAGCTTGGAACAAGATCTTGTATGTGTTATAGTTGTTGCTTTGTTGCATGTTATTTCATATGAGTATTCATTAGTTATGTTTCCTTTGCAGTACTTCTTTCCAAAGTCTGGAACACCGACAAAGTATGAGGTTGTCTTTACTGCACCATCAGGAGAGAAAATCCATACAAGGAGGCATATGGAGGAGTATCTGAAGAAAAATGGTGGACCGAATGTCTCAGAATTTGATTGGGGCAATGGCGAGACTCCAAGAAGATCGGCAAGGATCATCGAGAAGGCCAAGGCAGCTCCTCTAGTGGAGCATGAAAGTGAACCCCCTAAGAAACGGGGCAAAAAGTCAGCATCAAATTTAAAAGCATCAAAAGGAAAGATTGATGACAAAGCAGCTGAGGGGTCTGAAGTTGTCCAGACTAATGATGAAGAAAGGATTCGAAAACCGGCAAAGGAGACGAAGAAAAGATGGTGGAATAAAGAGTGGAAGATTGATCAAAGCTCCGAATAGAATAAACTCTTGGCTTCTGTCTCCTGTCACTGATGATGCCTTGAAAATGGCTCTTGCCTTTGTCGTGACTGTTTTGAATGGCTAAATTTTGTGTGGTGACATGGTTGCAGTTAATTATACTTCTGCAGCTTGAAAGTCTTTCCATTTTCACTGTTGGTTGAACTGCAACAATGCATGTAGTAAAATTCTCAATGACATTAAAATTACAATTTTGTGAGACAATTTGGATCCAAGTTTAAACTTCATGAGCCATGAAAAGTGAGCTTGTTGGTCTTTCCTAGATAATAAACCTGTGATATGGGTCTGTCCCATACACTATAATTTGCTGAGCCAGAAGGGAATATTAATGGAATTCTCTATATCTAAGATGGGATATTAATGAAAAAATTCTCTATATCTAAAATGAAAAGATGGGATATTAAATTAAATCCTTTGTGGTTATAGGTATTAATAATAATAAGGATGTTACACAACTAATCACAAATTTTCATTATTAAATTTTATCATTGTCATTCAAGATCATAAATTCAAATAACATTAGTTCCAAGATTTAAACGTTAACCCCAACCTATGGTGCTACATATCAGAGCTCGTATTCAACTACATATCTAATCATTGCTAAAATAAAATTGACAGAAGACAATTCCCGTCGTATCCTGCTAGGCGTCCCGCAACTAGATCTCTTCGTGCTACGTATATGTACCCCACCGGTATAGACACCATATATACAACAACAAGAAAGGGTGTGAGAAATCCAGCCATAACAAATTAATAGAAAGAGCATGAACTTTAAAAAATATTAAAAGAATATAGTCTCCACTATCTAATCACTCTCGGTAGTTACTACATATAATCTCTTCATTTCAAATATCATAGCAGCACATCATCTTCACACTCAAACACCCAATACAAAATCATCATATATATGCATATGGACTCTCCTAACGACCTATATGATTGTGGTACCACTCTTACTCATCATTTTGCCAGAATTAGTTACTGGACTTTTCTCATCATAGTTTGCCAGAGGTATGTTACTGGACTTCGCCATCAGTGTTAGACTCTATGAATGCATAAAAATAAATTTGACAAGCAACACAAGTATACACATATTCAAATAATTCACATATTAATGCAAGACTTTCACTAAAATGCACGACTCTAATGCAAGCACACAACTAGAAGGATTGGAATGGTGTGACTTTGGAGCTTTTGGGACATGTGAGCAAGAGATTCAAGGGTTAGGGTTTGGACTGGAAGAAAGATAGAAGTTGGAGCTTTGAATTGTGCATGTTACTGAATCAATTAGGTGAGTTCTTAGATAGATTCTCCACCCTTGGGTTTGTGTGTGTGATTGTGCGAGTTTTATGGATCTATGATCTTGTACATTTTGCCATTGATCTTGTGAAATCGTGTAAATGCTTGCCATGCAATAAACCTATATTGTTTTCCTTGTGTTTTGGATGCATTGTAGACATCAAGGGCTTGATTTTGAGGTTTTTAGGTCAAAACTACGAATTTTGAAATGCAGGACCTGAAGAAAATCGTTATTAGCAATATATTTCGCTAATAGCCAAAAACCTCCAGGAGTAACTCGCCATTGGCGAGTTTGACAGCCTCTTGGAAGTTCTTGGCTTGTTTCAGATCTTCTATGGTGTCGTCCGAGGCATCTTTTTGCAGTCTTTTCAGATGTTAAAACCCCTCGAACATCAAGTTCTTATTGTACCTTGCATTCAATGATTTTCAAAGGAAATGTATAGGAAAACATTGGCAAATTCATCAAGGAAATGACATATGAGAGCAAAAGTATGAACTATGTCCGGGTAGCAAATAACCCTAAGTATGGGAACCCTAGACCCCGACTTAGGCAGTCGAGATCATGTATGCTGGCACGCTTCAAGGCGTATTATGATTATGAATTAGATCAAGCATGTAAGTACTTTACCACTATTCGGGTAGGTTACGGACCCGTGGGAATCATTCAAGCAAGTTTAGGTTAAACCCTTCATGTATGAACAAGACTATGTAATTAATATGAACATGTCGTGTCTTTCCGTTATCCACTCCAGAGGGATACGAGAGTTTCACGTTAGGGGGACGGGATACGCTCCGCAAGGTAGGCCCGCACAACATTACGAGGAGTACCAGTGTTGTCATCAAATAGGAATTTCACCGGTTATGTGATGGGATTATATTCCAGGGTTACTGCACTTGAAATTAATCCGTAAAACGAACCAAGATAATATTGTATGTTACACGCTAACTTTCTAACATAATGAATGGTTATGAACTATGATACGATACGAATATCTATGCCATGACGTATTTATACACTTATCTAGAAGGATAAGATTATGAAGATATAATATTGACGATCTTAGTACCTCCCCGATTGTCCAGTTCAGGATCATGTTATGAAAGGTTTATGTTTAGGTCTTGATGCGTTTATCGTATCTTGACGTAGAGGTTTTAGGTTCCCTCGACCGCCATGACATCTAGAACATATGATAAGACTTGTAGGCTATGATGCGTAGAACCTTACGACGGTCATAGTATGCACGACCGTCTAGGTAAGCATGTTACACAAACGTATAATCAACCGAATTTACTTGAGTTATAAGCGACCCTATTTTATAAAAGTGAGAAACCCTATTTTTCTGGTTCTTCCTTTCTAAGTTTTTCAACTATATCTTTCTCCTGAAAGGTGTATGACACTGCAACTGCTATTGGATCTTATAAAGCAACGGTTGGGATCTCCATTTTTTGTTTGTCGCATCTAATTTTCATTTTGGGTTAGATGGCCGGTGAAGAGAACTCAATTTATAAAGAAATTAACTTGGAAAAATTAAAAAGGTTGAAATTATGCTGTTTTTCTTTGTTTTGTTTTTGGCATGTTGTTTGTCATTTGTGAATTGTTTTTTTTTAACATCAAATTAAGATCATTTTCTCTGTTTTTTTACAGTCTTTCTTTTTTGTTTTTAAAAATTTAAAGGACCAATTAGTGTGGTCCTAAGTTTGTGGTGGTCCTAAGTTTGTGGATTTTAGTTTTTAAAGTATATGTTTGCTCTAGCGGTGGAAAAGTAAAAAACGTGCGTTTGGGGAGAACCTATAAATTTAAGCTTTAGAAAGTCACGGCAAAAATGGGTTACATACGCGAGGAAGTATGATTTACGCAAATTGCAAAATATTTTTAACATTACTCTCTGTGTAGTTTGATCCTAATCGTATAGACTTTACACCCAAATTGAAATTTTTGCTCACATTGAACACACGCAAGAATATTGTTATCATTACCATTTGCACACTCTTGTTTGCACTTTGGTTGATAACATATTTTGCAGCCACAAGTTGGACGAAACTAATCACTATCCAAAACTCCATCGAGACCTAAAGAACAGCGGTGGAATGCAGAAGGACATCGATCACATAATATTGTGTCACCCCCAAAACCACAAATAGAACAAATATAATTATTTTCATTAGAATTTGCTACGACAACACAATGATTCCCTTCTTAAGAATTTTCTTCGACAACACAATGATTCCCCTTTTGATCGCTCTAACTTGGAGCTTCCGTTTAACATTCCAACAATGACCTTTTGTCTTTCATAAAGATACTAGTGGATGGTCTATGTCTTGTAAAAACAACATGAACCTCTAATCCTATGACATTTTATTTAACATGTCAATTTCAAATTCATATTAACGAGGTTAGAGTTTGTGGTGGATTTAACGCTCATGTGGTTAGTAAAAAATATAGACCATCCAGTAGTATCTTGTTGGAGGACAGAAGAACATCGTTAGAATGTGAAAGAGTAGCTTTTATTTGCACGATAAGAACGGGAACCATTGTATTGCCGAAGAAAATTTTGAAGCAGGAAATCATTGTGTTGTCGATGCATTTTCTAAAGAAAATAATGATGTTTGTCCTATTTTTGGTTTTGGTTGTGACATAGTACTTTGTGATTGGTGTCTTTCTTCATTAAACCATGGTTGTTTAGGTCTCAATCGAGTTCTGGATGGTGATTGGTTCTTTCGAATTTGTTGTTGCAAAATATGCTATCGACCTAAATGAAAACCAGAATGTGCATATGGAAATCAAAACAACATTTTGTTTGTGATCAATGTGTGAAAATTTTCACTTTGGGTGTGTAAAGGCTATATGAATTGGATCTAGTCATATGACTAAAAATGTTAAAATTAACCATGTGTAGTTTGACTTAGCAAACCTTCTTTAAACAATTTCATGCTAATATGAAAATGACTTAGTTCTACAACTTGATACGGGGTCCATTGACATATTGGATTCTGAATATGATAGCAAATAAAAAATAAATTATCAACAACATTGTATAAGATACCTTACTAATACTAAAAAGCCTACCCTAAAAAGATTTAGATACCTATGGTAACTAATGATAAATTACAAAATAAATAAAACATAGCCTAGAGAAATTGGAGTGAGGAGAGAGAACCTTCTCTTTGGAAGCTCCTAGCGCTTACCTTCATTTTGAGCCGCTTCGTTCTAAATGAGAAATTACGGATGAGGCTTGGTATTTATAGGGAGAGTTTCCACCTGAAGTACCCAAAAATCGGGCTTTTCCCACTTAAAAGTAGCAAAAAGCAGTTTTGACCCACATTCAACAATGTCAAAGCACACAGGCTATGCTCGAGGCGCCTAGGCCATGCATGCTCGGGGCGCACGGATCATGCTCGGGGAACCTGTGAGTACATTCCGGTGCATAAATCTTCGTTTCCGTTCATTTAGGTGTTTGCTTCCATATAAGATGTCTTGGCACTTGGGAAAATAATTTCTCCTTCTGTAACATCTTCTTAGGCCTCTTGAATCTTCATTCTTAATCTCTCCAAAGTCTTCACTAATCTTCAGATGTCTTGCTTTGCCGATTTGCATGATTTCTTCTTGAATTACATCAAAACACCATAAAATTTCTATGTATCGGAAATAATAGAATTACAGACTCAAATATAGAAAACATTGCAAATGTCCAAAAATCATATGCAATTGATCTAATACTCCTCTATTTTGGTTTTAAAACCTACTAAAAATGGTTGAAAAACATGCTAGAAATAACAAAATTTATGCTGTAGTGTGCAATAAACATAGAATTGAAAATAAAAAAATAAAACAACATATATTAAAATTTTAAAACAATTATGTACGCATTCCAAAATACTTGAAATCATACAAAATAGAATCAAAACTTATACGTACACTAAGTTCTTTTTCAATATAAATGGGCATGCTATATTTAGAATTAATGTCTCAAAATTAATGTATTATACACTTCTCAAATAAATGAAATATCAATCATTTGATGAGATCCAAAAGTATATTTGCTCTTCAAATAAACAAATCACAAAAACAAACAGAAGGAGGTGTAGATAATTGGGTTGGCCAACTTAAAGTTTGTATTTCAATTTAGTGGTATATTTGTACTTACACATAAAAAATAAATTTGGGGGTGGGGTGTGGCCCATCTTGGCCCAAGTGGTCCTCCGCCACTCGGGCGCTAGGGTAATTATGGGATTCGATTAGCAAGTGAAGAAATACGGAATTGATACACATTTTCATCAAGATTTAGAAAATATAGAGGAATGAAGAAGGAAGAAGGTAGAGTTTTCACCGATGACAAATGAAATTTAAAATGAAGATTTGGGTTTTTCTCCTTCGCTAGAGTTAACATGGTCTTATCCCAAACTCAACCTCTCTAGGGTGTATTAGGGTTCTTGAATTAATTGCATGTTTGGGTAATTTTAGGTTTTAATGTGGTTTATGTCTATTTCTATTACATGAAATTGGAATGCATTCTATGTGTTTGATGTACTTACTTTAAACATTTTCAACTTTAGGAAAATTTGGGGATGAGAAATTATAGAAAAATAAGGAAGTTACCCTAAACCTTAATGATATATGAACAAAGAATTCATACATTTAGAGTGATAATGTTTGAGCATATGTAGATATGGTTGTGAAATTTAAGGAAAGAGATGTGATAGAATGAAGAATGAAAGAAAGAAAAAAGGAAAAAAGGGTTGCGATTTTCTGTTCAAAAAGATTATCATGTATATGAACTTAAATACATGTAATTTGCGCTATAAATGTCTTTGTTTATGAAACCAATTGGGTTTGAAACCAAATAAGTTGAGCTTAAATACATATAACTTCTGCTATACATGTCTTTTTTTATGAAACCAATTGGAAAATCAAAATGTTAATGTAAATTGTTAAGGAAATCAAAATAAACAAATCGCTCCTAATTTTTCTCCTTAACTTTACCAAACAAATTATATTATCTCTAGATTTAATTTAAGCAAAATGTCATTACTTATTACTTATTTCTAACGTTAACCCGTGACGCAATATTAACCCTAGATTTAACCTAATTTTTTCGTGTGACTTTATTATAATAACCCTAGATTTAATTTATGCAAAATGTCATTTTTTTATTTCTAAATGTTAACCCGTGATGCAATATTAACCCTAGATTTAACCTATTTTTTCGTGTGACTTTACTATATTAACCCTAGATTTAATTTATGCAAAATGTCATCTCTAATTTTAACCTAATTTTTCTCTCCACGCTTTTGCATTTAATGTTTATCTATAGTAAAATAAAATTACGTTCCCAATTATATGCTATATTTTTGGAAAAGAATAACCGTTAACTCGTCTCGCTATATTTAACATAATCTCTTACTTATAAATGTTAACTGTCTAGCTATACTTAACATATTTTATAAAGTTGCTAAAATAATTTTTTTCCGTAACTCCCCTTTCGGAAAAAAAATTTTGGCTGCACTATTCGAATGATAAGTTATATGCCAAGGAGTTGTACAAATACCTATGTTTGTTTCCTTTGTAAGTTGAATACTGAAAATTCTAACCATTTGTTCCTTAATTACCTATTTTCTAATCATATTTGATTGTGGTTAGTGAACAAGTTGAATTGTACCTTCGATTTATCTTTTCCTGGATCAGATTGTATTTCGCTAAGGTGTAGCTCGCAGGTTAAGAACATTTACATTGTGAGTATCATCCACGCCATGCAAATTATTTGGACAACTAAAAATATTTTGCGGTCTGGTACTAATAATGTGTCTATATATATGCAACAAAGACAATTATAGGATCAGAAATTGCAATGTCTGGTAATATTTCTAATGGTAACTGCTTGCCTTCTGATTCTGTTCTTTTGGACTCTCTTTTGGTTTCACCAAAGCACATGTGCTTCAAAGACATTGCTACTGTTTGGTGGAAATCGTCCACTTGTCATTGGATTAAGGTAAGTACAGATGGGTCATTGTCGAGGGTGACTGCTTCTTGTGGTGGGATTTTTAGAGATAAGAGAAACTACTAGAAATCTACGTTTTTCCTGCAAAATTTCCTGCGGATTGCGTCCAAAATTCCGCAGGAAAACGGTTTCAAGCGGATTTTCCCAAGGATTCAGGTTCCCAGGTAATGCCTTCGTGGTTAATTGATTCCTGAGGATTTTAGGATCCGCAGGAAAGCTTACTGCGAACGACGCAAGAAAATCCGCAAATTTATCTTTTATTAAATTATATAAATTAAATAGAATTTTTTTTTTGGTTAAAATAAATTAAATAGAATGCTTTGAAGTGTATTATCTTTTATTAAATTAAATAAATTTAAATGCATGAGTTACAGATTTACCAGCTTTTTTTGTTTTTTGCTCTTAAATACATTACCTGCGAATTTTCCTGCGTCGTTTGTTGCGGAAGTACCTGCGGATTGTTCACAGTAAACAAGCTTACGGGAAGGTAAACTCTTTAAAACTGACAAAACTTTAGCTGCGGATTTGTTGATATTTCGTGCGGATATATTCGCAGGAAGCTTTCATGAGATCCTAAAATCCTCAGGAATCAATTACCCACGAAGGTATTACTTGGGAACCTGAATCATTGGGAAAATCCGCATGAAATTGGTTTCCTACGGACTTTTGGCTGCAATCCGCAGGAAAATCGTAGATTTCTAGTAGTGTGATTAGGGGGGCTTCATTAGGTATCGTAAAGTGTAAAAAATGAACTCTTTTGAAAGCATAAGGGTAAACTTCATTAATAGTAGAAGTGGCGAAGATAAAACTCCAAACCACTTGGTCAATGATGTTGACGCTTGTGCCAATGTCATTTTGACGCTTGTTTGGAAAGGTATAAATGGGAGCTTTCATTCATGTGTAATAAGCTTGGATCACCTAGAAAAGAGTAGTTTACAACTTGATAGGCTTATACTAAAAAAATTGTGTATAATGTTGATACGACAAATAGTTATTTATTTATTTTGTCCTGTTTCAATCCTTTTTATTGGAAATTCAAAATTAAATCCTTTATGTTTTACTTTAGCATTGCTTTATTTTTCTGTATAATATTTTAATCTGTGATTATATCTTCAATCAGATCATACCTTCCAGATGCCGGTATGAATTCTTGTCCACCAAAATTGAAATTCGTCTTTCAAAAACTGAATCTATTCACTGGAAGTCCCTAGAATTCAGCAAAGAGACCACAATTCCACCTAAGGCTATTACTTCAGGTAACTTCAGATTTATCTACAGTTTTCACTGCAGCTTTATGTTTGGTGATTTCTGAAAAAAGAGTAGGTTGGGATAAGCTTGAAGCTCAAGTTAAGAAAGAGGTCCGTCTTCTGCCTGCAAAAAAGTTTCAGTTCTTTGTATTTCAGTGATCTTCTTTCTTCTAAAAAAGGTTACCTGGTCTATTTCTTATTTTAAATTACGGCTCCAACCAGATTTTGTTGATCGGAAAGCGTAGAAGAATTCTTTGGACGGTTGAAGGAAAAACTCTCAAGGTTTTAGTTATATACGATGGATGGGTGGCGGAAAACTTGTATTCAAATATATTGAAGTTGTAATAAGATCTTGTGAAATGGGTTATCAAATGGTTTAGAATTATTTTTCCATGATAATGGTTATCAAATTTAGACATTGTAATGTTCCTAGTTTGGAAGATCTTGTGTTATTGCTAGGTGTTCTCTTTCAATGAAAGTTTTAGCTTATAAGAAAAAAAGCATAAGTTATGTCCCAAATTTGACTCTTTCTAATAAATATCTTTGGCAAACAAATAATGAAAGATAATTTTTACTACGCCCATTGGCATTCATCAGAAAAAATATAATCTTTGCATTGCCATAATTCTAGTAAATTCATGCGGATAGTTATAATTACCTGAGGATTTACCTGCGAAAACAGCTTTGCTGCCGAATTACCTGCGACATTTACAGCGGAATTACCTGCAATATATTCACAGGAAACATTCACGGGCAGGGTAACCAATGCTATCTTGTGGACATGTTTCACTTTTCATGAGGAAAATTCCGCATGAAAGTTTCCTGCGGTTTCTAAAATCCTAAGGAAACAATTACCCACGAATGTTATACCAGGGAACCTAAATCCTTGGCAAGATCCGCAGTAAAAGGGTTTCCTGGCAGGTAATTCCGCAGAAAAATCGAGAATTTCTAGCAATGGTCCCACTTGTTCACCATAATTATCCTCATCGGGTCCCAACTTAATTCAAAATCAAAATATAATTCAAGTGCAAGGATACAATATAGAAATCAAAATACTCCAAGTTCCTCCTATACATAGAGTTGAATGGTGTAAACATCTTTAAATTCATAGTTTGAAATTAGGAGTTATGTCTATCAACTATAAACAATTTATTCAAAGCTTAAATCAAAACATTCATGGCAGAAACAAGCTAAAATAATTCATCAAAACAGGAAACTAAAAGACAAAGGTATTTAATTAAGACTACCCTATCAGTCTTACAACACTATGCATCATTCATTTCTTAGTGAATTTGAACTTAGAATTAGTTCTAATCTTCTTTTTCACAGGTTCAAGCATTGGCTTCTCAACCCCAGCTTTTTCATCTTGCTTCCTTTTTGGTCTTATTTCTTGATTAGTGCCATCTTTAATGGCCTTGTCCATAGTACTCCAGCTTGACCACTTTTTTCGCTCATAGACATTCATCACTTTCCTTATAGAATTATTTTCAGAAGTATCATGTGGGACTACTTGCTCTTCACTTGAATGTTGCAGCTCCTCAACTTGAACTTCTACAGATTCTCGCTCTTGGATTTGTTGCTTCTTCTTTTTCGATGGTTGCTTATCAGTGACCTCCTCAGCTACATTGTCCTCCTTCATAACATTTTCTTCTTCTGACCGATCCTCTTCTTCAGCATCTTGAATATTTAGAGAATATTCTTCTACTTGATCCTCAACTTCAACTTGTTCTTCTTCAGCTAGAGATCCTTCATTCTGGTGTTCAGCCTGCTCTTCTAACACTTTCTCTCCTTCCGCCCCCTCTTCCTCATGCTCTTCCCATGTTTCTTCCATTGGTGGCTCCACATCCTTTTCGGCTTTCTTCTTCTTCTTTCCAGCAGTGGCTTTCTTCTTCTCAGAATAACCCTTTTTCTCCTTTCCCTTGGATGTTTTAGCTTTGGCTTTGGATGTTGTAGCATTCTCTTTTTCTTGAGTAGTTTCCAAAATGTGATTTGGAAATTGTGGGAAGGACTCCTTGTCAATACCAGCTAAACTCCATCCCATATTCTTTTGGTAATCTCCAACTTTTTTCATGTACTTCATAAAATCCTGGAAATCTTTCTTAAATTCATCAAACTCCTTCTTGGTGATGACTTGATCTGATCGTAGATCTTGTGTTAAAGCAGATGGTTGAGCCGATAGGCGAGTGGATTTCCTGGAAAGCATCTGCTGATTTCTAAGAGGCATATCAGAAGTTTTGGGCATCAAAGATCTACTAACCTAAAACCACAAACATTGAAAAGAGTAAATAAATGTTAGTTGATCAAAATAACGTGCAAATTATTAGAAAGATAATTAGATTTATAGGATCTTTTTAGAATTAAGGTCACAAAGAGAGATGAAAGCGCGTATTTCAGCTTAACATTAGAAAGAATTAACAAAAACCTATTTTTGTGTTTTTGAATTTTAGGATAAAAATATTTCAAAATTTGGTAAAATAAAAACCAACTTAACACAATGTTACACAAACACATTTTGTTTTCAACATAAACTTTCAAAACCAAAAACTCATAATCATTTCGAATTTGCCTTTAAATGTAAAAAATAAAAAACAGATACCATAAAACAAAATAGAAATTATCAATTTGATGCGGAAAAAAGATTTCACAACATACAAACAACATGCAAAAAAAAAAAGCAAAGTTTCCACCTTTTTTCTTCCTCCCTTATTCTTTATGTGATTGCTTTCCAATTTGTCTAACATTTTTCTAGATTTATTGCCTACAGAAGTGGCATGTTGCCATGCTACATCAAGTTTCCGACCACTACTCCTAGTTCGAACATTACTCCTAGTACCAGCCATCTTACATAAATATGAAAAACAAAGACAATTAATTTTAGATGGAAAAACAAAAGAATAAAAATAGAGACAAACAAATTTGATATGAAAAATAAGGGAAAACAACATTGATTTAGAAAAGAAAAAAGAAAAAAAGAAAAAAAACACTGTCAGGAGCTTACTGTGTGTGATTGAGAGTTTAAGATTGAGAGACCAACTATTGCTTTGGAAGGTCGATAGCAACTTCACGGTCTCACGTGTTTGAAGAGGAAGAGATAGTCACAAAACTTAGAGAGGAAACTTGATAAATTATGTTTTTTGGCTTTATCGAACCATGACTCACAAAACCAAGAGGGGGTTTCAATCCATTTTATTTTTTATTGTGGCATTGCAATATTTGGTCAAATCCATAATTAATTACAAAGACAACGAGCTTATCAGTATTTGACAAAATTCAATGCATGATTGACTCACTTTTTTATTTTAAAAAAATATACAATGGAGGGGAATGAATTTCACATTAGATTCATAAAACTAATATGGCATTTCAGCTTTTTTTCTTTTTGTGGTCAATTTTTTTTACCAAAATTTATGTGTTGCTGACTCCGCAATGATAACTTTGAATTTTTTTTTCTTTCTAAAAGTTAAAATAAATAAATATCAAATTATATTAAAAAAAATATATCTTCCTTTTTTCTTTTTCGTCTGAAACTCGAACTATGGTCAAATTTAAATTAATTTAAATATTATTTCACTTATGAAACTCTCCTTTTTTTTGTGGTGCCGGAGTTCAAACCCGACCTTGCATATACTATGCATTGTCCTTACCAAATGAACTAAGCTCACATGAATTTGCGAAACTCTCCTTTATCATCAACTTTAATTTAAGGCTTAATTGAACCCCCAATCCCTTAGCTTAATTCTTTTTTTTAAATTGGTCCCGTAGTTATTAAAATCAACAATTTGGTCCTTTGTCTTTGTTTTGGTCCGTCAATTTGATTAAGTTTTGTCCGTTAATTTGGTCCTATGGGACCAATTTAAAAATAAAATAAAAAAGGTTAAGGGACCGGGAGTTCAATTAACCTTAATTTAATGTGGGGAAGGAAAATCTCATACCAAATACTCCCTCTGTCCCAATTTATATGTGGCTTTGGAAAAAAAAAAAATTGTCCTAAATCATATGTCATTTTGCAATACCAATGAAGAATTAATATTACTTTTTCTATTATATCCGTAGCTATTTATTACTCTCTCTTCTTTCAAATCTTTAATTTATCTTTCTCATACCATTTATTAAGGACAATTTTGTAAAACAACTCATAATATCACTTTTTTATGCAAAATTATATACATTTTGTAATACGTGTCAAATAGTCAAAACGTCATATAATTTAGGACGGAGAGAGTACGATATGTAATGCACTCTAGTTGTCACAATACAAGACTGGAGTTTTAGTGTTCTTTATTTTGAAATCATTTAGTAAATAAATCAACCACTACATTTCACAAGTTGCAACTGAGAGTGCTCTATATTCTGCTTCACTAGAAGATCTGGATACAATATTTTGCTTCTTGGTGCGCCATGATATTAAAGATGAACAAATGAAGAAGCATAAACCAGTAATGGATCTTCTAGTATCTACACATCCTACCCTGTCAACATCAGTGAAACCTAAGAGTTGAGTATTGGATGATATAAGAAAGAATAACCCTTTTTTAGGATAACTCCTCAAGTATCTTATGACTCTACATGCATCATTGTATTGGATTATAATCCTTGACTACCAATCTAGATTTGTATCTTTCTATGGTTCTATCTGAATGGTATTTGATTTTATAAACCCATTTACTGCCTACAGGTTTAAACTTATGAGGTAGATCAACCAATGTCCATGTACCATTCTTTACCAAAGCGAATGATTCAGTATCCATTACTTTAAGCTAGTGTTCAAATTGCATAGCTTCCTGATAGGACTTAGGTTCAGTTTGTGTGAGAATAGACAAGTGAAAAATGTGATTGTGAAGAAGAAAGAAAATTTGACAAAGTATATAAACTACCTGAGGAAGGTGATACAGATTGATCTGTGAAGGAATAACAAGCATAGTCTTGAAGTCTAACTAAAGGGTTTCTAACTCTGAGACCTTCTCAGATCATTAGCAGGAGGTTCATGATCAATATTTTCAACAGGAGCAAGAGTTCAATATTAGCATGATGGTTTTGCTCTATATCAGAGGGATTAATATGATCAAGATTAACAGGAAAAATGGACTCAATACTATGACTAGGATCAAATTATTCTCTATCAAAAAGAGAATTATAAGACTTTTCAGAAAGAGAATGCTCATCGTATGAATGAAAATTTTGATTTGTAAGATCAATTTAATATGGTAAAATGTGCTCAAAGAAAATATCATTTCAAGTAATGAAGATTTGTGTAGTTTTCAAATAAAAAAGAATAGGGTTAATACCCCTTTTAGTCCCTGTAATATGAGCGAATTCCGGTATTAGTCTCTGTAAAAAAAAAAGTTTAGATTCTATCCCTGTAATATCAGATTCTTCCACTTTAGGTCCTTCACTTGAATTTGTGAGTAGAATCTGCTGACGTGGCATGCTGACTGTACAATTTTTTTACTTTTATTATTAAAAAAATTCCATGTGGCTTTTCTATGATTTATGCTTATTAAAATTAAAATAGAAAAAAAAAAATCAAACAACCAAAACACTAAAATGTCTTAATCCCAAATCTCTAAATCCAAAAATATTTCAATCCAAAATTTAATTATCAAACCCATCTTTCCAAAAATTTATCAAACCCAAAAAAATCACAAATTCACAAGAACAACAATGAGAAAGCTTCAACAAGCTTCAATAAGAACCAGATCTGACTCTCACAATTTCATCCCTAACCTTTCAATGTCATCGATTCATCCCTCTTGCTCAAATAGTTGTTATTCCCAATTTTCTTAACAGCTAATTTTGTTAATCCACAACCACACAAGCTGTGAAGGAAGCTATGAAACAAAGATTACAAACGGACACACACACCAGCCAAAGCCGAGCAAAAACCCCAATAAAATGTGAAGGGGCCAGGCTGGGTATCAGCAGAACAGCAAGAAGGTATCAGCAAAAAAAAAAAACAGAAAAGCAAATGCCCTACCCATGTTTATCCTTCATGAATTGGCTGGGTTTGTGGGTTTGGTTTTGATTCGGATATGGGTTAACAAGTGTTAATACAGATTCAGCTAAGTGACTCTTTTAAGAAATAATAAGTTTTCAATTTTTTGGGTAAACAAGTGTTCATCTTCTTCATTCTTAAATTCATCTACAACCCCATAAATTCATTCTCAACTTTATCCCCAAATTTTGGAATTCATATTTCTACAAAGCTAAACCTTAATATGAACCCATAAACACTCAGATTCGGAACGAAATCAAACCAAATCAGAGAGATTAGTGATTTTATGTTTGAAGATTGATGAGAAAATGGAAAAAGGAAAATTTTGGGTATTTCTGTGAGTTTTTTTTCTCGATGAGTGAGGGATGAGAGAGGAAGGAAAAGAGGAAAAAATAGTTCTGTGTTTTTTTTTAATTTGTTGTTTTTACTTTTATTGTCTTTATCTTAAATAAAATATTAATAAATAAAAATTCAATGGGGTAATAATTAAATAAGAAAAAAAAAAAGGAAAATAGTCCAGTCATCTTGACACGTCAGCAGATTCTGCTGACAAGTTCAAGTGAAGGACCTAAAATGGAAGAATCTGATATTACAGGGACAGAATCTAAACTTTTTTTTTTTACAGGGACTAAAACCGGAATTCGCTCATATTACAGGGACTAAAATGGGTATTAACCCAAAAGAATATAACCCTTGGCACCACTTTTATAACCCAAGAAAACACATATTTTTTGCGCTAGCATCAAGTTTAGTCATGTGTGAACTAATAGTAGAAGCAAAACACAATGGACCAAAAACTTTAAGACCGTTAAAATCAGGATCTTGATCGAAAAGAAGTTGATATGGTGACTTGTTGTGCAAGATAGTGGAAGATACTCTATTAATGATATAAATAGCATGAACAAGAGCATAAGATCGAAAATTTGAGGGAGTTTAGACTGAAATAATAGAGCTCTTCCCACATTAAGAATATGTTTGGTGATTTCTTTCAACTCTCCCATTTTGTTGGGGAGTTTCAACACAAGACTTCTGATGTAAAATACCTTTGGAACTATAAAACTAAGAAAGATCAAATTTTTGAACATGATTTTGAACTTGAGCTTTTAACTTTGAACATGGTATTGTTCTTTCCCAACCTCTATTAACAGGAATGTGTTTTTTTAACTCTGAAACAAACGCCTCCTAGGTGACAAATTATAAAATTAGATTTCCAAATTTATATATTTAGGGAAGAAAGAGTCGTTCATGAGAAAGAGTCGTTGGAAATTTTTCAATTTTGTGAAAATCAATCAATTTGATTCTTGACAATTTTCTGAAAATCAATCAATTTGGTCCTTGGCAATTTTCTATAAATCAATCAATTTGGTCCTTGCTTGCGTGATATCTGACGTGGTAAGCCTTGTAAGAGATTAACAGTACACGTCACCTCCGTTAACAGGCCAACTTAACGGAGGGACTGATTTGATTGACATTTTGTAAATTCGAGGACTAAATAGATATTTCGTAAAATTTGTGGACGAATTTGACTGATTGTTGAAAATTCAAGGACGAATTTGAGGTATTACTCGACTAAAAATTGATGAAAATTTAAAAAGAGAAATTTATAGGAATTTAAAAAAGAAAATGTCATTTTTTAAAGAAAATGGGAAACGACGCCGTTTGATTTGTACAAAAAATAGAAACAACAATCTCCGTCAGAGAATTCGCTCTGCAATCTAAATGTCGGCGTCCACTTCAATCGCCCATCTCCGCCAACCACTCCACGGCGTCGTTCGCCGACCACCACCGTCGCATATGAAATCAGGTTTAACAACTTTTGCTTTTGCCCCACTGAATTCTAAACTTTTTCATTTTCCCCTTTTCATTCAGTTTTATTTGCGTTGTTCTTAATTTTCTGATGATTAAATTTAAATAAGTTATGAGTTTATGTAATGTAATGTGACTCACCGCACGGACACGACACAGACACCGACACGCCAACACTGCTAATAATATGAAATAAAATCATAGTTCGGTGTAATTATATGTGTCGGTGTCGTGTGAGGTGTCGATACTGACACGATACGACATGTGTCCGACACTGGGACACGCCTAATCTAAGGAGTGTCTACCTAAGTGTCTATGTTGGTATCGAACAAGATATGTATCCAACACCTGGACATGTCTAATAGGAGGAGTATCTCTACTATATAGTGAAGTGAATCTGAGACTGTTTAATATTTGGTCTGTTGATCCTTCAAAAAAAAAAAAAAATTGGTCTGTTGTTGTCTGTGATTTTGTTTGCCAGATGCATCTATTTTTCTATATGGAATTTATGTATGATTTTTTATTTTATATGAAGATTAGGTCATGTAGTTCAATTAGTGACCAATGCTGTCAAACATTGGTTATAACGAATGGCGGTAAAGCATAGTGGTTAGAAATCAATCACACGACACTTCAGAATTTGCTTGCAATGTCATCATCCACTTCAATCGTCGCTCCTCGACCACCACCGCATCTCAGATCAGGTTCAACAACTTTTTAATTGTCCAATATTTCTTTCTCTGTCATTCATAGCTTTATTCTTTAACTGATTTATTTTCGTTGTTCTTAAATTCTAATTCAATAGTGATTTAATCTCGTAAAATCTAAGTCAAATTGAATAGGTTATGAATATATGCATACTTACTTATGCGTATGCTAACTATATAAGTGGCTACTTGAGATAATGATAAGAGAATCTGAGATAGTTCAATGTTAATTATGTTGTTTCCTTTGTGATTTTGTTTGCTGGATGCATAGTATATTTTTCCAATTCTAGCATAGATATAATTCTTATCTTTTCAACATGGTATCAGGCCTATCCTAGATCTATTGTTGGGCTTCCCACATCGTCCACGCTTCAGGCCCATTGGGCCGGGCTGGAGCGTGAGGGGGTGTGTTGGAAATTCCGCCTTAATTGCGGTCCGCCCCTAGTCGCATAAATTGTGACCTTTGGTTAGCCTTCATTGCAGCCTCCAACACCTTCATTGTGTTTGCTTTGAGGGGGTGGATTTAGTCCCATATCGGATAGATAGCACTCTTGAGAAGAGTTTATAAAGAGGAGGCACTCCTCCCCTTACAAGCCGGTTTTGTAAAGATGTGTTAGGCCCCAAATTTCAACAATACACAATAGCTTCTTTTCTTTACATCATGCTTTTACTTTTTTAATCTTGTTTTTTCTCCTATAAAAAGAGTAGGAATTATTTTCAGAGATTTATAGATAGTTACACATCAATTTATTCTCCCCTCCATGAGATTTTTTTTCCCAGTCATTTCCTTGGGAATAAAACAACTTCCCCAAGAATCCTTTATACCTAGGAATAAAATCTAAAAACTTGTAACAAACATGAGAATGCATATTTTCTATCCTTTTATTCCCGAAAATCTACACAGGTAACTTGAAACAAGCACATCGTTTATTTCCTCGACTCTTTCCTGCAAAACCCTAACTTTCATAAATCACGCCATAGAGTATGTGAACCAAAGCTGTTGTTTTTCTCTCTAAGAATTAAATCTTAGTTGTCAATAGCGTTGTAGCGTTGCGGCGAGGCCCTCCACAACCATGCCATTGGCCCGCGAAGCGCCAGTTGCAATAGCGGTCATAGATGTAAGATGCCGCTAATACTGGTTGATTAACAACACCATCATTGCCACATCTCGGTTCAATAAAATTTGTGCTTGTTGTAGGCGTGACCAAGGTTGTCAAGACCGGTAGGGAGGTTGCAAGATCATAAAATACAAGATCGCAACTATGATCAGAAGATTGTTCTTAAATTTCTGATTCAGTATCAATTTAATTTAACAGAATCTAAATGAAATTGAATAGGTTCTTAAATAACTCATTCATTTCTTGAGATAATGAAGAAAATATGAGATAGTTCAATGTTAATTATGTTATTTCCTTTGTGATTTTGTTTGCTGGATGCATATTATATTTCTGCAATCCTTACATAGAAATTCACCGCTTGAAGTGAATAAGTGGAGAATTCGGGGTTCGAATCCCCGGCCATTTATATCGCAATGTCCCTACCCTGGCCCCTTGAGGTGATAAGTTGTGATCATTTTACCTGAAGCAATATGAGATTCCACACGTGTCTCATCGGTTTCAATCTCAAACTAAATAATTAAAGAAAATAAATATTAATTAATTAACTAAACATTAAATATTTTTCTTCTCTATTTTTTATCCACCTTTCACTTAAAAAAAACACACACACACACACAACCAATCTCACTTTCACTCCAACAAACGCAAAAATCAAAACAAAACCAAAAACCCTAAGTATTTTTTCTCTCCTTTTTCCCTTCTCTTCATCATCTTTCAATTATTTATGAATGATTGTTCAATTATACAAAATTGTAAGGTTTATTATCATCATTATTATTATTAATTCTGGTATTGTCATTCTATTTGAATTTTTTGGGGGAAATTGGCAGGTGAAAATGGCGAGTTCAGTGGAGAAGGAAGGTTCTGCTGCTGTCAGAGATGCAGGTGCATCGGAGGAGCGTGTTTGGTTGGATCTACCTGCACCATCTGGTTGGACCAAAAAGGTTCTGATTCTTTGACTGTTCAGTTTTAGTGCAATTTGAATTTCGTTTTATTGTAATTTCATGTTTCTTGTTTGATTTTCGTGTTGATTTTGTTTAATTTCACGATCTGTGTTTGTAAGATGCTGTGGTTTTGTTTTTCACAATTAGGGATTTGGATTTGAATTTTCACCCATTTTGTTTTTTTCTTGAATTTTGAACTGTTGAATGTGTGTCTCTAGATTTATGTCAAATATTTAGGTATCTTGTTCTCTGAAGTCTGAAAATTATCTACCTGCTCCATCTGGTTGGACCTAAAAGGTTCTGATTTTCTCTGACTAAATGACTATTCAATTTCAAGTCAATTTGAATTTAGTGTTGCTGTAATTTTTGTTTCTTGTTAGATTTTCATGTTGATTTTGTTTAATTTCACGATTTGTGTTTGTAAGATGCTGTGATTTTGGTTTTCTCAATTGGGGTTTTGTTTTTGAATATTCACGCATTTTGTTGTTTTCTTGAATTTTGAACTGTTTAATGTGTGTTTCAAGATCCATGTCAAAGATTTAGGTATTTTGTTCTCTAAATTCGGAGAATTATCTAGTTGCTGGGTGTTGAGTCACCTGCTAGGATTTTCAAGATTATTGACTTGGTACAAAACAAGTTTTTTACTTTGCGGGAATTTCTTACTTTTGTTAGAACTATTTTTACAATTTGGCAAAATGGGTAATGAGCAATTGGGCTTGATTGTTCCTGAGCTAGTTGTTTGTTACTCTGCGGAAAACTTGTTGAAGAATGACTTGTGCATTTCACAGCTCTAGGTTTTGACACATGGATGATATTGATTTTTCAGTGTTGTTATCTTGTTGTGTTTAATTTTTTGATCTAGGATAGATTATGTAATTTCATGTTTGGGTCCAACAAAATATCCCATTCTTAAAATTTTGTCTTGATTTTGTGAAATTCTACTAGCAATTTGTTTTTTTATGTAAAAAAAACTAAAAAGAGGAAGAAGACTTCAGGGCTCAAAAACCACTTTTAAAGGAATTTCCATTTACTTATTTCCAAGGGGACTAGCGGGTCACGACCTGGAACCTCCAGATCCAAGGCCTGTCATTTTACTACTAGACCAACCCCTCGAAGTTGTTTAACTCCATTGTTGTGTGTAAAGTTATCATTCTTCATTTGTCAAACACCTCTTTACCCCAAATCTTGTAAAATGAACATTCGCTTAATTTTTAACATTAATATTTTCATGTTTGCAATCCATTACAGTTTGCTTTTCTGTTGTTCTTTTTTTCTTCTTTTTCTGTTTAGTTTCTAAGGTGTTCAGTTTGCTCTAAAGACAGTGATCCAACTAATACATTTTCGGTTAGCACCGATCTTAAGATATTAGATTGTCAAATCATTCAACAGATTGTCCCTTCTGGTTCAATCGGGCTTAGTGTTAGTTACCAAATCCAACACTGATCAGAGCATGAACCATATGGTATTATTGATTATTGAACCCATTAAATCAGTCATGTAAATTATGCCCACACATATGTCAGTATGGAGGAAATAAACCATGTTTCTTACCATGTAAACGTCTAATAAATTTCATAATATTTTCTGCCATATTTGCACCCGTTTATTCTAAAATTTTCTGATATTGTTAAACCCTCTATGTAACAGCCTTTTTTAATATTTCTTGAAGTAAATTGCATTGATTTGCCCTGAGTTTTACAAAACCCATGCAATCACCAATAATTTTTTTTTTTTCTTTTCCATGAAAAATCCTAATTAACCTGGTGTGATCTTGAGTTCTCAAGCTCCATATAAACTTACTCTTTTGTCTAGGTACATACACCCTCTGGGTTATTGTATGATCCTAACTCGAGGAGCATCTATGTATTCTTTATTACTGCAGTTTTAGATTGGCAATTATTCAGTATATGTGTCCTTTTTTTTCTTTCTTGGTCATTATGAGCCATGGATACTTGTCTTGAGACCGAACCAGGTTAATTTGGTGCCATGCTAGTTGTTACGCTCTTAGTTACTGAAGTTTAACAGTAAAACAGCTAGCTTATTTATAACTGCCTATGGTGTTTAACTAGGCACTAAAATGCTTTAAAATGTAACAACAAAATAAGTTTTTGATTAATAGAAGAGGAAGAAACATTTTCAATCATAAGGCATAATTCTTGTTTTATCTTTTAACAGCATGCGCATCAAAGACCTATAATGTACTGTGATGTTAGAGTAGGGAAGACAGATTCATTTTTCACGTTAGGGACTACTTGTTAATAGCTTGGAACAAGATCTTGTATGTGTTATAGATGTTGCTTTGTTGCATGTTAATTACATATGAGTATTCATTAGTTATGTTTCCTTTGCAGTACTTCTTTCCAAAGTCTGGAACACCGACAAAGTATGAGGTTGTCTTTACTGCACCATCAGGAGAGAAAATCCATACAAGGAGGCATATGGAGGAGTATCTGAAGAGAAATGGTGGACCGAAGGTCTCAGAATTTGATTGGGGCAATGGCGAGACTCCAAGAAGATCGGCAAGGATCATCGAGAAGGCCAAGGCAGCTCCTCTAGTGGAGCATGAAAGTGAACCCCCTAAGAAACGGGGCAAAAAGTCAGCATCAGATTTAAAAGCATCTAAAGGGAAGATTGATGACAAAGCATCAAAATCAAAAAGCGTTTAAAAATGTTTTTGAATTAAGATCGAGCGTGGTTGCTTCAAAATTGTAACCATATAATAGAATCACATGATTTAACGGGCCATATTTACTTGAGTTATAAGCGACCCTAGTTTAAAAATGTTCTTCCTTTCTAAGTTTGTCAACTATATCTTCCTTCTCAAAGGTGTATGACACTGCAACTGCAATTGTTGGGATCTCAATCTCACATTGTAAGCCCCTCTTCATATTTTTTCTTTGTTTTTTTGTTTTCTAAATCAATATTGCCTTCACTGATTTGTTATTCTCTGTTTTATTATTTGGTCTTCATTTTTTGTTTGTTGCATCTAATTTTCTTGTTTTTGTTTTTCATGGCTGGTGAAGAAAACTCAAATTTATAAAGATATTAACTTGGAAAAATTAAAAAGGTTGAAATTATGCTCTTTTTCTTTGTTTTGTTTTTGGCATGTTGTTTGTCATTTGTGAATTGTTTTTTTTAACATCAAATTAAGATCGTTTTCTCTGTTCTTTTACGGTCTTTCTTTTTTGTTTTTAAAAGTTTAAAGGACCAGTTAGTGTGGTCCTAAGTTTGTGAATTTAGTTTTTAAAGTATATGTTTGCTCTAGCGGTGGGAAAGTAAAAAACGTGCGTTTGGGGAGAACCTATAAATTTAAGCTTTAGAAAGTCACGGCAAAAATGGGTTACATACGCGAGGAAGTATGATTTACGCAAATTGCAAAATATTTTTAACATTACTCTCTATGTAGTTTGATCCTAATCGTATAGACTTTACACCCAAATTGAAATTTTTGCTCACATTGAACACACGCAAGAATATTGTTATCATTACCATTTGTACACTCTTGTTTGCACTTTGGTTGATAACATATTTTGCAGCCACAAGTTGGACGAAACTAATCACTATCCAAAACTCCATCGAGACCTAAAGAACAGCGGTGGAATGCAGAAGGACATCGATCACATAATATTGTGTCACCCCCAAAACCACAAATAGAACAAATATAATTATTTTCATTAGAATTTGCTACGACAACACAATGATTCCCTTCTTAAGAATTTTCTTCAGCAACACAATGGTTCCCCTTTTGATCGCTCTAACTTGGAGCTTCCGTTTAACATTCCAACAATGACCTTTTGTCTTTCATAAAGATACTAGTGGATGGTGTATGTCTTGTAAAAACAACATAAATCTCGAATCCTGTGACATTTTATTTAACATGTCAATTTCAAATTCATATTAACGAGGTTAGAGTTTGTGGTGGACTTAAGGCTCATGTGGTTAGTAAAAATATAGACCATCCAGTAGTATCTTGTTGGAGGACAGAAGGACATCGTTAGAATGTGAAAGGGTAGCTTTTAGTTTGCACGATAAGAAGGGGAACCATTGTATTGCCGAAGCAAATTTTGAAGCAGGAAATCATTGTGTTGTCGATGCATTTTTTAAAGAAAATAATGATGTTTGTCCTATTTTTGGTTTTGGTTGTGACATAGTACTTTGTGATTGGTGTCTTTCTTCATTAAACCATGGTTGTTTAGGTCTCAATCGAGTTCTGGATGGGGATTGGTTCTTTCGAATTTGTTGTTGCAAAATATGCTATCGACCTAAATGAAAACCAGAATGTGCATATGGAAATCAAAACAACATTTTGTTTGTGATCAATGTGTGAAAATTTTCACTTTGGGTGTAGTTTGACTCAGCAAACCTTCTTTAAACAATATCATGCTAATATGAAAATGACTTAGTTCTACAATTTGATACGGGGTCCATTAATTGACATATTGGATTCTGAAAATGATAGCAAATAAAAAATAAATTATCTACAACATTGTATAAGATACCTTACTAATACTATAAAGCCTACCCTAAAAAGATTTAGTTACCTATGATAACTAATGATAAATTACAAAATAAATAAAACATAGCCTAGAGAAATTGGAGTGAGGAGAGAGAACCTTCTCTTTGGAAGCTCCTAGTGCTTACCTTCATTTTGAGCCGCTTCGTTCTAAATGAGAAATTACGAATGAGGCTTGATATTTATAGGGAGAGTTTCCACCTGAAGTACCCAAAAATCGGGCTTTTCCCACTTAAAAGTAGCAAAAAGCAGTTTTGACCCACATTCAGCAATGCTCGGAGCACACAGGCTATGCTCTAGGCGCCTAGGCCATGCATGCTCGGGGAACCTGTGAGTACGTTCCGGTGCATAAATCTCCGTTTCCGTCCATTTAGGTGTTTGCTTCCATATAAGATGTCTTGGCCCTTGGGAAAATAATTTCTCCTTCTGTAACATCTTCTGAGGCCTCTTGAATCTTCATTCTTGATCTCTCCAAAGTCTTCACTAATCTTCAGATGTCTTGCTTTCCCAATTTACATGATTTCTTCTTGAATTACATCAAAACACCGTAAAATTGCTATGTATCAGAAATAATAGAATTATAAACTCAAATATAGAAAACATTAAAAATGTCCAAAAATCATATGCAATTGATCTAATACTCCTCTATTTTGGTTTTAAAACCTATTGAAAATGACTGAAAAACATGCTAGAAATAACAAAATTTATGTTGTAGTGTGCATAAAACATAGAATTGAAAATAAAAAAATAAAACAACATATATTAAAATTTTAAAACAATTATGTACGCATTACAAAATACTTGAAATCATACAAAATAGAATCAAAACTTATACGTACACTAACTTCTCTTTCAATATAAATGGGCATGCTATATTTAGAATTAATGTCTCAAAATTAATGTATTATTCACTTCTCAAATAAATGAAATATCAATCATTTGATGAGATCCAAAAGTATATTTGTTCTTCAAATAAACAAATCACAAAAAATACGGAAGGAGGTGTAGATAATTGGGTGGGCCAACTTAAAAGTTTGTATTTAAATTTAGTGGTATATTTGTACTTACACATAAAAAATAAATTTGGGGGTGGGGTGTGGCCCACCTTGGCCCAAGTGGTCCTCCGCCACTCGGGCGCTAGGGTAATTATGGGATTCGATTAGCAAGTGAAGAAATACGGAATTGGTACACATTTTCATTAAGATTTAGAAAATATAGAGGAATGAAGAAGGAAGAAGGTAGAGTTTTTACCGATGACAAATGAAATTCAAAATGAAGATTTGGGTTTTTCTCCTTCACTAGAGTTAACATGGTCTTATCCCAAACTCAACCTCTCTAGGTGTATTAGGGTTCTTGAATTAATTGTATGTTTGGGTAAAGTTAGGTTTTAATGTGGTTTATGTCTATTTCTATTACATGAAACTGGAATGCATTCTATGTGTTTGATGTACTTACTTTAAACATTTTCAACTTTAGAAAAATTTGGGAATGAGAAATTATAGAAAAATAAGGTAGTTACCCTAAACCTTAATGATATATGAACAAAGAATTCATACATTTAGAGTGATAATGTCTGAGCATATGTAGATATGGTTGTGAAATTTAAGGAAAGAGATGTCATGGAATGAAAAGTGAAAGAAAGAAAAAAGGAAAAAATGGTTGCGATTTTCTGTTCAAAAAGATTATCACGTATTTGAACTTAAATACATATAAATTGCGCTATAGATGTCTTTTTTTATGAAACCAATTGGGAAATCAAAATGTTAATGTAAACTGTTAGGGAAATCAAAATAAACAAATCGCTCCTAATTTTTCTCCTTAATTTTACTAAACAAATTATATTAACCCTAGATTTAATTTATGCAAAATGTCATAACTTATTTCTAAGCGTTAACCCGTGACGCAATATTAACCATTTAACCTAATTTTTTCATGTGACTTTATTATATTAACCTTAGATTTAATTTATGCAAAATGTCATCTCTTATTTCTAAATGTTAACGCGTGAGCAATATTAACCCTTGATTTAATCTGATTTTTTCGTGTGACTTTACTATATTAACTCTAGATATAATTTATGCAAAATATTATTTTTTTTATTTCTAAATGTTAACCCGTGACGCAATATTAACCCTAAATTTAACCTATTTTTTCGTGTGACTTTACTATATTAACTCTATATTTAATTTATGCAAAATGTCATCTCTAATTTTAACCTAACTAGCTTGGAAACCCGTGCCAAGCACGGGCTAGAACTACGACTATATTTTTTATTTTATAAAATTTAATTATACAACAAATTCATTATTTTATACACAATATATAAATAGAACGCATCGTTATCGTATTTTCGATTGTATATTATATACAAATATCAACGTTTATATAGTTATTTGGATTTTCGTATCATTAAACATGAATGATTTAATGGATCTAACGTCGAAATATTAGTATTTAATGATGAAATATTTTACACGGATGACTAAAATTAATCACGGAGACATGAGTCT
Source organism: Medicago truncatula (assembly GCF_003473485.1). Taxonomy (NCBI): domain Eukaryota; kingdom Viridiplantae; phylum Streptophyta; class Magnoliopsida; order Fabales; family Fabaceae; genus Medicago; species Medicago truncatula. Next base: position 31,081,706 of record NC_053047.1, read on the forward strand.
TTTTTTTTATGTTCTGCATATAATTGGGGGTGTTGGAGTCTCGAGGTCTGCCACTGCATATACAATTAATTGTCCCTACCCAATGAATTGTCTCTACCAGATGCCCTTATATATGGTTTCTTTCAAATTTCATGATTTATATAGCAAATATCCTTATATATACAAAGTTAATATTGTGCATACACTTGATTCATCTTATAAAATAAGTATTCAATCAATGTAGAAAATAATATAACAAACAACGACAAAGACACCAACTATCTATCACATTTTTTTAACTAAGCATATTATAAAATAATCAATCAACAAAAACACAACAGAAAAGGCTTAATTTTTAACTAAGCATATTATAAAATAACTCATCAACAAAAACACAATAAAAAAGGCTTAAAAAAGGGACTACAAAATTGTCTTGTGCATGCACATAGATATAGGCACTCCAAAGAAGAAGAAAAACGGATATATAACAGATTGTATAAAAACTGAAGTAGAACATTTAGTTGATAATATGGTCTCTGAAAGAGTACGACTTACATTAGGAAAAATGAGAAAGATCAGATGGATACTGACATTATAAATAAAATTAAACATAGTATGAGAATATTGGAGTTGCTCTACGAGATAATAGAAAAACCGAAGTCTCAGTAGATAAACACCTTAATGTATGAGGCAGTGTTAATTTCAGAGCCTAAGAGAAGGTATTGCACCTATTGCAATTGGTCAATGATATTTCAATGCCATAGAAATTCCATTAACGTCAGTTTGTGTACATATGAATGATATCACGTCACCTGAGGCACAAAACCATCACCTGAAGGTACATGAGACCAAAAATATTGTCAATAAGGGATAAAAAATATTACTTCATATAACATATTAGTCCCTATAACAAATTGATCACTCAGCCTATTCTTTGCACAACAATAAATGTCATTAGATTTTATACAATGAAATAAGAAGTGTGATCTCAATTGTTAGTTGCAGAATTGTAGTTTATCTACATGGCCAATACATTAATCTTTCTTTACGCAACTATTATAATGGTTTCAAGTAGCAACAACCAATACATATCCAAATAAAAAATATATATTACAACGAAGTTTAAAAGAGAGAGAAAAAAAAATCATACCCACCTGAGTCATCAGGAACGACCGGTTAAACATTCCGAAAAACATCACGGTACACAACATTAATGGTCTCAGTACACACACGATTTTCTTCATCCAGTATAAGCATTTTCAATCCTTTTTTGGAAGTGACTCTCGACACAGCGACGTACAACTGTCCATGAGTAAAAACCGGTTTGGAAAGATAGATTCCAACATGAGACAACGACTGATCTTGACTTTTATTTATTGTCATTGCAAAACACAAAGCCAACGGGAACTGTCTCGTAGTAAATTTGAAAGGAAGTTCAGGATCACTCGGAACTAAGTTCATTCTTAGAATAATTATTTTTTCACCAGCATTTTTTTCGGTAATAACAGTTGCACCGATGAAGTTCTTCCCAAGATTGTGTACAATCAACCTAGTCTCGTTGCACAATTCAGTTGCTTGGTCAATGTTCTTCGTCAACATAACTGGACATCCAACTTTAAATCTAAACTTGTGGTTGGAATACCAAAAAACATGATATTGTTTAACAATTTTGTTGTAAACCATTCGCTTTGTACCTCACTATATGCTCATCTGATTTGCAAACCGAATCAGAACTGGTATATTCCTTTTCGTCTCCTGGAACCAATGATAGAAGGAATTTGTTTACATGCTCAACTACGTCTAGTGTGGGAGCAAAGTATCCCCCGCTCTTGGAAAAAATCCAAGATATTCATGTTTTGCAAAACATTCGGATATACAAAATCAACCAGAGAACGCAACGGATCAGAGGAATCTTTTATCAGCAACTCATAAAAAATGGGTACATTAATTTATCCACTCTCGTTGGCGGATCCTATTCCATCTCCAATTGAAAGCATTCGATCGACAAACTTTCTTATCTCATCTTGCTCGGCACAAACGGTTGAAGCCCATAAACACATATTTGTTGTAAGTGTGAGAACCTTACAATAACTCCAAAACTTTGATGAGTTGATGGATGAAGCAACTATATCTTGTATGCATCCTTTTATTATGACTGACAAAAAAAAATCTGAAATCACCGCCCAAAACAACATAAACACTCCCAAATGGTTTGTCTATATTATCGACACCATCATAAGACATTATATCGCGCATGGTTCGGTCAAACACCTCAAAACAATAGCGATGCATTATAGGTACCTCATCCCATATTATTAATTTTGCTTTTTTGAACATAGCAGTTTTGTTGCTCTCTTTATCAAATTCACAACTTGACACTTTGTACCTCACTATTCTCGTCTCATTTGCAAACCGAATCAAAACTGATATATTCCTTTTCGTCTTCTGGAACCAATGATAGAAGGAATTCGTTTACGTGCTCAACTGCGTCCAGTGTGGGAGAAAGTATCCCCCGCTCTTGGAAAAAATCCAAGATCTTCATGATTTGCAAAAAATCCAAATATACAATTTTTTTTCAACGAACTGAAAATAAATTCTTAATAATTATAGGGAACATTTACTTAATTAACCTTTTTTTTTTACCGTAAATCTTTGTTTTTGGATGTCATTCACTTTCATTCTATATTTGTATTCAAACTCTATTTTTTCAAACTCTTTCCCATATGATATATGATCGGGTGTGACAATGAAAAATGTACATGTGTTATGATGAATTAACAAAATACATGTTTATTAGACATTTTAAAATGATACATGTTTTTTAATTAAGTCTTTTTTTTTTTTAACAATTACCCAAAAATCTTCAACTCCTTCAACAAAATCACATAATTACCGATAATTCAATCTATTTTTTATACTCTCATGGACAAAACACACACTCATATTTTTCATCTTAATGTTTCTCTCATGTTCAATTTTTTTCTTCTTCATATTTGTTTTATTTTTCTATCTAGTTTCCTTTCTCTATTCTCATGGATGAAAGGAATATAAACCTCACGTCATTAAATCAAAATAAACAAATCGCTCCTAATTTTTCTCCTTAATTTTACTAAACAAATTATATTAACCCTAGATTTAATTTATGCAAAATGTCATAACTTATTTCTAAACGTTAACCCGTGACGCAATATTAACCATTTAACCTAATTTTTTTCATGTGACTTTATTATATTAACCTTAGATTTAATTTATGCAAAATGTCATCTCTTATTTCTAAATGTTAACGCGTGAGCAATATTAACCCTTGATTTAACCTGATTTTTTCGTGTGACTTTACTATATTAACTCTAGATATAATTTATGCAAAATATCATTTTTTATTTCTAAATGTTAACCCGTGACGCAATATTAACCCTAAATTTAACCTATTTTTTCGTGTGACTTTACTATATTAACTCTATATTTAATTTATGCAAAATGTCATCTCTAATTTTAACCTAATTTTTCTCTCCACACTTTTGCATTTAATGATGTTTATCTAAAGTAAAATAAAATTATGTTCCCAATTATATGCTGTTTTTTTGAAAAGGAATAACCGTTAACTCGTCTCGCTATACTTAACTTAATCTCTTACTTATATATGTTAATCCGTCTTGCTATACTTAACCTATTTTATTTCTTAAAGTTGCTAAAATAATTTTTTCCGTAACTCCCCTTTCGGACAAATTTATTTGGCTGCACTATTCAGATGATAAGTTATATGCCAAGGAGCCATTTCCTTTTCTTCATCCTTCGCATGTTGCTATTGGCTGCATCTATTTGGAAGAAGTACATTCCACCTTATCATACTCTTTATTTGTTGGTCGTTTAAGTACAGTAAGATGCCTACGGATGAGAATCTACGCCATAGGAGTTGTACAAATACTTATGTTTGTTTCCTTTGTAAGTTAAATACTGAAAATTCTAACCATTTGTTCCTTAATTACCTATTTTCTAATCATATTTGGTTGTGGTTAGTGAACAAGTTGAATTGTACCTTCGATTTATCTTTTCCTGGATCAGATTGTATTCCACTAAGGTGTAGCTCGCAGGTTAAGAACATTTACATTGTGAGTATCATCCACGCCATGCAAATTATTTGGACAACAACTAAAAATATTTTGCGGTTTGGTACTAATAATGTGTCTATATATATGCAACAAAGACAATTATAGGATCAGAAATTGCAATGTCTGGTAATATTTCTAATGGTAACTGCTTGCCTTCTGATTCTGTTCTTTTGGACTCTCTTTTGGTTTCACCAAAGCACATCATGTGCTTCAAAGACATTGCTACTGTTTGGTGGAAATCGGCCACTTGTCATTGGATTAAGGTAAGTACAGATGGTCATTGTCGAGGGTGACTGCTTCTTGTGGTGGGATTTTCAGAGATAAGAGAAGCTACTAGAAATCTACGTTTTTCCTGCAAACGTTCCTGCGGATTGCGGCCAAAATTCCGCAGGAAACCGGTTTCAAGCGGATTTTCCCAAGGATTCAGGTTCCAGGTAATGCCTTCATGGGTAATTGATTCCTGACGATTTTAGGATCCGCAGGAAAACTTACTGCGAACGACGCAGGAAAATCCGCAAATTTATCTTTTATTAAATTATATAAATTAAATATAATTTTTTTTTGGTTACAATAAATTAAATAGAATGCTTTGAAGTGTATTATCTTCTATTAAATTGAATAAATTTAAATGCATGAGTTGCAGATTTACCAGCTTTTTTTTTCTCTTAAATAAATTACCTGCGAATTTTCCTGCGTCGTTTGCTGCGGAAGTACCTGCGGATTGTTAGCAGTAAACAAGCTTACGGGAATGTAAACTCTTTAAAACTGACCAAACTTTAGCTGCGGATTTATTGACATTTCGTGCGGATATATTCGCAGGAAGCTTTCATGCGGATCCTAAAATCGTCAGGAATCAATTACCCACGAAGGTATTACTTGGGAACCTGAATCATTGGGAAAATCCGCATGAAACTGGTTTCCTGCGGATATTTTTCAGCAATCCGCAGGAAAATCGTAGATTTAGTAGTGTGATTAGGGCTTCATTAGGTATCGAAAAGTGTAAAAAATGAACTCTTTTGAAAGCATAAGGGTAAACTTCATTAATAGTAGAAGTGGCGAAGATAAAACTTCAAACCAATGATATTGACGCTTGTTTGGAAAGGTATGAATGGGAGCTTTCATTCACGTGTAATAAGCTTGGATCACCTAGAAAAGAGTAGTTTACAACCTGATAGGCTTATACTAAAAAAATTGTGTATAATGTTGATACGACAAATAGTTATTTATTTATTTAGTCCTGTTTCAATCCTTTTTATTTGAAATTCAAAATTAAACCCCTTATGTTTTACTTTAGCATTGCTTTATTTTTCTGTATAATATTTTAATATGTGATTATATCTTCAATCAGATCATACCTTCCAGATGCCGGTATGAATTCTTGTCCACCAAAATTGAAATTTGTCTTTCAAAAACTGAATATATTCATTGGAAGTCCCTAGAATTCAACAAAGAGACCACAATTCCACCTAAGGCTATTGCTTTATGTTTGGTGATTTCTGAAAAAGGAGTAGGTTGGGATAAGCTTGAAGCTCAAGTTAAGAAAGAGGTTCGTCTTCTGCCTGCAAAAAAGTTTCAGTTCTTTGTATTTCAGTGCTCTTCTTTCTTCTAAAAAAGGTTACCTGGCCTATTTCTTATTTTAAATTACGGCTCCAACCAGATTTTGCTGATCGGAAAGCGTAGAAGAATTCTTTGAACGGTTGAAGGAAAAACTGTCCAGGTTTTAGTTATATACGATGGATGGGTGGCGGAAAACTTGTATTCAAATATATTGAAGTTGTAATAAGATCTTGTGAAATGGGTTATCAAATGGTTTAGAATTATTTTTCCATGATAATGGTTATCAAATTTAGACATTGTAATGTTCCTAGTTTGGAAGATCTTGTGTTATTGCTAGGTGTTCTCTTTCAATGAAAGTTTTAGCTTATAAGAAAAAAAGCATAAGTTATGTCCCAAATTTGACTCTTTCTAATAAATATCTTTGGCAAACAAATAATGAAAGATGATTTTTACTACGCCCATTGGCGTTCATCAGAAAAAAAATAATCTTTGCATTGCCATAATTCTAGTAAATTCATGCGGATAGTTATAATTACCTGAGGATTTACCTGCGAAAACAGCTTTGCTGCCGAATTACCTGCGACGTTTACAGCGGAATTACCTGCAATATATTCACAGGAAACATTCACGGGCAGGGTAACTAATGCTATCTTGTGGATATGTTTCACTTTTCCTGAGGAAAATTCCGCACGAAATTTTCCTGCGGTTACTAAAATCCTAAGGAAACAACTACCCACGAAGGTTATACCAAGGAACCTAAATCCTTGGCAAAATCCGCAGTAAAAGGGTTTCCTGGCAGGTAATTCCGCAGGAAAATCGAGAATTTCTAGCAATGGTCCCACTTGTTCACCATAACTATCCTCATAGGGTCCCAACTTAATTCAAAATCAAAATATAATTCAAGTGCAAGGATACAATACAGAAATCAAAATACTCCAAGTTCCTCCTAACATAGAGTTGAATGGTCTAAACATCTTTAAATTCATAGTTTGAAATTAGGAGTTATGTCTATCAACTATAAACAATTTATTCAGAGCTTAAATCAAAACATTCATGGCAGAAACAAGCTAAAATAATTCATCAAAACAGGAAACTAAAAGACAAAGGTATTTAATTAAGACTACCCTATCAGTCTTACAACACTATGCATCATTCATTTCTTAGTGAATTTGAACATAGAATTAGTTCTAATCTTCTTTTTCACGGGTTCAAGTATTGGCTTCTCAACCCCAGCTTTTTCATCTTGCTTCCTTTTTGGTCTTATTTCTTGATAAGTGCCATCTTTAATGGCCTTGTCCAGAGTACTCCAGCTTGACCACTTTTTGCGCTCGTAGACATTCATCACTCTCCTTATAGAATTATTTTCAGAAGTGTCATGTGGGACTACTTGCTCTTCACTTGAATGTTGCAGCTCCTCATCTTGAACTTCTACAGATTCTCGCTCTTGGATTGGTTGCTTCTTCTTTTTCGATGGTTGCTTATCAGTGACCTCCTCAGCTACATTGTCCTCCTTCATAACATTTTCTTCTTCTAACCGATCCTCTTCTTCAGCATCTTGAATATTTAGAGAACATTCTTCTACCTGATCCTCAACTTCAACTTGTTCTTCTTCAGCTAGAGATCCTTCATTCTGGTGTTCAGCCTGCTCTTCTAACACTTTCTCTCCTTCCGCCCCCTCTTCCTCATGCTCTTCCAATGTTTCTTCCATTGGTGGCTCCACATCCTTTTCGGCTTTCTTCTTCTTCTTTCCAGCAGTGGCTTTCTTCTTCTCAGAATAACCCTTTTTCTCCTTTCCCTTGGATGTTGCAGCTTTGGCTTTGGATGTTGCAGCATTCTCTTTTTCTTGAGTAGTTTCCAAAATGTGATTTGGAAACTGTGGGAAGGACTCCTTGTCAATATCAGCTAAACTCCATCCCATATTCTTTTGGTAATCTCCAACTTTTTTCATGTAATTCCAAAAATCCTGGCAATCTTTCTTAAATTCATCAAACTCCTTCTTGGTGATGACTTGATTTGATGGTAGATCTTGTGTTAAAGCAGATGGTTGAGCCGATAGGCGAGTGGATTTCCTGGAAAGCATCTGCTGATTTCTAAGAGGCAATATCAGAAGTTTTAGGCATCAAAGATCTACTAACCTAAAACCCCAAACATTGAAAAGAGTAAATAAATGTTAGTTGATCAAAATAACGTGCAAATTTTTTTTTTTTTCAAAAAAAAGAGGAGCACCAAAGAGCCACTACCTCAAAACTTCATAAACTAACAAAGAGAGAAAACACAAAAATGGAGGGGGGACATAAGGCCAAACCTCCTAACCAGAGGATACTCTAAAGTTGGGCATCCCAAGTCTATCATGAATTACAAAGTTGTTTATGAAATCAGGCATGTTCATCCAAATTGTGACTCCTTCTATATCTAATCCTTTTGAAGCCAACTTATCTGCACACCTATTACCTTCTTTATAAATATGAGTTACAACAAAATTCATTCCACAAAGAAGTTTCCTGCAGTTTATCCATCTGTTTCTTAAGCTACAAGGTATCATAGACATTTTGTTAAAAGCCATAACCACCAAAGCTGAGTCAGATTCAATCCATATGTTCCTCCAATTTCTCTGGGAAGCTATTTCCACTGCTCTCATGATAGCTGCAAGCTCAGCCTGATATGCACTCCCACCTCCCAAGTTTTCAGCAAAGCAAGAAAGGAAGTTAGCATTTTGGTCCCTGAAAACTCCTCCACATGATGAAGAGGTTGCCGTAGAAGCCCCATCAGTGTTGCATTTTATCCACCCTACAATTGGGGGAGACCAGATAATCTCCTTAATGCAAGTTGGCTTTGGGGGATGAACCAAAACATTGAATTTCTTTAAGATGATGAGGTCCCTAACTGAAGAATTAGAAGATTTGTTGGTGTAGTTTCCAGATAGGTTCACAGCAGTTATAATGTTATTGATTGCTAGCTGCCAGTGAGGTGATCTATTGTGAAACCTGCGTTGGTTTCTATTATACCAGATGGTGGAGATTATATTGACTATAGTGGCCTGAATCACTACTTTACATTGAGGGGACCACCCTCTGTCACACATAGACCAAATGTCAGGAATGGATTGAAAATGAAGCGGTGAATCAAGGACAGAAGCAAATCAACACCAGATTCTAAAAGCAAAGCAGCATTCAAAGAAAACATGAAAAGATGTTTCGACATGAGTACCACATAATGAGCACATTGATGGGAGTTGGCATCCTCTTTGCTGGAGTTTTTCATCTGTTGGAACTTTATCATGAATTAGTCTCCAAGTAAGGATGGATTTTGATGGTGGTATATCTTTGCTCCAGATGAGTTTGGCCCAGTTCTGAGTATTTACAGGTTGGTTCTTGAAGGCATATGAGTCACGCATCATCAATTCTCCATTAGAGTTGTGATTCCAAATAAGTTTGTTTTCTTTGTCCTCCATTGGAATAGTAACTTTCTCAGCAAGCAACTTCAGCGCAGGGTAATGAACCAGAATTGTTTGAGGTATATGCCATCTGAAGTTTTGAATGTAGTCATGAACAAACCTAGGATATTCTCTATATATGTCTTGATTATATATTAATTTGAACGTGCAAATTAATATATATATATATATGGTCAGGAAGATAGTTTGCCTTTGAAGTGAATTTCGACTTAGCACGAGTTACTCGACCACCTAGGGTGAGCACTTTCTCCATGGGGGCTTGTTGGGTGTTATTCATCCTCTGAAAAAAAATGACAAAGGAAAAAAGAAAACATTAAGAGAAAGATAATTAGATTTATAGGATCTTTTTAGAATTAATGTCACAAAGAGAGATGAAAGCGCATATCTCAGCTTAACATTAGAAAGAATTAACAAAAACCTATTTTTGTGTTTTTGAATTTTAGGATAAAAATATTTCAAAATTTGGTAAAATAAAAACCAACTTAACACAATGTTACACAAACACATTTTGTTTTCAACATAAACTTTCAAAACCAAAAACTCGTAATCATTTCGAATTTGCCTTTAAATGTAAAAAATAAAAAACAGAGACCATAAAACAAAATAGAAATTATCAATTTGATTCGGAAAAAATATTTCACAACATGCAAAAAAAAAAGCAAAGTTTCTACCTTTTTTCTTCCTCCCTTATTCTTTATGTGATTGCTTTCCAATTTGTCTAACATTTGTTGATGAACTTCATACGGAACAGATGAACACACTGCAACATTTTTATGTGTGCCAGCTAAATGGTGCTTTAACCGTGAAACACTTGAGGAATACTCTTTGTGACAATAGACAATATGAAAAACATTACTCCTAGATTTATTGCCTACAGAAGTGGCATGTTGCCATGCTACATCAAGTCTCCGACCACTACTCCTAGTTCGAACATTACTCCTAGTACCAGCCATCTTACAGAAATATGAAAAACAAAGACAATTAATTTTAGATGGAAAAACAAAAGAATAAAAATAGAGACAAACAAATTTGATATGAATCAAAAATAAGGGAAAACAACATTGATTTAGAAAAGAAAAAAAAAAGAGACAACGCAGTCAGGAGCTTACTGTGTGTGATTGAGAGTTTAAGATTGAGAGACCAACTATTGCTTTGGAAGGTCGATAGCAACTTCACGGTCTCACGTGTTTGAAGAGGAAGAGATAGTCACAAAACTTAGAGAGGAAACTTGATAAATTATGTTTTTTGGCTTTATCGAACCATGACTCACAAAACCAAGAGGGGGTTTCAATCCATTTTATTTTTTATTGTGGCATTGCAATATTTGGTCAAATCCATAATTAATTACAAAGACAAAGAGCCTATCAGTATTTGACAAAATTCAATGCATGATTGACTCACTTTTTTATTTTAAAAAAGTATACAATGGAGGGGAATGAATTTCACATTAGATTCATAAAACTAATATGGCATTTCAGCTTTTTTTTCTCTTTGTGGTCAATTTTTTTTACCAAAATTTATGGCTGACTCCGCAATGATAACTTTGATTTTTTTTTTTCTTTCTAAAAGTTGAAATAAATAAATAAATATCAAATTATATTAAAAAAATATATCTTCCTTTTTTCTTTTTCGTCTTAAACTCGAACTATGGTTAATTTAAATTAATTTTAATATTATTTCACTTGTGAAACTCTTTTTTTTTTGTGGTGTCCGGGGTTCAAACCCGACCTTGCATATACTATGCATTATCCTTACCAGATGAGTTAAGCTCACATGGATTTGTGAAACTCTCCTTTATCATCAACTTTAATTTAAGGCTTAATTGAACCCCCAATCCCTTACCTTAATTCTTTTTTTTTCAAATTGATCCTTTGTCTTTGTTTTTGTCCGTCAATTTAGTCCCAATTTGAAAAAAAAGAAGGTTAAGGGACCAGGAGTTCAATTAATCTTAATATAATGTGGGGAAGGAAAATGTCATACCAAATACTCCCTCTGTCCCAATTTATATGTGGCTTTGGAAAAAAAAATTGTCCTAAGTCATATGTCATTTTGCAATACCAATGAAGAATTAATATTATTTTTTCTATTATATCCGTAGCTATTTATTACTCTCACTTCTTTCAAATCTTTAATTTATCTTTCTCATACCATTTATTAAGGACAATTTTGTAAAACAACTCATAATATCTCTTTTTTATGCAAAATTAATTACATTTCGTAATACGTGTCAAATAGTCAAAACGTCATATAATTTAGGACGGAGAGAGTACGATATGTAATGCACTCTAGTTGTCACAATACAAGACTGGAGTTTTAGTATTCTTCATTTTAAAATCATTTAGTAAATAGATCAACCATTACATTTCACAAGTTGCAACCGAGAGTGCTCTATATTTTGCTTCACTAGAAGATTTGGATACAATATTTTGCTTCTTGGTGCGCCATGATATTAAAGATGAACAAATGAAGAAACATAAACCAATAATGGATCTTCTAGTATCTACACATCCTACCTAGTCAGCATCAGTGAAACCTAAGAGTTGAGTATTGGATGATTTAAGAAAGAATAACCCTTTTTCATGATAACTCCTCAAGTATCTTATGACTCTACATGCATCATTGTAGATTTGTATCCCTCAACTTGATTATAATCATTGACTACCAATCTAGATTTGTATCTTTCTATGGTTCTATCTGAATGGTATTTGATTTTATAAACCCATTTACTGCCTACAGGTTTAAACTTATGAGGTAGATCAACCAATGTCCATGTACCATTCTTTAGCAAAGCCAATGATTCAGTATCCATTACTTTAAGCTAGTGTTCAAATTGCATAGCTTCCTTATAGGACTTAGGTTCAGTTTGTGTGAGAATAGACAGTGAAAAATGTGATTGTGAAGAAGAAAGAAAATTTGACAAAGAATATAAAGTACCTGAGGAAGGTGATACAGATTGATCTGTGAAGGAATAACAAGCATAGTCTTGAAGTCTAACTAAAGGGTTTCTAACTCTGAGACCTTCTCAGATCATTAGCAGGAGGTTCATGATCAATATTTTCAACAGGAGCAAGAGTTCAATATTAGCATCTCTATATCAGAGGGATTAATATGATCAAGATTAACAGGAAAAATGGACTGAGTACTACGACTAGGATCAAATTATTCTCTATCAAAAAGAGAATTATAAGACTTTTCAGAAAGAGAATGATTATCGTATGAATGAAAATTTTGATTTGTAAGATCAATTTAATATGGTAAAATGTGCTCATAGAAAATATCATTTCAAGAAATGAAGATTTGTGTAGTTTTCAGATAAAAAAGAATATAACCCTTGGCACCACTTTTATAACCCAAGAAAACACATATATTTTGCTCTAGCATCAAGTTCAGTCATGTTTGAGCTAATAGTAGAAGCAAAACACAATGGATCAAAAACTTTAAGACCATTAAAATCAGGATCTTGATTGAAAAGAAGTTGATATGGTGACTTGTTGTGCAAGATAGTGGAAGATACTCTATTAATGATATAAGTAACATGAACAAGAGCATAAGACCAAAAATTTGAGGGAGTTTAGACTGAAATAATAGAGCTCTTCCCACATTAAGAATATGTTTGGTGATTTCTTTCAACTCTCCCATTTTGTTGGGGAGTTTCAACACAAGACTTCTGATGTAAAATACCTTTGGAACTATAAAACTAAGAAAGATCAAATTTTTAAACATGATTTTGAAATTCAGCTTTTAATTTTGAACATGGTATAGTTCTTTCCCAACCTCTATTAACAGGAATGTGTTTTTTTAACTCTGAAACAAACGCCTCATAGGTGACAAATTATAAAATTAGATTTCCAAATTTATATATTTAGGGAAGAAAGAGTCGTTCATGAGAAAGAGTCGTTGGAAATTTTGCAATTTTATGAAAATCAATCAATTTGATTCTTGACAATTTTCTGAAAATCAATCAATTTGGTCCTTGACAATTTTTAATAAATCAATCAATTTGGTCCCTGCTTGCGTGATATCTGACGTGGTAAGCCTTGTAAGAGATTAACAGTACACGTCACCTCCATTACCAGGCTAACTTAACGGATGGACTGATTTGATTGACATTTTGTAAATTCGGGGACTAAATAGATATTTCGTAAAATTTGTGGACGAATTTAAGGTATTACTCGACTAAAAATTGATGAAAATTGAAAAAAAGGAATTTATAGGAATTTAAAAAAGAAAATGTCATTTTTTAAAGAAAATGGAAAACGACGCCGTTTGATTTGTACAAAAAATAGAAACAACAATCTCATCTCAGTCAGAATTCACACTGCAATCGTCGATCTCCGCCAACCACTCCACGGCGTCGTTCGCCGACCACCACCGTCGCATCTGAAATCAGGTTTAACAACTTTTGCTTTTGCCCCACTGAATTCTAAACTTTTTCATTTTCCCCTTTTCATTCAGTTTTATTTGCGTTGTTCTTAATTTTCTGATGATTAAATTTAAATAAGTTATGAGTTTATGTAATGTAACATGACTCACCCGACGGACACGACACGCCTACACTGCTAATAATATGAAATAAAATCATAGTTCGGTGTGTAATTATATGTGTCGGTGTCGTGTCAGGTGTCCATACTGACACGACACAACACGACATGTGTCCGACACTGGGACACGCCTAATCTAAGGAGTGTCTACCTAAGTGTCCATGTTGGTGTCGAACAAGATATGTATCCAACACTGGGACACGCCTAATCTAAGGAGTATCTCTACTATATAGTGAAGTGAATCTGAGACTGTTTAATATTTGGTCTGTTGATTCTTCAGAAAAAAAAACAAATTGGTCTGTTGTTGTCTGTGATTTTGTTTGCCAGATGCATCTATTTTTCTATATGGAATTTATGTATGATTTTTTATTTTATATGAAGATTAGGTCATGTGGTTCAATTAGTGACCAATGCTGTCAAACATTGGTTATAACGAATGGCGGTAAAGCATAGTGGTTAGAAATCAATCACACGACACTTCAGAATCCGCTCGCAATGTCATCGTCCACTTCAATCGTCGCTCCTCGACCACCACCGCATCTCAGATCAGGTTCAACAACTTTTTAATTGTCCAATATTTCTTTCTCTGTCATTCATAGCTTTATTCTTTAACTGATTTATTTTCGTTGTTCTTAAATTCTAATTTAATAGTAATTTAATCTCGTAAAATCTAAGTCAAATTGAATAGGTTATGAATATATGCATACTTACTTATGCGTATACTAACTATATAAGTGGCTACTTGAGATAATGATAAGAGAATCTGAGATAGTTCAATGTTAATTATGTTGTTTCCTTTGTGATTTTGTTTGCTTGATGCATAGTATATTTTTCCAATTCTAGCATAGATATAATTCTTATCTTTTTACCATAAGTAATCCAACATTAGATCAATGCAATGAGCCACCCATAAAGCTTATTCCTCTTCTCCATAAACATCTGTCAAACCAACTTGTAGTTTGTAGCACTGTCTGTTAGAATTTGGAAATTCTGCCTTAATTGCGGTCCGCCCCTAGTCGCATAAATTGTGACCTTTGGTTAGCCTTCATTGCAGCCTCCAACACCTTCATTGTGTTTGCTTTGAGGGGGTGGATTTAGTCCCATATCGGATAGATAGCACTCTTGAGAAGAGTTTATAAAGAGAAGGCACTCCTCCCCTTACAACTTCCTTGGGAATAAAACATCTTCCCCAAGAATCCTTTATACCTAGGAATAAAATCTAAAAACTTGTAACAAACATGAGAATGCATATTTTCTATCCTTTTATTCCCGAAAATCTACAAAGGTAACTTTAAAGAAGCACATCGTTTATTTCCTCGACTCTTTCCTGCAAAACCCTAACTTTCATAAATCACGCCATAGAGTATGTGAACCAAAGCTGTTGTTTTTCTCTCTAAGAATTAAATCTTAGTTGTCAATAGCGTTGTAGCGTTGCGGCGAGGCCCTCCACTGCCATGCCATTGGCCCACGAAGCGCCAGTTGCAATAGCGGTCATAGATGTAAGATGCCGCTATACTGGTTGAGTAACAACACCATCATTGCCCCATCTCGGTTCAATAGAATTTGTGCTTGTTGTAGGGTGACCAAGGTTGTCAAGACCGGTAAGATCATAAAATGCAAGATCGCAACTAGGATCAGAAGATTGTTCTTAAATTTATGATTCAGTATCAATTTAATTTAACAGAATCTAAATGAAATTGAATAGGTTCTTAAATAACTCATTCATACCTTGAGATAATGAAGAAAATATGAGATAGTTCAATGTTAATTATGTTATTTCCTTTGTGATTTTGTTTGCTGGATGCATATTATATTTCTGCAATCCTTACATAGAAATTTACCCCTTGAAGTGAATAAGTGGAGAATTCGGGGTTCGAATCCCCGGCCCTTTATATCGCAATGTCCCTACCCTGGCCCCTTGAGGTGAATAAGTTGTGATCATTTTACCTGAAGCAATAGTGAGATTCCACACGTGTCTCATCGGTTTCAATCTCAAACTAAATAAATAAAGAAAATAAATATTAATTAATTAACTAAACATTAAATATTTTTCTTCTCTATTTTTTATCCACCTTTCACTTAAAAACACACACACACACACAACCAATCTCACTTTCACTCCAACAAACGCAAAAATCAAAACAAAACCAAAAACCCTAAGTATTTTTTCTCTCCTTTTTCCCTTCTCTTCATCATCTTTCAATTATTTATGAATGATTTTTCAATTATACAAAATTGTAAGGTTTATTATCATCATTATTATTATTATTAATTCTCTTATTGTCGTTCTATTTGAATTTTTTGGGGGAAATTGGCAGGTGAAAATGGCGAGTTCAGTGGAGAAGGAAGGTTCTGCTGCTGTCAGAGATGCAGGTGCATCGGAGGAGCCTGTTTGGTTGGATCTACCTGCACCATCTGGTTGGACCAAAAAGGTTCTGATTCTTTGACTGTTCAATTTTAGTGCAATTTGAATTTCGTGTTATTGTAATTTCATGTTTCTTGTTTGATTTTCGTGTTGATTTTGTTTAATTTCATGATCTGTGTTTGTAAGATGCTGTGGTTTTGTTTTTCACAATTAGGTATTTGGTTTTGAATTTTCACCCATTTTGTTTTTTTCTTGAATTTTGAACTGTTGAATGTGTGTCTCTAGATTTATGTCAAATATTTAGGCATCTTGTTCTCTGAAGTCTGAAAATTATCTACCTGCTCCATCTGGTTGGACCTAAAAGGTTCTGATTTTCTCTGACTAAATGACTATTCAATTTTAGGGCAATTTGAATTTAGTGTTGCTGTAATTTTTGTTTCTTGGTAGATTTTCTTGTTGATTTTGTTTAATTTCACGATTTGTGTTTGTAAGATGCTGTGATTTTGGTTTTCTCAATTGGGGTTTTGATTTTGAATATTCACGCATTTTGTTGTTTTCTTGAATTTTGAACTGTTGAATGTGTGTTTCAAGATCCATGTCAAAGATTTAGGTATTTTGTTCTCTAAATTCGGAGAATTATCTAGTTGCTGGGTGTTGAGTCACCTGCTAGGATTTTCAAGATTATTAACTTGGTGCAAAACAAGTTTTTTACTTTGCGGGAATTTCTTACTTTTGTTAGAACTATTTTTACAATTTGGCAAAATGGGTAATGAGCAATTGGGCTTGATTGTTCCTGAGCTAGTTGTTTGTTACTCTGCGGAAAACTTGTTGAAGAATGACTTGTGCATTTCACAGCTCTAGGTTTTGACACATGGATGATATTGATTTTTCAGTGTTGTTATCTTGTTGTGTTTAATTTTTTGATCTAGGATAGATTATGTGATTTCATGTTTGGGTCCAACAAAATATCCCATTCTTAAAATTTTGTCTTGATTTTGTGAAATTCTACTACAATTTGTTTTTTTATGTAAAAAAAACTAAAAAGAGGAAGAAGACTTCAGGGCTCAAAAACCACTTTTAAAGGAATTTCCATTTACCTATTTCCAAGGGGACTAGCGGGTCATGACTTGGAACCTCCAGATCCAAGGCCTGTTATTATACTACTAGACCAACCCCTCAAAGTTGGTTAACTCCATTGTTGTGTGTAAAGTTATCATTCTTCATTTGTCAAACACCTCTTTACCCCAAAACTTGTAAAATGAACATTCGCGTAATTTTTAACATTAATATTTTCATGTTTGCAATCCATTACAGTTTGCTTTTCTGTTGTTCTTTTTTTCTTCTTTTTCTGTTTTGTTTCTAAGGTGTTCAGTTTGCTCTAAAGACAGTGATCCAACTAATACATTTTCGGTTAGCACCGATCTTAAGATATTAGATTGTCAAATCATTCAACATATCGTCCCTTCTGGTTCAATCGGGCTTAGTGTTAGTTACCAAATCCAACACTGATCAGAGCATGAACCATATGGTATTATTGAACCCATTAAATCAGTCATGTAAATTATGCCCACACATAAGTCAGTATGGAGGAAATAAACCATGTTTCTTACCATGTAAACGTCTAATAAATTTCATAATATTTTCTGCCATATTTGCACCCATTTATTCAAAAAATTTCTGATATTGTTAAACCCTCTATGTAACAGCCTTTTTTAATATTTCTTGAAGTAAATTGTATTGATTTGCCCCGAGTTTTACAAAACCCATGCAATCACCAATAATTTTTTTTTTCTTTTCGATGAAAAACCCTGATTAACGTGGTGTGATCTTGAGTTCTCAAGCTCCATATAAACTTACTCTTTTGTCTAGGTACATACACCCTCTAGGTTATTGTATGATCCTAACTCGAGGAGCATCTATGTATTCTTTATTACTGCAGTTTTAGATTGGCAATTATTTTCAGTACAGTCCATATGTGTCCGTTTTTTTCTTTCTTGGTCATTATGAGCCATGGATACCTGTCTTGAGACTGAACCAGGTTAATTTGGTGCCATGCTAGTTGTTGCGCTCTTAGTTACTGAAGTTTAACAGTAAAACAGCTAGCTTATTTATAACTGCCTATGGTGTTTAACTAGGCACTAAAATGCTTTAAAATGTAACAACAAAATAAGTTTTTGATTAATAGAAGAGGAAGAAACATTTTCAATCATAAGGCATAATTCTTGTTTTATCTTTTAACAGCATGAGCATCAAAGACCTATAGTGTACTGTGATGTTAGAGTAGGGAAGACAGATTCATTTTTCACATTAGGGACTACTTGTTAATAGCTTGGAACAAGATCTTGTATGTGTTATAGTTGTTGTTTTGTTGCATGTTATTTCATATGAGTATTCATTAGTTTTGTTTCCTTTGCAGTACTTCTTTCCAAAGTCTGGAACACCGACAAAGTATGAGGTTGTCTTTACTGCACCATCAGGAGAGAAAATCCATACGAGGAGGCATATGGAGGAGTATCTGAAGAAAAATGGTGGACCGAAGGTCTCAGAATTTGATTGGGGCAATGGCGAGACTCCAAGAAGATCGGCAAGGATCATCGAGAAGGCCAAGGCAGCTCCTCTAGTGGAGCATGAAAGTGAACCCCCTAAGAAACGGGGCAAAAAGTCAGCATCAAATTTAAAAGCATCAAAAGGAAAGATTGATGACAAAGCAGCTGAGGGGTCTGAAGTTGTCCAGAAAAATGATGAAGAAAGGATTCGAAAACCGGCAAAGGAGACGAAGAAAAGATGGTGGAATAAAGAGTGGAAGATTGGTCAAAGCTCTGAATAGAATAAACTCTTGGCTTGTCTTCTGTCACTGATGACGCCTTGAAAATGGCTATTGCCTTTGTCGTGACTGTTTTGAATGGCTAAATTTTGTGTGGTGACATGGTTGCAGTTAATTATACTTCTGCAGCTGGAAAGTCTTTCCATTTTCACTGTTGGTTGAACTGCAACAATGCATGTAGTAAAATTCTCAATGACATTAAAATTACAATTTTGTGAGACAATTTGGATCCAAGTTTAAACTTCATGAGCCATGAAAAGTGAGCTTGTTGGTCTTTCCTAGAGCTGTGATATGGGTCTGCCCCATACACTATAATTTGGTGAGCCAGAAGGGAATATTAATGGAATTCTCTATATCTAAAATGAAAAGATGGGATATTAAATTAAATCCTTTGTGGTTATAGGTATTATTAATAATAAGGATGTTACACAACTCGACTTTAGATCACAAATTCTCATTATTAAATTTTATCATTGTCATTCAAGATCATAAATTGACATAATATTAGTTCCAAGATTCAAACTCAAAATCAAATGAATTTAAACGTTAACCCCAACCCATGGTGCTACATATCAGAGCTCGTATTCAACTACATTTCTAATCATTGCTAAAATAAAATTGACGGAAGACAATTCCCGTCGTATCCTGCTAGGCGTCCGGCAACTAGATCTATTCGTCTTAAGTATATGTACCCCACATGTATAGACATCATAAATACAACAACAAGAAAGGGGGTAAGAAATCCAGCCATAACATATTATTAGGAAAAGCATGAACTTTAAATAAATATTAAAAGAATATAGTCTCCACTCTCTAATCACTTCCAGTAGTTACTACATATAATCTCTTCATTTCAAATATCATAGCAGCACATCATCTTCACACTCAAACACCCAATACAAAATCATCATATATATGCATAGAGCTGTCAAAAATAGGCCGGGCTCATGGGCCGGCCCATTGGCCCATATTTTTGGTCCGGGCTGGGCTGGCCCATTGCCCCATATTTCATTTTATTTTTGTTAAAAAACAACATATTTTTTAAAAAAAAATATCAACTAATTTAAAATTTATTAACAAAAAAATATTTTAAAAAATAAACTTAATAAATATGGATGAATTTAGCTTACAGTTTTAAAATTTTAAAGTTTATAAATTATTAATTTGATTTAATTGAAAGAATAATCTAGAGTTTAATTATTATTCAATTGTTAATGTAAAAATTATTTATATTTTTATGTCCATCCAATCATATTTTAGCAAAAAAATAATGGTGAGTAACTAATACATAAGAAAATACATAAAAAAAAAGTGAATAATTTTTAAAAATAAAACATAAACGGGCCAGGCCGGGCTGGCCCATGGCCCACCCGGGCCGGGATCTAGAATTCACGGCCCAATCATAAACGGGCCGGGCTGGGCTGGCCCATTTCTATAGTCGGGCCTCTCGGGCCCGAGCCGGGCTGGGCCGGGCCGGCCCATTTGACACCTCTATATATGCATATGGACTCTCCTAACGACCTATATGATTGTGGTATCACTCTTACTCATCATTTTGCCAGAGTTATGTTACTGGACTTTTCTCATCATAGTTTGCCAGAGGTATGTTACTGGACTTCTCCATCAGTCTTCGACTCTATATGAATGCATAGAAATAAATTCGACAAGTAACACAAGTATACACATATTCAAATAATTCACATATTAATGCAAGACTCTCACTAAAATGCACGACTCTAATGCAAGCACACAACTAGAAGGATTGGAATGGTGTAACTTTGGAGCTTTTGGGACATGTGAGCAAGAGATTCAAGGGTTAGGGTTTGGATTGGAAGAAAGATAGAAGTTGGAGCTTTGAATTGTGCATGTTGTTGAATCAATTAGGTGAGTTCTTAGATAGATTCTCCACCCTTGGGTTTGTGTGTGTGATTGTCAGTTTTATGGATCTATTATCTTGTGCACTTTGCCATTGATCTTGTGAAAACGTGTAAATGCTTGCCATGCAATAAACCTGTACTGTTTTCCATGTGTTCTGGATGCATTGGTAAATAGAAGTTTAAAATAAATTAGAGTATCACAAAAAAAAAAAAATCAATTTTTTCAATTAATTTAAATTTGACGTTATTTAAAATTTCAAAAGAAATACGAAGATGAGTTAAAATGTATGCACTACTCCCTTATTTTAGTCCACAGTGCTTATGTTTATATTTTGTTTCCTCCTTCTTCTTCTTTTTTTTTTTTGAAATAAAGGATGGTATATTTTTTAATATAAATTTATATTTATGTTTGTCAACTTTGAAAAGGAAAACTTAATAACTGTAAAGTCGGTCAATATAACATTAATTTTTTGTTTTTTGTTTTTTTTGGTCTTAGATGAAGTGGTAATTCACTGAAAATAAACTCACACACAACTGTGAGGTCCGGATTCGAACCCGAGTCACAACGTCCGGCCTTGCAATTTCAGCATTTGCCAGTTGAGCTAGAACTTCTAGACTTAATTTTTCTCTTCTACTCCTCTTTAACATGTAGTTAGGATATGTTGTTATTTCCAGTTTAGGGTTTTGGTTCTTGGATATTAAATGTGGTTTCTAGTTTTCTTTGTGGTTTATAGTTTAGGGTTATGGTTTCGATAAAAAACAATTTTTTAATCAACTCTTTAATGGATCCATATGTTGTTTTAATCATGTTTTTTTTATTAAGTTATTTTTTTTTTACAATTAGACACAATTGGAGGGTTGGTTTCTGCTTGTGCTACACTATTGATAGATCATCTTACGTCATTCTTATCATGTTTTTCAGTTATTTTTAGTAGGTTTTAGCAACAAAAATGAGATAAAATATTGATTTTAACCTATTTATGTAATCTATCATCATTTTAGACAATCGATTGTTATAGTTGGACCTTAGTTACCAAATAATAAAAATTTAATGGATTCGAAAGTTCTAATAACTTTTTATCTTTGTTATTTAAGTCAATTTATTTTAATTTTCCAAATTCAAATTTTATGCAAACTTCCCCCAATAACCACATATGTAACTTGTGGTTGTTAAGTTTTCCAATGAATCACTAGAGCTGTCAAAATGGGCGGCCCGATCCGTTTAGGGCTGGCTCTAACGGGCTTTATCGGGCCGGGCCAAAAAGCCCGATTGAAAAACGGCCTTGAAATATACTACCCGAGCCCGGCCCTATACGGGCGCGGGCTTAACGGGCCGGTTCATATTAAAAATTATATATTTTTTTAAAAAAGTACTATAAAATACTACTATAAATTTTTTTTATAAATAATATTTTTAATATGTTTAAATAATGCCTAGAACAAAAATAAATTGTAAACATTTTTGTGCAAACGTCATAAACTAAAACGGCGAGGAAAACAATTTTAAATAAATTAGATACGTTATGGTTATAGATATTTATATATTCGATCTTTAAAATTATAAATAACGAAACGAGTAAATATAATTTTATATTACATGTATATTTGTGTTAATTCATTGAATTTTCACTTTTATTTATTACTTTGATAATCAACTAAGTAAAGAATTATTTGAAAAATATATATAATTTATAGGATTTTTTTTGTTATGCGGGCTACCCTCGGTCCGTTCGGGCTAGCCCTAACAGGTAGCAGGCTTTTTAAGGCCGGGCTAAAAAGCCCTATTAAAATTCGGGCTCAATATTTAAGGCCCAAACTCTATATTTAGTTGGGCTAAACGGGCCGACCCATACAGTCTGGCCCATTTTGACAGCTCTATGAATCACCTTCCCAGTAGATACAAACTTTTTATTACTTGACGAATTTTGATAAACTTGCTAACTATCTATCAATTAATACCCATGCTTGTTTTCAATATTTCTACTAAAAATGAATCCATAAATTACAAAACATCATATCGTTTTAATAAGATTAAAAAAGTTTTAAAAGATTTCAACGTGGAATTATGAATATTATAAACTAAAGGCTTAATTGGTCTAATGACCTCCTAATTAATTTTAAGTTTTTATTTTGGTCTCATAACTCAAAAAATCAACACTTTGGTTCCTCAATTTTTGCTCTGTTATTCAAAAAAGTCGTTTCTGTCAAATAAGTGACTTTACCGTTGGTGAATGCACACGTGGAGGATCGAATGTGACACATATATAAGGCTTGCATGTGGGCTTAGAGAGAGAATATGAAACTGATTTTAGAAAGGATTTTGAGAGAGAGAGAGAGAGGGGTAGATAGAGAGAGAGAGTACGAACAATTTGAAAGAAGAAGTATAATCAAAAAGATCAAAGAGGAAGAAGCTCAATTGATTTCACAAGGATAAGACATACAGAAATGGATGCATCAGATGACAAATTTGAAGCTGAGATTGACAAGGTATGTGTTCACCCCTCTTTAACATGTAGTTAGGGTATGTTGTTATTTTCAGTTTAGGGTTTTGGAAGAACAAACGAGAGCAATAGAATTTACAAAAAGGGAGCTTGTACTACAAGTTAGAGTTTGAAGAAGATAATATCTGAAGACTTTAGAAAGCAACTCATCCGAAGCAGTTTGTCAGAAGTTGTTCATCAGAAGTTGTCTACCAGAAGCTGGCCTGGCGTCATCAGAAGCTGAAGGCTGGAAGCTTCAGAGTTTGTTAAATGTTGTTATTCTCATGCTTATGATTGCAGAAGGAATGGAAGCTTGGAGCAACGACTAATTCATAGGAATTTGAAAGCATTGGATGCTTATTCACTAAAGAACGCAGGAAAAGGGTAACAGTACAATTGTACAACCACTGCTCCACTACTTCACTCATCATGTCTGCTATTGTACAAGAATATAGTTGCAACTACGCTAGTTTTGTTCTATACTTGGAATGGATTTGAAATTTTTCCTTCATAGGAAAAATAACAAAATCAAGCAACAGATCATTGGTGATTTGATCAAGCTCCAACAACGACTCTTTTGTGATGTGCTGAAATTTCCAACATATCTCTCAGACCTCTATATAAAGGAGTGAAGACCTGTTGTTTGGATACCTAAGGCTCTTACAACAATTTTACAAGTGCCAAACCTCTACTGAAATTGTTTCACATCATAGTTCACTTAGAATTTCTTAGCAACTTTCATATCTTAGAAATTCTAGAGTCTTAAGAGTCACATCTAATTTGTATTGCGAACACCACTGATTGTATATCAAGTGTTCAACCTCAAACATTTTTCTTTGTAATTCTGTTTGAATAGAAGTCTCTTGCAGTTGTGCTTGAGCATAGGAAGTCTCTGTGTTTGAGTAGTTTGAAGCCTCTCGGTTTTGTGTTTGAGCAATTGTAATCAGATATTGATTTTAGTGAACTCTCCTTGGAAGTGCAAGGGGGAGTGGACTACTTCTGTATTGTGGAAGGAACCACTATAAATTGCTTTGAGTCTTTCTTCTTTCTCCCTCTTTACTTATCCGATGCATTTAGACTCTGAACATTACATCAGAACCTGAACTCTATCAAATTATGATCAGTAACTTTAGTTTTAGGAGAAAAAAAAAAACACAATTCAACCCCCGTTCTTGTGTTTTTCTCACCTTCAAAACATGCGCTGAATAAGAGGCAACCTATTTTGTCAAGCTAATGACTCGAATTCGAATTATATAGAATATTTTGTTCTTTCTTAATGATATAATATTTCGTTCTTTATTGGATTTAATTAACCATTTGAGCTCAATCAATCTGTGTGCAACAATCAAATGAATCATATAATATTTTTCTGGTGGTGGCCATAGTTTGAACTTCAGACCTTGCATATATTATACATTGTTTTTACCAACTAAACTAACTTCACGAGGACAAATTAATTATATAATATGAGATGAGATGAAGAGAGTAGTTTTTAAAAACATTAAATAAAATTGAACTTTCTTCACTAAATGCAACTTATGAGAAAGAAAGAAAAAAAGTAAATAAAAATTTAGTGAAACGACGCCGTAGCATACTTGTCCAATAATAGAAAACAACGATCACACAGAACTCAGAAAAGTCTCAGCAATCAATCGCTCCGATGTCGCCGTCCGTTTCAATCGCCGGTCGCCGCACCGCCACCTACCCGTGGCTCCCGCCGACCATCACCGCCGCATCTGAAATCAGGTTCCACAACTTGTTAATTTCCACTCTTTAATCTCCCGGCGTTTCTTTCATAGTTCTATCATGCAATTGAATAGGTTATCAATTCATGTGATGTAATGTGATTTTTTTTCTTTTTAACCCTAATTGAATAAGTTTTGCACTCTGAAGCATTGACACCGACCCCGACACGAACCTATAATAATTTGAAAAAATGACATGATTCAAGGCAATCATAAGTCATGTCGGTGTCAGACACGATACATAGGTCTGACACTTGGACACGCATAATGGAGTACCACGAGTACTGTACGCATACCTGGTACATGTACTTCACCGTCTTACAAGTACCCATGCTTCCGAGCTAGCAACCAATGCTGTTAGACATTGGTTAGTTACGATTTTACCTAGTGCTTTGACTTTTGTAACTTTGCTCTGATCAAGGTTATCAAGATTGATAGATTGCAAGATCATAAAACAATAAAACGCGAAATTCCAATTAGGATTAGGGGCAGTAAGATTGCAAAATGTAAGATTGGAAGATCCTACCTAAGTTCATAAGTTTTAAAAAAAGACCAACCAAATCCACAATAAACAACTACTCAAATCTTAAAAACAATGAAGTCCACAAAAAAGTAATTGAGATTAGTTAATTGAGATTTATTACATTGGAGACCACAAATTTATGTGGCCCTACTAGACTGAGGGATTAGTTTGAGTAGTATAAGCGAGGATGCTCAATTAAACTACTCAGACTAATCCCTCTAGCCATATAGGGACACATGAATAACAAAGTCCTTACGCAAAAGTCTTAACATTGACACTTGGAGTGTTAGCTTAGAGGTAAGAATTTAACCTTGCAACTAAAAGGTTGTCCAATACCGCTATATTTATACTGATTAGGTTTATTTTATTTTTTCCATTGCTTTTTCCTCTCTCTTTTAGGCATATCATTAGTTATAAATAGTGTATGTTTATACGGTTGTCAAATAAGTTGTATATTTCTTGATGTTCAAATAACATTGCTTGCACGTCACAAGACATGGTTCTAATTTTGTTTCATTTTAATTTTTTGGAAAAAAGTTGCTGAAACGACATCGTGTCATACTTCCAGTGGAAACAAGAATCACGCACACATAAGAGAATCAGAAATCAATCAAACAACACTTCCAGATTTCGCTCGCAATGTCACCATCTGCTTCAATCGCCGATCGCCACACTGCCATCTCGCGGCATCGCTCCCCGACCACCACCGCATCTCAAATCAGGTTCAACAACTTTTTAATTTTCCAATATTTCTTTCTCACTGATTCATAGCTTTATTCTTTTACCGATTTATTTTCGTTGTTCTTAAATAGCAATTTAATCTAGGCTTAATTGCACTTTTCCCCCCTATCTTTTGTTAATTGTGCGATTTTGCGCCTCCTCTTTTTTCTTTGAGCGATTTTGCACCCCATCTTTTACCAATTGTGTTTTGTTCAAAATCATCATTAAAAGAGGGGAAAGGGGGTAAAAGATGGGGTGAAAAATCGCTCAAAAAAAAGAAGAGGGGGTGCAAAATCGCACAATTGACAAGAAGATAGGGGGCAAAAGTGCAACTAAACACAAGAAGGTCCATCTAACCAGAAAGGGGGCAAAAAGATGGGGTGCAAAATCGCTCAAAAAAAAAGAGGGGGTGCAAAATCGCACAATTAGCAAAAGTTAGGGGGAAAAGTGCAATTAAGCCTTTAATCTAATAAAATCTAAATGAAATTGAATAGGTTATGAGTGTCTGCATACTTACTATATAAGTGGTTACTTGAGATAATGAATAGAATCTAAGATAGTTCAATTTTAATTATGTTGTTTCCTTCGTGATTTTTTTTGCTGGATGCATGTTAGATTTTTCCAACCCTAACATAGATATAAGTTGTGGTATTTTTACTCGTAGTAATAGTCTCTGTATGCATAGGCATCCAACATTAGATCAATGCAATTAGCTGCATACAAGGTGTCCAAAAAAGCTTATTCCTCTTCTCCATCAATGTTTGTCCAACCAACTTGTAGTTTGTAGCATTGTTAATTACAATGTGGACAACATTTTCTTGACCCACTTCCTCAACATTGTCATCCATCATTTTTAAAACTTTATGAGCTTTCTTTGAAATGGCGGAAGTATCAATTGATTTTAAAAAGAAAGTTCCCATGGGACTCTTTACCAAAATGTTTAGGATAGTCCTCCTTCTCTGGTTAATCTAGCTATTAGTCATGATTGTGAAACAACAACATCAGCTATCAAGCTCGGCTACATGAATCAAACAAAGCCATAATGTTCCATCATATTCACACTACTACGTATTTGATCCATGTCATGATTCAGTCAAGTTTTAGCAAGGCTCCAATCTGCAACCTTTGCCTTATTGTTCCAATGCTCTAACCAACTGAACTTTGACTCATGATTGTACATATAAACTTTGTCCAAGAAACTTTATACTATTCCAATATGCTATGTGTAGCCTCAACAATTTTCTTCAAATGTTTATCTGTAATGTCATGGTAAGATGGTGGCTATATCCAATACCAAACTGACCAATCATTTCACATGTCTTTATTAATTCTTCACCCTTTAGAACATTAAAGGGAATAATATTGTTGTAAACAAATGTTGCAACTTTTAGGTCAGTATCCTCCTTCAGTTTCTTCAAAGCTTATATCCAATATAAAAAAAAAAGTGCCATTTTAGACACATAATAATATAATAATAACAATAATAAGCAATAATAATAAAAGGAAATATATTATGCTATATTATTATTATTATTAAGTAATAAGTATAAATGTATTTGGTCCCCGTGAGCTCAACTCAGTTGGTAGAGACATCGCATTTTATATACAAGGGCCGGGGTTCGAACCCCGAAAACTCCCCACTTATTTACCTTAAGGGTGAAGCAACTACGCTACTAGACCAATTTCTTTTATAAAATGTATTTGTTTATAGATAAGTAATTGCGGTGTTTTGAAGTATTTTCCACTTATATATATATTATTATTTTTTTATGCATAAATATGGGAATTTCTGAATTTGGTAGGGTCCGTGTTTGATTTCGCGATTTATGAATTTTCTATACTCAAATGATCTTAGGTGGGATCACGAGTTTGACTGTAGGAATTAAGTTAGGGGCCTTATGGTCAACACAAACTGTAAGGAAAAAAGATGAGGGAGGGTCGTGCATCCGTTATAATAGAGGCATTTTATAGTAGATTCACAAAACGAAGAGAAGATTTCAAGCCATTTTCAAGTATCTTGTGAAACTGCTTTTTATGGTCAACAGTAATTAAATTAAAAAGACCAAGGACTTGTCAGTAGTTGGCAAAATTCAACGGATCATTGGCTTACTTTCCAGTTTTTAAATTTTCTTTTAAAGTTGAAATAAATTAATATCAATCAATTTATATTAAAAATTGTATCTTCCCTTTTTTTTCCAAAAAGGGGAAAAAAGATAAACATCAACCCAAATACAATGAAAAAATAACATTATTTTAAAAAAGCATTTTTTTTCTTCAAAAAATATCCTATTATTTTAATGTAATCAAATTATGTAGTATTGAATTAACAACAATTTATCTTTTTTTTTTTGTTGATTATTGAATTAACCAGATCTCTACTCAACATGAATCGAGACCGGTAAATCAAAGACTACAAAGGTGCCGTATGTAGGCGGAACACCCAAAATAAACACCAATATAATCATCGTCTAACTAATGCCTGAACCTTCAACACCCAAAAGAACCACCACCACCAAAAACCAACTTCACCAGCTAAATCAAACTCCAATGCGAGCAACCACCGTATACAAAATTCATACACACCCATCTCCACTACTCACACCCAAAAAAACTCCCCAAATCAAGCAACATCTTCACCTCATAGCTGAGCCACACCTGACCTATTCCAACACTCATTCGGCTTCCACCACCTCTCTACCCCCGGTCCACCGAGGAAAAAACACCAAATAAGACCAAACAAAACTTGAATCAAAGCACTGACGTGGCGTGTCAAAATTGCCTTTATTAAATTTCCAAGATGGAAATTTATTAAAATACCTTTATTAAATTTCCAAGACAGACGTGAACAAATTTCTTAACCATAATTTATACTTTAAGTTTTTCATCCAAAATATTATTAAAAAAAATTAAATTCCCATTATTTACTTTATTTTTCATTATAAATGTGTTTTTCATAATTTATTTGGGGGTTTTTGTTCCTAGTTTACTAGATACATTCTTGGTAGTCCTCGTGAGCTGAGCTCAGTTGGTAGGGACAAATGCATAATATATGCAAGGTTCGGGGTTCAAATTCTGACCACCACAAAAAAAAGATACATTCTTGGTAATAACTTTGATAAGAAAATTTTATAGGAATTTTTTTTCCTAGGTACTTTTAAAAAAGATTTCTGATTAACATACATATTATTTCTGAGAATTATTTAGAGATTTATAGGTAGTTACACATCAATTTATTCTCCCCTCCATGGGAATTTATTTCCACCCTTCTCCTTGGGAATAAAACAACTTTCCTAACCCAAAATCGTTTATATGAGATGGCACGGGTCTCTTCTAGCTTAACCAAGGTCTTGGGTTCGAATCCAGCCTTGGGCATGCAGATGCAGCAGCGTTAAAACTCTTAGAGAGTTTGCCGCCCATTTGGGTGCCACAAGGCTCAAGGGATTAGTCTCCGCAGTTGTGTGCGAAGAAGATACCTAGTTTACATAAAAAAAAAAAAAAAAACTTGGGCATGCAGATGCAGCAGCGTTAAAACTCTTAGAGAGTTTGCCGCCCATTTGGGTGCCACAAGGCTCAAGGGATTAGTCTCCGCAGTTGTGTGCGAAGAAGATACCTAGTTTACATAAAAAAAAAAAAAAAAAACAAACATAAGAATGCATATTTACTATCCTTTTATTCTTGGACATCTACAAAGATAACTTGAAACAAACACATAGTTAATTTCCCCCACCCTTTCTTGCAAAACCCTAGGTTTCATAAATCATATCGTAGAGTCTGTGAACCAAAGTTGTTTTTCTCTCTAACAGTTAAATCTATGTTGTGAATAGCGTCATAGACTTCCACGCCATTGGCCTGCGAAGTGCTTGTGGCAGTCGTAGATGCCGCATATAGTGGTTGAGTAGTGGTGCCATCTCGCTTGCACAACATTTTCTTGACCTTGTTTTGGTAGAAAATTTATAGAAAACTTTAATTTTTGAAATTGTTTCAATTTATTAAGGGTGTATTGGTATTTTCATACCCTTTCAGTGACCTAATTATCTTAACTCACGTGTATATAAGATTGCAATTGTGGCCGCCGGATCTTGTTTTTTCATTCTTCTCTTTGATTTCCTTCGATCCAACATTGCTACCCTGTTCCTTCAATGGCATCATCACCAACTGCCAACAACAACAAGATGGATTATTTTAAACCTACTCGTCGTGGATCCACTGATATTGGTTGGTGGTGGAATTCTTTCAAAGACGAGAATCAAAAAACAATTGTTTGTCATTTCTGTGGACATCCTTCAACTGGAGGGATCACTAGAGCCAAATATCATCAATTAGGGATCAAGGGACGAGAAGTGAAACCTTGTGAGAAAACACCTGAGGATGTAAAAATCCTTCTGAAAAATTATTTTGATTCAAAGCAAGCCGCTAAGGATGCGTGTTCTGGGCCTGCAAAGGGGTTGCCAATGCAGACTCTGGAAAGTGCTCCAGCGCCTAATTGTACAAAGGAACGGAAGAAGAGGGGTAGGCCTTTGCAGTATGAATTGGGAAGTAAGGCAGCGCTGTCACCTATGCCAGTTTCGTTTGCATTTCCGATGACCGGAGAATTTTCGGCCTCAAATAGGGGTAGAGGATTAAATGATTTTAAAGGTACAAGACCATGTTGAAATAAAATGATTGTTTTATTATTTTGCTTGTTTAGCATTTAATATTTTTAGTTATCGCATTGTATAATTTTTTGTTTTTGTTTTGTAATTATATTTTTACATTTGTTGTCGATAACCATTGTTTTTTGTTTTTTCAGAATCTGTTGGGTTGTTTTTTAACATGTGAAGCTATAGTTATTGTTTGGGTTTTAGTTGATTTAATCTTGATTTATGTTTTTTGTTTTTGTGGTTTTTTATTGATCAGTTGTTTAGTTCGGTACTAAGTCTAAAATAAAACTCGTTCAAAAGTTTGCTAGTTGACTTGTGGGAAATTGGTTAGGGATTTAGTTTATTTAATGTTGCATTATTAGAACCCACAATTGAAGAATCTGAGCAAGGATGATGGTTGAATTTGAATATGATGAAGTGTTATTGATAGGGAATGTCTGAAAAAGTTTTTTATAAATCTTATGATGTATTCTTTAGTGCAGAATGTTAATATTACATATAACGATGGTTTTAATTTATGATTTAATATGGTCATTCAAGTGCACAATTTTTTTTCATGTTCATGGAAGAGTTTTGTGGTCTTTACTTTATTAGATCCATATCTGCTGTGATGACATGCATACTTCTTTACGAGAACATAATCCCGGTTCATGATGCTTTTTTGAGGTGAATCTCTTTTACTGATTATTCGGAATCTGGCTAATATCGTATCTTGTATAGCACTGTGGATATTTGTGACATTATATGATATGTGCATGTTGAATTTGGATCTGGTAATTTTGTTTTTACACAATGAAATCAATTTGTTGTATTTTTGTGAATTACATAATAATTTGCTCTTTGGCCTCATGGTTATCTTATTCTATCACTTGTCTATCTAATAATCTACCTATCTACATATTTTACAGATGATGGGCCATCAAACTCCATTGGTTCCCATTTCTCACATCACGCCTTTATAGTGAATTCTGGCGAGGTATTTTCTTCATTACGTTTTAGGCCTATATTCTGGAAATAGTTGGATTACATCTACTAATTTTGTTCTTAATGCCTTATTCTGAATAAATGCAAAGGCTATTCGTTTAGTTTACTCATTGAAAATTAATGCATTTCACTAAATGCAATGTCATCGTACATACTAAATTTAAATACCTTTTAAGTTTAACACATACATTATTTTCCTTTCTTTATTTGGTGCCGTATTCACTGTCATCATGCTATGTAGTAAATTAATATAATTTGTACAATCTAATGTTGAAACGTATTTCAATAACTATGAGAAACATAGAACAATAATTAATCCTTACCACTTTTCAGTCACATAGAATTTCAGCTGTAGGAAAATTATGGTTATTTAAATGGAAAAAGGTATTTCAGTTTTGAAGATGTTGTTGCTGAACTTGGCTGCCAAGTGGCTACTAACAGTAGTTGTTATATGAAATAGTAAGATGTGTTTTAGTATTATTACATGAATCCTAACTACAGATTGCATATTGAAATTAAATCTCTCATTCACACTTCCATTTTTTGTATCAGTTGACAATACTGTGTGCTTATTTGTTAAATGTATTTGTGATTTTCCTATGACCTGTTTAGGATGTTGCTTCGAGAATTTCCCTTCTAGCTCTGGATTTCCAAGCTATATCCGTTCTATCTGGATCTGGCTCTATTTCAAGTGTCACAATTGATATGTCGGATTCTGGTATTGAGACTTTGAAATATGAGGTTAGTGCAGTTCTGTATATGTGATTCTTTAGCATAGATAAAAGTTTAGTCCTATATATCTCTTTCAGCAGATTCATATGTTACTTTGATATGTGAGGTTAACTCAGTCCTGTTTTATTAGCCCCTATAAAGAAGTTTAGTCCTATATATCTCTCGCATCTGATTTGTATGCGACATTAGACTTTTCCAAACACACTGTATCATTGGATGAAATCTCTTGCTGGCCAAACTAACTGAGAGTAGGCCCTGTTGTTATTTAGTGTGCCTAACATGAGATTGATACAATAGAAGGTTGAAGGAGTGTCAAATAACGGGTCTTTAGAATCACTCTCTTCCTTTTTTTTAGTTATGGCACTAGATGAAAATATTAAATGAATATGCTGACTCGTATTTTCTGCTTTTACAGGGAATTTTTGATCTACTTTCCTTGACTGGCTCGTTTGAACCAAATAAAGATGGATTAGTATCTGGGAAGCTGACTGTCTCTTTGGCCATAGGTGGCCGGGTTATTCAGGGCCCACTGGCTGGTTCGCTGGTAGCTGCAGGTCCTGTGAAGGTAAATTTGTTTTTTAAGAGGATATCTATTAGAATATTCAAAATCTTGTGAAACCGCTTATAATTTACCTTTGTTATTATAAACAATAACATCTTTACTGGTGCTACTGCTAATGATGGTTGTCAAACTCATTGTTTATTAGAATTTGGATGATGCACTATTTTACTGCTAGATATCAAGGGCCCGTTTGGATTGGCTAATTTTTTAGCTTATGCAAATAAATAAGCTTTTATGTATTATGCATAAGCTTGTTAAGGTAGTTTATGAAAAAAGAGCCTATGAAGATACAATGTTCGTTACTGAGTGAGAACTTATAAATAAATTAACATAAAAGCTTATTTATTTGCATAAGCTATTTTTGATAAGCTAAAAAATAAATCAATCCAAACGGTCTCCAAATACTACTGAAATGAAAAACTATATTACTTCATGTATGAAGAACTTTAAAGTGATTATTTTCCTCTTTCTGTTTTATGTATCAGGTTGTGGTTGCAAGTTTTTGTCCTCCAAAGACGCAGAAGCAGAAGAAAGGCAAGGAGATTGCTGATCATTCCTAATCAATTGTCCCGCTGCATAAACATTTAGGGTAGGTTTGGTTGTGAGAAGAAATGGAAAGAGAGAAAGAGTGTGAGAAGATAAAAATAGTTGAAAGCTTGTTTTGTATTATATTATCGATTATCGATGGTCAAGACTCTAGGAACTCGTCATTTGTTAATGCACGAGCCTGTCTAACTCCCAATCATTTAGAAGTTGGGTAGAGTATACTATTATTAAACCTATTGATCCTCCATATCAAGGTACATTATTGTTTTCCTTCAATTAGTGTTTGGTATTGTGTTGAGTCATCAATATTTAGGCTTCATTTATGCTATAGTACTGGTCGATTCTTACAATTATTGGATTAGCTAAATATACAAGTACTTTATGTCCTTCTCCATGCATGATTGAATTCCAAATCTAACTTTGCTAATAATCAAGTTTCTCAATGTTTTCCGAATTTAACAAATTATGGTGGCCACTCCAACATTCAATTATAAAATCCACTTCCTTTCCATATCCCTCATTGTTTGTTATTTTCTTGTCATGAGTTTGATTGACACACTAGTTTATTAAATTGGATTCATTGTTTTGTCATGTCTGTCATTCCATCTACCAAATATTGCATTGCCAAATAAAAGATAAACACATGCATATGCATTTGTCACTCTGTTTGTGAGAACTTACGGAAACCGCTTATGACATATTCATATGTTGTTTTCAACTTATTTTCATAAGTTCTCGAGGATAGTATATGAAAATAGCTTATTGCTTATATGAAAATGATTTATAGAAAAGTCGAGGATTAAGCTGCTTATCGAAACATGGACATAGACGCATTCATTCAAGCCTACATCATGTTATTAGGTAGCTTAGTGATTTTCTTTAATTAAAAAATAAATAAAAGACAAATGAATTAAAACACTAATTGAAGCATAATGCTTGACAAAATTAGTCCAAACAAAGGACAATGTCATTACAACAACCAACCAACCAAGAAAACACCAAAGATAATTATAATAGCTAATATAGTTTTTTTTTTTTTTGACAAAAATAGCTAATATTGTTGATATTATAATATGTCTCAATTTTTTTCTCTATAATGTCATAATGAATCAACACCGACATCAACTTTTTTAGCTCTCTTAATGTTACTTACAAGAATAAATACCCGCAATGATGTTCCGTAAGTGTAGCTCAATTGGTAGCTACCAGGGATAATTTGTGTAGGAACTGAGATTCGAACCCCGGATTCTCCACTTCTCCACACATAATGTGTGTGAATCTTGTCACTAGACTATTTGACTCAAAAAAAAAAAAAATACCCGCAATAATAAATAGTAGTATAAATAAACTTTTTTGCTTTTCCAATTTTTAGCTATATTCTTTAGCTAAAAGTTTATTCAATTAACAAACACTCACACGTGTGGATCTTTACAATAGTACTAATACCTATTTAAGAAAGTAGTCAAGATAAAATGAAGTGCACAAGAATAATTGCGGTTAATTTGACAAATATTGCATGATGAGACAGAACTAATTTTTTTATATTTGTAAGAAGTTGACTCATATCCTGTAAATATACAAGTTTAACCCTCCATTTGTATGGAGAGACACAGCTATATTTTTTAGTTGTAAAAAGTTGATTCATATTCCAGAAAGACATAAGTTAAAATTCTATTGATAAAAGATATGTAAATATCAATGTCAGCAATTTTTCAATGTTAAGGTTTGTTTTGACCTTAACGAGTCACAATGACCGAACTCACTTAAACTTTTCACTATATAGAAAATTAATTTTTTTTTGTGTGAATTGTTAAAATGCAATGGTACATACTGTGTGTACCCTAAAACCATAACTATTGGTGTATTTTTTTTTTTTTAGGGAAGCTATTGTTGTATGTTTAAAAGTATGTTTTACAAGGATTGTCATTTAAAACATTAATCTTGGGATCAAGATTGTTTATCTCTCTCTCTCTGACATTTTCTCTCATCTAAATTATTTATTTAAATAATTTCATTTATCTCCTAAGTAAACTAAAGTGACCAAAGTGACTAGACATTTCATCTTCTTCATATTGGGTTTGAATGCCTTTCTCGACAAAGAGTTTCTCATACTTAAGAATTTTGTTTGCTATGTTTCATGAGTGCTCCAAAGATTTTTTTTATATTGGTTAAAATTTGAATTGATCACACTATGTTAGTGGAATTTATATGAATTTTAGTCAATAGAAGGAAGAGAGTAATGAAAATAGAGAGCATGTTAAAGATTCTCTTGTTTATATTTATCTTCATCCAAATCCCTCAAAAGAAAAATATATATCCTTTCTTGGCTATTGCATCCAATATGAGGATATAAAGAACAAAAAAAGTTGTTGGAATAAAGAAATGCCCACAAACAATTTCTTTACAAGAAAAGAAATAGTAAAAAACAATAGAAAAAGATTAAAGGAATCCCTACATATTCTTCTTCCAAGCATTCTCTTTATGCCTTTTCACTTTTCCTTATCCATGTGATGTATGCAAGAATAAATAAAGTTATAAGTTGAAAATTGTTATCTTCTTTTTTCTTTGGAACTCACTCATATCCAATTCAGTTTAATTCACAATATTTTGGGAACATTACTTCCAAAAAAAACACTAAGCAAGAGGGATTAATTTTTAATAGTCAAAACTATAGAAATTATGTAGCACATATGAACAACTAACTATCTTTATGATATTTCTTAAACATGATTGAATACATCAAAATCTAAAAACATATCTTAAATGGCAAAAATTTCATTATTTTTTCTTTCATATACCAAGCTAGAAGTGCTCAACAATTCTTCTTTCCATTTTTTGTTAACTTTCTCTATAAATTCTTCCACTCTTTTCCTCAACTCATCATCATTCTCTTCTTCAACCTCTTTTTCCATTTCCTCTTTTCCTTCTTCTTCATTGTTACAATCAATATCATCATTACCTTCAATTTCGATCTTATATTCTGCTTCTTCTTCTTCTTCTTCTATCTCCGCTTCGACCGCTTCGGTGACATGTGGAACTTCTTTCTCTTGTGTCAATGATTCTACACTCTTTTCAGATGAAAACTTGATGTTGGTCTCTTGCTTTTGAGTTTCACTTATTGAAAGATGAATTTCACTTCTTTGATGAACACTTATTCTTGGCTTCAAATCCAATAAAATAATGACTATGATCAAATTGCAAAAGCAAAAAATGAATGTTGAGCTAGAAGTAGCTTGAGTAATCAACTCCAATATAGAATCTAACATGATTATGAAAAATTAGCAAAACAATACCAAAAAAAAATGGTACCAAAGAGTGAGAGAGAAGGATCAAGGTTGTGTATAAAAACTAGAGTATAACTGTTTATGCAATTTGAGGATTTTAAGGTCTATTTAAAGCCTTGTAGAGATAGATGCAAACGTGGAAAGTTCCTTTAAATTTTTTATGTGTGAGAAATTTAAGGAGTTGCTGGTGAGGTGTATTGTGAAAGCTATGAGAATATAAAAAAAAAAAAAAAAATAACAATACTATATATGTGTGAATAATGTATGTGAGAAGTTTCTTACAACTGTATGTGGGGTATTATTTTATTTATTTAATTAATTGATCAAAAGTCATTTGTACTATGCATATAACATCACATGGAGCTTTCTTGGCCATTCACGGGACTTAACCTTCTATGTCATTACTTGACATCACCAACCAAACCTTTTTACGTGTTCCTAATCTTAATTCTATCAACCATGTCATCATATATATAGTTAAAAATAAGGTTAATAGTTATTTTGATCTCTGAATGTGTAATGAGTGGTCACAATCGTTTTTTAAAGTATCAAAATTTTAAAATAGTTATTGATTATGCATTTTATTAGTCAAAATAGTCATTAACATTAAAATATTTCGTTATTATTATCATATTAGTCCTTCAATATACTTATTATCATATCGGTCTTTATAAGTACTTACTTATTGTCATTTCAGTCTATACGAAAAAAGTTATTTTGAGTATTAAAAGACTATTTTGACTAAAAAAATGTATAATCGATGACTATTTTAAAATTTTGATACATCGAAAGACTATTATAATTACTCGTTATATATTCAGGGACCAAAATGACTATTACCCCTTAAAAATAATTGTTTGATTATTTGAGGTTTTTTTCAATAATTTATCATAACTCCACCGTTAAACTTACACATGGTTGGATAAGAATACTTCACAGTTCAGATGATACAAAACTACAATTCTCATTTCTCAGCATTTAATGTGTGAATTTTGATGCTAGACTATTTGAAATAAACCGAAAAATGTAGGTACGAATATTAATTAATATCACTAATTGATTTGAGATTTGACCAGCTCACATTACATTTTTATCAGCCATTTTTAAATAATTTATACATTTATATCATATATTTACTGTGTAGAATTTGAATATCATGTCGACTTGTTTTAGTTTTAGTCATGGGATATTTGAAGGGAAAAAAAAGAATCTATAAAGAATGAAAGAGATTTTGTGATGTGGTTGAAGATTATGAGATTTTGAACTATGACCCATTGAAAGTGACCAAGAACCTAATTTTGTAGGCAAGCTATGTTACATGTTAGATATCTGTGTTGTTTTTATGTTACTTTGAAAATGTCACAATGTTCAACTACTTATATTTATGTAATTTTGACCCAAAAGTGGGAAGAAAATAATAATGATAAGCTTTTATTTTCAATAATAAATAATAATGATTAGTAGTGAAGTGTGAAGATGACCAAGTCTATGTCTATTTTAGTTGAAATTGATCGATGAACTTTTGAATGTTCATTCTATAGGGTACAAAGAAAGTCACATATTCATTTTTCTTTTGATGCTGAAATTCAATCAAACTGACTTGGTCTACCTCACTGTACTATGTTTATAATTGAAAACT
The DNA here is from genome assembly GCF_003473485.1 of Medicago truncatula. Classification (NCBI taxonomy): domain Eukaryota; kingdom Viridiplantae; phylum Streptophyta; class Magnoliopsida; order Fabales; family Fabaceae; genus Medicago; species Medicago truncatula. The sequence goes on from NC_053047.1 coordinate 31,120,267, forward strand.
TAGCATAGAATCAATATAATTTACATTTTTCTTTGATTTTGCAAGGGTTGTTAAGGATTGAGAAAATAAATCACTTAAGTGCTTATGTAATAAGCATTTATTAATTATATAAATGTTTATGTACATATAATATCTTTCTACTAGAGTAAGAGTAAATGAGGTAAAAATTTGCATAGCATTTTTTTTTTTTTTTTTTGTAGGGATTTTTGCATAGCATTTGTATAACCTGATTTGGAAGAATTTTCAAAAATAAATTAAAAATATGTAACCAACATATTGTAAGTTTTTTTTCTTCAAAGAACTTAGCGATCAAACTCACACGCTATGTTTGAAGAAGAATGTATTCTGAGTTTGAATTTACGCCTAAGTTGTTATTTAAACTGGATTTACGAACGTATCGTCATTGTGTTTTATTAAATATATTATCAGTTTTTTTATTTTTTTATTTTTTTATATTAGTTATTGAAAATACTTCTTGGAGTGTTAATGTTATAACTCATAAGATTAATTTAAATGAACTATTCCAAACACATAAGAGGAGACTTATTGGTATTATTCTCGATATTTTCTCCATAAATAAATAAATATTTGTGGACTGACTCTTAATAACTATGAGGAGACTTAGAAAATGCTAATTCAGACTCAAAGTTTCATTCTTTTAATGTATATACTATATACTACTAGTAGACGTAATAGTAGGGTAATATTAAATTATCAAGAATAAGCATTTGAATGAACCAGCTAAGTAATTCAATGTATTGGTTTCTTAAAATCAAAAATTGAAGTTGCTGCAGATTCTTGGTGGTTTTCCTGATTATTACAACAGAAACAGTTAAATCATTAAAAAAAAATTAAATTTGACAATTGAAGTGTTCCCACTATCAATTATTGTTTATATCCACCTTAGTTGACTTTCAATTACATTTGATTAAGTATCATATTTTGATTGCTTGCCCACTTCTTAAATCTTTGTTTATATATTTTTCCTAACCACAAATGGTTCTTTTGATTTCAATATTAAAATATTTTTCCCTTCTTCCGACATAGAATGATTTCATAATTTTATAATTATGTCTACATTGTAAGAGTTGATTATTACTACCTCCGTCTCTCAGATTAAATTATTACTACCTCCGTCTTAGATTAGGAGTCTACTTTAAGTTTTTCACGTACGATTATTAAGGAAATGATTACTACTATTGATTTTAATGATAAAATATGTATTATTTACTAAAACACCATTATTAGTTATAGTTAATGGAATAATTATAGATGATTGAAATACAATAAATAAAGGTGTATTAGTAGAAAAAAAATAATAAATATTGTAGTGATATTATAGAAGGAACCAACAATTTGAGACACGAAAAAAATGGAAAGAAGACAAAGACGAATGGAATACAATTAGTTATTGGAGAAAAATGGAAATTTTATAAGACTTAAACATCATAAAAAATAAAAGGCTTAAGTGTACTTTTGGCCCATAACTTTTAAAATGTTGTGACTTTGGTTCCTTATTAAATATAATGAAAAATTTAGTCCTTTATGAATTAACCTCTTTGCAATAATCATCATTTTCTCCAATTTTGACTCAGTCAACGCTTGTGTAGCATGCCACATATGTAATTACTGATTTAAGAAAAGCCAAATAATTAATAATGAAATATAATAATTAAAAAATAATATTTAAAAAAAAAACCAATTTTTTTTAAATACTCATCCTCTTCTTCATATCTTCATCATCATTCTTCATACAAACATTAGAAATAATATTATGGTTAGATGGAGAATCAAGTCATTACGAGACAATTAAAATAATAATTTGTTCCATTATTTTTGGTTATAGACATCTAAACTACTTATAAAAAATGTGAAACAAAGCATTTTATTAACATCGTAATATGTGGAGTTAGTTCAAACAGATTTGTATTCTTGAAATTTTACTAACATTAGAAATCAGCTAATTCTAATATTTTAACAACACAATAAATTAAAATTATGGGCCAACATTATTGCATTTCATATAAATTTCCAGTGCAAATATTCAACCCCATTAATTTAGGCATGAAATATCAAATTAATAACAAAAAAAAAAAAAAGATTTTTGTTATTTGATAATGATTTTTGTTTTCAACCTGATTTGAAATTAGCTAATAAGTTTTCATTAGTATCTTAAAAAAAAGTTTTAATCAATATTTTAATTCAAATGATAACATCATATTTGCTAGAGAAATCAATTTATATTATATTTTTTTTCGCCTTGTGTAGGTCAGATATGAATTTTTTCAATCACATGAAGAACAAATTTGATTCTGGTTGTGAGAAAGTACGTGAATATGTAATTTAAGAATCAATAATGATTCAATTTTAACAAAAAGCTATCTTGTTTTTGTTATGTCTCCAGCATGCATGATTTTACTAGTTAACAATGACTCATCACTATAGATGCATTTTGAATTTGTTCATGTAGATAATTACTTTTATCCCTCACTGAATCAATTTTATACTGAATTAAGTGTTAAGACTTTAACTTGTGAAAAATATTTTTTTCGTTTGAAATAGAGAAATGGCAAGGGTCGTTGTGTTATTAGCGTCTACTAAAATTAGAGAGCAAAACCATTTATTTCCTTAAAATATATGTGGCCATGAACAAATTTTCTAATGAAGTAATTTGAACTAGAGTCGTGTATTTGTGATTTTGATCTTTAGTAACATGCATAAACTCATCAAATAAATTACAATATAAAAACAAGAAAAATTATACGGTGAAGTCACGAAAATGACTTTTTTGGTGAAGTTAACATTGTAGTATAAAAAATGTTGTGAGTAACACCCCATTATTTGTACAATGGCATCAAAAGTTCAGTCCCCATAGTATCATCAATTCATCAGACTAACAAGAATAAACTTAATCTAATTTTATCCTACGTTATTTTAAGTGTAACACCCCACAAAGTGTAACACTTAAGACTATCACATAATATCATCAACTCTGTTTGCATGTTAAATATGTCAACGATAAAATAGTACGTCTAAGATGTTGCAAGCATTACTAGATGAATTACTATTAATCATGAATCAGTAATCAACAATTTATAAATGAATCAAATATTAAGATTAAAATTAACTTTTTTAACCAAGTTGCTTGGGCTCCAGTGGCAAGGAGCTCCTTCCAGGGACGTACCCGGGGAATACCGGGTTCGATTCCTAAGGAGAACAACACTTAGTCAGTGTGCATGCCTCTATGCATAATCCAGATTAATCCAAAAAAAAAATAACTTTTTCAAAAAAGACAATTTTCTGACTGCACCGTAGAAGCTCCCATAAAACAATTGCAAGTAGCGACCACAACATATGAACTAAATCCAATTAGACATGTATAAATAACATTGAATCTCACAAATAATTAAAGTTGACAACGTTTTAAACAAACGTAATACAAATAGTAGACAATTTAACATTTCATGACATAATACATTAGCTCATAATGCAGCCATCCAGGAGTACATAATACAATTTAATTATAAATATAAAGAAAATGGTAATGATAATATTTCCTAACTCTTTTTTTTTTGTTTGTGTCATCTTCTTAATCTTGGTCGTTGTCATCAGGGAGTGAAAGCAAAGACTCTGTATACACAGCCACTCGAGATCCACAATCCTCTATACAATAGGAGGAATACTCTAAAAACTGTCCATTTTCATCATACCTCACCAATCCAGCTGTACCATCTGTTCCAATAATATCACCACTTTTTGTACAACATATTGGAGAGAAATAACGAGTGGGAATGTCATCAATAGAGAAAGTAAGAGTCTTAGTCCAAGACGAATGTACTTTGTATTCTTTCATAACCCATATTTCAACTATATCACTATCCATAGTCCATACACTCAAAAATTCACCGAATACCCACAAATCACAATATATAGGTTCATGTTCCATATCATCCGGCAAAGACATGTCGAAAAGTTTTCTTTCTATCAAATCAAAGGCAATGATAACTTTCATTGATAAATCATGACGAAAAGCCAACCAATGAATAGCCCCATTAAAAACCGACCCTACCATGGAATAATCAGAGGTATTCATGTAAGGGAAGGGAGTACCCTCAATTTCTTTCCACCTATTATCTCTCAACGAGAAAAACTCTAACTGTGATGAAAAATTATGGAAGTCTGTGTCACATGAAACTACCACCACCAAATAATCATCTGTTGATGGGTCATACCCAAAACCATATAGATAACATATATAATTGACACCTAAATATGAACTATTAGGAGACAAAGGTATTTGTTTGTGAACTCTAGTGGATGGATTCCATAGGTAGATGTTTGAATCATGGTGCAAAAATATAAACCCTCTACATGAACATTTAGTTTCAATAAAATTACAATATAGGGGACGACGACGAGGATCAGAACGTGGACGCATAAAATTAAGGTTCAGCGAAGTAGAAGTATAATAATCGCTAAGTGATGTTTCAAAATCGATCAATCGAGTTTCAAGGTCTGGATTTGACATGAACAAAATTCTAGGATTGTGTGCGGCAGTAATTTCAAAATGTGAAATTGCAAAGTGGGTTTGAGAGATAAGAGAAAACAATAACTTACAAACACACTTGAAACGTAGAAGAGACATGACCGGTAACCTCAACAAAATTAGGATGATCAATTCTTGAGGCAGATACTGTGGATTCTTCTCCATGAGACTTACGAATGTTGTTTGTATGTCACAGTTTCAACCCAGTTTGACCCAACTCTATATTTTGTTGCTTACGTTTAGAATAATGAATTGGAATCATGATTATGTTTTTAAATATAATATTGTTGTTAACATTTCATTAAAGCCAATAATTAATGCGCACTCTGAAACGGTGCAAATTGATGAACCTTTTTTAGAGAAAAGGGAAAAAAAATAAAAGAGAGAAATCAAATATTCAACATTTTGTTAAAAAATCAAATATTCAGCATATAAATGACTCATCCATTTATAAGTTTTTTATCATTCAAGTTAGTATTTGATGTAAAATATATATTAAATTCTTAGTTAAGGTAGCTAAATATAAAAGGTAGTTTTGAACTTAGAAAAAAAGAATGTAATTCCTTCTTTCATCGAAAAAGAAAAATACTATATATTACATAAAACAAATCTGTAAACTTGTGTATATTGTAAACACTCAAAGTATTCAAACAAATACAAATGGGAAAATAACTAATATATTTATTGTCTTATAAAAAATAGTTTAAAAATGTTCTAAGTAGAATAAAAGTCAAAAAGGTAATTTCAATATTAGAAAAATATAAAATTTTATTTAACTTGTCTAAAAAAAATCAAATTCTATTTTATTTTTATCTGAAGATTTTAATAAATTATTAATTTGATAGTATTAGATGTGAACTATTTATTAAATTTTTAATTTAAGCTAATTTGAAAATAAAATGGTAATTTCAAAATTATAAAAAAAATAAAATAAAATGCACTCGATTTTCCTATAAGATGTGTAGTCAAAACATTCACTTTTTTTTTACGTTCAAAACATTCAATTCAGACAAATAAAAATGGGGGAAATATCAAAATAAATAGTTATTTTAATAAAATAGTTAAAACAAATTCTAAATAGCATAACAATAAAAAACGAAATTTAAATAGTAGTCCATCCGTTCCTTTTAAGTGTCATTTTACTACAGATTTAGTGTTTATATTTAACTGTCTTTTGATATTTTTAGGGTACGATTTGTCAATTATACCCTTTCTCAATAACTTTTATTTTTTTCAATCAAACTAAATAATTATATTTATTTAGAAAACTAAGGTTTTTTTTTTTCAAAAAAAAATGATTTTTTAGAAGACTGTATTTTTTTTAGGGATTAAAAGGCTATGTATTTGGAAACTAAAGTTTTTTTTTAGAACAAAGGTTTTTTTTTTAAAACAAAGTTTGTTTTTTTGTTATCTTCAACATTCAAATCTGTCATTTATTGTGAATCTAGTATTGGTGGAAACCATAGTTGAAGTCTTAATTTTGATTAAAGGAGTTGAAAAAAAGTTAAAATTTTCTTAAATTTTGCTCAATGTGAAGTTGAAATAATTTTTATTTTGCTTTACAATTATTAAAAAATATGTGTACAATATTTAGATTATTGATAATTATTTGTTAAGAGAGAGAGAGATAAAGTGTGTGCAAAAAAAAAAAAAAATTGTTTGAGAAAGAGAGAGTAACTAACAATTAGGGGTGGAAATGTGGTAGGTCCGACCGAACTTTGTAAGGCCCAAGTCTTTCCTATTATCCGTCATAGGCTCATTTTCAAGGTCTTACATGACATTTTTAAATGTATGATGAAACATGAAAGCTATTTAAAACTCTGTTTTACACTAAGACCTAGCAATACCTATAATTATATTACTAAATATGCCAAAACTTATGAAGGCCTAAAAGACATGAATAAGTCTGCTACTAAATAACGAAATGTTTTGAAGATCTAATCACACTAATATACCTGCTACTAAATAATCAATCATATAAAGCTTGAAAAAAAATCAACAATAGTAATAAATGGAAGGTATATATTATATATAGAAAAGCTAACAGGCCGACCTGCTAGGCTTAATAGATTTTTCTTTGTAAGCTTTTCGTTGACCTATTTAAGTAAATATGTTTATAAAAAGCTTGGGAATGACCTTTTTATTAAACGAGTTGGGCAGAGCTACGCGTTAAATATACTATGTTGTAGGCCCCTGTCGGGCGGCATGACATGTTCCCACCCCTAGTAACGATTGTTTGTTGTCGTTATGAGAGAAAGATAACACATGAAATTTATTGGAGAGATAAATTTTGTGCAAAAAATAAAAATTGATTGGTGGATTAAACGAGGGTATAATAGGAAATAAAGATGCAAAAATCTACTTCTTTAATTTGGCGTTACTATTCCCAAACGACATTTAAAAAGGAACGGGGGAATATAATCAAAGATATTTTTTTATTTTTAATAATGGAAGAATTATTAAATTCATAACAATGGGATATAAATATATATACAACAAAAGAGAGTAACCTCTATCTCACATGGAAGTTAATGTTTAAATCTCAGTTGTGAGAACTACACATATTTAAAGTCTTACATGTCTCGAATAAGATTATCTACGATAAAATTAACACTTTTAATCCAAATGTGACCAAAAGAGACATATCCATACGTTTTGTAACCAGTTTAATTTGGTCCTTTCATTGAGTGCTAAGGGTTTTTTTTTTCTTTAAAGGATTGAGTGCTAAGAGTTAGTTATGCTAATGAAGTTGAACTTTTGGAAAAGGTAAAGAAGGATAGAAAAGAACTTTTGGAAAAAGTAAAGAAGGATATAAAAAATAGACTTGAGAAACATCGTTTCATCAGTTCCTCCACCAAAGAAACAAGTATGTACATTGTTGATTTTGTTCTATCATGTGTTTCTACAAAATATTAAATTCATTTTTTATGTTAATTCCTTAAATTGAATGACTTTTTGTTTAGCTTCAATACATATAAATTGGAGGGTCTAATTGAGCAAATAAATTTAGGGTTTCTAATGAAAATAAAAAGGTCTCATAAAGAGCAAAGATTGACTTCTTGCACTTAGGAATTTTCGCCAGAAATTGTATAAGTTTAGTTTTAATGAATTACTATTAGTGCAATAAATTTTACACTTGGATGGCTACAAATGCTAAGCTTAAACAGAATTTTACATTATCCTTTGTTTTGAATGTAATGTGAATAATTGTTTATTTACCGTAAGGAATTGAACATAACATGATATAGTTAAGATTTGAAATGGTCGCACTAAGTAAACTTTCTTGAATAAGGTATATTTTTTTTCATTGTGTATGTTTGGTGTGTGTATTTAGAATCACAATGACACCATAATTTTGTGAAACTCACTCACTATCAATTCAAACATGCACTCAAATGCATTTAATGTAAACAATTTGTTATGAAATCTTTAATAAGGATTTTATATCAAAAGTTAGACAAAAAAGGAAATTTCTTTGCAATAATATTGACCATAAGAGCAATGCTAGCTACAATCGCTCAAGCACTCTCTTTTGGGTACTTGCTTTTTCATTGGTCCACATCATTTAAATGAAAACCTTTTGTAACGTACAATCGGATGATATTTATTATAATTTTCAATATAAAGCTTTTTAATTAATTTTTCTTCTCCACTTCGTTAAAAAATAAAATAAAAAACTTTCTTCTCCACTCAATCCTCAACCTCTCAACTGTCTTTATCATCAAGCTCAAATCGTGGAAAGTGAACCAGAAAGGCTAAGATCCTTTGCAATATGGACATATCATAACCAGGTTGGGTGTGTGGAGTTATTTTCTCGCAGAGAGAGACCTTTTTTGACAAATAACTCAATTTTTTTTTAATATTAAAAAGTATAAAGGAACCCATATGTAATTAAGAAGTATCAGATCGTGTGATGTACTATGTACGTTTTGGAGAAGAAGATTTGTTGGTCATTCTTTCATGTAATAATGATTTTTCTTTCTTCAATTTCTTCTAGGAACAATGAGTTTCCATTAATTGAAACACAACAGGTCGTGTGGTGTATGTGTTGAGTAGGAGATCGGTGACTTTTCAGATCTGGTGATGTATTTGAGAAAGACAAAGAAGAATTCACTTGATGTGTTGAATCCATTGCAGAACGATATATATATATATATATATATATATATATATATATATATATATATATATATTTTTTCAATTAAAGGACTCTAAACCGGTAGAACCAGTGAGCAGGTTAGCAGATTTAGTATTTTTTAAAAAGTAAGCCACGTGGCCCAATAGTTGAGAAAGTACCCAAAAAAGAGTGCTTGAGCAACTGTAGCTAGCATTGCTCTTGACCATAATTCAAAATTGGAGGAAGTTGGTTCCTTTATTATCATTTTTAAGCGGAAAATACAAATCTAAAATTCATGCTTGAGATACAGTCGTGTAGAAATTTTCCGGTCAGCTTTTGAAGAAATCTAAAGAAATATGAGTTGGATACAGTGTTCCATAAATCGAATGTTAACTAGTAAACTCGTTTGAGTTTGCATTTTTAGGTGTTAAATACGTGTTAATTCGAAGGTCAACTCGGTTTTTGGTGAAATCAAAATGTTTGACGAGTTTAACCGAGTTAATACGTGTAAAACTCGTTAAACTCGAGGGTAAACTCGACCGAGTTTATGTTTAAAAAACAATATATTTTTTTTAGTTTGGGCCATTTTTTTGGCTCATTTTCTTTAAAAACTCAATTCTTTTTCCAAGCTCAATGTATTAAAATTAATGTTGAAGTGAGTTCAAACCATATATTTGGTTTTAATATAGAAAATACCTTATCATCCGGAGAAGAATTTGATGAAGTTGAAGATGAAGACACCGATGATAATGATGTTATGAAACTTTATAAGGATTGAACTTTTGAAGAAATTAACTAGTTTATAATTTTGATAGGTTAATTAACAACTTTAGAAACTTGTGAAACTTATTTTTTGGATGGTTTAGAGTCTTATGAAATTTATGATTTTGCAAGTTAATTTTGTGTATTTGATGCTAAGTTGAACATAACTCTTTATTATGGTAGTTATGTATACTTTGTCATTATAATTAAGTCATATTTTGCACTATTGATCTATTTGCAATATCATATTAGCTTATATATGTTATGTATATGGTAAATTTTATACTTCCTCCGTTTCTAAATAATAGTTGTTTAAGGTTTATGCACAATTATTAAGAAAATGATTAATTGTGTTAATTTTGATGGAAAAATTAGTATCATTTACTAAAACACCCTTATAAATTGTAGTTAATTAGTGGAGTAGTTAAGTTGGATGAAATTCAATAAATAACAGTATAATAATGGAAAAAAAAATTATAAATGCTGCATTGGTATTATAAAGTGACAATTATTTTGAGAAAAAGAAAAAATGGTAAAAAGACAATTATTATGAGACGGAGGGATTATAATTATAATTTTAGGTAAAACTCGTTCGAGTTTAAGATTTGAATTTACATAAGTAAAACGAGTTGAGGTAAACTCTTAAGTTGTAAAACATTCATGTTCAATTTTTCATTTGATTGATTGTGTTTCTTTCAATAGGAATTAAATTTCATGCAACAAAGAAAATGTAGGCTTTAATATTTTTCTTCAAGCACGCGCACACACACTAACTCTTCAGAGCTCTTCATATTTTCTTCAAGCACGCGCGCACACAAAAGTGTTTGATGCTTGTTTCTTAGTTTAGGAAGCTGTTGGCAATTGAGTTTTGTTACTGACTTGACGGTCTATCCATTCGCCGAAACTATGTTGAGATTACATCAAATTTGGAGACAATCACCCAAAACTTTAATTAAATTAACTCCTCTTGCAAAAAAAAATTAATATAACATGTCAAAATAAACAAAAAAGATCAGATGATTGGTCTCAAAGGGTTAATGAACTTCTTATGACAAATTCTGTCAAACTATAGATTATCAGACCATTTCCCCTCAACATCGAATGGTTAACAAAAAAATGAAAAGAAAATACACTTGTATATATTTCGGATTGAGAAGATGATCAGAATCTAAACTCCTCTTAAAATTTAAAATAAGGTCTGCATTAATGATATACACTATAGTTAAAATTTGCTCAATTTCTTTTGTGAAAAATCCATAAACAAATCTATCAAAGGAGAAAAATAAATGAAATAAAATTACAACCCTAGCATTTACGCCGGATGTATAACTTATCTAGCCAAAAAAAATTAATTTATCAGCATGATATTAAAATACTATCAAAGGCCTGGGCAAAAATATTTATATGTATATGAGATCATCCATGTGAATTTTGTGACACTTTCGAATAAAAGTAAAAACAATCAAGCTAGAGTGAAGCACCAATAACAAAACAAAAGAAAAACCAACTGAAGGATTGGTAAAGAATTTTACCACAAACCAACCGAAAGACACAACACAACAATAAGGCTTAATTACACTTTTGGACCTCTATCTTTCCAAAAGTTGTGATGGACTCCTAACTAATTTAAATACAAAACAACCCCCTATGTTTTGATTCTTTGGCAGTTTTGGACCCCCAGTCCATTGTTGACTCGGTCAACGCTGACGTGGCACCCTAAGTGAGGTGCCACGTGTCAATATATATATATATATATATATATATTTTTTTTTTTTTGCCTTGGGGTCTAAAACTGCCAAAGAATCAAAACATAGGGGGCTGTTTTATATTTAAATTAGTTAGGGGTTCATAACCACAACTTTTGAAAAGATAAAGGTCTAAAAATGCAATTAAGCCTAAAATCAATTGATAGTTGAAGTGAGAAAGAGTGACACAAATTAGTGAGAATGTATGACAGAAATTGGTAAGATTGTTGTGAGGCAAATGAGACACCAACACCATTCTTATATATACACAACTTAAGATGTGCAAGTATGATAAGTACTCATGTATTCCTTCACGTGTAAGATGATAAGCATGATTTCAATTAATTAATTATATTATACTAAAATAAATAAATTAATTATATTTTTGACTTTTTGTATAACAATTAATTTTTCTTTATTTTCTTAATTTTTTTTCATAACATTATTATCCCTAAAGCATTTTTTATAAATGTTTTTAATAGGTTGGGGAAGAAAAAAATATTATTATTAACGGTGGTACTAAAGATAATTGTCTCGCGTAACATTGAACACTTATGTTTGTTTCAAGTTTATTAAATTTATTTTTATGAATAACATTTCTTGGAATATAAAGATGAGAATTTTATTCCAAGGCATTTAGAAAAAATATGTTTGGTTAACTTTATAATATATGAATTTATTCCCATCTCTATGAGAACTTTATTCCCACCTTTTTGTTTGAATTTTTTTTCTATTCCCAAGAACATTTCATGTTCGGGAATAAAATTTAGTAAACCTGTAACAAATAGAGGCATATATATTTTTATCATTTTATTCCCAGAAATCAACAAATATAACTTGAAATAAAAAGTCATGTTCTTGCACTCTTTTATAGTTAATAAAAAGGAATTACAAAATTTCGGCTCTTTTTTCACGGATGGTAGCGAAAAATTTATGTGGTCAAAATATATTTTTTCATTTCAGTTTGTACAACATAAAATTATTTTGTAATTATGTAAATAAAAAAAAAATTATTATATAAAAAAATTATGTGAGCATATCTCAGATGAATAAAAGATATAATATAAAAAAAAATTATGGGAGGATAGCTCAGTTGACCAAAAATTAAAAAAAATTACAAAAAATTATGTGTTCAAAATATTATTTTTTTCGTTTCAATATAGACAATATAAAACTTCAGAGAATGATTTTATATTTGTGTAACTAAAATATACAGAAGCAGCCATTTACGCCAGTTTTGACCAAAAAGCAGAAATAGAAATCGAAGAATCAACAACAACTCAAAAGAGCAGCATACAAGACCCACTCCATGGAAGAACCATCTCCTACTCCTCAATGAATTTATTTTATTTGAAACCTATGTTGATGTTTATTGCAGAACTGATGATTTCCTTTGATCAGATTCCTCCTTTGGGCTGATCTCACTCATCAGGGTTGTTTATTGGTGATTTTAATGCAGTGTTGGGTGCACATCAAAAGTGTGGTCGTCGCCCTCCGCCATCACTTTCTTGTTTGGACTTTTTGCGGTGGACTAATGCTAACTTGGCTCTTCATGATCTTCCTTGTTCTGGCTCTTTATTTACTTAGTTTAATGGGAGTTTTGGCACATACAATATGGCAATCCGTCTTGATCGCGCTATTTGTAATGAGAGTTGGTTGAATTTTTGGTGCCATTCCACTTGTTGTGCCTTAGTTCGTCACCAATTAGATCACCATCCTTTATTATTATCGTTGGACTATTCCGATGTGCACCATACCACACCGTTTAAATTTTTCAAATCATGGTCCACCCATGATGACCGCCGCAAGCTAGTGTCTGATTCTTGGGGAAAAAATGTTTGTGGTACTGGAATGCTTCGTTTGGAATTAAAATTGAAAAATTTGAATCAAGTTTTTCAACATTGGAATCAGACTGTTTTTGGTGATGTTGACAGACAAGTAACATTAGCTATGGAGGAGGTTAATCTGATTCAACATCTTTTGAATACGCTGTTTTTTCGGATGAGCTTTATACTCAAGACTTACGCTTAACTTGTCCTTACCAACAATTTGAACAATCAGGATAAGTTATGGAGGGAGAAAGCAAGGGACCAGAATTTTATTCATTGGGACTGTAACACGGCTTATTTTCATAGAGTTGCGAAAACCCACGCACTCTCTAAAATTATGTCGGTTTTACATGATGGGGACACCGTTATTACATATGCTTCAGCTATTGAGATGCATGTTCTTGCTTATTTTCAAAATATTTTCAGGATCAATAATAATTGTGTTAATAATGATATGGTGGTGGATTCTATTCCTTCTATGGTGACTGATGCAGATAATGCTGAGTTGGTTCATCTTCCTTTGATGGAGGAAATTAAAGTCGCAGTTTTTTTATCTTAATGGTGATGGGGCTCCGGGATATTGTCACAGTTGATGTGATGCATTCTGTGATAGATTTTTTTTTTTTTTTTTCCTGACAGGAGCTTTGATGCCTCACCTAAATTCGAATATATTGGTGCTTATTCCCAAGGTGTCAGGTGCTTAGACCATGGAAGACGTCCGACCTATTGCATTGGAACATTAGCTACTTCAGCATTATGCACTTTGTAGTGATAGTAGCTATTTGCAACCCCTTGTTGGCCATAAAAACTTTGGTCCATTTGAGGCTGCATGTTTTGGTTAAATCTGGGAGACGCAACCATGTTCATAACTGGTATTGAAGTACTCATCAATGAAGTATTCATCATGTTGTTGCTCCTCTGTTCTTGATGAACACTTGAAGTGTAAACTTGAGGTTGCATGTTAGAATTAACACTAGGAGTTGGAACCATAGTACTCATGATGGTGTTCTTGTTTTGTTGAACACTTTCAGGATAGATTTGACGCTGCATGTTTTGATTGACATTGTGATTTGGAATCATAGTACTCATGTTGTTCTTCTCTGGTTGATCAACACCAGGATGTGGAATCATCGTACTCTTGAGGGTGTTGTTCTTGTTTTGTTGAACACTTGCATGGTAGATTTGAGGCTGCATGTTTTGATTCACACTACTAGGAGTTGAAACCATAGCAATCATGACGGTGTTATTCTTCTCCTGTTGAACACTTGCAGGGTAGATTTGAGGCTTAAAGTTTTGGATAACAACAAGAGGAGTTGGAATAATGTTGGCAGGTGAAATAACATTCATGTTTGTGTTTTTATTCACACAACCATTTGATCAACATGTATTGAATAGACCTTTCCGTCGATGTGGGAGTATTTCTAATGTCCCTTTTCTTAGTGGCCAGGGGTTATGAGAGTTTTAGATTTGAAGGTTTTGTAATCTCACTATTAGTGTTTCTAACTATACAACGCATGGGGATAACTTCATTGAAAGAATTCACGTTAAGTACGATGTATTATTTGTTGTGTTATCTGTGTTGTTTCATTTAGAGTTGAATTTTGTATAAGTTATATTCGTATTGAAAGGAAGCATTTATCCAAAAATGGATCTCTTCTCTTTCAACCTTTCTGCATCTTCGTTAGTGTTGTCAATGGCGAATTGAGTTGAACTACACTGTCGAATATTTCCCTGTTGCTAAAGCTCTTTGAGCTTCATGTTACTATTACTCGTTTTAACTAGTTTTGGATCCTATTGTTATGTTATACAATAACTATTTTCTTCTCTTTAGTTACTAATTTTGGATGCTATTGCAATTCAACTTATTCTCTTATATGCATTGTTTTCACTTTGTGAACTTTGTAATGATTGAGATTATGACTTTTTTGTATCAACCATTTGTAGAAATCTGTCTTTGATGTGTTTATAATGATCCACAAGTCATCTTTATACATCGGCGAAGATAATCCAAGGTGTTAACATGGTTGTTACATCTTTATACATCGGCACGGACAATCCAACACGTTAACATGGTTGTTACATCTTTATATATCGGTAAAGATAATCCAAAGCGTTAACATGGTTGTTAGTTGGTTTAACATTAAGTCTTAGGATCTGGGAGTGTGCTTCTCCTGAAGGTCCCAGTTCGATTCTCTCCGGTGTCAATTTTGGTAGGCTGATTTGGCATCTTAAAAAAACATTAAAGTTTAAACAACTTCAAAGAGCATTGTTAAGGCTTTATAATGATCCACAAGTCTTAAGGTTTCTGTTATAAACTTTGTTTTATCTTTGTTTTTTGCACATATAAGGAATCTAAGTATAGAGACACTAATCTTAGATGAATTGACGAATGCCTTTACAACCATTTAAATGGAGAGTCAATTAAAAGTGGTTCTGATAGAGATGCGACACTATTCACCAAAGCTGGATTCTTCAGTAGTATGTCATTTCAGTAGCTGAATCATTGTTTTTTGACTTGTTTTCAAATAAAATAATTAAAAAATATCAATAGTCGTTTAATCAAGATTGAAAAATCTATATTCAAGCTTGTTTTCAATTAATTATAAAACAAAGGCTTAATTACATTTTTGGATCCCTAACTTTTTAAAAATTGTGGTTACGGACCCCTAACTAATTTAAATACAAAACAGACCCTTATGTTTGGTTTCTTTGTTAGTTTTGGACCCCAGACCATTTTTTGACTTTTCGTTGCTGACGTGGCACCCACATCCCATTAGTGAGGTGCCACGTGTATTTTTTTTTCTTTGTTTTTTAAATTCGTCCTGTTATTTTTAATTTGAAAAAAATTAAAAAAAAAGGAAAAAGGAAATAGAAAGACTGGTCACGTGAGTTAGAAACAAAAGTTAGAAACTTTTGTTAATTTCGGACCCCTTTGTTTCATCTTCTCACCATCTTCTCCATTGTTCTCTTTTCTCCATTGTTCTCCATCTCTCATCTTCTCCATTGTTCTCTTTTTCTCCACTTCCAGAAAACGATCGATTGCTTGAGTTCGATCGTTTGAGTTCTCAATTTCGGTTATCAGGCAATCGATTTCAATGTTGACCCACTAAACGAAGAAGACGAATATTCAACCATTTTTTGGTTTCCAGCAAAAACTAAGCTTCTTGTGTTATTATGCGACTCAGATGAAAAAAAAAAGAAGGCCAGATGAGCAAACAAAATCGATTTGAGAAGAAACAAACAAGGAGAACGATTGGAGAAAAAGGAAGAGGAAATCGATTTGAATGAGATGAAGAAGGAGAACTTGATTGGAGAAGAAGATGTTTTGAGATGGATTTTCAGATTTGAAAAATTGGGGGTTTTTGAACCCTAATTTCTTATCGTTGCATCAATTGCAGCCTGCACGTGACTAGTCTTTCTATTTCCTTTTTCCTTTTTTTTTAACTTTTTTCAAATTAAAAATAATAGGACGAATTTAAAAAACAAAGAAAAAAAATAATACACGTGGCACCTCACTAATGGGATGTGGGTGTCACGTCAGCAACGAAAAGTCAAAAAATGGTCTGGGGGTCCAAAACTAACAAATAATCCAAACATAAGGGTCTGTTTTGTATTTAAATTAGTTAGGGGTCCGTAACCGCAACTTTTGGAAAGTTAGGGGTCCAAAAGTGCAATTAAGCCTAAAACAAATTAACATCTGCAGTTTTTGGTACATCTAATCTTGACAGACCAATTACTAATGTCACGGATGTGCGAATGCATAATATCTGTGCAGGAAATCTGAATTTGTGATCGAATGGGTTATTAATAATCATATTTATTTAAAATATGTCTATTATCAATGATCAAAACCAAAATTTAAAGGTTTAAATGTGTCATTGGTCCCTGCACTTTCATCAGATTTTGATATTGATCCCTGCACTTTTTTTTTGTTTGGCATTGGTCTTTGCACTTTGTAAAAATATTGGTATTGGTCCCTCTGTTAACTTTCTGTTAAAAAAAAAACATAAAACCAACGGAGTGTCACGTGGCCCAATCATTTCACGCCACGTGGCACCAATATCAATATTTTTACAAAGTGCAGAGACCAATACCAATATTTTTTCAAAGTGCAGGACCAATACCAATAGTTTTGTGTTTTTTTTTTAACTGAAAGTTAATAGAGGGACCAATACCAATATTTTTACAAAGTGCATGGATCAATTCCAAACAAAAAAATGTGTAGGGACCAATGCCAAAATCTGATGAAAGTGCAAGGACTAAAGACATATTTAAACCAAATTTAAAACATAGATTTCAATTTTTTTTTAAACTTCACATACATTGCAATTTTTAGAATATTTCAATAATCAAAAAGTAATTTTTTTTTGTTTTTGTCAATTAGCTTGTTGACTAAAAATTCACCTCTTATGATAAAAAGTGAGATGTTTGGTATTCGAATTCTGGTTCTTACATGTATATAATAGCATAGAAGTAATAATATTGAATTAGGAAAACTACCTTACAATATAAAAATTATTCATCTTCCAAAAAAATAAAATAAATAAATTCTTCAAAAAAACAAAAACTTACACTATAAGAAATATATGTTTGAACTAATTAATCATATTCATTTGATTGTTAATGCAATATTAATGATACAGACAACCTTACAATAATAAATAAATTCTTCAAAAAACAAAACTTACACTATAAAAATATATGACAGCCTTACATATTAATAATATTCATTTGATTGTTAATTGTTAATGTAATATTAATAATTCAGACAGCCTTACAAAATAAAAATTCATCATCTTTGAAAAAATAAATATATATAAAAATTCTTCAAAAAGCAAAAACTTACACCTATAAAAATATCAATCATAAGGGATGTATCAACAATTAATCCAATTAATCATATTCATTTGATTGTTAATCTAATATAATAATCCCGACAACCATTTGATCAAAACAACTTAAATGGACACTTTAGACATAAAATCCTTTAAAAAAAATAGACATAAAATATTAATCAGAAAGGTTGACGTGAATTGATTAAACATTATTCATTATTCATTTAATAATTCACACAACCATTTGATTGACACATTTTGAAGACACTTTGAAAACATTATTCATTAATCATTTAATAATTCACACAACCATTTTATGATCACTTTTTAAAAAAATAACTTATTCAAAACAACTTATTAATGCAAAATACACTACTAGAAAATTCAGATTTTGCGATGGAAATTTGCGAGGTATGGTAAACCGTCGCAAATTATGACGGATTTTGTGAGGGATTTTGTAAACATATCATTAGCGACGGGTTTTGCGAGGGTTTCTGCCGTCCCTAGGTATCCGTCATAAATTCCGTCATAAATGTGCATTTCCCAACTTTTGTGAGGTATTTAGCGACGGTTTTATTCCATCTATAACTGTTCTGTCACATATTCCATCATAGATTCCTCTAATATTTAGCGACGTTCTAGAATGCCGTCACGAAAAGATTTTCGCGTTTTTCATAAGATAAACTGTACAGTTTATCTTATGAAAAACAGCTTATTTATGACAACTTATTTATGCGAAACAAGTTATTACGATCTCTTTTTAAAAAACATCTTATTGTTAAGAGATCTATTTTATGCAAAATAGCTTATCCATAGTATAAGTTGTTTTGAATAAGCTGTTTTTTTAAAATGAGATCTTAATAAGCTGTTTTTCATAAGATAAGTCATTTGGGAAAAGCTATTTTTTAAAAAGAGATCGTAAAAAATTGTTTTGCATAAATAATCTATTTGGAATAAGCTGTTTTTTAATAAAATATCAAAATAAGTTGTTTTTCATAAGATAAGCTGTTTTGAATAAACTTTTTTTTTCAAAAAAGATTGTATGAAGTTGTTTTGCGTAAATAAGGTATTTTGAATAAGCTATTTTTTTAAAAAGAGATCGAAATAAGCTATTTTGAATAAGCTGTTTTTCAAAAGAGATCGTAATAAGTTGTATTGCATAAATAAGTTCTTTTGAATAAGCTATTTTTTTTAACAAAAAGATCAAAATAAGTTGTTTTTCATAGGATAAGCTGTTTTATTTTTGTATTAAACAACTAAAAAATTAAGAAAACAATTTTGCATATGAAAAATAAACGAAACAAATTAAAGTAAAAAATCAAAAAGTCATTGAGAAATAACCGACATAAACATGTTTTTTTTTTTTTTTTTTTTTTTTTTTTTTTTTTTTGTCTCAGATGAAGTGGTAAACCACTGAAATTAAACCCACACACAATTGTGAGGTCCCGGGTTCGAACCCAGGTCATGACGTACGGCCTTGCAATTTCGGCATTTGCCAGTTGAGCTAGGACTTCTAGACTGTTAATGTAACATAAACATGTTAATGTAGGCTATTCCCAACAATATCCATGTTAGACACTTGAAGTTTATAAATAAAATTACACTACATCTTTTGATCAATGTTGGACTAATTATAGTGGCTCTTTCATGCTCAGCAGTATGTATGTGTCTAACACAATGCTAAGTGGTATGGTTGTGGAAGACATAAATTTCAGCTGATAGTTCAATTTTATTGATCACCGTAAATATTTGGCCAGCACAATTTTATCTTCCTCCTCCATTATCTCTAAAAGAACTATAAGATCTAACAACCACAATTACAACTCCATTATATTCCCTCTTTTTGACTCACATGTACAATTGCAACTCCATATGTATTGAAGTTGGGCTACTAGAAATTTGCTTATTGTTTAGTTTTGTCATGTGATCTTAATTTGTTTAGGTTTCAATTTTACAGAGCACATTGGATATCGTATTTAGATGTGATTGTTAAATAATATTACTGATTGATAATTAGATATACCATATTACAGTATTATTGTTTGATAATGTAAATAGCATAGGACTCTTTTACATTTTCTAGCAAAAAAATGCAAAAGATGAGTAGGAAAATATTAGATTTTTTTTTTTGAAAGAAGGAAAATATTAGATCTAATGTATGAAAAAAGAGAATTTATATTTCATTCAAAAAAAGTTGATCTTGTGTCCTTGTTTTTAGGTTAAATAAGTTTTTGGACTCTAAATATCTCAAATTTCGTTTTAAATTCCTTAAAAAAAATTCAGAAAGTTTTGGTTCTTTAAAATTTTTGCAACACTACTTTTGGTCTTTATTTTTAAGTCAACTTACGTCTCATTCACATTCTTTAATGAATTTTTACAAAAATATTTAAAATATTATAACAATTTCTCGAACAAAATTTAGAATCTTTTTTTAACAAAATATGAATTAAAAATTCATATTTAATTAATCCCTTATTAAAAAAAAATGTTAAACTTTGGTAAGAGAGATATCTTTTTTTGAGGGGAGGTAAGAGAGATTTCAAAAATGTATTAAACATGACTGTAAAAAATAATTCAAATTTTTAAAAGATACACATGGATTACTTAAAATAGAAACCAAAAGTGGTGATAGAAATATTTTAGGGAACTAAAACTTGATGAAATTTTTGGAGGAATTGAAAAGTAAAATTTGAAAATTTTATAGAGATCAAACACTTATTTAACTCCTGATTTTATGTCTAGATTAACATTATTTCTCTGTATTAACGCATCCCTTGCGATTGCGATTAGGGATTCTCAGTTAATAACATAAGTTTGGTTTATATAAAAGAAATAAAAGTTAACATGATCATTATGAACACAGTCGTCTGGATAATTTTATTTTACAACATTTGAACAAAATAGTTAGGTCAATATCTTGGTCTGTAACACTCTTCGCTAGTTACGACACTCTATTGTTAGGCGTGTCTGTAACAATTGGAGGCTTAAATGAATTCCAAGTTATTGTGACAGAGTAATAGAAGAATATTTATGAAGCTATTAAAATTGCACAGTTAAATTAGATCAAGCTCCAAAGTTAAGTTTAGTAGTCATTGATACATAAATTCATTTATGGATATCGCATAAAAAACCTCATGTCTTCTTTGCTAATCCACGTTCCACTTCAAAACCCTTCTTCTTCATCACATATATGAGAACCCAATACTTCGTCAACCACGGTCTTCAAAACTAACGATTGAATTGTAATCTGTTTCAAATTTGATGAAAATTGTTAGTTTTTTTTTGTTTTTCTCAATATAAATCAATTAGAACAATTGATTGAGAATGAAAGAATGGGTGAAACTCTAATTTGAATAGTATATGGTTCTCTCAATCTTCAATTTAGTTTTCATTATTTATTTTTCAATTTATTTGATGAGCTAATTTTATTTATTACAAATTATTCTTAAAAATATGCGTTGACTTAGTCAAGATCAAAATTGGGTTAAAGTTGAGAGACAAAAATGTCTATTATATATATTATATAAACATTGGGGGGTAAAATAGTCAATAAAAGTTGGGGTGGCCAAAATCGTCAATTTCAAGGTCAACTGTAATTCTTCCTATAAAATAGAAAAGAAAGTTGGAGGTAAAAAGATTAAAGAAAAGAGTTAAATAATTAGGATAGCAACAAATTCATTCAATGTCACTCTTTAATTCAAACTATGTTGGAACATTGAAGTATATAAATAACAAAAAATAATAATAATAATAATAATAATAATATCATACCATTTATTTCACTCAACTTAAAAGAAACTTAAAAGAAGAATTTAGCAACAACAACTCATAATCTTACTATAAGCAAGCATCTATCCATTGCCTCTTAGAAGTTGAACTCTTAATTTATGCCAATTATATAGAGTGTGTATCATTAATCATTATTTATGTTAATTAATTGCTTAAATGATCTATATGAGCATTTACATTGCCTCTTATTGTTATGAAAAAATATTAATAGAGAAATGATATTTGTACGATCGTTTTTTGATAATTTTTATGACAACTTTTTATTTATTACTTACATTTTACTTTCTCTCTCTATTGCTTTGGTTTTTGTATCAATACCTCATTTTCTTTGTAAATTTATAGTTGTCCCATACGTTGTTATTAAAATGGTTGTTCAAATAAAACAACTGTTTTAAATATCGACATATTTTTATGTTTCCATGATAGTATCCTAGACACAATGATCATATAGGACAAGGTTTGAATGGTAGAATTCAATTGGTCATCCCTAAAAGTTCATCTCTTAACACCTTACATTAGTTTATTTTTCCTTTTTCAAATAGCATGGTCTATATGAGCATTTACATTATGAATAGTTTAATCATACATACAACACAAAATTCAACTATTTTTGAGTGAAAGATTCATATATTGGCTAGAACCAAAACCAAATTTGAGACCATCATCACAATAATTAATATAATTTTTCATTAGAGAGCAATCTTAAACCCACAAAAAGATCATTAAACTCTTTAGTGGTTTATGCCTAGAAACACACTGGTAATTTTTTTCTGACAAAAGGATAATAAGTTTAATTATGTTTCCTCAGTTAAATGATAATATTTGAAAAATTCTGCTTTTATCTTGCAGTATGATCACATACATATTCCCATAACTAATGTAAATTTTCTTCTAAAAGATGGTTTAGTCTCATTTTCCTCTATCACTATGGAATATACATTAACATGCTAACATCATGTGTCATTGCACATGTTGAGTTCTTTATTATGAAAATATCATCTATCTATAAATAAAGATATCTGAAGGTTGTGGTGGGATAAATACTGAAATTTTTTTTTAATTAATATAAAATACAAGAGGGAACACATGCTTAATATTACAGTTTATACACTAATCATATATCAACACTGGTACTTTATAAAATGCAGACAAGTACAAAGAATAATACTGTAAAATTGGGACTAAAATCTTTATAAAATGCAGACAAGTACAAGGAAAACACATAATTGGCAGAAATACTAGATAGAGAAGCTACTGAGCTGTTAGGTCTTTGATTCTTTTCCTTAATCTTATTATCCTGAAGATTATCACTAATCTCATTCCTAATCTCATCAATGAAATTTTCAAATTTTTTTAAAATAAAAATCATCACAAATTGTTATATTGTCAAATAAATCTGTGAATTATTCATTTGAAATTAAGATGGTTCATGAAATATGTCACTCATTGTCAAATCCATTATCTTACCTAACAAACTGATATCTGATATTGTCAAATAAATGCTAAAAACTAAAAAAAATGTCTTAAATGTTATTTATTACCTTTTGCGTGTTTGAAATAAAGTTTCATCCATGTTGAACGTAGCCTCGAACGATCTCGTGCAAAAGTGTTGAAAAACACTTTAAATCTTTTGTTTTTTTTACATCCACAAGTATATGCTATTATAAACATGATAAAAAATTTGCCATGCTATTACTTTTTCCTACATGTTTGATATGTTCCATATTTTTTTCAGTTTCCATTTTTTTAATCCAATCTAAGATTGAGAATGTACACTCTTGAGTGAAAATTGAAATGTGCTAGCATAAAAGATACAGATACAACTTAAATGAAGTAGAAAAATGACAATTTAATTAAAAAAATCGGTGCTATAGGACAATTTTAATTTGCCATGAAGGAAATTGACAATTTTGATGCAACTAATGAATCTATGAGATAGAGGCACATTTCAGTTACCTCAATTACCATTCTTTTCATTAGACCCCATAAAAACTGGAAAGGGAGGTTAAGAAAAACACTTTGTAAGATAACGTTATTGTAATTTGTTTGTATTTTTATGTAACATATCTAAGACTAGGACTCCTTTGAATTTGAAGAACATTGCAGGAAATGTATTCATTAATGTGGATTATGCAATACAATTTTATATTTTATTATCATGTTTTGTTTGTATACATTTGTATGAGTTACCCATTAATGCATGCCCTATTCTAAACGGCGAACTTGTCTTCTTCTCATGCTTCTAGCCACAATTTTAAATGGTGAAGAGTTCTTTCATCTCTTTATTGTGCTACAAAATGACTAACAACCCGTCAACCACTAGGTTGAAGCTTCTTTAGGGCTTTCATATGCGAAATTACGTTTATAATATTATATGCTTGTGGATGTAGAAAACAAATTGAATTTGAAGTGGTTTTGCAAACATTTAAATAAAGACCTTGGAGACTATGTTGAACATTGATGGAACTTCATTTTAAACATGCAAAAGGTAAAATATAACATTAAACACATTTTTTTAGTTTTTAGCGGGGATCGATTTGATAGTGAGTGACAAAACTCAAGACCATCTTGATTTTTAATGAATAAAGTGATCAATTTGACACTATAACAATTCGTAATGACTTTCATTTAAAAAAGAAAAATTTCAATCAATTTCGTTCCAAATGACGTGACATATGAATTGGCAATACACGTCATTCGTCAGCGCTTAACGTCACACATCATCACTGTTAATGGAGGGACGAAATTGATCGATATATTTGAAATTCAACACACATCATCACCGTTAACGGAAGGACGAAATTGATTGATATATTTGAAATTCAAAGGCATCTTAACTATTTTGAATAATTGAAGAAGAAATTGAACGACATGTGCAAATTCAAAGATAAATATTGACTATTTACAAAAATAGAAGATATAACTGGTATCGTTAGGTATGTATCAATCATGATAGCTAGCCACTGATACCACATAATCCTCGTGACCATCATGAAACCATTGAAGTTTATAAACAATATCATACGGTTCAGGTTTATCGATCTGGGACTTTCTTTGTACCCTTTCTTGGCTCTTTAATATTTATAAGAAGAAACATAAAAAAGAATAAATCAGCAGCTCCTTTTGTTAGCAAACATTTATCCACGACCGTTTTCTTTTCAAAGAAGATAGGTGATCATATTAATCTTAGTATCGTCCAGAACACGTTTGCAAGGATTAAAGTTTGCTCTTATATCTGATCTCATAATGCTAATGATTATCTAATTTTGTTTTTCAATCTTTCAATCCCGGTGCAATATAACTTTTCATTCATCAAATATATGAAATAATACATTAAAAAAAAAATGGCTTAAATAGGTCTTTCGTCTCTGCAAATAGAAGTCATTTGAATTTTCATCCCTGAAGTTACTAATCCTTCCAATCTGCCCCTGCAAATATTAATCATTTGACTTTTGGTAATGACAGCCCACCTCAGCAAAAAAACCTAATTATGACCAAAAGTTAAATGATTAATATTTGCAGGGCAGATTAGAAGGATTAGTAACTTCAGAGACGAAAATTCAAATGAACTATATTTACAGGGACGAAAGACATATTTAAGCCAAAAAAATTATATTACAATCGTAAAAGATTTACCTAATCCGTTTTGAATGCACTACAAGTGCACAATCTACACATTGTTCACTCTATCCCTTTTCTTTTAAACACATGGTATATCCATTTATAAATTTGATTTTCAAAATATATTGAACTAACTGCAGTTTTGGAGGGTCCGGCTAGTGTTGTGGCAGTGGAACTGCAAATTTTGATTAATTACGATCAAGATCCTCAAAACAAACAGATACCCCTACCGATTTCCTTTCTTCCGCACACCACATCAGACCGCATTGAAATCCCCACACACATAATCATTATTCTCTATACAAGCTTCGAGCCATACAAATAAAGTGTCACACAACAATTATTTAGCCACAAATTTACAAGGTGCATAGACATTGAACGAATAAAACTCGTCGTTATTAGTAAGAAATCTGCCATGAATCAACAAAAGACAAGTGTTATACACTATTATGTTAGTTAAAAGATGATTTTTCTTCTCCGCGAGCATAATACAGTTGACAGAGACGTTTGAGTACTGATGAGTCATTAATTATCTATTTTAGTATGATATTTAGTTTTGTTTTATTAAGATTTAAGTTTATTTTATTTAAATATTATTTCCTTTTTGAACTATTTTACTTCAATTGCATATTATTATATTTCAGGAATGAATATTTGATCGATAGATTGAGTCTTGGAGCAAAAGAAAGGGGTTTTGGAGCTGATTTGGAGCAAAAATACGAAGATTCGAAGACAAAAATATGTCTCACCCAAGTCAGAAGCTTGGCACGGCCCGTGCTAAATTTGGCACGGCCGTGCCACCTCCCAGGACAGCCTTTTGCTGCTTTTGCTTAGATTTTAAGCTACTCTATTTTAGTTTTCTTGTGGAACATTCTAGTGATGTAATTGCTTAGATTCCAAGTCGAATGTAAACTATAAATAGAGTAGCTAGCCATCACAAACAATCATCTTGTATTCTTGGAATTCAATAAGTGACAACTGTCTTTCTTAATAAAAGTTTTTTCTTTTCCTTTACTTTCTTGTTATTTACTTTTATGCTTTTATCCTTCTTTTCCATGTCTACGATGAACATGAGTGAGTAGACTTCTCTTGTCTTGGGATTGTTGGATAAGTCTAATGACATAATCCTAATCAAACCAAACTATTAACCCTAAATCTTATGTAACCCTAATCTCTAATCTAAATTCACCTTTTTAACATGAATTAACCATTATCAAACTGTGGAAACGAAAGTGGAGGGTTTGATAATTGTTAATCCATCATCTCAAATATCAATTCATAAAACGAAAGTGGAGCTTTGATATTCGAACAAGTGAATTTAGACAAGGGTTGCAAAGGCAGCGAAATAGTCTTTGCAATCTTTGAGACATATAAGTTTCGATCTTCAAGGGAACTAATAGTAATCAATCAGTGAAATAGGTTTGGTTGCTAGAGGAACCAAAATCTAATAGTAATCAAGTCAGTGAAATAGGCTTGGTTGCTAGGGGAACATAAGAGAAACTATCTTTAGAAATTAGGTCTAACATAAGGTTCTAGTTTTAATAGTTTGGTTTGTGAAGGATTCGTCACTATGACGGACCAATGATCCCAAAGCCCTTTTTATTATATTATCTTTCAACCATTTGAAAACCCCAACTTTGCAACTTGATTCTCTTCTAATCATCAACAAAAGTTAATTGAATATAACAACTTCCTATCTAAACGATACTCTTATTTACTACTTCGATGGAACCGTACACTTACGGTTTTATCTCATCAAATACACATACAGAGTTCGAAGCTAGACTCCCTAATTATTCACATTCAGGTGTTAAAACAAAATTATGCATTTAATTAGTAGTATATATATTGAATATCTCCAACATAAAATTATTACGAAAAATAAAACTACACTAGTGATAATTTATTGTAGAGTTAAATATGTTTGAATCCCTACAAAATTTTAACATTTTATTTTTAATCTTATTAAAAAAAATTCTTCAACTTTTAGTACATCTAAAATTATAGTCTAAGCAGTTTTACATTTAAGTCGACTTAAATTTTTGAATGATTTTTCTCAATGTATGTTTAGAATGTTGCAAAAAGTTGTTACACAAGAAATGAATTAAAAACTAGATTTTTGGGTCTAAATTTTTGTTACTTATTTTTTTTTATGGAACAATGTGTTGCTTTTTTTTTTTTTTACAAGCAATGTGTTGCTTATATCTTGACCTTTTGGAGTTTTAAAAAAATTCATATTAATCTTATCCCATGTTATAAATTCTAAATTAAAAAAAAAAACTATTTTAATGTTTTGAACATAAAAAAAATTATTCAAAAATTCAAAAGTTGAAGAATATTTATATGATTACAAATATTAAAATAAGAAAACAAACTTGCATTAATACACTAAGGAAAATAATAGGCACAAATTAGACAAAAAGTTGTATCATAGGTTCTGTTTGGTAACACAAAAAAGCTAGTTTATAGTTTGTTGGATTAGCTTATAAGCTCGTTAGATGAAAACGTGGCGTGTTTGGTAACAAGCTTTTTTCATGAGCTTATAGCGTTTTTTGAAAAGCTATTTCAAGTATCTTTTTAGCTTATAGTTGGTAGCTTTTTATATTTGCTTCCAACTTTAACCCTATTAATTTAAATTAATTATTTTTTAATTAAACAACTACCCATGTTCATCTTTATAACCGCCCCATTTTTTCCCTTAAAAAAAAACCACATTGTTTTCTTTTTTTAAGGAAATGCTTTATATTTTGCTATAATTAACCTGCCGTACACCACACAAAAAATAACTAGCCTATTTTTTTTTAAAGGAAAAAATAACTAGTATATTGTACGTTGTAAAATTTTATATATTCAAGCTCGCATTTTGTTTCCACCTTTCTCTTATTTTTGGGATTCATAAAGCAGAGATCAAAATTGTCGATGAATTTTTTTTTAGGATTAAAGGTCGAAGAATTTTTTTATGGAGACTAAGACCAAAAGTTTGAATATTTATAGGGAACAAAAACATATTTAACTATAATTAAAAATATTAAAAAATAAATACATTACAAAAAAATGTCTGGGTCTATATGTATATTAAAAAAAAACATATCCTTTTATACTTATAGCTTATTTTTACCAAAACAGAGCGATAATCTTCCCTTAACAAACCTATGTTAAGATTTTGTCAAGGGAATGTTAAGGGAAGACTACACCCAACTCAAACTATGTTAGACACATTCAAGTTTATAAATAATAACAGACTACACCTTTTTAGTCGATGTGAGACTATTTTTAGTGGCTTTTTTCTTTCTTAGTGGTATGTATACCAAGTGGTCGTGTTCCATTATCTTCCCTCTATTATGCACGTAATTGCAACTTGATATGTGTCAAACTTGGGCTACCTACCATCACTTTATTCATTGTTTATGTTGCACTTGATATGTAATCTAACTTCGGTTAGCTGCAATTGTAACTTTGTTAGCAAATTCAGGTAGAATTGGTGAGAGGATCTTATGCTTGGTTTTCCTTTGGTCATGATTGGTTCTATAATTGACAACAAAAACATGAAAATGAGAACGAAGAAGCCAACCATTATCACGACAAAAGAGCGATTACATAAACAATTAAAACAACTATAAATGTCAGACTTTTTTTTTTTAACAGCCAAACTTTATTAATAAGCCAATAAAGCCTTCTCAAGAAGAGAAAGACTCGGGCAAAACAGAAACAAACACCAGGCCCTGTAACCTGAACAGAGCAGGGAATAAAAGCCAGAAAATAAACAAAAACTGAACCAAACACCAACACCCTAGCTGCACTGCTGCTGTCAACGGCAGCAGAACAAGGCTGCCAGCGGCTAGGGATCAAAGCTGGGAACAGTCGAGCCAATCCTAAAACCCGAACAGCCAAAAACCCTCTCAAACATGCGACTCCCAGTCAACCACTAATTGCAAAAGCGAGGGTTCCAACACCACTCGTAGAATAAACAAGACACTATATTTGAACGCTCCATACCCCCCACTCAGGGCCGTTCCTAGCGTTTTACGGGCCTTAGGCATAATATAAAAATAGGGCCCTTACATAATACATTATAATTTTTTTTAGGCCATTGCTGTGTTTTTTTAGCTCTTCATTTTGTTTTTTTATTTCGCTTTTCACTACCAAATAAATGTTTTTTTAGATAACATCTGAAAATAAATTAAATACTCTATATACACCAAAACAAAATGAAATATCGTACAAGTAGAGAAAAATAGCACATGCGAAGTAGACTGAAATTTTAGCACCCCATTATAAAAAAAAATAAAAAATTTGCTTTGTAATGAAAATTATCTCAATTTCTTGGATAATAAATATCGTCGATATTTTTAATATTAGTGAAGCACATTATTAAGAACAAAGGGCCCAATAAAATATCACTAATTTCTTCGATAATAAATTTTCAAGCATATTATTAAGAACAACCAATTTTTTTTATAGGATGGTGTATATAGAAATTTTTGTGCTGCATGGAATATATATAGCGAATCTCACTAAATAGATTTCAGCCCATTTCTATAACATGTCAAAGATTGGGCCTTTTCAGAGAATGTTACTATATATACCCCCTAAAATCCAAATATTTCTATAAACACCCCTACATTAAAAAAAATTTGGGCCCCTACCGGCAAGGGCCCTAGGCCGTCGCACTCGCGGCCTATGCCCTAGGGCCGGCCCTGCCCCCACTTCCAGGACAGCAACTTTGAAATTCTAGCTCACTTGTTTTAATATGTTCTGTATGATGTTTTAGCATTTGCAATGTTCCGATCAATGTTCCAACATCACACGATAAGTAGAAATAAAAACAAGAAAATAAATGATGGGAAAGTAAATAACACAATGAGTTTGTTGACCCAGTTCGGTGACAGACACACCTACTCTGGGGGCTACCAAGTCAGAAAGGAAATCCACTAGTGTAGTCCTTATTCTATAGCTCTCAGCAAACTCCTCGTTTACATTAAAGACCTATGACCTACCTGTATAGACTTGAACCTAGAAACTCCTAGATCCGAGATCTCATCTCACTATCCTAATGGTCAATCACAGCCCCTGTGACCTATCAGACCTAAACAAACACAAAGTAGAAGTTACCTTCAAACACAAACAACTAACACCCTGTTTCACAACTTCGATGTAGTACACGAGAGTATCAATACTCATACAAATAGTCCTAAACAAGTATCACGGACGATATAAGAAAGGCTCACAAAAGGTTCTAGACTTGCATCACAACCGATACAAGATTAGAGGACATAAAGACTCAAAACCCTAAAAATCTAAACTTTTTAGTATGACAGCTTGAGTAATATACTGAATCAATTTGGGCTAAATACTTAGTTGGGCTTCAGCACAAAGCAGATCGGTTCAGCTAATCAGAAAAACAAGAATTAGAAACAGATATGGAAAGTCGTAAAATATCGGAACATTTATAAGATCGTTCCAACCAATAACAAATATTTCCTAAAATATAAAATCTACTTTAGAAATATTCCACAACTGATTCTTAGAAGATATGCGCGTTGCTAGATCAATAAGAAAAGGAAATATTGTTTCCTTATACAATAAAGCGCGCTCGTACAAGTAGGCATGAACCAAGACACACTGAACCGTGTGAGGATGTTTGAACATCGTATCCAATATCTTACATAGATGCCTAAACACATGTTGGAACTTTTGTTCCAACTTACACAGCAAGAATATTTGTTTTAGCAACAATGCATCCAATACAAATACCCAACAAACTTAACTTCCTCCACCATCTCCAAAGCATCAATAATCTTATTATTAAATATCCGATTATTATGCGTCTTCCAAACCACCCAAACCACCGCATGCCAAATCAACCACGCCTCTCGTCTAAGATTTTTGTTCCTCACATGTCTCGACCAACAAATAGCATGAATGAATAAATTTGGGGGAGAGATAAAATTAAAATTCAACCAATTCATCACCTCCAGCCACACATTAGAAATCATGTCACAATGAAGGAAGAGATGAACCACCAATTCATCTTGGCTCCCGCAAAACACACACCGCTTAGACTCATCGGCCCCCAAAAGCCCTCTATAAGTAATATTTGCCTTAGTCGTGACCCTATCAAGGAGAAAAGTCCACGAAAGGCCACCACCTTTGTCGGCGCCTTACTCTTCTAAATTTCTTGGAAAATCTCTTCCTCCTCAAAGCTCAAAACTCCCTCTAAATGCATCAAATTTTGAAGCAACAAATAATATGTCTTCATAGAGAAAACACCCTCATTTTCTGGTTTCCAACGCCACCTATCCACACCCTCCCTAAGAACCACCCCATTCAAGTGGCCAAGAAGCAAACAAAGACTTTGCTTCTCCCATTAAAACATCTCTCTTCGCCAAAAGAGCCTCCATCTTTCCCCTTCCGCAAAGCATACACTCGCCACCTTAACATCTTGACAAATCGCAAGAGAGAATAAGCGCGGGAAAACATCCCTTAATGGTTCATTAGCCACCCAAGTATCCTTCCAAAAAAGCGTATCACTTCCATTCCCCACCTTCCTCTCTACCTCCCTACAAAACCACCTCATCCCACCAACCGGCTCTAAGGCCATTAAATCTTTCTACCACCTAGACACATATCTCGGCCAAACCTCCCCAACCACCATACTCCTATAACCCACATTAGTCCCATATTTATCGTGAATCACATCCTTCCACAATGAAGGTTGATCCTCAATGAGCCGCCATTTCCACTTAGCTAAAAGACTAATATTAGCCAATTTAATATCTCTCACACCAAGCCCTCCTTTACCTCTAGGTTGACAAAATTTCCTCCAAATAACCCAACAAATCTTCTTTCTCCCCCAAACACCCCCCAAAGGAATTTCCTTTGAATAGCCTCCATCTTTTTAATAACTTTCACCGACATCTTCAAAAAAGAAAGATAAAAGATAGGCATCGAATTTGACACCGAATTTAAGAGAACAATTCGTCCTCCTCAACTAATGTACTTATTCCCCCCCAAGAATTAAGCGTAGCATTAATATGATCCAACACCGGTTCCCATGTAGACATACTCTTCGTCCTAGCACCCACCGGTAGCCCCAAATACATGAACGGGAGGGAACCTACACTACAATTAAGAAAGGTAGAAGCCATACCCAAAAACTCCGTCGAAACATTAATTCCCATAAGACAACTGTTGTGAAAAATCACCTTCAAACCGGATACCAATTCAAAAC
This sequence comes from Medicago truncatula, assembly GCF_003473485.1. Taxonomy (NCBI): domain Eukaryota; kingdom Viridiplantae; phylum Streptophyta; class Magnoliopsida; order Fabales; family Fabaceae; genus Medicago; species Medicago truncatula. The sequence goes on from NC_053047.1 coordinate 31,152,742, forward strand.
CCTTTAATAACGCCTTAAGGGTCCATAAATTCTCAATAGATGCTTCCCCAATGCACAAAGATCATCCGCATATTGAAGATGTGTGATCACCATACCACCGCTTTTAACCTCAAAGCCTTTAAAAAGATTCTGGTATACCACATTCTTCATGAGTCCACTAAAACCCTCCGCCACCAAAAGAAAAAGGAAAGGTGCCAAAAGATCCCCTTGTTTTAACCCTCTTTGAATATCAATTTCTTCGGTTGGACAACCATTCACAAGTATCGACATACTCCCACCACAAATACACGCCTTAATCCAAGCAATCCACTTCCCAACAAAGCTCACCCTTTGAAGCATATACTCCAAAATACTCCAATCAACCGAATCATAAGCTTTCTCAAAATCAACCTTAAGGATTAAACATTCACGATTTAGTAACCTCGCCTCTTCCACCACCTCATTCACTATCAACATCCCATCCACCAAATGTCTACCTTTTAAAAAAGCCTATTGAGATTTTTTGATAACGGAATTCATCACCTTAGATAGTCTTCCGCCAACACCTTAGCAAGAAGCTTATACCAAGTACCCAACAAAGAGATAAGACGAAACTCTCTAAGAGAAACAAGACTTTTAACCTTCGGAATAAGAGTGACAAAATAGGATAAAAGACACTTAGGAAACACCTCATTACCATGGAATTGGTCAAAATACAATCTCACCTCATGCTTAATAAGATTCCAAAAATGCTTAATGAAAGCAAAATTGAACCCATCCGGACTCGGACTCTTATTACCATCACTCTCCTTCACGACCATCTCTATTTCCACCATATAAATTTCAGACTACATTAAACAAAATTTCCGATTCAACAGCGTAAGTTGGTGCAGGAAACACCTTTTCAGATTAATTCAGCCTGTTAATACTGCAATTTTAAAAGGATAGGCTTATATATGCAAAGAAAACTTCCAGGAATAAAATTGGAATAGTTTACAACTTGTTAAAAGAGGAAAATATGTGTAAATTGAGAAACAATTCGTAAAAGAAGTGTAACATAGTTACACCTATAAACCTCCTATCATCTTAAGTGGAATGAAAACATGTAACAATTAATTAGAAAAGTTGTACGACAAAAGGGTGCACCCAAGGTATACCAAAAAGTGATTTTTTTCCTTCATTTTTATAGATTTCAAGATTATACCAAGATATTGAGAATCTACACTATAAACAATATGAGCATTAAACATGTAAATATTGATTTCTCCACGTAAAATCCTCAACAATAATATTTTTACTTTGACGAATTCCGTTGTCAACTATATATAAAACTGAAAAGTACCAATGAAAAATGTACCACCTACATCACCACAATGTTCTTTTACACCAACGTTTGAGTCTCTAATTTTTGTTGTAATGCTTAGAAAACTATCTTACAATTTATTTCTTGGCTTTTTAAGGTTTAGAAAACTTCCCTCTAAAAAAAAAAAGTTTAGAAAAATAATTCAGCAAGCATTTATACAGTGTTAAGATTCTTAGGATTTAGTTTGTTAATTAAGATTAGTTAATAGTTAGTTACAAGTTAGTTAGTGGAGTTAGAAGTTAGTTACACAGTTTGTTAGTCCATTAAGTCCTATAAATATGGACTAGTATGTACTCATTTGCTATCTTTTATCAATCTATTCATTTCTATAATGAATTTTTATAAGTATCTACCACATGAGTACTCTTATGCTTGCAAACTTGATTACATCTATGATCTTGATCCCTATGATTCTACGATTTTTTTACATACAACAAGGCATGGATGGCAAGGTAAAATTTATGGTCTTGGGTCTGTCTTCGCATTTGTCAATTTATGCAAAATAAGAATTTAACCACCTTCAATAAACTTTTTTTTTTTAACAAGCTAAAATAAGATATACAGTAACACCAAAATAGTAATCCCTATAGCACAAGATACACCAGAGAGACCACTAGAAGTTTACAACAATACAAGCAATAAAAAAAAAAGGCAAAATCAACCAATGCCCAAACATGCAAAAGGGTTTGCCACCCCATATGATAGCCAAAAGGAACTTTAGCATTCTTAGCCGTCAACCACATAAAAGAGAGCAATTTTACTTTATCTAGCAATTGCATAATAGACTTTTCTTTGAATTTAAATAGCATGTTATTTCTTTCTGTCTATAAAACCCACACCGAAGAGAGCCAACTTAACTGTAAGAAATCACGGTCTTAGAGGGGACTTGAACTTCAAAACTTAAGGTTTTTTTTTTTTTTTTTTAGGGAAGCAAATTTAACTCATAGCATTAATCTTTGTACCTTATGGTTATAAATCTAATCTCCTAAATAAAAATTATAGTAGTGTACATCTTGAATAAAAATTTGAAAAAAAATAAAATACACTAATTAATTCAATGAAGAGTTAGATATTTTTAATCCTTATAAAATTTTAACATTTCATTATAACTCTTTGTAAATGATTTCATCAACTTTTATTACATACAAAATTATACTTCAATATCCGTCCCTGTCTTTTGCACACCAACACCACCCATATAGCATCTTACATCATATTGAAGCATAGTATACACTTCTTTACATAAGTATTTCTTGATTCTTAAAAAAAATATAAAAATGCAGCACAAATTAGGAAATGCAAAAAATTTAATAGAAAATTATATTGGTCAAAAGATGTTGATTTTAGTACAAGGTAGACATAAAAAATGCTGGAATATGCAAGGTAAAATGGAACAGCAATAAAATAAACATTTAACATTTACCTCTTGATCCAGAAAATTTATGAAGGCACCATTGTAGATTTTAAACAATATGATACTATTTCTTTCCGTCGATATGGGACATTTCAAGTGCCCCATTTCTTTAAATTAGTTGCCGATGAGAGTTTCAGAAATGAAAGTTTTGTATTGGCCATAGCACTTTTGTTTATAAAATTATAAAATCTTTGCATATTGTAGCAATGTAGACAATAGTGACTGGACATGTCCAAATGTGTTTGCTAAAAACATGTTGGATCTAGTTCAAATAGAAAGTAACGAGATTCATCTACTTTGTTATTATTTAAGTTAATGCTATAAATAAGGGGTCATGTTGGAGTTTGGTACGCAAAAATAAATTTAGAGTGTGTGAATGTTGTTTAAGGTTTGATAGCTAACCAATTTTCCACACAATTAGAAATGTTGTTTTTTTGGATTTCTATGATGTTGTATTTGAATTTACGAATTCTTTTTTGAAAAAGTATTTTCAGCCACTGAAGTTCCCCCAAAGTGAATGACACAAACTATCATCAACAACTTCTAATTTGGTTTCTTGAATAGCAAGGAAGTTTAAATGATTTTTAGTAACAAACTCGAGCACTTTACTTTTTTAATGCTCCCACCCAAACCTCTAATATTATAAGAACCTACTATCATGACACTCCCACTCTAGACTCCCTACGTACTATCGCCTTACTATCAAAGACCTCACGCCTCTTAAACTCAATAATCACAACATCATCATCTCTATCAAAAGAATAACATAGACTCCTACCATTCCTTAAAACCATTCTCACAACATAATAGTTGTGTAGACATGTGGGACTCCTAACAGACACACCCCTGCGTGGAAAAACCTGAGCACCAATAGGAGTAGAAAATCCCACCAAATGGACGACTAGGTCAATACCCTCAGACACACCAATAATATATGCCAAGATGGGTAAGGAATCACGACAATATTATTTCTAGGGTAGATTAGCAATCCTAGGGTAGATCCCCCATTGCAGTGACTGTGGGTGAGCCTCCTAACCTATCAAATGACCTGTCATCTCCACCAACCTCCGAACCACCAGAAACTCCAGCCCCCTTACCTCCAACCTACTCAGATACTCCAACTCCCTTATTCAAGGTTGAACTCATAAATGATGTATAAATTCTGTGAGTTTGTAATGTGTGTTTTTGTTACAGATATGTATGAGAAGGGGAATTATATCTCAGAAGAGACTATGATATTAAGAAAACTATTAATTCAAAAAGGACAAAAATAAAAGGGGAGAACTGGCTCGAAAAATGTATTGCGTCGAAAGAAGGAGAGGAGAGTTTTTCGTTAAAGTCAAAAATATTTATTATATACTCCTATAATTTTAGATTTAATTAAAATAAAGTTAATTTAATTAATTTTTTTTTGTTAAAGTCACGTTATTGAATTAACTGAAGACGATTAAAAGAATTTGTTGCCATCCCGCAAATAATGTACCAATTCTTTTTGGATCATTTATTGAATTTCAACAAATCATTACAAGAGAGACTTTCTATGATTATAAACTCTATCATATTATGTTCTTTATTCGATGTGGTATTTCAACAAATCATTTGAAACATCAAATAAACCAACCACCACTCAACACGTTCTTTCTTTCTAGAACCCCCTTGTTCATATTTAGAACCATATGAACAGAAAAATAAGGTGTTATTTTGTTATGCTAGTTCTTCAATAGTATTGGCTTTTTCGATAGAATTAAAGAACAATATGTAGGAGAGAATGCTTTAAGGTTTCTGTCTGCATATTAGATTTAAAATGTTTCCTGTTTTCATAAATTCTTAGAGTAAACTCGTTAAAATCGATCTACATAGATTTGAAACATCAACAAAAAGCCTCAGAAGTAATCTCTAGGTCATATATAGGTCTAGAATTCTCACCCTAAAAATCTAGAATTTTAAACTTAGAATTTTTGTTATTTGAGTAAGACGTGCAAACTCTTCGTCTTACTCAAATGACTTGACAGTTTTGCATTCGAGTAATGACAAACATGTCGTAGATTATGTCAGTCTCTATTGGTTTCAAAGAAACATTGTCCTTTCTTTATTGAATAAACACATAATTATTCACTTCTTCAAGTGAAATCACCAACAATATTATTTCTACTTTGACGAATTTCATTGTCAAGTATATAAAACTTGAAATTGAAAGTACTAACAACAAATAATCCAGTTAAATCCTGGACAACATTGCTGAAACCACCATAGTGAAATTAAAATAATGAAGAAACAAGTTCATCATATAACATCTTCCATTATAATCACCAACAAACCTTTCGTGTTTTCCAGATTAAAGAGTATTGGAGCATAGCATAAAAATGTCAACTATTTGCAGCCATGTATACATAACAGAATGGTACAACTAATTTACACTTTACGCTTCATAGCATAATTATTTACTAATTTTTTATGGAAAACAAAATTTTAGAGAGTTGGTTTCCAGAGCTCACCAAAGTCGGAGTAGACCTCAAAACTCAGAGAACACTTGCAGAAGTATTTACAGTTTGCCCATCATCGAAGTCATAACGCTGGCATATAATCCAATCTGAACCACATATGAAATATTACTAGGACCTTAACTATATGTCACATAATAATATCTCAACTCTATGCAATGGGAACAAATACAAATTACAATCACCAAGCAATGAATTACTTAATAAAGGTAAAACACAAACAGAATATTAACACGTTATAGTTAAGATAAAATGTGTCATAATAATTAAGACTAATTTTTTAGTTGTTAAATATATATGCGTTTTTCTTGTTAAAAAAAAATTATTTTCCTTGGATATATTTACAAAAGTTTAGTTGTTGAGTTCTCTTTATGTATGTTGGGTCAGTTTTTGAGGGATCAGCTAGTCTTTTGGCACTGTAAGTTAAAGTCTATAGCCAATTCAGTTCTCAGCATGCTTTAGAACCTACAAATAAAACATGATGCAAAAACTCTAGTTAATTATCTTCTTTGAATTATCATTTTTAATCTCACAGTTTGTGTTTTCTAATATGGATGACAAATATGCAATAGCTACTAGGAAATCATAGAGTTACATACTTCAACTTGCCATTTCTTTGGGTCATGAAATTTTGCTCCATCTTATCATTGCACTTGTTCACTTCTTTATTTTGAAAATATCATCTATAAATAAAGAAAACTGAAGGATGTGGTGAAGGAAATACTGAATGATTTTCAATTTCTTCATGAATTCTTTGCCAATGTGTTTGTGATTTATTGGTATCCCTTGTTAACATATTTGTTTTCCTTAATGCAAATTTATTTTAAGATATTGTCTGTCATATTCAAGGTATTTAAAATCGGGACTTTTCTTTAGGTTTAAAGGAAATAGCAAAATCCAAAATCGTAATCAAAATCAAAGAATTTTACTCAACTGCTTTTGTAGAATCAGCTCATCATAAAAAATTAAAAAAACCACACTAGTCAAATTAAGACACAATTGAACACAGACATAAATTTCCAGAAAATTACAGCAACAAACTGAATCTTACCACCAGTTATAACAATTCTTTTCACACTCCACTTTTTGAGCTTGATACTGATTTTGGAAAACATAACCACCTACATGAACATATGTAAATGTTAGATCAAAATTCAAAAGGTGGTTGATACTAATTCAAATTCTGGACCAGTTACAAGCGATCATTAACCCAAATCCTTTAACAACAAATTAAAGGGGAAAAGGGATTAATGCTTACATCAACAAATTAACTTTATCTCTTTGGTAAAAGATTAATACGCAATTATAGAAAAAATCACAAATGAAATAGGAATAAAATGAAATAAAAACAGAAACAAAAATTCATCAATCTATTCAAAGTTATCAAATAAAAAGAGGAACAAAAATCAACAATCTACTCAAAATTATCAAATCAAAATTAAAGAAAAAATCGCAAATGAAACAAAAAATCAATTCAGCTAAAAATCAATTCATCGAGCGAGAATAACCTGAACGGAATCGACGAAGGAAATCTCTGAGAAAGGAATCAGCAACTCGTTATTTTTAACAAGCTGAAATTTAAAAAAAATTATAGCAAAAATCAGAAATGAAATCAAAAACTAACAGCCCAGATGCAAAATTTTCAAAGTAACTAGATTAAATAGCATGGATCTGAATAACTTGATTGAGGGAAAATTGCATTTGAATCAACGACGACGAGAACCGAAGGTCAATGCGCGAATCAATCCTCTTTTTTTTTTTTTTTTTTGGTAGTGGCCGGAATTCGAACTCCGGACCTTGCTTATATTATCACTACACCATTTATGCTTTTCAACAACAGTTGCAAAGTGTTGCCAAAATCACTAAAAGCCTTGCCTAAAGGATTTGGGGACGTTTTTTTCACACTCTTTGGGCAGACTTTCAAAAAGCGTCCCCTAAACTATGAGGTTTAACCGTTTAATATTTGTTGATGCATTGTCTTTGTATTAACTTTGATACATGTCTTTGTTTTATTTTAATTTAATAAATAGATTTTAAATGGGTTAAACCGATTAATATCGAAGTTAATATTCTTGAGCTGCCCATGTTTTTAAATCAAGTGGATACCTACCCATGTAAAATCCTTGACCTAATAAGTGTTTTTTGTACTAGTGAGGTATTGATAGAGATCGTCTAAAAAATCTTCCGCCTCATATAGTTTGGTGCACAATTCTAGGATCCTGCTGCGGTGTTCATTTGGTTCTTGTTGAAATATCGATTATTCAATCAATAATTTGAGCGTTTAGGTTGCGGATCTAGAAGCATGATTATTCCAATCACTTAATTTTATCATATTATTATTTGTAGGAGTTTTTCCGTTGTACGTAAATAACTTGATTCAGTGAGTATGTTCACTTATTTATCTTTTGGAATTTTTTACAAATATAATAATTTTAAATTAAGAAATAATCTTGCATCTTGTTAAGAAAAAGAAAATAATCTTGCAATAAAACACTATGTAAAATGAAGGTTTAATAGGTCTTTATCCACTGTAATATAGGTCATTTCTGGTTTTCCCCCCTGTAAAATTTTTATTTTGATTTACCCCCAGAAATGGCCTATATTACAGGGGGTTAAAGGCCTATTAACCCTAAAAGGAAAGACTCAAATTTAGACAAAAAAGACTTAATTACAGGTTTGGCCCCCTATGTTTCACAATATGACGATTTTGGCCCCTATAAAAAACAATAACAATTTTAATCCTTAAGGGTTAATTAAATTTAAATTCAGAATTATACATGTGACATCCCAATCATTTAAGTAAGGTGCCACATGTGCATTGATTGGTTTAAAATTGGTCTAGGGAGCCATAAGGGCAAAAGGGGGCAAACTAAAGGGTTAAAATTGTTATTATTTTTTATAGGGGACCAAAATCGTCATATTGTGAAACATAATGAGTTAAAATTGTAATTAAGCCAATAAAAAAAAAGCTAAATAATTAAAAGTCACGTACGAGCAATTGTTAACAAGATATATGCTTACGTAGGTCATCCGCAACTCAATTTACATAAGACACTTTGAAGTTTATAAACAATATCATACTAGACCTTTGGTTGATGTGAGACTAATTTTTGTGGCTCTTTTCTTGCTCAATGATATGTACGGTTTTTTTGTAAAGTATTTATTCTATCATGTGCAAATTTGCACATGTTAAGAAGTTTAAAAAATGTAAGTTTTCATTGAAACTACGAGAAAATTAACTTCTAATGACAGCTAAAATATGTCAATAAAAGGCATCCACCCGTAGGTAAAAGCGGATTTGACAATGAGTGACACGGCCGACGGAAGTGTCTTTATGTAATGCTTTTGGTCTGTCGCTAAATATTCCATTGTTTGTCACTATAGGTCTTCTACATCTACCTAACGTCTAAATTGTTGCTAGAACCTTTGTATGAAGGTAGTCGATATTTGACTTCTACCTAAGGATTGTCTGTCAATAAAATCTATGAATATATTTTAAATTAAATTCATTTCATCCTTATTACCACTACACTTATTTTCTCTTTTGCTGCAAATTCTTATTTGAAATAGATATATTTTCTGCATTTTTATGATTGATTAGGACAATTTAAGAACAATCAAAGTTAAATAAAAACAAAGATTATTAAATTAGTAGGATAAAAACAGAGATTACTTAACAAAGATTTCAATATAGTAAATTCCATCTCATAAAGTACTAATTAGAGCTACTTACAACAAAAATCATATGCTGAAGATATTAAAATCCAACTCCATGTTCTTATTTCCTATATATGAATTTCACAAGTAAAAATGGAAAGACCATTTGTGTACACAATGTTTATGATACTTGTTAAGGACCATTAAAAAATCTTGAAGTCAATGTATCCACAACTTGAGCACTCTTATATCTTAACCTTCATGTCTCTGCATCAAAACATTGTTCCTGAAAAAAATACCAAGAACACAACAAAATTACAAATTCATTTTAGATTATGCAAAAGGTAAAAAAAAAGGCCTAGAAACATCTTCAAGGCATATTTCAACACTAACAATAAAAGATTGAACTCTAATCGCTTGACATTGTCAACATGCATTCATAAATGATGAATGGCTATCTCGCAGATGCCAGTGATGACAGATGAATATCATCATAGAACTTTTTCAAACAAATGCATCTAGAAGAAGAAGATGAGTCCCTTCAATTAATTCATTTTGATTAAATTTCTACCGGTGTCAACATATCTATATTAATATCGTATTCCATGTCCGTGTTTGTGTTTCATAACCTACTCATGATTTCATAATAGCTTTTTTTACAATAAACAAGACATCCACTCATTTTGTACCCGAGAAGCCCATATATGAACATGGATTAAACTTTGCACCAACTTATGGTTATTTGAAGGCAACAAATTTAACCCATTTCATTAATTTTTGTATCTTGAATTTACAAAGCTAATTTCTAACTCCAAACTAGCACTTAAACTTAATTATGAACTTATTATAATTTACTTTATAAATTTTAGGGTTAAATATGTTTTTGGTCCTTATAATATTGAGAACTTTTAAGTTTTAGTCTTTACTTAATTATAATAGGTTTTTTAGTCCCTACAAAAAAAAATTACTTCTAATTTTAGTCCCTGCTAAAGCAAAGTTTGTTTAACTATCCTTAAACTCTTAAATTTTTGAACGATATTTTTTAGACAAGTTTAGAACACTATGAAAGGTTCATTTACTAATATTTAAAAAAATTTAACATGAAAAGAATTAAATGTGAATTTTTTAAAACGACAAAAATTAAAGAATAAAAATAACAAAATCTGGACGTAGAAATCAAATTTTGTGAATTTTTTTTTGCAGAAAAACGAAGTCATTGTATTAAGAGGTATGAAAGAAAAATGAAGTAAAAATACGATAAAAAAAATCATGAGATGATGGATTGATATTCTTAGGCTCTAAGATAAAAAAAATCGGTTTGCCCCCACTAAGCGTCTAATTTTAGTCCCTGCTAAAGCAAAGTTTGTTTAACTATCCTTAAACTCTTAAATTATTGAACGATTGTTTTTAGACAAGTTTAGAACACTATGAAAGGTTCATTTACTAATATTTAAAAATATTTAACATGAAAAGAATTAAATGTGAATTTTTTAAAACGACAAAAATTAAAGAATAAAAATAACAAAATCTGGACGTAGAAATCAAATTTTGTGATTTTTTTTTTTGCAGAAAAACGAAGTCATTGTATTAAGAGGTATGAAAGAAAAATGAAGTAAAAATACAATAAAAAAAATCATGAGATGATGGATTGATATTCTTAGGCTCTAAGATAAAAAAAATCGGCTTGCCCCCACTAAGTGTCTAATTTTAGTCCCTGCTAAAGCAAAGTTTGTTTAACTATCCTTAAACTCTTAAATTTTTGAACGATTGTTTTAAGACAAGTTTAGAACACTATGAAAGGTTCATTTTCTAATATTTAAAAACAATTAACATGAAAAGAAGTAAATATGAATTTTTTAAAACGACAAAAATTAAAGAATAAAAATAACAAAATCTAGACGTAGAAATCAAATTTTGTGAATTTTTTTTGCAGAAAAACGAAGTCATTGTATTAAGAGGTATGAAAGAAAAACAAAGTAAAAATACGATAAAAAACATCATGGGAATATTGGATGATTAATTGATATTCTTAGGCTCTAAGATATCAATCCCACATCCTCATGAACTTATATATGATTATCGCTTTCAATTATATAAAAACTATCTTACTAGTTGTTTTGATCGATGTGAGACTTTTTTTACTCATCTTTTATAAAACAGAATCTTCAAGGATTTTCATAGAATTGAATCTTCAAGTTAAGTCGCAATTCTCTATTTGTAATCTTAAATAAGTTTAGTTCAAACCTCAAGATTTTGTTCCTTATCTTAAAGCAATCTAACCATTCTCCTGATTTTGTTCCTCAAGATTTTCATACATAATTGACATCAAAACAAATGAGCAAAGTAAAGAAGAAAGAGTATTTCAAATCAATATGTCATATATGCAACTGAAGTTCTTTCACACAACCAGCTGAAACATCAAACAAACCAACCACTCAACAAATTCTTTCTTTCTAGAGTCTCTTGTTCATTCTCACAAGTCTTTGGTAACAAGTCAATTTTTATCACCAATCAATAAAATATCAAAGTTCTCAACAAAAATGCTGCAACATGATTCCATAGACTCCCAGAGACTGATCAAGAGAACCAAAATCAGATAGAGATTGGTTCAGTTTAGTACAAAGACTCCTTAATTAAGCAACCATTTTACTAATTCAACATCACAATAACTTGTCCACCTCCTGCACAGATCAAAGACAATAAGTTCTTCAAGGTGCATATCAAAATGATTAACCATTCAACCTGAAGAGGCAACACAAATTATTATCTATGAGAAAACAATCAACTCTGAAAATAATGATGAGAGGCATTACGCGATGGATATAATTCAAATCGTTCTCGCTTAAGATTGTAAATGACAAAAATGACTCAACTGCCATAATAGTAATGTTATAGAGCAGAAAAATAATGCTCTTCAATAATTTTAGGATTGTCATTCCCTTGAAATTCCACAATGCCTTTGTAAAAGCTAACAATAAAAAGATCTCCGGTTAGAATAAGTTATTATGGACAAGAATTTTGTACGGTAATAACAACAAAAGCTTTTGCATAAGTCAGTCAATTTGTATTAAGTTATTTTCAATCATATTCAAAATCCTTATTATTTCTCTTGTCCTTCTATCCAAAATCTATTACATAAACAATTAACACAACTATAAATTTCAGACTACTATCAACAATCTTTCCAATTTAATTTCATAGAATCAACTCTAACCAAAAAACAATAGCTATCAGTAATACAAAGCAAGGTACATAATAATATGACAAATTGGCTCCATATATGCATAAACTAGTATAATGCAGTTAGTGTCATTGACTTGTGTTACTTTCGAAACACTTGAGCTAATAACAATATTCGAACGAAGATATAGACGATACCACAACCTAACCTCTGTTGGAGTTAATCTTCAAGTCAGATTCAATTAATAAAGTTTCTATTCAGTTTATGATTTCAATTTTTCTGATTTAATTTGTATATATGCCGAACACTTCTAATGCTTTTCAACCAGCGGTTAACCTGATCCATATGTTAGGGCATATGACTATGTCTTCGTCTAAACAAGAATAGTAGTAAATTGCTTATTTTCTAATTCAATTCTTCTATTGAATATGAGTATAATCGTTGAGTTATGATCCATCTTTAGTGGAAGTCAACAATATAGCCCATGTCTAGACACACATACTAGAACTTCCATGGTTAACACGGGGTCATAAAGAACTTTCATTTATCAAGGATAGGTCATAAATAATATTAAACCAAGTTAATTCCAACAAAGAAGGTAGAGGAGGATTCAATGAAACTCTAATCGCCATTAATCTTCTGAATCAAACAAACCTAATCTTGCATTGTGAAGGACAATTCAAAACTTGCAACCCCTTAATGTCTTTTACTGCTTTTACTTAAATAAATTTTGTAAATTGTTATGTTCAATGACAATACTGATATATAGAAACGATAGTTTACTACTTTATTACTCACTATGATTTGGTACATTTGTGAATTCTTGCATCAAGTTGTCACAGAGAGAAACCCTAATCCTCCCCAATATATAGAGGTTCTAACTAACCCCAATTCACTCACTCTATACCCCAAAATACTAAACATTTAAGGGTTAGTACATTTATTTATTTTTTGACAAAATTTAAGGCTTAGTACATGACACCTTACTTGTTAGTTTTGACCCCATGTTCATTACCCTGAACATTTCAAATAAAAGTTCAAATTTTATAATAAAAAATAATAATTAAGGAAAAAATAAATGAAGAAGTGACAATGAAAGAATTTCCAATTAATATAAATCATTTTTAAATAACAAAATCAATTTTATTAAAACTTTTATGTGATTACAAATATTATAATTGTTTACATCAAAACAAAAAATATTTAGAGGAAATATTATGTTTTTTAATGAATTTGTTAAAAATAAATAAATTAAATACAAAACAAAAATGTATAAATTCTTTTATAAAAAGTAGAAATATTATATAGAGTCTTAAAAAATTTCTTAAGATTCGTCATAATATGATTATACTTGATCGGATGTGTGCATTTCAAAATTTATAAACACTAGAAAACTATATTCTTTAATCAATGTGGGACTTTCTTTATTGCTTTTGGTTTTGTTTCACACAATAAGCTCTTTCTTTCTAGAACCTCTTGTTCATACTCAAAGAACCACACAATGGATACTTCAAAAAAAAAAAAAAATACAGTTTAGAATACCAAATAATTTTTACTAATTCAATTCAAATATGAATTAACTCTCATCGACATTAATTCCACATCTTAAATTATAAACAATATCTTACTAAACTGGTTTATCGATGTGGGATTTTCTATAGAAATGTAGAAAAAGAAACATAAAAAGGAATAATCCAATAGCTCCTGCAATTATTTATCGACAATTGGATATTAGATAAAAAGAATAAATCAAGATATGAAAATCGATCAGAATTTAGTTGCTCAATTTGCTTTATCAAGCCATCGTCTGTTTTCTTTTCTAAGACGCTCACTTTCGGAGGGCTCGCTAGTCTTTTGGCAGTGTAAGTTAAACTCGATTGTATTTTGGTTCCAAACATGATATATAATGCAGAAACTCTATAGTTAATTATCTCTTTTGAATTATCATTTTTACAAATATGCAATAGCTGTTAAAGTTAGTGAAGAATAAGTTGGTTGCTATTACTTGTGCTGCAAGCTTCACTGTGTAACTAATTTGTAACCTAATCATTACAGCTGTAATAGTTAGTTATAGGTTAGTTACTTAAGAGTTAAGTAACCATAATTGAGTTAGCATATTAGAATACTCTATATATACATATGAGTAACTCAATTGTAACACAGTTTTCATACATGAACAATATACACAGTTTCTTTTTTGCTCTTTCTTCTGCACCTTGCACATTGCAAGGTTGATTTGCATTTTCATGGAGTTTGAGATTATCCTTTAACAATAGCTACTAGGAAATCATACAGCTACATACTTCAATTTGTTGTTTCTTTGGGTCATGAAATTTTCCTCCATAACTATATGGAATATACATTCATATGCTTACTTCTTATGTCAATGCACCTATTCAGTTCTTTATTATGAAAGCATCATCTATAAATAAAGAAGGCTAAAGTGCACTTTTCCCCCTTTAAGTTTCAATAAGTTGCGATTTTAACACCCTATGAAATAAAATGACAAATTTGACCCCCTATGAATTAGCCCATTTACAATATTAGTCCTTCTGGCCAATTTTGACTTAGTCAATGCATGTGTGGCACCTAGTAGGATGCCACATGTGTAATTGCTTAATTAAATTAAAATAAAAATTGCCACATAATCATTTACTAAATTAAAAACAAAAAGAAAAAAAAAACTGAGGAAATTCATATTGTTCTTCAACTTCATCACACCTTCATCTCTTCATTGTCACATTCATCCCCCTCAATATCATATCCATCATCGTCATCTTAAAAACTCATAAAATCTTCAATTAGAAAAAAAAAAGTGGAGTCTTTAATTCATAGTGTGTTTTATCTTTATGTTTCATTTTTTATTTTTAAAAGTTTAAGTACATTATCAATGGCTTCAATCAGTGCCAGAGAGATTCTGAGTTCAGAAAACTTGAAACAGGATCGACACCAATTGAATTCGTCATTTGTGAACTCTTTTCGTTTCATTTTTCTTCTTCCTCTTTTCGTTCCATCGTTCCTTTGTTCGTTCATGAAACTTACACAGTAACAATACTTTTTCGTACGAAACCCTAATTCTCGTTTTTCAGGTGGGGGAATTATTGTTACTGTGAAGTGGTGAAGAATAAGGAAGGTACCGGAAGAAGAATCACGGTGAGTCCTAGACCTTGTTGCAGCCGAAGAGTCAGAGTCGATGCGAAGAAGAAGACAAGTCGTGGTGGTAGAACGGTGGATGAATTTATTAACAACGTTAAGAAGCTTCAGAGACGCGAAATTAGCTTGAAACATTATAGGTTGGATATCTCAGCTCAAGTTATATCCATGTTACAATGATATTTGGGAACTTTGGTTCAAATGACATCCAAGGTATAGTTAGGAGTGGATCTTAGAAGTTCCCCCTCCCTATTGGCTATGTTTTTCTAAATGTGGATGGTAGCGTGTTTACGAATTCACCTTTAACAGGGTTTGGTGGTAATATTTGAGATCATGAAGGCTCTTTTTTACTTGGTTTCTATGGTAATATTGATCCCTCTTATATTTTACATGACTGGTTGTCGGCGAATTATTTACAATTCAAATTCCTTGCATGTGATTCAGTTGGTTCAGGACCCACTTAATATGTTACAAAGATTTGGTAACTTGATTATCTTAATTAAGAAGCTCTTGAGTTAAGATTGGATTGTTGATTTGTGTCATACTCTTCGGGAAGGCAACCCTGCTACTGATTGTTTGGCTAAGTTAGGTGCTGAAAGTTCTGAGAAATTAGTGCTTTTAGATACGGCTCTGCCGAATTTATCCTCTATGTTTCTTGATGTTGCGATAGACATCTCTTTGTTAGGCATTAACTTTTTTTGTTTTTTCTTTCCTTTTTCTCTTTTCGGTTCGTAACAAAAAATAACTTTTATAAAATACAAAACAACTCCGGAGTGTAATTCATTCTTCTTTTTAGGGGAGGGGAGTGTAATTTACTCCTAAAAAATGAATCGATTATTTAAACTAAATAATAAAAAAAATAAAATTGAATCGATTATTTAGACAAAGTAATAAAAAGATTTAGATTGTACCATTGATGAATGCACAATCAAACATGATGATGCATGTATCAGCGATACAACCCAAATTTATAATAAATGTATGGTTTTACCGTTTATAAACACTATCTTAATAATTATTTTGTCGATGTGGGATTTTATACAGGCCCCTTTTCTTGGCCATTTGAAGTCTAGAAACAGAAACAGAAACATAAAAAAGAATAATCCAATAGCTCATTTCAGAAGCAATCGTTTTTCCACCACTGCAGGTGCACTAATATTTGATAAAATAATAAATCATGATATGATAATTGATCAGATTTTAGTTGTTCAATTTGCTTCATCAAACCCACTTTCTCGCTTAAAAAACAGTTTTGGAGGGCCCAGCTAGTATTTTGGCAATATAAGTTAAACACTATAGTTAATTATCTTTTTTGAATTATCATTTTTAATATGGATGACAAATATGCAATAGCTACTAGGAAATCATACATATACATACTTCAATTTGCCGTTTCTTTGGGTTATGAAATTTTCCTCCATCACTATATATGGAATATTCATTCATATTCTTACATCTTATGTCATTGCACTTGCACCTGTTCAGTTCTTTATTTTGATAGTATCATCTATAAAGAAAGTAATCTGAAGGATATGGTGAAGGAGATACTGAAATATTTTCAATTTCTTCGTGAATTTTTTGCCAATCTGTTTATTGTTTGTTGGCATCACTTGTTTACATATTTGTGTTCCTTAATGAAAATTTGTTTTAAGATACTCTCTGTTATATTTGTATCCCTTGTAATTAACATTGCTGCAGCTGGTGTGGCCACCACGGCTGCAGTCAATAAACAGTATGAGCATGGAAGTCAGAGGGATGGTGATACCGATATGTCAAGTTATGAAACAAAATATGGTGATAGAGAAAATAATGCTTTAGGATCAAACTCAGAAGGTGAACCAAAATTTGATAGATCAGAAAATAATGATAGCACAAAATCTGGTTCTGCACTAGATGCTGTTGAATATGACAATCTATGGGAGAAAATCACAATGGATAAATTGGACTTGTATGAACTTTACATTTCTATAAGAATTGTATATATTATAAGTGGTGTTTTATTGTGCCCTTATGTTAGTTGTTGCTTTAACAGGGTCCTGTTTGTTCTTTTATCAATTTTCTTGGTTAGTTTAAATGAACAAATGGAAATTCTGGGTTCTTTGTTTATATTTATATTCGTCAGCTTAGAATATGCATTTGTTTTGGCCGGTTAATGTGACATCTTTGGTGGTCCGGGAGTTGAGGGGTGACTTAGTGATTTGTTTCTAGAGTCTGGTGAGCCGATCACATTTGATTTGAGGACGAAAGTCAGTTTCTTGACTTAAGTTTTTGGCTTGTTATAGTGTCTTCTCCTACACATTGGGGTCAATTGGTGGTGGAATCCGGATAAGTGTTGGAATAAGTCAAATTTGGGTGTTTAATAGGGCTCATAGGCGGTGATGAGATGGAGAGTTTTTAGGGATTTTGGTGTGAGTAGCAGCGATGTGTGATTGAATTCTGTTTATGTGGTCATTTGCGATGAAGTCAGAGGTTATAACTCAGTTTGGTTTATGATGGTGTGTATGAGTTTAACTTTGCTTTGGCGTTGGTCTTGTTTTTGGAGGTTTCTTTTTATTGGTGTTAATGGTAGCAATCGATTGGTTTTGTCTTTATGGGTGATTATGATGTTGAGGTGTATGAATTTTCTTTTGGGTGTTCAGCCTATATACAATGTCATTTGCTTTGTTGTTTCTATATTGACGGTCACTATTCGTCTTGTGCAGAGACTTGGTTATTATATATATTCGTGTTCACCGAGACTTATGACTAATAATGTTGGTTTTGGAATTTTTGTTGTCTTCGTCTTTCATTATTTAGTTAAAACAAAAATATGTATTTATTAGACCATCCACAATGGTGGGTACTTCACCTATTTAGCACCACATTAAGTAGGCACCCCCATTGTGAAGTATAACATATGGGTGTTTATGGAGGAGGGTGGCTATGAAAACATCATCTCTCTCTTTAATTTTCATGGATCCCATTTAATAAATCTTAGTAAAATGAATAAATTTTGTTAAAAATGTAATGATATAAAATTATTGGTGGGACCTATTTAATAATTTCTTTTCAGGTGCTAGGTTGGAGAAAATTGGTGCTTATGAAGTAGTACCGTAAAATTGATGATGTAGACATAGGGGACCAACTTAGGCACTCAATGTGGTGTGCTCTATTGTGGATATATCTTGAATGGGTGTTGCTAACCGGTGCCCCCGGACACTGGTTAAGGAACAATAATAATATTAATGTGTCTCATTTAATTTCATTCAATTAAAGTGAAAAGTTTATCAACTTAATTAAAATAGGAAAACACTGAATTTAATACTCTTTAGAAAGATACGCTTCCTTTCATTTGTTTTTCTTGTAAACTTTTTAGAATCCTTTTTTTTTTAGTCCCCTTGCTTCCTTTCATATCTTAACAATTTTTTACTGAAAAGCCTATACTCAAACCAATTTTTTTCCATGTTTTTTTTTACGGTGAAAAAAACTATTGTTTTTTTTTTAATTAAAAGTTGTAGAAATAGTTAAAATAAGACAAACATTATATAGTCCAAAATAAATTTGTAATTACAAAGATAAAACATATACAATTAAAGTATGAAATACAAAATCATATTGATGGAGTTTAATGAGTATTGAATACAACCATTCCTATTTTAATTAAGCTGACCAACTTTTCACTTTAATTAAAGTAAATTAAGTGGAATCAATTAATTTTATTGTTCCTTAACCAGTGCCCCGGGAGCACCGGATTGAAGTAGATAAAATAGTCATAAGGAATGGGGGGTTTGAATTGTGACCCTTTAAAATTTATCCTGAAACTTAAAAGTGATTCTCAAGTAGTTTACTTGGAATAGTTAAGTTAACTTTCTGACTTCAGAACGTTCTGAAGTTCATACACAAAAACAGTTTAATAAAGTAAATGTGCAAGTGTGTGTTGTGTATATTATAATTAAAGAGTATAGAGAAGAAGGAAAGAATACACAGAGAATTATAGTGGTTCACCCAACGTGGGCTAGTCCACTCCTCACAATCTTGTGAGAGTTTCCACTATGGTGCTTGAGATAACCTCTCAAGTCCTGCACCTTACAATCTTTGTTCACCTGAACAATTACAACTCTGTATTCTCTAAGCCTCAGCAGGCTTGCACCTTGTTTCTAAGTTAACCATTTAGACTTTTACAACCTTTGCTCAAACTAACACTTTAGTACCCCTAAAGCTAGATGAGACTTTGTTACAATTTGTATGGAGGTTGGATGTTTGTGAATCAAACATAAGAGAAGAGAAGGAAGAAGTTATCTTTAGGATAGCAGAGAGTATTGATTTGCACTAAGTAAACGAAAGCCTTAGAGATTGATCAATTTCAGTTTTGAAAGAGCTTCAAACAATCTTTGTTGTTTTCTTGTATGCTTTGTAATGGTGCAAGTTTTGCTAAGGCCTTGATCTCTATTTATAGAGTCTTTGGGCTCATATAGCCGTTGTAGGGTGTCCAATGGTCTTATGCCATGTGTCATGGGTCCCACAAGCTTTAACTTGAAATTCTGGGCAAACATTCTGATCTCTGATGAACATCATAATGTTGTTGTGTTCATGATGATCTTCATCTGGCTTCATCATGTATGAATGAACACATGAATTTCTGGGCGTGTCATATGCTTTTCATATGAATTTCTGAACAACAATCAAGGTATGGGCTCTTCCACATACATCAGAATGTTCCTTCCCCAGATTTGCCTTGGGACCTGTGCAGGAAAGATCTAGTGGGATTCTGCATCTTCATGCCCATGCTTTGAGGGATTGTGTGGTCCTTGTACTGTACCAACTCCCATACGTGTCTATCTCTTGTTGATCAAGACAAATTTGCTTTGCTTTTCCTTTTTGCTTTTCACCTACTGTACTGTTCATAAAGTAAGTATGTGCAGAGCTTGAACATTCTGACCATCAGAATGTTCCATCTGTTTCACTTAGGATGATTTGTAAGACTACCATTTGATGTAATCAAATCATAATAGTGAAACAATAATGAAGAGCAGTGATTTTAACATCTAGGATGATATTCCCTTGTGGAATATTCGTAGTACATCAATGTTCATAGTCTTAAATGAACATTGAATACCTTCTTTGACATAATCCTTGTATATGCCTTTATTGCTTGATTGATCCATGCAAATGTACTTTCCTAGACATATACCTATGTCATATGTGCCTTGCATGACCTTGATCAAAGTTCTTGAGATTCTTGGCTTGTATAAGAACAACCTTCTGATCTCTGCTTGAACATTGTGATCTTCAAGCAACATTCTGATCTAACATTCTGACCTCAGTGTTAGATCATGAATTCAAATGTCCTTTGATTTCTTGATTCTTGGTATAATTTAAACCTTGTTCTTGTCTTAGTAAAACACTCAAGAGCACAAGTTAAATACCAAGGAATTAATCAAAGTCCATTAATTCTCTAATCATATTGGTTAATTATCTTTAAAATTAATTTAGGGATTTTGCCTCAACACGGATAGCATTATTTATCTTGAATATATCTAAGATAAAAATATGAATAAAATTTACAATACACTAATTATAATTTATTGTAGAGTTAAATATGTTTTAATGCCAATTAAAAGAGCAACTCTAGGCAATTGCAAATCTATATAATATAAATTTAGGACCCATTTCATAGACTTTTATGGAAATGAATTACTATTGTTTTGGTGTTGCCACATGTCCCTTTCTTTTTTACAAATGCTCTCACCATATTGATCCTCACAAAATGCTTTCACCACAATCATCCTCACATATTTGTATTTAATGTTCATGTATAAAAGGAAGTTTTACAATATCAAATTCTATTACTTGAATTTATATTAGAAATCAAACATTTTGAATTCAAAAAGTACAAATTTGAATCAAATAATTTTTTTTAATAATCAAATAGTTTAAATTAAAATTATTTTAAAAAAGATAGTTTG
Source organism: Medicago truncatula (assembly GCF_003473485.1). NCBI lineage: Eukaryota > Viridiplantae > Streptophyta > Magnoliopsida > Fabales > Fabaceae > Medicago > Medicago truncatula. The sequence continues at coordinate 31,173,935 of NC_053047.1, forward strand.
AATTAAAATATTTGAATTCATAGATTAAAATAAAACAATTGATTGAATTATTCAAATTTGTTTTTTATTAATAATAACACATAATAGTGTTTATTCAAAAAAAAAACATCAAATAATGTAGACATTTCTTATGAATTTGACATTTAATGCTATTAATTTTATTTGTATTTGAGTTTTATAAAATTATTCTAATTTGATGTGTTGCTATTCATGGAATAGTAAATATATAATATATCTTAACAATTATTTTAATTGAATTTTTTCTTTTCACACATATATACACACGAATCTATTTATATCCAAATTATTTTGTGTTTGAAATTAAAAGTAACAAAACCAAATGATACACTTCATTGTATTTTGTATTTTCGTTCTTAAAAAATAGCATATGTTGTATTTTCGTTAAAAAAATAAAGAAGTTCATATGTTGTAATATTATTAAAAAATTGGGTCAAACTTAAATATTACTATAATCTGAAAACAATAATGAAAACAAACTATTAATAATTTTTTTTTTTTTAATGAAACATTTAGTGAGAAAATATTCACTATTATCACTGACCAAAATTTTAATTGTTTATGCTTGGATCATTACATATATTATAATAATAAAAAAACACATAATCAGAAGAAAAAAAATGACCTCTATTTTAAATGACTATGTTACATATATATGTCAAAATCACCTATAACTTAGCATAGGAGATTTCCTAAAAAAAAAACTTAGAATAGGAGACTTTTTTATGATACGCTTTTGATGGCTATTAAAACAATTTATGGACATTAAAATTGATTCATGACCAAATAATTTTGTAAATGAATACCCTGCATAGAACAATTGTTTTTTAGGAATGTTAAAAAAATAATGGTTATTATACCAAATTACGGTGTGAAACAAGTCTATAAATTAGAAATATGGATTGGCATAATTTCACATCACAATTCAAAACTCTTCTCCCCCGTTTTTTATTCTTTGTTCTTCTTCTTCTTTTTTAACTTTGATATTAATGCTCCAAGATTTATATTTCCTTTATGTTGTGACTTTGATGAATCAAATGTTCAGACAAAGATTGTTTAGTTTTTTTAATCTTTTTTCTTCATATTTTTTTTCTTTGATATCAATGTTCCAAGAGTAATATTTCCTTCATGCTGCGATTTTGATGAATCAAATGTTCACATAAAAAGTAGTTTCTTCGTCTCTCCTATAAAAAAATTATTCATCTCTCCTTTATTTTTTTTCATGTGACTTATTTTATTTTTTCCTTATGCTTTTATGACATTGTTATGCTTTTTTGTTTTCGTTATTATTCTATTTAAATTTATGGATGGTTTATAAATGAATACTATAGTTTTTATTTTTATTTTTATTTTTACTTTTGTGGTTCCTATGCATACAGGGTATTGAATCAAGAAATCACAAACAAGCACAAAAAATATGAATATGGAGATATTATTTTATAGATGAAACCGATTATATGATAGTTGAGTTCAAGACAACATATTCTTCACACGAGGGCCTAGGGGAAAAAAAGATGACATTATGACAAACTTTGAGATTCCAAAGAAATTAGTTGTTCTTAGAAAATAATCTAGATAAATTTTTTACTATGATGAGTCACTATTTTATGTCTCTTATACAAAGAAGGATTGTGTAGTTTTTTGGTATGATTTATATGTAATCGGACTGAAAAATGGAACAAAGGAGTATTATATTGATGAAATTAGTTAATAAATTACTTATCATTTTAATTCTTTTTACTATTAGTTCATAATTGAATTTATCATTTTCTGCATATATAAAGTCAGTTTAGTCGAAATCAAAAATAAACTATCAAATGGCAACACCCAAGTTTCACCAGCAATCCCATGTCCTCTTTTCTTCGGTAAATTGTATATTCGTTTATAATTTGTTATGATTTTATTTCAATAATTTCTTTAATCTTTAAAAAATTATTTTTCATTATGTAGTTGACAAAGAAAGCTATGACCAGTTGTTTATTGGACGGTAATCAATAGCAATATTTTTTTGTTGTTGAGGGAAGTAATAATCTTGATTAACATATTTAATTTATCCATCACAACACCATATATGTTGTAATGTAAATGGTAATTAATAAAAAAAAAAATATTAATTGAGTAATATAGTTACAGCTCATTTAGTCATTTTCACAAAAGAGTAGATATAACTCTTTTTTTTGAGAAAAATTTAAGAATGCCATGAAATAAACCTTTGACCAAATAATTAAGGAGTTTATTTTTTCATGTTTATAAATCATGAAAATTCTAGACATTATTATTTTTTAATTAAGACAAATATCTCTAAGGATCAACAACATTTTGGATGTAATTAATTTGATACAAACTTTTTAAATAAGTGAACACATTGTAATATTTGAAATAAACATTGTAATATTTTGAATGAAATTAATTTGGTACAAACGTTCTAAATAGGCTATCTATTTTTTTATTTGTTTCACGACATTTGATTCCAAAGACTTGGGTATGCTTATAGTAAAGGATCGTGACTTCCGCGTGAATACGATATAAAAAATTGTTAGTAATTAAGTACCTTTAAATAACCTTTAAATAAGCATAAAAAAAATCTATTTTGTTCTTCCAAAAATTAAACACATACTTTAATTGTCTTAATTATAAATGATTTGTTGAAACTTTGAAATGCTCCAATCAGGGCTATCTTAAAGAAGAAACTCATAGAGTTCTTTAAATCATTTGAGAATATAAAGCAAGTTTTCTGTTTTCCCTTAGCTCGCCTTAGTGTTGTTAATGGGTTCTACAACCAAACTTTGATCATTCACAATAATTAAAGATACAATTATGTCTTGATAATAATAAAAAATGTATAATTACTTCATTAAAAATAATAAGTAAAAAAGAGTACATTGAGATAGAGATTAAATTTTCAAATTAATTTTTTTGAACTTAAAGGTTTTTTTTTCTTAGCAACTAATTGGGTCTCAGTTTTTATACGAATTTAAAATTTGTCTTGACTTAAAATTCAAATCTACCCTCAATCACTACATTAACCCATAAATATAAATTTTACAGTATAATATTTTTAATAAAAATTATATTACCAATTAACCATCCATTATTGTATTTATAGCAAAAACAATGACAATCAAATGATTTCAATAGAGAGATATACATATGTCAACATGTATTGAAAAATAAATAAGGATGCAAACTTTCTTGCCTTTCTAATTTGAAACCTTAACTATTAGTTCCTTTATTTGCATTATCACATATTTCATCTATTGCAGACCAAAGTTTGTGTTTTTTTTTTCTTCATACATATATGACTCACTTATCACGTATCAAAATATTCTCCTAAATCATCAATCATAAAAAAGTTTAATAGACATGCATTTTGTCAACTGAGCATAACACATTCATGTTTTTCTATGATTAGTTTTCACCAAAGATCAAAAGTGAAGGAATTTAAAATAATACAAAAAATTTAAATATTTTTTTTTATATTTAATATAAAAAAAAGTAAGAAAATAACACCTAAAAATAAAAAAATATTTCATCATAACGTTTGGAGTTCTGAGGGAGTCTACAATTTGTTGGATCATCATATTTGGGTTAGAGAAACCCAACATCTTCATTGAAAACACTTAAGACATGCGGAAATGGATTGCATCATACGCGAATAGATTACATATAGAATGCAAGACAGGGTCGTTGATTATGGCAATGTTGTTAACTCGAGGAGATCCGTTGATTGCTATACTATGATTGAATCACAACGGTTGAGGTACATTAGAAAAAATCAAAAGACCATAATGTGCGGCATTCTGAATGGTTTGCACGAGGCAATGGATATGGGTGAAACTGATGCGTCTAATGTTGGACGAAAGATAGTGTTACAGCCGTCCTTTGCGGGTGGCAGACATTACATGTTTAATAATTGTCAGGATGCAATGTCAATTTGTAAGAATTATGGATATCCCGATCTGTTCGTAACAATCGCGTGCAATACAAACTGGCGAGAAATTCAAGATTTTCTTAAACGAAACTTAAAGGCATCTGATAGACCTGATATTGTTTGTCGAGTGTTCAAAATGAAGTTGGATAAATTGATGGATGATTTTAAGAAAGAAGAATGTTTGGCAAAGTTGATGCAGGTATACACTGTAATATTAGTAGTATTTTAGGCTTAAATATGCAATATGTCCTAGTAATTTGGACGCGTTTTGATTTTCGTCCTTATAAAAAAAAAAAATTAAAAACATCCCTGTAAAAAAAAAATTGTTTTAAAAAGGTCCCTGGCCCCACTTTTTTGCTGACATGGGATGACTTTGGCCACGTGGCAGTCCACGTCATTTTTTTTTTAAATTTGAAAATAAATTAAAAAATCATAAAAAAATTCCAATTTTTTTTTTGAAATATGAAGAAAAAAATTGGAAATTAGTGTTTTTAAAATTTAGAAATAAATTTAAGAAAAATAAAATTGAAAATTATATAATCTCAAAATTTATAACTTTTGAAAATATAATTTAATTTTCAGAATTAAAAAAAAAAAGAATTTTCGAAAATTTAGTTTTCAGAATTTTGAAAAAAATATTTTTTTAATTAAAAATCGAAAATTCAATTTTCTGATTTTTTTAATTTAAAACAAATGATTTTTCAGAATTTTGAAGAAAAAAAATTAATTAAAAATCGAAAAATTTTAATTTTCAGTTTTTTTTTTTCCGATTTTTTAATTTTTTATATTTATTTTCCGATTTTTCAATTTAAAAAATGAATTTTTAGAATTTTGAAAAAAAATAAACAAAAATTAATTATGTGGTGGTGTCCGTCCCATCTCACCTTTCATGGACAGGGGCAGATGTACGAAATATCATCCGAAGGATTATAAAGGAACTACGACGATTGACGAGGGTTATCCGAGGTACAAACCTCGCGATTTTGGGATACATGTTGACAAGCAGAGGGTCCTATTGGATAATCGATATGTCGTCCCATACAATCCACATCTTCTCATTAGATACGGAGGTCATGTAAATGTGGAATGTTGTAACAAATCCAACTCCATCAAGTACCTTTTCAAATACGTGAACAAAGTCCCTGATAAGGCATTGATGCAGTTGTCTGTTGACGGTGACAATCGTGATAAGTCCAAGCCGGTTGATGAAATAAAGCAGTATTACGATTGTCGTTATGTTTCACCTTGCGAGGCTGTTTGGAGGATATTTGCTTTTGATATACACCATAAATGGCCTCATGTTCTCAAACTAACGTTTCACTTGCATAATGAACAATCAGTACTATATGATGGTGATCATGACATCGAGGACGTGGTGATGTATAACAAGGAATTATAGACCATGTTTCTCGCGTGGTTTGAAGCAAATCGTCAGTATGTAGGCGGTCGCGATCTAACATATGCTGAATTTCCAACAAGATTTACTTATGAGAAGAAGGACAAACAGTGGCAGCCACGTAAACTAGGATATCAAATTGGAAGGCTTCATTACACGCCGCCTGATATATGGGAGTTGTACTACATGAGGATACTATTGACCGTTGAATTGTACTACATGAGGATACTATTGACCGTTAAGAAGGGCTGCATGAGATATAGATGCATAAAAACGATTAATGGACATACCTATGACACGTTCCAGGAAGCACGCTCTGCTTTAGGATTACTTGATGACGACAGAGAGTTTATAGATGATATCACGGAAAATGGTGAGTTAGGTTCGGGCCATCAATTGTGTTGGTTGTTTGTGCATCTCTTAACCACTAGGACAATGACGAGCCCTGATATAGTATGGGATGCGGCATGACAGCTACTGTCCGATGATATCTTATTTGAACGTAGGAAGCGTCTGAATATTCTGGGTAATGTTTATTGTACTTATTACGAAATCTATGCACCATTTTTTGTTTTGTTTACGATCTAATTTTTGCATTTTTTTTCTCTGTCTAATAAGGCACATTTTAGAAAATTGGTTAACATAGTCCTGTTCAAAGTATTGTATGCCTATCTCAATAAATATATTTATCTATTTAAGTAGTGATAATAAACAAATACAATATTCTTTCAAAAAAAAAAAAACAAATACACTATTAATTTGATTATACACTATTAAATAAATATATTTATCTACTGTCAACGCCACAAAACTGTCATATATAGCTTTCAACTATGTATATCTTGATTAATTTGTTCCCATTTTCTGTTTTTTAATTGATTACTTTTTCACGTTATCTAGATTAGTGAGCATTCATGACATCATTTTGTAGCAGTTCCTATATCTATTTATTTTCGCTTTAAATAAATAATGGCTTGGGAAATCCTTTACAAATAAGCTTATTTTTTTAGTTTGAGTTAAGCTGAAAGAAGCTTTTTTGATTAAGAATTGAGTCGTGACTTTAATATCATTTTTTCTGTTGCATTGCATATATTCTCTTACTATCGTTTTTCTTTAGGTGTTCATATTAATTTCGTGACTTTACATTTAATATTTAGATATGCGTAACGGTGGCGATGACTTGAAGAACATGTGTTTGATTGAAATTGAAATGCTGCTTCAGGAAAACGGACGTCGCTTACTGACTTCAAATCTATGCCTAGGCCAAACGCGGCAGACATGCCAACTTTCACAAACAAGCTTATCATTGATGAGCTAAATTACAACAAAGTTGAACTGGAAAAGACACATGTTGATATGTTACTGATGCTGACTGATGAACAAAGATGTGTGCATGACAAGATCATGGAGTCTGTTGGTTCTGACGACAATGGTTTCTTTTTCTTATATGGTTACGGTGGTACTGGAAAAACCTTTATATGGAAAATATTGTCAGCTGCTGTTAGATCGAAGGGGTTAATTGTATTGAATGCTGCATCCAACGGTATAACGGCTCTTCTATTACCAGGTGGAAGAACCGCGCACTCCACGCCGACAGTTGTAACACCCCGTTTTCTCAACATAAAAATTTCGCATAAATAATCAGAGTTTTTCAACATAAACGGAATGTCACATTCTTTTCTTAAAATCATAAACTGAATAAATAACTATTTATCCTTTAAAATTCAAATACAAGATCTTTAATACTTCGCAGTGGAATTTATTTCAATAACTAAAACAGTCTTTGGCACGAAGGCCTCTTCATAAATGTCTCATAAAAATCCAATCTAAAAACATAGTCATAAATCTTCAAAAACAATACGTAAGGAATAGAAAAGCAATAACAAAGTTCCCATCCCGTTACGTATCAGAGCACCTAAGACACACGAGAAGGAAAGCTCACACGACATCAACTATTCTTGGTTACCTGTTAGTTACCCATGGTGGGCAAACAGAAGGGGTGAGATTTCACAAATAATAATATTAAGCATATAATTCATCAATTACATTTAACAACATAAGCATCATCAATCATATAAATATTTAACAACTCATAGACAACATCATGTAATCATCAAAACATTCATCATAGATAATAATATATCATAATTCACTTCTTTAATAGTTCATATAAAGAATCATAGCTTTAAACAATTTCATGATTTAACAACTTAACAACTCGACAACTTGATAACTTGACAACTTGACAACTTGACAACTTAACCTCTTGACTATGCAACTTAATCTTCTAATCATGCATGTGGTACCAATCTTTGAGCGTAAATAGGCTCCTAGGGCATCAAGCCCTCAACTTTATTTGAGCGTAAAAAGGCTCCCAGGGCATCAAGCCCTCAACTTAATTGAGCAAAGGCTCCAGGGCATCAAGCCCCCAACAATGAAATGCTAATGCATGGACTCGACCTCGTAATATCTTAAATCGACAACCTCTTATATAATCCAATAATTTGGAACTTCATCATCTTAATCAACTTAGACTGACTCATGCAGCTTAGTTAAATAACAACAGCAACACAACAGTATACAAAAACAGCATGACATAATAATATCAAATGCAAGTCAACAACGTCTCAATTATTCACATATAATTCAAGTAATGCATATACAATTATATCACAATATAACAACATCAAATAATAATCAACATCTTAAAACATCATATATACATATAACACTTCATCAATCATGGACAATATCGTATTCACAAACATATACATACATATACTAATTCATCAATCATAATCAATTATTCACTGTGACCTACGTGCAGTAATTTGACTATAACTCTATTTCTATAAATCTTTTTGAAGTCAAACCAACGGCATTAGAAAGCTAACATTTATACCTACAACTTTCGTGTTTACACCTAATACCAATTCTATACCAATCAATACCAGTTTTCATTTCAAATTCGGACAAAGTTGTGCTGAAATTCATAAAAATTCACTAAGAGCTCCTTGGAGTATTTTCATCATAACTCCTAAACCAAAACTCATTTTTATGCCAAACTAAAGCCATTGGAAAGCTAACAAAATTACCTACAACTTTCATTTTTACACCAAAATCCAGTTCAAAACGGAAACGTGTTAAAAAGACGCAAGAACATGGAACAGAAGATGCTGTCACTGTGCAGCTCTCGGGAAAAACCAATTTTTCACCCAAAAATCCCAATTTTGACTTCCCAATGCCCAAATTTGATTCCAAAATTTGTCTAAACATGTATATAGATCAAAAGAGACTCAAAACCATATAAAACTTGACCAAAAACATTATTTTAGAAAATCATCAATTAACCACTTTTAACCCTAATTCCCAAATTCTCAAAAACGAAAACCTACAACATGTTAAATCCAATTTTCAGAATCAATGACTTAAGATTATTGAATGTTAGTCCCACCCTTACCTTATAGATGAAAATCGCAGCACTCCTAGGTCTTCCCCCTCCTCTCGGCTTTTTCTCCCTTTTCTCCAAAATTGATCGTACGTTATGTTTTTTCTAAACTATGTTTCTCCTATTTATAACCCTTTTTCTATTTTATCTTATTTCTCTTTCTCCCCCAAAACTCTCTAAAATCTCATAACAAACTCTCAACTCAATCTTATTTCTATTTTCAAATCTTAATCTATTAAATAACAACATAAGCCACTTAATAAATCACATAATCAAATAAATATATTTTAAACTCTTCTTAATAAATTTTAGACTCAATTAAATAATTAAATAAATCTAATAATTCAAAGAGGGCGTTACAACAGTCCCTCTATTGAGATTAATGAGGCGTCATCGCTTACGATGGAAAAGGATAGTCCTAGGGCAGACCTGGTGCGTGCTGCAAAGTTGATAATTTGGGATGAGGCTCCAATGATGCACCGATGGTGTTTTGAGGCAGTTGACCGATCATTGCTTGATATCATGTCCAAGAATGATCCCCTAAACGCACTTAAACCTTTTGGTGGAATGGCAGTAGTTTTAGGTGGTGATTTTAGGCAGATATTGCCTGTTGTCCGAGGAGGAACGAGGCCAGATATTGTTGATGCCTCGGTCAATTCGTCAAAGATATGGGCTTATTGTAATGTTTTGAGGCTTGCTATTGGATGCATCTTCGGTACCTGCAGAGCAGGAAGAAATTTCTAATTTTTGCAAGTGGATACTCTCAATTGGAGACGGCAACGATGCTTCGGGTGACAATGGTGAAATGAAGGTAGAAATTCCTGAAGATTTGCTGATATCAGACACAACAAATCTGTTGATGTCACTTATAGACTTTGTGTATCCCGATCTGAATGATAACCTTGGTGACCAACTATTTTTCCAAGAAAGGGGAATACTCACACCCACGCTTGATTCAATTGAGCATGTTAACGAATTTATGATGTCGCTGATTCCAGGTAAAGAGAAAGAGTATTTAACCTCTGATTCTATTTTTAGATCGGGTGAATATTCTGATGTCCAAAGCGAGTGGTTCACACCAGAATTTCTTAATGGTATTAAGAGCTCTGGAATTCCAAATCACAGGTTGAAACTAAAGGTCGGATGTCCAGTTATGCTGTTGAGAAACATCGATCAGGCCAATGGACTGTGTAATGGTACTAGGCTGACAGTTATACATCTAGGGAAGAGCACGATAACTGCTACCGTAATTACAAGGAAAAAGGGAAGGTACTAGGGTATTCATTCCCAGGATGAATCTTATTCCGAGTGATCCAGGACTACCCTTCAAATTCAGACGCAGGCAATTTCGATTGACGCTTTGTTTTGCAATGACAATAAATAAAAGCCAGGGTCAATCTTTATCTCGGGTGGGGGTTTATCTTCCTAAGCATGTGTTCACGCATAGACAACTTTATGTCGCTGTCTCTCGAGTAACTTCAAGAAAAGGTCTGAAGCTGCTCATCCTGGATGAAGATAATAATGTTTGTAAGGAGACCACAAATGTTGTGTATCGTGAAGTTTTTCAAAAAGTATGATCATTGGTTATGTTTTAGAATTGTTGTTGCTATAATATATAAAACTAAAGTTGCCTATTGTTTGGAAGTCGTTTTATTTTTAATTTCTTTGTAAGGCGTACCGGTCATTATAGACATGCAATTTCTATATAAGCAGATCCTCCTGTCATTGACTATTAATTCATGCACTTTTCAGGTTTAACAATTCGTGAAACCTTTTTTTTTTTTTTTTTACATCGTTGTTACCCTAAAATACAATATTTACATTAGACCATTTGTTTTGTAAAAATTAAAAACAAATAACAATCGGCGTTTCTGTAGCCCAAACTATATTTATACACACCCGTAAAAAATTAAACGTTTGCATTTACCGACTACGTGTATGCATGTGACAATGAATATTATATAAAAAAAATACATATTTTTTAGTTTTTATGATTAATAAAATACATTTTTTCAACAAATATTATTACACAGTACGTCGGCGTATTTTTGCAAGAAAATTACATATGCTAAGTTTAACAATGAGTGCATCTTATGCTACAAATAATTAGTACAAGTATAATAATCCAAATATTTTTATCGTTATATGCAATGTTTAGATATTTCAAAATATATACAAAATGAAGATGATATTTTTTTCATATCGAATTTAAAATCTATACATTTGATCAAAAAAGTTTTTCATTTCCCGTGCTGGCACGGGTCACTATACTAGTTTAATTAATGATTGAGTGGCTACGTTGCAGATCCTCAAAGATGTGAATTCCAGTCTCTTTGTTTTTTTTTTTAATATTATTTTTAGCCATTTTGTCGTTATAAACTATTAATTTAGAAGTAATGAGTTTCGTCGGATATTGATCCTTTACATTTTTAGTGATGTTGAATATGTGATTCTATTTAACTAATACTCTATCAATTTAAATGTGTGAATATCGTTTCTTTTGTCAACAAAAATAATATCAAGAAAACAATATGCAATAAAAGGCACAAATCCAGGTAAAAGAAATTGGGTAAATAATAAAAAAAAAATGACAAACCAGCCTTCTATTAACAATCAATATTTAAAAACAACAGATTTTGTTGCACACAAAATAAGTATGATAACTATAATATTAACAGAACATAAAGTGTCGCGATGCATATGTAACACAAAATATTATTTATATATGAAAACTCAGTTCAAATGGTTCTCTCTTACTCTGATCTTAACTTGGCAGAGCACCCAAATTATTTGTGATGCACGAACACAATGCACTTATTACACTCAAACTCGAATCTTTTTCTAAACTCGAATCGTTGACATGATGCCGTTCCTGCATGACCTCTTCCTTTGTTTAACAAGGTATCGATAGAGATCGTCTAACAAATCTTCCGCCTCCAATAGTTTGGTGCACAGTTCTAGGGTATTGTCTTCTACATCCCCATAAAACCCTCCTGCAACGTCTAGAGTGGGTAACAAGAGGATTAAAGCTGCAAGGTCTTTATATGAACATTGTTCCATCTATTTCTAATTTGCCATGGAACAAGGTTTGAATTTTTAAAAGCCTGCAAAACTAACATAGAATTTGTCTCTAACCAAAGATTAAACCAGTGATTATGAGCAGCCACTTCAATGGCTCTCATAGCCCCACATAGTTATGCCAGATAAGAATTGAAAAATCGCAAGGGTTCGGAAAAACACCCCTAAACAGTTACCTTCGTTATCTCTAAAACTACCCCCACAAGAGGAGGGACCAGGGTTACCAACAGATGCTCCATCTGTGTTACATTTTGTCCTGTCAGGTAGTGGAGGAGACCACAAGACTTCTATAATGGAAGGAACATTAGAATGGTGAATGTCAACCTTGAAACTTTTGAGAATTGAGAAGCCTGTAATAGAGTTATTGGAAGCTTTGTGTGTGTGATTACCAGTAACAGATGTATTAGTAATTATAGAAGAAATAACTGACCTACAAGTGATTACTTTGTTATTAAGTCTAGCTTCATTTCTCACAAACCAAATAGTGTTAATAAGGTTAACCAAAGCTGCAATAATGACAATTTTTCATTAAGGAGACCAAGACCTCTCACATAAATTCCAAACATCCTCCATAGTTCCAAAGTAATCAAAGCTTAATAGCTAGAGGGCTATAGAAGAAGAGGTGAAGAGTGGTTTCACCTATTTTGAAGCAAAGATTGAAGACATATGCTAGTTGGCAGCCTATTTTCATCAACTTCTCATCAAAAGGTAATTTGTCTTTTGTCCTGCAGAGCAGAGTGCAATTCCAAAGCCTAACCAACATCAATTGAATAAAGACATGGGTAACTAACTAGCAACCTCGGCCAGAACAAACGTACCTTCAGAGTTTCGAAAACAAATACCAATGATGATACGGTTGAAGTGAGAAAAGAAAGCGACATCAATGTTACAGTTATACCTACCAGACAGAGGTGCTGCCAGCCAGAGGATATTGCAGATGCCAAACTACCACATGGATACAAAATTGCGGCCGAAATCCCCTCGTCAATAGGTTGTTGCACTTGATGTTGAGGAGATGGAACAATTGCAGTGGGAACATTAGCCAGTTCCCAATCAACAAACAGATTCCTAGCACGTTCAACAACCGTAGCACTTGCTTCTGTAACAACATCTCAAACTCTAAGATTACGGTGCTTCCAAAGGCTCCAAATTGTGAATGCCAACCATTGGTTAAGTTCAATAGACAAAGTTTCCGGCAACGAAAATATGGCATCAGTGGCCAAAGTAGTAGATGACATGGCATGTTGGATAGGTCCCTAGAAGCTTGTCCTATTCCAAACCTGGAAAGCAAAAGGATAGTCAAAAAATACCTGAGCAAGGTCCTCATAATTCGAGGGACAACTAACACAAATGGTTGGACATTGGACTCCTTTGTCAAGGAGGCAAACACGGGTCGGTAAGAAGCCCCGACACATATGCCACACTAAATTCTTAACCTTACGGGGTACCTTGAGCTTCCAAATCCTGGACCAATAACCCAGACGCCAAAGATAAGAAGAATCGATAAGTTTGTTCACACATAACTTGTAAGCACTACATATATAATAACGACAATGTCGTTTCGCTTTCCAAATAAATCGATCCTCTTGTACCTGGGCAATAAGTGGCGTATGAAGAATCTTGTCTGCTATATCAACATTAAACACCTAACGAACTACCTGTTCATTCCAACTCTTACCATATAAATTCATCAAATTATTGATGGTAACATTTTGAACAAAATGAGCATCTGTAATATCACCATCAATGCACTCCCCATTAGATAACCACGGTTCATTCAAAATCAAAATAGACGCACCTGGACAAATCCTCCGTCAAGCACCACAACAAACAAGAATCTAGCGGTCAGAATGCTACGCCAAACATAACTGGGGTTATGGCGAAGTAGGGCCGTGAGGTAGGTGCCTGAGGGAAAGTAGCGAGCTTTAAAAATACGAGCGATAAGGGAGTCAGGTTCCGTAAGAAACTTCCACCCCTGCTTACCTAGCATTGCCAATTTAATGGAGGTGAGGTCCTTGAACCCCATTCCCCATGAATCTTAGGCGTTGAAAGATACTCCCAACTCATCTAGTGAATACCTCGCTGTGTAGTTCTACCATGACCCCACCATAAATAATTCATCATCTTCTCTATGGAGTTAATCAATGTAGTCGGTAGTTGAAAGATACTCATTATATATGACAGAATAGCCTTCAAGACGGATTTTATCATAACCTCACGCCCTCCCTTAGATAGACACTTACCACTCCAAGAATTTATTCTCTGCCAAACACGATCTTTGATATAGGAAAACGTTGAATTGCGGTCTCTACCTAACATAGAAGGTAAACCCAAGTACTTGCTTATTCCTAAAATTTCCTGAACCCCAAGAATATTAGTGATTGTATGCTTAAGGGGATCGGGAACATTACGACTACAGATATTAGTGATTGTATGCTTTAGGGGATCAGTAATATTACGATTACAGTAAATCTCGAACTTAGGAAAACTGATGGCTTGACCAAACGCTGATTCATATAAGGAGAGAATATTCTTCATGGCATTTGCTTGTCCCTCGCCATCTTTGAAGAAAAGAAAAGATGAGATACGGGGGGCGCCCTGCGACAAATTTTGTTACCTTTAATAACACCTCTCGTTTCGGCATCTCTAATAAGCGAAGATAGACCTTCGGCACAAATAATAAACAAATACGGGGAAAGAGGATCCCCTTGTCGAATGCCGCACCCCGAGATGATATGGCCAACCTTTTCACTATTGACAAGAACAGAATAATCCACTGACTCTACACACATACTCATCCAATGAATCCAAAGAGCATTTTTTGAAAACGAATCCAAAGAACATTGAACCCCATTTTAACCATAACGGCTCACAAGTAATCCCAATCCATACAATCATAAGCCTTAATAATATATAGTTTCAGAGCAACATATATGTCCTCGCCCCTCGTCTTAGTTTTCATGAAATTAATAACCTCGATTTTAACCATAGCATTATCCATAATTGACCAACCACAACATTCTTTAAAAATATCATCACTACACAAATTTCAAAAATGTTGGTGAAAACCTAGATTGAAATCGTCAGGACCTGGAAATTTATCCGGGTGCTTGGAAAACTTAACAGCACGAAACTTGGCTTTGGTAAAGGGAGTCTTGAGTTTCTCATTGTCAAAAGCATAAATCGACTAGTTAATAACAACAATAATAGGAGATAAACCACTTCCTTGCTTCTGAAGAATATTCACAAAATAATTTCTTGCGACATCGTGTAAACCCTGCTCATCAATAATTTTATTTCCAGCATCATCATTAAGAGAAATAAAATGATTTACCTTCCTTCTAGCCGTAGCGGAAGCATGGAAAAATTTGGTGTTGTTGTCTCCATCCTTCTACCAATGGGTCTTTCCACGTTGACGCCAGTAAGCAACATCTTGAGATAATAAACGCTGCATGCGCTTCGTTAACTCATACATGCGGACCTATTCCTCACCTGAGGAGTTGAGCCGAGTATTTTTCAATTGTTTACAGCAGTCTTCAATGTCCCTTTTTAATTTTTGGAAATGAGATTTACTCCAAATGAACATATCTTCCGTACAAGAGAACAACTTTGGAATAAGACGATTGCTAGAATAAACCCGCCACGAATTAGTAACCATTTCCTTAAACCTCGTTTCAAAGTGCCACACATTTTCATAACGAAAATGGCGTTTATTAAGGTGAGGCCGAGGCATAGGAGTACGCTTTAAAAGAATGGGATAGTGATCAGAAGCAGATGCCACAAGAGTTTCTACATAAGCATCCGAAAATAAATTAAATAACAAATTATTAGCAAGAGCACAGTTTAACCTTTCCTCTACCGCACATGGCGTACCTAGACTTTTAATCCACGTAAAGGGATAGCCTTCAATCTGAACATCTGACAAACCTGAATCAAGCACAGGTTGTCGAAAGTCATTGATCAGCCATCGGGGTCTAGAGTTGCGACCTCTTTTTTCACTTGCATCCAAAATATCATTAAAATCGCCAAAAATACACCGTGGTCTTGCAAATTGATTAGAAAGTTGACGGAGAAAATTCCACGCAGCAGTTCAAAGACCTCCATTAGGATAACCATAATATTCGGTAAGTCTTCAAGTACAAAGAACATAATCAATAATCTCAACAGTGATATGATTATTAGAAAAATCAAAAAGCTGACAATTTAAAGAATTGTGCCAAAATAAAGTAAGACCCTCTCCTCTGCCGGTTTGGTCTGCATAAATGCAAGCATCAAAACCAAGCAAATAACGTCAATCTTCAATTTTATTTCGGTGGACTAATATCTCACTTAAGAAGAGGAGGTCTGGATTGAAGTGTCGAGCTAAGTATTTTAGGTCAGGAATTGCGCTCGAGCTACCTAAACCTGGCAATTCCACCCTATAAGACTGATTTACCTTGGCAAGATTAGACTTAATTCCAATATTCCACTAACAACACCTAATTCATTCCCAAAAATTCCAAAAACCTCTATCACCATAATGGCTGAACCCGTGGCATCAAAAGCAACAGTAAGTAATAGTATTAAGAACCACTATCAATCCTTCAATAATATATATGTGATGCAATACGAAAAGTAATGAAACAAGGAAGACAAGAAAAAAGCATGTGCACCATTAATACCAACCGTTACTTGTAATTACAATTGATTGAATAGCAAAATAGGAGAGAATATCCTCTCACGGCAAGAAGGAAGGCAGAAACAAACACAAACCCGTCTTTATAATGTTATGTTTAGCTTCCATTCCCTTCTTTATTATTTTTTATTTATAATATCCCTTCTTCATTGATTGAAGAATAGTAAAATAGGAGAGAATGATTTTACTTTCAACGGTAAAATAGGTTAAAAAGTAAATGACTAAGGAAAAATAAATAACATGACAGTTAAAAAAAATATATGCAAAGACACAAACCCTAAAATAATTGTCTGCATTTCATATGATGAGCATAAACACAACACACCTGCCTTCATATAATGGCCACACTCAAATTCATTGTTCATAAATATGCTTAATAATACTATGTAGCTTCCTTAAAAAAAAAATACTATGTAGCTAGGCATCTCGAAGCGACACCTTGTGCAGACTAATTAAAGAAAATAACACAAACTTAACAAAAGAACACATAACAAACACAAAGCTTCCTTTTCCAATGACCTATAAGCACAAGTAAAATCATAAATTACCAATTATTAGTTTCACTCTCTTTAACCAGAAGAGGGGGCTATTTGAGAAAAATTGGTGAAACTTTTTAAAAAGTAATTCATGATTTTACCTTAATTATTAATTCCAATTATAACTTGATGATGCCACAGAGTTGTTGTAAGCATCAACATCAAATTGGGAATTGAATGCCTTCAAATGCTCAAAAGTTGGATCAAAGCTTGTTGTTGAGACATTTGCTTGCATTGGAACATTAGCTACTTCAGCATCACGCACTTTGCAATGATAATAGCTATTTGCACCCCCTTGTTGCGCATAGAAATTTTGATCCATTTGATGCTGCATGTTTTGGTTAAATCCGGGAGTGGCAACCATGTTCATAACTGGCATTGAATTACTCATCATTGAGGTATTCATCATGGTGTTTCTCTTCTGTTGTTGATGAACACTTGAAGTGTAGACCTGAGGATGCAAGTTTACACTAGGAGTTGGAACCATAGTACTCATGATGGTGTTCTTGTTCTGTTGAACACTTCCAGTGTAGATTTGACGATGCATGCTTTGATTGATACCGTGATTTGGAATCATAGTACTCATGTTGTTCTTCTCCAGTTGAGCACTTGCATGGTAGATTTGATGGTGCACGTTATGATTAACACCAGAAGTTGGAATCATCGTACTCATGACGTTGGTGTTTTTATTCAGCTGAATGCCTGAATTATATATGTCCATCAAATCAGAATCCACTTCTCCTCTTCCTGAGTAATTGCCTGCATTGTTATGAAATCCATAATCAGCGGCGACAAAGCTAACATAACTTTTACAAGGAGGTCAAATACATAGAAAAATAAAAAATATATATTTTAAAAGTTAATATAGTGAACCTAATTAATAAGTAAAATAAATTTACATTAATTTTTAGTTATATTTAATGAAACTACAACGAAGAAAATAAAATCTAACAAATATTATGTATAGAAGTTGAACTCTATGAATTTTTAAAAATCAAATTTATTTATAATTGACACTAAACTAAATAGATTTAAGTATTTTTTTTTTTAAAAGCATCTCTATTTAAACCAACAAAATTGTTTAAAGTAGCCAAGTAATATATAATAAATATCTACATTCAAAACTATACTAATTATGCCAGATTTATTTTTCTTTTGGGGTAGCCAATGCTACCCCATTGATGTGAAGGGATTCGCCCCTAACCATAATCATATTGTGAATGATAAGGCCTATTTTCTAAAGCATGAGTCAAATCTTATTATGAATTGTAATATAATAACTTATATGATGCTACATTATTGTAAGATGATCAGTTAAGTCACTAATAAGTTTTAAGAATGATGTCCAAAATTGAGACCTATAAGCTAACATTTTCCTAGTTAAATAAAAATACTATTTTAAGTTTGAAACAAGCAACTTCGCAAACCTATAAGCTAACATATAATTTACTAGACTGAAAATAAGTCAAAGATTCAAGTCATACATCAAATGGCAAAAAAAAGTTTTTGACTATACAAAGTAGAAGAAAATAAGTGTGTGGTTGGATAATAATAACCATGATTACCTGTATGATGAATGATCTGATTTGCAACAGGTACCGCAGGTTGCACACGTTGGGCAAGAGGTGCAACATTTTGATGAGTAGTTGACACTTCAACTCCAACCATTTGGAATTGGTTGTTGTTGTTGTTGATGTTACTGCTGCTTCCAATATGTGTACTGGTAACATGATGATTGTTTCTCACATTCCTCTCCTTCTGGAATTCATGTTGGTCAAGAGGTGTAGCATGTTGATGAGTGTTAAGAAAAGAGTTATGATGAGTACCAATTTTCTTGCCAAGTTTACGTTTTCTCTTGTTAGTACCCTCATATGACGATGAGGACGATGATGATGGTGAAGATGATGGTGATAATTTTCGTTTTGCTAGATTGTGCTCACCACCTTCCACAACATCAACATCATTTGCCTCAACATGCAAATAATTACTTCCTTCAACACGAGAATCAAAACTTGAGAAAAATTCAGGATGTATTTTTCTTGCAATTGTTTCTTCATGATCAATAATTGCACCCCAAATAGATGTTTCCTTCATAGTGAGTTTATCTTGTAAACTCCTTGATTGTCTGACTATGTTCCTAATATTATGAACATTAGGAGACATATGTTTAATAACCGCTGCCAAAACATAAACCTTCCAAACCTTCTTTAGATTATGCGGCTTTCTATAAGGGGGTAGGCCAGGTTCTTCACAAAATCTCATCTCATTCCTCCATGATTCTTTCCCTGTTGGCCACCATGGTGGAGGAATGCCTTTTTCCAATGGAAAACTCCGTTGTGGTGGGTGACAATGCGGCACTAATGATGAGAGAAGTGAACCTAATATGGTGTCGGATAGTTCATTCAGCGAGTGAAGTGTAATTGGTTCACCATTCAACTTTTCATAATTTGTTGTTGTAATTCCATTTTCCGCTTCAAATTTAGCAATTGCCGCTGGACCGTTTTTGTCGAATTTAACTATTTCTTTCCACCAGCCTCGTAAATTTTCTGATGAACCACTTATTGGTTTTCCCTCGTGGGGTATTACTCCATAGATGAAGCCACGAGCATCACAAACTTCCATCATCATTAACATGTACCTGTTCACACTAGGTGTCAGCTAAGAATTTGACTTTGTTCACCTCAAGGCAAAGTTCTAAAAATCAGGAGTTTAAGCAAAATCTTTTTGTCTATGTAAAATCAACTCGTAAACTTCATTTATAAACTCATACGAGTTTACCTCGTATTAAATATACTTACATAATACACTAAATTTATTACAGGTTCAAAATTTCAACCTAATTATATGGCAAAAAATAAATTAAAACAAAAGATATCAAATGTGAAAACTAAGATGAAAAAAATATCTATTAAAATTTCATGCGAGTTTACCTTAGTTCACTATTCACTCGGAAGAGTAAACTCAATTCATTTTCAAGTAAACTAAAATTCAAGCTTATAACAAAGTAAATCGAAAATGAATAATGATACCTAAATTTATGGAAGTCTATGATTTCATGAGTTAACTTGTGATTTTAAGCACTTGCCTCATGAGACAGAATTCAAATCTCATTTAAAGCGGTTGTAAAATGATTATTAATTTGTTTTTAACAGTAAAATGATTATTAATGTCATTTCGATTAATAATAATTTTTATATATCCTAGTTAAAATAAAAATAAGGTATCTACCTTAATATGCGGTCTTGTGCACGAGCCATTGTCTTTCTTTTCCTTTGTTCCAATGATGTAGTATTGTCTCTTTTACTTCTTTCTTCCTTTATCTTTCTTAGCAGCATTTCATCTTTATATATCTTTGCCTCTAATTCCTCAATAGTTAGCTCTTTTTTCTCAACATCTTCTTCTACTTTTTCCTTTCCTTTGTCTTGTTTTGCATTGTTTGAAGCTTCCCCCCTTGAATGGTTAGCGATAGCACCATTATGAACTCTGGGATACATGTCTTCTGTATATGAAATAATCTAAAACAAAACCTTCTGTCAAGATTACATCAAATTTGGAGACTATTATCCAAATATTTAATTAAATTAATTAATAAAATTGAGAGAGATATAAAATTTGTCACTTCCTATGTCACAAAATTTAACAGCTGCAGAATTAGAGAGATATTTTTTTCTCTAATTATTTTCACTTGTTTTATTTTTTTACAAGTAAATTTAAAATAGTGAAAACATCACATATTTCTCCGAACAAAAAAAAATTACATATTCAAAAAAAAAAGAGAAAATTAAATCCCAATAGCATAAAATAGGGGCGACAAAAAAGTCAATTTTAACCTAAAATTTAATAATAACTCAAAACATCCGTATATATATGTATAGAAGATCAAATGATTGATCTCGGGGTTAATGAACTTCTTTATGACAAATTTTGACGAACTATAGATTATCATACTCTTTCTTCTCAAAATCGAACGGTTAACAAAAAAAAAAATTAAGAGATATTACACTTACATATATTTCGGATTCAGAAGCTAATCAGAATCTAAACTCCTCTTGCAAGTTTATAAAGAAGGCCTGCATTAATGATATACACTATAGTTAAAATTTGCTCAATTTTTTTTTGAGATAAATCCATAAAAAAATCTTTCAAAGGAGAAAAATAAATGAAATAAAATTGCAACTCAAGCATTTACACCAGATGTATAACTTCTCAGCATGAATCTACCCTAAAAACATTTAATTTCTCAGCATGATATTAAAATACTATCAAAGTGTAAGCATATATTTTATGTCCCTAGTATACAAATATTGATATGCATATGAAATCATCCATGTGAATTTTGTGGCACTTTCGATCGAATCAAAGTAAAAACAATCAAGCTAGAATAAAGCACCAATAACAAAAACAAAAACAAAAAATTATTGAAAAGCATAGGTACAGAATTGTACCACAAAGCAATTGAAGGATACAACAACACAACAATAAAATCAATTGATGGTTGAAGTGAGAAAGAGTGACACAAATTAAGAGTGATTGGAGTAGTGAGCATGTATGACAGAAATTGGCTAAGTACTCATGATTTCAATTAATTAATTATATTATATTATTAATAGTATTTTTGTCTTTTTTTGAAACAATTAATATTTTTGACTTTTTATAACTATTAATTTTTTTTCTTTATTTTCTTAATTTCTTTATAACATTATTATCCCTAAACCACTTTTTTTTAAATATTTTTAAAAAGGTTGGGAAAGAAAAACTTATTATTAATAACGGTGGTACTAAAGAAAAAATATGTGGTCAAAATATATTTTTCATTTCAAAATATATTCTTTCACGGGTAAAAATTAAGATAACATTAATTTCAATTAATTAATTATATTATATTATTAATAGTATTTTTGTCTTTTTTTTAAACAATTAATATTTTTGACTTTTTATAACAATTAATTTTTTTCTTTATTTTCTTAATTTCTTTATAACATTATTATCCCTAAACCGCTTTTTTATAAATATTTATAAAAAGGTTGGGAAAGAAAAAATTATTATTTATAACATTGATTTCTTTAAATATTTTTGACTTTTTATAACATTATTATCCCTAAACCAGTTTTTTTTAAATATTTTTAAAAAGGTTGGGAAAGAAAAAATTATTATTAATAACGGTGGTACTAAAGAAAAAATATGTGGTCAAAATATATTTTTCATTTCAAAATATATTCTTTCACGGGTAAAAATTAAGATAACATTGACTGGGATAATAAACGCTGCATGTCACTTTTTAATTTTTGGAAATGGGATTTACTCCAAACGAACATATCTTCTGTGCAAGAGTACAATATTTGGAATAAAAGATTGCTAGAATAAACCTGCCAAGAATTAGTAACCATTTCCTTTAACCCCGTTTCTAAGTGCCGCACATTTTAATAAAGAAAATGGCGTTTATTAAGGTGAGGCTGAGGCATAGAAGTACGATTTAGGAGACTGGGACAGTGATCATAAGCATGTGCCACAAGAGTTTGTACAGAAGCATCGGAAATAAATTAAACCACAAATTATTAGCAAGACTTTTAAACCACGCAAAGGGATAGCCTTTAATCGGAACATCTGACAAACATGAATCAAGAAGAGCTTGTCAAAAGTCGTCATTGATCAGCCACCAGGGTCTAGAGTTGCAACCAATTTTTTCACTTGTATCCAAAATATCATTAAAATCGCCAAAATACACCATGGTCCTGCAAATTGATTAGAAAGTTCACAAAGAAAATTCCACGCGGCAGTTCTACGACCTCCATTAGGATAGCCATAATAGCTGGTAAGTATTCAAGTACAAAGAACATAACCAATAATCTCAACGGTGATATGATTATTGAAAAATCAACAAGCTGACAAATTAAAGAAATGCGCCAAAATAAAGCAAGACCCCCACCTCTTCCGGTGCGATCTACATAAATGCAAGCATCAAAACCAAGCAAGTAACGTAAATCTTCAATTTTATTTCGGTGGACTAATATCTCACTTAAGAAGAGGAGGTCCGGGTTGAAGGGTAGAACTAGGTGTTTTAGGTCGGGAATTGCGCTCGAGCTACCTAAACCCCGGCAATTCCACCCTATAAGACTCATTTACCTTGGCAAGATTAGACTTAATTCCAATATTCCACTATCATGAACAGCACCTAATTCATTCCCACAAATTCTAAAAACCTCTATCATTATAATGGCTGAACCCGTGGCATCAAAAGCAACAGTAACTAATAGTATTAAGAACCACTATCAATCCTTCAATAATATATATGTGTGTAGCAATAGGAAAAGTAATGAAACAAGGAAGACAAGAAAAAATCATGTGCACCATTAAAACCAACCGTTGCTTGTAGGTTGTAATTACAATTGATTGAATAGCCAAATCTTTCTTACTAAAGCTTGTCTGATCAAGCAATATGATACCTTAATTTTAACCTAATATTTTCCCTCCATCATCCAAGCATTAAATTGAAAATATCCCTCCCACAACAGATGTGAACGTGAATATATCCTTATTGAAAATAACCAAATTGAAAATATCCTTATTGGAAACTACTCTTTTGTAAATGTGAATAACATTAAAATTATGCTGCTCAAGACTGTTCTCATTCATATTCTTAAATCCTCTCAACATCATTTATATGGATTAATTAATTCAGCACGGTGGGAATGGTCAATTAGGGCGGTGCTCTTGCCTCCAATATATTACGTGGTGTTACAGATTTTAAGCAGATTTGTTACAGATTTTAAGCAAGACTTTTACTATAAATATAGACCTTGTATCAGGCTAAATTGAGAGAGATAGAGGGGGCTGAAACAAGGGTTTAGAAAGGCAACAACAAAACTAGGATTTGTATAGAGTTTGTCTCTTCGGAACAAACACTAGGGTTTGTGGGTTGATTCACCTTGGGAAACACTATTAGGATTGGAGTCTCTTGGTTACGAGAAGAGATTGGGACTTCGGGTAGAATTAGGCGGGAGACTTATTCTTGTAACCCATTGATTTCTCTTTGTAACGGTACTCATCATATAGTGGATTGGAGGGCTGCTCTCTCCCCCAGACTAGGTCAATTTGGACCGAACTGGGTCAACAAATTCTCTGTGTTCTTCTCTTCTTTGTGTTCTTCTCGTCGTTGTTTTTCTACTTTTGGCTTGTATTTAATTATTTCATACACTTTGTTTTGGTTGCTTGATTACCCCTTGCCCCACACATCAAGTTATTATTGGTGTGATTTTTGATCAGATTCACAACACGTGGCTCATCTCTTCTTTCCAAGATAGCTCAAAAGTTACCAAGAATTTCTAAGCCTGCTACTCTTTTCCACTTTGTTCCATTTGAATTCAACACTCCATCAGAATATTTCCATCTTATGTTCTCTTTTTCTTCTCACCATGTTTCATTTTCCCTCATCCTTCCACACCGTTTTTCCGCTATCTTTTCTCACACTTGCATTTTGAAAGCCGCTAAAGAAGATCATATGGATCTTCTGGGAGGTATTAACAATCACCCTTCCAATAAGGTTTTCTCTTTCTAATTAAAACTGAAGCCTCTGTCACCTTCCAATAAGTAGGTGGTTGTTGTTTAGTGCCTGCTGGTTGTGCGTGTGGCTGCTACCTGGTTAGGCAGCAGATTACTGCTATAGCTTTGGATGCTGCAGAGTTGTTTTGTTTGTGCGCAACTGTTGGGGGTTCCAGAGCTGCAAAATTCGTGGTTGCTGGTGTGCTTTTTGGGGGAGCAGCTGCTGTGTTCTTTTTAACTGGTTTTTCGGTTTGTTCCTCTGGTGATTATGAGGTAGGAGTATGCAATTTTGGGTGTTAGGGACCAGCTGGTCTGTGTTGTTCAAGCACATAGATGTGGCCTGCTCTTATTTTTTGCATATACCGGCATCACTTCTGAAGAGGCTTTGGTGCTGCATTTTTTTTATGGTGGCTACCGTTAGTTTTGGCTTTTGTTTCTTTGTAGCATTTGATGTTTGTTTTGGTGGCCCGTTTAATCGGTGTTATGGTTGTAATTCATTTTTTTAGTTGTGAATCCCTGTTGAGGTATTTCATTGAGTGTTTCAATTTTAAGAAAGAGATATCTCATATTGTGATTCCTTCTTGCTTTTTATATTTTTTGATTCACCAATGTGATACTATTATGATTTGCATTGCTCTTGAAAGATATTATAATAGCATCTCCATAAGAGTTTGTGTTGTCGTTCATTTTGATGTATTTTTCTGTAAAAAGAAATTTGATTACATGCTTCCATTACATGAATGAAGGTGGTTTTCCTTTTCAATACCATCTTATTCGAAATGATTATCTGTCTCCTTAAGATGAATTGGTGGAGGATTTAGTTACTCAAATGTCCTATTCAGCACCAATTTATTAGTGAATTTATGTAGCATACTTCGTTTCGATGTATATTTGGTATAGTGTCCTTGACAAATGATAAACAAAATTCAACTCTAAATCTTTCTACTGGTTTTATATTAGAATGAACGAAGGATTACAATTATGCACCTAATTTGCATTGATAAATATCAGTCATCCCAATATGATGACAGAAGATAAAGTGTAAGCAATATGTACATGTCGTAAAACTTACCTCTCTTTTGAAGGAATTAACTTCAACTTGCTCCATTCAAAGAGATATAATGTGTACAAAAACCTTATTTATGAATGGAAGTGGATTGAGATAGTGCTCACTGATATGACTTTAAAGTGGTGTACTCTATATAATTCTTATTTAGAGTTGATGTTAATTGCCTTAAAAATCATTGCATCTTTGGTTTTCATCCTCCTTAGAGCATACCTTATGCTTCTTTTTTTGTACGATATCATATGCTTCTAATTAAGGATTTTTTTAACAAGATATTATATTTGACTTTGTAGATCATATGTTTTCAAAGCGACATATGTCTTGACTCTGCAATTTGAAAATCTATTGATGTGGTAACAAATTGTGTTATAAAATTTAAAAGATGTTTGCTTTGCTTATAAGGCTGGCCAATTCTTTCAAAAAAAAGAAAAAGGATGGACAATTGTTAAGTAGAATTCAAAATTCAAAGAAGTAAGTGAAGTAGATAAAATAGTCACAAGGAAGGGGGGGTTTGAATTGTGACCCTTTAAAAATTATCCTGAAACTTAAAAATGATTCTCAAGTTGTTTACTTGGAATTATGTTAACTTTCTGACTTCAGAATGTTCTGAAGTTCATAAACAAAATTGTTTACTAAAGTATAAGTGTAAGTGTGTGTTGTGTATACTGTAAATAAAAGAGTATAGAGAAGAAAGAAAGAACACACAAAGAGTTATAGTGGTTCACCCAATGTGGGCTAGTCCACTCCCCACAATCCTATGAGAGTTTCCACTAAGATGCTTGAGATAACCTCTCAAGTCCTGCACCTTACAATCTTGTTCACCTGAACAATTACAATCCTGTATTCTCTAAGCCTCAGCAGGCTTGCACCTTCTTGCTAAGTTAACCACTTAGACTTTTACAACCTTTGCTCAACCTAACACTTTAGGACCTCTAAAAGCTAGATGAGACTTTGTTACAATTTGTATGGAAGTTGGATGTTTGTAAAACAAACAGTGGAAGAAGAAGAAGAGGTTATCCTACAGATAACAAGAGTATTGATTTGCACTAAGTTGATGAAAGACTTAGAGATTGATCAATTTCAGTTTGCAAAAGCTTCAAACAAAATCAAAGTTGTTTTCTTGTATGCTTTGCAATGGTGCAAGTTTTGCTAATGCCTTGATCTCTATTTATAGAGTCTTTGGGCTCATATAGCCGTTGTAGGATGTCCAATGGTGTTATGCCATGTGTCCTGGGTCCCACAAGCTTTAACTTGAAATTCTGGGCAAACATTATGATCTCTGATGAACATCAGAATGTTGTTGTGTTCATGATGATCTTCATCTGGGTTCATCATGTTCTTCATCTGGGTTCATCATGTATGAATGAACACATGAAGTTCTGGGCTATCCATATGCTTTTCATATGAATTTCTGGACAATAACCAATGTATGGACTTTTCTTCATACATCAGAATGTTCCTTTCCCAGATTTTGTCTTGGAACCGGTGCAGGAGGATTTAGTGGGATTCTGCATCTTCATGTCCATGCTTTGAGAGATTGTGTTGTCCTTGTTCAGTACCAACTCTCAGACGTGTCTATCTCTTGTTGAGGATGACAGATTTGCTTTGCTTTTGCTTTTTGCTTTTCACCTACTATACTGTTCATAAAGTAAGCATGAGCTGAGCTTGAACATTCTGATCATCAGAATGTTCCATCTGTTTCACTTAGGATGATTTGTAAGACTATCATTTGATGTAATCAAATCCTAATAGTGAAACAATAATGAAGAGCAGTGATAATAACATCTAGGATGATATTCCTTTGTGAAATATTCCTAGTACATCAATGTTCATAGTCTTAAATGAACATTGAATGCCTTCTTTGACATAACCCTTGTATATGCCTTTATTGCTTGATTGATTCATGCAAATGTACTCTTCTGGACATATACCCATGTCACATGTGCCTTGCATGACCTTTGATCAAAGTTCTTGAGACTCTTGGCTTGTTTAAGAACAACCTTCTGATCTCTGCTTGAACATTCTGATCTAACTTTCTGACCTCAGTGTTAGATCATAAATTCAAATGTCCTTTGATTTCTTGATTCTTGGTATGATCTAAACCTTGTTCCTGTCTTAGTAAAACACTCAAGAGCACAAGTTAAATACCAAGGAATTAATCAAAGTCCATTAATTCTTTAATCATATTGGTTTATTATCTTTAAAATTAATTAGGGATTTTGCCTCAACAGTAAGCTTATATGAGTAATCTAGGTTTGCAAATTGAATGTTATTTTGATTATTTACCATATATAGAAGCTTTTTCTAATTTATGATAAAGAATGGTGAAGATACAAATGTAACTTTAAATATGGTCTATAAAAAAGTATTTTGTAATTTATGATTAAAAATGTTCATGTTAATACAATTGTATCATACTACTTATTTATTGAAAAACTTATAATTCTTATTTAGACTTTGCGGAGCACGGGTCAATGGTAAGGATCTTAATTGGCATGTAATACTCCTGTATGATTCAAATTTAAAGATATTACACAATAGAAATATATATGACTTATATTATGTTGATTTAAATATCTTGGTTCTTAACTTTTAATAATGACATCCACTTTTACTCCGTTATATATAATAGTTGGTGTGGGAAGAGAAATTATATTTGAGTTGTGATATTTCAAGTTAATCATATTAAGTCAAATGTGATTAAGAGGGATTAAACTCTCGAATAGTAATTTACTCAAATAGTATATAGTACATTAAGCACGTATATCGTACATGTCAAATGTCACTTATTGATCTCTATTATAGCCCATAGAACCAGTGTCTCGCACGGGTCGTGTATGAAGAAGTATTTCGAAACGTGTAAACTCCCTAATATATGCTATGTTGTCTTTAAAAACCGTTTGTATCTTTGTTGTAACATATTTGGCTTGTGAGTTGATACTTCCCGATACGGTAACTTTGGTGACTCCGATAAATTTTGTTTATGTATTTTGATTTTTTAAATTCCATTCCAACATATTTCGTTTTATATGTTTTTTTAGCATTGTAACCAAAAAAAAAAATATTATTCCGGCTCATAAGACCCGTGCGGCGCACGGGTCGGCGTTCTAGTCTTTTATATCTAATCCTAGCAAACATGCAAACCTTCATTGCCTAACCCTAATCCTAAAAAAATGGCTCCAAGTTGTTTTGGCCGTTAGATGAATCTATGTTAAAAAAATGGCGCCCCTATTTCAAATTTAAATTTCAAATCTTCCTCCAACCCATAAGCATTAATTACCGGCATATTTCCAACAAAGCATTCCACCGTCTTCAACATTGGAACAAGAAAGCATGGGTATTGGTAACATGTTATGAACTACACTTTTCCATCAAACCCTCTCCCTCTCAAACCTTCATCCTTCCTTCTTCTTCCTCTCTCAAATCACCTTCTAATCATCTTTCTCTCTCTACAATCCCATTTCACATTTTTATTATCTTTTCCTTCATCCCTTTTCCGGTCTCTCTTCTCTCTTGCACCCTTTCAACACCAAACGCCGTTCTACCTCTCCATCGAATCTCCTTCAGAACCCGACTCTCCCTATGTTACAGATTTTGGGAATGCGCCGGAACAATCCATGGCAACAATCCAGCCTTCCGGTGAGGTTCCTCTCCTTATCAAAATAGAGCAATTGGGTTTTCAGGTTTTACAGTTTTGAACCAATTGGTAAATTGGCTCGATTGGTGGTTGTTAATTTATTTATTTTTTGGAAAAGTTTTAGCTTTGGTTAAAAATTGTTGAAGAACTAAACATGGCTGTGAGTTTCTGTGTTATATAATTTCTGACATGAGATGAAGTATTTTTTGTGTCTATTTGTTCATGATGTTTAACTCTGTATTTCACTTTTTTTTCCCTTACTTATGGTGGTTGTTTTGGTTTTTGTTCTAATCATGGCAAATAATTAGTATTTAGTGTTTCAGCTTGAATAGAAAGAGGCTACGAGAACATTGAATTCACTTGCTTTTTGAATCTTCTTATAGTTTGGTGTTCTAAGTTAGAAAAAATTAAACCACTGCCATATGATGAAGCAAGAGTTTTAGAATCAAGTGTTGTTCGACAGGAAGATCTCTCTGTAATAGAAGACGTCTTACTTGATGCCACTGTGTTTATTGTTATGTTATATTACTTTATCATATTCTATGATTAATTATTTTCCTTATATATGTATAGTAAAATCTGCATCTTTATTTGATGATTCCAAAACATCATATTTGCTCCTATGCACAATAAGAATTTCCCTAATTGAATTTGCTAGATAATTATCAATTAACTCATGTAGTTTTGCATTTAAAAGAGAAATGGAACTCTGAAGCAGGAATTAGCCTACACATTGGTGTTTGCATATATTTTTAGTTCATTTGTAAGTGTTATCTTGCTATTGCTTCCTTTTCTCTCCAATCAGATTTTGTTCCAGCAGAAAATGAAGAATCATATTTGTTCTATTAATGAGCTTTCTGAAGTAGTATTTTTATATTTGGAAGACTTTAAATGAAATCCATCCAAGCTTGAGTGATTCATCAAACATAGCACCATAAAGCATTATCAATGACACTCTTGCTAGACAAACTGGGGGTGTTCATTCATTGAAGCGGGAAAACAACAAAAATATAAAAGGTGACTTTCTATTGCAAGTAATACAAGTGGATCATCTCATTTGATACATCAATTGACCGCACATCATATTATCACTTTTAAAGTTTATCGACATTGTTTTATATATTTGTCTTTCAACCCTAAATTTTATGCTCACTCCTAAAACATTGAACCTCATTTCACATTTGCCTCTCTTTCATCCCGACAGTTACTTTGTACACCCTCATCTTCTTAACAGCGACTATGACGTCGTGTTCTCCGACTATCTCTGCCACCACTAAAATCCAAATCAAACCAATCACTAAGAGAAGCTTCACCACCACCATGCGTACAATACACCAATAATGGTGGGACCTGTAACACCCCGTTTTTCCAATATAAAAATTTCAAAACAATTATCAGAGTAATCATCAATTAACGGGATATCACATTCAAACATAATCGCAAAACAGTTAAATAACAATTTAACTTTCAATAAAATATCTCAAACATTGCAGCGGAGTTAATTCAAATATCCATAAATCGTTTTGGCACGTAGGCCCCATCAAAATATCTCAAATAAGTTAATCAACATCATAAATATCATAAGTGAACACGTAAAGGAAAGAAGCATGCATAACATAGACCCCATCCCGTTACGTATCAGAGCGACCTAGATGACTCAGTGAGGCAAGGCCACTCACGACAGCAAATTGCACACTAAGCTCGATCACCTACAAGTTACTCACACGAAGAGCAACATTTCCAAGCAGAAGGGGTGAGATTTCACAAAACAATAATATTAATCGATATAATTCAACAATCATAATTAACAACATAAACATCTTAAACATCATTGCATTTTTTATAAACAATTATCAAGTAATCACATCATTCATAACATAACATCTTTTGACTCGACAATGCAAATCTAAACCTCTTATATGCATGTGGTACCAATCAGGGCATGAGCCCCCAACATCATAGTATTAATATACTTTTAAGGCATCGTGGTGAGGACAAAGCTCAATTCATAGTGAGGACAAAGCTCCAGGGCATGAGCCCCCAACAAAAGTATGCTAATGCATGGACTCTATCAATCTAAAACAATCTTAATCAACATCTCAATATACATCCAATAATTTGGAGTTCAACATCATCTTAATCATCATGTATAGACTCATGCAACTTAGTTAAATAACAGCAGCAGCATAATCAGATCACAACAACATCATAATTTCATAACAACAATTCATTTCAACAACATCTTGATCATTCAAGAATAATTCAAGTAATGCATTTAATCGTTAAATCACATTACAAACAACTTAACAATTCTTAACAACTTCCCAGATTCTAGTTAACATCTTAAATAGGTTTCATTACTACCTAAAGTTCCATTCCTAACCAATCCAAACAACTCAGGTCATAACATTCTCAAAAGCACTCAGTTCTGGAAGTGCTCGTGAGGCGAGAGCATCTGCTCGCCATGGCGAGTACTTGCCAGATTTCCAACTATGGTTGTTCTAGGTTCAATCTTGTTCTAAGTCATCCTCTAATCTATAATACACATCTAAAGGTATTCAAAAGCATCTAAGGTTCAACTCAAAAGTCCAAAATACGAAAATCAACATGCTCTCTGGTCATGCTCGCTATGGCGAGTAAGGTTGCTCGCTGTGGCGAGCTACGACTTGTAACTCGCGAGGCGAGGGGTATTGGCTCGCGTGGCGAGCGATGAATGTTGGCTCGGGCAGAATGCAGTTTTTACGAAAAATACTTGATCTCACATGGTTCTAAGCCTAATTTCAATTCCATAATTCATTCTAATCATAATCTAAGGTCAAGGGACGTTTTCTACAACAATCTAACAGCTTATCATCATCGGATCATCAAATTCTCCTATTAACCCTAATTTCAAAACTTTTCTAATTCAATCCTAACTTTGTTAATTGATCATCAGAATTATAAGGATTAACATTACTGAATCATTAGTCTCACCCTTACCTTGTATGAAGAAATCGCAGCTTTCCCTAGGTGATTCTCTCTTCTCTTGGCTTTCCTCCTTTTCTCCAAAAATAGTCGTACGTACTAAACGTTTTCTAAAACCTAGGTCTTTCCTTTTTATATCTTCTCCTAATATCTTATCTTATCTCACTTCCTCCCCCAAAACTCTCTAAAATCTCAAAACAGCCCTCAACTAAATATTTTATTTTATTTTCAAATCTTATTTTATTTAACAATAAAATAAGTCTC
The DNA here is from genome assembly GCF_003473485.1 of Medicago truncatula. Taxonomy (NCBI): domain Eukaryota; kingdom Viridiplantae; phylum Streptophyta; class Magnoliopsida; order Fabales; family Fabaceae; genus Medicago; species Medicago truncatula. The sequence continues at coordinate 31,206,487 of NC_053047.1, forward strand.
ATATCTCAACAAAATCATCAAAACTCATAACTCATCTCAAAATCATCCAAATCATCTAAATCGTCATAAATCAACAAAATTCATACATATATTATATAAATATAATATAATCGTCTAAACTCGATTAAATAATTAATTAATTAAAAGTGGGCGTTACAGGACCCCTTCCCAGACCCCGCATATGCGGGAGCTTTAGTGAACCAAGTTGCTCTTTTTTTAGTCTTATCTAAGCGTCTATGATCACATGTTTTTTGTTGGTTTTGTTGGCTATTGGCTTTGCATGTGCACTTTGAGCTGGACATTTTGGGACAACCATGAATTAATACAACTCACAATATTTGTTTGTCTCTTAACCGTCTATTTATGTATTGTGTTCACCGGTTAAGTTTTTTGCTGACATTAGGACCTCAAAAGATTAGTTTGTTAAGGCATCTCTTTATAAAATGCACATCTTATTTGAAATACTAGAGACATACTATTCTTCTGATTGTGTTTTGTTTTAGTTAGTTAGTTACTTGGTCTACCAATTGTGTTGTTTTCTCATAGTTTTTTTATATTGTTTTTAGTTTTAATAGTACTATTTATGATTTTTTTTGTTGAAGTACCATTTATGATTGATGACAATTGACTATTGTAAATGTATACCAATTAAAATCCAAAAAGAATGCATGTCTTGGTTTCGTAGCAAGTTTTGTAGCATTTCACTTCATCTTACATGCTTAGAAATAGTACATGAAGAACAATGAGTATAAAGATGATGGACTTCTATGAATGGGTAAGATGGTGGAAAATAGAGTTTGATAGGCCAATGGCAACTCTGAGTTGCTGATCCTGTTCTCTCCCTCTCTCACTCTCTACATTTTTTGCTAATTTCTTATCCTCAGATCTAACTTTGTTGTATTGACTTTTTAATTTTGGCCTATAAATGATATAAAAGGAATGATGTGGGTATGAAAGTCCTCTTCTCCTCCCTTTATATATATATTATCAAATTGCATTACTTTTATATAAATAGTGGATAACACTTGATTATGAAAGGATGGTCTCTTGATGAGGCATTGAAGGATATGCAGAATCTTCCTCATGTTGCATAATCTTTTATATAAATAGCGTTGCATGTTTTATGAAACAATTATTGTTATTACTGATAATTTATGGTAGACAAGTATCACAATGACTTTTATCAATTTCACTTTATTATGATAGACAAGTATTACAATGCCTTTTATCAATTTCACTTTAATTTGTTTGTCACAATTTGACAGTATAAATTAGTCTTTGAATTCTTTAGAGACTAAACCTGTTGAATAAATGAGAATCTAGCACTTTTTTTTTTCTTTGCATTTCTAGAAAAATAAACGAGGAAAAATGTATTTCAAGAAGAATTAATCATGTAGAACAAATTTTGAAGGAATGTGTAATAACATTTACCATAAAAAAGAGTTCATGAATATCTATAAAAAAATTACAATAGATTGAAGTATTTAAATTTTATATTTTCCCATTCAAATGTTATCGATAGAAAAATTATACTTCAACGTTTGGGATTCTTAATGGAAATTTGTAGTAAAATTTCTAATGGTCTTTATTTAATTCATTTATTCGTTATTTCATTTTGCTGGTTAGACTCTTTTGCTTATTTCAAGCAATTTGAAATTTATGAACTCTTTTTTATATTTCATAGTCATTTTATGCGTCTGTCGCACGGGTCAAAAGGATTCAAAGGTGAATGGGATAAAGGATTCAAATCACATGATCATGTTCTCACATACTAATGATTGCTCACAAATATTAGATATGCTTTTATTGGTTTTTTTGGATCAACGGTTATAAGACCTTCATGATTCATGCTTATTAGTTTGTGTGATTTTACAGACGTTGTGTATTATTTTTTTAAATAAAGGGAGAATGGTGAATTTTTTTTTTAATGAAATTGACACTTGATCATTTTAATAAAAACGATTGAGGAGATTTGAACATTTAAGAAAATAGATTACCTTCGACGTTGTACCATCATATTGAACACCTTTTTTCCGAAAGATCATTGAACGCTTTTATTTTGTGATTTCTTTTTTTTTTTTTTTTTTTGGTAGATTTATTTTGTAATTTCTAACATTTGTATAACTAACTGACATGTATATTATTTAATGAACAAAATAATTAATTAAGTTAAAATGATAAAATATAGTTCAAATATAATTATATATACATCTTATAAACCAATTTATATAGTTGAGTTAGAGACTAATAAAATTCAAATATCATATTTCTTTTGAGTTTCGAGTGATGACCGTTTCCAATTTTATATCAATGATTTGATAGGCTCAATATTTGAACGTTGAATGTATCGAATCTGGATGTAACCACAATCTTTGGATGTTCAAAAAAATCTTAGGCTCATGAGTCAACTTGCAAAGTGTGTGACACGACGTCAATTAGGGAACGATTAAGTTGTTATCAACTGCAGGGGATTATCCAGGATCCTGAGTCAGGGGTGTAAAAATAATAACTTCATTAAAAAAAATTAGGATATTTATCATTAGGAACCGAAAAGAATAATTGTATTATAATGAATTGCAAGTAATATTTTTAACTATATATGACCCGTGTTGACGATCTAGTATTATTAAAAGAAAACAATCCTCTCACGGCAAGAAGGATGGCAGAAACAAGATTAACAAAGCAGCCCAGCAAAACAAACACAAACCCTTCTTTATAATATTATGTTTAGCTTCCATTCCCTTCTTTATTATTTTTTATTTATAATATCCCTTCTTCAATGATTGAAGGATAGTAAAATAGGAGAAAATGATTTTATTTTCAACTGTAAAATAGGTTAAAAAGTAAATGACTAAGGAAAAATAATTAACATGACAGTTAAAAAATATATATGCAGAGACACAAACCCTAAAATAATTGTCTGCATTTCATATGATGAGCATAAACACAACACACCTGCTTTCATATAATGGCCACACTCAAATTCATTGTTCATAAATATGCTTAATAATACTATGTAGCTTCCTTAAAAAAAATATTATGTAGCTAGGCATCTCAAAGCGACACCTTGTGCAGACTAATTAAAGAAAATAACACAAACTTAACAAAAGAACACATAACAAACACAAAGCTTCCTTTTCCAATGACCTATAAGCACAAGTAAAATCATAAATTACCAATTATTAGTTTCACTCTCTTAAACCAGAAGAGGGGGCTATTTGGAAAAATTGGTGAAACTTTTTAAAAAGTAATTCATGATTTTATCTTAATTATTGATTCCAATTATAACTTGATGATGCCACATAGTTGTTGTAAGCATCAACATCAGATTGGCAATTGAATGCCTTCAAATGATCAAAAGATGGATCAAAGGTTTCTCTTGAGGCATTTGCTTGCATTGGAACATTAGCTACTTCAGTATTAGGCACTTTGCAGTGATAGTAGCTATTTGGACCCCCTTGTTGCGCATAGAAATTTTGATCCATTTGATGCTGCATGTTTTGGTTAAATCCTGGAGTTGCAACCATGTTCATAACTGGCATTGGAGTACTCATCATTGTAGTATTCATCATGGTGTTGCTCTTCTGTTGTTGATGAACACTTGAAGTGTAGACTTGAGGATGCAAGTTTTGATTAACACCAGGAGTTGGAACCATAGTACTCATGATGGTGTTCTTGTTCTGTTGAACACTTCCGGTGTAGATTTGATGTTGCATGCTTTGATTAACACCCTGATTTGGAATCATAGTACTCATGTTGTTCTTCGCATGTTGAACACTAGCATTGTAGATTTGATGGTGCATGTTATGATTATAACCGGGAGTTGGAATCATTGTACTCATGACGGTGTTTTTATTCAGCTGAATGCATGAATTATATATGTCCATCAAATCAGAATCCACTTCTCCTCCTCCTGAGTAATTACCTGCATTATTATGGAATCCATAATCAGTGGCGGTGAAGCTAACATAATTTTCACGAGGGGACCAAATACATAGAAAAAATAAAATATATTTTAAAAATTAATATATTAAACTTAATTAATAAGTAAAATAAATTGACATTAATTTTTAGTTATATTTAATGAAACTACCACGAAGAAAATAAAATCTAACAATAATTATGTATAAAAGTTGAACTCTATGAAGTTTTAACAAATATCTACATTCAAAACTATACTAATTATGCCAGATTTATTTTTCTTTTGGGGTAGCAATGCTACCCCATTGATGTAAAGGGATTCGCCCCTGACCATAATCAAATTGTGAATTATAAGACCTATTTTCTAAAGCATGAGTCAAATCTTATTATTATGAATTGTAAAATATATAACTTATATGAAGCTAACATTATTGTAAGATGATGAGTTAAGTCACAGGATTAAGTTTTAAGAATGATGTCCAAAATTGAGCTAACATTTTCCTAGTTAAATAAAAATACTTTTTTAAGTTTGAAGCAAGCAACTTCGCAAACCTATAAGCTAACATATAATTTACTAGACTGAAAATAAGTCAAAGATTCAAGTCATACATCAAATGGCAAAAAAAAAAAGTATTGACTATACAAATTGTAGAAGAAAATAAGTGTGTGGCTGGATAATGATAACCTGTATGATGAATAATCTGATCTGCAACAGGTACCGCAGCTTGCAAACGTTGGGCAAGAGGTGCAACATTTTGATGAGTTGTTGACACTTCAACCTCAACCATTTCGAATTGGTTGTTGCTGCTTCCAATTTCGGTGCTAGTAAAATGATGATTGTTCCTGACATTTTTCTCTTGTTGGCTGAATTCATGTTGGTCAAGAGGTGTAGCATGTTGATGAGTGTTAAGAAAAGAGTTATGATGAGTACTAATTCTCTTGCCAAGTTTACGTTTTCTCTTGTTAGTACCCTCATATGACGATGAGGACGATGATGATGGTGAAGATGATGATGATAGTTTTCGTTTTGCTAGATTGTGCTCACCACCTTCCACAACATCAACATCATTCGCCTCGACAAGCAAATAATTACTTCCTTCAACATGAGAATCAAAACTTGAGAAAAATTCAGGATGTATTTTTCTTGCAATTGTTTCTTCATGATCAATAATTTCACCCCAAATAGATGTTTCCTTCATAGTGAGTTTATCTTGTAAACTCCTTGATTGTCTGACTATGTTCCTAATATTATGAACATTAGGAGACATATGTTTAATAACCGCTGCCAAAACATAAACCTTCCAAACCTTCTTTAGATTATGCGGCTTTCTATAAGGGGGAAGGCCAGGTTCTTCACTAAATCTCATCTCATTCCTCCATGATTCTTTCCCTGTTGGCCACCATGGTGGAGGAATGCCTTTTTCCAATGGAAATCTCCGTTGTGGTGGGTGACAATGCGGCACTAATGATGAGAGAAGTGAACCTAATATGGTGTCGGGTAGTTCATTCAGCGAGTGAAGTGTAATTGTTTCACCATTCAACTTTTCATAATTTGTTGTTGTAATTCCATTTTCCGCTTCATATTTAGCAATTGCCGCTGGACCGTTTTTGTCGAATTTAACTATATCTTTCCACCAGCCTCGTAAATTTTCTGATGAACCACTTATTGGTTTGCCCTCGTGGGGTATTACTCCATAGATGAAGCCACGAGCATCACAAACTTCCATCATCATTAACATGTACCTGTTCACACTAGGTGTCAGCTAAGAATTTGACTTTGTTCACCTCAAGGCAAAGTTCTAAAAATCAGGAGTTTAACAAATATCTTTTTGTCTATGTAAAATCAACTCGTAAACTTCATTTATAAACTCATACGAGTTTACCTCGTATTAAATATACTTACATAATACACTAAATTTATTACAGGTTCAAAATTTCAACCTAATTATATGGCAAAAAATAAATTAAAACAAAAGATATCAAATATGAAAACTGAGATGAAAAAATATCTATTAAAATTTCATGCGAGTTTACCTTAGTTCGCTATGAGCTCAGAAGAGTAAACTCGATTCATTTCGAAACTAAAATTCAAGTTTATAATCAAGTAAATCGAAAATGGATAATGATACCTAAATTTATGGAAGTCTATGATTCCATGAGTTAACTTGTGATTTTAAGCACTTGCCTCAGAAGACAGAATTCAAATCTCATTTAAAGCGGTTGTAAAATGATTAATAATTTTTTTTTAACAGTAAAATGATTATTAATGTCATTTCGATTAATAATAATTTTTATATATCCTGGTTAAAATAAAAATAAGGTATCTACCTTAATATGCGGTCTTGTGCACGAGCCATTGTCTTTCTTTTCCTTTGTTCCAATGATGTAGTATTGTCTATTTTACTTCTTTCTTCCTTTATCTTTCTTAGCAGCATTTCATCTTTATATATCTTTGCCTCTAATTCCTCAATAGTTAGCTCTTTTTTCTCAACATCTTCTTCTACTTTTTCCTTTCCTTTGTCTTGTTTTGCATTGTTTGAAGCTTCCCCCCTTGAATGGTTAGCGATAGCACCATTATGAACTTTGTGATACATTTCTTCTGTATATGAAATAAAAAACCTTCTGTCAAAATTACATCAAATTTGGAGGCTATTATCCAAATATTTAATAAAATTGAGAGAGATATAAAATTTGCCAGTACTTAACTGCTACAGAATTAGAGAAATATTTTTTTCTCTAATTATTTTCACTGGTTTTATTTTTTTACAAGTAAATTTAAAATAGTGAAAACAGCACATATTTCTCCACACAAAAAAAAAATTACATATTTAAAAAAAAACAGAGAAAATTAAATCGCAATAGCATAAAATAATGGCGACAAAAAGTCAATTTTAACCTAAAATTTAATAATAACTCAAAACATCCGTGTATATATATATATATATGTATAGAAGATCAAATGATTGATCTCGGGGTTAATGAACTTCTTTATGACAAATTCTGACGAACTATAGATTATCAGACTCTTTCTTCTCAAAATCGAATTGTTAACAAAAAAAAAAAATTAAGAGACATTACACTTACATATATTTTGGATTCAGAAGCTGATTAGAATCTAAACTCCTCTTGCAAGTTTATAAAGAAGGCCTGCATTAATGATATACACTATAGTTAAAATTTGCCCAATTTTTTTTTGAGAAAAATTCATAAACAAATCTTTCAAAGGAGAAAAATAAATGAAATAAAATTACAACTCTAGCATTTACACCAGATGTATAACTTCTCACCATGAATCTACCCAAAAAAAAATTAATTTCTCAGCATGATATTAAAATACTATCAAAGTGTAAGCATATATTTTATGTCCCTAGTATACAAATATTGATATGTATATGAAATCATCCATGTGAATTTTGTGACACTTTCGATCGAATCAAAGTAAAAACAATCAAGCTAGAGTAAAGCACCAATAACAAACATAAATGAAAAAAATTATTGAAAAGCATTGGTAAAGAATTGTACCACAAAGCAATTGAAGGATACAACAACACAACAATAAAATCAATTGATGGTTGAAGTGAGAAAGAGTGACACAAATTAAGAGTGATTGGAGTAGTGAGCATGTATGACAGAAATTGGCTAAGTACTCATGTATTCCTTCACGGGTAAAAATTAAGATAAGCATGATTTCAATTAATTAATTATATTATATTATTAATAGTATTTTTGTCTTTTTTTTAAACAATTAGTATTTTTGACTTTTTATAACTATTAATTTTTTTTCTTTATTTTCTTAATTTCTTTATAACATATTATCCCTAAACCACTATTTTATAAATATTTTTAAAAAGGTTGGGAAAGAAAAAATTATTATTAATAACGGTGGTACTAAAGAAAAAATATGTGGTCAAAATATATTTCTCATTTCAATTTATACAGTATAAAACTTGAGAGAAAGTTTTAATAATTGTGTACTAAAAAATAAACAAAAAATTATGTGAGTATAGCTTTTTTTTTTTTTTTTTGCAAGGAGAGAGGACAAGCATCAAGAGGCAACACCGACATCCCAACTAGGTTGGCACCCCAGGAAACCTCCACCCTATGCTGCCAAACTCTAAAATATTATTAAAAAAAAAGGGGGAAACTGTACAAGAAGAGGGGGAACTAGGCCAAAACCCTCAGAAGAAAAAAGCGAAAACAAGGAAACAAACAGCAGACTACAAGACCCTAAGGAAATATGTAGTTAGGCAAGCCTAGTCTATCCCTAACGAAGTCAAAAAGCAAATCCGGAGGAAGCACATCCAACCAAACCGATCCCTGAATAGCATGACCCAAAGTTGCTAAACTATCCGCACAACGGTTAACTTCACGAAAGATGTGAGAAGAAATAATCTGAATACCAAGGGTACGAGCATTATGCCACCTGTTTCGAAGCAAGCATAGCTCAGTTGACCAAAAATTATAATATAAAAGAATTATGTGAGCATAGCTCCGTTGACTAAAAATAAAATAAAAATATTACAAAAAATTATGTGCTCAAAATATTTTTTTTCCATTTAAGTTTATACAATATAAAACTTCAGAGAATAATTTTAATATTTGTGTAACTTAAATATACATAAAGTATAAAAGGAATCAGTTATGAATAATTTCAATGCTAGATTGTGTTGATTATAAGGAAGTGGGTTAAATATGTTTTTAGTCCCTATAAAATTGAGACCTTTTAAGTTTAGTCTTTCCTTAATTTTAATAATTCTTTCATTTCCTACAAAAAAATTATGCGCTCAGTATTAGTTCATGCTCAATTCAAATTTTTTTAATTTATGCTTAAACTCTTAAGTTTTTGAACAATTTTTTTAAGACTTCTTAAGAACATTACTAAAACTTCCTCCGAAAAAAAAAATCACAAAATTTGATTTCTACGTCCAAATTTTATCTTTAACTTTTGTCGTTTTAAAAAATGGGTCCGGCTAACCGGTGCCCCGGGGCACAGGTTAAGCATACCATAAAAGGAAACTGTTTCTGACTTTATTATCAATTAATTACACAATTTCAATGCATTAACTACTATATAATTTCCTTTTTCATATCCTTAACCAGTGCCCTGGGGGCACCGGTTAGCATTTCCCTTAAAAAATTCATGTTTAATTCGTTTCATGTTAAAAAAATTCTAAATTTTAGTAAATGAACCTTTCATAGCGTCTTAAACTTGTCTAAAAAATAATCGTTCAAAAATTTAAGAGTTTAAGGATAATTAAACAAACTTTGTTTTAGTAGGGACTAAAATTAAAAGTAATTTTTTTTTTGTAGGACTAAAAAAACTATTAAAATTAAGTAAGGACTAAACTTAGAAGTTTCCAATTTTATAGGAACAAGAATATATTTAACCATAAAGAAATTGTTGAGATTGATGGTTCATCTTACACTTATATGAATGTGTCTTCCCCTAGTGTTTTTTTTTTTTTTTTTTTTTTTTACATTTGAGATGTTAGTTCAATATAACAATTTAATTTTATAATTGGCTAAAATATGGTTTTGGTCCCTGCAAATATAGTGAATTTGGGTTTTGGTCCCTGGTAAAAAAAAATTGAAATCCATCCCTGCAAAATTCATTGTTTTTTAAAATAGTCTTTGACCCCACTTTACTGATGATTTGGCCCATTTTTTCATATGTGGCAGGTGTTGACTGTATTATCTTGTACATGTGGAATTTTACATTATTTTAAATAATTTAAAATCGTTTTAATTCATAGAAATTTAGTTTTTTTAAAAAAAAAAACTTTTAACTTTTAATTGAAATAAATAACCAGAACATGGTTCTCAGATTCCGTTTTTCTTCTTCTTCATCAACACGGCGACGAATGATGGTGACGACATGGCGATGGCAGATTTGGTGGTTGGTGAACGGGACGACGACAGTGATAACGGTGGTGCACATCGTAGCACGACGAGGTCGATGGCGATGACTTGATAAATGGGTTTGTGACGTTTCTTGTTCTCTTTCATTGTCTCTAATTTTTCGAAAGAAGTGATTTCTTCCCCTTGAATATGTTTTACGGTGTTATTTTTGGATCTGCTATGGGGGTTTGTGTTGTTACAGCGCTGATTTCTTCCATTTTGCTGTTTTTTTTTCCTAGTCCCTTACTGCTGCGTGTAACACCCAAGGCTGACGAGGACGGAGAGTGGTCGCCGTTGCACAAGGCATGACAATGAGCGGCTCCCGACAACTTCTAGACAAGCCGAATCACATCGGAATGAGAGGGATCCTTAGGCCGTGTAGGTATGAGACTACATGGTTGAAGGAAGGCTTATAAGAATTGTTTGGTACTACCTATATCAACAAGATGCATCTTCTTTTCAGTAGCTCATTCCATAAGAACTCCACGGTTAAGCGTGCTTGGCTTGGAGCAATTTTGGGATGGGTGACCTACCGGGAAATTTCCCGGTAAGTGTGCGAGTGAGGAGAAAAACACACTGAAAAGACTCGTGTTGGTTTGTGGGGTCAGCCGGCAATCTTGAAAGCAGTCTGGGATGTTACACTGCGCTTGTTACTGTATGAAGGGCTTCATTTTGTTGTATCAGCTTACTAGTTTGCAATTCTGATTTTGCCCCTTCCCTTGTTGCTTCTGATTTTTTTATAGGTTTGAATTTGTAAGATGAATTGGATTTAAATTTGAGAGAAATTTAGGTTTAATGAATGAAAGAATGATGAATTTTGGATTGTTGAAGATGAATATTTTGATTATTCTTCCTAGTTTTTTAATTTTTGTTGTTATAGGAAGAAGATGATAGTGGTTTGGTTATGGGAAGAAAAAACAAGGTTTGGGGTTAGGAGGGATGCAGAACACGTTAATAAGTTGAACAATTTATTTTTCCCCTTTTTTTGCAGTTTTAATTTTTTTTTTAATTCATTAGAAATAATTTTTAAATAAGTGAATTGCCATCTGTGCATGATTGCATGGTCAACAACTGCTATGTAGACTAAAATGTGCCAAATCAGTAATAAAGTGGGCCCAAGGACTATTTTAAAAAACAAAAAATTTTGCATGGATGTTTTTCAAAAAAAAAAAAAAAACTCAAATTCGCTATATTTGCAGGGACCAAAAACATATTTTAGTCTTTATAATTTTAAGATATAGTGTTTAAATATATTCGAAGCTGGTTGTAAATGATTGCTAGTGTCATTTTAATCACTAAAAATTTTCTCCTTTTCCAATTTAAAAATAAAAAAATAAAAAAATTCGTTTTAAAATTGAAATTAACCAGGTGGTAACTAGGAGGATATATAATATGATCATTTAGTCAATTTTGAATTAAAAGGAAAACATCTTTTTATTTATGAAAATCAAAGGAAATGAGGCCTTTTATTTATGAAATTAAAGAGGAAATAAGTCTTTTTCCATGATTTAAAGAGGAAATAAGTCTTATATCACTCTCTCTAACTTTGAGGATGACAATGCTGATTCAGAGGAACTAGAGAGTCCATACTCTTCATCTAATGATGGTGTTGGTAAGAAAAAATTGAATAAGTTTGTTTTGAATGAGAATGATCAAGTTAGCTTTCAGGTAGGTCAGGTATTTGTTAATGTTGAGTTAATTAAAGCTGCTGTTAAAGAGTATGCTTTACAAAGTAGGAAAAATGTTTATGTTAAGAAAAATGAGAGAAAAAGAGTCATTGTCAAATGCATGCCTAAGTGTCCATTTCAAATGAGGTTTAGTAGGGCTGAACCAAATACTTATTATGTGTTATCTAGGTATAGGTCTGGTCATAAGTGCTATTCCACAAAAAAAAAAAGCTAGGTTATTGAAAACAACTATTTTGGCTAAGAAACTTGTTCCAATTCTGAAACACACACCAACTATGAAACTAAAATCTTTAAGGGAAGAGTGTCAGACTAGGTGGGGTGCTCATTTAAGTAAGTTTCAGCTGTATAGAGCAAAAAACAAAGCCTTAGAAATGATTCATGGTGCTATAGATGAGCAATATGCTCATCTTAGGAATTATGCTGAGGAATTGCGTAGGAGTAACCCTGGGAGTACTGTGAAGATAAAGTCTAATGCTGGTCTTGAGGGTCCTTTGTTTGAGAGGATGTATGTGTGTTTCAATGCATGCAAGAGAGCTTTTGTTCAAAGTTGCAGACCATTGATAGGTCTAGATGGGTGTTTCTTGAAGGGTAGGTATGCAGGACATCTGTTGTCAGCAATTGGTAAAGATGGGAATAATCAGATGATGCCCATTGCATTTGTTGTTGTGGAGGCTGAAACCAAGGAATCTTGGGATTGTTTTCTAGATTTGTTGCTAGCTGATTTGAATGGTATTCAACATAAAAAATGGGCCTTTATATCAGATCAACAAAAGGTAAAAATATGTACATTTAAATTCATCAATTATTGTTGTGTTTCAATATTTGTAAAGTTACTAACATTTCAATGATTTATTTTCTGCAAGGGCCTGGTTAACACAATTGCTGCTACATCAGAACATGTTGAACACAGAGTGTGTGTGTGTGTGAAGCATTTGTATGGAAATTGGAGGAAAAGAGACATGGCAGTGAACACCTAAAGGAAGCTTTGTGGATTGCTACAAGAGGAACAACTGAACCTAAGTTCAAGAAGGCTATGGAAAATCTGAAGAAATTGAGTGAACCTGCATGGAAGGAAATGACTAAGTTGCCAGCAAGTATGTGGTCTAGAGCTGGGTATAGTACATACACATGTTGCGACCTACAAGTCAATAACATGTGTGAAGCATTTAACAGTGCCATATTAGAATACAGAGAGTATCCAATCATTTCTCTGTTTGAGGGTTTGAAGTTTTACTTAACAAGCATAATTGTGAGACTGAGAGATTATATGTTAAGATATGAAGGTGATATTTGTCCTAAGATTGCAAAAATTATGGACAAAAATAAGAAGGATGTTGATGGATGGTCACCAAATTGGCATGGGGACAGAGATTACTCCTCATTTTATGTGGGTAATGGTATTGACAAGTATGTAGTTAGTCTGAAAGATAAGTCATGTGCTTGTAGAAAATGAGACATCACTGGCATACCTTGCCCTCATGTTATTGCTTGTACGAGGTTTAATAACCAGAATCCATATGATTTTGTGGCCCATTGGTACAGATAATTATGTTGTTAACTATTTTGCTATTTTGCTAAAGCCTTGTATAAACTATTTACTAACTAATTTTGCTAATTATGTTGTACAGGAAACAAACTTTCTTAGACTGCTATAGCAATCTAATGTTGCCATCAAATGGACCTAAGTTTTGGCCAGAAGTAGTTGGTGATCCCATATTACCACCTAAAATGAGGATAGCTCCTGGTAGATCAAAGAAGTTAAAGAGGAAGACAAATGATGAACGAAAGAAACCATCTGGTGCTGGTGGGATGGTGAAAAGAAACCAAGAAACTGTGAGATGCAGAAGGTGTAAGGAGTTAGGCCATAATCAGAGAACTTGTGGGGGAAAGATTGGTGCAGATAGAAAGCTTCCTAAGGGAGGTAACAAGGTATGATTGAATCTTGTGAACTGTTTATGATGCATCTTGTGTATACATAATGTGAAATGAGTTTGAATTAATGTTGCGTATGTTTTCTGTAGACTGGTGCAGATAAAGGGAAAGACAAAGAAGTTGCAACTGGTGCATCAAAGAAAGCTAAGAAGCATACACAAACTGAAGGTAGTCAAGCTGGTGGGAGTCATGCTAGTGGTGTACTTCAAGGTGGTGGGAGCAAGACTGTGACACAGACTGTGACACAAAGTGCTGCTAAATTAGTCCCCCTATTACTGGTGGGAAACATGTAACTGTTGGTGAGGCTACAATGTTTGTGCCAAGAAAGATAAGGACAACAGGAGCCAAGAGGAAGGTGGATGAAATTGGAACTCAACAATCTGTCAACAAGAACTAATCCTTTTTAAAGTCATGAGACTTATGTAATTTTGGCATGTAATTCATAAGTACTCTTTACAATATTTATGTTATTTTGGGATGTAATTCTGCTAAGTATTTTCTGCTAAATTAGACTGCTAAGTTGTTCTGCTAAGTTATGAGACCTATGATTTTTTGGTTTGTAATGTTAAGTGCACTTTTGGTGTATAACCTTTTAGCAAGTAATGATAACTACTTTTATGGTCTATTTCTATGTGCTTATTTAAGATAGCTTTTAGCATTTAACTTTTGTTCAATAAGGTAACACAGTTGCCATATTAACACAAACAAACAGACACTTTTGATTAATTTATCACAAATTACATCAAACTTTAACAACACATAATGTTTCATAAAATTACAGAAACTTAAACAACACATTAAGTTACTAACATTAAGCTAAAATGCATTAAATTATAGAAACTTAAACAACACATTAAGTTACTAACAACATAAACTAAACAACAGAAACTTAAAAACACGTATAGCAAACTACACCAACACTTAAGACCAACAAAACCACTAATATGACAATCACTTTCAAGAGACTTTTTTCCTTCTTCTTCAGTTTATTGTTTTTCTTCAACAACCCACTAATGATTTTCTTCTGTCTATCTGGAACTTCAGGATCAAACCAATAGAAGAAGTTGCATTTCCTTCTTAAAAAAATCTTCCACATCCATGGAATCTCCTTCCTGAGTTTTCTTATGTCCAAGCAGTCACCAAAGGAGATTCCACACCACAGTGACAGACCAACCCAGTTTTCTGTTTCAATGTCGACCCATTGAAGCTTGAGGATGAATATTGAGACATTTTCGAAGTTTCTGGAAAAACAAGGTCCGATAATGGAAATGGAGGGAGGGATGAAATAAGAGAAGATGAAGATGAAGGTTTGGGTCGGAATTTCTTGAAAGGAATTTTCTGGAAAAACAAAGGAGAAGATGATGAAATAAGAGAAGATGGAGATGAAGGTTTGGGTCTGAATCTTCGAAAATGGAGATGAAGGTTTGGAAGAGGAAGATGGAGATTTTGTTTGGAAAGAGAAGATGAAGGTTATTAAAACGGAGGGAGCAATGACCGTTTGGATCTCGCACGTGCCTCACCTTTTTCTTTCTTTTTTTTGGTTTATTTTTTTAATTAATTATACGCCTGGAATTAAAAAAAAATACAAAATAAAAATAAATACATAGGTGGCGTGCCACATATGGTTGACTGAGTCAAAATTGACGTTTTGCAAAAGGGGGTAGACATGGGGGGTCACTTTTGCCATTTTTTTTAATAGGGGGCCAAAATTGCAACTTCTGCAAACTTAGGGGGCAAAAAGTGTGTTTTAGCCTATAATATAACTCCCAGTGGTCGTTTGGTTGACCGCCTACCCATTTGTATGAATGGTGTAGACGGCGTGCATGATTGATTTCTTATTGCTTGTGAGTACTCGAGGACTAGCTTGGAGCTACCTCTTATCCTTTTCTTGGAGTCTAGATAGGGTTCTGATTTAGGAGTGTCGTGACTTTTGCTTTTATGCTTTCTATTGTTGTTGGATTTATTTGATGAGACTATTGTTATGTTTACGAGACCAGAGACATGGTGTTGAGATTGTATTATTCATGTACTTGAGAATTATTACATGTTGACGAGATATTTATGTATGATGTTTTTTCGCTGTGAGTTTTATAAAAACCGTATTTGTGCATGTTTTAAGAAAATGAAGATGTAGCATCTAAATTCTTTCGAATAATTGAAAACCGTATGCGTTAGATTTTTTTAATTTGAGAGGAAGGTAGCATTTCAGAATTGGTATGCCATATCTGGTCTATGTGGGAAACCATCGTTTTGTTTTCAGGTAATGATTGAAATAAAACTAATTCTAAATTTTTTGTTTTGTTTGCTATGATTATCTAGCACTTACAATTTTGGTTCATGTATAATTTAGTAAAATCCTGAAAATGGGCAAATTGAAAATCCGAGTCTTAAAAATTAGACATGTCATTGGATTGATAAAAACATTGACTGTTTTAATTACTCTAACAATATAACTAAATGGGCAGAATTGGCTATAACAATATAACACGTTTCAACATTGATATTATAAAATATGATATTTCTACCATGTCATATGTTGCAAAAATGTCCATATAATTGTATAGCCAATTTGATATTTAAATGTCAAACTCAATAAAACCCGTGCATCACAATAATCAAATCAAGCAACAGATCATTGATGATTTTCAAACTTTAACAACAACTTTTTTAATGTGTTGACAATCAACAACGTCTCTTTCACACCTCTATATAAAGGAGTGAAGATCACGAGCACCTGTATCATGTTTTTAAATTTAAGAAAGTGTTTTATAGTCTCAAACAATCTCCTAGAGCTTTATACGAGATATTGAACAAGTTTTTTTTTTTTTATTGAAAATGGGTTTTGTTCTTAGTAAATTTGATAATACTTTGTTTAGCAAACTAATAAAAAAAGATATTTTGTTAATTAAAATTTATGTTTATGATATCATCTTTGATTCCACTAACGAAATTTTGTGTATAAAATTCTTAAATCTAATGTAAGGAGAATTTGAGATGTCCCTTGTAGGAGAGCTCAAATATTTTCTAGGATTGCAAATAAAACAAGTTAAAGAAGGAATTTTTATTAGTCATACTAAATAGGGTTATGCTCTTCTCCCATATGTTTTTCCTCATTCTCGTCAAATAGTCGAGCATGAATTAACTAACACATGTGTATTTACAACGTGAGTTAATTCACGTATGTGTATTTTTTAACGTTGGACAAGAATAAACAAAAACAGATTAAAGAAGAGCAATTCTTAACTAAATATTTATCGGAGTTACTAAAGAAATTCGAAATGCAAGATTACAAGCTCATTTCAACACCTGTAGCCTCTCATGCCAAAAAATTAATTTTTAAATACATTGAATGATTATTGTATCTGACATATAATTATAACTAAATACATTAGTTATTTAATGACTCTAAAAATTTGTTTTTTAAGGGATGAAGTATTTAAATACCCGATGAAGCCTCTTTGGATGGACAGGGAAACTTGCAGCGTAAGCATATTCTTCTCTATGTGCTTGGTGATGGGCCCCACACCAGCTTCTAAAACAAGACTCGCATGATACCCAAACCCATCTCAACCGTACATTCATCTTTCCTTTCCCACCACCAACGGTCCAGATTCACCACACTTTCCAACAGCCACGTGTACAACCACCTATATATATTCCACTCCCACTCAGTACTCACACACTCTCACTCGATCATTTTCCTTTTCATTTTCACCTCATTGTCACTTTCTCGAGAAAAAAATAACTCAGAAAATCACAGAAACACCGAGAAAATTTTCAAAAAAACCGTAAAAAAATAAAAACACGAGATTTTGATTCTTACAACAATGGTGGTTACGATCAAGATTGTTAAAGCTCGTCAGATCTTCGATAGCCGTGGAAATCCAACCGTCGAAGTGAGTTTGTTTTTTTTTTCTTTTTCGTTTTTTGTTTGGAAGCTAAGAAAATGAGCGGGAAAATGAAGAAAAAATTATATTATTATTATCTTATTAGCACCTTCTGATTGAATAAGTGTCAGAGACACCTACCCATATTATTATATTTGATATCTTCATTAGTGACGATGTGTCTGTATCCGGTGTCTGTGTCTGTGTGTGTGTCTGTGTGGGTGCTTCATTGAATATCACAGGTTTCGGTGTGTTTTTTTTAGGAATTTGTTTATGAGAAGCTGTGGTTTCTGATTTTGGTTTGCTTATTGTTAGGTTGATGTTACTCTTAGTGATGGAACTTTTGCTAGAGCTGCTGTTCCTAGTGGTGCTTCAACAGGTAAATGATTGGTGAAAATTTGATTTGATTTTGTGTTTGTGTGTGATTTGAGGAATGTTTTGATTTGGTACATTTTTGTAGTAATTTATTGTTTGTGTTGTGAAATAGAAAGGAATGTTGAAGTTGATGTGATGTTTTGTGGTTTCTAATTTTAACTAAACTGTCTGTGACATGTGTGTACTATGTAGTAAATTATTGTTTATGTTTTTGCATGAGGCATGTGACTTGCGTGTGCTATGAAGCACGGACACTTTAGATTATTTAGATTTAGATAATTGAATGCCTGGCAGACAAAAGTGTCTGATTCAACCCTGACACATGTGATTACATTTAATAATTTTCATTTTTTTCAAATTATTGTTAGCATCTATGTGTCAGTTTCTATCTTGCTTCATAAGCTTTTGTGTTTCAAAAGGTAAATTATCGGTGTTTGTTTGAGATATTGAAGAGAAAATTGAATTTGATTTTGTGCTTGTGTGTTGATTTAAGGAATATTTGGATCAGGTACGTTTTTTGTGGTACATTATTGATCGTGTTGTGAGGAAATAGAAATGAATGTTGAACTTGAAGAGATGTTTTGTGGTTTTTAACTAACATGCGTGATGCATGTGAGTTGTGTACTATGTAGCACTCAATCTTTAGATTATTGAATGTGCGTCGGACATGTGTCCGATGTAACATTGACTTATGTGTAATGCATTTTTTGGAATATTTTGATTTGCTACACTTTTGTGTGTGTTTTGGTAAGTAAATTATTGTTTGTGTTGTGAAAAAATAGAAATGAATGTTGAACTGGAATTGATGTTTTGTTGTTTCTAATTAAATATGCATGATGCATATGACGTGTGTTCTATGTAGTAC
Organism: Medicago truncatula; assembly: GCF_003473485.1. Lineage (NCBI taxonomy): Eukaryota > Viridiplantae > Streptophyta > Magnoliopsida > Fabales > Fabaceae > Medicago > Medicago truncatula. The sequence goes on from NC_053047.1 coordinate 31,225,053, forward strand.
TGACATTTCAAATTGATTGCACGTTTGACAAGTGTCCGATGCAAAACTGATATATGTGGTTACGTTTAACCATTAACCACTGTCATCTTCTCAAATTATTATCAGTCTCTGTGTCCGAGCTTCATAGCTTTTGTATTTTATTGATTGTAAAGTTTCATCTGCTTATAGTAATATGTTATGACTCATAACTCGTTTTACATTTTGTTAAAGGTGTTTATGAAGCGCTGGAATTGAGGGATGGAGGCTCAGACTACCTTGGGAAAGGTGTTCTTAAGGTATTTGATACATTTTTTTGTTTCACATTGATGTATTTAGAAGTTCTTTTCTAATTTTGTGAAGAATGATGGATTTCCTTTTAAAAATCTCAGTATCTGTTTGATAATATGCTTTTTTATTTTGTCCCCTTACCTTACAATCCCTTTTTACTATATTTTTGTTTACCAGTAACTGATGTTTGTTTTAGGAAGTTATTTTTTCCTGAATGAAATGGAGCTGATAATAAGATTCCAAATTTGTTTTGGCTTAGGCTGTCGAGAATGTGAATTCAATTATAGCACCTGCTCTTCTTGGCAAGGTATTGTGGAACTGTAATATTGGGTTATTTGGACATATTTTGTATTGTTTTTAAATCCAGTTTTTATAGAGTGGCTGAATTTGTTATCTGCGTTTACAGGACCCAACCAAGCAGACTGAAATCGACAATTTTATGGTACAGCAGCTTGATGGAACTGTTAATGAGTGGGGATGGTGCAAGCAGAAGGTATCACTATAGGATTTTTTTTGCTTATTTTTTGTGATTGCATTTATGGAGACAGTAATAGACTAATAGGCATTCATTTTTTGCTGATTGGATTTCCACAATCTTTTAATTTTCAGCTTGGAGCCAATGCTATTTTGGCCGTGTCACTCGCTGTCTGTAAAGCTGGTGCTTTAGCAAAGAAAATTCCTCTGTACAAGGTATGTGAGGTTTCAGTAACTATAGTTTCTATCTCGTTAGCTTGTGTTCTCATGAATTGCTTTGGTATATTTTCAAAAACATTTCAGCATATTGCAAATCTAGCCGGAAACAAGACTTTGGTATTACCTGTACCTTCATTCAATGTTATCAATGGAGGCTCACATGCAGGAAATAAGCTTGCAATGCAGGTAAAATCTATCTAATATATGTATTAATTAGGGTTGTTTTTTTATCCAAATTCTTATCCTTCTGCCTCGTGTATAGGAATTCATGATTCTCCCTGTTGGGGCATCTTCTTTCAAAGAAGCAATGAAGATGGGTGTAGAAGTCTACCATCATCTAAAGGTTAATGTGCTTTCTAACTTGTTTAGGAATAAATGCAAAAATGGCTGAGAGGATTCTTTTTTATTTAGTCTCATCAATTAAGACATTGTGTTTGCCTTACAGGCTGTGATTAAAAAGAAGTATGGACAAGACGCTACTAATGTGGGTGATGAAGGTGGCTTTGCTCCTAACATCCAGGTCCTTACGTGCTTCTTTTGGTTTTTGTAATCTAAGTGTTACCTAAGAGTAGTTCATGATTTGATTTTTTTCGCAATTAGTGGACTCATTTATTTTGTTTGCCTATTAGGATCTTTTCTAGTGTGATAATCCAAATGTGCATACAAAATAATTATTTCTGCTGTTACTCTATATTCTATAACAAACATTAACCATCTCTACTCTGCTTTCTGCTTCATTACATTTTCATGTTGCCGAAATGCAGTTTTTAAATTTTTACAAATGTTCTGTTTACTTTATAGGAAAACAAAGAAGGACTTGAGCTTCTCAAGACTGCCATTGCAAAAGCTGGTTATACTGGAAAGGTTGAATATTCATCTGCTGAATCTGACTTAGCATCTTAGTACATATATGAATGACTAATTTCTATTTATACAGGTTGTAATTGGGATGGATGTTGCTGCTTCAGAATTTTATGATAACAAGGGCAAAACATACGACTTGAATTTCAAGGAAGAGGTGGACAACTTGTGAACTTTTTCCTGAAGTTTCTCTATTTTTATTCCTTTGTTGAGATATATTTCTTCGTCAAATGCTTTAACTAGATAAGTGACTACCTTATTGCAGAATAACGATGGATCAGAGAAAATCTCAGGAGACAGCTTAAAGAATGTGTACAAGTCATTTGTGTCAGATTACCCAATCGTGTCCATTGAGGATCCATTCGATCAGGATGACTGGGAGCACTATTCAAAATTAACAGCTGAAATGGGTCAGCAAGTACAGATTGTTGGTGATGATCTCCTTGTTACCAACCCAAAGGTATGCTTTATTAACTTCTAACTTGGGAGTGTTCCACAAACTTGTATACTTCTGTGTTTTTAACATTATTCTGTCCATTATTGGCTCCTTAGCGTGTGGAAAAAGCAATTAAGGAGAAGTCTTGCAATGCCCTTTTGTTGAAGGTAAATTTACCTTCAGCCGTAAATTTTTATTTACTAGTGAAAGAAGAGTTCCGTCTTAATGAACTATCCTTTTTAATTCTCTATCAAATCTGATGAGAATTTTCTTTATAACCTATTTGATAGGTGAATCAAATTGGCAGTGTAACTGAAAGTATTGAAGCTGTGAGAATGTCTAAGCAAGCTGGCTGGGGTGTCATGGCTAGCCACCGAAGGTAATGAACGTCCATTTTTTTCCCTATCAGTTCCGTTTTGCTCTGTTTTCTAATGTCATTTTACGTACATAGATACTAATGTGTTAATCTTGTTTATTGTAGTGGTGAAACTGAGGATACCTTCATTGCTGATCTCTCAGTTGGGCTAGCAACAGTAAGTTATCATTAATGTTATGCTATAAGCTTCATGCAAAACAATTCATGTCAAGATTTTGTAACTTGAAATTTTTTTACCTTCTCTGTTGAAGCTTATAAGATTTGGTTGTGCTATGTTATTGTTTAATAGGGTCAGATCAAGACGGGAGCTCCCTGCAGATCTGAAAGGCTTGCTAAGTACAACCAGGTAACACCACAAAACTCCTTATCTTTGTTAATTGAGATGAATACGGTCTCACTTCAATAGCTAGTTATGCCTTTGAAAAATTGTATTTTGTAATGCCATATCCATTTGATTTAAAAGCTCTTGTGCTTCTATTTTATTGCATTATTTGTTCAATATTACTTTCATAATATTGCATACCTTAGGGCCCATAGAAGAATAATGTGAAATAAAATTGAGATGTAGATAGCTCTATGTGGATTTAAGTTACACCATTGTTGTGAACCTCTTTGATTTGTGTCGCAGCTTCTTAGGATCGAGGAGGAGCTTGGTGCTGCAGCAGTCTATGCTGGTTCCAAATTCAGGGCCCCCGTTGAGCCCTATTGATATTTGAACGTAAACTGCAGCAGTTTGTGCTGGTTCCAAACTCGGAGCCTTGGTGGAGCTCTATTGATATTTTGATGCAAACTGCGTTAAATAAGTTTCTATTGACGCTGACAGCACGGGCATATCTGATATATTTCTACATTTGTTGAACCGTCTGTATAAGAGAATAGATTTTTTTGAAGAACTCTAAGAAAATCTATATAGTTTTGTCGAGTGTGTAATTTTGGAACTAGGGCAACAGGGAAGTACTTTGAATTTGATGTGTCTGTTTGGGGTGGCTTTGAATTTGATGCGTCTGTTTGGGGTGGCTTGGCTTGGTTAAATATCAAATATTAACACATTCTGGGTGGATTATATTGATTTCTATGCACATCTTGACTTGTGAAAAATATTATCTACTATCATATAGTTCATATGTGCACATGTCATTGAACTCATTCATAAACAACACACCTATGTCTGTGAGTTTAAAGTTTGGCATTATGATGATAGGGAATAGTTTAAAGTTTAAATGTGTACATGCATTTACTAACATTCATTCACATATGAACGACATGATTGAAAATATTTCTTTTTCAGCTCTCTACTTTTCAAATTTTTAATGTTATTTGTAAGTGTGAATTCCTCATCTTTTACTTATTAGTTTATTACAAGTTTTCCCTAGGTTATTCACACTTATTCAGAATAATAAGTGGTAAATGTTTACATTTTAAATCGAAAACACTATATAATATATATTCATCTTCTGTATTATAATTCTCCCTTCATGAAGGCTTACATATTTTGATTTTGATTGAAGGACTTAATAGAGGTTGTTGATTGTCTTTCTGAAGGTTGGAATGACTTGTTGGGTGATGATGGTTTCCACCTATCAATATGATTGGCTTGGAAAGATATTATTGGTATCAATATGGCATATGCCTTAATCTGTTGTATCTGAATTGTGTTTTAAGGATGTGTTGCGTGCGGTCAAAATCCCATGACTGCATGCCGCCAAACTACATTATTTTAGACCGTTTGGTCTTTGATAGTACGGTCCAATTTTAAGCTTATATTTTAGATTTTTTAAGGGGTGTATTTTAGATTTTTAAAAGTTTAAAATCTGCATTAAATAAGTCGTCTTGAGTTCAAACTCAGACAAATGAAAAGAAAAAAAAAACAACTAATCTAATAAATAATTACCGATTCTTATCATAAAAAAAAAATTACGAATTTAATAATTACGCGTTGATTTTATAATTTTTAAAATATCTGGACTTGTCATAAAAAGTAATTTACCACACATAAAAAATATATCTAATATTATTCTTTCAATTTAATTTTACTTTTTTTTTTTTGCAAGAGATTAGTCTCTATAGATTATTATTTTATTTTATTCAACATTTGTTTTTTAAGTAACAAAAATGGAATATATTACTATGAACACTTTAATTGTTGAAGCACAAGACGTGCCATATCAATCACGAAAAGATCAAAACCCTATCAAAATTACATCAAAGTCAATCGATACCCATACATAAAAGCGGGCTCTACTGGCAATTATGTGTATCAAAATTAAAGACTACATTACTAGCTTTCAACCACCACAAGGTATGTGATTTTACTTTATCTAACAATAGTGGTATAGAACTTTGACGGTTCCGAAATAACCTGTCATTCCATTTCCATAAAACCCATACACACTGAAGCCAAATCAAATGAAATAAAGATCGACGGGATTTCAAGCCACCTGCATATTCAATAAATTGCACAAAATGGTCTGAGATAGCATGAGAATCTACCCCTTCGACACCAAGCCATGTCCGCACCATAGGCCACAATGCACCGAAAATTGGACAAGACAAAAACATATGATTCATATCTTCAACATGCCCACATCCCGTGACACAAAACCGAGCCTCCACAGATATAATGCCACGATCTACCAAGTTCGATTTAGTAGGTAAACAATCCCTCAACAGCCGCCAAGCAAGGATAGAAACTTTTAAAGGAACCTATTTATGCCAGATTAACTCCATATTTTGATGAACATGTGGTTGTTCCTGTGATGTCAACATGTCATATACACCACGAACAATATAGCCTCTAATCTGATCCGGTAACCACAACCACCTGTCTGTTTCTGATTCCTGCAAAGAGACTGTTAGTAATAAATCCCTACACCCTTCTACCAGGTCCTCCTCCCACGCCCATAAACGACGACGCCAATGCCACACCCCCCACCATCCTCCACCTCTCAACAAGAACATGTTCCTCACAATGATTACTTTATTAACAACTAAATCATATAGCCGCCTAAAGCGCTCACACAGCGGAACACTACCACACCAACAATCTCGCCAAAAATTGGTTTCGGCTCCATCCCCCACCCTCCTCCTAACACAACATGCAAACCAACCCTCCCCACCCTCGCCTATCCCATCTCTAATCCTGACTATCTCCCTCCACCACGAAGAACAACTCCGGCCCCGTCCTCCAAACCACCATCCGCCACACTTATACCTAGCGACCAACACCCTACGTTGCAAACCATCCCTAACAACTAACAACCGCCAACACCATTTCTCCAACAAAGCAATGTTAAACTCTCTCAACCTCCTAACACCCATCCCTCCATACTCCCTCCTCAAATATAGAAGAATTCCAACCAACATTTTATTTTATTTATAAAACTTGAAAAGATTATTTTATTGAGTGAATATTCATTTTGGTCACTAACCATTTTTGATGCACCAATTCAATATTTCATAAAAAATTCAATTTAGTCTTTAACATCTTCATGCTATTAAAATCAAATAGTCCTTGTTTCATTATAATAAAAAGACCAATTTGTAAGTATCGTTTATTTTTATCAAAAAAAAAGACCAATTTGTCTCCTATAGAAAAAAAAAATTATAAACTAATTTAGGTTTTTTTTAGTTAGGGATAGAATTGATTCGCCAAAATATACCAAAAATAAAAAAAGAAGAATTGATTTGCCAAAATATTGTGAGGATTGTTAAGATATATTATGATTCTCCATTTATTGTAACTAGCGTTCAGACGGGCACTCCCGTGCCTGTCTGTCCGCTCTTTCTATTGCGCTAACGCATGTAACTCATAAACAGTATGTTTTCAACATCAATGTTGGTTTAGTTTTTCTTGATATATCTTAGAGAACATTATTAGAATTAAAAGAACGATCAAGCTTGATCAAAAAGAGAAGGATCAAACTTGATAAATAATATAAGATATGTAATTCATGCGCTTCCTTAACATAGTTGCATAATATATACTTAGTTTTGTGATGCAAACTCATCTATCTATGTAGGATATATGCATGAAACATGAGTGACAATTATGGGGATGGGTTTGATGAAGATATTAAATCTTTCCCAACGCTAACACAATTTACAGAAAGCAGTACATATATACTCTATATTATTCTCGAGCCATTTAAGTCTGTCACAAAATATAAAGTTAGGAAAATATAAGGCAAACCAATTGAAGGAATAAGTAAAAAAAACTTTGATAATACATCCAAATCTTGCAAAGGACGACATTTCACAAAGAGTGAAAGAATATTTACACATTAGTCATATCACTTATTCATACTTTGGGATATTTTTGATTGAAAAAGTCAATGTAATATAGCAAATGGAATGTTAATTAAACCGGAGCATATAAGTGATTGCTCTTGTTAAAAGAAAATATAGACAACTCGAAGCATACATACATATACACGCAACTTTCTGCTTGCTGTATAGATTTAAGAACTTGTATAATACTCCTCTATTTCTAACAAAGAATATCCTGAAGCAAATTATTAAAGCACTGTATTAGTTAAAAATTAACTTAACACATCAATGATAATCAATTATTAGCTGCCCATTTCTATCTGTAATCAATTCACTTTACAAACTGGAGTACATCATTTCAATGCATCAAAATTATGAGACTTGTTCGGGATTTAAATTGACATTACAATATTGTTGTCAACAAAGAAATAATTTGGTTCATTAGCAACTTCATTAATTTTTTTTTTTGCTGCGGTCAATGCAAAAAATTAGTGCAATTGATTAAAGAAATAATAACAAACTCAAGTAATGATGTCTTTTCTTTGCTAGTCAAAACCATAACAACTTTTTTAATTTAAATAGGTTTATAATTATCAGCAAAGGCAAAACTAATGGAAAATATAGCAAACCTCTTGAATTCTAAAAAATCAGGGAATTTTCTCAAAAAACAAATTGAGGGAGTTATCACTATTCACATCTATCGTTCTCTTTATTTCTATCTTTCACACGGTACATCTCTAACCGCTCTTTTTGCTCATGTCTTCTTTGTTACTGCATGCTAATAATTAGAAGGAAATAAATTGGTCATCTCTAACCGCTCTTTTTGCTCATGTCTTCTTTGTTGCTGCATGCTAATAATTAGAAGGAAATAAATTGGTCGTCCTATTTTATTTAACTTAGGGTCACCACTCATGGAACTTCGATTTCTACAAAAAACATGCTCTCTACTCTGCCTATACGATCGGAGATTTGCCTCTAATCATAGGTAGTTACTGTTTTTAGATTGGAATGAAAAGAGAAATTATTCAGATACTAATAAGAACATGTTGAATTCGAACTTTTTTTTGAAAGAAGAGAGACCAAACAATGTAAAAAGAAATGGAATTTGTACCCATATACAATTAAGTTTTGAAATAGAAATTGCCATTCGTTGTTCTGCCGCATCCCTCCCAATGTACTCAATGTAGTATTTATATTTGCAGTAGCTGCTGGATTTTGTAATCCCCAAAGAACTGATCAATGTACTGAATCTGAATCAAACAAAAAAAAAGAGGAAGATGAAAGCGTCGGATCAATGCCCAATCTGTAAAATGTGAAATTGAATGAAATTAATATGCAACATAATCACATCCTTAACATGAAATAAATAGAAAAAGGGAACAAATGCGAAAATAAATAAATTGAATCAAAGCAAATAGTTTAAGAAATTCAAAAAAAGAATGAGAGAATCAGGGTCGTACCCTCCACGATGCCACTACCAAAATTGATGTCGTTGCATGATAGTGGGATGTTGGTGTTGCCGTCACAGATCCATGTCTTTATCATCGCCTCCCTGTTGCGGTCGTTAAAGGCAGGAAGTCATTCTATCTCTCTCATTAGCACAAATTCCCATCAAGTTATCACTATAAAGTCTATGTACTTCTTTTTGTTTTGGTGTTTGTGATTGGAAATTAGAATATGAAAAAAAAACTACATTTGACAAAATTTATATAACCGTGTATCTCTATTAGGTGTGGTGGTTAAATTTTGTAACCGATTATCCTAAACTGATATTCTTATAATGCTTCCCCTTTTCAAAGTCTTCACATGAAAGTACACTTATTAATGTATAGTTGATTAAATTTTGTAATTTTTTTGCAATGACATCATCTGGAAAGTTATCAGAGGAGTTTGTGCATTGTGAACCTTTGACAAATACAATTCAAAACTTATTTTTCTTTCCTCTCTTCTATCACCGATTGACAATAAATAATGACAATCAATTGCTTCACAATAATACATAAATTCTATGAAAGTACAACTTAAGGAATTTCATGCAAATCGATAAATAAGAACAAAGCAGATGAAGAAAACCCAATCTCAATTAGGGAACTAAAATATATGTATTGAAAAGAAGAATAAAATGAAGGATGAAAGAGTGTTGGAACTCGATTACTTGTCGAGTAGTAGTCCCCACTCTCTACACTAGCCGCTGCATTCCTTTCTCCATTCCTTATTTTTCTGTTTAAAACTCTATATCTATGAGATTCCCTTCCTTTATGTTCCTGCCGTTCTATGATTTTCTGTCTTACATTTGACAAAATAATCTAACCGCTTAGTTTTTGGTTCTATTGAAATTGAAACCGCTTAAACTTCCAACTGTGGGCCTTTCAGACTTGAGTTAGTGCAAGGGCATTTTGATATTTAAAAAAAAGCTACACCAAAAAAAAATATTGCCTTTATTAATAGGTATAGATTATACTATGAGTAATTAGTATTTATGTGTAATCGTAGAGATTAATCTCTGCCAAAAATAATAATTAGTATTTATGAGTAATCTTTATTATATATATTTGCCTTAATTTTTTTTTATAGTACACGTGTCATTCTCTCTATGCTAATTGTCATTAAATGTTTTAATTTGGGCATATGTAATGGTAGTATCATTCTTTTGTTTGATTATTGATTTTATTAAGAAAGGATTTTAATTTGTGAATTCTTATAAAGGTACCAGCTTGATCATTGATTTTATTAAGAAATAATTTTAATTTTTGAATTCTTAAAAAGGTGTATAAGGGATACAAAATCGGTACAATAATTATATCATTAATTAAAAATTATCTTATTTGGTATCATGCTTTCACAATCTCTAGAGTTTTGCTCAATTATTGATTTAAATCAAATTGTAACCAAAACTCATTTGTGGTTGAAAATTCTTAATCATGTCTTTAAAAAATTATCATTCAATGACATTTTGACGTGTGTCATTATTGTGTAGTTGAACCAATCATATTGCACCGTTTTGTCTTTTTTGCATCATATTACTTATTTTTATATTGCTTTGCATAATATTTCATTTATAATGTTTACCTATATATACTCCGTTCTTATTCAATTGTCTCATTCATCTATTCCTCCTCCCCATCAATCTAAAAAACGAGATTATAATGGCATCAAGATCTGATAACATCTCAGAGATCAGCCTTGAGAAGGAATCATAGATCGTGGTTGTTCAGATTATCCGTGTTTTGTTTGTTTGTGATGTCTCTCTAGATATTTTTAGGTTGTAAGTCAATCAAGCATTTTAGGATTAGCCAATTTTGTATCATATTTTTTATTTGTTCATGATGTCATTTGCTTTTATTATTTTTCCTATACATAGTATATGTTTCTTTCATCATTTCCACTTGCACATTTCTTCCAAATAGTGTTGTCAAACTCCAAAAGATTGTCATGACACCAAGATTTGATAACATCTATGAAATCAACTCGATCAAAGAATCATGAAGCGAGTTGTTCGAATAATTCATGTTTGGTTTGTTAATAATATCAACTGTGATAGACACCCGTTCTATGTAGATATGATTCCCATTGATACACCTATTTGTATATAATGAATGTAAAAAAACGACATTTTAAATTAATCTAATTTTTGTATATAATTCATGCCATTATGAGTAACTTGGGTGGTGATGTAAATCTTAGGATTGTATCAAACTAAAAAGAATGAATACAAACTCAATTGTATAAGTTTCCCAAGACTTTTTTTATTTTCATTTTAATTTCAATATGGATGAATAATAACTATATTGTGTTTGACAAATTATGTATTTTAAAATCTCTTCTTTATCTTCTCATTTTAATAATAAATTATAATTATATTGATACATTAATACATTGATATACGTAAACATCACTAATACGTGCGTACATGTTACCATCTAAATATATTTTATTTATTCGCTATTGCCTAATCACATCCACATCGACACATATACATCTTAATCTTAATCTCTATCTCTATCTTTATCTTTATTATATACATTTGCACTATTTTTTTTTGAAAAGTACACGTGTCACTCCTTCTTGCTTCCTCTCATTAATTGCTCGATCAAATATTCAAATCATCACATATTTACTCACATGCTATTTATGTCATTTGCATCACTCACACAAATTTGATTTATTTGAATTAATTTATTAAAAACAAAAATGGAAATTATAACATTTTAATAGCTTATCATGAATAAATTTTGTATTATCGGCCAATAAAAATTGAGATGATTTAAATTATTAGCCAATCATGATTCATGATTGAAATTACTAACCAATCAAAATTGAGATAACATGTCATCGTTATAACATTTACTTTGTTAGTCAATATGTTTGTCATCATTTTCATCATCTCTCTCTCTCATATGTTTTTAATTCTATTTGTTTTCGTTTTCTTTATTCATCTATTGTGTTTTAATTTTGTTTTTGTTTTTGTTTTCTTTATTTTTGTTTTTGTTTTCTTTTTAAATATTTCAACGAAGGGAAAGCTCTCTAAATTTTTGTAATGCCTTCCATAGTTTATGCAACATTAAAGGAATGATATGGTACATAATATGTTTATACACATTTTTAGTTTTTTTTTTACATATTTAAATTAAATAAAAATATATTTGGTCAAAAAAGGTGTGTGTAAATGTCAAATACATGTTATCAATTGGTTTTGTAAAAAAAAAATAAAAAAATCAATTGGTTTGAATTACTGCGATTTTGTTTCTAAGATCAAATGTATCGATTGATGAATATTAATGTACAATATTATTTTTTCGTTATTGTTTGCATGAATCAAGCACTTGATTATTTTGTTTATTTTATGTCTTTGGTTATAAATATCGATTTTGACTCCCACACTTTTCACACCACTCTATATTCACAATTCATATTATTAATGCACATATAAATATCGATTTTGAAGTCGCATGTCACTCTATCATTCTAAATCTCATTATAATGGCTATTACACTAATCTACATCATCATGTTTTTAAATTGTTTTGTTCAACAAGATTAATGAGAATTATAGCCTATCAACATTTCAAAAAACAATGGTCAACTTTTAAATATTAATTTTTATTAAGAATTCTAAATTTCAAAATAATCTCTCCTAATTTATGTCTTTTATGGCTATATATTCCCCCACGATTTTTCTCAGTTTCGTTCATTACGTGGATCTCGCTCCTTCATCATTTTCTTCGTTTTTGGTCACTTCCACAATGTTTAACTTCACTACTTTAATCTTTTTCTCTTAGTATTTAATTTTACATATCAATAATCCTCATTCATGATTTATTTGTGGTGAAAGGTTATCTATGCGATGAAGATATCAAACACATGTTTTGTCAATCATGTCAATTTGATACATCTATATGGCAATATAATGTTTTGAACAATTATTTGAGTGTATTTGGGTATGTTTTTTTTTTGTGGACAAACCTTATTTATGGGTGTTGTAATGTTTATCAAGCCAATACATGGTTTTCAATTTTGATTGCATTTATGTTGTTGTATATGGTAAATATTTGGTGTGATCAAAAGATGGTAACATTATAATTCAAGATTTGAACGATTATATGGTTTGAATAAAATCATCGACAACCAGAATTGAAATTCTTCCCTTTGATTTAAAAGCAAAATCATTGCCTTTTGAGGTGTATAATGTCATTTCTTTTACTTAACTAATCTCAAACTGTGTAAAATCTATTGTGGTCTCCTACTTGAATCAATGAGATATTTACTTTATATTTTTTTTATAGGATAGCTCAATATAATTATGAGGCAATATATCTGAATCATATAATTGTATTAAGATGGATCATTTTTATGTTGAAATAAGAAATGTTAAAATCCAACAAAATACCATCAATCTAAATGTTTTGATATTGAAATAATTTCTTTATATTACCAATTGATTTATGTGTCATTTGTGGTGGTAATTGTGACAAACATTGAAAGAGCTATCACGATAGAATGATACAGCTAGGAGGACTCATGAAAATAAAACAGGTTTATTTCCCTTTGTAAAAATAACATTTTTAAAATAGCATATAAGACAAAAGAATTAAGAAAATAGCATAAAAAACCAAAATATTTCATCATAATGTTGGGACTTCGGCAAATGGGTGGGGTGGGGGCTCAACAGAGTTGGATAATCGCATTATGCTAAGAGCAACCACAATTAGATTGACAACACACATTCAACCAAAACCATAAGGCATTACGTATATCAATCATCTCACTTTGCTCAACATCTATTTTTGCATTTAATGTGGAACTTTAACCCACACTTGATACATCTAAATAAGGTCAAACAGATGCACAACATGCTAAAAAAGGTGGATTTGTGGTGGTTTCATACAAGGAGGTTTTTTTTTTTCATTTGTTTTAAGAAAAGAGAGAAAGGGAATTAGAAAATGAAAAAGATGAGAAAAGGGATTTGAAAATGATAGAAATTATAAGGGAAAAAATAAGTATTGTGTACTTTGTCCGTGAGAGTATAAGAAATATAATGAATTGTAGGTAATTTGATGAGTTTGTTGAAGGAGTTCAAGATTTTTGGCTAATTATTTTACCAAAAAATTATACCCACTATTACAAAAAGCTACATCATTTTAAAATGTCTAATAAGTATGTATTTCTTCAACTCAATATAACACATGCATTTTTTCATTTTCATATTCAATCCAACACCAAATGTATTGAAATTTAAAATGATAGAGGTCGAATAAAAAAATTGCATGAAAGAAAATGATAGCAAAAAAACTAAATTTTAGGATAAGAAATTAAAAAAATGACATGAAAAAACTAACAAAAATTTGTTCATCATAATGTTTGGACTTTCAGATGGGAGCCTACACTGGGTTGAATTATCACATTATGATAAAAGCAACCACACAAATGAGATTTATACCACATCTTCACTTAAAATGTTTAATAAACATGTATTTTGTTAGCTCAATATAACATGTATATTTTGCCAATGTCATATCCCACAAAACACTAAAGTGAATGAATTTGAAATGACATCTAAATACTAAAATTCAAGATGAAATAACTAAGCAGATAACATCTAAAAACGAAAAACAAATAGTTCATCATGATGTTGAGATTTCCCATGGGGTTAAAGTGGGTTACATAATCACATTTAGGCTAAGAGAAACCACATAAGTGAGATTGACACCCCAATATTTAACCAAGACCTTAAAGCATTAGGTATTATGGTCATCTTACTATATGTTGCTCAACATCTATATTTACATCTAATGTAAATCTTTAACTCACATTTGACACATTAACATCTCTCCCTTAAGCGTGAAACTCTCTGCATGCATGTGTAATAAAGAGACATAGCCAAATAAGATCAAAAGAAATGACATCTAAAAATTAAAATATAAGATAAAAGAATTAAGTAAATGACATTCAAAAACGAAGAAAACTACTCATCAAAATATTGAGACTTTTAGGGGGATGAGGGATGGCTAAACTGGGTTGGATAATCACACCTATATTATCACAATATACACATGCATCCAACGTGTAACTTTAATGGGTAGAATGCACTTAATTGGACTAAGACCAACCACACAAGTGAAATGGATATCAATCTTTCACTGAAAATCTTAAGACATTAGATATACGGACCACCTCACTATATGTTTCTCAATATTACTCTTGCATATAATGTGAAATTTTTACTCACACTTGACACAGTATCTGTGTTCCCCCACCAAGAACTGCTCCCCCACAATTTTGAATCGGGATATCATATCATCGTTATACTTTTTGTTGGAGCCAACATTTATGTGGATCGACACATTGGAGAAGGAACAACCAAACAAGTGCGAATGCTACTACATCTTCATCCCAAATTTTAATGCTTACGTACGATTTTTTTTTCCACTTATTTGTTAATCAACCTCCACTATTTTATCCAATGTTTAGTTTTAACTGATGCTCAATACATCATAATATTCTCTCCCTACACTATAATGTATTTTGTCAATTCAGCATAACAAATGACATCCAAAAGCTGACATAACACTTCATCCTAATTTTGAAACCTTCGAGGGATCATAGTCTAAGTTTGATCACCATATTCGACTAAGAAAAACCACACATGTCTGACTGATATCAAATTTTTGTCCTAAACCTTAAGGCATCAGATATATATGTCATCTCACTTATATGTTGTTTAAAATTTACCATATATCCCATCCTAACATAGAACTTTGACTCACACTAGACACACTAATATTTCTTAACCAACTGGGCAACTATTCGTGTTCGTAATCACGTGACATAGTAAAATAAGGTCAAGCAGAGGAACACCATGTTCCAGAAGGTTGGTTGGTGATTGTTTCATGAAGAGAGTTTTATATTCCTTTCTTTTATATGAAGAAAAAAAGGAAATTAGAAGGAAAAGTAACGGATTTGAAAAAAGAATTTGAACATGAGAGAAGATAAGGGAAAAATAATTATTGTGCGTTATGTTTGTGAGAGTATAGAGAGTAGTGTGAGTTATCGGTGATTTTATGAGTTTGTTAAAGGAGTTGGAGATTTTTGGGTAATTATTTTACTAAAAAAATTGATTCAATTAAGAAATGCCACATTATTTTTAATGTCTTATAAACATGTATTTTGTGAACTCAACATAACACATCTGCAATTTTTCATTGCCACTTGCCGCCAAAGTCCAAAAGTTGATGAATTTAAATTAATAGAGGTTGAATGAAAAAATTCAGATGAAAAACAATGACATTTAAAAACTAAATTTTAAGATAAAAAATGCAAACAAACGACATCAAAAAATTAAAAGACAAATTATTTGTGACTTTCGGGAGATTCTGCATCGAGTTTGATAATCACATTAAACAAAGAGAACAATACACGTGAGTTTGACAACACATCTTCACCCAAACCTTATGAAATTAGGTATATGGATCATAACACTTATATGCTACTCAACATCTACTCTTACATCCAATGTGACTTTAACTCACACTTGACACGTTAACATTTCTCCCTCAAGTACGAGACTCTCTGCATATGAGATCTACCACCATAAACCAATTCTGCTTTTCCACATAGTCGATCTGAGCTATGATACCATTGTTAGGCCTTACGAGGGAGCCAACACTGGCATGGATTAACCCATTGCACAAAGAACAACCAGACAAATGAGAATGATATCAAATATTTACTTAATATTTTAAATATCACGAAATTCTAGCCCGTGCTTGGCACGGGTTTCTAAGCTAGTTAGTATTTAAATTTGTCACCTTCAAAATAAAATAAAAAAGTATTTAAATTTGTGTTTATTGTAATTATTTTCAATAAAATAAAATAAAATTGAAAGAATAATTTTGACTTTAAGAAAACATTTTTCCTATTATATGTATGCGTAAGAACTTCATCAAAGTGCTTCTAAAAAAAGTTCATCAAAGTGACAAATCTTTCACTTCATCCTTCAAAAAACCCAAAATTCACAAAAACTCAATTTCCCATTTTCCATTTCCTCAGATGGAAAGCGCATCAGAACTCGTTGAATTTCCATTGCTATTAACACCAATCGATTCTCACTATCGAGCTTGTACAATTCCTTACAGATTCCCTTCTGATAATCCTCGAAAAGCCACTCCCACAGAAATCTCTTGGATTAATCTCTTCCTTAACTCCATACCCTCTTTCAAGTATGTATCTATGATTTTTTTTTTTTGATTTTTGTAAAATTTTAATTTTTTTTTATCTGATTCGTTGTTTTTGATTGATTTTATGATACCCTTTTGTTTATTTTGATTTTTAATGGCTTGTTTGGTTCTATAGTGATAATAATTGATTTTTATTGAATTGATTGTGTAAAATTGATTTTAGATAAAAGCTACACTTCTAATTGAAGGTGTGTCCCATTATGTCGTGTTACATGACACTACATGACACAGACACTTGTGATTACATTGAATTATAATTATATGTGCGTGTCAGTGTCAGTGTCTCTGTATGTGCTTCGTAGGATAAAGTCAGTTGAATGTAAAGTGATTTTCGTTTAGATGTATATGTAAAAATGAATTTAACAATAAATGTAAGGGTAAAAAATTGACATTTGTTTTTGGTATATGATTCGCTGTTTTTGAATGATCATAGTAGATACCCTTTCTGTTTATTTTTTCCTTTCAGTAGTTGTGTTATTTTGCTGCTTGGTGGGTTGTTGTATTCTCCTTGTGGATTTTTGTTACTTAAATAAAAAATTTACCAGAATATTTGAAAACAATTAGGATGATTAACACTATTCAAATATGTGTGCTTAGTTAGGTTCAGTAAATGATTAATGCATATAAGAATTGCTGCAAACTCATTAACCATTCATTGTGAATGTAACCATGATTTTGAAGGTTACTCACTACGATTTTTAGGTGCTCAAATATACATGATCTTTGTTAATTAGTTAAATTGTGTTTGATAACTTTAGGTGTTGAAATATACATGATATCTATATTAATCATGATTTATGCGCAAATATATACACTTCAAAATCATGGTTAATGATGTTCAAAGTCGTGGTTAATCATGTTTAGGGGGTTATTAATGAGTTGCAACATGTTGATATATCCATTAACCATCCACTGAATTCAGTTAACAATGTATTTGAACTCAGTTAACTATCTAAATTGTTGTCGAAATTAATACGACATATCTTTTTGATATGATAAGCTAGTTTTTATATTTTTTTATGTAATTTGATTAATTTATTTTCATGCGTAGTTTACATTATGTCAGTCTTTTTTACTCAGTCCCTTGGGCCTTTTATTCTTCGTGAAATATGTTATTCATCCCTCACTAGCGTAATACCATTTAAATATAAAACAGAGCCTGCACTCGAATAATGCTAGCGATGGATGAATCACATATTCAGGTGACATCACCATTAACATTTGTTAGCTGCTTATCTTTCAAAATAGCACCTTGACATATTTGTAACTGCCATAGTTGTACAATAAGGCTTCCTATTATATTATCATCGTGATTTTACTTATATCACCCTTTTGAAAACTTTCCTTCCATTTCTTTAGTACTGGATTGAGGTGAGTTTGTCATAAAGAAGTTTGGGGTGAGTTGATAATTCTTGGTATACAAAAGCTGATTTATGTGGTAAATTGTTACTGTAAGGCTTAACTCTTAAGTATATCAATATTGACTAAGGGCATTTTCTTCCATGCAAAATGTATATCACAAATATATGTTTCAATTGTTTCAATAACTTATCCATGACTCTGTACTTTTGTAGTTTTTTTATAGCCCGACTTAACAAAATCGCCGTTAGATTTGTTCAAAAAAATAAAATAAAATAAACTCGCCGTTACCAATTACATTTCCTTTTAACCTAGATCTAGGAGATCATTTTCAAACAACTTACAAGCATTATGATTTTTTCTTTCCACTATTGTCAAGTAGTGGCTGTTGCATGCCGAAATCTAAACGTATCACTATTGTTTTGTGATAGATTATATAGCACAAAGTGTTGTCAAATAGTGGCTATGGCTGCACTGTAGCGTTGCAGAATTTGAACAAACTGCTATTTTCCGTGTTCTGCGATTGACAATACTGGTTCTTTTCTAGTCTAGGTTAGTAGAAACAACTAATTCATGGCAATACTAACAGATTTTAGTGAAATATGTGATTTTAATATTATTACATGAATTCTTGTATTTGTGTGATTCGTGTATATAGCCAACCCAACTTTTTGGAAAAAGGCTTTGGCGGTTGTTGTTTTATTGTCTACATTATTTTATACCTTTTATTTTTCAGGAAGCGTGCAGAGAGTGATACTTCTGTTCCCAATGCTGCAGAAAAAGCTGAAAAATTTGCTCAAAGGTGATTCTTCTTATCTTATTACTTCTACATTTTAGTTTGTAGTATAGAATTTTCTAATTACATCTTTGGTTTGTGCATTCCCTGGAAAAGGTATTCTGATATACTTGAAGATTTCAAGAAAGATCCCGAAAGTCATGGTGGTCCACCTGATTGCATTGTATGTTCTATACTATTTCTGGCATTATACCCTAATAGTCTGATGATGTGTCTAATTACATTCTTTGTTTTTTTCTTTTTTAACTTTTTTGCTTGGCGATTCACTAGGTTCTATGCAGACTTCGTGAGATAATACTTAGAGAATTGGGATTCCAAGATATCTTTAAAAAAGTCAAGGTAAGTTTATCTGCAATTCAGGATCCTAATTGTTATTGCTATACAGCCATAGATAATAAAATGCTGAACATTGTTGTTAAATAGCGGCTAGTGTTGTCAAATAACGGCTATATCAGCGCTATAGCATAGATGAACTTGAACAAATCACTATTATTAATATTCCGTGATACACTACTTAGCACAAAATATTGTGATATAGTGGCGCTATAGCGCTGTTGCCAGGGGTTGAGGGAGAGGGGGGACAGACAAGTGCCATGGTCCAAAGTTTTATAATTTAAGAGTTACATAGTCAATTATTATATGGACCCATGATCATTGGTTAATTACTAAGCAATGTTTGAATGAAATAGTTGATACGGAAGGCATAATGTGCGAGTGTGATGTGTGGCAGAAGGTGTTGATACACGTTGGTTACCAGCTAGGCTAATGAGAGATAAAATTTGAGGAGTGGTAGAATAGGAATTTTGATTCCTTTTTGTGGTGACCATTAAAAAAGGCCTAAAAAAATTAGCACACTACTATGTAAAACTGTTGTTTCATCCTGTAGCATGCAAATTGCGCTATATAAATATCTGGGTTTTGCTAATGGTCCCCATAAATTTTGATTCCTGACTCTGCCACCGACTGTTGTGCAGTGGAATTTGAACAAACTGTTATTTTTTGCGATCCTCTATTGACAACACTGATAGAAAAACTATTGTTTTGCGAATACTCTATTTAGTACAAAGTATTGTCATATATCGGTTGTAAGTTATAACGGGGCTGTAGCATTGTAGCCTAGTTGAATTTGAAGAAATTGCTATTTTCTGCGATTTGCGATTGACAACACTGATGTTGAAGAATAATGTGTGCCTATCTGATTGTTGTGGTTGAAGTGTGTTAAAATTAGAATTCCTAGACTGAGACTTGGATTTTATCGGTTCGTCCCTAGAATCCATTTTTACCGTCTCAATGTAGGAATTCTAATGATTTAGAATAGAATTCGGTACAAAAGAGAAGTCATGTGTGAATAGTGTTGAATGAAAGTTATAGGGTTTTAGAGAGAAGAAGATAATTGTTAAAATGTTTGATTGATTGTCAAATGAGGCACCAAGCCATATTTAAATACAACTATCAAGGCTAAAAGAGTAAAATGACTTAAAGTAAAACTGATTCTTAAAATAAGCTAATTCACTAATACTTGTTTGCTAATACTTTATTCCTGTAACAAAGTGCATAACATCTTCCATGGATATAGAGGAAAATATAATGCAATTGTTTTCAGGATTAGTTGACTGAGAGCGTCTACATTTACCGACAAAAGTAGTGTGAAATTCAACATATCTTGTTATCAATTTCACTAAGAGAGAGCTGTGTTGTATAAATCACATTATCAGCGGACCATGTAGTTTAATTTTTGTTGAGATACTAATTGCTTTTGTGATTGAATGCTATAGGATGAAGAAAATGCAAAAGCCATTTCCCTGTTTGAGAATGTTGTTCGTGTTAATGATGCCATTGAAGATGAAGTCAAGCGAGTTGAGAATCTAGTTAAGGGAATTTTTGCAGGAAACATATTTGATCTTGGTTCTGCGCAGGTAGAACAATTTTCTATGCGTTCTTTTAGTAACTTCTTGATAAATAAAATTAAGATTAATGTTTTGCTATTTGTTACAATTACAATCTGTAGAAAGAAATTGGGTGAATGTTGTTATGTTTTATTCATCAGTCAATAGTCGGCCTAGTTAGAGAGACCACAATAGAGAATAATTCTTGATGAGAATTTTTAAGAAATAAAAATAATGAGACAATAAATAGGAAGATATGCATTCACCAAAATAATCATGTGGATTCTTCTAGAAAATACACGGGTTCCAACACCCCCCTAAGTTGGTGCATAGATATCTATCATGCCCAACTTGCTTATCAAATGCTCAACGACGGGTCTCGCCAAGCTTTTGGTTAAAGTGCAGTTTGTTGACTAGAGGTCACCAAAGATAGACATATGATTTCGGCATTTAACTTCTTTATTAAAAGATGGCCAATCTCAATACGCTTGGTTCTTTCACGCTGAGCTGGATTGTGGGCTATGCTAATGACAACTTTACTGTCAAAATATAACTTCAATGGAAGCTCAATTTTCATCTTAAGTTCCTCCAAGACTCTTTGGATCCATAATCGTAACAGCCATAACATTAGAAACTAAAGGATTCAAAGCTGGAACTTATTGGTTTGGAAATATGGGTTGGACTTGGACCTACTCAACCCTGCAAACCGACTTGTAAGATGAGGACTGCCCCCACCTATAAACACTTGTTCAAACCCTATCTCTTCGAATGTGAGACTCTTAACACCCTGCCATGTCCATGACCGGATCTAGAGCATGACTCGAGTGGCCTTATAGCAGATACCTATTGAATCTTGGGTATACTTTGATACCATCTTAGAATTTGGGTTGACATAACTCCACCTTATAAAACTGACTTGTGAGGTGAGAGATGCCTCTCTTTATAAACTCTAGTCACCTTATCTTTAATCTACGTGAGACTTTGTTTTTCCATTACTTTTTTCTTTATTTTGTTTTTTTAAGACAAGTAGATGTACACACTTCTTATTTCAAATTATTTTATATGACATTACAATTAAGGCTAGTAATAAGTGTCATCAAATTGGAAATAGGAGTTGTTTATTATTATTATTATTATTATTATTATTATTATTATTATTATTATTATTATTATTATTATCATTATTACAATTTATACGTCTAATATGTTGGGGACAATCCTTGTAAGTGGTTCCGTTGGCATAGAAACATAGCCTTATTGTAAGGTAGTGAATTCTCTGTAGTAGTAGTACTCCAAAGTGTCGGTTTCTTGTTGTCATTATGACTTTGAATAGGTCCAACAATTGTATTTGTGTAATGAGGGGTTGCTTTTCAAAACATCTATAAGACATCAATCTTCAGCTTGATTTTTAGAGCAAGCTGAAAATAGGCTGGTTGTGTAAATGTGTTGAGGGAGCATGTCCCATGCTTAATCTACTCTTTCTCCCAAAAGCCTTTATCATTTCCATATACTGCGTCGGGCCATTCTTGGCGAAGGAGGCGCCAGTTGACTAAACGAATTTTAGGTTGAAATTTCCACTTAATTTTTCCTTGCCGAGAAAAATTCAGGTTATGGCTGAGAAACGTTAGTGGGCCACAACCCGTGTATAGAAAATTTGTTTGAGACATGTTTGGATCATGTGCATCCTCCACTGATGCACACAGTGGGTGGCCATTGTTGGGCCATAAAGAAAATACTCGTAATAGCATATGGAGGGATTTGCTTGTGATATGAGCCTAAGAGTTTGATCTGATGAATGTCTCATTCTTGAATGCCAAAGTATAGTGTTGTCCTTTTGTATAGCACCAAATGCAGCTCCATTCACTTCTCCTTTGAGCACAAAAACCCCTTCATACAAATTACTTGAATCAATCATCCTCTTGCTTGGTCTAACCACTCTTGTTTAAGAACCGAAGAATGAGAGTACAGAGACAACAACCATGACAATGTCTTTGCATGTGATGAACATTTGGTCAACTCACAGTAGCATGGTTGGACTAAGCTTCAAAGAGGATGATTGGTTTGAGTAATTTGCATGAAAGGAGGTTATGTGCTCAAAGGAGAAGTGAATGAAGGCATTTGCTTCTACACAAAGGAACAACACTATCCTTCGGCATTCAAGAATGGGACAGCCATCAGACCAGGCCCTTAAGCACATTTCACAAGCAAGTACCTCCATATTCTACTACGAGTATTTATTTTATGGCCCTACAGTGCCCACCCACCGTGTGCCTCAATGGTGGATGCACAAGACCCGAACTTGTCTTAGACAATCTTTTGATACACGGGTTGTGGCCTACTAGCGTGTCTCACCCATACCCTGAGTTTTGCGCTGGAAGGAAAAAATGAAGTGAAAATTTCTATCCAAATTCGTTTAGTCAATTGACACTTCAACTTCACCAGGAATGGCCCAACGTAATATATGGAGACGATAAAGGTTTGTGGGAGAAAGAGTAGATAAAGAATGGGACATGCTCCCTCAACACATTTACACAACCAACCCATTTTCAGTTGGCTCTACAAATCAAGCTGAAGCTTGATCTTATTGATGTTTTAAAAAACTTTAAAGTCGTGCCACATAAAACAACCCATGATGACATAAATACAATTGTTGGAGCCATTAAAAGTCGTAATGACATCAAGGAGCTGACATTTTTGTGTACTACTACAATTACGGGGAACTCACTACCTTACAAGAAATAAGGCTATGTTTCTATGCCAATGGAACCACTTACAAGGATTGTTCCCAAAATGACAACTCTTTTCAATATGATGATTATTACTAGCCTTAATTGTAATGGCATATAAATAATTCGAAATAAGAACTGTGTAGTTTTATTTGTCTTTAAAACAACAACCAAGCCTTATCTCACTAAGTGGGGTTGTCTAGATTGAGTTAGGCCCAATGCAATTTTTAAAATGGTGTATTGGAAGCAACCACATAGATTAAAAATAAGGTCTTATAGAGTTTATAAAGAAAAGCACCTCTCACCTTACAAGACGGTTTCGTGAGGATGAGTTAGACCCAATATAAAAACTTAATATGGTATCAGAACCTATTGATTCGAGCCACCCACCATTTACATCCACAGCCACATCAAGCTCAATATGCTAGGTGCGGATACAAATAGTGGGTACCATATTAGATGTTTATATTGGCTCTAACTCATCCTTACAAAACTGACTTGTAAGGTGAGGGGTGCCTCTGTGTATAAGCTCTAGTAAGGCCTTATCTTTAATCTAGTCAAACTTTGTTTTTTCAATACACCACTCATGTCCAACACTATTGAGCTTGGTGCGTGAATATAAATGGTGGGTGGTCCGAGTCAATAGGCTTTGATACCATATTAGAATTTGGGCTCAACCTTACGAAACCAATTTGTAGGGTGCAGACTGCCCCTACTTATAAACACTTGTTAAGGCTATATCTCTTCAATCCCATTTGGGTTAGCCTGGTGGTGTTGGCTTAGGACCTTGGAGTGTGCTCCTCTCAATGTCTTAGTTCGATTATCTCCGGTGTCAATTTCAGTGGGCTAGTTTGGCTGCTTAAAAAAAAAAAAACTACATCTCTTCAAATGTGAGACTATTACCTCATGCTCATAGTTGGTCATATGGGGAGTGACCCGGTAGAGGAAACCTAATAGCAGGTGGCCCAATGGATCTTGGATAGGCTCATATATGATTTTAGAATTTGTATCGGGCCTAATTTAAGTATTGGCTTAAACGCACTATTCATCCCCTAAGTTTGCAAAATTAGCGATTTTGGCCCCCTTTTAAAAAAATGGCAAAAGTGACCTCCCATGTTTAGGAAATTATGCTCTTTTGACCCCTTATCTTTACAAAAAGTTGCGATTATGGCCCCTTTTTTGGGACACATGGCGTCTTCTCAGCAATTTTGGAACGAAAAGGGCCGAAATTGCTTTTTTTTTTTGTTAGGGGGCCAAAACCGCAACTTTTTAAAAGTTAAGGTGTCAAAAATGCACCTAAGCCTTAAGTATTCAACCTTACAAAAATGGTTTTGTAAGGTGAAGGGTGCGTCTCTTTATAAACTCAAGTCATACCTTATCTTTAATCTACGTGGACTTGATTTTTCCAATAGTTGTGATTCAAAACAAATGTCGAAGTAGTAGAGTCTTTCATCCTCCTTAGCACATCCAATCATCTTCCCCGAGTTCAAATCCTGAAAGATACGTTAGAACATGAAAAGTTTTTTTTTTTTTTTTTTTGAAGAAGCCAACTAGCCCACCCAAATTGGCATTAGAGAGAATCAAATCTGAGACCTTGAGGAGGAGCACACTCCAAAGTCCCAAGCCAACACCACCACACCACCAGGCCAACCCAAGTGGGTTAGAGCATGAAAAGTTAGTTTAACAATTTTTATCTTAGGCTAATTACCAACAAGCACTAGACTATATGCTTTGAACTTATAGGACATAATTAAGAGTCATCATTGGAGACAACTGAAAAAAGCCATCTGCGCCTTTTATTTTTTGATTACCTGCACATGAACTATATGAAGAAAGTAGAGTAGATTCACACCAGTTGCACCTGAATCTATTATCCAAGTACGGTTGAGACCGGCACTAAGAAGGGCCGAATTACCATTTTGTGCTATAGTGCAACACGAAGTTTGAGATTCGAGGAGTTTGAACAGTTTACTAGTTGTCCCGCTGTAAATGAAAGCGTAGTTGGAAAAGATTGCTCCTCTTGATCAGATTTACTGTCCTGGAATGCATGACCCCTGTTATCACTTTTCTTCGTCCATTTCAAAGGCTCGTCGTTGAGTTTCCAACATGTTTCTCGCGTGTGCCATGCGCTTTTGTATTGATCACATCGCACCAAGGTTTTCCCGACTTCTTACCTTTGTTGAAATTTCCAAGTATCTTACCATCAATAATCTTTGCCATTGAGGACACAACCCAGAGATGGCAGATGCTGAATCACCAGAAGAAAAAAAAAAGAAAACCTTCAAAACATTACCCAAAAATGAAGTACCTGAGATCGTTATTTTGACCACTGAAACGGAAAGAGGATTAGCCAATCTACAATATTTGAAAATAAAAAATAAAAAAAAATGTGGTGGGGAAGGCGCGTGTGTGAGTCACACGCTGGAGTAACACATGCTTTAATGTTTTATTCATCAGTCAAGAGACTGGTTATATAGAGTTTTCAGTAACTGATAATAATTCTCAATGAGAATTGTAAGAAATCAAATTGAAGAGTCAATAAATAGGAAGATATGCATTGACTAAAAGTATCATGTGGATTCTTCTCGAAAACACACAGGGTCCAACACAATCATATGAATGAGTTTAGAAAATCATATTTTTTGTAGTTTATGTATTAACATATTATCTTCGCAATTCCTTGAAGCTTGCAGAGGTTTTCTCTAAAGATGGAATGTCCTTTTTGGCTAGTTGTCAAAATCTTGTCACCCGTCCTTGGGTCATTGATGATCTTGAAGCTTTCAAAGTGAAATGGATCAAGAATTCATGGAAGAAGGCATGTTTTTTGTGCATAAATCGACCCAACATTAATATGAATTGTTGAATTTTTGTTCTTATGTCCTATTTTCTACATTGGCATTGTTGTAATCTGTCCCCGTCATCATTGCAGGTTATCATATTTGTTGATAACTCAGGTGCTGATATTATTTTGGGTATTTTACCGTTTGCCAGAGAGCTTCTTCGGCGTGGGAGTCAGGTTTGTCAATATTTATTTCTTTATTTTACAACTGAAAAATTCATTACGACGAAGAAAATAAATTACAAAAGATGGGAGGGTTAAAACACGAGAACGAAACACAAGACAACAAAGTAAGAAGAGAAAGGTCCTGTTTAGATGAACAACTTAAATAAGCGCTTATAATCACTTATCTTTTAAGTGTTTTTGTATAGGCTATTTCTACAACAAAAGTTAAATACATCAAGCTGTTTTTATATAAGCTATAAGCTGTTTTCCCAAGTTATTGTGTAGAACTTATGAAAATAAGTTGAAAAATGAAAACTACCTATGTAATAAGATGTTTTCATAAGCTCTCCCAAAAAGTCTCGCATATACTTATGCCAGTAGGTAAGCTCAAATAAGACAATCCAAACATGCCAAAAGTCAATGAAGCAAATCTCCTTTATCCCTAATTATATCTATTAGGGAAACCTCATACTCACGCTTCCCACCAAATAAAAGCTAAATGTCTAATTTTTTTATACCAAATCAAGTGTTGTCACATAGCTAATTCCACTAAACCAAATAAATACATTACCAGACATTTTTTTCCTCTGTATTACTACCTTAGACATGAAAGCAATTTTTTTGTCATTTTAATTCTGATCCAATCCTCTGATGGATATCAAATAAGATTATTTTTACCGTCTCATTGTAAGTATTTATTTACGGTTTCCATCTTCGTTAGGTATATTTTAATTTGATTCTGTTTGAATGCAGGTTGTATTGGCTGCAAATGACTTACCCTCGATCAATGATGTGACGTATTCTGAGCTAGTTGAAATTATATCAAAGGTAGCAAAAAAGGGTTTTTCGTAAACTTTCGGTATTACCATATTCTTTGCTAACTTTATCAGGTTGGTTTCCAGTTAAAGGATGAAGAAGGAAACCTTGTGGGTGTCAGTACATCAAATCTTCTAATTGCCAACTCTGGCAATGATTTACCTGTAAGAAAATGAACAATTTTTCTTTTAATTACGGAAACTGTGGTATTTGAATCTATGTCACCAAATCAATAATTTGTATGATTTTATACATCTTTCATTCTTTATTCAATGGATTGCAGGTTATTGATCTTGCAAGAGTGTCACAGGAGCTTGCTTACCTTGCCAGTGATGCAGACCTTGTCGTCTTAGAAGGGATGGTGAGTTCTTCCTTGGGTATCATACTATTATCGGAAATTTTCATTGCATTAATGTTGGGTTTGTTACTTGCAGTGAATTAGGTTGTAGGATAAGAAATGAAATATAGTTGTTGGAATTCAAGTGATTGGTTAGTCTCGCATTAGCTAGGATTGGGTTAAATGAACGATATGTAGGAGAGATTATTCATATATTCAATGCCTCTTGATTTTGGGTAGAGATAAGTTGTTTCAGGTTCTTGATGGTCTTGGTCCTTAGCCTGTTGTTGCACCTGGTGCTTTTTGAACTTACCGACATGTAGTATCAGAGCCACAATTCGACTTGATGGGGGACCATTAGTGGATCTTGGCGGTTCTTTCAAATGTGGGAGACTCACGCTTGGGGTGATTGTTGGAGTTCAGGCGAGTGGTTAGTTTCACATTGACACAGATTAGATTAAATGATGTTCTTTCAAATGTGGGAGACTCACATTTGGGGTGATTGTTGGAGTTCAGTCGAGTGGTTAGTTTCGCATTGTCACAGATTAGATTAAATTAAATGAAGGATATATAATAGAGGTGACCTAATACTCGATGCCTTAAACTTTTAGGTGAAGATGTAGTGTTGTGGTCTCTGGATGGTTTTGTTCTTCTTAGCCGTTGTTGCTCCCAGTGCTACCCAGACTCCCTAACAATAGTTTTAGTGGGTGTATAGGACTATATCCTATCAAGAACTGACGCAGACACAGGACACCGAATGCAGCTCTGACATGTAGGCCTTGATAATAATTTGTAAACTAAAAGTAATTGAATGCAAACACATGTGCTGGTGTTAGACACTGGACATCAAATTCAATGCGAGATGTTAGTGCTACATGGTTATATCAATATTTTAAGGTCAAAATTCAATGCAACCACATATGTTTTTAATCCATGCAAATAAATCACTTTTTTTCTTTCTTTAGGATCTGTACTTTTTTTTGGGACTTTCTTGTTTTCGTTTTAGTTTTTGTAAAATTTATTCATGTTGGAAATAATCCCTGTGATGTGTAATATTCATTTTAGTTCATATGTAAGCCCATACTGGAGGGACTGAAATCAAAATTTTACCTATTACAAGGACTAATTCCAACGAAGACAAATTTTACTGGGACTAAAATAAAACAAGGAACAAAAGTAAAATGATGTACGTTTGCAAGGATTAAAAGTAATAAATCACAGAGGTTAAAAGTGAAAAATAGTATATTTGCTGGGATCAAAAACATATTTCAACCTACTAGAAACTAGAGTCCTTTGTGAAAACTGTAACATCAATTATGGGGCGAAGCTGCTTTACACAGATTATTTATATTTCTGATCCTATTTCATCTAGATTTTGCACACCATCTATTTACATACATACATTGAAACTTACTCATTGAAATCTTCATTATGTCATAAGTTCACAACTTTTTCATCATATACAAATAGTAATGATCTATTTGTTTGTACAGGGCCGCGGAATTGAAACAAACCTCTATGCTCAATTTAA
Organism: Medicago truncatula; assembly: GCF_003473485.1. Lineage (NCBI taxonomy): Eukaryota > Viridiplantae > Streptophyta > Magnoliopsida > Fabales > Fabaceae > Medicago > Medicago truncatula. Next base: position 31,254,140 of record NC_053047.1, read on the forward strand.
ATGTGATTCCCTTAAGATTGGAATGGTAATGCATTTAAGCATTATTTTACTTCTTTCTGATTACAATGAAAACTTCAGCTCTAATTAACAATCCTAAGTTTTTTGTTCTCATTTCATTCGTGGTATTCTTTTTTTTCTAGGTCAAACATCCTGAGGTTGCACAATTTCTTGGGGGTCGTCTATATGACTGCGTACTCAAATACAATGAAGTTTCAAGTTGATAAGGTTCAATTTTTTGGACTAATATGCTGCATATGTGCTGTTTTCACTAGTTAATCTCTCAATTTGATACTGCAATATATGCCTGAAGCTAGATTCTCTCTAGAATGTCTTTTTATTATTAAAAAAAGGCGATACAACCCGGGCATTTTACTTGTAATAACAATGTTATTGGTTATATGTATATGACTTCTTCTATTTAGCACCAATACGTTAGATCAAAGCTATGTCGAGTGTCTGAGATGTGTTAGTGTCAGATACCGACATGATTGATGTCTATATTCAATTACTTCTATTTTTTTTATAAAACTATTATTGGTGTCTATTATGGTCTAGACATGTGTCACCCCTCTTACTTGGGGGCATGGCATCATCTCCCTTAAATGAAAACATCTAATGCATTTGAAAGCTATTTTAATCCCCTAACATATTTACAAAGCCGAACCAGTCTGGATGTACTGTTCCAGATGGTCAATTGTTCATGATTTTTACATCTTAACTTTTGGAATAATGGAGATAACCAAAGTTTTGTTGAAGTTCTCTCCAAGTTCAAAAGAAAAAAAATTTGAAAAAACAAATTAGAGTATACAATTGTTTATAATATCCACTCTAGGATCACTTAAATATACTAATTTTAGTCCCTTTAAGCATAACTCAGTTGGCAGGGACATGCATTGTTATATGCAGGGGTTGGGGTTCGAATTCCGGACACCCCATTTATTTACCTTTGATATATGCAGGGGACGTGGTTCGAACCCCGGACACCATACTTATTTACCTTAAAAAAGGTTAATTCTAGCCATTGAGCTACTTGACCAAAAAATAAAAATAAAAAAATATACTAATTTTAATTTTCCTTTGTTTTAATGGGTTTGATTTATATCCCCAAACTTTTTATTTTTATAGGAAAAGTATATTTTTTAATGGGTTTGGTTTATATCCCCAAACTTTAGTGTGAAGAAACACATGTGACTAACACCCTTTGTATTTAAAATAGTTTGCATTGACCCCATATTGCTCATATGTTAGTGCTGCATATATATATACATATGGTTCAATAAATTAATAGGAGACGTATTCCACAAGGGAGGGATATCGTATAAATGAATGTATATGATTACTGAAAGATTGAATGAATCTTTAAAGTTCCAATATTCTTTTCTATTCTAAAGTGTTGTATAATGGAAATAGGATTTGAGATTGCCCTTATTGCTCCCATCATGGTATAACTCAATTGTTTAATTCCATTGCCAACTAAAACTTATCAACCAATCAAATGAAAATACAATGGGAGACTGAAGAATTTAGTTTTTTATCATAACTTTTTAGGTCTCATTTTTTCCAAAACTAATGCGATACATATGAATTATATCGGTTGTTACTTAAGGGTGATTAATTTTAATTGTTGTCCATAAATATGAAGACAATCACCACACACATACCAAGTGGGTTTGGGTTCCGACAATGTGATAAATTAATGTTTAAATTTTGACTGAAAAAGATATTCTCGGTTAGTAATAAGATCATTTTTGAGTAAATAGTCAATTTTCCTCCTGAAATTGTAAGTTTCATCAATTACCCCTTTGAAATTAACAAAACTTCAATTACCCCCCTAAAATTTCACAACGTTAATCAATTTACCTCCTCCGTCAAATTTTTCTGTTAGTGAACATGACGTATTGCAAATACCCCCCCTGAAGTTTTGCACTTATGTGCAAAATGCCCCCCAAACTTAAAAATTTATATTTTTTTTTCTTAAAAACAAACAATTAATAGTTAAATATTAAAACTAACTATTAATTTTGGAATTTGGGAAAACTACATGCATATATACAACAAAATAGGCTCCAAAATGGGGAAAAATATTTATTTTTTAAAGTGACAATAATGGGATGATTTGTGGATTAATATTGGAGGTTGTGTAGTTTAAATGGTTGAGCAAATTGTTGAAGGAGTTGGAGGAGTTAAAAGACTAAGATGGTGTAGGAGAAAATATAAATTTAAATCTGATTATTAATTTGTTTATAAACCTCTAAAAATAATAATTTGTCTATTAGAAATAACCATTATTGTCACTTTAAAAATACACATTTTTCCTTATTTTGATGTATATATGTATGTAGTTTTTCCAAACTCCAAAATTAATAGTTAGCTTTAATATTTAACTATTAATTGTTTGTTTTTAAGAAAAAAATAATATAAATTTTTAAGTTTGGGGGGCATTTTGCATATAAGTGCAAAACTTCAGGGGGTATTTGCAAAACGTCATGTTCACTAACAGAAAAATTTGATGGAGGGGGTAAATTGACTAACGTTGTGAAATTTCAGGGGGTAATTGAAGTTTTGTTAATTTCAGGAGGATAATTGATGAAACTTACAATTTCAGGGGGAAAATGGACTATTTACTCAATCATTTTTAATGGAATGAACCTATCCGAACCATAAACTCAATTTTTTTTCTTCCAATTAGTCAACAACTATATAATATTAAACTAATTTACGGTTGAATATGTTTTTAGAAATTGAGTGCTTATCACAGTCAAATTATTACTGAAACTTTAGTCTTCCAAATATTCGTTGATTGCAACATTAGTCCTATCGTAAAATTTATGATGCCTGGATAATAATAGATGTTATAATCAGCACTGCTATGTGGACATTTTAATTACACGACCTTCAATTGTGAAGTGAGTCACAATTTTTAAATTTTACATTATTATTCATAATTAATTAGAATTATTTGATTTTTTAAAGTTTATAAAACTCAGTTCTAAATTAAAAATTCTAATATTCTTTCCCAAGAAACAAATCATATTTCTTCTCAAACTTGTGGCTGCCGCCCAGAAATGCATTAGTCTCCAAGTTTCTCAAGCAATGTGAGACAAAAATTTATCCCTTCAAGCACAACACAATGAAAGCAACTTCAATGTCGTCTTTAGGCGGCTAGGGTCGGACCACAGTGAAGGCAGAAGAATTTCCAACACACTCCTTCATTTAGACTCAAAGTGTTTCGAGCGTAAACGACGGGGAAGCCTAACAACAGATCTATGATAGACTCTCGTACCATCTTTGACTTTTTATTGGGTCTAACTCATCCTTATAAAACTCGTTGGTAAGGTGAGCATTGTCCAAGGTTTATAAACACTACACAAGTCATATTTCTAAGCAATGTGAGACTAAATCGACTCCTTCAAACACAATCAAATGAAGGCATTGAAGGCTGCAATAAAGGCATCTTGGCTGCAATAAGGGCGGACCACAATTAAGGTGGAATTTTCAACAATGTACTTTTGAATTTTGAAATTGCCGATGTGTATTTATAACATGTATTTGGCTTTCAAAATATGAATGACTAACTATCTAATTTATAGACAATTTAATTGTACGCTCGTTATTTCAACATTTGAGTGAAGCTTATCTTACTGTAAATAAAAATGCTAATCCAAATATCATTAATTTAGATTAAAATTTAACATGATTGAGGAATATCTTGAAGCAAAACAAATTTCACTATAAGCATAATATTATGATATAATTTACAAAAATTATGACAATATGATGATGGCCACAATGCATATGGAGATATGAAATGATATTATCTGACAATTTTAATTTTAAATATAAACATTACAAATTAAACTTTCATTATTGGTATATGCAACTACAAGCTATGTTTTTGTCCGTTGATAAATAAAGCTATCTTAGAATTAAAGACACTGATTATTACATTACAAAGACGAATATACTGACAAGAAAGAAAAGGGTGATTAGTGTTTGAACTTTTTCTGTACCTCACTAGTTGATAACAAATATAAGGCCAATATTTAAAAGACACATGTGGTAATATGTATTATGTAATGATTAATCATCATGATAAATATTTACTCAAAAAAAAAATATCATCATTATTATAATTATAATGATAACATTAGCTCCATAAAATTATACATTCTAGATAGAGAGAGGTCTTACCTTTTTTTGTCACATGGATGAATTATGAATTCTTGTTAATTAGCTAATTAATTTGCTTCAATAAGTAGGCAAAAAGTTGAAATATGATCAGTTTCGAAACTGGTTTACATTTGGTAAAAGTTTTTTTAGACATACATTTGGTAACACTAATTTAACTCTAAAGTTACCACAAATTTTGCAAAAGACAATAGCTTTTTTTTTTAGAGAGTAAAAGACAATAGCTTTTCTTATCGTGCAATGATGTATGTATATGTAAAAAATGTTTCCAATCTAAGCTGATTTTATAAGATTTTATGGCTTAAATGTCAAGTTCTAAGAAGAAATGTGTAGGGACAATTTAGAGTTCAATCAAGATGTAGGTAAAGATTTACCAACTAAGATCCATAAGAAATAAGAAAAAATATATCATGTTAAGTTAGAGTTAGATCGAGATGTAACTAAATTTAGTCTTAACTATCAAGTTTTAGTGATCCGATCTTAATTATCATATCCTAAGATATTAGAGAAAAACTCGCTTTGTTGCTTCTTTAGATGTATTTATGATCTCAATTGGTGTGAAAAGTGTTGTGTGTGCTTTAAAATCACAAATTCGGGTTTTATTATATCCAAAATACTTGGCGCTTCAGTTGTAAACATATTCTTAGAGAATGAGGAGAAAGATACTAAGCATAGTGCGGTTACTTGAGCCACAAGTTACTCAGTTACTTGAGTTACAAGTTATCACATTAGAATGTATCTTAAGCCATTGTAAATATCATAGTTGCCTTTAACTCGTGGATGTAATAGCACTTTTTCATTAATGAGTTATTCATTTGTTGAATTCCATAACATGGTATCTAGAGCCTTTTCTCCAATTTCCATGGAGAAAGTTAGTTACAAAGTTTGTTAGGGTTTCATTTCTCATCTTCTTCATTGATTTTGCAGAAAATTCTTGCGTTGTTCTTCAATTCTTCGCAGATTTTCTTGCTTATTCTTGTTGTTTCCTCTTCGTCTTCTTTGTTATTCTCTGCAATTTTCTTCATCTTCTTCGTTTTTCACCATGCCTCGCCAAAATCAACCGGACACTGAATCTGTTTTCTACGTTCATTCGAGTGAAGGTCCAAATTTTGTTGTTGTTGCTCCTCCTCTGGATGGTTCGAATTATATCGCATGGAGTCGTTCCATGATTCGAGATTTTGGCGCGAAGAACAAATTGAAATTCATTGATGGATCCATGGAAATTCCTGATGAAGATGACTTGAATCGAAATGCATGGGAGCGATGCAATCATCTTATTCAATCATGGATAATCAATTCGATTTCACTGCAAATTGCACAAACTCTTGTATTTCATGAAAACGCCACTGATGCTTGGTCTGATCTCAAGGAACGTTTTGCTAAAGTTGTTAGAATTCGAATTGCTACTTTGGTTCCAAAATCAATAACTTGAAACAAGGTTCTAAGACTGTGTTGGAATATTTCACTGAAATAAAAACTCTCTGGGAAGAGTTGAATTCACACAGGCCTATGCCTCATTGCACATGTCCACATCCATGTCGTTGTGCTGCAATGAGAGAAGCTAGAAATTTCAGACTTGAAGATCAAGTCATTCAGTTTCTTACTGGTTTGAATGACCAATTCAATGTTGTGAAAACTCAAGTGCTTATGCTTGATCCACTTCCTTCTATCAACAAGGTTTATTCATTGGTTGTTCAAGAAGAAAGTAATAATCAATCTCTCTCTTCTCCTATTGACGAGCCTTTGTCCATTGTTAATGTTGTTGAATCACGTAAGCCACAAGGTAGAGGAAGAGGATACTCTCATAGTTTCAAGCCACCCAGACATTGTAGTTTTTGTGGGAAGAGTAATCACACCGTTGAATTTTTCTATCAAAAGCATGGACATCCTAATTTTCAGAAACAAAGTTCTTATGTGAATGTCTCAAGTAGGAATGATGAGCTTGAGACACAATCAGGAAGTAGCAGTGAAGCTTCTTCAATTCTTGGTTCCACTATTTCTCAAGAAAAGTATAATTAGCTTGTGAGTTTGTTACAACAAGTGAATTCACTTCTTGCAGCTTCCTCCCCTTTTAGTGCCAATCTTATTCATGCTCCTTCTAGTTCAAACTCTTTCAATACATCAGGTATATCTTCCATTTTCTCATGTTCACTTCAATCTAAATCTGACTTATGGCTTTTGGACTCTGGTGCCAATGAACATATTGTTTCTTCACTTCATATCACAAAATTTCCCCTAAATCTGTTAATTTACCTAATGGTTCCTCTATTTTAGTTGAATTTGATGGTACCATTCACTTTACTCTTCATTTTTATCTTGAGAATGTCTTGTATTCATCTTTAGTCACTCTAAACTTGATCTCTATTTTCAAGCTTTGTGACTCTTTAAGATGCTTTACCACATTTCATAATGATAAATGTTTCTTACAGGATCTTCAATCCCATAAGATGATTGGTTTGGGTGAACAATTTGAAGGTCTCTATAGACTAAATTTAGATTTCTTTGCTTCTTCTTTGAATAAAACTCTATCTGTTAATAATGTTTCTGTTAATAAGCTCATTGCCATTCTATCTTTTGCTTTATGACATTTTAGGTTGGGCCATGTCTCTTACGAAAGATTAGCACATATGTCTCAATTGTATCCATTTTAATTGTTTTTTGATTCTAATGCCACTTGTGATATATGTCATTTTGCAAGACAAAAGCAACTACCTTTTCATCTTAGTTCATCTGTTGCATCCAATAAGTTTGAACTTTTACACTTTGATATTTGAGGTCCTTTAGTTGTACCTTTTATTCATAATCATAAGTATTTTCTTACCATACTTGATGATTCTAGTAGGTTTGTTTGGATAGTTCTTCTTAAATCCAAAGCTGAGGTGTCTCAACATGTTAAAAATTTCATTACCCTTTGTTGAAAATCAATTTCATATCACTCCCAAAACCATCAGAAATGATAATGGCCCTGAATTTTTACTCTCTTCCTTTTATGCTTCTAAGGGTATTACACATCATAGATCTTGTGTTGAAACTCCCCAATAAAATGGAAGAGTTGAGAGAAAGCTTGAATATCTTTTGGATGTAGGCAGAGCCTTCCTTTATAAATCTAAATTGCCAGCATCTTATTGGTCTTATGCTCTTTTACATGCCACCTTCATCATCAATAGAGTCACATCACCTCACCTCCACAATAAATCACCATCTCATTTACTTCATAATAAAATTCCTAATGTTCATAGTTTTTAAGTCTTTGGCTCAATATGTTACTCCACTTCTCTTCAAGCACATAGAACAAAATTGTATGCTAGAGCAAGAAAATCTATGTTTCTAGGTTACACAATTGGTTTTAAAGGTTATGTTCTCTTAGATATTTATACCAGAGAAATACATATTTCCAGAAATGTCAGTTTTCATGAACACATTTTACCTTACCCATCAAATTCATCTTCAATAACCACTAATTGGGATTACTTCCCATCTGTTTCTTGTCCCACAAGTCATTCATCACCTGCTACCTCCAACACCCCACAACCACCACCAACCCCATTTATAGACCTTGAGATACCATTTCATGCACCTTCCCCACATACTTCTCCTTCTCAATCACCTGTTTTAAGAAAATCAACAAGAAATAGTAACCCACTTATACGCTTATAGAATTATGTTTATAATCTTTCTCATACATCTTCTACTGTTTCTTATCCTATTTTTGATTACATTTCTTATACCAATCTCTCACTTTCTCATTGTGCTTTTGGTTTGTCCATTACTTCCCAAACCGAGCCCACAACATATGTTGAAGCTAGTAATTTCACTTCTTGGAAGCAAGTTATGCAAGCTGAGATCACTGCTCTTGAAAATACTGGTACTTGGAAACTGGTCGATTTACCACCCAATGTGAAGCCTATAGGGTGCAGATGGATTTACAAAATCAAACATTATGCAGATGGATCAATTCAAAGGTATAAGGCACGTCTTGTTGTTAAAGGTTACAATCAAGTTGAAGGATGGGACTATTTTGATACTTATTCACCCGTTGCTAAGCTGACTACTGTTAGAACTGTGATTGCTTTGGCTCCTATAAATTAGTGGCACATTCATAAATTAGATGTTAATAGTGCATTTTTGCATGGATCAATTCAAAGGTATAAGGCACGTCTTGTTGTTAAAGGTTACAATCAAGTTGAAGGATGGGACTATTTTGATACTTATTCACTCGTTGCTAAGATGACTACTGTTAGAACTGTGATTGCTTTGGCTTCTATAAATCAGTGGCACATTCATAAATTAGATGCTAATAGTGCATTTTTGCATGGAGATCTCCAAGAAGATGTTTATATGCTTATTCCTCAAGGCATCACCACTTCCAAACCAAATTAGGTTTGTAAACTTCTCAAATCACTATATGTTCTTAAGCAAGCAAGCAGAAAGTGGTATGAGAAACTCATTTCTCTTCTTCTTCAGCATCACTATACCCAATCAAATGCTGACCACTCTTTGTTCATAAAGAAAACTGCCACTTCATTCATAGTTTTTGTAACACCCCATACTGCTTTCAGGATTGCCGACTGACCCCACAAACCAACACGAGTCTTTTCAGCGTGTTTTGTCCTCACTCGCACGCTTACCGGGAAACTTCCCGGTAGGTCACCCATCCCAAAATTGCTCCAAGTCAAGCACGCTTAACTGTAGAGTTCTTATGGAATGAGCTACCGAAAAGAAGATGCATCTTGTTGATATAGGTAGTACAAAACAATTCTTATAAGCCTTCCTTCAACCATGCAGTCCCATACCTGCACGGCCTCATGAACCCTCTCATTCCGGTGTGATTCGGTTCCTCTAGAAGCTGTCAGGAGCCGCTCATTGTCGTGCCTTGTGCACCGGCGACCACTCCTCGCCCTCGTCAGCCTTGGGTGTTACAGTTTTACTGGTTTATGTTGATGATGTTATTGTTGTTGGTGATTCACTTGATGAATTTTAATTCATCAAATATATTTTACATTCTTCATTCAAAATTAAAGATCTTGGTCAGTTGAAGTACTTTCTTGGTTTAAAGTTTGCTCACTCTTCACAAGGAATATTTTTGTGCCAGAGAAAGTATTGTCTTGATCTTCTCACTGATACAGGTTACCTTGCATCTAAACCTATTTCTACACCATATGATCCATCATGCAAACTTCATAGTGATAATAGTGCACCTTACACTGATATGCCTTCATACAAAAGATTAATAAGGAGATTGATTTACTTGACCAACACTAGACCTGACATTACTTTTGCCACTCAACAATTTAGCTAGTTCCTCACTTCTCCTACTGAGAAACACTACATAGCTTCCACTAGAATCTTGAGATATTTGAAGAAATGTTCTGGTCAAGGTTTTTTTTTTCCCAGATGTAGATTGGGCTGGTTGTTTAGACTCTAGAAGATCAATTTTTGGCCAATGTTTCTTCCTTGGCAACTCCCTCATCTCTTGGAGAACCATGAAGCAGTTGACTATCTCTAGGTCCTCATCAGAAGCTGAGTATAGAGCACTTAGTGCAGCAACTTATGAATTGCAGTGGTTGCTCTATCTACTCAATGATCTTCATGTCACAACTGTCAAACTTCCAGTTCTTTACTGCGACAATCAGAGTGCTTTACACATTGGAACAAATCCAATGTTTCATGAGATAACTAAGCATATTGAGATTATCTGCCATTTGGTTAGAGACAAGCTTCAAGCTGGAATCATAAAGTTTCTTCTTGTCTCCTCTAAAGACCAGTTAGCAGATATTTTCACTAATCCTCTGCTTCCTCAACCATTCAGCACTTTGTTATCCAATCTAGGAATGCTCAACAGTTATCATTCTCCAGCTTGTGGGGGGATATTAGAGAATGAGGAGAAAGATACTAAGCATAGTGCGGTTACTTGAGCCACAAGTTACTCAGTTACTTGAGTTACAAGTTATCACATTAGAATGTATCTTAAGGCATTGTAAATATCATAGTTGCCTATAAATAGTGGATGTAATAGCACTTTTTCATTGATGAAAATGAGGCTATTATTCATTTGTTGAATTCCATAACGTGTATGGCGCTTCAGGTAGAGTATGAAAACTTCCTATGGAAGTTGTCTGGCGCACAAGGCGGTTCAGGGTGTACGTGAGGCGCTCGTGTGTGACTAGGTTTAAAAACTAGCAGTTTTTGGCGTATTCAAGGAGACGAACTTTCACCAAAAGAGGGATGATACACCAAAATCAAGTTATAGTGAAAGCCAACAAACAACGGCTCTTGGCTATCAATTGGAAAGATATAAGGAAATGAGGTGCTCGTGTGCGACCTATCATAAAAACATACATTTTTTTGGTAGATTTGAGGAGACCAATTTTCACAAATATATATATATATATATATATATATATATATATATAACTTGTAGGGAAACTTAAATGTTAAGGGGCGAGTGCTTTTTACTGAGGTGTTAGTGTTGAGAATCACATTCTAAACACCTTGGATAATAAGATTTCATTAGAGGAAGAATGTAAGCTTTCTCTCTTATTTTCCGTTGTGCACTTAACGAGACACGCATCATAAATGCCTCTTTAGGAAGACTTTCAGCAAAAGGAGTCGGTCAAGCTCTTGTTGAACCAAAAACTTTGATACCACTATCGAGTTACAAGGGAATTCCGGGAGATCATCCTCATTAAGCCAAGAACAACCACACAAATGAGTTTGACACCACATTTTTAATCCAGAATCTTAAGACATTGGATTTATGCGTCCTCTTACTTATAAAATGTTCAACCTCCATTTTTTTTATCAATGTGAGACTTATAACGACACTTACTACACAACACTGTACACATAGGTTCTAGATTTGTTCTTGGTTTAATTTATTCTTACTTGAATTGTTCAATTGTTGGTTGTCATTGATTTGTTCCACTTTCTTGTTATGACACGTATATTTTTTCATGGTTAATTTTTTGCATATGATTAAAATGTTATGTGTAAAAATGTTTTGAGTTTTATTTTTTCATAAAAGAATGTCTAAGCCTAAAATTCTATGTTAGTAATATTATGGTGGACGATTAAGCTTCAACCTAAAAAACAGTCTGGCCACTCCTCTCAAGCTAGGTTTGGAATTCACAATTTTTCTTTCTAATAAGTTTGTCACAATTTTCTCTAACACTCAAGAATTTTCATAAAATAATCTAAGCCTCTCTTTGCGATATTTAATTTTTTTATTTTTTAATGCATATATACATTTTTTTGACAAATTTATGCATATATATACATGACTTGCACAATAATATTAAGTATTTATGTTACACTTAGATTTGCTGAGATTTTTTTTAAATTGATATTGTTGACATTTTATATGCGATCTACTTTGTATAGTGAAATATCCTATATTTTTGCCAATAAATATCAATCAATTTTTAAATTTGATAAAAATGTAATCTATTCAATAAAATAAATATTTCGTTTAAGGAAATTTTTTATTTTAATAATTGAATATTGAACTTTACTAATTATATAAAAAAAAATGAAATTATACTAAAAATTGTTACGCTTAAATATAAAGTAAGTGGATCGTGAGCTTAGCTCAGTTAGTTTGGACAATGCATAAAATATGCAAGGTCCGGGTTCAAACCTCAACCACCACCAAAATATACGGTAAGTGGATCTGGACGTCATTTTAATTGTTCATGCTACAAAAAAAGACCCCGTTTTTTGTTTTCCCCATTGTTATTAGTTTTATTTACTTGAGAATTATTTTATGGATTTAAGATTGGTAAGTGTTGTTCATGTAAAGATCTATTATACCATTAAGAATAACAACTATTCTTAATTATGTGTGATCTTAAAGTAGTTAGAATAGTCCTTTTTTTTTTTCTCGATACATTTTATAGTCCACTTTTTTAATCATGTGAAAATTTATAATTAGTTGAAGGGCATAAATATATTATATGAAGGTGAATCAAAATTAAACTCATATTTTAATTTAGAATTTTAGTTTTTTTTAAAGAAATATATGATTATAAAAATGTAAGTGGCTTCAACTCTACTCCATTAAATTAATAATAGGTTTCTAAAAAGGGAATAGAAAACATCAGCCTAAATTGAAGGGAAAAAATAAAATGAAAAAGTATCCAACTGCTTTGTTGTTCTCTTCTTTGAGTACATCACTGCATAATTTGCAAAACATCATCCATTATATGACAATATAAAATACTGTCCAAGTTTACAAAAGTTTCATATAATTAAAAAGAATCAATTACAATGTGTGGTTATCCCTCCCTTTTTTTTTTTTCTCTTTTAAAAGGTGAATGAGACATTACAACTTATAATACATGTAAAGTCTATGCTTAACAACCACATGCTTTAGGTGAAATTATTCATCATCACACCTCCTCACTAAAACAGTGTATGTATGTATTTATTTATTTGACTTTTTATCCCAATCATATACTTTTACTTCTTCATCTACCACTCCTTTTTTAAATTAGTGTATTGATTAATTATAACTAAACCATGCTTTATGAGAGGTTACATTTGATTTATGTCTTCTTTTTTACTAATTATAGAATGTGAACTAAAACAATAAACATGAAATCATTGATGCTAGTTTATATAGGTTAAAAAATATATCATAGTATATGTTTAGTTCCAATGTAACAAAAATTGATATGTAAAATTAGTTTTAGTTAAAAATGAGTAGAATGTAAAATGATTTATGTTTGAATACATTTTTTAATAAGTTGTGATAACGTTCACCTTATAAGGATCTTATATTTGATAAAATAAGACATACCACGATCTCTATTGTCGTTTCAAATTTTGGCGTTTCTTTTTTGTCAAATACTTCAAACTAGCAAACATCGACGACTGATCCCCATTGAGCCGACTCCAAACCTAAAAAAAAAAACCTGAAACCCTCTGCCATTAGATGTTCAAGAGCGGCCAAATAATCATTTAACTTGTAGATTTTTTTTGATTAAGTAGTCTAATGACTGAAGTTCACACATTTTAAATGTAGAGAAGTGTGGTGTATAGGGTTCGAACCCCAACCACTGCATATATTATGCATTGTCTCTACCATGTGAACTAAAATGTTAGTAGTAGAGAGATCAAATCATGAACCTCCTACGTTAAAGTCCCTTAGTGTTCCAACCCAACCACATGACTACTCATTAAAAGACACTAGCAAATGAATTTATTTTCCAAGGAAATATGTATTATAATGTTACATAACACGTAACTTGAAAAATTACAAAACAAGCTAAAATATATAATAAATCAGTTTGAAGGGTTTTAAAGAAAAAGTATTATATAATTTATTATTTAATTGTCAAAAATCACATTTTAAAACTGTCAAATTAAAAAAAACATAAATTATTTTAAATTTAAATCCTATGAGATGATATAGTTTAATAATTTGACACAAATATAACCATTTTAAGAATAAAATTGAGCATTTGTTAATAAAAAAACAATAAAGATACATGCAAACGTATATTAATTTTTTTTTGAGAGGCAAACGTATAGTAAATTGTCAACATGTTAAAATCTAGATAATGTGTAGATCATTGATGTTTAATTAAAAAAAAAAATCTAGATAATATAAATTTTTTATTATTGTCTAATTAAATTGAGGTGTGAATTTCTTAATGTGTAGTCGTTTGAAATAACTTTTTTTTTTTTGACAAAATAAAAGATATTCATTCATTCAAATTGATATAGTACATCGATATAATACAAATTCGCTAAAAACAAAAAGAATGAATATATGAACAGAACAGACTCACAACATCCATGTTAATAGCATAAAACGACAAAGTACAAATGTCTACAAATATGACTATATTTAAATATCCGGAATAACCATGTTTCTGGATTTGCAACGTGGATGACGCCGAAGTCATTGATTGGATCTGCACTGGATCGAAGTTGATCTGACAATCTGAACCGATCAAATATCTGAGAGAAACAAGAAAAACAAACAGCGTCGCACAAAGACGACGAACAAACCAATGTCGCACGAAGATGACAAAATCACAAAATAAAAAACGAAATAGATGTGAAAATCACTTATTTCAATAAAAGGGAAAGAGAAAAACGAGTTAGAGGGGTGATTTTGGGTCAAAAATTGACCTTGAATTACCCCCTCTTTGGTAGATAAAGGAGAAGAAACTAAGGTTTTGGTGACGGCTCACAAGAGAGAAAGGGAAAAGAGAAAATATTTTTTTTTTTTTTTATTAATTATCTTACATTGAAATAACTTATTTTAGCAAGTTCAAGAATGAAGTCAATAAAAAGAATGATGCTAAGTCAATAAATTCCTTCTCTTTAAAAAAGATAAATCAATAAAGTCCTAATTTAAACCATCAATAAGACCTTTAATAATTTGTAGAGCCCTATGAGCAAACATTTATCCAAAATATTTTCCCTTTGTGAACATTCCTGCAAATTTCCTAGTGTTGGGAACTTTCGATATGCCATTATGAAAAGGTTCACAAAAAAATTCGGTTTGATTATTGAAAAGGCTCCAAAAGAACATTTATATGCGTTTTTTTTAAGGAAATATTTATATGAATTAGATATCTGATTTTTTTTTTTTGGTTACATGATATCTGATTTTGTTGAATGACCATATTTTTTCTTAATAGATAAATTTTAGCGATGATCTCTTTATCACTCGAATCTAATGTTTTTCATTGCATGTAGATCCTACGTCATTGATGTATGAGTGTTCATCTTCTCATCTATTACAATGATGGTCGAGTGAGGGAGACAAAGGGGAATGATGTTTTTCCCTTCTATGAATCAATTCACTATTAGATGTAGCCGGTGATTGGTTTGACATCCAACCATCTTTACTCGTGTTTGACAACTCTTCCACCATGATAAAATAGAAGCTATAAATAATGGCTTTAAGACAAATGCACATTTGTTGCCAATTTGTCGCAAAAACAAACAAGCTAGTAATGAAATTAGGGGATATAAAGTTTAATTTAATAGTGGAAATGAGATAGTCGAATTATAAACATTTCGATGGTTCAATTCCACGGTCAACATAAAATTAATTGTACTAACGTTTACTATTTTAAATAAGGTTTTGTCTAACATGCAAAGACAAATTAGTCTTCTACCATACATAAATATGTTTTCTACAATTGAGTCAATACGTCACATTATGTGTATGGATTGACGTTTGTCACTATATTCTCCCTTCCCTATGCAAGCTTAATGTGAATTTAAAGAATTTAGAAATTATCGAATCTGGTCAAACGTATGGAGAAATCCACGGTTGTTCGAAGAAGCACACTATAAATTTCATTGATTTAAAGATGCAAACAAATATGTAGATGATGTAAGACTTGTTTAGCATAGATTTGACCTTCAAAAAATAAATAGAATTAACCTTCAAATAATATAGCTCTTCAATCTAATGGTGGAGAAAATTTGTGGTGTATCATACACTATGTATCTTATTCATGCATAGTAGATATAGTAGAACCTTGCTTTTTACCTCTTTCTTTTTCTCTCTATCTATTAATTTCTCAATAATAAAGAAGAAAACAAATAAAATAAGTTAAACCAAAAAAGAGTGTCCCTTTTTGGTTGAGAAATACAAATTTAGTTGACTCATCTCTCTCTCTCTCCCCTACTTCCTAGTTTCCCTGTTTCACTACCTCCTTCTATATGCACTCACCTGTCTTCTCTTTTTTTGTAGCAACAATCAACAACCTCACTCACTCACTTCACCTCACTCTCTTCTCCTACTTCTTCTTTTTCACACCCCCACAATTCATCACACACCCCCACCCTCCAAACACTACTTCCATTCTTCCCTTCCCTCTTCCAACCCAAAACTCACCAACCCTTTATGGCTAAATGTCCATAAACGAATCCCAAACCCATAATCACAACAATGTCAAAACAAAAACCACACTTTTTCCCTCAAAAAACCACCCAATTTTGACCCTTCATCTCAAAGAACCACAAAACCAAAACTTTCCCACAAATTCAACCACCCTTTTGACCAAAACAATGACTTCAACAAACTCCACTTCAACAGAACCACTTCCTAGTTCAGAAGAACTTGCTGTCAAAGCTGTTAACAAACGATACGAGGGTCTTGTCACTGTTCGAACCAAAGCTGTTAAAGGTAAAGGTGCATGGTATTGGACACACCTTGAACCTATTCTGGTTCGAAATCCTGATACTGGTCTTGCTAAATCTGTTAAACTCAAGTGTTGTTTGTGTGATTCTGTTTTTTCTGCTTCAAACCCTTCAAGAACAGCTTCAGAACATCTCAAACGTGGAACATGCTCTAATTTTAACAATTCTGGTTTGTTGTTAAAATCTGAACCCGGTTCAGTTCCGGTTTCTCCGGTTCCTATTTCGTCGGTCTCCGGTTCGAACCGGAAAAGAGATCAAATGGGAGTTGCTGTTTCAGTTTCAACTTCACCATCATCATTAAGTTTTCAGAATCATAACTTGGCATTGGTTGAAATTGGCTACAATCAGGTGCATGGTAATATGGTGAACCATCAGAATCAGAATCAGAATCACCAGAATCAGAATCAGAATCAGCATCATTTGATGTTGTCTGGTGGAAAAGATGATTTGTGTGCATTGGCTATGTTTGAAGATAGTGTGAAGAAGTTGAAGAGTCCTAAGACTTCACCTGGTACTTCTTTGAGTAAAGAACAGGTGAATTCTGCTTTGGATTTACTTGCTGATTGGTTTTATGAATGTTGTGGTTCTGTTTCTTTGTCAACAATTGAGCATAGAAAGTTTCAAGCTTTTCTTTCTCAAGTTGGTTTGCCTGTAGGAAGTTGTTTGAGACGCGAGGTTTCCGGTCCAAGGCTCGATGCTAGGTTTAATGAAGTTAAGAGTGAATCCGAGGCGAAAATTAGGGATGCGATGTTTTTTCAAGTAGCTAGTGATGGTTGGAAGAGTTATGGTAATAGTAGTAGTAATTTTAATAATAATAGGAGTTTGTATGGTTTGTGTTGTGGTGGTGAGAGTTTGGTTAAGTTTATGGTGAATCTACCAAATGGGAGTAGTGTTTTTGAAAAGGCGGTGTTTACCG
This sequence comes from Medicago truncatula, assembly GCF_003473485.1. NCBI lineage: Eukaryota > Viridiplantae > Streptophyta > Magnoliopsida > Fabales > Fabaceae > Medicago > Medicago truncatula. The sequence continues at coordinate 31,271,412 of NC_053047.1, forward strand.
GCGGAGGAGTTGTGAATTCGAAGTATGCTGAGGAGGTTTTGTGGGAGACTGTGACTGGTGTTAGTGGTAGTGTTGTTCAAAGATGTGTAGGAATTGTTGCTGATAAGTTTAAGGCTAAGGCATTGAGGAATTTGGAGAATCAAAACCATTGGATGGTAAATACTTCTTGTCAGCTTCAAGGGTTTGTTAGTTTAATCAAGGATTTTAACAACGAGCTCGAACTTTTCGGTATTGTTACTAAGAATTGTCTTAAAGTTGCAAATTTTATAGACAATGAATCTCAGGTGAGGAATGTTTTTGTTAATTATAGAATGCAGGAGATGGAGTATGGCGGGTTGATTCGTGTGCCTTCGCCGAAATGTGATCCGTTGAAGAACTTTGCATCTGTGTTTCCGATGCTTGAGGATATTTTGAGCTGTGCTAGAATAATTCAAATGGTTGTGATGGAGGACGCTTTTAAGGCAATGTTCATGGAGGATCCGAATGCTAGAGAAGTGGCTGGAATGGTTCAGAATGAGGTGTTTTGGAACGAGGTCGAAGCAGTTTATTCGCTTGTGAAGATTATTAAAGGAATGGTTCAGGATATAGAGGCGGAGAGGCCGTTGATCGGTCGATGTTTGCCTCTTTGGGAAGAGATGAGAACCAAAGTGAAGGAGTGGTGTAGTAAATACAATGTTGTCGAAGGACCAGTGGAGAAAATACTCGAAAAACGGTTTCGAAAAAACTACCACGCTGCATGGTCAGCGGCATTTATACTCGATCCACTTTACTTGATTAAAGACACAAGTGGAAAGTATCTCCCGCCATTCAAGTTTCTGACGCGCGAACAAGAGAAAGACGTCGATAAGTTACTTACAAGACTAGCTTCGAGAGAAGAAGCTCATGTTGTTTTGATGGAGCTAATGAAATGGAGATCAGAAGGACTCGACCCTCTTTATGCGCAAGCCGTTCAGATGAAACAAAGAGATCCAATCACCGGGAAGATGAAAGTCGCGAATCCTCTCAGTAGTCGACTTGTTTGGGAAACATGTTTGTGTGAGTTCAAATCTTTAGGGAAGATAGCAGTGAGGCTCATTTTTCTTCATGCAACTTCATGTGGATTTAAGAGTAATTGGTCTTTCATGAGAAAAGTTTCTGGAAACAAAAACTCTAGAGTTGCATTGGAAAGAGCTCAGAAAATGATATACATTGCAGCTCATGCAAAGCTTGAAAGAAGAGATTTTTCTAGTGAGGAAGAAAAAGATGCAGAATTATTTTCCATTTCTGGAAGTGATGAAGATAGCATGCTAGCTGAAGTCTATGCCGATGCAATGCAATCTTAATGTAGCGAATGGTTTTAAATTGCGGTCATGCAACATAACGGAATTTGAAATCTCCGCAACGGCATCACAACTATAGTTTCAACTGCATTTTCATGCAATATAAAGGTTCACAGCATAACTGCAACCACATTTTAAAACGCTAGTGTAACTTGTTTCCTTTTTTTACTTTTATAGATTTGTGTAATTTTTTAGGATTTATCAGATTCTTTCAAGAACACTCCTATTATTCTGTTAGAAGGGGTTCATATAAAATATGTTGTTAGTGACTGTGTTATTATCAGTTTTGATTCTTTTGAATCATCAATCATTTATTTTAGGAGAATGGTTTTGAGTTCTAATTTGTTATCAACCTGAGAAAGGTGGCTTTACTATCTTTTTGTGGAATGAATATATAAAATTAGCCATGATATTATCTGCTGCAATAAACAACATCTGCAAAGACCGGAGTTCGAAACCAGTGTGGTCGATTTATTAATTAATAGTAATATTTAAGTTTATGTGTTTGTGTTAAAAAAAAAAAAAAAAAAAAATAGATATGGACATTGATATGATAATGATAAAAAGCACTCATGCAAAATATTTGAAAATTTTAAGAAAAGTGAATCTTTGTGGTTCTGTATGAAAAAATTATTAAAAAGCAGAAAAGGTTATGGCTGGAGCAATGTTTTTCAACGACAATAAAAATGACATCTTTTGGGGGTGGGGTGTGGGGAACAGATTGGGTGCAGTAACTGCATGATTTAGTTTTTGATTTTGACCGTACAATCTAAATCGATGGTCGAGATCAAATAAAATTACTTTAACGGACATGTATTATAATTTGTGTAACCTTAAATTAATGATCGAGATTGATTACTGCGTAACTCTCTAGAGTAATTATTGCAGGAGTTTTGGATTAGGGGTGGTTGGGTGGGGCATAACATGATTTCTTCACTTGAATGAAGAAAAGGATGATAAAATGGTCCATGAAATTTTGATCACTTATCTCAAATCTCAATTGACAATTCATGTCTTGATATGCCATAACATAAAACATTCTCAAATTTATCTTGCAACACTAAGTTGTTTGATTGAATTGAAATGAATTATCTTATTGTTTGATCACTTGATTTCTATCACATCCAAAGACCTTATTTATTGGTCAAGTTTAATTTTGGACTTATGGCCTGTTTGGTTGTGTGTTTCCCTTGCCAAACACACGTTTATGGCCTTTATCGCTGTGATTTAAAGAAGCTCCAAAAGTAAACTTCTCCGACAACTTAATTTTTCAACGCTGAAAGGACAAACGCACCGTTAAAGCAAACAAGCGCTTAGTTGACCAAAGAACCAAGGTCTCACTACTTTGTTCAAATGTATGAATCATTAATACAAACATAACTATTGTTATAAATTTAAGAAAATAGAAGTAATTAAATAAAGTTACATGTATGTATCTATATTGAACATGATAAGTGTCGGACATTAAATATACCTTCAATTTAAAGTGTTGATGTTGCATAGATTCAAATCGTGTGATTTCAATTTTTTTAGTCTTAAATAAATTGACGAGTTAAGGGCATCTTTGGTATAAAAAAAACTTTTTTGTTTTCAATTGCGAAATCATGTATTAATCTCTGAAAGTAGACAATATATTAGAGGTGCATAGATATTTGAGACTATTAATTAGCATAGATATTTGTCGGATTATTTGAGTGAACCTATGAAACGAACTTAGTATATGATATGTTTATGAGATTTTTCAATCTAATTTCAATAAGCTCTAAAAAATATAGTTTTATGGAAGAAAGAAAAAAAAAGAGTCATAGCTAATATGAAAATAAATGTACTCTTTGATTGTTGAATTAACATGTATACAAGAACTTACATGATAAGTGTTTATTCTTTTTGTCAAAAAAAAAAGTGTTTATTTTTTTTTTCTTTTTTCTGTCAAGTAGTTAATTGGCTAGAAATTTACATTTAAGATGAATAAGTCAGATGTCTGAAGTTCGAGTTCCGACCCCTGCATATATTACTACACAATGTCGATTATGATAAGTGTTTATTCTATCAAATGAAAATGTTAACATTGAGTATCCGTTTGGTTAAGCTTTTACACCCTTTAAAAGCAATTCTCATAACTTCAAAAGTGAAAACTAGCAATTCCAACATGTTTGGTTCAGCTTCTCAAAATCAATTCTCATCTCCAAAAGCAATTCTGGTTGAAGCTACAAATCCTAACTTTTGAGTTTACTATAATCAATTCTCCAATAAATCTTATATTTTGATTATTACGACCTATTAGTTTCCTTTATTGCTCTTTATCAATTCACATTCTTTTTGCTTTGTATTTAATTTGATGAACCAAATTTAATCAAAAAACTTAACGAACTAAATTAACCTCCATAAAATATTTATGGCCATTTCCTTTTACCTTGTTTTGTTTAGATTTACTATATTTATTCTTTTACCTTTCTTTTGCGCCATATTTTATCATTTTGACAACTAACTATAGTATTATTTAACTTGAATATATTTTATCAAAAAATATAAAATATATGAACAAATATTTTCTTAAAAATATTTGGTTTAATGGTCGTATTTATTATTTTTGAAATTAATATATAGAAAATTTATTTATTTAAATTAATCAATATATCTACAATTATTATTGATATAATTATACATTCAACTATGTCCGTTTATTTGTATTTAACTATGTCCATTTTAGTAATTATATGTTCAAAAGCAATTTTGATCAAAATTATTCAAACAACATTCAATTTATTTAATCAATTATGCATTATTGTATCATAACATAAATCAATTTTTTCAAAATCAATTCTGTAAGAATCAATTCTATCAGAATCAATTAGAATCAATTCTATCCAAAGCTGAACCAAACACACAGTCAAGTATATTTCAATTTTAAAGTCATATCACTGATGATATATACATCACAGGTATAATACTTTAATTTCACTTTCATGTAATGTAAAATCAACTTCCAACCTGTGAGGACAGCATTTCTGAAACAGTTTTTGTTATTCCTTAATCTCTCTACTATTGATGCATGTGATTGCCTTTTGAGAAAAGTGAAGACATATATATCTGGCCTCACCTTTTATTGTTAATTCATGTTTTGGCATTTTCTGTTTTCAACAGTTTGTCACAACCCAAAATATAACTTTCTTTCCAAATTTACATTTTATAATTGAATAGAAAAAGCATAGCTGTGGATATCTCTATTGCTAGGTATGTTTCACACAAATGAGAACACTGTCGTTGAAAACTATACCAATTAAGAATTCTCATCAAATTTATGTCCTTGCATACTCGATGGCGGATTTGAATTGCATGCGATCAAGATATCATTCATTTATGTAGTCAGTACATTAATGATCTTTAGATCAAGATTGAATGGTCAAAACTTAAACTCAGTATTTTATATTTTAAAAGGAAAATTAAAATCTGTATGTTTTCTACTCCATTTGATTTTGATCAATGTGCTAGCTGCTTGAATGCATGTAATTTCCACCGTATACAATTAAACTTGATTTGGACTTTGTACAATCACAATGTCATGTTGTCACACACTCAACTACATTCATAGTTATTGAATCAATATCAGATGGTCCATAATCTAAACTCGGCATACTAGATTTTGAAGTAAAATCAAAATCTACAATAAAATTTAGACCATCAAGTTTGAACTATACGTTCGTCGATGTGTTTTTTTTTAAAAAAATTCGGCATCCGATCCAAAAATCGACTAATCTGAGAAGACCAATCCCACCGCCTGCTTGTGGGTAGGGGTGGGCAAAAAAACCAAAAACTGATATCAACTGAACTGAACAAAAAAAAACGGAACCATTACTAACAGTTTTGAAACTTCAGTCCAGTTCAAAACAGTTCAATTCGATTCGAAACAGTTCAGTTCAGTTCGGTAACTAAAATTCAATTTCATTTGTTTTTTTTTTTCATATTTTTTTCAAAGGTATCAATAATAACAGTTCAATTCAGTTTGGAACAGTTCAGTTCGGTTTGAAACAGTTCCGTTCAGTTCGAAATGCAAACAGTTCAGTTCAGTTATTTTAGATTTAGCAAACAGTTTAGTTCAGTTCGGTTCAGTTTTCATCCCGAACTGAACCATATCCACTCTTACTTGTGGGGTTTCCATTTAAAACCTGAACAAAGCTATGTATGAACTTACCCACCAAAATTAACACTGTAGAAAATCAAACCAGATACCTTAAGAAGAGCAAACTCCGCCGGTGTTGTTAACTTGCATGAATGCACACAATTTATACATGTGGTTACTTATGTGATCACTAGATGCTCATGTTGAATAAGAGTCACGTTATTTTGACACAAGTATAGCAGGGTCCCAAAATTTAAATAGTGCATGAATTGGAATAGGGTTGAAGAAGTAGTAGGGTGGGTGTGGAAAACCAAAGATGGTTTTGACGTGTGTCAACCTCGGATGAAGATAAGAATCTTTGTGTATACAAAGGAAATAACAAGCATTGTAATGATACATAATAATAATCTGCATCTGGCATATATCTCCTGGTGTATTTGTTTGTCCCCACAACTGGGGAGTGGTTATACATGTCACTGTTTTGTTCATGGTCAAAGGAGAATGAGGTTTCATTGGCCTTACTTCACATCAATACAATACATACACATTCTCTCTCTCTCTTCACACTCACACGTATATATATATATATATACACACACTCATTCTACTCATATTTATAAACAAAGATTCTATTTTTAAGTTTATTAAATAATTAATGTATCTTGACTATTATATCATCAAGGTATAATGAATTTGAAAAAAAATAATATTTACTTATAAATGTGACGGGAGGAAATACCTATGATTGTTTATTATTGTTTATGTTTGCAAATTCTGTCAAGAAGGTAATGTGATGTGGATCGATACATAAAAATCATTTAGTCTTGGCTTGGTTTAGCGTTAGACTTGTAATTCTCGAGTTCCGATGCATAAATCGACCTGGTAGTTAGAAGCTCTATATAGTAGCTTTACATGTAATGTGTGGTGTGACCGTGATAGTATGTAAAATAATGTGTTGTGTGACCGTGAAATTGAAATATCCAAGCACATATATTAGAATTTTACGATCCTCTTCGTTCTCATAGTTGAGACAATGATTTGATTAATGTTGGTTCGATAAAAACAAAGAAAAATAAATGTGAGTGGTTCAATACTCAGTTTATATATTACTACCACATCGACGGATTATATAGTTAAGATTTGATGGTTTAAATTCTATTATAGATTTTGATTTTACTTTAAAATTCAGTATATCGAGTTTAGATTATGGACTGTTTGATATTGATTCAATGACTATTGATTGTACATAAAAATGGAAAATAATAAAACTAGTTCATCTAATTGTGGTTTAACTTAATTTCATCACATTCAACCGGACACCAAGACGATTGACATCAAACCAATCAATAAATTGATCGATTCTCGGTTTAATCAGTTGAACGGAGCAATTGAATTTATTTTAAAATATCATTAAAATAAGTCATTAAACATTCCTTCATCTACTTACCACATTTTCTTCATGCTCTCATTATGCAACAAATCTGGAATATCATTAAAATATTTCACTCAAATAATTTTGTGATTTTATTTTTTATACATATTCAAATAGAACAGTTACATGGCATCTAAGTTTATAGATCTTGTATCAAATCATCATGATTCATATTGGTATAATTCTTGTCATGAAATGAAGGCTTTAATTAATGTATCTCCACCAACCTCAAAGGGCAGTTCATAATGAAAAGTTTCTGAATTTCCTTAATGGACTGTCAAAAAAGTCAAAGAAAGATGTAAATGAAAAAGTGTTGTAGAACTGACTGAAGTAATTAGTGTTGTGTAAGATGCTGTATTGCTGATTTTCAGAATTGATGTATCTTTCTACTCAATTTGGTGTGTAGTGACAGTGGATCATGTCGGCAATTCCAAGCAATTTCTGACTACTGACCAACCATATACAAAAACACATTTCAAGTGTTCTAACAACACTGATAAGAAATTTTTTAATAGAAATTTTGTCTTAAAAATACAAGATTTTATTTTTGTTTTAACAATAATTATATTACTTTTTAATACAAATTTATCTATTTTAGAACTTTTAACCAATTTTTTAAAGATATTCTTCAGCATTTCTTTGATATATATATGACACAAAATTACCACTCAAATGGAAAGAACTTTTTTATCAAACGGTTGTACCATCAGCGATGTTCTATGAAATAGAGTGTTGAGCAATGAAGATCTAACACGAGAATAAAATAAATATAACGTAGATGAGGATATTGTGTTGGATGTGTGATAAGACTGAAAGAAAATATTAGAGAGTTATAGATAACACCTTTACTAGAAAAGATAAGTGATATTCTAATAGTAAGGAGACTATACTAAATGAAGGACAATTAGATCCTTGATGCAGATTTTTTTATTTTTTTTGAGAGAAAGATCCTTGATGCAGATGATAACTTAGAAAAACTATTAGAAAATTATTAGGAAAGACTTAAAAATTAATGAATTGAATAAAAAAATGATATATAGTGTAATTTAATCCATAGAACCGATTTTATTTAGTGGAATAAGGCTAAGTTCTTGTCGTTGTTGTTGTTGTTGTTATTATTATTATTATTATTATTATTATTTTATATATATATATATATATATATATAGTCAGGATCCGTTGACACCAGGTGTTAACGAATCCGTTGACACCAAATATTGACCGTTGATTTCGTTTGATCTAAAGGTTTATATTTGTTCAATTAAAAGTATCATATGACCATATCTTTTGGAGATTTTCATGCCATAAATATTTTTAATTTATTTTTGGAATAATAAATATTCCTAATTTGATCTACATGTTTTCCTTTGTTCTCCAGATGGTCCTCTTGTTATGAAAATGGAAAAGAACAACTAAGTAAATTTTTTCAAAAATTGTTCATCCTCCATTTTATTATATTGTAATGGTGGTATTTTTTATTTTTTTTGGATTAGCATAACATAGATCAAATATAGCTACTTGTTTTTAATTAAAAGATAAACTTTCGTTTTGAAAAGTTATCTTTGCTAATCATTAGCTTTCGTTTTTAATCAGATATAACCACTTGTTTTGAAAAGATAAGTTTTCGTTTTTGATTAGAAGAAGATGAACACCATGAAAATAGTTTTGAAAAGTCAAAGCATGGAAAATGATCAATCGGAGAAGATAGAGAAATTGATAGAACTAATTAATTCCCAAAAAAAAATTATGAATATTTATGGCATGGAAATCTCAAAGATATGGTCACACGATACTTTTATTTCAACAAATATAAGCCTTCAGATCAAACGAAATCAACGGTTAATAATTTGGTGTCAACGAATTCGTTGACACAATATATATATATATAGTTGTATATATATTGTGTGGTATAATTTCATTTTTCAATCCAGTCTGGTTGTTGTGTATATGAGAGGAATGTGATGATTGGTATAGGACAAGATTATCTTTTTACAAGAATCTCATACTTTCAATGTTCCCCCATCATTAACCTTTTATTAAATTGGTGTTTGAATATAGTGAAACTTATAAATCTGTCAAAATTGCAATGTTTGGTAAAAATGATTTAACCATTAGTACAATGTTGCATATAATACGGAATGAAAAATGAAATTTCCTCCTATCCACTTTTCCCTTTTCCCATTTACGTCCTTTCTTTTCATAATTGAAGATACTAATTGATCACTTAAACCATTAAATTGATCTCCGTCTTCGTAAGTCACTCTCAAATTAATCTTTAACTATGTTAATATTGTTGGTGAACAAATTGATCTAGGGTTTATGTGATTTGTGTGATTGAAGGATAAGAAACAGTTTGAGAAAAGAAAGAGATTAAGATAATCAAGAAAACCGAATGCATTAGCTTTATTGAACGAGGAACCAAGTATATATACAACATGTTCCAACTATCGCTTGCATAAGAAGTAAGTGCTAACTGTCTAACTAACTTCCTAAAAACAAGTGAAAGTAGTTACTTGACAAACAAGGCACAAAACCTAACAATAAAGCGTTTTTGAATTACAATTTTAACCAATATTTTAAAATAGTTATTGTTTTTGTCAATAGTTTATCAATTAGGTCACTCGTCATATGACCAAAACATAAACACAAAGACCTAATTGAGAAACTTTTGACAAAAGCAAAAACAAAGACTAATTTAAAATATTAATAGAATCAGATGTTAACAGAAGGGACGAAAACATGTAACGGATGAAAACTTACGTGACCAATTTAAGACAAATTATAATTAGGGGACCAATTTGCAAGAAATAATTAAGTTAAGGGACTAGTAGATCGAATATAAATAAAAAGACAACCATATAAATGTTACTTTAAATAATAAATGTAGAGGATGGGAGAATTGTGGATTCAAACTCGTATCTAAGATATCTAATTGAGATGTTAAATATCAATGCAACAATCATGCGAGTTATGTGACATAAGAAGTTCATTTTTTTTTTTTAGGGAATAAAAAGTTCATTCTATTGTGTTAAATATGTGATATGACAAAATTTTAGTGTGTTTTTGACTGGTATTTTAAGGATTTGGATTGGATGCACACATAAGATTTTTTTAGTCATTGCGGTCAACACATCTCGGTTATTGAATGAAGAAAAGTTTTGTGATTTATACTTTTATTTTGATTTGCAATATCAAAAGTTTTTTTTTCATTAACCCTTCGATTTACACGGAAAATGAACTCCGTTAATTTAAAGTTTGACGACATGTAAGTAAACGCTGATCATGAATTGTATCACTCATGAATTAAATTTAGGTTTTCACGAACAGTTCATCATTTGATAGAGCTCATTAACCAGTTGAGTATAATTGTTTGGTTTGAATAGTTTTATTTTAATTTATGTTGCAAAATTTCATTATTATTTTATACGTATTTTGATTTAATATATGTGTGTGTATTCAACGTCTTTCATGCAATGAAACGTGTGATTTCATTCTAATTCTGACCCAAAAACATTCTTCATCTGTTGCATCAAGACTCCATATTGAAAAGCAAAATCCTAAAAAAAAAAAAACATAAGATATCTTTTGAAAGAAAAAGGTAAAGAGTAGGCAACAATGTACCAAGATTCTTAGCCAAAACTATAGTGTTTTAATCACTTCTACTATGGTGAATAATTTAATGTTCTTATTTTAAAATTAACTTCTAATCTCAAAAAAGTATAGACTTTATTCCAAAAGGGAACATTTTGGTACTGATTTTTTAAATAGTTGATATTCCCTCTCCCTTCTTGTCTTTTTTATGCCTATCTGCTAACTGACCTTGTAAACTTTAATTAACCTTTGGTATTGTATTTTGGTAGATTTGAAAATTTGTGTGTGATGATGGTAAATTGACAATTATAACAATGTTAATAAATTATTTTTTCATATCTCCGTGAATTTAGGTCGGTTGATAGAGACAATGCATAATATATACAGAGGTCGGTACTTGAACCTCGAACACCTCATTTATTGTTCGTAAAAATGTGAATTTATAGCCGCTAGACTATTTGACAATTTTTTTTATTCTCCCATCACAACAACAAGGACGAAAATGATTTCTTATTAATCAATTCATTTTCTATCAAAAACATGGCTGTATATCAAGATCTAATATGGTTTTGCTTGCCATATCAATTAGCCCTACCTGCCCCTCCACAGGGTCATTTGTAATGTGTAAAATGTATTGTAGAAAGGATATTTGTGAAATTGTCGGACACTAAATTTGAGAGTGTCTTCTACTGAGAATTTGAACAATGGATGTGTTGGAAATCTTAAAACGTTTAAGTATAAATGTACAACTTTGTCAAATGTTGGTAATTGTGATTGAGTCTAACACAACCTCACAAAATCAGTTTGTGAGGTGATGATTGCCCCCACTTATAAAACACATGTTTAGATCATCTTTTGTCCGATGTAAGACTCTTTAACATACACTCTCACGACCAGTATTATTGGGCTTGGTTCGTGGAAATAAATGATGGGTGATCCGATAGCAAAAACCTGATAGCAGATAACCTAATGGATCTTAATGAAGGCTTTGTTGATTCCATCTTCTCATACCATCTTAAAATTGGATTGGACCTAAAACAACCTCGCAAAACCGGCTTGAGAGATGATGATTGCCCTTACTTATAAACACATGTTTATTGTTTAGATCATCTTTCGTCAGATGTGAGACTCTTTAACCTCAACAAATAGTAAAAAGATTGACCCCTCAAGATTGAGGTGTTTATGGTTTCAACAATTTCCTAAATAAATGACTTGTTTCTGTAAAAAGACAAATTATCATTTGGGTTTTCAACATTTAAAATAAAGATTTAAAATAAATAATGCAAATAAAAGTTTGTTTGAGAATCAATTAATAAAGGGTAGTTAAGAGTATAACGTAGTTATAACTTCAATTTGCATGTTGTAGCATATCTTGAGACCATTTAGTCCAATACTCTTATGAGGTTCATACATTAGATCAAAGCATGCAACGTTAATATTATGAAGTTTTTCTATGCACTTCAATGTTATTCCGAGAATTTTAACATCATTATCTTTTTTAAGCATAATGACTTAATCCAAATTAAACAAACATTCCTATCTTTATCCTTTTCCAAGCTTAAAAGACTAGCAATACAACATAAATGATCGAGTTAAATTTTAAAGATTAGAATTTAAATAGCTTGTTTAAAGGAAGCAAGCACACATCAATATACTAACATGCAACCATATATTGCTTTGTGAGATTAAAAAAAGCATACCTTAATTACATAAAGATAGGGTGAGATTAAAAAACACATATCTATTATTTTAAGTGCGTTGTTTTGAACACCTACATTGGTTAGTGGTCTTCACTTGAAAGGATTTAACGATTGCATCAATATCAGCTTCCACCAACACCACTGATGATAAATTCGACAAGTGCACCAAATCATTTTAAATAATAAAATAGTTAGTAATCGTCTCCAAAATGATTGTTATTTTTGACTCGGGAATTTAACTAAACCTATTGAAAATTAGTAAATTGGGGGATTTCTCAAAAGTTGTTTTGCAAAGAAAATAAAAGTAAGTGAAAAAGAATGATTAAAGAAATTAGGATTCTAAGAATCTCTTCTATTTCCTTGTTGGGTTGAACATCTTCCTAGTCCAATTACTATTGGAGGTTTATGCTCAATTGCCACATGATGAAAAAAAGTAAAATGTCTAACAAAGTAAGACCTATTATAATTACGGTTCAAGGCCCATTCGTGCAATATTGACCCCTAGGGTTAGTATGGAATTTATATTCTCACGAGCGTTAAAGTGAATTAAGAAAAGTTATACAAGGTTAATTCATGATCTCTCGGCGAAATGCCCTAGTAACTAATATATCTTGGTTTTGGTTGGAAAGGCTAACCTTATAGAAATGCTAACCTAAATTGATTCAAGATCAAAGAAATTGAAAAACATTAAGAACAATATATACATTAAATATTATTAGTTCAAATAGAATTAATAAAAGAAAATTTCCATGTACATGTATCCAACAATTCAATAGAGATCCATCTCCAAAATCCTAATCTAAAGTGTTTCGTTACTCATGATAATTAAATACACCGTCAAAGACAAAATAAAAGTGAATATACACGATAACAAGTGAAAAGAGGGTTGGAGAACACCCCTTTTGTATATTTTTGTATTTTTCTTTATACTAACATAGTAACATACACACTTGAACACACAGTTATTGGAATAATTGTTCCTTTACTAAAAATCTTGTTATCATCAAAGCATATTAATTCATAGATATTGTTCTTGAATCTGCGTGTTCCTAACTATATATACACACATATATTTCACAATGCTGCATTAATTTATTTACTTATACTCTTAGTGATTTATATGGAGGTTATCAATATCTAGTGCTTTAGTTTGTCAAACACTTAAATATGTATATTACGATGCTTTGCAATCCACTATTTTAACTTTCATGTTCAAATCAAAAGGACAAAAATATAACAATTATGAGGCTTAGATTGAAAGTGAATTAGAGATATTTTGATTTTATATGGTTTCAAAAAGGTCAAGTATCAATTTCAAATAATACAACAAAGGCCAATACTATCATATCATTCATAAGACAAAAGGTTTAGTGGGGTGGTGTCTAATTTGTTGGAGACACAGTAAAATCTAAAAGGTACTATTAGCATTAATTTTTTTTTTTTCTAAACACAATTATAAAAACTTAAAAAAAAAAAAAATGTTCTCTAACACATTTATTTTAATCTTATTATTGGTGCAAAGTATTCACAATTATTTTGATCATTAATCATCTACCTTATGGCGGGTTTCCCCACCCATCCACATATTTTCCATCTACATGAGTTTAAACACGAGATCTTGCTTAATTAAGGAATTTGAGTTCAGTTCTGCTCGAGTAAATATAAAGTTGATTCTCTAGCACATAATTTAGGACATGCTTTATTGTAATTCAATTCATCAAACTTTGTAGGTTTCACATAAGTTTAACGGGACAAATGTGATTATTTTTTTGTTTCTCGTATATTTTTCAATGAAAGTAATCTAATTCGAGATATTGTTAAAACATTAAACGCAAGTACTTCTCCCAATTGAGATGCGAGAGTTTAACCTCTTATGTTAGATCCAACTTTAGAAGTTGATTGATATTAGTTTCAAATGAAAATCAATATATATGTTGAAAAATTATATTTGCTACCATTTTTGTTGTAATTAATTGGATTATAAATAATTTCTACAATTCCAACCATCTCTTTTTGTATAACTTAAGTCAAAGATCAAAATGAATTGAAATGTTATTTCTTTACCATACCATTTATGTGAAATATCTATCAACTTTATCGATAACTAATTTTTACCGAAAAATCTAACTAACTATACTAGTAAAGTATTCCCTTTCGATCGCGTTTTTATCACTTATAAGATGTCTAAAATCTAATTTCACTTATATATATATTATCCTTGACAACACGTTATGTTGTAGTATCAAGAGAAGTAGTTAGATTTAAAGAGAGAAACGATAATGTATATCTCTTTAAACCTTACTATTCCTACCATTGCTCCTCCATAACACTTGTGAATGGACATGTACATATTGTTTATAATGACACATGATAAATAGAACTAATACCTTGTTAAATTAGACATTAATTACGGTTGTTATTTTACTGCATACACTTAAAAGGAAGTTAACTTTAAGTACAAGTAATTATATGAGCAATTTCTATCACATGGTGTGTTACTTTTGCTGCTCCCACTTAATGTATGACCCTACAATCTTTGCCAAAACAAATCCTCTCTACATGAAATCTCATTTTTTTTACACTGTTTATCCCACCAATCTATGGCATAATTGGCTCTTATTTTAGTGGCCCCAATTTTAAAGGAAAACAATAGAAAAAAATAATTATATTGTACTATTAGTTTTATTACCCTAAAATTTTAAAAAAATTACATTGATTAAAAAGTGAAGATGGGTCCTAGTATTATTAGACAATAGACACTAGATAGAGACTATTACATAAAATATGAGTTATAATTGGTATAAAAAGAAAGGGGAAGGTAACAATAGAAGAATAACATATATAATGGCACCAATCAGCAAGATTTTTAGTACTCAATTGGATTACACTACTTTTGGAAAGTGACAAGCCATTAATCATTCCCACTTGAAAGCTTATAGTTTTCTTTTTAATAATATTATTTTACTTTTTTTTTCCTTTTTCCTTAAGGTAATAAAAGGGTATCCAAGCTCAAAGTTATTACTCCCTCCGTCTCAGATTTAACAGAGGCAATTGTTCATTTCACATAATATTATATGAAATAAATCAGTTATTTTAGGACAATATTTTTTTACAAAAGGCTTACTTATTATGGGATGGACGAAATAAATTTTATACCTTCTTTATTGAAAGAAAAAGAAACCATACTCAAAATTTGATAGGAAAAAAAAAGTCACATGCTAATTTTTTTTATTTTAAAATGTAACATGTTAATTAATATTTTTTTTGTAGTTTTAGTTAGAACTTAACACTCATAGAGAAGAAATTAGTGCAACAATCAAATCTAGATTTTACCTTACCTTACCTAATAATGCTTATCGTGTATGATCATTACAAAGCTTTTCTATACTTTTTCTTTCTTGTATTCCTCTAGTTTCATAATTATTACTGTACTCCCAAACAATGCCTACAACTGTCCACCAAAACCTATTATTGTACTACTAGCAAAAAAATAAAATAAAAAAACACATTTGTAAATGTAATTCCATTGGACCACTTAGACCTAATAACATGACAAAGATTCTTAGGCTTTATTGTGTTGTTTGTTAATCATATCATTTCTTTGTAGTATTATGCAATAATATATCATGTTTGTCTTGTTTTTGTTAAGTGTAAAATACTCTAGCAAACAAATTTTATATTACGTTCCTTCAAAAAAAAAAAATTATATTATGTAGGAGCATGCACATGTGTAAACAGTTTTTTATTTAATATTTAAAATTGATTGTGCTAACTTCTTTTACAATTTATTCCAAATCAGCTCCAAGTTGGTTGGGAATTATTTAAAAATGTTGAGGATAGAATTTTATTTTAATTGAAAGTATTTGTTTTGTGTTTTGATAAAATACATAGTTGGATTCAAAAAAGCTGCGTGGTTAAATAGTGTTGTTGAGGTAATGAACAGTTGAAGGACCTATTCTTGATGTTTGATTATATTAATATCAAAGTAGTATCACAAAAGAATTATTATTAATTTATCAAAGAGGAAAAAAATTCCGGTCAATTTGCTTTACCTCCTATCATATTATCTAAAGATCTAGTTGTACTTTCCATCCCATTTTGTTAAGCATTCTATCATCTAATTTTATATTATTGATATTTTGTAACTTTCGCTTTATGTTTTTACTGAGATATTGGTACGAAATTTCCATAATCATTTAATAGTGATTGATCTTCGTTGGAGAACTTGTGAGACACACAAGGTAGATTCTTCCCTCATAACTGTATTTTTTTCATACACATGAGTCAAAAATCGAACTTCTCATCGCATGTTTAAGGAGCCAAAGTCCTTACCATTTGGATCAATTCATTGTGTGTTCTCTTGTTTTTGCAACTTTCCTTTATTAGAGCGCATATATATATAATTAATAGAATTACACTCCTTCATATATATATTCATACACTTAAACTATGAGCATATCACTACCCAAAAAAAAAAACCATGAGCATATGATTCTCTTATTTTTCCAAAATGGCAAGGACAGGAAACGTTTATGTAAAAAACCGATAAAGTACCAAAAACATTAACACAAAGGGCATCCTATATATTGAAATGCAATAATATATACTATTTTACTTTAACCCTTAAGTCACCCAAGAACACTTGAATGTGATGGTCAAAGATCGCTTCCAACTTAACAATAGATTATATGTTGAAATACAATCTTAAGAATGCCAAAATATTAAACATCTTGTGGGTGAGTTGTCCATCAATTACAGTTCTATCCAACTTGAGGGACTAATCTCTACAGTTGCGTGCAACGAATACCCGATTCAAACAAAAAAATCCTCAAATTCATAGGAGAGAGATGTTATATTAATGTGTAGTTTGTTAAGTAGGTACATGCTTCGAAGCATGTAAGAGGGTTGTTCGGATCCTGAAATTCGAAAACCTGTTATGTTTGGATTCTAGAATCTGAATTGGTAAAAATCCTTAAAAAAATCAGTTAGCCACAATCGAATTGCGGCTAAAGCGATTGTGACTAAATTTTTGTCTTTTGAAAAAGGCCAAAAAAACACATTCGAATTTTAAAAACAGAAAATTGGAGGCGTATTTTTGGATTTTCGAAGAGCGCGTGACAAGTGTGGGGGGCAATAAGAAATTTTCGGGCAAAAATAGCATAAAGACTCATACATATAATTTGATGGGTTGAAAAATACTAAAAATTTAAAGGGTTAAATATGTTTTTGGTCCCTACATTTTACGCGATTTTGAGAATAATCCCTACATTTCAATAAATGTTTTTAAAATCCCTACATTTTTCTTTCGTTGGTGCAATTGGTCCCTGCCTTCAGTGTCATATTGATGAAACACAAGCCATCATAACAAGTTCAAACCCACCCCACCAAATCTCCACCACAACACCTTCCACACCCGCAACAGCAAACACTTTTAACGATAACATCATCGCTTTCGGCCTCCAAATCTTTCCATCTAAACCAACATATTTCACTGGAAATGTCACGAACACCGGCGATCCGCATCTACGACGTTGCGGAGAAAGACCGTGGTGAAGTTCCCCGCCGTTTTCCGGCGAGATTGAACCACCAACATTGACATCACGTTAGAAATTTGACAACAGGGACTATTTACGCTAACGGAGGAAAAATGTAGGGATTTTAAAAACATTTATTGAAATGTAGGGACTATTCTCAAAATCGTGTAAAATGTAGGGACCAAAAACATATTTAACCCAAATTTAAATGGACTTGAAAATAACTAAAATGTTTAAATGGACTTGCTACTTATATACCCCATAATGGCTTTCACCGACTCATCCTCTCGTTTGTCCCAAAATTATTCTTCTCTGATTTATTTTTAGGGTTAAATATGATTTTTGTCCCAATAAATATGATAACAACTTGAGGGACTAATCTCTACAGTTGCGTGCAAAGAATACCCGATTCAAACAAAAAAATCCTCAAATTCATAGGAGAGAGATGTTATATTAATGTGTAGTTTGTTAAGTAGGTACATGCTTCGAAGCATGTAAGAGGGTTGTTCGGATCCTGAAATTCGAAAACTTGTTATGTTTGGATTCTAGAATCTGAATTGGTAAAAATCCTTAAAAAAATCAGTTAGCCACAATCGAATTGCGGCTAAAGCGATTGTGACTAAATTTTTGTCTTTTGAAAAAGGCCAAAAAAACACATTCGAATTTTAAAAACAGAAAATTGGAGGCGTATTTTTGGATTTTCGAAGAGCGCGTGACAAGTGTGGGGGGCAATAAGAAATTTTCGGGCAACAATAGCATAAAGACTCATACATATAATTTGATGGGTTGAAAAATACTAAAAATTTAAATGGACTTGAAAATAACTAAAATGTTTAAATGGACTTGCTACTTATATACCCCATAATGGCTTTCACCGACTCATCCTCTCGTTTGTCCCAAAATTATTCTTCTCTGATTTATTTTTAGGGTTAAATATGATTTTTGTCCCAATAAATATTCTACCGATTTTTTTAATGAAATGTTGATGAGTGTCCCAATAATATTCTTTAATGACTTAAAATTGAAAGTTTTTCATAAAACTTAATGTACTCAATGCATTGGAAAATGAATTGTTTTCTTTAACACAACATAAATTAAATATGATTTTTTAAGCGCTAAATATCATAAAAAATTATGTTTAATTAATGTTTTAATAAGAAAAACTAAGACTTTTTTTAGAGAGATTGATATAATATTCTGAACATGATTGCGAATTTTTTTTATATCTTTTAATGATACACATGATTTGATTTAAAAGTAAAGACAAAAAATGGTGATGAAAAACTTTTGAGGATCAAAAGTTGAAGAAAAATGTTGGAGGGACTAAACCAAATTAATTTTGATATTTTAGTTATGTTTCTGTGTAATTTTTTGTTTTGAAAATGACATTTATACCGAAAATAAAATAGTTATTTTGATTAGAGAAATGATATTTGAACATCCATTTTATGACAACTTTTGTGACAACTTTCTCTCTCATACTCACATTACTTTTTACTTTATCTCTCTATTGCTTTGGTTTTCGTGCAAATACCAATATTTTTTTTATAAATTATGGTTGTCCTAAAAGTTGTCAACCAAATGGTTGTTCAAATAACACTTTTAATATGATTTCTAAAGAAAGAGAAAAAACAATAAATGTAGTTTATAATGAAAAACTATTTTGACATGCATAGGCTTCATCCAAAACTAGTTTTTGAAATGAAACTTTTTAATCTCACGACTCAAACACCACTAAAGGACATGTCTAATTTAGGAAAAAGGATGATGAGTGATTCCTAGTTAGTTTTGTTATTAGGAGTGTGAAATGTAATATTAGGAGCCATCCATTATTTCGATGGATAATTTCATAAAATAAAAACATTTTTTCTTCTCTAAATGAATAAATCTAAACAAAATTTAGATTTTTTTTACGTCAAGAAAATGTGCAGTTTTTAAGAAAGGAATATGTTGTATGTCGTGAGTAATATATTTGCGAAAGTAGCAAACAAATATGATTTTTTTTAAATATACTAATCTTAAATAGTGCGTTGGATATAATATAATATATGTTGAAAGATTATTATGTTTACTAAATTGGCCTAGTGGAAAACGCTCAATTACCCTGCAGTGCATCTTGAGTTTAACTCCCTTCTTATATTTGTAGAATTTTTTTTTTTCTGACCCTATTGGCCAAAAAAATTTCAGCTCTGACCCCCTTTAAAAAAAAATTTCCAAAACGACCCACTTTTTTTTTTTTTTTTTCTGTCTTTTAGTGGCGTTCCCGCCACCTGAAACGGCGGGACCGATTTTTTTATTTTTTTTTTCGGTTTTTGCTTTTTTTAATTTATTTGAGAAAAAATTTCAATTTTGCACCCAGGGGGAATCGAATCAGGCGCATATGGGTCATTGTCATTCAGTGTTACCACTAAGACAATGTACATTTGATGTTAATTTTTCGCATCCAATAATATATATATACCATTTTTTAAATCAGTTTCACACACCATGAGGCATGAACCATCCAATTTTTCATTTTTGTTCCCTAAAAAAAAAAAATCATTTTTGTTTTTTTAATATAAGTCTTATAAAAAAAATAAAAATATAGGGTCCCCATGAGCTTAGATTTTAAGGTAAATTTCTCTAGCTACTAGGCTATTTGACAAAAAAAAATATAGGAGATTTTATAATTTTAATTGGATTCTATATTTTATTTTGAAAAATTACTCGAATATGAACAAAATCTAGATTTTATTTTGAATATATATATCTTGAAATAATATATATGTCATTTCGTCGGATAATTTATCGGTGAAAAATATATATTTCGTCGGATAATAATAATAATAATATATATATATATATAATTTATCGATGAAAAAAATTATTTCGTCGGATAATTTTTCACCGATAAATTATATATATATTCGTCGGAGATCCTAAATTATCCAATTAAAAAAACAAAAATGAAAAACTGGATGGTTTGTGGTGTGTGAAACTGATTTAAAAAATGGTATATATATTGGATGCGAAAAATTAACATCAAATGTATATTGGCTTAGTGGTAACATTGAAATGGTAATGATCCATATGCGCCTGGTTCGATTCCCCCTGGGTGCAAAATTGAAATTTTTTCTCAAATAAATTAAAAAAAAAGCTGACCAGTCACGATGTGACATGTGTCAGACCGGCGGCCCAGTCCAGGTGGCGGGAACGCCACTAAAAGACAAAAAAAAAAGTGGGTCATTTTGGAAAAAAATTTCAAAAGGGGGTCAGACTGGAATTTTTTTTTGAAAAGTGGGTCAGAAAAAAAAAATTTCCCGTTTTTGACTTTTTTTTTTTAATTAAAAAATCATTAAGATAAAAATGGTTGATGGGAATCGAATCAGTGACAGGTTGGTAAAATAGACACTTTTAAACAGTTTTATTGTTGCGTTTATTTTGTCACCAAGTTAGCTTTATTAATATGTACTTTCTTCAAAGTTGCCACACCAATATCAAAAGTCTGGGTCCGCCCATGGCTAGAGATTATTGGAATTTTCATGAAAAAAGATTGAACAATATCTCTTCATCACACCTTTCGTGAAGGAAATGCTTGTGCAATATGCTAGCAAAGTTGAGAGCTACTAACGTAGATTCTCTAATTGTGCTTTAAGGCTTTGTTTGCGAGTTGGGAGGGGAAGACTTGCGAAAAAAGAATGAACAAGTGGAAGAAATAAAGAAAAATGGGAGGGGAGGGCTTTGGGGGGTTAACTTTTCTTCATAATACTAAACTCTCCTCGTTTGGGGGAACTAAAAAATTGTATTGGATGAGAGTTTTAGAGGATTTATATGAATTTTTCAAATTTAATATATGTTGTTATATTATTTTTAAAATTAAAAATATAGTAATCATATCTTATGCATTAATTTATTATTCTCTAAAAAACTACTCTTTTAAAAAAAATTGAAATGATTCTCCATTTTCCCTCATATTTTCCACCCCTCAAATCTTTTCCTTCCCCTCCCCTCTAAACCCGCAAACAAAGCTTAAGAGTATCCTTCTAATTTGTCACTAGGTATATAACCCGTGCGTTGCACGGGTTTTATTAGGATGCATTTATATAGTTTAAATTGTTCGGTACAATAGATAAAAAAAATAATCAAATAGATACATGTCAAAAAAATCAAATTTACGTCAATAAAACATGTTAATCAGGTATGATATGTTCAAATCATAATTTAAAAAATTAAAATATGTTTAGAACTTTCTCTTCTCTTGTAACTCTAAACAATCTTAGTTTCTCGTTCAATATTTTTTTTCACCACTATACGAACTATAAGACCATCTTAACATGGAAACCACCCCATATGTTCAGGATTTCCATTGATGTCACCCTCCCCGGGTTGAAGAGTCAGCTGAATCAAATCAATCTCAAACTCAACTACAAAGACAAACGAAGGATGGATGGTGTTGATTATCAACATCCGTCGACCGACTCACTCGGGAGTGTGCGGTTCACCCAGATGAAGCTCATGAACGACGACGGCGTGAGAAACATGTTCTTCATCTTTGGCTAGTTCAGTACTAGAGAGCCGATCGAGTTGGACGCTTCGTTGGTCAGATCTGTTGAACATATTCAACAAAGTTTGATCCGGCCAAGGAACTACGAAGAGATCAGGGCTCTAATGGACACACAACACGAAGATATTAATTTAGATAATTTGTGATGATGTGTTATGTTTTATTTAATTACGTGTTAGTAATATGTTGTTCAACTAAGATGTTATATTATGTTTTAAATAATATATATTATCTAAATTTTTATTATGTGTTACTTTACGTCAAAGATGTTCATTTAAATGCCAAAATCATTCGAATTTAACTCAATTTTATAGGGTGTAAGTGCAATTCGGATTACACAATTCGAATTCCTTCAACATATGATTCTTTTGTATGGACCACAATGCACCGACAATTTTCGTGGTCCACAACGTCCAGATACCTCTTTAAATAAGGTGATTTCGGTTTTCATTACCATCTCCGGCAAAACACACAAACACGCCAAAGAAACCATAGAAATTTTTGTCAGTGTGCTGAGGATCTTTCTCATGCGGTCGAAAATAGTTAGCTCTCTATTTAACTACATGATGAAGATCTTCAGCATGCTGTCCAAAATATATAGATAGATCTTGCTGTCTTGGTTTATTTGCTGCAAAACACAAAAATAAAACTCAAAACAATCCTCTCCTCTTTGAATGCCAAGAGGTTGCTATGAGTTAGATCTTGGTGCCTTGGTGATATAAATATCTCAGTTGGAAAGACAACATGATCTAACTCAAAACAATCCTCTTGAAACACATACCCTGTCTTTCATCGTTATGTTGCAGATCTGAATTCAAAAAAGTTTTTATGAACTCGATCCAGTTTGCATGCCGATAGAAATATGTCAGTTGGCAAGTCAGTTGGATCGAGTTCAAAAGCACCTCTTCGAACACCATCCTAGAATATTTTGTTGTTTATGTTTGTTTTAAGTTGCTTACTTTTTTTTTTTTTTTTTTTATGCATTTATTAATTATTTTCTATGTCACATTCCATGAAAACTCTCTAAAAAAACCCTCCAAATAGGCATTTTGGTGTTGTTTGGATTGTATAATCCGGAATGTTTTTGTTGTTTTCGGATTATATAATCTAGAAACCATCAGTTTCACCAAAGGTTTGACCGGTTAGTTGGAGCCATTAATGCATTTTTGGACGGTTAGCACCACAAACACGTTTTCATTGATTGTACTTATGACGTATGACTTATTTTAGACTATAAATATACTTCCATCTTCAACAAATTCCTTCATTCTTTACTTCACCTCTTTTCTTACATTTTCTTCAATTGTTTTTAGTTTTTTTAGGAGTGTTTGTGATGTCATGGTCATTGTTGACCTTCATATAACCTCTGCAATTGCTTTGCAGTTTATGCTGGGGTTATATAACGGTCTAATAGAGACCTTTGACATAAAAAAAACACCAAAAATCATATTTCAAAATTTTCATTTTTCGGATTTGCTAACAAGAATATTTGTGTCTTTTTTGCGGGGTGCGCGAGAACATAGGAGGTTGGAAAAAGTAATAGTCATATATTTGAGCCATATTTCAATTTTGTAACTCCAACTGAACTCTTTTCCGCTGCCTGAGCATACTCTCCCTCCCTTCTCCGACAGTCGCATCGTCCCCTCCTCCATCATTGTGCCTTCCAACTTGGACCGCGGTGGCGTAGTCATTTATTACACCAGCCTCCACATTATTCTCCGCACCTTCAGCAACTACCGTTTTTAGCATTATTGATATTTGTAAATTGTAATATTCAAACACAAAACCTTCACAAAAACATGATTAACACTAAACCTTTTCATTATGTTAACCATTCAAAACTTAGCTCTTTAATTGATTTATGCAAATCCATTAACCAAATTAAACAAACCCATGCAAATTTAATCACCACAGCACAAATTACACTTCCTGTTATAGCCAACAAATTCCTCAAAAACGTTGCTTTAGCTTCTCTTACTTATGCACACAAACTGTTTGATCAAATTCCTCAACCAGATTTATTCATTTACAACACCATGATTAAATCACATTCTATGTCGCCACATTCATATCTTGATTCTATTGCGGTGTTTAGATCATTAATAAGGGATTCAGGTTATTTTCCGAATCGGTATAGTTTTGTGTTTGCTTTTGGTGCTTGTGGAAATGGGATGTGTGTGAGGGAAGGGGAGCAGGTTTTTACACATGCTGTGAAAGTTGGTTTGGATGGTAATGTGTTTGTTGTGAATGCATTGATTGGTATGTTTGGAAAGTGGGGACGTGTGGAGGATGCGAGGAACGTGTTTGATTCGGCTGTAGATAGAGATTTCTATAGTTGGAACACTATGATTGGTGCGTATGTTGGATCCGGTAACATGGTTTTAGCGAAGGAATTGTTTGATGAAATGCATGAGAGAGATGTTGTGTCCTGGAGTACTATAATAGCTGGTTATGTTCAGGTATTGCAGGTTTAGAAAGTAAAATAAATAATTGTTAATGATGATTCTAACATTTTTACATGATTGTCCGGTTGCTCTGAACTGGGAGTTGCACCAGTATACAGTTGGGAGTATATTATATTTTAGGTTTAAATATATATATTTAGTCCCTTTCAAATATACAACTTTTTTAATTTGGTCCTTGTTATTTTGGTTTAGTCCCTGGAATAGTTGATTACATTGAAATTTATCTCGATAATATGTAGAACATTTGATCCCTGAAATACTTGTTTTAGTCCCTTTAAAATATTGGGACCGATTCCAATATAAGCAAATTTTACAAAAACTGAAACAAAACAAGAACCAAATTACCAAAGGGAACAAGTTGTATATTTGAAAGGATTCAAAACGAACAATTATTTTTACAGGACTAAAACTAAAAAATGGTTTATTTGTAGGGACAAAAAACATTGAAGCCTATATTTTATTGTTTTTAACTTGACTTTGCATGTCCTCTGTCTAAAGTTACTTCATGTATTTTCTAGGTTGGCTGTTTCATGGAGGCTTTGGACTTCTTCCACAAAATGTTGCAATCCGAGGTCAAACCAAATGAATATACCATGGTAAGCGCTCTTGCAGCCTGTTCAAATCTTGTCGCGTTGGATCAGGGAAAGTGGATCCATGTTTACATCCGGAGGGACAATATTAAGATGAATGATAGACTTCTGGCTAGCCTCATTGACATGTATGCAAAGTGTGGCGAGATAGATTCTGCATCGAGTGTTTTCCATGAACACAAAGTGAAGCGAAAGGTTTGGCCATGGAATGCCATGATTGGTGGGTTTGCAATGCATGGAAAACCTGAAGAAGCTATAAATGTGTTCGAAAAAATGAAGGTTGAAAAAGTTTCTCCTAATAAAGTAACATTCATTGCCTTATTAAATGCTTGTAGCCATGGTTATATGGTTAAGGAGGGAAAATCATATTTTGAATTGATGGCTAGTGATTACGGAATTAATCCTGAAATAGAGCATTATGGATGTATGGTAGATTTACTTAGTCGTTCCGGGCACTTGAAGGATTCTGAAGAGATGATTTTGAGCATGCCAATGGCTCCGGATGTTGCGATTTGGGGAGCCCTGTTGAATGCTTGTAGAATCTATAAAGATATGGAGCGCGGATATAGAATAGGTAGGATAATTAAAGAAATTGATCCTAACCATATAGGCTGTAATGTTTTGTTGGGTAATATATATTCTACATCTGGAAGATGGAATGAAGCAAGGATGGTAAGAGAGAAAAATGAAATCAACAGTGACAGGAAAAAAATTCCTGGTTTCAGCTCAATTGAATTGAATGGGGTATTCCATGAATTCCTTGTTGGTGATCGATCACATCCTCAGAGTAGGGAGATTTATTCATTTTTGGATGAGATGATAAGCAAGTTGAAGATTGCCGGGTATGTTCCCGAGTTAGGGGAAGTTTTGCTTGATTTTGATGATGAGGAAGATAAAGAGACCGCTCTTTCTGTACATAGTGAGAAGTTGGCTATTGCTTTTGGACTGATGAACACAGCACCAGGAACTCCAATTCGTATTGTGAAGAATTTAAGAGTTTGTGGGGATTGTCATCAAGCAACAAAATTCATCTCCAAGGTTTATGATCGAGTAATTATAGTACGAGATAGGATGAGGTATCACCACTTCAAAGATGGAATTTGTTCTTGCAAAGACTACTGGTAGATTAAGAAAGTGCTGTTCAACCCTAATCTCTGATGCATAAGTTGCAACAAGCGAACTGTTCTCCCTGCAGTGACATTTTGTTCAGCGGTTTCAATTCTCTTGTCCCTGCCTGCATTGTGTCTGAGGAGGAACCAATGTCTCGAGAGTTTGGTTGACTGGCAAAGCCCAAAAAAGTCATTGCTTTGTGCATTTTGTGCGGTTTTCTGCTGCATTATGTGGATTGTTTGTTCACTGAGTCGGATCATTGCGAGTTTTGGTGGAGCATGTGCTTGTATATCTTTGTAAAAGGAAAATGTAGTTCCTTTTAATGTTTGCCCAATTTAGCCCTTATTGGTTATACTTTCGCTTCGAAATCACAAGTGATGCGTCAGGTATGTTGTTGAGATACTGGACATTATGTTGTCATTACATGCCCATTTTGTCTAGATACTAATGAGGTTGAAAGTAAATTAGATGTAACACTCTGATAAATCGAGTCCCCACAACTTGGTCTTGTATTTTGTAGAAGAACAGTAAAGAACAAAAACTGTTGTTTTGTGTAAAAAATATCTAAATGTTAATAAAGAAACCTTCTACTAAGCATATACTCATGGATCTCCAATTCTGATAAAGCTTGAGCATTTTTTGTGTTGGCTGCCTTAAGTATTTGATTCAAAGTTTCAAACAAACTTTGTAATACTGCAGAAGCCTTTTTGGCACAATGAGTTGTTTAGTTCCGGAGTGTGGTGCTGAGGAATCAATCGCTCACCTTTTCTGAGTGTCCGGTGTTTGCAGGTACATGGTATGTGATTAGAGATTGGCTTGGAATTTCTACAGCTTTTCAAAATGACGGTTTGCCTCATTTAGATCAATTTCAAGGTTTGATTGGTAGACTTGGTGTGATTTGGTTTGCCTGTATTTGGAAGGCAAGGAATGACAAATTATTCAAAACCAAGGAAGTTTGCTTGGAAAATATTGTTGAATCGGTGAAACGAAGTTGCTGGAATTGGCTGAGATTCAAGACAAATAGCATGGAGTACAATCTGAGTCAATGGTTCGTGAATTCAGAGCTTGTCTCGGCTGTGTGGAATCACAAGTGTGAGGTTGAGGTGTGTTTTGTGCATTTGGAGATGGGTCAGACTCGGATAAATATCATCTGGATAGAGTTTCGGAGTATTCTGCAGCGACAGGACAGATTCAGATATTTTACAGGATATCAAAATGCATCAGCATTTTCATCTCGTGTATTATTCCTGTGTGTTGAGGTTCCATTTCTGTGTAATTCAGGCAGGCTAATGTACAAAAGCCGCATCAGGTTTGTTGGGACTGTGTTGTGAGCTCACCAGAGATCTATTATCGTCTTTGCTGGAAGTTGAATTATTTGTTTCAGAGATTACTTAGTTTTGACGGTGGCCTGTTAGTTCTTAAGTGGATTTTCTCTGTTTTTTTTTTTGCTGATTGGAGGTCATCAATGGCTTGGGATATCATCGGCGTTCAAGAAGGAAGGTTGCACACGTCTAGATCAGTTGAAGGTTTGGTGCTTCAGATTGTGTTTGCAATATGGATTTTTAGTTTTTTAGTTGCTGATTAAGGGTTTCGTTATTAGCCTTTCAAGCTTCGGTGTCGCTGTTTAGGCTTGTCCAAGTTATTGGATCACTTGGTGTGTGGCTGCTGCTGCCTGTTTAATTCAATCTAGTGCTGATCAGTTGGCTTAAGCATTCCCATAGTTCGTCGTTTCTTGGTTTTAAGTTTCTGCGGCGTCGTCTGAGTTCGGCTGGGTTAAGAGAGCTTATGTCTAGTCTTGTTTTCTTTAGGCAAGGTTTGTTATTCATTGTATCAGGTTATGGGGCTGGTTGCTTTGTGGGAGGCTTTTAAGGCTGTTTCTTGTATCTAGTTTGTGTCTGTTTGGGCGAACTCTTTGTACTGTTATAGGCATATCTTATGCCTCTTATTTTAATTTAATTTATTCTTGTTTTTTTAAAAAAAAAAACTGACGTACCAAAAAAAAAAGTGAGCCATCATTTTAACAAAACAGTTGGGCATGTGAAAAAAGAAGTCTCAATCTCTAGTATTTAAACCATTGTAGCAAAATGTCATAAGTGAGAAAAATACAAGGACAAAGAAAAGCAACCGGTTGCAAGAAAGGTTTTAACATATTATTTAAAATTAGGTTATTACTCAATGAATATTCAAGTATTGGATTTTATCTTTGGCTTAAATAAACACGTTCTGCCACATTCATCTTCCCTACCTACGACATTGCTCTTTGTTACTTGATTAATTGAAAATGGTAGTGATTTCTGCAATTGCTTCCAAATCAATATTGATGTGTCAGGTATGTTGTTGAGATCTAGGACATTATGTAGTAATGACATGCCCATTCTCTAGATACTGATGAGGTTGAAAGTAAATTAGATGTAATACTCTGATAAATTGAGTTCCCTCGACTTGGTCTTGTATTTTGTAGAAGAACAGTAAAGAACAAAAACTGTTGTTTTGTGTAAAAAATATCTGAATGTTAATAAAGAAAACTTCTACCAAGCATATACTCATGGATCTCCATTTCTGATAAAGCTTGAGCATTTTTTGCGTTGGCTGCCTTAGGTATTTGATTCAAAGTTTCAAACAAACTTTGTAATACTGCAGAAGCCTTTTTGGCACAACGAGTTGTTTAGTTCGGGGAGTGTGGTGCTGAAGAATCAATCGCTCACCTTTTCTTTGAGAGTCTGGTGTTTGCAGGTACATTGTATGCGATCAGAAATTGGCTTGGAATTTCTACAGCTTTTCAAAATGACGATTTGCCTCATTTAGATCAATTTCAAGGTTTGATTGGTAATGGGAGAGTATTCGCTAGTAGACTTGGTGTGATTTGGTTTGCCTGCATTTGGAGTATTTGTAAGGCAAGGAATGACAAATTATTAAAAAACAAGGAAGTTTGCTTGGAGTACATTCTGAATCAATGGTTCGTGAATCCCAGAGCTTGTCTCGGCTGTGTGGAATCGCAAGTCTGAGGTTGAGGTGTGTTTTGCGCGTTTGGAGATGGGCCAGACTCGGATAAATGTCATCTTGATAGAGTTCTGGAGTATTCTGCAGCGAGAGGACAGGTTCAGATATTTTACAGGATATCAAATTGCAGCAGCATTTTCATCTCGTGTATTATTCCTGTGTGTTGAGGTTCCATTTCTGTGTAAATCAGGCAGGCTGATGTACAAAAGCTGCTTCAGGTTTGTTGGGACTGTATTTTGATCTCACCAGAGATAAGTTTATCGTCTTTGCTGGAAGTTGGATAATTTGTTTCAGAGGTTACTTAGTTTTGACGGTGGCCTGTTAGTTCTTACGTGGATTTTCTCTTTTTTCTACTGATTGGAGGTCGTCAATGGCTTGGGATATCATCGGTGTTCCAGAAGGAAGGTTGGGCACATCTAGATCAGTTGAAGGTTTGGTGCTTCAGATCATGTTTATAATATGGAGTTTTAGTGTTTTACTTGCTGATAAAAGGGTTTCGTTATTAGCCTTTCAAGCTTCGGTGTCACTGTTTAGGCTTGTCAAAGTTATCGGAATCACTTGGTGTGTGGCTACTGCTGCTTGTTTTATTCAATCTAGTGCTGATCAGTTGGCTTAGGCGTTCCCATAGTTCGGCATTTCTTGGTTTTAAGTTTCTGCGGCGTCGTCTGAGTTCAGCTGGGTTAATAGAGCTTATGTCTAGTCTTGTTTCTGTTTGTTCCTAGCCAGTATAGGCCCTGCAATTTACTTTTCTTTGGGCAAGGTCTGTCTGTTATTCATTGTATCAGGTTATAGGAATAGTTGCTTTGTGGGAGGCTTTTAAGGCTATTTCTTGTATCAAGTTTGTGTAAATAAATACTTTACTGAATAAAGAAAACTTCTACTAAGCATATACTCATGGATCTCCATTGCTGATAAAGATTGTGCATTTTATTGACATTCATGCTCAACGTTGGCATTTTATTGAAAACTAACAATCTGTTTAAACCTTTTGGGAAATAATGATGAAGTTTATATGTGAAGGGAATCTTTGGCTAAGGTTTGTGACCTTACAAACAGCATTCTCTGCCACTTTCGCATGGCAAAGGTATCCATGTGAAGACCACTTTTTTTCTTTCTTTCGTGTTGTCGTCATATATTCAATTAAATCATATTATGATGTCACTTTACTATATTACTTTCTAAAATATTTCCACAATATTATTTTCTTTCACGTTATCGTCATACACACAACTTTCGTGGACGAGATTTGATTCCAGCTATCCTGTGCAATTAATTCACTGCTTGTGTCCAAAGTTATAAACTCATAATTGTATTCAAATTGAATGTTTTTCTCTCTCTCTCTATGTTACCACCAGCACATGCCATTGCTTATCTGCACTAATTTTTCTGTTAAACTACCTTGATATCAGAGCATTTCTCATAATTTAAGTGAACCATTACATCTCAAGTAAATTATCAATCATGAAACTTTGATAGTATATTGAGAAAAACAAAACATTAAAGAGAACGGTCTTGATATATGGCCATTTAGTTTCTTTGGAGATCTTTTTAACCAGATTCACAGCAAGTTTAATCACATACTCCTCTGAATCAATATTTATTACTCAAAAAGCATGAACTGATTCAATAAAATCATGAATGCATGCCTATGTTATCACTTTCTCAAAGTTATCACTTGGATTCTTATCACTAGTTTCTTTCTCATCTTCCCTATTTTGAACTTCTCTTGTCTAGCAGAAAGCATTCAACTTCTTCACTGCTTCACTACAACCTTGCAAACCCACTTCATGATACTTCAAATCTGAGATTTTAAGCTGATCTTGTTGTAACCATTTCTGAACTCCAAAAGTTTGCATGTGAAACATAACTTTGTTTTTTTTTTAAATCTCTTAATATTTCTCTAGGCTTGACAGAAAACAACACTTTTAAACTTGAAAAAGAAAGAAATTGTTTTTTCAAACCATTGATCACCTTTCTCCTCGTACTATTTCTTTGTCTATACTAGATCGTAAAGATATTAACAATAACTTTTGTCAAACTGTTCATGTATACCGACAATCCTCACTGAAACAACACAGAAGTACTCTCAAAGGCTTTGTGTTAATTGTAAAAAATAACACAGAAGTTGAAACCCGAATCATGATTCTCCAATGAAGATCGTCGGTAAACACGAACACGGTAAACATGTAACAGTTTGACAAAGGTTATTATTAATGTCTTTACAATCCAGTATAGACAGAAAAAGTACAAGGAGAAACCGTGATCAGTGGCTTGATAAAAACAATTTCTTTCTTTTCAAGTTCTAAGGGTGTTGTTTCTGATAGGCCATGGAGAAGTATTGAAAAATTTATGAAAACTAGGTTATGGTGGATTTACTTAGTCGGTCCGGGCTCTGGATGTCGCGATTTGGGGAATGCTTGTAATATTACTCTATGCTTAATGTCTTTCATAATTTTTCCTTTATCATTTACCAAGTAAACCGTCAATCATGAAAACTTATGTACTTGACTATGATTTCATTGTAATAATATCACTTATTGCAATAATTTGCTTAGAATTTTTCTCTATAATTTGATTGAAGTTATCATATTTAGTTTTAGTTTGTGAAAAAAGTGTCCTACATGCTTGAACTAGTAATGTATAATTGTTGTGGAAAAATAAATGTGCAGCTCTTCTTTACCATCATCAAACGTCTTATTTTTCCAAAATATTTCAACTTTAATCTGGATTCTATGCTAACAGCTTTTCTGTAAGGTTAATACTTGCAATACATCAACTCAGATCCTCTACTGGTACAGCCAACTATCTGCCGTAAAATTTGGATTATTCCTTGATCTAATAGCCGATATTTAGATGCAAAGATAGAGAGGATCCGTGTTCACGATAGATCTGCACAGGGTTCTGTTGCACCAACACTTCTGATTGAAAGTGTGTCCTGTGTCTGACATGACACTACACTGACACTTGTGATTACCTTAGATTATGTTAATTTTTCAAAATTTTATCGGTGTCGACGTGACAGTGTCGTGCCAGGTGTCCGTGCTTCATAAGCACAAGGTCAGTCATTTGATTTTCTTTTTGTTAATTATAGGTTGGTGAGCAGCATATATCCATATGACAAGAAGTTGACACCTTATCAAACATGGAAGCAATAGTTTTTCTGCATTATTCATATTTTCATATCATCATTTCTGGCATTGAATCTTGCAGGCGGATCAAGATATGGCATTGAAACCCTAAGCTCAGCAAAATGAGGGCAAGCAACTCAATTTTAGAGAGAAAAAAAAGTAGATATATAGAGATTGGAAGCTAAAAAGTAGGATGATTGACTTACTCATTTTTTGATTTTAACATTCATTCATTGACATGAGAAAAAATAACATAGTTCAGTGTAAATACATGTGCCGGTCTCGTGTCAGACGATGACACATGTCGGACACCGGACATGCCTTCGATCCAAAGTGTCGATGCTACAAAGAAATACACACACCGTGTGACACCATTTGTTCATCTCTATCTCTCTCTTACTTTTTATCTTTTACAACATACACACATTTAAAAAATACACACAAAAACCAAATGACAGTGTTTGACATTAAAATTTTTATCTGAAAAAATCATTTCTCTTAGTCAAACTGCATAAAGGGCATACAAATGCAATAAACAAACATACATGGGTTGCCTATATGGACAAGCAGATGCAGTGTTGTTAATCACAGATCACGGAAAATAGTGGTTTGTTCATGTTCCACTATGCAACAGTGTTATTGTGTCACTATAGTTTCTATTTGACAACATTTGTACTAATTAGTGTATTGCAGAGCAAGAGCATTTAGTTCATATTTCTCTATGCTGATAGACATTATTTAACAACACTAAAGAGATGGGATAAACACATGTGCAGGGGCGAATGCGCACAAAGTGAGTATACTGCATACATGCAGAGTAATCTTTCAGAACCCAATACTTAAATTTTGTGATTGAGTATACTGCATACATGCATTTTACTGCTTGATATGGCCATAGGAAGATGAGAAACAGAGTCTAAAAACCACAAAGTATTATTACCTGCATTGATCTCATTCATTGCTCTCTGCACAGAAGGATCAGGTATAATATCCACCATCAGTATGTATTCTATGCTATATCCATATTCTCCCATCACCTGTTACAAAAACATGATTAACACAAAACCTTTTCATTATGTTAACCATTCAAAACTTAGCTCTTTAATTGATTTATGCAAATCCATTAACCAAATTAAACAAACCCATGCAAACTTAATCACTACAGCACACAAATCACACACCTTGTTATAGCCAACAAATTCATCTTTGCATTTGAAAATATAATCCCAAATTGCCTCCAAATTTCCAAATAGAAGAGACTCGGACACTGATAAAAGAGAAAATACTAATATAACAACTAGTTATATACTATCATTTCCCTATAAAAGAAAAAATAATCCGACGAGAAACCAAAGATACATTCCAAACTTATTGAAAGATTGGCACCACATACCATGGAGTTTGTCCAATCGCTTACATATATACTCATAAAACAGAAAAACAAAACTATACTTTTGATGCTTAAGGAAAAAGATAAGTTCATATAAAGCAGAAGATTGCATATCATCTTTTGAATTCTCATATAACATTACAATGTCAAGGAATGTATAGCATGGTTACAGAGTACAACTAAACCTTCTTAATTACAAATTCACACTGTTCAAAACTGTTCTTTCATCAAATCCAACAGAAACAAATGACATATCCATATATCACCACATACCATCTGTGATAGCTTGCCTCTGCCTTGCCACACCAACTCCGCCTAAAAACATTGATTCGGCTTCTGCTTCTGCCTTTTTAACAATAAGCACCTTATCAGCTTCTCCTTTGAATTCACTAGCAAGTAGCAGCCTTTGAGGTGTGAAATTAAACCAATACTCATTAGTTAGGAAGTTGTCTTATTTGAACATCAAAATACAGAAACCGTGTGTGACATTCCGGGCCACGGGTTTTTGTCCACCCCTATGCGACACTGTGTGTTTATCTCTATCTCTCTCTTACTTTTGATCTTTTACAACTCACACTCATTTCAAAAAACACACACAAAAACCATAGGACACTGCTTGACATCAAAATTTTGATCTCAAAAATATTTCTCTAGTCAAGTTGTATAAAGGACATATAACTGTAATAAACAAACATACAAAGGCTGCATAAATCGACAAGCAAATGCAGTGTTGTCAGTCACGGATCATGGAAAATAGCGATTTATGCATTGTCCACTGTGCAACAGTGTTATAGTGCCGCAATAGCTGTTAATTAACAATATTTTGTGATATGTAATGTAACAGTAACAATAGCGATTTGTTCATATTTCTCTAAGCTATATTGTTATAGACTATCTCTTTCCTTAGTTTGGAATGTATCTATGGATAGTAATGGTGTATTATATCTCTTTCCTTAGTTTATGTGTCTAAAATGTAAATCTGTTTCTGTTGTAAACATTTCTTCCATCAATAAAAGTCAATTTCTACAATTAAATTGTATTTTAGTACCGAATTCTATCAATATCATTCAAATAAAATCATGGGAAAGAAACTGAAGTCGTAAAACATCACAATATACAACGTAATAAAAACAGTATTAATACCTGCATTGATCTCATTCATTGCCCTACGCACAGTATGTGTTCTATGCAGTGAGCGTATTAAGGAACTGATTAAATAATCTCAGTCACCGAAATCGATTATCCGAATATGAAAATGATTATGTTGAAGGGTTAGGTTTTGGGTTTCAAGCATCCATTATGGGATAGATGCTGTGGACAACAACTCATCTTCAAGCGTTTTCAATCATTTTCATCTTCCGATAATCGATTGAAAACCCTTGAAGATGAGTTGTTGTCCAAAACATCTATCCTGAATGGATGCTTGAAACCCAAACCCTAACCCTCCAACATAATCATTTTCATCCTCCGATAATCAATTTTTGGTGACTGAAATTACTTTAATCAGTTCCTTGATACGCTCACTCTCTTCTCTTCTAACGGTCATCGCTCATCGCTCACCCTAATCTCATTCTTATGCTGGATTCGAGAGAGAGACTGTTTCTTAAAGCTGCACGGTTTCAATTCTTTGTATAAAATAACATCCTGTCAAGAAAATAGAAAAAATGTTGCTACATTAGTTTATTTTTATTTTTTTGAGATTTTTATTTTTTTTGTTGAAAAGTTAAGCTTTGTAATGATCAAAATATTTGTAGTGCAATGTTATGTTTAATTTTTTTTTATTTTTTTTTAAAGAATGATATGTTTAATCTTTTTGAAGTATAAAAACTGAAATAAAATCAATCATACTTTAATTTTTCATAAAGTCTAAAAATTTAAATGGAATAAATTTAAAAATAAAATTTTAGCAAAACATTAATTTGATAATATATAAAATATTTATTAAATTAATAAATTTAAATTACTAATATATATCTTTAAATATTAATTGATATAAATTGTAATATAAATTAAGAATGTCCTTTTATATCATTTTACATTTATCAACTAGTTTTTTTTTTTTTTTTTTAACAAACTAAAATGAGGTATAATATTAACAACAATGATTCACCCGCACAAGATGTGCAAGGGGCAAACCACCCAAAAGTATAAATTGTATAATATCAGCTAGTTAAACCGCTAATTTTACCAAACATTTTAATTAGCTTATCAGCTATAAGTCATCAACTATCAATTATCTACTATAAGCT
Organism: Medicago truncatula; assembly: GCF_003473485.1. Lineage (NCBI taxonomy): Eukaryota > Viridiplantae > Streptophyta > Magnoliopsida > Fabales > Fabaceae > Medicago > Medicago truncatula. The sequence continues at coordinate 31,307,583 of NC_053047.1, forward strand.
ATAAGTTATCCGTTATTTTTATAGAGTCTTAAAATGACATTTTAAGATAAGCTACTCAAACAAATTTTTCATTTGAAGCTTTCCTTGAAAAATTTTTTGTTAAAAATATTATAAAAAAACATATTACACTACAAAAATATAGCGGATAGCTTTTAGCTGTTAAGCTAACTGAAGTGTTTGGTAAAAATAGCGGTTCAACTAGCTGATAAATGTAAAATGATATAAAGGGTATTCTTAATTCATAATAAAAATTATATCATTAATTTAAGTATTTGTAATTTTGTATACTAATTTTTCTTTAAAAAAAATACTTTAAATTTATTAATTTAATATATCCTATGTATTATAAATTAAATTAAATTTTATTCACTAAAATTTTATCTTATATTTATTATCATTTAAGTGTTTCTACTTTATAAAGAAAATAACATTTACCTCAAAAACAAAAAAAAAGGTAGCACTAATAGAGTAATACTAATAACAGAGAATAAAGAAAATAACGCTTACTTACCTCAAAAAAATAAAAATAAAAAGTAACACTAATAGAATAATAGTATTTTGTTCCGTAAAAAAAAAAACGAAGGTATATATTTTTTCAAAAAAAAAAAAAAAAAGACCAGCTGATATATATACAAAAATTGGAATAAAGGGATAATAGTCTTTATTACGTAGCTTATTATAAAAATTATAATGGATAAAAATACAATTTAAATGAAATAATAAGAGTAAAATTGGAAGAAAAAGTGAGAAGTTATAAGCTATAAGCTCAAACGCTACTTGGAATAGCTTCTGAAAAATAGCTTATAAGCTCGTGAAATAAGCTATAAGCTCATGGTGAAAAAGTGTTACCAAACAGAACTTTTTTTGTCAAACGAGCTTATAAGCTATAAGCTAAAAACTAAAAGCTCTTTTTTTGGTTTCCCAAACAGAACCTACACTACAAAATATATTTGAAAAAAAATATAACAAACGGCTCATAACACTGAACCTTTTCATTATGTTAACCATTCAAAACATAGCTCATTAATTGATTTATGCAAATCCATTAACCAAATTAAACAAACCCATGCACACTTAATCACCACAGCACAAATCTCATACCCTGTTATAGCCAACAAATTCCTCAAAAACGTTGCTTTAGTTTCACTTACTTATGCACACAAACTGTTTGATAAAATTCCTCAAAGAGATTTATTCATTTACAACACCATGATCAAAGCACATTCTATGTCAAACCATTCATATCGTGATTCTATTGCGGTGTTTCGATCATTAATAAGGGATTCGAGTTATTTTCCGAATCGGTATAGCTTCGTGTTTGCTTTCGGTGCTTGTGGAAATGGGTTATGTGTGAGGGAAGGGGAGCATGTTTTTACACATGCTGTGAAAGTTGGGTTGGATGGTAATGTGTTTGTTGTGAATGCGTTGATTGGTATGTTTGGAAAGTGGGGACATGTGGACTGTAACACCCCGTTTTTCCAATATGAAAATTTCTTAAACATTTATCAGAGTAAACAACATAAACAAATAGGATATCACATTTAACATAATCCAAACCAGTTAAATAACAATTTAACCATATAACTTAAACATTGCAGCGGAAATTATTTCATAATCCATAAAACGTTTTGGCACGTAGGCCCCATCAAAATATTTCAACAGTCAATCCATAACATTATAAAAATAACATAATAGTTACGTAAGAGAATGAAGCATGCATATCAAACACCTCATCCCGTTACGTATCAGAGCGACCTAGACGACACAGTGAGGCAAAGCCGCTCACAAACAGCAACTACACACTAAGCACGATCACCTGCAAGTTACTCATACGAAGAGCAACATTTTCAAGCAGAAGGGGTGAGATTTCATAATACAATAATATCAATCATTATAATTCAAAAATCATAACTAACATAATATGTCTTAATCAACTTTGCATCTATGATAAACAAGTATCACATAATCACAACTTCAATCTTCATCAATAACATAAACACCTTTAAACCTTGACAATGCAACAATGCAACTTAGACACTTATATGCATGTGGTACCAATCGTCATCATAAGTATTAATATACTTTAATCATGCGGAGGACAAAGCTCCTAAAACGTGTAGAGGACAAAGCTCCTATCATGGTGAGGACAAAGCTCAATGAATGCTAATGCATGGACTCTAACAACAAAACACCTCAATCGACTTATCACTTATACTTCCAATAATTTGGAGTTCATCATCAACTTATTCATATTCATGCAGCTTAGTTTAATAACAATTGCAGCATAATCAAATCACATCAGGTTAAATAACAAATCATTCTCAATAGTTTCTTGATCATTCAACAATAATTCAAGCAAGTATATTTCAATCCATAATTCACTTCATAATCATTTAACAATTCATAAAAGCTTCACAGTTCTAAGTCAATATCATTATTAGGTCTCATTAGCACCTAAAGTTCTTTTCCTAACTAATCCAAACAACTCAAGTCTCACAATCCTAAAAAACAGTCAGTTATGGAAGTGCTCGCGAGGCGAGAGCATCAGCTCGCCATGGCGAGTACAAGCCAGAATTCCAACTAAGTTTTTTCCAGGTTCAATCTTGTTCTAAAATCATTCCCTAATCAATAGTAGTTACCTAAAGGTACTCAAAGGCATCTAAGGTTCAACTCAAAAGTCAAAAACTCAGAATTCAACATGCTCTCTGGTCAAGCTCGCTATGGCGAGTAAGGTTGCTCGCCGTGGCGAGCTACACCAAGTAACTCACGAGGCGAAAGGTTAAGGCTCGCGTGGCGAGCGATGAACATCATCACTCGCGAGGCGAGGATTGTAACGCCCACTTTCGTTTAATCGTTTATTTAATCGAGTTTAGGTGATTATATTATATTTATATAATATATGCATGATTTTGATATGTTTTGATGATTGTGGTGATTTTGGTGATTTGATTGATGACGTGATAAGTTATGAGTTTTGGAGGATTTGATTATGATATGAGATTTATTTTATTGATAAATAGAATAAAGATTTGAAAATAATATAAAATATTTAGTTGAGGGCTGTTTTGATATTTTAGATAGTTTTGGGGGAGAAAGTGAGATAAGATAAGTTATTAGAAAGAGGTATAAATAGGAGAAGACCTAATATTTTAGAAACTCATTGTACGTGAAAACTTTTGGAAGAAGGGAGAAAAGCCAAGTCTAGAGGAATCAAGGTAGAGTGCTGCGATTTTCTTCATTCGAGGTAAGGGTGAGACTAATAATTCAATAATGTTAATTACTGTAATTCTGATGATTAGTTGACAAAGTTAGGATTGATTTAGAGAAGTTTTGGAATTAGGTTAAAACCCTAAAAATTGATGATCAAACGGTAAAACTTGTTTAGATTGATGTAGAAACCGTCCTTTAACCTTAGAATATGTTTAGGATGAATTCTGGAATCAAAATTAGGCTTTGAACCATGTTGTGTGATGGATTTTTGAGAAAAACCCTAGTCTGCCCGTGCTTCTGTTCATCGCTCGCCACGGCGAGTGATGATCCTCGCCTCGCGAGTGATGAACTTCATCGCTCGCCACGCGAGCCCCTTTCCTTCGCCTCGCGAGTTGTTTGGTCCAACTCGCCATGGCGAGCAACCCTTTCTCGCCTCGCGAGCTTAGGCAGAGTGCATGTCATATTTTGTATTTTCGACTTTTTAGTTGGACCTTGAGTGCCTTTAAGTGCCTAAACATACCTAGAGATGATTAGGAATGATTTTAGGACAGGATTGAACCCAGAACAACATTAGTTTGGGAGATTAGTGTTACTCGCCATGGCGAGTAAGTACTCTCGCCTCGCGAGTACAACCAGAATGTAGTTGCTTGAGTGTTGTGCGATCTGTGTCGCACGAGTTGATCAAGAGTGAACCCCTAATTGGTATTGAGACCTAGTGGTGACGTTTAATGCAGCCTGTAGAGTTGTTCAAGTTATATTGATATTAATTGAATATGAATTAATGTATTGTATATTCATGCAAGATATGAAGGTTTGATAATAATGCAATTTATGTGCCATTGATATAATGATATCATCTTGTTATGTGACTTGTTTATGCTGCTTTCGTTATTTAACTAAGTGCATAAGTATATGATGAAGTTTAGCTCCAAATTATTGGATGCATGTTGATAAGTGATTACGAAGTTTTGTCCATATGTGTCCATGCATAGCATATCATTGAGCTTAGTCCTCACCACGAAAATTAGGAGCTTTGTCCTCCGCACGTTTTATAGGAGCTTTGTCCTCCGCACGATTAAAGTATATTAATACTTATGATGACGATTGGTACCACATGCATATAATGAGTCTAAGAGCATTGTCACATTGTCATGATTAAGATGCCTTGTTGATGATGATTGATTATGTGATTACGTGATATGTGTTTATTGATTATGATATGTTATTCCTAATGATTGGATATATGATTACGTGTTAACTGTTTAGCAATTATGCAAAGTTAGTAATGGAATGAATATGATGTTAATTTATGATTCTCAATTACATTGATTAATGTTATTGTATTATGAAATCTCACCCCTTCTGCTTGAAAATGTTGCCCTTCGTATGGGTAACTTGCAGGTGATCGTGCTTAGTGTGCAGTTGCCGTCGTGAGTGGCCTTGCCTTCACTGTGTCGTCTAGGTCGCTCTGATACGTAACGGGATGGGGTTATAAGCTATAACATGCTTCATTCTCTTACGTGGATAATATGTTATTTTATTATGTCATGGAATATGAACTATTTTGATGGGGCCTACGTGCCAAACTGATTTATGATTTTTGAATTAATAATTCCGCTGCTATGTTAAAGAAAACTGTGAAGGTTAAATTATTATTTAACTGTATTTGGATTACGTTTCTATGTGATATCCCGTTTATGGTTTTTACTCTGATAATTGTTTATGAAATTTGTATATTGGGAAAACGGGGTGTTACAAGGATCATAGCTCGCTATGGCGAGCGATGAATTTTGGCTCGGACAGAATGCAGTTTCTACACGAAAATCATCATCTAACTTAGTTCTACGCCTAGTTTCAAATCCAGAATTCATCCTAAACTTATTCTAAGGTTATAGGACGGTTTCTACATCAATCTAACACAATTTTACCGTTTGATCATCAATTTTTAGGGTTTTGACCTAATTCCAAAACTTTTCTAAATCAATCCTAACTTTGTCAATTAATCATCAGAATTACAACAACTAACATTACTGAATTATTAGTCTCACCCTTACCTTGTATGAAGAAAATCGCAGCCCTTCTCTTGGTTCTCTCTTCTCTTAGCTTTTTCTCTCTTTTCTCCAAAAACAGTCGTACGTACTAACTTTTCTAAAACTAGGTCTATCTCTTATATACATCTTCCTAATATCTTATCTTATCTCACTTTCTCCCCCAAAACTATCTAAAATCTCAAAACAGCCCTCAACTAAATATTTTTATTTTCTTATCAAATCTTATTTTATTTAACAATAAAATAAGTCTCATAATCTTATCAAATCACCAAAACACAACAAATCATCCAAATCAACTTAAATCATCTTAATTCAACAAAACTCACACATATATTATAAAAATATAATATAATTGCTTAAACTCGATTAAATAAATAATTAAACGAAAGTGGGCGTTACATGGACGATGCGAGGAACGTGTTTGATTCGGCTATAGATAGAGACTTGTATAGTTGGAACACTATGATCGGTGTGTATGTTGGATCCGGTAACATGATTCAAGCAAAGAATTTGTTTGATGAAATGCATGAGAGGGATGTTGTGTCATGGAGTACTATAATAGCTGGTTATGTTCAGGTATTTTAGAAAGTAAAATAGATAAATAATGTTATTAACATATTTAACAGTTGAAGGTATATTACATTTAACGTAAACTGTACTAGCTGTGTACATGGTCATTGAATGTTATGCTGTATAGTATGTCTCACCGTTCAATACCAGAATTAGACCATCGTTGACAACAACGAGGTTACAATCGTAGATAAATATAAAAAACATCTTGTTAATTTTGATAGTTTAGATATTGTAACAATCGTTTTTATATAATTTAGATGTTATCTTGATGAATTGAAGATGTGATTTACCTGTTTGATTGATTAAGTAAGACTTTTGGTAACTTACTTAGATGAAAAATGAAGTTTGGTTTATTATTTTTGTCATTTTAGAACATAGGGGACTAACTTAAAATAAAAATAGGAGCTGTTTGAAACTTCTAAACTAAGTTCAAAGGACCTTTGGTGCAATTTTGACTATATTTTATTGTTTTTAACTTGATTGTCTATGTACTCTGTCTAAAGTTACTTCATGTTTTTTCTAGGTTGGCTGTTTCATGGAGGATTTGGAGTTCTTCCACAACATGTTGCAATCCGAGGTCAAACCAAATGAATATACCATGGTAAGCGCTCTTGCAGCTTGTTGAAATCTTGTCGCGTTGGATCAAGGGAAGTGAATCCATGTTTATATTCGGAGGGACAAGATTAAGATGAATGATAGACTTCTGGCTAGCCTCATTGACATGTATGCAAAGTGTGGCGAGATAGATTCTGCATCAAGTGTTTTCCATGAACACAAAGTGAAGCGAAAGGTTTGGCCATGGAATGCCATGATTGGTGGGTTTGCAATGCATGGAAAACCTGAAGAAGCTATAAGTCTGTTTGAACAAATGAAGGTTGAAAGAGTTTCTCCTAATAAAGTAACATTCATTGCCTTATTAAATGCTTGTAGCCATGGCTATATGATTAAGGAGGGAAAATCATATTTTGAATTGATGTCTAGTGATTACGGAATAAATCCTGAAATAGAGCATTATGGATGTATGGTAGATTTACTTAGTCGTTCTGAGCTCTTGAAGGAGGCTGAAGAGATGATCTTGAGCATGCCGATGGCTCCGGATGTTGCGATTTGGGGAGCACTGTTGAATGCTTGTAGAATCTATAAAGACATGGAACGTGGATATAGAATAGGTAGGATAATTAAAGAAATTGATCCTAACCATATAGGCTGTAATGTTTTGTTGGGTAATATATATTCTACATCAGGAAGATGGAATGAAGCAAGGATACTAAGAGAGAGAAATGAAATCAGTAGTGACAGGAAAAAAAATTCCTGGTTTCAGCTCAATTGAATTGAATGGGATATTCCATGAATTCCTTGTTGGTGATCGATCACATCCTCGGAGTAGGGGAGATTTATTCATTTTTGGAGGAGATGATAAGAAAGTTGAAGATTGCCGGGTATGTTCCCGAGTTAGGGGAAGTTTTGCTTGATTTTGATGATGAGGAAGATAAAGAGACTACTCTTTCTGTACACAGTGAGAAGTTGGCGATTGCTTTTGGACTGATGAACACAGCACCAGGAACTCCAATTTGCATAGTGAAGAATTTAAGAGTTTGTGGGGATTGTCATGAAGCAATAAAATTCATCTCCAAGGTTTATGATCGAGTAATTATAGTACGAGATAGGATGAGGTATCACCACTTTAAAGATGGAGTTTGTTCTTGCAAAGATTACTGGTAGATAAAGAAAGTGCTCTTCAATCCTAACCCGTGATGCATAAGTTGCAACAAGTGAACTGTTCTCCTTGCTGTGACATTTGTGAGGCGGTTTCAATTCTTTTGTCCCTGACTGCATTGTGTCTGAGGAGGAACCAGTGTCTCGAGAGTTTGATTGACTGACAAAGCCCTAAAACCGCCGTTGCTTTGTGCATCTAAGTGAGGTTTTCTGCTGCATGATGTGGATTGTTTGTTCACTGAGTCGGATCATTGTGAGTTTTGGTGGAGTGTGTGCTTGTAAATCTTTGTAAAAAAAAAATGTAGTTCCTTTTTGTGTTTTCCCTACAATTTGGTCCTTGTTGGCACAAACACATTTATCCCTTATTGGTTACACTTTCGCTTCCAAATCTCCAGTGATTCGTCAGGTATGATGTTGAGATCTAGGACATTATGTAGTCATGACATGCCCATTTTCTCTAGATACTGATGAGGTTGAAAGTAAATTAGATGTAATACTCTGATAAATCGAGTCCCCTCGACTTGGTCTTGTATTTTGTAGAAGAATAGTAAAGAACAAAATCTGTTGTTTAACGTAAAAAATATCTGAATGTTAATAAAGAAAACTTCTACTAAGCTTATATACTCATGGATCTCCATTTCTGATAAAGCTTGAGCATTTTTTGCGTTGGCTGCATTAAGTATTTGATTCAAAGTTTCAAACAAACTTTATAATACTGCAGAGCCTTTTTGGCACATCCTCTGGTGGGATCCCTTGTGTAGTTTAACAGAACTCATTTTGGACTTAAGTTATGTTGACATTCATGCTCAACGTCGGCATTTTATTGAAAACTAACAATCTGTTTAAACCTTTTGGGAAATAATGATGAAGTTTATATGTGAAGGGAATCTTTAGCTAAGGTTTGTGACCTTACAAACAGCATTCTCTGCCACTTTCGCATGGCAAAGATATCCATGTGAAGACCACTTTTTTTCTTTCTTTCGTGTTGTCGTCATATATTCAATCGGATATGGATCCTCTGCAGCAGCAGTTTGTGTGTGAGGAGAGAGAAACCATAAATAAAAAAGGAAGAAGTAATGATGAGAGAGAAGGAAAGGATATGGATCCTCTGCAGCAGCAGCACATGCTGCTGTTGTGATTTTGTGTGTGAGGAGAGAGAAACCATAAATAAAAAAGGAAGAAGTAATGATGAGAGAGAAGGAAATCATGTGAGAGATAGGAACATAAAAGGGAAGCAGAGAGTGCAGGAGAGAAACTGCACAGATTTAGAGGATCCACGTGTTCACAATAGATCAACATAGGGTCTGTCATTTGATTCTTTTCGGTTAATCATAGCTTGGGGAACAACATATATCTGTATGACATAAAATGTTTTCCTGCATTCTCATATCATAATTTTTGTCATTGGAATTTGCAGGCGGATACGGAGATGACATCGGACTACTGGAATATGTCAGACTAAAATGTGAACAAGCAAATCAATTTGAGAAGAAAATAAATTGAGACTGGAAGCTAAAAACAGGATGATGTACTCGCTCATTCTTTTTTTTTTTTTTTTTAAGATTCTTACATTGACATAAGAGTGTAATATGACATATATGACAATGATAATTATGAAGGAGAATTATTTGTTGAAATTCAGTTATAGAAGTGTACTATTGTTAAATATATATGCATCACAAAACATTATATTTGATTTGATCAGTGTCTGGTTCATCTTTGCATTTGAAAATATAATCCCAAATTGCCTCCAAATTTCCAAATAGAATTTGGACCAAGAGTGGAAGGAGTAAAGACTGAGATTCAAACACTGATAAAAGGAAGAAAAAAAATACTAATATAACAACTAATATACTAACATTTCCCTGTAAAAATAAATCCGATGAGAAACCATAGATACGTTTAAAACTTACCGAAAGATTGGCACCACATACCACACAGTTTGTCCAATTGCTTACACATACACTCATAAAACAGAAAAATAAAACTACACTTTTGATGCTTTGGGAAAAAAAGAAGTACATATAATGCAGAAGATTATATATTATCTTTTGAATTGTCACAACATTACAATGTCAAGGAATGCATAGCATGGCTACAGAGATTGCACAGACAACTCAACCATCTTAATTTACAACTTCAATCTGTTCAAAACTGTTCTTCATAAAATCCCATAAAATCCAACATAAACAAATGACATATCCATATATTACTATTTTATGCATGTGACACTGTGTGATAGAGATAGAAGAAACAAGAGTGTACTTTGATAAAATATAATTTTACAAAATCACTCGGCATCAGTAACTTGAGCACACGATGCTTCCATCATACCGTTGCGAATTTGATCACCAATATCCCTAACATGGCCAGGTCCATGAGGTATAAAAACTGTGGTATTCTTTGAATTGTTTCCAAGGTATCTGATTGTGTCGAAGTACTGAGTAATCATGATAAGATCCATCACTTCCTTTGCTGAAGTTCCTTCACCTTGTTAGAGAATTGCAAGATGTTCTCTCTCAAGCCCTCTGTGATAGCTTGCCTCTACCTGGCCACACCAACCCCGCCTAAAAACTTTGATTCGGCTTCTGCTTCTGCCTTTTTAACAATAAGCACCTTGTCTGCTTCTCCTTTGAATTCACTAGCAAGTAACAGCATTTGAGCTGTGAAATTAAACAAATACTCATTAGTTAAGCAGTTGTAATATTTGAACATCAAAATACAGACACCGTGTGACACAATATGTGTTTATCTCTATCTCTCACTTACTTTTGATCTTTTACAACTTACACTCATTTCAAAAAAACACACACAAAAACCATAGGACACTGCTTGACATCAAAATTTTGATCTCAAAAATATTTTTGTAGTCAAGTTGTATAAAGGACATATAAATGTAATAAACAAGCATACAAAGGCTGCATAAATGGACAAGCAAATGCAGTGTTGTCAATCACGGATCATGGAAAATAGCAGTTTATGCATTATCCGCTATGCAACAGTGTTATAGTGCCGCAATAGCTGTTAATTGACGATATTTTGTGATAAATAGGTATCGCATGTAACAGTAACAATAGTGATTTGTTCATATTTCTCTACGCTATAGTGTTATAGACACTCTTTAACAAAACTGAGCAAATGGGATAAACATATGCAGGGGTGCTACACACGTACATAGAGTTTAAGGTATAAACAACATACAAGACTTCCGAATTTCTTGGATAGTAATGGTGTATTATATCTCTTTCCTTAGTTTTTTTTTTTAATCGGCAAAATTTACTAAGCCGAAGCTCTCGCAAGATGCAAAGAGGTGGCAAAAGGAACAATACAAAAATGCCGCCTATAGGCATAACATCCACCCAAAATAAAACTGCTCCACCACTTCCAACACGAAGACGGCGAAGAAGCCCCATAACGAACAAAACCAAATAGCATGGCTACTGCTATGACTTTGAAATCTAATAACAGCACCAAAATTCAAGCCCATAGCTAAGCCACTACGCCTCCTGAAAAGCCCCAAGCAATTACCCCAAGCAGGCAGCACCTACCACGGCCAAAACAGGCCCAAAAACCAGCTGCGCATCCGACAGAAACAGCACCAACAGCTGCTGTTCTGTCATGACAGCAGGCCAAAAACCGAAGCCACAGGCCCCCCAACAGCCAGACACGCACAAACACCAAAGGACAGCCGCAACCTTACCTCAAAAGGCATTCTCGAGGACCCCAACTCCACTCATAAAACAAGCAAACCGTAGAATTTGATCTACCTAGCAACCATCTCCAAGACATCACTTTAACCTCCTCCACTAACTCATCCTATCTAGCAATAGCATTATTAAAATTGCACTCATTTCTAGCCTTCCAAATCACCCAAATCCCGACCTCCAAATCATCCGCAACTCGTTCCGAACTTTCTTATGAAAAGGACCCCCACTCCAACACTCCCAATGGATAAAAAGGTTCGAAGGCATTATAAAATTCAAATCCAACCAAGACATCAAACTCAACCAAACATTCCGGGCCAAATCACAATGAAGGAAGAGATGTGAGGTAGACTCGGAGAAATCCGTAGAATGAACACAATTACTTCCAACACCGGGAGGTAAACAATTCCGAATTCCCAAATTAACACGCGTCGGAATCCGATCAAGAAGAGCTTTCCAAACAAAGGCCCTCACCTTGGACGGTGCCCCGGTCTTCCAAATTTGTCTAAACACTCTCCTCTCGCCCTCTGGACACACTACCTCCGCCAACCATCTCCCCTCCAATTTGAGATACATAGATTTCACCGAGAAGGTGTCGTCTTCCTCCAACTTCCACCGCCATTCATCCTCCACCCCACCCAACACAAAACTCTCCTACACCCCCAACAACTCATCAAGGAGATTAACTTCCCAAACAAATAGTTGACGCCTCCAACTAAAACTCCACCTCCCACCGCCTAAGTCCGGAATCCAGATCTCTTGAATTGTTGCTTCTTGGAAAGTTGAAATCAAAAAAAGTCTATGGAATTTAATCATAAATGGTTCTCCTCCTCTCCATGCCAATTTCCAAAAACTCGTTGTAGCTCCATTACTCACCTTTCTAACCACCTCATAAAACCAATCTACCTCGTTACCTTTTGCTCAGGACACCAAATCCTTCCACCACCTAAAAGCATTGACCGGCCACACGCCCACCCCTTCCTCCAAAAACTCCTTAGGACTATATCTCTCCACTAGAATCTCCTTCCAAAGTGTATTGTCCCCTTGCAATAACTGCCATTTCCACTTTGCGAGAAGACTCAAATTCACCAAAGAGACATCCCTAACTCCAAGTCTACCCACCTCTTTCGGTTGACACACCACCTTCCAACTAACCCAACTAATCTTCCTCCCTCCCTCTAAACCACCCCAAAGAAATTCTCTTTGAATTCTAACCACCTTCTTCACCACACTAACCGGCATTTTGAAAAAGGAAAGATAAAAGATAGGAATTGCATTCAAAACGGAATTAAGAAGAACAATCCTCCCTCCAAGACAATTGATCTATCAAAGGATCCCAAGTGGTAATTCTACCCGGATTTCCTCCTACCGGTAACCCCAAATACTTGAACGGAAAGAAACCTTGACTACAATTCAAGAAATTGCACGCCATTTCCATAAAGCCCGGCTCCACATTAATATCCTTCAAACAACTCTTATAAAAATTAACTTTCAACCCGGAAGCCATCTCAAAGCCCCTAAGCAAAGCCTTCAAGGTCCACAAATTCTCCACCGTTATTTGTCCCACACAAATAGTATCATCGGCATATTGAAGATGCGAGTACACCTTCCCTTCTTCCTTCAACTTAAATCCTTCAAACAAATTCAAAGCCACTAAAACCCTCCGCCACCAAAAGAAAGAGAAAAGGTGCTAAGGGATCACCTTGTTTTAATCCTCTTTGAATATTAATTTCTTCCGTTGGACTACCATTAACCAAAATGGACATACTACCACCACATACACACGCTTTCATCCAAGCTATCCACTTAGGATACAAACCCACCCTCTCCATCATATACACCAAAATACCCCAATCCACAGAATCATAAGCCTTCTCAAAATCCACCTTAAGAATGAGACATTCCGAATTTGATTTCTTAGCAAAATCCACAACTCCATTCAACACCAATACTCCATCCCCCAAATTCCTCCCCTTTAAAAAAGCCGATTGATGTTGAGAAATAATGAAATTCATCACCTTGGCCAATCTCCTAGCAAGCACCTTTGCCAAGAGTTTATAAAGACATCCTAATAAAGAGATAGGCCGGAAATCTTTCAACTCCATGGGCAAACTAACTTTAGGGATCAAAGCAATAAAGTAAGGCAACATAGCCTTAGGAAGCCTCTCATTCCCATGAAATTGATCAAATCTCTTTCCTTAGTTTATGTGTCTATAATGTAAATCAGTTTCTGTTGTAAACATTTCTTCCATCAATAAAAGTCAATTTCTACAATTAAATTGTATTTTGGTACCGGATTCTTTCAGAATATACGACGTAATCTTTCAGAACCAAATCGCTAAATTTGGTGACCGAGTATACTGCATGCATACATTTACTGCTACATACGTATTTTCTTTTTCAACAACAAAAAAAAATGTCAAAAGGAAAAAAGACAGTCTTAAAAACAGTTTTAATACCTGCATTGATCTCATTCATTATTGCCATATGCACAGAAGGATCAGGTATAATATCAACCATCAGTATGTGTTCTATTAAGGAACTGATTAAAGTAATTTCAGTCACTGAAATCAATAATAGGAAGATGAAAATGATTCTATTGAAAACCGTTGAAGATGAGTTGTTGTCCAAAGCATCTATCCTGAATGGAAGCTTGAAACCCAAACCCTAACCCTTCAACAGAATCATTTTCATCATCCGATATCGATTTCGGTGACTGAGATACGATCACTCTCTTCTCTTCTCTTCTTTTCTAATGCTCTCGTCGCTCACCCTAATCTCATTCTTATGCTGGATATTCGAGAGACTGCTTTTTTAAAGCTGCACGGTTTCAATTCTTTGTGAAAAATAGGCTTAATTAATTACATGATCCCTCCCTTAACTTATTTGTTGTTCCCGATTTAGGTACCGTTTGGCCAGGCTTTTTTTCGGTCTAAAAAATACTTTAAAACAAAGTTAAAATAAAGCTCTTTAAGAAAAAGGTTAAGGCTGTTTGGTTTCTTTATTTTTTTTTAGTTCTAAAGTTATTTTTGAGTTAAAAGCTGTTTGGCAAAATATTGTACAAAACTTTGAATTTATTATTTTTTTGTGGTGTCTGGGGTTCGAACCCGGGACCTTGCATATATTTATGCATTGTCTATAAATAAAAAAACTTTGAATTCATTATGAATTAACATAATAAATAAAAAAATGTCTAAAATATTTTTTGAAGGGAAAAAATGTTTAAAATATAAACGATATATTTTTACCAATACTATATTTACTCAATGACGTTTATTTTGTGTAACATGAATACAAATTTGTATCATCATATAAACGACTTGTTAAATATTTGAATAGGATAAATAATTTAAGGAGGCTCAAATAATAACATAAATAATATCAAAGTAGTTTGGAAAATTAAAAACAATAATCATTTTTTTTTAAAGACATAAATCATCACAAACTCAAATATTTCTACTCTCCATCAACGCAACTCCTATTTGATTTCTAACTTTATTCATGTAGCCTCCATCTTGCACTCTTCCTGGATTATATGAACTGATTTCTTCATTTATATTGCTTTCTTCGTCACGCTCAATCATATCTATAATATGTATATGTGTGTATATATAATGAGAATAATTGGTTTTTTCTTTTCCAATTATACTCTATAACAAATTTTGTTATAAGAATACCATATTTTTAGTGTTGGTCAAAAAGATAAGAATTTATATATATAATATTATATTTGTTACATTGCTGGTGTCATTGAAAAAGATATGTTTAGTTTTTTTAATAAGAAAAAGATATGCATAGTTTGTTACAATACAAATGTGTAAATTATATATAAGTATAATTTTTTTAGGCAACTACACTTGTACTTTTAATTAAAATCAAAATTTTATAAAAATAATTATACGCATTACACAACACTAACAAAAATTATACGCATTAGCATAACAAAAAAAAAAACAGAAAGAGGAACATAAAATATTACTCTAAACACTAATGTGTGTGTGTATTTCCGTGGTTGAAGAAAGGGAATAAAAATATTCGGTGTCATTCATTGACAGCATGAATACAAATATTTGCGTGGTTGTGATGATCAAAAGATATTGAAATTAATATATAAGTGATAAAAAGATAATAAAATTCCTTAAAAAAATAGATAATAAACTTAAATGGAACCTCATTAAAAAATTAAATGGACCAGTTAAAAAAAATAAAATGGAAGAAAAAAGTGTATTGAAAAAATAAAACAAAAGGTCGCCGGCGGGAGTTGAAGAGAGGTGTTCGTGAAATAAATTGGGGAGAAATAGTTTTTTGAAGTAGCATTCAACAACTTTTGATTAAAGCTCATTCCATTCAATTTTATGCATTCTAAAAAAGATACTTTTTTTCGAAGGTACTTTATTGATATTGTGTTTGGCCTAGCTTCTCCTTAAAAACGTAGAAAAACTGAAAAAAAAAAGCCGGGGCAAACGGTACCTTAGTCCCATAACTTTATACGTACACCTCCGTAACTACACTTGGTCCTTTCTTTCTGTCATGGAAAATGATATATCGTACGAAAACTTTGAATACGGAAAATTACGGACGCGTGAAAACGTGTTAGTGCTACGCGCTGCAGTTTCTTTGTCAAAAAAAAAAACAAGATTAAATTAAATAAATAATAAAATCCCTTAATAGAAATGAAAGTGAAACCCACCGTTCACCAAAACAAAAACATACAAAAAAGAACCCACGTTCACCACTCCCGCTGCAATTATCTCCTCTTTTCCGCTAATCAAAGAATCTGATTGACATTCAATCTCAATTGTTGTGATATAGGGTCGTCGCTCTCTTTTTCACGCTCGTCTCTTTGAATCAGGTCTCATATTCATTCTCATGTAACTCTGTTTTTGCTTACCATCATAGCTTCCATTGATTCATAGCACTCAAGCAGAGTATTTCAGTTTTAATTTACCTACAAGTAAGTATTTTGTGTATTTGTTGTTTTTATAGATTATTAGAAGGAATTTTGTGCTGATCGATTGATTTTTCATTTACTTTATTGTGTTAGTCAATTAATATAGGTTTTTTTTTTCTTCTAATTTGTTGTATTAGTGCAAAAAGGATTTGAGTCTTGTGATGAATTGGAAACTAATGATTGTTTAGAAGCAAATGGTACTTGTGAAGAAGAAACACCTTGTGATGGGATGTCATTCGGATCTGAAAAGGAAATTACTGAGTATTACAAGAATTATGTTGAACGGGTGGGTTTTGGAGTTAAAAAAATAAGTTCAAAAAAAGGAGATGAGGGGAAAATGTATTTTACCTTAGCATGTAGTCGAGCTAGAAAGTATGTGAGTCGCCCAAAGAATATGTTAGAGCCAAATCCTATAACTCAAACGCAGTGTAAGGCTAGATTGAATGCGTGTATTTCTTTAGACGGAACAACTAAAATTAAAAGTGTTTTTTTTTTAGCATAATCATGATCTAAGTCCAGGGAAAGCAAGGTATTTTAGATCGAACAAGAATATAGGGGCACAAATGAAGAGGAGGTTAGAACTCAATGACCAAGCTGGGATTAATGTAAGTAGAAATTTCCGATCCTTTGTTGTTGAAGCAGATGGGTATGAAAATCTCACATTTGGAGAAAAAGACTGCAAAAACTACATAGACAAAGTAAGACGACTGTGACTTGGGACAGGAGATGCTGAAGCAATACAAAATTATTTTGTGAGGATACAAAAGCAAAACAGTCAATTTTATTATGTGATGGATGTGGATGATGAAATTCGGTTACAAAATGTGTTTTGGGCAGATGCAAGATGTAGGGTTGCATATGAATATTTTGGTGAAGTCATAACTTTCGACACCACTTACTTAACAAATAAATATGACATGCCTTTTGCTCCTTTTGTTGGAGTAAATCATCACGGTCAGTCTATGTTGTTGGGTTGTGCTCTGTTGTCAAACGAGGATACTGAAACTTTTCCTTGGTTATTTAAGATATGGTTGGAATGTATGCATGGAAGTTCTCCAAATGACATAATCACTGATCAAGACAGAGCAATGAAGAATGCAATTGAGATTGTCTTTCCGAAAGCTCGTCATCGGTGGTGCTTATGGCATTTAATGAAAAAGATTCTAGAAAAGTTTGGTAGCCACTCTGACTACGAGTCTATCAAAACACTTTTGCATGATATTGTATATGATTCTTTTACCAAAAGTGATTTTATGACGAGGTGGCAAAATATGATTGAGTGTTACAAACTACAGGATAACGAATGGTTGAAAGGGTTATTTGTTGAGCGACATCGTTGGGTCCCTGCATATGTAAGGGACACATTTTAGGCTGGAATGTCAACTACACAACGAAGTGAAAGTATGAACTCGTTTTTTGATGGATATGTAAGCTCAAAGACAACATTGAAGCAATTTGTTGAGAAATATGATAATGCATTGAAAGACAAAATTGAAAAGGAAAAAATTGCTGACTTTCGTTCTTTTAATACAGTTATTTTTTGTATTAGTCACTTTGGTTTTGAGTTCCAATTCCAAAAAGCATTTACCAATGCAAAGTTTCAGGAATTCCAATTGGAAATAGCTTCTATGATGTACTGTCATGCATGTTTCAACAGATTGGAGGGTTTGGATTCAATATTTTCTGTTACAGAAAGTAAGAAAGTATATGACACGATGAAAGATATTGTGTTGATGGTGTTCTTCAATGAAAAAGACTTTGTGTTAAAATGCACCTGCTGCTTGTTTGAATTTAAAGGCATTTTATGTAGGCACATCCTTTGCGTGCTTAAGCTCATAGGGAAAACAGATTTTGTGCCATCTAATTATATTTTGGCACGGTGGAGGAAGGATATAAAGCGGAGGTATACACTTATTAAATGCGGTTTTGATAATTTGGCTGGAAAAACTGAATTGCAACGTGTGGGTAAAGCTTGTGATGCCTTTTATGAGTTTGCTTCAACGAGGATAAATAGTGAAGATGATTTAGTGAAAGTGATGAACTTGATTCAAAACATGAAAATTGAGTTACCATGTAATGAAACATCTCCTAGAATTGTAGAAGAAGATTGTTCAGCTCAAAATCAAGCTATCATTCTTGATCCTAAACTAGCTCGAAGTAAAGGGCGTCCTCCTTCAAAAAGGAAGACTTCTATAGTTGATCAGATTGTGAAGAAGAAGCTTGCACAAAAGAAAACTAAAAAAAGCAACCAAAGTAGTAAAAATATTCAAGTTCAAGAAGAGGTGAGTATGAAATTTATAGCAATTTGTTGATATTATAGGTATAATAGTTGAGATGTCTAATTTAATAATTTTTATGGCAGGGCCAATGTACATCTAGAGGTCAAGAAATTGAAGACGAAGTGTTTTACAAATCTCAACTTGGTGATAGAATTGGCACACAAGAGAGCATTCAAGTAAACAAAGCATATACTAAATATTTTAGTGTAAATATTTCTATGTAAATATTTTAGTGTGAACATAGTTTTAAATGGTTGAATGGTACTATTTATGTAGTTAAACACAGTAGTGTGTGTGTACATGTGGGTGTGTCTAATTATAGTTTTTTTTATGACAGAGACTAAGATTGCATGTAGTTCAAAATACTACAAATGAAGAGTTTCTTAGGTATCAAATTTTTGATGGGACTGGGACACAAGACAATATTCAAGTAAACCTGATTTCTTACTTTCATTTAATTAAAAATGATTGGCTTTTTGTTATTTGAAATATTCAATATGATATTGCATACTATTTATCTATGTTTTTGCATGTTAATATCTATAACAGGAGCATAACTATGTTTGTAGCAGTGAAAATGGTAGTGTGAATACTGTAGCTTCCTTCAATCCAAATCAAGAACATTTTGGTCAAGTAAACAAGGTGCAAATATAGATTTTGGTGTTGTTTTGTTTTTATTTGACATTTTTATAATGAACATAAGTGGTTAATTATATATTCTTTGCAGGCTCCTTATTACTCTCAGGTCACAAAACCATAACACTGCTGTTTTTGGTTTGAACTGCTGTCTGGTTTTTCTGTAGTCAAGGCATGAGGGTCTGCAGTATTCACTTTTGAGCATGTGTGCGGCTGTTTTGGTCAAGCATTATTGTTAGGTGGAATGGGTTGTTTAGTGCTAGTTATGTGTTTTTTTTTCTTTTTGGTTCAGTTTTGTTTCTGCTTCAGTGTTTTTTACCCTTTAGCAGCAACCAAATTTGGAATATAAAGCTTCTGATTTTAGCTTTGTTATGGGTGGTTTTGGTAGGTGTTTGTATTAGTGTTCATGTGTACTCGTTACTTCTTGTTTGATTTTATCCGCGAGATTTTCGTGTTCCTTACACAATCTCGACGAGAATAATTTGCCGATTAAAAAAAATCTATAGCCTTTTATTTGGAAGGAATATCATGTTATTGATGCCAAAAGAAATACTAAAGAATATTAAAACTTGAAGTACACAAATTGATGTTAGATGGACTTTTTATTCATTGACATGTATAACATAGACATGAGTAATATTACATTGCATGGATAGTCTTAACAGACCTCCTAAAATCCAAATGCTCAATATTAATTTTCTCTTTTTCCTGAAAGCCAATTTAAAGCACCATCATAGTCCCACAACTTCAGCTAGGATTGGAGTCATGGACACATTTTCAATCTTTCTTTTTGCCGTAATGACCGCACCCTCATGGTTTCTAACGATCAGACCCCAACATGTGTGCCCATCTTCAAAGCATCTCGCATCTTTCAAAACACCCAAAGGAGGGCTTTTCCAACCTTTTGAGGACTCTGGTATAGGCTCTCTGCTGCTATTCATTCCTGGTGTGGGTCTACAGGCTGCATTGAACACTTCAGCAAAGGAAGAGACATCCTGCACAATAACTTCAATTCTTCATCTTCTTCAACCAAATTAGTGTCAAGCCCTAGCTTGGCTACTCTGTGACACTCTGATGCCACATCAACTATAATGGAATCAAGGAGATCCGAGAAAAGGTGAGATGAAAGCTGCAAAAAATCGCAATCAAAGAAATAACTATACAAAATAAGTATTTGACTTCCCTTAAACTTCCAATTCACAGAGAATTAATCAATATAATTTATAGAAACGTAAATTTTAGGAGATTATATCATAGAATAGTCCTGCTTTAACACCTTGCAGAAGTCATATTCTGATGTACAGCCAAATAACTAAGAAACAAAATGATGAATGCAGAATTATACTTCCTTTCTTAGATTACTGCTATCATATACACACCAACAAATAACAGTTGTTTTATAAAACCAAAATTGTTCCTTAATTATTGATCATAATCTTTTGGTTCACTTTTGACCATAACCTTACGACAGAAGCAACAATATTATCATTGTCTTCTAAAGTACAACCAATCAACAGAGGAACAATATATTGAATGCAGAGCAATTCTTGTTTTATTATGCTATTGCTCTAATATACATACACACAACAGTTGTTTTCTGGAACCTAACTGACAGCCATTACTTGCAAAGGTCAGAAATAAGCACAATAACTTATGGGCGGAATAAACAAAACAATACATAACCGAAATACATATTCATCATACACATATTATCTCTACATGATCTTTGCATTTAGATTATATCTAGACTTAAATATCAATATCAATCTCAATCTCAAAATAATTTTATGTTTTCATCTTCTAATTATAAAATTACCACTTTGTTTGAGTTGTTTCACTTCATTTTTAATTACTTTTACTGTCTCCGACGTAATGTTTTAATCGCGGTGGAGATTACCAACTTCGGCGGCGTTTCCTGGCGAGTTGTGGTGGTTGGCGATGACTGAGCGACGGCGGACGAAAATGATCAACGGAGAAATTGCTCCTTTCAGAAAACTAAATATGGTGGATGGTGATGAGTGACAACGTAGAGAAGGAAAGGAGAGAAGAACGCTTCTGATAGTTTGTTAGAAGAGATATTGAAAACTGATTAAACAAAAGAATTTATTTTGTCTGAATTTTTATTAAAAAATAAAAGTAGGACTTAAGCAATTGCAGCGCGTGGATCGTTAAATTTCACACGCGTCCGTGAAATTCCGCACAGAAATATCCGTACTGAATAGCAAAGCTGGTCTGTCATTTGCCCGTTAGTGATGCACACGTGGCAAATCCCACATGGCACATATATAAGGGAAATATTTTTCTTTCTTCCAGATTTCCTCCTTCTCTCCTCCATCGCGTTTCCTTCTTCCATCGCACATCATTCTTCTCTCCTCTCCTTCTTCCTCTCGTTCTTTTAGAGAGTTTATTTTTATTGTTGAAAAGGTGTTACATTGAGCTTTTGGTGGTGCCTCGGGTTTAAACCCGGACCTTACATATGTTATGACATTGTCCTTATCAACTAAGCTAAGCCCACGATGACACATTGAGCTTTGTTATGATCAAAATACTTTTAGTTCAATGTTATGTTTAATTTTTTTGAAGTATAAAAACTGAAATAAAATCATTCATACTTTAATTTTTTATAAAGTCTAAAAATTGGAATAGAAAAAATAAAATTTTAGCAAAATATTAATTTGATAATATATAAAATATTTATTAAATTAATAAATTTAAATTACTGAATATATATATCTTAAATATTAATTGTTATAAATTTTAATACAAATTAAGAATGTCCTTTTATGTCATTTTATATTAAGCTATCACCTATCAGATAGTTTATCAGCTATCCGCTATTTTTATCAAACAAAACCTTAGAATGACATTTGAAGATAAACTATTCAAACAAATTTTTTATTTAAAGTTTTCCTTCAAAAAATAATTGTTAAAAATATTATAACAAAAACATATTACACTACAAAAATCTGTTTTAAAAAAAGGTATAACAAACTGGCTGTGACACTAAACCTTTTTCATTATGTTAACCATTCAAAACATAGCTCTTTAATTGATTTATGTAAATCTATTAATCAAATTAAACAAACCCATGCAAACTTAATCACCACAGCACAAATCTCACACCGTGTTATAGCCAACAAATTTGTTAAACAGGTTGCTTTAGCTTCTCTTACTTATGCATACAAACTGTTTGATAAAATTCCTCACCCAGATTTATTCATTTACAACACCATGATCAAAGCACATTCTATGTCAAACCATTCGTATCGTGATTCCGTCGCAGTGTTTAAATTGTTGACTAGGGATTCAGGGTTTTTCCCGAATCGGTATAGTTTTGTGTTTGCTTTTGGTGCTTGTGGAAATGGGTTATGTGTGAGGGAAGGGGAGCAGGTTTTTTTACATGCTGTGAAAGTTGGGTTGGATTGTAATGTGTTTGTTGTGAATGCGTTGATTGGTATGTTTGGAAAGTGGGGAGATGTGGAGGATGCGAGGAAGGTTTTTGATTTGGCTGTATATAGAGATTTGTATAGTTGGAACGCTATGATTGGTGCGTATGTTGGATCCGGTAATATGATTCGAGCCAAGGAATGGCTTTTTTAATCTACACATCAGTATCAAAATGCAGCTAAACTGAAACACAGAAAAGGAAACGACGTCCACATTTTGGAACTTAAAGGACCTATCAAGGAACAAAAAAAAATAAAGGATTGATTTCGTACAATTAAACAACTTCGCAAAATGTATTTTGCCTATATTTTATTATTTTAACTTGATTGTATATGTACTCTGTCTAAAGTTACTTTATGCATACTCTAGGTTGGCTGTTTCATGGAGGCTTTGGACTTATTCCACAAAATGTTGCAATCCGAGGTTAAACCAAATGAATATACCATGGTAAGCACTCTTGCAGCCTGTTCGAAACTTGTTGCATTGGATCAGGGAAATTGGATCCATGTGTACATTCGCAGGGGCGAGATTAAGATGAATGATAGACTTCTTGCTAGCCTCATTGACATGTATGCAAAGTGTGGAGAGATAGAATCTGCGTCAAGTGTTTTCTGTGAACACAAAGTGAAGCGAAAGGTTTGGCCATGGAATGCCATGATTGGTGGGTTTGCAATGCATGGAAAACCTGAAGAAGCTATAAATGTGTTCTAAAAAATGAAGGTTGAAAGAGTTTCTCCTAATAAAGTAACATTCATTGCCTTATTAAATGCTTGTAGCCATGGCTATATGGTTAAGGAGGGAAAATCATATTTTGAATTGATGGGTAGCGATTACGGAATTAATCCTGAAATAGAGCATTATGGATGTATGGTAGATTTACTTAGTCGCTCCGGGCTCTTGAAGGATGCTGAAGAGATGATTTTGAGCATGCCAATGGCTCCGGATGTTGCGATTTGGGGAGCACTGTTGAATGCTTGTAGAATCTATAAAGATATGGAGCGCAGATATAGAATAGGTAGGATAATTAAAGAAATTGATCCTAACCATATAGGCTGTAATGTTTTGCTGGGTAATATATATTCTACATCAGAAAGATGGAATGAAGCAAGGATGCTAAGAGAGAAAAATGAAATCAACAGTGACAGGAAAAAAATTCCTGGTTTCAGCTCAATTGAATTGAATGGGATATTCCATCAATTCCTTGTTGGTGATCGATCACATCCTAAGAGTAAGGAGATTTATTCATTTTTGGATGAGATGATAAGCAAGTTGAAGATTGCCGGGTATGTTCCCGAGTTAGGGGAAGTTTTGCTTGATTTTGATGATGAGGAAGATAAAGAGACTGCTCTTTCTGTACACAGTGAGAAGTTGGCTATTGCTTTTGGACTGATGAACACAGCACCAGGAACTCCAATTTGCATAGTGAAAAATTTAAGAGTTTGTGCGGATTGTCATCATGCGACAAAATTTATCTCTAAGGTTTATGATCGAGTAATTATAGTACGAGATAGGATGAGGTATCACCACTTCAAAAATGGAGTTTGTTCTTGCAAAGACTATTGGTAGATAAAGAAAGTGCTCTTCAACCCTAATCCCTGATACAAAAGCTGCAACAAGTGAACTGTTCTCTCTGCAGTGATATTTGTGAGGCAGTTTCAATTCTTTTGTCCCTGACTGCATTGTGTATGAGGAGGAACCAGTGTCTCGATAGTTTGGTTAACTGGCAAAGCCCTAAAATCGCTGTTGCTTTATGCATCTAGTGAGTTTTTTCTGCTGCATGATGTGGATTGTTTGTACACTAAGTTGGACTAGACTGAGATTTGGTGGATCTTGTGCTTATATCTTTGTAAAATGAAAACTTACTTCCTGTTTGTGCTTCTGATTCCAATCACAGGTATGTTTTGGAGATCTAGGACTATGATATTATGTTCTCATAGCTTGTCCATTTTCTCTAGGAATTGATGAGGTTGAAAGAAATTCATCTGTCTGTTACTGTAATACTCTTCTCCCTTAACTTGGTCTTGTTTTATGTAAAGGAAGAAAAATAAACAAAACTTTGTTTTATATGAAAAATATCAGTGTGAATGAAGATAAATTCTACCAAGCATATACTAGCTCTTCTTGACTCATTGATTTCCATTTTTAATAAGTTTTGAGCATTTTCTTGCTCGGGCTTGCACTAGTATTTGAGTCTAACAAACTTCCTATTACTGCAGAAACCTTCTAGTGGGAACCTTGGTGTAGGAAACCACCATTTGTCACAATATTTTGTTGAACTGTATTTATAGGAATCATCATCTGTATCTTTTGATAAATAAGCGAAATCATTTTGGACTTTGAAGT
Source organism: Medicago truncatula (assembly GCF_003473485.1). Taxonomy (NCBI): domain Eukaryota; kingdom Viridiplantae; phylum Streptophyta; class Magnoliopsida; order Fabales; family Fabaceae; genus Medicago; species Medicago truncatula. The sequence goes on from NC_053047.1 coordinate 31,332,493, forward strand.
TATTACGTAGTCATTCATGGTCTCCGTCAGCATTTTGTTGCGAACTAACAATCAATTGAGCCTTTAGGAAAATAATGATAAAATTTATACATGAAGGGAATCTGTAGGTACAGTTAGTGTCTTACAAGCAGCATTGTTTCCTGTGTTTGCAAGGTAGGGTTATCATGTTGGACGAAATGAGCCCATCAACAGGCTTTTGTATGCATTTGTTTTGTTTGACATCATTCATTCTTACGGGTTTCAGTGAATATTGAATCAATCGGGAGTACATGAGTTCGAACCCTGGGTAAAGCAATCTTTAACCAAGTTTCACTTACCTTTCAGCCGAACTTCCGATTATCAGATTCCTCAAGGTTGTTAATATTACTCTATGACTATGCTCAATGTTTTTCACAATGTTTCCTTTATTATTAACTTGATTATGTTTCCCTTTCATTGTAACAATTTCAATTCTCGTTGAGATAACTTTATTGCAATTGCTGGAACTGGTAATGTTATAATTGTTATACCAATAGCTTTTCGGTAAGATTAACACCTACAACAGATCAGCCCAGATACTCTTCTGTTGATACAGCAGACTGTTGAATCTGGTTTCTACCTTGATCTAACTGTCGAAATTTGGCTGCACGGATTCAGAGGATCCGTGTTCACAATATATCTGCATAGCATCTTTCATTTGATTCTTTTCAGTTTTATCTTGTTGAGCAGTATATATCTTGGAAGCTACAGTTTTCCTGGATTATTCCTTATCATATTATCATTTCTGGCAGTGGATTTTGCAGCTGGTTCTAGAGATGACACTTGGATTTGGACTACTGGAATATGTCATATGCTATCGAAATTTGATTGCATAATAACATAGCAACACTTCAAGACATACACAAATGAGAAAGTACCGGACTGTTATTTTGACACAAAATGGAACAATTTTTGTCAACAATTTGGTTGGTTTTAACGCAATTCTAACACATTGTTAATTGCGTTCAGTGGATGATAAATGAATATAACAAGATATTGCTACTCAATAGTCATTCATTGAACACAAATCACAGTTTTAAACATTATTAATTATGATTAGTGGTGACATTGTCAAATCAACAACCATATATATAAAAACAACTATACTTTTGATACTATAGGAAAAAGATAAGTTAATATAAAGCAGAAGATTATATATCATCTTTTGAATTCTCATAAGATTACAATGTCAAGGAATATATAGCATGGCTACAGAGATTGTATAGACAACTCAACCATCTTCATTTACAACTTCAAACTGTTCAAAACTGTTCTTCATAAAATCCAACATAAATAAACAAATGACATATCCATATATTACCAAGAAATTACTATTTTATGTATGTGACACTGTGATAAAGATAGAAGAAACAGGAGTGTACTTTGATAAAATGCAATTTTACAAAATCACTCAACATCAGTAACTTGAGCACACGATGCTTCCATCATACCGTTGCGAATTTGATCACCAATATCCCTAACATGGCCAGGTCCATGAGGTATAAAAACTGTGGTATTCTTTGAATTGTTTCCAAGGTCTCTGATTGTGTCAAAGTATTGAGTAATCATGATAAGATCCATAACTTCCTTCGCTGAAGTTCCTTCTACCTTGTTAGAGAATTGCAAGATGTTCTCTCTCAAGCCATCTGTGATAGCTTGCCTCTGCCTTGCCACACCAACCCCGCCTAAAAACTTTGATTCGGCTTCTGCTTCTGCCTTTTTAACAATAAGCACCTTGTCTGCTTCTCCTTTGAATTCACTAGCAAGTAGCAGCCTTTGAGCTGTGAAGTTAAATCATAACTCGTTAGTTCAGCTACATAAATGACATCTGGATGCAATAAACACGCATAAAGAGACTGCATATATGGACAAACAGATGCAGTGTTGTCATTCAGCGATCATGAAAAATGTCAGTTTGTTCATATTCCGCTATGCAAAAGTGGTTTAGCACCGATATAGCTGCTATTTGACATCATTTTGCACTAAGTAGCTTGTTAGAACTGGTATCAATATTAATAGGATATACCCAATGTACTAGGTTAGTATTGGGGAATCACACTTGAAACAATGCTCCAAAGAGCAAAGATTACATACATATTGTTACAACAATTCTGAACGAAACTGACAGAGCAGTTTCTTAAGAGGAGTTTTACACAATTATTTGAATGACACAACTGACAGGAATCGAGATCCTTCCTTCTCCCTTACTATAAATTCCGCACTTAATTCAAATAACAAACTACCATCTATAGTTACATACACACACCTAATAAAACTTAACTTACAATTAACATAACTGCTCCTAATAATATTATAATAACCACCACTAATAACATTTACTAATAAGAGTTCTAAGATAGCGTATCGTAGAACAGTAGTGAATTGTTCAAATTTCACTATGCTATAGTGTAATAGACACTATTTAACAACACTAAGGAGATGGGATAAACACATGTGCAGGAGTGAACACACACACACACACTGAACTTAAGGTATAACCAGCATACAAAGGATGTCCCAAGTGACAACTCGATTGGTAACCCAAAGTTCAAACCTTGAAAAAACTTGCATAACCACTAATTTACAAACAATTTTCATTTGTCTATTGAAAAAAGAGCATATGATATGGAAAATGATTAATTTCATCAACACCCAAACACCCAAGGGGTTCCACAAAACCAAATAATTAAGATGCCCACGTCAGATATCATGCAAATAAAATCACGCGAAAGAAATTAAAGTAGCAAAACATCGGAATATGTAGAGTAATCTTTCAGAACCTAATCCATAAATTCTGCAATCGAGTAAACAACATATATTTTACTACTCGATATGTGCAGAGGAAGAAATCAAACAAAGTCTTAAAACAACAGTATGGTTACCTGCATTGATCTCATTCATTGCCCTGCGCACAGAAGGATCAGGTATAATATCAACCATCAGTATGTGTTCTATGCTATATCCGTATTCTCCCATCACCTGTTACATGAAATTCATGAGGAGTAAATGCGGAGATACTTATACTCATTATTTTTTTAGTTTTTGTCAAACAGACACCGATAAAATCACTATCACAGCCGTAAGCATGAGCAAGACTGAATTTCTACTTTCAAGAGGCGTTATAAGAACATATCCACTACGGACAACCTATTAAGGTAGTCCACCGCAGAACCCACCATTTACGAAACTCTTGTGTAAGAAGTCTAAAGGTTCTTTTCACTTACCAATGCTTACATATTTCAATGAAAAGGATCATATATTTTTCACTATAATTAACATGATTTGATAAAAGCAGTGAAAATCACCTTTCCAAGTTCTTCCATGACACCTTTGGCAACCTCACCTTTTTGCTCAAACAGCTCATCCAAATTCATCTTCGGAACAATAGCACGAGCCACTACAACAACAACAACAAAGATATTGATAAGGTGACTCACTGATATGAGAAAGTGACACGGATCTGAGTGATAAATCGGTCATGAATTCAACCTACTCAACTGACAAGTAATAATAAACAATATTCATCGATCATGATTACAAAAAATATAAGCACGCAGATAAACAACCAAAATTATAAACAAAGACAAGAGTAAAACACGAACCATCAAAAACATAAGCCTGGATCTGTTCCTGTGGGTTTTGCAACTCATAAAAAGCATCATCAGCATTTTCCTTCACTACACGGTATTGAATTGAACATAACAACTGCACAAACACGTTGTCCTGGAGCCAGACACAAAAATACCTCGCACTATTATTATCACGTAATAAAACATTGACAATTACAAATTAAATTAATACACAAATCAAAGTCAACTGATTAATAAGTTCCAATTAAGCTCAAATTCTACCTTCTTCTATCCAATTGAGACACAAAACCAAATAAGTCAGGTTTAAGCAGTTAATGAAAAGATCAAATTGATCTTATCCACATTCAATATCTCAGAGACCATTTGGTACAATTTTTTGATGAAAAAACAACACTTTTTTAAACAAAATAATCACTTTTTAGGAGTTTTCATTAGTTTGATATAGATTTTCAAAAATGAGAATCTGAAAAACAAACAAAACATAGAATTAAAAACTACTTCACATAACTCGAACTCGTTTGTTCCAGTATATAAAAAAAAGTTATTATGTACTCAATAATTTAGAGTTTTTTTAAAAAGGCAGAAGCTGCTTACTGTTTGTCTACCATAATGAAAATCACTTAAAAAATATCAGTTATCAGAATATGATTTCATGAGAAGCTATTAAAAACACCTTCTTATTGAGTTTATTGATTTTTCTCAGATTTTGATTTTTTGAAAATCTGTAACAAGTTAATGAAAACTTCTAAAAGTGATTATTTTGTTTAGATAAGTATTTTTTTCCAAAAAAAAAAGTTGTAACAAACAGGCTTACTAGCTTCTATCAAAAATCTTTTTTCCAATTGGATTGGCTTATTTTTGAGCATATGAAAAATAACTTATGCAAATAAATAAACTTTTATGATAATTTAGAAGTTTTCAGAGTAACGAAAATTGCATCTTCATAACTGTTTTTTCACAAACTACACCGACAAACTTCTGAATAATACTCAAAAGCTTAAAATAAGCCTAATCCAAACGGGCCCTAAACAAATTTGATTTTCAGTACGTTAATCAAACACAAAATAACTTATGGTTGCCTTAAACATATCTAAAATCTAAAAACTAATCCATAAATTCTACTGAAAACTTCTAAAAGTGATTATCTTGTTTAGAAAAAGTGATTTTTTCATAAAAAATAAAAAAAAAAAGAAGTTGTAAGTTTGTAACAAACAGGCTAACTAGCTTCTGAAAAAAATCATTTTTGATAACTGATTAAACAAATTTGATTTTCAGTACGTTAAACAAACACAAAACAACTTATGATTGCTATAAAAATATCTAAAAATTAATCTCTAAATTCTAATTAAGTATCAAAATCACTGTTTTTTCGTTAAACAAACACAAAGCAACTTATGATTGCTATAAAAATATCTAAAAATTAATATCTAAATTCTAATTAAGTACCAGAATCACTTTTTTTTTCATAATCCCTAACAAAATGACCTAGAAAATAATAATTATTCAACAAATTTAACTTAAACCCGGTCAACCCCTAAAATACCAACTTAAATCAAATCCGACCGAACTCGAGATTACCAGGATCATTTCTAACAAAAATTATATCAATAAGAACACAAAGAAAAAAAGAATACCTTAGTTTTGGTTTCAATTTTAACATCAAGAGAAGCAATTCTGGTAGAAAGAATACCAGCAAGACATTCACCAGCAAAAGGGTTAAAGATTTGAAAACCAGGTTGAGCAACTCTTTGAAAACGACCCCACTGTTCAACAATTCCTACGCTTGATTGTTCAACACATCCACAGAATAAACAGAACGTGTTTCCCATTTTGATTGATCAATTGAATCGGTTTTTTGGTTTATGATTATGTTTTTGTTGTTTGTTTCTATTTATGGTAATAGAATTTTAATTTCGTTGTTTGAGTGTTTTGTGGATTTGTATCCTACACGACTTACATGAAAGACTTGGAAAACATAGATGGTTGCTTAATCAACGCTTAACGAGTAAACACGATAGTTATTAAATATATTAATATTTTAAAATAGTCCATGATCGTATTAGTTTTTTTTTTTTAAAAAAAATTAACTACTATCATAATCATTAATCGATTAATGTTCAATATATGAAGAGTAAGAATAAAAAATATAATGATTAACTCAAGAACAGGCCGCCCAAATTAAAATAGTCTTTTATATTAAAAATACTTTGTTAATAGAGTTATTTTAACGAGTGTTCTAAGACACTTGTTAAAGAAACTAAAAGTAGTAGATTTTCGTTGAATTTAACAATATTTTAACCTTTAAAAAGATAAATTTATTATTTTTCACAATTTTTCAATGCAATATTTCAATTTTTATCTTTTTAACTAATACTTAGAAACACTCTTTATTATTTCTCTGATTAATATGTTTCAATATACTACTAATTGTCAGTATTGAGTCACTGTTTAAACATCAAAGAATATTTTAACTAAAAAAATATGTAATCTGAGACAATTTAAAATTTAGATACAATTAAAAAATTATTGTTGTTATTCGTTACAAGCAAAATCAAAACTATTACCTATTGTTCAATTGATTGGAAGATAGATTTTGACTGTTTTTTCTTTCTTTGTGTAATCTCAATTGGTTGTAATTTTTGATTGACTTTTTATAAAAATATGAGAATTTTGAGGGGGATATTGAATAACCATCACAAGAATGATATGGTAGTAGTACTGCCCCTTACCATATTTGTCATACTAACCGACATCATTTAACTATAACAAATATCTAAAGTACACTGCAGCGTTTATTTTAAGTTTGAAAGAACTAGAAAGATATTGTGCCATGGGTCTATCATAGGACTACACCAAAAAAATTTAAAACTTTTTTTTTTTAATTATGAAGAATGTTTATAGGAAGGCTTAAATAGGTCTTTCGTCTCTGCAAATATAGGTCATTTGTATTTTCGTCTCTGAAGTTACTAATTCTTTCAATCTGCCACTGCAAAATTTAATCATTTGACTTTTGGTCATAATTAGATTTTTATGCTGAGTTGGGCTGTCATTAGCGACGTGGTGCCCAAGTGGTGATTGGGCGAGGTGGTTGGTTTAAATAGGTCTTTAATCCCTCAAATATAAGTCATTTGAATTTTCGTCCATGAAATTACTAATCAGATGTAATTAGGACCATTTTTCAAATGATTAATATTTGCAATGACAAAATGAAAGGATTAATAACTTCAAGGACGAAAATTCAAATGACATATATTTGTAAGGATGAAAGACCTATTTAAATCTTATAGGAATAAAATGTCAAGAAAGTTGGTGATTCATTTTGTTTCATTTAATAATTGTTAGTGTAACAAATAAACTTAAATTAATAAAACTAATTGAACTAAAATTACTAAAACTGTTAGTTTGGTGAAATAGTACATGATCTTTAATTTTATTGGCCAATTTTTTTTTTATATAATTATTTAACCACACCAAAAGCTTAGTCTTGGATCCATCTCTTATATCATGGGTTTGTTTCCTTAAAAACAAACATGGGTATTTTATAAAAGTTTTTATTTTTTATTTTTTTATGAAAGGTTAGTTTTTTTATTAGAATAAAACTATCTCATTTCATTGTCATTAACAGTTTCGATACAATCATGCATTTCAATAAGTTATTGAAAACTAGGTAAAGATGTGGCCGCCTTAGCTAAACTATGAACAACCTCATATACTTGTTTCATAATAAACTCAACCTAAGAGTTTGTAAAAAAAAGTCGAGAATGTTCTACGACATTCTCTAATGATAGCTTCAAAATCATATTTATCTATGCGATTACTATAATAGCTATCCACTACTTTCATAGAATTAAGTTCAAAAATTAAATTATGGCTTAAATATGTAAAAGGTCTCTATAAGTTTGCGCATTTTTTGTTTTCATCCCTGTAAGTTTTATTTTTCTAAAATAAACCTTGTATCTTCTTAACCTTTTGAAAATGGTCCTTGCCGTCACCTTCTGTCAACAAAAATGCCATTGTGGCTAATGGAGCACAGGTGGCAGGTCATGAGTTGGCACATTTGATGAGATGGCATGAGACAGAGACTAAAATAAAAAACGTAAATTACCACAGGGACTAAAATAAAAAACGTAAAATCAAAATTTCAAATTTAAAATCAAGATCTTATTCTTCTTCTTCCCTCATTGTCTTCTTCATCTTCATCACCATATTCATAAATCATCAACACCAAACCAAGGAAAATAAAGAAAAAAACAAACAATTTTTTTTTTAAACAAAACTAATAATCATCAATCAACAACAACAAGACCCACTCTTCATCAAAACATTAAAACAACATAAACTCTCTTCACCAATTATATAAATACACAAAATTACACAATTCAAACACAAAAATTTGAGAAATTAGAGTTTGAATTTGAATGTGAGAGAAAAGATGAAAAGGGATCGGACTATTTATGTATGGTAATTGTAGCAATCTGGAAGAATAAGAGGAAATTGTGGAAGAAAAAAAAAAAGAGGGATGAAAAAGATGTATTCTTGCCTTTCTTATCTATAAACTTTATGAATGGATTTGCAATCAATTGCAACAAACATCACTAAATTAATCAAACTTAAGTAGCATATAATATTTCAACTTAACATTACAATCAAAACACACAATATGATTGAGTAATGGAATTAGAATAAATTGTTGAAGGATATGGGTTTTGGTTCAAGGGCTCAAGGTATGGGATAGATTGGGGAAGGTTTGAGAGGAAAAAGAAGACTGAAATTTGAGAGGAAGGAGAAGATTAAACGTCTTTTTAATTTCATCCTTGTGTCAATTTACGTTGGGAAGAGTTATGCTCATTCCAAACCAAATTTCTAAACTCCTTATTTGTTATATGCACTATAGTTTTTTTTTTTTTTTTGTAAAGGTTACTATACATTACTCACGTACATTACATCTATTATTTATACAATGAATATTTTATATTCGAATAACATCCATGCAGCAAAAAGTCCAAAATTCGTTGTCACAACTCACATGATCAATCTAGCTATGGTATGAGCTTAGAAAAAATAGCATATGTGCATGATGGCATGCTTATTTTGACAACAGATGAGGTGGCATATGTCAACTATGGGAATTCATAGATGCCACTCATATAATATCTTGAAAATTTCTGTATACACTTTTAACAAGGTTGAAACACACCAAAAAAAGACGTAAATGTTAATCTACAGTTATCTGCCGCGGTTAAAATCCATCGACAATTAACTGCCGATCTCTATTGTCAATGTGGAAATGTGGCGCGGCACAACCAACCAAATAATTGGCGCGGTGCGGGAGCGGGGCGCGTAGCGTGTGCTATTTCGGTGGTGCGGCCACTAATAAATTTAATACTTGATACCATACTATTCAAAAAGAATACTTGATACCATACTATTCAAAAAGAAATACTAAAATACCTTAAATGTTACTCAAAATTTCATGAAGTTTTCATAATATGAAATAAAAGGGATAGCAAAATCGAAAATGGCTAATACCAATTATATACAACCAGTACAAGTTATTGTTTTACTATTTATAGGTCCATTTTGGCCGCTTTCCAATTCTCACACGCGCCGACGTGGCCTGGTGCGGTGGTCTTGATTTTCCCGCTCCGCTATAGTGGCCGGTGCGGCCGCTATTAACAACAGAGCTGCTGACGAGGTTATATTGATAAATTTCTAGTATTTTCTAGCATTGAGTGAAGTGTGAACAACATCCTTCTAATATCTTACTGCTAACCATATTAGTGAAAGTTGCGGGCTTCAGCTAGAATCTCTTAAGTAGAATTCAGCACCTAAATCATTTGGACTCTACAACCTTGGTTTTGCTGGTTAAATATTGCCCATAAGGAATAGACAGTGCAAACTCTCAAAACATTTATATGTATTTTTCTCTTGCATATTGGTATTAAATATCTTTATTAGTTTGAGCGTATAAATAACTATATATGACAAAATTCATGATAATGAGTGCTTTGAAAAACTATTGTTGTTCATGTTCGCAATATTACACTATAAAATGCACTCAAGCTTAGAATTTGGATGGCAGGGCGCAGAGGCCGACCACCAAAACGCTATAGCGTTATGGCCACTACGTCAAAGTTTAGGGACATCTACTAAAAAACACAACGTGACAGAGTTTCGCATAGTGCCCACGGCCTGCGACACAAATATGAAGATATAATTGTCAATAAAAATTGACAAATCCTTGCTAATTTTAAGTTAAACCATATGGTTATAATCAATTTTAAGCTCACAGACATGCTTGATATATAAAAAGAGAACTGAAAAAAGTTAACAATTAAGATAGTTAATCATTCACCAATACGATCAAGTCGAAACTATCATATGAATTAACACAAATTCAAACAAGTAAATCATCGAAGAGGAACTTACTTTCAACAGGTCGATACCAAACCAAACTTTCAACATAATCCTTAGCACTATACCACCAAATTTCATAGGTACTTTCAATTCTCTTTAGTCTATTATCTTTCAAATTATAGAGGATTGCTTGGACTACACTTTTGGTTCTCAATATTAGTGTATCACCATTATCAGAAAGACACAATGGAACCAATCGACGAACATAACCTGTATCTATTTGAAGATTATGATAACTAATTTTAAGGAATTGAATCCATGACTCTTCAATTCCAAATTCCTTCATTTGCCATATAACAAAATAAGTTTTTTTAACATCATGAGAAAAACAAATACAATCCATCAACACACAAAGAGTTTGATTATCAAGTGGAAATTCATCACAACATTGAGGGAGTAACAACTGTTTGTATGTCTCTTTCGCCAAATCAAGGGAGATGATCACAAATTGCTTGATTATAAGATTATTCTGAGGACAATTATAACGATGACAGACCAACCAACAAATAGATCAATCCATTGCACGAACCAACAATCCCACAACAGTAACGGGCATGGAATCGGCTGTAATGATTTCCAGTACGTGTGATGGGCTTCGACGTACTCTCCAGCAAAAGACTCACAGAGATGGGTGCAACGGTATATGTATATCCGAAATATCCGTTGTCCATGTGAAGTGCGAGGTACGAGTTTCGTTTAGATACCTGCAGGTGCATTTTGACGAAGGTGGGATCAGAGATGAGCGTTTTCCATAACTTACTTACACACCTCAATCGCATCAGAGATTTCACGTTAAGCCGTGATAGTATTTCGGTAATAAGTTCGTCCGGGAGAATTACTGGGGATTGACGATGTTCATGAGAATTTGCGAGATTTGAACAGGAGTACTTCACACGGGGAAGCTTTTGGATGTTCATGACTATGGCGTTTGTTATTGGAGTTGAGAGTGATAACCCTAAATAGTTACACAATTGTATTTATAATTTCTAATGTCACAATTGATTAAAATATATATATATATATAGGGTGTATCAAATGAGAGCACTCAACAATTGTTCTTAGAATCCATAGAAGAATCGTAGTCCTTAACTAGAATTCCAATTTATGATTCCTTCTTACAATTGCTCTTAGAAATTTCCAATCATTGTATGCGATTTTATATGCACGCTCTCAACAACTACCAATAATTTACTAGTCTCGGTACTCAACTTTCTTAAACATTTTTGTTGTTTCATATTTTTTCTTGTGTCAATGATCGTTTTATTCTTGCCATTCTTTAACAAACTTCAAGATACTCAACTTTCTTAAACATCTTGTATATATTGTGCATTACAAATTTATTTTTTCTTCATTAAATTATACTTTCAACTCGGTCTCTCTAACCTAAATTCCTGACCCGATCTCTTCTCAAAATGATACTGAAATGGTAAGACCTTTTCCTTCTGATCCAACAATAGAATTAAGATTATAATAATCTGGTGATTGAAAAGTTCTCAGCCCCCCTCCTCCCATGTATGTATGCCAAAATATCCAAAACTTATACACCATAAAAGTGTCTTTTTTTTAATGAAATAAAAGTATGTTTTTAACTCTAGTCGCAAAAACATTGACCCATGAATCAATAGACCCAACAGTTTTTATATATTTTATTCCAGTGCACATGTAGTTTTTTGCAATTTGACTATATATCTCTAAGAACCGCACGTTCACATTTTATTTTATTTTATTTCTAAGAACCAGGGAAATTAATTAAATAAATGAAGAAAAAAACAATGAAAGCTAGATTCAACACTTCCCACAAGGTCCATCAATTAATTGTTTGCATCTTCACCAAAATCGGACATTCAAAAATTAATCAGAAACCACTTGACAAAAAAATAATATCATGGGGTTCCCCTTGTTATCAATGTTTTTGGCAGAGGTAGCAACTTGATGTGATTTAAATCTATGTTTGGTTTTCCTATAGCAAACAGAATCATTCTGTACTTTTTAATTTAATGTAACATGGCCAGCTAATATTATTTATATTACCTAATTAACAATGATGCAAAATTTTATTTGAAATTTTGAATATCTATTATCTTGGTGTTGGCATGTCTCTAGGGTCTACCAATTCTATATAGTTTAATTCTTTGCATGTGTATTTCTAATATGGTTTCAATACATAAAGGTTGCATAATTATTGCTAATGGAATCTGGCTATAAAGTTGGTCTATGTTTCGATTAAAAAAGTGGAATGATATATATATATATATATATATATATATATATATATATATATATATATATTAACAACGATCCTTGTTTCAAAAAAAAAAAAAAAAAAAAACAAAGATCCTATTCTTAAATTATAACATTCTATTTATTTTTGGCATATCTACCGATCATCATAAACAATGACAAAATATAATGGGAGCTTCTACGGTGCAGTCAGGAAATTGATTTTTTTGAAAAAGTTAATTTTGATCTTAATGTTCAATTCATTTTTAAATTGTTGATTACTGATTAATGATCAATAGTAATTCATCTAGTAATGCTTGCAACACCTTGGACTTACATGTACTATTTTATCGTTGACATCTTTAACATGCAAACATAATTGATGATATTATGCGATGATCTTAAGTGTTACACTTTATGGGATGTTACACTTAAAACAAAGTAGGATAAAATTAGATTAAGTAATCTTGTTAATCTGATGAATTAATGATACTATGAGGACTGAACTTTTGATGCCACTAACAAACAATGGATGCTACTCACTACACTTTTGATGCTATAGTGTTGACTTCACCAGAAAAGTCATTCTCATGACTTCACCATAGAATTTTCTAAATATAATACAACATAACATGAAGATATTTTTCTTGAAAAATATCACGCTAAGATTATTTTGTGGATAAAGTATCATACAAAGATATTTTATTCTTTTTCTTTTGAAAGGCACACAAAGATATTGTTAGGTCATGAGGAGAGCATGATGGATCATTACATTGAGTTAAAACAAATCACATAAAAGAGAATTTAAATTGCATGATCATTCAAAACCTTAAAACATCTCACTTTTTCATCAAATGTGAGACTTCTAACTCATACTTCACATATAATTATGGGGAATCCGGACAATAGTAGTAGAAGTAATTGAATAAGAATAATGATCCAGGACCACAAGTGAGGGAAACCACCACACTGCATAGAAAACCTTAAAGTCTCAAGTATATATGACACTTTTCTTAATATATATATCTTAATAGTTAATTTCTTAACTCATTCATAATCGATGTAAAAATAGTTATTTATGAAAGAATATGTATATTTATGAAAGAATAACTATTTTGTATAGGAGAAAAATCTAGTAAATAAGATTTACTACTCAAGCTCGATATGAAAAATGTGTATAGCATATGCTAATAATAACATGGCCATTAATCAATTTGTCTTTCAATTAAACTGAAAATATGCATAACAATGTTATATCTTTTAAGTCTATGAATGTTGTGTTTAAAAGAATTAATTTTACCATTTAAAAAGGTCTAACGACATAGTTATTGTCCGCTTACCTTCTACTTAAATGTAAATAATGGTTTATATATTCATTATACTAATAGAAACAACTAAGATGATGTTGAGAGTTGACAACATGACATTCTCATAAAAAACCGGATTTAATTTATGAACTTGTCAATTTAAAAGGTAGCCTAATCTTGATAAAAAACGGAATTTTCTATGGCTAAATCAATGATTAGTTTCATAACAGATATAAAAAGCCTAAGCTTCTATGGCTAAATCAATGATTAGTTTCATGACATAAAAAGCCTAAGCTATAATGATGAGGTGTTTAACTATTTCTGAAACTAAACAAGAACAAATTAAATTGTGTTGTGTCTTTGTACTAGTAGGACAATACAACTACTACGGAAGAATATAATGGGACTATTATAATTGTGATTCAGATCCTGCTTTTTCCTAGTCAAATATTAATTGGTTATTTAATTAAATTATCTTTATAAATAGTCAAAAGTTGGTTTTTAATCCTAGAAAAAAAAATTACACTTTCTAGCTCTTGTATCATTTTTCTTTATATTTTTAGGGAAAAAAATATTGACAGAAATTTTTTATAAGTATTAAAAATACTGATAAATTTTTTATTAAAGACTAAAAATATTGATAGAAAAGTTTGGAGAGTTTGAAAAGTGCGATTTAGAGAATTAAAATGTAACTCGGGATATTTTTCTTGCATGCATAAGCAAATTTTTTATCTCGAACATGGACCGAATTAGAAACCAACATGGTAACATAAAAAAATATATTGATTTATGTAAAATACAAAATCGAAATATAATAATATCCATTTTAAGCAAGAAGTTGTAGCTTCACATTTTCACTCGTATGCTTAAACCATCTGCAATGGAGTATCCATTTTAGGTATTTAAGTTGATCATATATGTATATATTATCAATTTTGCAGTTAGCATTCTATCTCTTCAATCCACAATCTCACTTTTTTTTTTTTTTTTTAAATTAGTCATATCAATAACTCTAAATCATTAAATTTCAATAAAAATCATTTATTAGCAAACGTTTTCAAGAACTTTATAAGACAATATATATCTACAAGCCACCGACCCGCACTTTTTTAAGCAAGAAATAGTAGCTTAATATTTTCACTCACATACTTAGACCATTTACAATGGAGCATCCATTTTAGGTGTTTAAATTAGACATATATTTATACATTATCAATTTTGCAATTAGCAATTTATCTCTTCAACCCATAACCTCAAAAAAATTACTAAATTGGTCGCATTAATAACTAAATTTTAACGAAAAATCATTTATTTTAATACAATTTATTTAGGAGAACTCAAAAAAGTAGAGAGAGAGTGTGCTTCCATAACCATCCTTGTTTATTTGCCGATGGTCTTAGTTATAAGAATCATTATACTATTGTGCATGGTACTCAACAGTGGTGGTCGAACCCTATTGTTTGTTTGGGTATCGGCTAAAACTGTTGGTGCTTGTGTTGTAACTCTGAGACTCTCGGTTTCTTTTAGTAGTCTCTACAACACACTTTATGCTTTCGAGACTACTATATTGTGGTTATAAAATTCCATTTTAGTTTCTTAAAAAAAAAAATCGTCATACTATCTCCTCAACAAGAAAAAATTGTCATACCATGGAAATAAGAAATTTAACTAGCAATAGAGTTTCCTCAATAAGAATGCCTTAACTACCTAATTCATATTGTAGAAAATCCAAATTGGAAACTGCCATCTAGTTTCCTAATGGCTTAAAACAGATTTGCATTTAATTAACTCCTAAATTGTCTTTGTCCTTTTATACATGTTAGTCCATACATGCATCATGAATCTTGAACGTGAGTAGGATTAGCTTAACTTTTTATTAAGAAAATCTCAACTTTGTTTAATCTTCTATCAGCCTAGCCAGTAGCTACCATTAAAAATGTATTTTATTTCAGGAAGCACACACCTAAGTTCCAGTTGGTTAACATAGAAACTAACAAAATTCTTTGGTATATTTAAAGATGGACCTTCATCATTTTTAATGAAAATGAATTTATATTAATAAAAAATGGAGAACAATATTAAAATTCTACCACGTTAGTTTAAGATGTTCTGTGTAATGTTCCAAAACCAGACGAACAAATATGAGTGTTGAACTTAATATTTCAATATCGTGCTAACTAACACAAATTACGTAAAAGAAAAAGACAAGAAAATAAAGGCACAAGAGAATGGTTAACCCAGTTCGGTGACAAACACACTTACTCTGGGGGCGACCAAGCCAGGAAGAAAGTCCACTAGTGTAGTCCTTATTCTAAGTTCTCAACAAACTTTCCGTTTACAACTCTAGACCTAGGACCTACCCGTCTTGACTTCAACCTAAGAACTCTTAGATCTGAGATCTCATCTCACTTCCCTCAATCAACCACAACCCCTGTGATTATCAGATTACTATTCAATATGGTGAAGTTACCTTCAAACACAAACTACTACCTTGCTTCAAAGCTTTGGTGTAGCAACAACTTACAACTCAATAAACAATCATAAGCTTGCATCAGGTGATACAAGAAAGGTTCACAAATAACAAACTAAAACACAGTCCTGATCATATATCAAAATGATACAAGAAAAGGTTTACAATTAACAAAGACTCAAAACCCTTAAAACTCTATTCTTTAGAATGACGACTTGAACGAATAATTAGGTCTTCTTGTCATGTATATATACTGAAGTAGCACGGACTTGATAAGCTTGTTGGGCTTGAGAACAATAGTAGATCCTTCAGCTGATCCACGTAACAAATATAGCAATTCCTAAGAAGTAGGAACATCTTTAGGAACCACCAAAAACAGCACCAAGGAATCCTAAAATATAATTTATACTTTAGAAACAAATCACCCAGAATATTCTGGACAAAAATACGATACTTGGTGAACAAGAGATAAGGCGTGGTTTCCTTAAAAAGTTAAAGCGCGTGAAAACCAAGCCACAAAACCAAGGCACACTGAACCTTGCCAGGATGTTGAAACATTATATCCAACATCGTACAAGATGATAGGATATTGGAACAACATTTCCAACATCAAACAAGAGTATTTGTTTTAGCAATAATGAAGCCAATACATCAAATACCCAACAAACATAACATTTTTTTGCTAAAAAAAATATTATTTGAAGATGAGTATATAATTATTTTCCGTTAAACAAAGTTTACATGTACACCAATTTTTTTTTATTTTTTTTTTATTTTTTATGGAAGAGTATATATAATTGTACTTGCAAAAAGCACAATAGAGATATTAGGGTTCAGTATTGAATTCTAGGGTTTAAACTGATTATCGGATGCCTTGAGAGTGCTCCTAAGGGTGGTATTTATAGCCTCCTTGTGGGCTTGTTTTAGCGTGACTTCAGCCTCAAGGAAGCTGGGCTTTTGGCCTTTTAGGCGATTTCTAGAGGTTTCTAGAAGTTAAGAAAGACGGCTCCCTAGGAAGGGCGCGCATAGGCCTCAGGAGCCCTTCTAGAGGGCGTCTGAGCCTTTCTAGAGGGCTTTAAGCCTTTCTAGAGAGCTTTTAAGCCTTTAAGAATATTATGAAGGTTCAATAATTTTGTTCATAAAAAGAGCATATATACTAATTTTAATATTAGAAATTAATTAGCGTGTGTATTAAAAATTATTTGATGCAATCGAATTTGGTATGAGAAAGGAGGAAAAAAAATGCTGTTGGTATGAGAAAATCGAGATTAAAATTTATTAATTGTGATTTAGTGACCGATTTAGCGATCCAGTTAAAGTAAAAAATGTTAAATCGCTCTCTAAATTGCTAAATCGATCACTAGACAAACACTAATTCTTTTTTAAGATATAAGTTTTCCATGAAAAAAATTGTAAAAACTAGTTTTCATATGCCGTATATATTTTTTATACTAAAAACAAAAATTATTCCATATATCTTTATACTAAAAATAGTTAACAGAGTTTCATTGTAAAAAAAATTTAAACGCCATAGTGTTCCATGTGAAGTTAAAATGATTTCTAGCCTTTTTTCTTTCCATCAAATTTTGTGCTTTCTTCCAAGTTAAGTCTTCTATGTTGAAAATGGTAAAGGGAATGATATTTTGGAGTGTAGCTAATTAAGTAATTAGCACTTTTACATCTCTATTAGAAAAACTTCCTCTAAATTAAAATGAGGACAAAACAAATTGAGGTATATTTATACACTTATAATTTAATTTTCAAATGACACATATTTTTTCATGGAAAATCAAAATATTTCCTTTTGTCTTTTTTGTGATTACTAGCCTTTTTCTTTCCATCATATATTGTATTTTCTTCATAGTTAAGTATTTTTTTTTCTTCATAGTTAAGTCTTCTTATGTTGAAAAACGGTAAAAGGGTTGAATATTCTAGAGTATAGCTAATTAAGTAATTAACACTTTTTACATAAACCTGCCCCAGTTGTACCTAAAATTAATTCTCTTTTTTTGTTATTCATTAAATTAAATTTCATTATATTTTAATATAGTATATTTATTATTTTTATAAAAAATATATTATTTGTCTGTTCTTAGCTAATTGGAACACCACATGCATATGTTCAGCATATGTTTTCTCCTATATATATATATACACATATGTGTAACCTTGCAAACCAAATTCAACACAATAACATTTGCATCAAACATTTGAAGAAATCCTCTCTTGCAATACCATCAATTTTATTTTTCAGAGGACTCAAAAAGAGTTACATAAATCAAAACAATGGCTTACTGGTCAGCAGAAAATGCTACAAAGGCCTATCTCAGCACTATGAAAATGGTGAGTATTCTTCAATATTTTCTTGTTACAATTTTTTCTACCTTTACTACTTAAAATTCGCTATTTTGCGACCGATTTAATAACCAAAATGTTTCAGTGTGTCTAGTGATCGATTTAGCAATTTAGAGAGCGATTTGACATTTTTTACTCTAACTGGATCGCTAAATCGGTCACTAAATCACAATTAATAAATTTTATCTCTATTTTCTCATACCAACAGCAATTATTATTTTTTCTTTCTGATCTAATCTTTGGTTATTTTTCTATAGGGTCAAAAGGCAAAAGAACCTGCTGTAGCTGAATTTATATCAGCAATAGCAGCTGGAAACAATGCACAATTAATGGTTGTAACTTGTGCTGGTGCAGCAGATACAACAACACTTGCATTAGTTTCTGCTGCTAATCAAACTAATGGCAAAGTAATATGCATTGTTCCTACCAACGAAGATCTAATCACATCTAAAAAAATCCTAGGAGCAGCTTCTAATCAAGTCCAATTCATGATTGGAAAAGAAGCATTATTGGTGTTAAACAAAGCTGATTTTGTGTTAATTGATTGCAACCATATGAATCATGAAGAGATTGTTAAATGTGTTCAAATTGGTTGTTGTAAACAAAAAGGTACAGTTGTTGTTGGTTACAATGCATTTAGTTCTAAAGGGTCATGGAGATCTTGTGGATCAAAAACTCAATTGCTTCCTATTGGACAAGGGTTGTTGGTAACAAGATTTGGAGAGAATAATGCTATTAGTCCTAAATTTGAATCTGGAATGAGTAACAGCCCTCGAAGTCGTTGGATTGTGAAGGTTGATAAATGTACTGGTGAAGAACATGTTTATAGAGTTAGACTTCCCCAAGGAAAAGTGATTTATGCTTGATTACATTCATGTTGGTTATTTAGGGTGCACAAGGTCAACTAGATTAGGATTTGGACCGTTGTTGGATCGAGATCGAACGAATTGTACTACAACTTTGATAAATCATGTTCAAAATGTACACAAGCGGATCAATCTTGATTTGACAGTTCATATCGGCAATGGCGTGACTGCAGAGATTTTGAACTCAACAATCGATTCTACATTAAGTTTTTTGGGAAATGTAATAGTGAACAATTTTGTTATATTATAAGGAAACTTGGAGTGACTCGTATTTCAATTCAATTGTACAAAGAAAACTATAGAAATATATATTGCAAAAATTGGTTTAATTTTTTTTTGTAAGCTTTCACAATCCATCTTGCTCCTCCATAGCCGGAAGGGACAATCCTTCTGTTATAAGTAACAATCCTCCCGATGATGCAGTTGTAGAGGGACGAACAGTCAATCACCAAGAACTTAATTTTCACGATCATTCTCGCCATTCCTTGGTCGAAAGTGACCAGAAGTTCCACATACCCCCTGGGTTTTGTCGAGGAACTGTTGAATCCGTAGAGTTTGGATCCAACATAAGGAGAGAGATTTTTATTATTCAACCTGGAGAGTCTTGAATAGGCTGGTGTACATGATGTGACAAGAAGGCCCGGTGTCGTCCAGGATTTGGTGAACATCAAAGTTAGCCATGTATGCTTGGACGAGCAGGGGGAGTGCTGAGTTAGGAGCTCCACCAGAAAGCTCATCGTCATAGAATGCAAGTGGTGGTCGTTTAGCAGCCTGAGCAGAGGTGATGACTAGCTAATTTATGTTCAACATCTCTTCAGCCAATCTATAACCATCGCAATCGTGTGATCACATTGATGTTGGGAAACTGTTCCCAAGTTCATGAGTAGGGGTTACATCGACGTTCTCTAGGAGGTGGGGGAAGTCTTCCAGTCAATCTATAACCATCGCAATCGTTGGGTCCTTATCAGCCACTAGCTCAACATCTTTCCTTTCAGGTGAGGCATTTTATATTTAATTGCCTCAGCCGACCTCGTTGTTTAAGGATTTCGATCGTATATTTAAGGTGGATGCAATCGTTAGTGGTGTGCCCGTGGCACTTGTGGAAACGACAATATTTACTTTTATCTGGACCTACCTTCGGTGGAGAATTCTTAGGGTACTTGATTCTTGCTTCCTTCATGTTAGCGGAAGTGATCTCAGCAAGTATTTTTTCCATTGACACTACGAGAGGTGTGTACATAACAAAATGACCAACATGTCCTTTTCCTTATCTAGCTGGTTTCCCTTCATTCTTTTTCTCTTGGAAGGGATTTTTGGAGGACTCAACTTGAGGGTCTTCCTTCCTCGCTTTATTAAGATTAGCACCGTATAACTTCTCCTCGTACATGATATATGTATTTGATATCATAAGGAACTCGCTGAGGGATCGAGGCTTGTCGAGCTGGATAACCTTCTTAATGTCAATGCCTAATCGAAGGCTTTTCTCGATCAATTACTTTTTCATCTTTTCTTTCGCTCCTCAAACTTGCACAACTTCTTGTTGAACATTTGGATATAGTCTCGAAGAGGTTAATTCTTTTCCTACATTATAGCTTCGAGGGACGCAACCGTTTTTGGTTGAGTCCTTGAAGCTGTGAAGTGCGTGGTGAACTCGTGAAAAAGTTAATCCCAGGAGTTGATCAAGTTCCTCTTGAGATTTTTGTACCATGTCATGGCTCCTCGCCTAAAGGTGGTCACAAATAGCTTGCACATGATTGATCCTCAAACGTTCTCGTAGTTGAGGATGACTTATATGTTTTCAATGTTTTCGTTTGGATCTGTTGTCCAGTTGTAAGTATACATATGAGGGGGTTTCTTCAGTCTAGTGGCGATCCAGCTCTCTCTAATCATGCGAGTAAATAAACCGTACATAATGCGATCTTCGTCATAAGAGGAAGAGGATCGCAAGCGCCTGGGTTGTCTTTCAGAGTGATGCAACCTCGAAGGTCTCCATTGGTCGCTGAGAGAGTGCCTAGGGGACCTAGACCTTTCTGGGACAGGGCTCCTTCCCCTTCTACTACGTTGGGGGAAGGGGAGCGCGTGGATCTTCGACCTTACTTTAGCGTGAGCATCCTCCATTTCCTTGATGTGTCATTTTTGATCATTTCTTCGATCATTTGAGTCTGGAGATGTAGATTTTGGATGATGATGTTGAGCATGGCGTCTGAGACATACACATTGCTTACTTCTTCATTAGGTCGCGACATACCATATTGTAGAGCCCCGTAGAGAGGGATTGCTAGCTACAGAATCTGGCGGTTTTGCTCCTCCATTAGGATTTCCATAGGAGTTGGAGTCGAAGTAAGACCGTCTCGTTAAAGGTTGTTGTAAATTTTGAGTATATTTCAAAAGTTTCAAATTTGTGTCCCATAATTTTATTTGAGAAATATAGATAAAAATATTTTGATAGAAAATTACTATCATATTATCAATTATATGTTTGACTTGGTTTTATAGACAAGTTTTAATTCCAAATTTTTGTAACTGTCTTTCCTTTAAATCTCTTGAATGTGTCTATATTATAGCTTGGCCATGACTTATTTTTCTCACTAAAAACGGTCACTAACGTGTGCCTATTTATATGAAATTATTGCCATGTTATAATAACTTAATCTCACACTATCCTTTTATAAATATAGAATTCCATTTTCTTTAGTATGAATATTTTTTTGTTTTACTCAATCCTCACGGGCAAAAGAATAGTTTCACTTCTCTTCATAATTTTTTGTTCCTCTCCTCCCAACTATTGAGTTAGTTGGTATCATCTTCCTGAAAATATATGCTTGTTAGATCTGATTCCTCGATTCAACGTTGAGAAGGGTCTGTTAAATCTTGGGGGATTAGCGTATAAACACGTGGAAAATTCTTAAGGACAGTGTGATCAGCACGTCTCAGACTACCTCACTGTTTGTTCGTTCTATAGACCTTGATAATTGATTCGGTAGCAGATTTTATTTGGTTGTCAAAGATGTTGATAAAGTTGTGGTCGGTGATCTATTCAACAACAACAATCTCAAAAAAGATAAGTTTATTGAACTCTCTTTTGTTTATATTTTTTTCTCTTTCATTTTATATATTGAGTATTATTTATTGATATAATTTATGCCTAATTTTACAACAAAGGTGGTGGACCTCACTCTGGAGTTGAGATTAAGCACTGTTAGTCACCCTAATGAGTAAGTGTTTTGGGATTTTGAGTAATTTTGATCTTTAGTAAAGAAAAGTTGGGGATAATCTAGTTTATCATAGACAGCGCCACTAATCGTACCTAATTAAAAAGATGACATCCTCTGCAGTTGTTCTGGGCGTATGTAAGCTATGGAATGACATGGGATGCGTACATGCAGACACTATGACGCTCAAGTAAGTAAAGAAAAGAAAATGGGGGCTTAGAGTTGAATAAAATCATACATTTGGGGAATGTAAAATGTCCCTTTATATAGTGTGAAGTGCAGGAGTCGTTGTAGGGCACACCGTGGCACTCGACGGTTACAAAATCGTAACCGCTAAGCGAAATTCGCGGAACGTGTTGGGAGGGCGGATGGACGTTACCATTCAGTTTGAATGAGTATTCCGAAGTGATACAACGAACCCCCTCCCCTCGCAGAAAGGTTGTCCATAACGAGTAATTAACCTAAATGTGCCATTCGGTCTGTTTGGTTTGAGCCTATCAAAATCGGGCCTTTTAAGTGTTTGCTTGGTCCAAAACAATAGATTTTAAAAATAGTTATATGATATGTATTTTATTAGTGTGTATCTAAATAATTATTATTTGGGGTTTTGGCTTATGACTGTAGAATTTCTTGATAGTGTTTCTCATCCCTCTTGGTGGATAGACCAAAAAAAAACATCGACCCAATAATCAATAAACCCAACAATTTTCATTTATTTTAGGTTTAATATATGTTTATCCTTCTATAATATAAGCGGTTTTTGGTTTACCCCTATAAAAATAAAATTGCTTAGATTCCAACCCTAAATTTGAAGATTTTTTGGTTTTGGTCGTTCATGACATCAAATTACAAAACTTAAGGTACTTTCGCCCCTTGTAATTTTAGAAGATTTCGGCATTCCACATCTACCATATCATCGATTTTGTACGGTTAAAATTCATTAAGGTTCAAAACCACTGAATCTTCAAATTACAGGGTTGGAATCTAAACAATTTTTTTTTTATAGAGAGGTAATTCAGAAACCACTAATATTACAGTGGGTAAGCATATATTAACCCTGTATTTTATTCAGCAGATCCATCTATCCTTATGGATCATTTTCTTCAAATTGGTACCTCTTTAGGTTATGCATAATCAATGTGTTCTTTCATGTTTTTGATCTGGTTTGATAGTTCTTGGGTGATTTGGAAGGAAAGAAATGATAGACTTTTCGTAGCAAAGAAAACTATTTTTTATGTTTGAGTATTGGCTAATGTTGAACACTTGTTGTATATTTTGACTTTCTTTTTTGATACATCTTGTACTAGGAAGATACTCTGCAATTATGTACCTCATTTTAATCTTTTAAAAAAGCCCTATATTTTATTCCATTATGTATTTTGTG
Source organism: Medicago truncatula (assembly GCF_003473485.1). NCBI lineage: Eukaryota > Viridiplantae > Streptophyta > Magnoliopsida > Fabales > Fabaceae > Medicago > Medicago truncatula. Next base: position 31,356,332 of record NC_053047.1, read on the forward strand.
CGTTTTGACTATGTATCTCTAAGAACCGCACGTTCACATTTTATTTTATTTTCCCCTACCTCTTATTAATATTTGTAGTTGATCAACTGGATATAACAGGGAAACCAGGGAAATTAATTTTGTAAGTTAATTAAATAAATGAAAAAAAAACAATGAAAATTAGATTCAAGACTTTCCACGAGGTCCACCAATTAATTGCTTGCATCTTCACCAGCAAAATGAATTAAGAAATTAATCAAAAACCACTAGACACAAAATAAAATCACAGGGTTCCCCTTGTTATCAATGTTTTTGGTAGAGGAAGCAACTTCTTGTGATTTAAATCTATGTGTTCCCATAGTAGACAGAATCATTCTGTAATTTTTAATTTAATGTAACATGGCCAGCTAATATTATTTATCTTACCTAATTAAAAATGATGCAAACTTTTATTTGAAATTTTGAAGATATATTGTCTTGGTGTTGGCATGTCTCTAGGGTCCACCAATTCTATATAGTTTAATTCTTTGCATGTGTATTTCTAATATGGTTTCAATACATAAAGGTTGCATAATTGCTAATGGAATCTGGCTATAAAGTTGGTCTATGTAGCTTTCGATAAAAAAAAAGTTGAAATTATATATATATATATATATATATATATATATATGAGGGCATTTCAAATGAGAGGAGTTTTTAAATGAGAGGGTGAGAGCATGAAATAGTGGCCATTGGATTAAATAGATGCCTGTGATTTAATTCTCACATTAGTAACTCACGTGACACTATTTTGCTGAGCAAAACAACACACGCGCTTCCTTCCCTTGTAACGTTTCTTATTCCATCTTCTTCCCTTCATTCAACGTAAATGCTTTCTCTTTCTGCCAAAACCATCACTACTTCTTCCTTGCTTCCTTGTCTTTTCTTCTTTGCATCCTTGTCTCTTTCAAAGCTGTTTTCATCGCATTTTCTGCGACATCACAAATTAGGGTTCCAAAAAATCACGAGATTAACTTTCACTTCTATTGAGTTACGTTCATCATTCTTCATGGACAAAGATACATCAACTTCTTTTCAAATTCCTCAGGTATATTATAATTAGTATGGCTTAAATTCCTCATGACTTATTGTTCTTTTTTCCTGTTGCAGCCTGTGTTGTTGATTATATCTTGTTGATGACTTCTTAATAAAATATGTTTATTGAAGATATTTATTTTGTTAATTTTAGGAATATGAATGTGTGCCAAACTGTGATGATGAATTAAAGCCTAAGATTGGACAAGTATTTGATACGTTACAAGAAGGTAAATTTTTTTACGAAAAATACGCACTCTCTATCGGATTTAGTGTGCGTTCATCATCATCGACTATAAATAAAAACGGCGTGAAGCGTTGGAAGTATTTTGTTTGCTCGAAAGAGGGTTATTTGCCAAATAAGACGGATGATAAGGAGCAAAGTGAATCTATTGTCAAGGCTAAAAGAAGAAGGGCTTTAACAAGAGAAGGATGCAATGCAAATGTTGTTTTTTATACGGGGTTTGCTAGAACACACCCACTAGTTTTTATGTGGGAGTGTTTTAGAAAAAATATACCTTAAGGTGTATTTAACCACTTTTTAGTTATTCACTTGCTAAAATACTCCTTCTAAAAAATAAGTGCGTGTATTCTAGCAAACGTCTATAGGATTTGCTAGAACACATTCACTTGTTTTTTTTAGTTATAACTTGTTAAAACACTCCCGCATAAAAACTAGTGGGTGTGTTCTAGCAAAACTTAATTTTTGGCATATGTACCTATCATCATAAACAAAGACAAAATATAATATTACATGAAGATATTTTTCTTGAAAAAATATCACACTGATATTATTTTCACGATAAAATATCACATGAAGATATTGTTGGGTTATGAGGAGAGTCCGATTAATCATAAAAGAGAATTTTAAGATCACATGTCTCTCCAAAACCTTAAGACGTTAGATATATGTGTCATCTCATTTATATATCGACAATATTTACTTTTTCAGATCCTGCTTTTTTTCTTTCTATTTAAGTAATAAATGGTTAATTAAGTAAATGATTTTATAAAAATTAAAATTTGGTTTTTAATTCTTATAAAAAATTTAACTTCCTAGTCCTGTATCATTTTCCTTTGCATTTTTAGGGACATAAAATATTGACGGAAATTTTTTATACAGATTAAAAATGATGATAGGAAATTTAACAGAGATTAAAAATATTGATACAAAAGTTTACAAAGATTGAAAAGTGTTATTTTTTTTTTTATGGATTAAAATGTAACTCAAGATATTTTTCTTGCATCTATAACAAAAAAAAATTATCTTGAACATGAGCTGAGATACAAACGAACATGATAAGATAAAAAAATTGATTTATATAGAATATAGGTGACAATTTCTTATTCAAGGCTGAGACAATATCAAGCCTTGAAGTTAATTTCAATAAGAGTATGTTGGTTGGTGTTAATGTGGTTTTTTAGGGTTAATTGGCCTTTACCCCCTGTAATATAGGTCATTTTTTATTTTGTCCCCTGTAAAAAAATTTTTTTGGATTTGGTCCTTGTAATTTTTTTTTGTTTTGGAAAACCCACCTAGACCAGCTGACTGTACATTTTTGCTGATATGACATGTTGCGTCACCTTTTTTGGATGACGTGGCGCGCTGACTGTATAATTATTTTTATTTTTTATAAAGTATACGTTGCATTTATGATTTTTTTTTTAAAATAAAAATAAAAAATTCTTAAAAAATTTAAAAAAACGAAAAAAATATTATCAAAAATAAAATAAATTCTGGAAAAATAAAAATATTAATAAAAATGATTAAAAAAACGAAATAATTATGGAAAAATAAATAAAAATGAAAAAAATCTGGAAAATTTTAAAAATTCTAGTAAAATCTAGAAAAATTAATAAAAAAATCTGGAAAAAAAAATTAATATATATCGAAATTTTCAAAAAAAATCTGAAATAAATTAAAATTATAAAAAAAAAATCAAAATTCTATAAAAAAAATTAATATATATCAAAATTCTATTCTTCATGATCTAATGTTATGTTTTTTTCATTATTAATATACTTTCCAATATTTTTTATTTTCTGTATAAAAAATAAAAAACAAACTTTTTAATTTCGAAAGAAAAATCTGAACTTTCATTTTTAATTATATTCTTATTAGATTCATAAATTTTAAAATATTTTAAGTTGCTGAATTATTTATTTTTTTTATAAAATAAAACTTCTTAGTTTCGAAAAAAAATATGAATTTTTTTTATTTTTCCAGAATTTTTAAATTTTTCCTCTATTGAAAATAATATGGAAATATGAATTTTTTGAAATATATTAATTTTTCCAGATTTTATTTTATTAAATTTTCTATATTTTTTTCGTTTTACCAGATTTTTTAAATTATTCCTGAATTTTTTTACTAAATTTTCTAGATTTTTTCATTATTTTTCATTTACCAGATTTTTATTAATTTTTCCATAATTATTTTCGTTTTTTTAATCATTTTTATTTTTCTAGAATTTATTTCATTTTTTTTATAATACTTTTCGTTTTTTTAAATTTTTTAAGAATCTTTTTATTTTTTTAAAAAAATAATCATTAATGCCACGTATACCCCAGAAAAAAAATTATACAGTCAGCGCGCCACGTCATTCAAAATGTTGACGCAGCATGCCACATCAGCAAAAATGCACAGTCAGCTGGTCTAGGGGAGTTTTCAAAACAAAATTTTTTTTACAAGGACCGAATCCAAAATTTTTTTTTTACAGGGGATAAAGGCCTGTTAACCCGGTTTTTTATTGGTTTGTTAAGGTTGTTTCTCTTTTGAAATGTAAAACTAGGCACATTTCTTTCCTTTCGGGGCTTCCTATATGTGGTGATTCCCATATAATGAATTTATGGCAACCACCCCTTGACCATATTATATCTAGATTGTTGAATTGCAGAAACATATCTTATTTGGGTGGTCGATTGGTTCTTCTAAAGTCTGTTTTGTCTTATCTTTCAGTTTGCCTTCTTTCCTTCTTCAAAGCTCCCACATGTATCATTTTCTATCAAATATATTTTTAATTATTTTTTATGAGGGGGAAGTGAAGATGTTAGGAAAATATCTTGCATAAATTGAAATATTGTTTGTTCTAATAAAGAGATATGAGGTTTGGGGTTAGGCGGTTAAGGGAGTTCGATATGACTTTGTTAGGTAAATGGTGGTTGAGATTGAAGGAGGAGCATGTTGGTTTGTGGTTTAGAGTATTGACAGCTAGTTTGGGGAGGTTGACCACTTTTTACACGCAGAGGGGGAGATAGAGTGTGGTGAAACAATTTAGTTAGTATTGACCGTGGTGTTGACACATATGTAAGAATTTGGATTGATGATAATTTTGTGTATGAATTAGAGGATAGTAATTCCATATTATTTTGGTGGGGTCCTTGGTTGGAAGGAGTAACTTTGAAAGATAGATTCAATTCCCTTTTTGAGCTTTCTGATAACAAGATGGTTACAATGGTTGAGATGGTGCTTTTAGGGTAGCGTAAGGGTGGTGATGTGTTATATATCTTGTTTGTTGGGAGAGGCTGTTGCACTTGAAACCTGAAATGTTTAATGATTATGCATGTAAAACTCAAAGCACATGGGGTTGCCATACTAACCTTTAGGTTCGATTCGCCCCCACAAATAACTGTATATTGGATGCAATAGGAATGACCGGCGAATCCCCTTCAGGATACTACGAGTTCCTTGACGTGTATTGCACAACCACACCAAGCGTATCTCCTAACAGTATTTTACAGATTTATGGTTCCAACAATTCACTCATGCATCAGAGAATTGATGGATGACTTATAGTAAGAGAATGGTGAAGAATTATGTTGTTAATGTAACAAAATTCTTTCCAAAACTGTGTGTCAAGTTAATGCCTAAATGCCAAGTATTTATAGTGCATTAGATGACCTTTCACATGAGAGAAAACACTCATTTGACTTGAATCAATGTTATGGTTCATTAAGCACCATTTTGTCAAAGGTTATGGCCATATACACTTGAATCAATGCTAAGGTTCATTAAACACCCCTTTGTCAAAGGTTATAATAATATACACTTGAACCAATGCTAAGGTTTATTAAGCACCCATTTGCTAAAGGTTATAATGTATATGAAAGGTTCTCATGAAGAGTTACAACTTTTGATCTAAAGTGAATCCATTATTTTGGAAATCACCAACAATCCCCCACCATTTTCAAAATACTAAATCTCATAAATCCGAAAATTCCATGCATTTAGATAATGGTATCTTACGATTTGAACCATTACTTAATAAGTTAAGTTTTCGCTCATTCTCAGATAGTATGGTAGGCAAGCTTTGAACCAACTATTCATTAGAGATCAAGTCTCTTACATAGATATGTCTTAAATCAATATGCCTTGATTTCCCATTATAAACTTGGCTATAAGCTTTTGATAGTGTGGATTGACTACTATCACAATGTATGGATACTGGCGCCATTGGCTTTTGCCAAACTGGTATCTCATACAATAAATTTCTTAGCCATTCTGCCTCTTTGCTCCCTGCAGCCAATGCAATAAATTCTGCAGCCATGGTGGAGTCGGCAATGCATGTCTGTTTCTTTGAACCCCAAAATCACATCAGCTTCTCCTAAATCTTTCATATCAAATTTTTTGGATGAGAAAGCTTTAGTTTCTTCTACCTCATTTATACTTGTACCAAAGATCAACATATCATCTACATATAAGCAAATCATGACACCTTTTCCATTTTGGAATTTACTGTAAATACATTTGTCAGATTATTTTTTTTCAAGTCTTGTTGTCAAATGAGGACAAAATAAAGTGAGGTATATTTATGCACTTACTTAGTTTTCAAATGACACGTATTTTTGTATGGCAAATAAAAAAGTTTCCTTTTATCTTTTTGTGATTACTAGCCTTTTTCTTTACCTCATATATTGTTTTTTCTTCATAGTTAAGTCTTTTTTTTTTCCTTCATAGTTAAGTCTTATGTTGAAAAACGGTAAAGGGATGAATATTCTGGAGTATAGCTAATTAAGTAATTAATACTTTTTACATTTTCTTTTTGACAAATTAACACTTTTGACATAAACCTGCCCAAGTTGTACCTAAAATTAGTTGTATTTTTTTGTTTTACATTAAATTAAATTCCATTATATTATAATATAGTATATTTATTATTTTTATGAATAATATAATATTTTTCTGTACTTTCTTAGCCAATTGGAACACCACATGCATATGTCCAGCATATGTTTTCTCATATATATATATATAGACCCATATGTGTAACCTCCCAAATCAAATTTATTTGCATCAAACATTTGAAGAAATCCTATCTTCCAAAACCATCAAAGAAAATTTTTAGAGGACTCAAAAAGAGTTACATAAATCAAAACAATGGCTTACTGGTCAGCAGAAAATGCCACAAAAGCCTATCTCAGCACTATGAAAATGGTGAGTATTCTTCAATAATATCTTGTTACAATTTTTTCTACCTTTACTACATAAAATTCGCTATTTTGCGACTTATGTTATAACCAAATTGTTTCAGCATCTCTAGTGATCGATTTAGCAATTTAGAGAGCGATTTGAAAAATGTCGCCAACCACTAGTTGTTATGTTATCGACTAATTTGATATTTTTTTTCTCTACTCTGATCGCTAAATCGGTCACTAAATCACAATTAATAAATTTTCATCTCGACTTTCTCATACCAACAGCATTGTTTTTTCTTTCTTTCTGATCTAATCTTTGGTTATTTTTCAATAGGGTCAAAAGGCAAAGGAACCTGCTGTAGCTGAATTTATATCAGCAATAGCAGCTGGAAACAATGCACAATTAATGGTTGTAGCTTGTGCTGGTGCAGCAGATCCAACAACACTTGCATTAGTTGCTGCTGCTAATCAAACAAATGGCAAAGTAATATGCATTGTTCCTACCATCGAAGATCTAATCACATCAAAAAAAATCCTAGGAGCGGCTTCTAATCAAGTTCAATTCATGATTGGAAAAGGAGCACAAGAATTATTGGTGTTAAACAAAGCTGATTTTGTGTTAATTGATTGCAACCTTATGAATCATGAAGAGATTGTTAAATGTGTTCAAATTGGTTGTTGTAAACAAAAAGGTACAGTTGTTGTTGGTTACAATGCATTTAGTTCTAAAGGGTCATGGAGATCTTGTGGATCAAAAACTCAATTGCTTCCTATTGGACAAGGGTTGTTGGTAACAAGATTTGGAGAGAATAATGCTATTAGTCCTAAATTTGAATCTGGAATCAGTAACAGCCCTCGAAGTCGTTGGATTGTGAAGGTTGATAAATGTACTGGTGAAGAACATGTTTATAGAGTTAGACTTCCTCAAGGAAAAGTGATTTATGCTTGATTACATTCGTTCTTGGATCAAAATCGGACGTATTGTAATCCAAATTCGATAAATTGTGTTCAAAATGCGAGATCGAACATAAGCTGTTCAATCTTGATTTGACAGTTCATATCGGTAATGGTGTGACTGCAGAGAATTCAAAATCAGCGACTGATTCTACATTTAATTTTTGGGAATAGGAAATATTGATCAATTTTGTTCTATTATAAGGAAACCAGGAGTGAGTCTTATCAATTCAATTGTACAAAGAAAACTATAGACATATATATTACAAAAATTGATTTAATTTTTTTCTCTTCATGTTTTGCATATACTCTAAATTAAAAGAGATGAAATGCAATCTTTATAGACTTAATATTGTCCTTGTTTTCTTTGTAACACATGGAAGGGGCCACTAGTCTACAACAAAATACATCTAACAAAAAATTTCCTTGATATTGAGTAGAAAGGTACATGAAAATCTTGAAAAGAAACTCTTGCATGTTTTTCTATTGGAAATTGAGTATAACTCGAAAATTGGAATGTTATGATTCTTGACTAGTTACTATTTGAATTAGTAATTTGGTAAGATACAAAGTTTTGTGATGACAAATATAAGGTGTTAGTAAATATCATGTGAAAGAAACACCTAATAAGACATCCCCAAGCAGCAAGGTACGTATAATATTCCTTTAGTTGCATAAATTATTTATTTGCAAACGATTTAATTAGCATTCAAGAGTTGCCTAAAGCTCACACATCTTAAATGTAAAGAAGTAGGATGTCTGGATTCAAACCTCAACCCCTGCATATATCATACAATGTTCCTACCAATTAAGTTAAGTTCACGGAGATAATACTTATTTTATTATATTGAACATATATTTTGTGTAACTTGCATGTACCCCTCTAGGAACCGCACGTTCATTTTTTATTTATTTTTCATTTCTTCTTATTAAAATCTTGTAATTGATCCATTGGAGCTAACAAGGAAACTAGGTAAATTAATTTTTTAAGTTATATATAGAATAAAGCAACATGGAAAGTTAGATTCCACACCCTTCCCACGAGGTCCACCAAATATATATCTTATAAGACAGATTAAGAAATTAATAGAGACCAGTAGACAAAAATTTAAATCATGGGGTTCCCCTTGTTGTCAATGTTTTTGGCAGAGGAAGCAACTTGATTTGATTTAGATCACTGTTTGGTTTTCCTAGAGCAGAAAGAATCACACAGATACTGTTTGTTTTTGGATTTCTAAATTGTTGTATTTTGGTTTTCCAAATTCTATTTTAAAAGATAATATCTATCAAAGTTGTTACTAGGTTGAGTCACGACCAGGTCGCCCTCTTTAACATGTTTCATGGTACTGTCCAAAATTGTGCAAGGCCGACTATCAACCACGCCGCCTCCAGAATAAAACAAGTCCATCTACAACTGTGCGGTTAACTACTGCACCGTAGAAAACGGTTCGAGAATTACACCTTAAATATGGTACTAAAACCACTCTTTTAATACTAAAACTACTCCAATATGGTACTAACACCACTCAAATAAGATGTTACCACCATTTTAATTTTAACTTCTCCAACTATGATACTACTATGATCACTCAAATATGGTTTTACACCATTCTAACTTTTAACTTCTTCAAGGGAAGAAAATATCGAAAAGAACTATACTCTTAAGATCGTTCGTAATTCTGAAGGGACATTATTCCTTAAAAAGGAAATTATGATCTTAAAAATATTCTTTATTCCGAAGGGACATATATTATCAAAGGGACTATGTTTTTAAGATCATTCTTAATTCCGAAGGGACATTATATCGGAAAGAGACTATGGTCTTAAGAACATTCTTAATTTCGAAGGGACAAGAAAAGGAGATGAAGAGAAGAAAAACTCGTCAACGCAAGTCAAGAAAGGGAGAAGAGAGAAAGAGTTCCGACAACTCAATGAAACTCTTTGGTGTGATTTTTTAACTGAGTGGAGTCCTCTATTTATATAGAGATTTGGTAACTGTTTTAGCAAAAATTGTGACAGCAGTTACTCTAATGGATAAGATTAAAATGGAGTTTATCCATTAATCAGTTCAACAACACTTGTGGATAGGATCAAAAGAAACAAATCCACAAAAGTGGAGGAAACAAACTATTGAATTTGAATGAAGGAAATATAAGAAATTCAATTAAATCCTTGTTCTTACCACAACAACCATATGCTAAATTTATGGGAAGTGATATTCACGAATAAAAATAATAATTACTATTGTTTTTATCGTTATCAAGTATTTAAAATTAAATACCGCAATTTAAACACTACTAATGTGTAAGTTCTATTTTATGTAGGACCCCCACACTCTATTTTTTCAATTCACACAACATTAAATCAAAGTATAATTACTTGATGTTTAATCTTCCAATTTTCCTTCAAACTTAACACCAATGTTCCAAGAGATACTTTTTAATATAACCTGACCAACTAAAATTTTCATCTTCTAATTCTAACAATAATATTATGCAAACTTTTATTTTAACTATTTTGGTGTTGGCATGCCTCTAGGGCTACCAATTCTATATAGTTTAATTATTTGCATGTGTGTGTTTCTAGTATAATCCTCTATCGTAAATAAAAAGCTAATGAAATTTACCTATAAATTTGTCTCTGGAGCTTTCGATCCAAATATTAGAACGGTTTTCCTGATTTATAGAAATATATAAAGCAATTTTATACGAGCTCATACGTAATTTCATTTTTTCTGAATTCTCATAGACAAATTCACAAATCAGTGTTTAACTAGGATCCTTAATATTTTTGTATTCAGTAGACAATTTTTTTTAGTGATTTCCTATCTTGGTATAGTGTTCGTTTGTTTTAGATTGACAAATCAACTTCGATCAATAACTAGATCGTCAACGTTGCATATTCCCAATTTATGTTATTTTTTGCGGGTATTTTTGGTCTATAAGAAAATGAACCAAATCCAAAATACAATAAATATTTAATCATTGTGACTTTGATTAAGATTCAGGACATTTATGGTTATGAGTTGATTTAAAAAATGAAGTATTTGACTTATATTTTCTTTCTGAGAACTCCTACTTATACAGAAAGGCAACTAAGTAGCTCTCACTTCAGAGACACATGATTACAATCATGACAATTACTTTACTGAGCTAGATCTCAGTAGATCATGTAGTGTGGATTGACACACCCCCAAAATTATAATCTTCAACAAATATATAAACATAATCAATTTCATAACTTAATCATCTTCAACAAATATATAAACATAATCAATTTCATAACTTAATCAATAACCAATTTTTTTCATTCATAAACATCTCTTTCAATCTAAACAACACAATTTCTCAATCTTCCTAAAGCAAATCAACCAAAATCTTCATATGTATTTCCTAATTTATTTTTTTTCCAGATTCAATAACAATGGAAAAATCAACTAAAATCTTCAAAACATCCACAACAACTACAACTAGCAGTTGAAAAAATCCAGCAATAAAAACCCAAAAATTAATTATCAAGAAAAGTGACTTTGGTGCTAAATCCAATTGGGATAACTAGCACAACACCCAATTGAATCCAAGGTTGAAGAAGGGCACCAATTTCCAATTTGTTCTGAGGTAGATTGAGTGTTGGTGTTTTTGAGATGATGAATTTGAGTTTTTAAATGTTTTATATTTTAGGTTTGAATATGAATGAAGGTGTTGAAGATGATTTGATTTTGTTTGGAGATTTGTCCTTTTTTTCTTTGTTGTTGTTGCTACTTATTGGGTTGTTGTTATTGTTTGTTCTTGTTGTTGGTGTTGTTCTTTTTTTCTTTTTCTTTTTCATGAATGTGTTGTTGGTGGTGTTCTTATTTTCCAGAAAATGGGGGAAGAAGATGAAGAATTTAAGTGGAGAAGATGAAGAAAATAAATTAAGTTTTTCAACCATGCCAAAATGACACGTGGATAGCAGTTAACGTTTTTTTTGATTAAAACTAATGGAAGGGACCAACACATGTAACGGAGATAAAGATAAAGTACCAAAACAATCTTTTTTTTACTTAAGGGATCAAAGCGATACCAAATAATAACTTAAGGGACGAAAAGAGTAATTAAGCCTAAAGTTTATTAAGAATTAAAGGTATTAGAAATACCTAGATATATGATTAAAAAGTTTTCTATTAGTAATTTGAAACACACTAGAAAAGTTAGCGGTGACTAATTTGGTTTTTCCTCAATCGGTACTTTTAAGCCCCAAGTTCTCTTCAGATGGAAATAAGTGAGAATATGCCATGTACGGTGTATTGGGGGCAACAGCCTAGTATACTTTGATGATCAATTTGTATTTTCCATTATTTCGTTCATGGATCATAGTAAAATCCACTCATATTAAGTCCATATCAGAAGAAGACAATTTTTTTTTTGATGTTCTTCAGAGCGTTGACTTCATCCATCAGAGGTTGTCTTCAGATCAAAGTTTTTCTTCAAGTTTTGGTGCATCCGGACTAGATTTTTGACTTTTTGTTGACAATCATAGTTTTGTCATAGTGAATTATCTTGACCCAAAATCATCTCTCCAACTTGTCTTTCATTTTCCCTTTTATTGAAATAAATGATTTTCACATCTATTTTGTTTTTTATTTTGTGCTTTCATCGTGAGGTTGTTTGTCTTTCTTGTTTCGTTTATGTATTTGTTCGGTTCAGATTAACAGATCAACTTCGTTCCACACTACTAGAAACTCTCTCTTTACCTGCGGATTTTCCTAAGGAAATTAATCCGCAGGAATTCCTGCCGATTTTGCTGTTCTTGCTGCTCTGGACATGTTTCATGCGGTCGCTATCACCGCATGAAAATCTGCAGGTAACGAAAACATTTGCTCTGGTTTCTCCTGCGGAAGTGTTTTTATTTTCTTTTTTCGTTTTCTTTCATGAATCCTTAGGAAATTCCCCCGATATTCCTGCGGATTTTCGTATGTTTTTTCTTACGGATTTTGCTGCGTTTTTGTTTATTTTTTTCTTTCTTCAATTTTAAAATAGTAACGTTTTGAATTTCTTATGTCAAACTATTTTTGTCAATTGTAATTGGTTATTTTTATGCACATATTCATTGTTAAATTAAACCCACTTGAGTTGGCTTCGTGGTATTGGATTTTGATATGGAAGTGTGTTCCTCCTCAAGGTCTCATGTTCGATTATCTCCATGTCAATTTCAGTGAAATAATTTAGCTTGTTTAAAACAAATTATTTTGAGAAATAATATTAGACCATAAATATCGACAAAAATAATTGGACACAATGTGTGAAATATTACTTGAGTCTTTAACAATACAAAAAAAGGATATTAAAACCCTAAAAATAATTAAAAAATACAATCAAATACCTAACTATTTTTTTTAAAAAGTAATCACTTGTATATTTTATTAGACAATAGTATATTTTTTTGGTGGTGTTAGAAAACTGTTTTTGTTAGTGATTAGACAATAGTATCTTTTTTTTTGTGGTCGGGGTTTGAACCCCAGACCTTGCATATATTATGCATTGTCCATACCAACTGAGCTAAGCTCACGAGGAGAGACAATAGTATCTAAAATGAGCCACAAAGTATCTAAAAAACCCAAAAAATAATAAATATGAGCAAATATTTGTATATTTTACCAGACATATTTATTTTCTATGAGTACATTAAAAAAATTGACTTAGAACTCTTTGATCTTAACTCAGTTGGTAAGAATATTAGATATTATATTCTGGGCCACATTATCAAGTCTACAAATATGAAGTGCCTGACCCCACCGTGAGTTCCTTTAACTTGCATAAACTTTATGAGTTATGAGTGTTATTGTTGTGTCTGAGCCTGACTCTCTACTACCAGAATTCTGTTTTTCTTTTTAAGGAAAAATGTTTTTCAATTAAAAAACATGATGCCTAAACAATGAAGTGCCTATATAGTCTTTCTTTTACTCTTCTCAGAGGCCTTATTATTTTTTGTGTTTCATCAATCATATGGTTTTGTAGATTGGGTAAAAGTTGAAGAAGGCGACTACAAGGCTTGAGAAACAATTGGCAAAAGAGCAAAAGAGAGGGCAATTACAAGGCTGCAAGACTAAGAGTAGAAGATAGGGAAAAATTACATTGTAGTTTCTTCACATGAATCATGTTCCTTAATATAACTAGTGTTTTGTCATATTTTAGTGTTTGTTGAAATGTATGTTATGCATATTTTATACCTTCATATTGATGGAGACTTATGTATTTTATGACAAATGTTGGGTTTTTTACCTCTTACATTTTATAATTTCTTTATCAAACAAATAATTTAAATTTGATACTTATTATGGCTTTTGGAATTCATTACTAGAAAATAAAGAAAATATAGCTTTTGTGGACGAAGAGCTTTCCTGCGGAATAGTTCAGATTCCTGAGGATTTTCCTGCCGAAACAGCTTTGCTGCAGAATTACCTGAGGAATCTGCTGCAGTATTACATGCGCAGGAATCATTCACGGGCAGGGGAATTTCTGCCACTCTGACCAAAAGGTTTCCTGCGGATATTGTTCGCTTTTCTTGAGGAAAGTTCCGCAGGAAATTTTCCTGCGGTTTCTAAAATCCTCAGGAAACAACTATCCACGAAGGTATTACCTGGGAGTGCTAATCTTCGGCCGCAGGAAAGGTGTTTTCTGCGGAATTTTCACCAGATTCCGCCGGAAAATCCGCAGGAAATTCGAGAGATTCTACTAGTGCTAGTGTAGATCCAACCAATAACTTTGGTGTCGTCAACATTGCAGATCCGGAGACGTATGTTATTAACATGAATGTTATGAGTTTGTTCGCATTTTCATCCTTTGTGTTTTTAGCGAATTTGCATTCTATCGAATATCGATGTATTCTGTCAATTTAAATGAATGAATATCATTTATTTTTGTAAAAAAAAAAAAAAAAAAAACTTTACTTTGTTAATTTTATATGTTTCTAAGACTTGTTCATTTCACAAGTTTGCAAGACTTGTTAGTTTGACAATATAATAGAATTATTATCCCATTTTTCTTTAAATATTTTGTGGTACAGATTATAAACAATAACAACCTCTTATTTCAAAATAATATATTTATTTAACGCAACCGATAATGACCTATACCAACCGATAATGTCGCCCTAAACCCAAACACGTGGTAGGTAAATCTATCGTGTAGGTATAGGAAATCAAAAAGGACAGAACTAATAAATTTCCTTTGGTATACGTTTCATGACCAATACCAATGGTTTTTTAAGCTATATCAACGAGTTTTTGCCATTGGTATATGTTAAATTCCATCTAGTATAGGAACACTAAGTGGGATAATATCAAGTCAAGAAAAAATACAACTAAATTGAAAATCTAGAGAAAGTACAAATTAAAATTTGAAGTAAATTCTAGAAATTGAAATATTAGGACGCACAAATAATATTATTCACTTAGATATAACATCATTACATTTTAACTTACTAATTCCTAAACAAAGTGTAACTTGTAAGCACACCAATGATTACCACAATACATATATAGAGGCTTTTCCACTTTTGGACAATCATCATCAGTAACACAACGAATTTTAACTGCAGTTTCAATTAAGAAAAAATTATTACTAAAAGGTGGTAAAATATATTGTGTAAGAAAAAATTATCAAAGTATAAGAAGGTGTGAAAAATGGTATACGATGTTCCGCTTCAACACGAAATAGAAAAAGAAATATGATCAAAGCATAAACAAAGATGAGAGATTGAGCCATACTTTTCCTCCTTTGAATGTGATAAAAGTAAATTTTTTTGTTCGTTTTATAAGTAAAATTTCACGCTTTGTTGACTTGAATTAAATAATTGTTAGTACCTTGAATTTTTTTTTTATCGCAGCCAATGTAATAAAAAGCCAACTAGGATTAAGATATGAACCTATTAACATATTTTTTTGTTGTAATTTAGAGTTGTAACAAGCCATTTACAAAATTATATTTAATATTAAATGGTTCTAATCAATATGTCACGTCTATCATTTTACTTATTTTGTTTTAAATAGAATAAAGGCTTAATTACACTCTTGGTCCTCGTGTTTTGGCCTACTCACGAAACTGATCCTGCCCTTTTAAAACAGAACAAAACGGTCCTTCAATTATCATTTTTTTTTTTGCATTTTTCGTCCTACCTCCTATTTTCAAACTCCAGAAACGCAGAGAAATGACAATTTTAGGCGGTTTTAGACCTACCCCTATGCTCAACTATGAAATCAACAAGGAATAAAACATGTGGGCACAAGGAATCTATTCTATTCAGCACACTAACCAAAAAAACCCTAATTTGAAACATATCTTAGAAATTAGGGTTTTTTTTTGTTAGTGTGTTGAATAAAGTGGATTCTTTGTACCCACATGCTTTATTCCTTGTTTATTTCATGGCTAAGCATAGGGGGTAGGTCTAAAACTGTCATTTCTCTGCGTTTTTGGAGAATAAAATGGGGGGTAGGACGAAAAATGCAACAAAAATGATATTTGAAGGACCATTTTGTTCTGTTTTAAAAGGGCAGGACCAGTTTCGTGAGTAGGCCAAAACACGAGGACCAAAAGTGTAATTAAGCCTAGAATCAAATGTATCCATGAGAGATTGAGCAATACTTTTCCTTACAAAATTATCATTAAACCTAGAACCGCTGTACTCCTTTCTTCCTCACACAAATTTTAAATCCGCTGCTGTCATCATGTAGATCAAATGGATGGTGGTGCGACGAGGGTCTCTATCCTTCGCACCACCGTACCTTTCCGACAGGCGGTTGCTCTCTGTCATCGTAAAGGTTGATTTGTGTTTTTGGTGTTTTTTATTTGTTTCGTTTGGCTTCATTTGGCTGAGACGTTGGTGGGTTTTGTGGGTGTCGTTGGATGCTTGCATGTTATTGTTTGGTTTTCGTGGGTCTCAAACTATTTGATTTGTTTTCTCTCTTGGTTGTGGTGGATGTTATGTTTGCTCGCAACATAGGTGGTGATGGATTGGTCACGATGGTGGTGATGGATCATATCTAGGTTCGGTTATGAACTTATATGGTTTCGATGGATCTTTGGTTGTGTTGGTTTATGGTACTTCATGGTGGTTTTCTTGGTGGTGCTGATTTTGGGTCTTTAGTGGCGGGGCTCGTGGTGGTTTTGGATGGCGTTACGTGTGGTGGCTGATGTTGCTTTTAGGTGAAGGTTAATGGTGATTTTTGTGGTGGTCAATGGTAGTTTTGGTGATGGTGGTGGTAATGGTGTTGATTTTTGTGGTGGTGTTTAGTGATGGTACAAGGATTTTTAGTTGGCTTTTGCGATTGTTTATGAGATGTGTTTTGGGTGAAGGTGCTTAGGAGAGCTAATGGTGGTGTTTGAGGTTTTTTTCCCGGCTGTTTTTCAAAGGTTGTTGGTTGTGGTGTAGGTTTTTAAGTTGGTGTTCAAGGGTTGTGTGCGAGCAGCGGAATGTGGGTGATAGAAGTTGTTTTTTGTGGCAGTTGTGACTTGTGACGATGCTTGAGGATTTTGTTTATGTTGTTTTGTTGATCGTGGTGTTAGCTATATTTTGGTGTTTCTATTTATTGATTTCGGAGATAGCCCTTTGTTAGGAGGCGTTTCTTATAGATTTTTGAATTTTTCTTTATTTTCATGGGTGTAGGGGTTTTCATTGGGGGCTTCCAACCATCCTTTGTTTGTTGCTACTGTAAGACTCCTAGCTTAACACTCCTTGTGCTGGTTAAGATTCATTGCTATAAATTCTATTTTAGCTTTTTCAAAAAAAAAAAAAAATGCATCCATTATATTAGACCAATTATTATATAATTAGAGATGGCGGGAGTATATTTTTTATTTATATTTTAGCCTTTCGTAAATGATAGAAGTGAATGGTAAAAATAATAGATGTATAAACGCATCGAAGAGGTGTGAGCACACTATTTATTAATGAAAATAATTTTTGATGGTTTTTTTTAAGATTTTATATTAAATTTACTACATATTACATGGTGTCACACATCATCAATTCAATCCAAACATACTTCATTATATAAATATTACGCCGCAGTAGAAAATAAAACTCGACAACATAAACTCATATAACATGTCTTAAAAATACATCATCAAATTGAACTCAAGGTTCGGCAAATAATCTAATAAGTACAAATTAAACCCCAACCATCCTAAATAATAGCATCATTAGACCAGATTCCCAAAAATGAGAGATAAAAGACGAGTAGGCTTCAAAACCATCTTCGAAAAACTCACAGTAACTAAGCGTCCTCAACCTGCAAGTCTACCCTCAATAGGCATAGGTGGCAACCACAATTTAGAGGGTGAGAAATATTCAACACAAGGATAATACGAATGAATGTATAGACCAGGGATAAGCAACAACATCATGTATACGTTAACAACATATTCATCAAAAATAGACAATATTCACATTCTGCATATAAATGTTTATATTAATATCATCAAAATTAATAAGTCTCAATCATCATATTATCAACATATACAAACATTAACGACAATTAAATACATCAAGTTGACATGTAGCAAAATGTACATGATTCACACTTACTACAATAAAAGCACATCATTCGATATCACATCTTCAATTATTCACATCTTCGTATAACACATCGTTAGATTTGCACATTGTCAAATATTCACATCTTCACATAACACATCATCAATACACTTGCATATATATATATATGCAATGTGCCTAACTCGGCTCTATATGCATGTGGTACCAAAACTATCACCATCTTCAAATATTTCGGACATCAGAGGTATGTTACTGATTTTGTCCACCTCATCTTTAAATATTTTGGATATCATAGGTATGTTACTGATTTATATTTGAATCATCGTCAAATACTACATCTTCAGATATAGATATACACTACATCTTCGACAATAAATGCATGAATGTCAAATGACCACATCAACATTACACATCATTTAATTACTCGGTAAAACAGATCTTTAAATAGCACCATCGTCAAATACAACATCTTCATATATCTACATCTTAATATCACAACATCATTATGGAGGGAAGAGGCTACAATGTTTTGAAGAGTCTATAAAAGAAGAAGTATGGAGGGAAGCCATGGATGTGGAAATGAAAAGCCATGAAAAGAATCATACTTGGCAGCTAGTAGATCTTCCAAGAGGAAAAGATGCAATTGGTTTGAAGTGGGTCTATAAAACCAAGTATAATGAGGATGGAAGTGTGAAAAAGTATAAGGCGCGTTTAGTGGCAAAAGGCTATTCCCAGCAGCCCGGCGTAGATTTTAATGAGACTTTTGCTCCCGTAGTACGCATGGAGACAATCAGAATTGCATGTCCTTACTTTCACAGCTAGAATTACAAGTTTTTCAACTTGATGTGAAATCAGCCTTTTTGAATGGAGAACTAGAAGAAGAAGTTTATGTGAAGTAGCCACGAGGTTTTGAAGTTGAAGGAAAGGAAGGAAAAGTCTATAAGCTACACAAGGCTCTTTACGGTTTAAAATAAGCGTCGAGAGCGTGGAACAACAAAATTGATGTGCTTACTTTCTGCAAAATGGTTTTGTTAAAAGTCCATCTGAACCATCTCTGTATATGAAAAGAAGTGGTGCTAATTTCTTGATGGTTTGTTTCTATGTTGATGATTTAATTTATGCAGGAACAAATCATGATATGGTGCAGTCATTCAAGAAAGCAATGATGAAAGAATATGAGATGACAGATGTTGGATTAATGAAATACTTTCTTGGAATTCATTCATGTATCTGCAAGTTCTAGATAGGGTCATTTAATATTACTGGATGCATTCACTTATTTACTAGAACTTTCTATGCATCAATATAACTAGAGGTTCTATGTATTGAAATATTATTGCAATGAAAAGAAACATTATTGCCACTTTCTAATTCTCACAGTATATGTTCCTTTTCTTCCTCTGACTCCAACAAGAATCACACAAGTACTTTTAATATAACATGACCAGCTAAAAAATTTATCTTCTAATTCTATAAATATTATGAAAATTTTCATCTTCTAATTCTAACTATGAGAAAGCTTGAGTACATTTATGCTTATGAGTAAATTTTAAAAATGAAGTATCTGACTTTTTTTCTCTCCATGATAACTCCTATTTATAGAGAAAGACAACTAAGTAACTCCCACTTGATAGGAATGCTACACTCACGACATTTAATTTTTTTTCTTCTCCGTGAGAACTTCTGTTTTGGACTTGGTTACCGATGTTGTGCATGATGACGTGCACCCCCTTGAAGTGTAGAGAACGTAGCTGGAATCTCGAGACTACAATGTTCCAAAGATTTATGTTGCTGCTACTCCACTTTTGACTTATGTAGAGCATGTTGACGTGCATGAGAATTTTGATGGCGCTACCTTGGATTCGATTAGGGAGGTGAGCTCTTCGCCGGTTTTGAACATTGTAGTGCACGAGGAAGTCACTTCCTCTTCTAAAGACATGCCCTCAGCCATAGTTTTGCATCTGCACCATATTGTGGTGCACACACTCCCTGTAGCACTGATAGATAGTTCAGTCACACAAGCCTATGCCATTAATTCAGTTCCAGACCCCTTCCCAGCCGCCCGTCTTTGTTGCAGACTCAGTACACGTGGACAACAACTTAGGCACACAAATTCTGCTGACACCTGATGTGATTCCAGCAGCTACGACCATTGTGTCTAGCTCGGATCCCATTGACAATTCATTAGCCACACATGAAGTTGGTATTGCGTATCACAGTAATCCAAGGATTCAACATGATATGGAGCTTTGGCAGCGAATCAAAGACTTGTTGGTGTATGCCCTAGAGGCCAATAGGTTATGTTAATCTTATGTTATGTATCATGACTTTTATTATTAAATAATATATGCCACTCTTTATTATATTTGTTGTAATGTTAATAAAGTTCCTAGAATAGATAGTTCGTGTAATGGTATATTAAGTTTGACTTAATCATGAGATTACATTAACATAAAGAACATTATTCTTAAATGTATCTGTAGTCAAGCTTTAATAAGAACTGGGATAATAATAAAGCGTCGAGACTATTATGTATGTAGACTGATGACCACATCTCATGTGTTATAGATATGAGATATTAAGTTTATAATAGGTATAAATATTAGGAGTAATATTTATACTGGATTGATCCATCGTGAGAATACTACATATTATGCTATGAAAATGTCATAAGATATTCTCACAGTGATAATAGTGTATATCACTCTTAGACCTAAAACTACTATGATCCCTAGATGTGGACTCAAGTGCTTTATTGTCATTATAATGTTATCTATAGAAGGAGAACCATAACGTTGGCTAATAGGTACTTGATGAATCATGTTGAGGGACATGAGTGTCCTAGATGAGATTTGTCCCTCCTCATAATAGGAGATATATCTTTAGGCCTCTTTATGAAATATGATTGTAAAGTTGTATGGCCATGCCGAACTAAGTCAATATGAGATAATAGACTTATTCGTTATTCAGTATATTTCGGGATCAAGAAATATAAATATTGATCTATACAAGGATGACAAAATCTATGCCTTGTGATAAATATAGATATTATGACAAAGGAATAATTGTACACATGAATATTATCATGGAAAAGGTTTCGTCAGATCACTTGACATTCTTGTCACTTGGATAGCAATGATGTGTTGCTAGATACCATTTATTATAATATCCTATACTGCTTTCAGGATTGTCAACTGACCCCACAAACCGACGCAAGTCTTTTTAGCGTGTTTTGTCCTCAATTGCATGCTTTCCTGGAAACTTCCTTGAAGGTTACCCATCCAAAGGCTACTCCAAGCCAACCACACTTAACTATGGAGTTTTTATAGAATGGACTACCGAAAAGAAGATGCATCTTGTTGATATAAGTAGTATCAAACAATTCTTATAAGCCTTCCTACAATCATGTAGTCACATACCTACACAGTCTCAAGATCCCTCTCATTATGATGTGATCTGGTTGCCTGAAAGTTGTCAGGAGTCGCTCATTGTCAAGCCTTATGCACCGGCGATCACCCCTCGCCCTCGTCAACCTCGAGTGTTGCACGACCACCAGCTTCCGCTTATTTCATCCCCGAACCACATCGTACTGGGAGAGGTTGTAACACCCCGTTTTTCCAACATAAAAATTTCATAAAATAATCAGAATAATCATCACGAAACGGAATGTCACACTTCTTAAAAATCATAAACGGAAATAATTAACTAATTTTCCTTCAAAGTTCAATCAACATAATATTCAAAACTTCGCAGCGAAATTTATTTAAACATCTAAAATAGTCTTTGGCACAAAGGCCTCATCATAACATCTCATAAAAATCCAATTAACAACTTAATGATGTATATTCATAAGCAATACGTAAGGAATAGAAAATAGCCACAAAGTTCCCATCCCGTTACGTATCAGAGCACCTAAAGACACAGTGAGAGATAGCCACTCACGACAGCAATCAACAACTACATATTCTCGATCACCTGCAAGTTACTCATACGAAGAGCAACATTTCCAAGTAGAAGGGGTGAGATTTCACATTCAATAATAATAAGCATATAATTCATCAAAAGCATTTAACAACTTAAACTTCATCAATTAATAACATTAAATCTTCTTATAATATTTCACTAATAACTCAATCAACTTATAATCATTATTAACTTCATATTCATCGCATTATATACATCATCACATAGCACATAATAATCAAATCATAACCATCATCATATAACATCATAAATCATCACATCATATACATCATCTTATAACATAAACAACACAACATAATCATCATCTCATAATAACATAAACAACACAACATAATCATCATCTCATAATAACATAAACAACACAATATAATCATCGTCCCATAATAATATAAACAACACAACATAATCATCATCTCATAATAATATAAACAACACAATATAATCACCATCTCATAATAACATAAACAACCACGATTAATAAATATTAATACTTCACTTAGTTCTTTATTAACAACTCATTGACAATTGACAACTTAACGACAACGACAATGCGACTTCTACAACTTGAAATCAACATATGCAACTTCAACTTCATAATCATGCATGTGGTACTAATCCAGGGCATCAAACCCTCAACGTATAAGCGTAAATAGGCTCACAGGGCATCAAACCCTCAACTTACAGGGCATTAAGCCCTCAACATAATATGTATAAATATACATTACAGGGCATCAAACCCTCAACTTAAATGAGTATGCAATGGACTCAACATCTTATGACTTAACAACTTAGATATCTCATATGACTCCAATAATTTGGATCAACATCTTACAACTTAACAACTTGACATCTTAATGGTATTAATTCATCACAACAGCAAGACAACACCATTTAAACATATGCAGCAAGTCACCATCAATAATAATCATCATATATAACAATTACAATTTCATATCAACGTCTTTCACAATATATAAATATTTTCACATTTAATCATCAAAGTAAATCATCAATATAAATCATTTTATTCATCCTCTCTGAACCTCATTATAATCATTAACAACCTTCATTCCTACCCCAAGGGTCGACTCACAACATAGGTTAAATACTCTTAAACACCCTAATTGAACTCATAGTACTTCTAGTTTTGAGCTTTGGAATTATTCCATAAGTTTTGGATTAACTTAGAAACAGTTATGCTGAATTTTCATAGATTTCACTAAGACCTCCTTGGAGTATTTTCATCATATCTCAAAAACCAAAAATCATTTTCAAGTGAAACTAAAGCCATTGGAAAGCTAACAAAATTATCTAAAACTTTCATGAATACTCCCAAACCTAATTCAGAATAGAAAATTCCAGAAAAATTGATTTTCCAATGCTCGGGAAAAGAGGACGACTGTGCTGATCCCTGCTGACCCATGTGTAGTAATTTGATCATAACTTGAGTTCTATGTGCTTAAATCGAGTGCCTCCAAAGCCGAGTGACAGATAACATCCATATCTACAACTTTCGTGAAGGCACCTAAACCCAGTTCGAAATTTAAACTCGTCAAACTGAGACAATAAAAATGCGTTTTGCACACCGACAGCAAAATCGCAGTTCAGCTGCGATTTCGCCTTTGGGGAAATCTTTTCAACTCCGTTTTCGATCCAATACTCTCCAAACATGACCCTAATCATTATCCTATGATTACCTTATCATTATAACACTAATTATTCATCAACCTACTGTATTATCCACTCTTTTTAAGACTAGAAACTCAATTCGAAACCTAAACTAGTTTTCCTTAATTCTCAGCTTTCAATTTCATCTTTTAATTCTAATCTCTCAAATTCTAAAACCTCAACCTACAACCATGTTAAATTTATCTTCAGAATCACATACTCAAAATTATTGAAGGTTAGTCTCACCCTTACCTTAGTATTGATGATCAGCGGTCTCTCTCCCTCTTGGTTCTCCTCTTCTCTTGTTTTCTCCCTTTATCTCCAAAAAGCAGTTTCACGTAAAAACTTTTCTAAACCTAGTTTCCTCCTTATATCTCTCCTCAATCCACTTTATCTTATTTCTTCTATTTCCGCTAAACTCTTCTAAATTCCAAAACAGCCCCACATCTCAATACTTATTTTATTTTCAAATCTTATTCTAGTAAATAATAAAATAAGTCTTTAAATAAAATATCAACACATCACATAATCATATAAAATCACATAAATCATATAAAGTGGACTCTAAACTCTATAAAATAATTAAATAATTAAGAGGGCGTTACAGAGGTCTGCTCTGATGCCACTTGTAACATCACATAATGCTTTCAGGATTGCTGAATGACCCCACAAACCAACACAAACTTTTCAGTGTGTTTTTTCCTCACTCGCAAGCTTTCTAGGAAACTTCTCACAATGTCACCCAATAAAAGACTACTCCAAGTCAAGCACTCTTAACCGTAGAGTTTTTATTGAATGGGCTACCGAAAAGAATATGCATATTATTAATATAGGTAGTACCAAATAATTCTTATAAGCCTTCCTACAACCATGTAGTCACATACCTGTCTTAAGATCTCTATCATTCCGATGTGATTTGGTTGCATAGAAGGTGTTAGGAGCCGCTCATTGTCATGCTTTATGCATCATCGACCACTCCCCTTCTTCCCCTCCCCGAGTGATTTGTGGAAGTAATTTCGAAGATAGCATTCATGTCCTTTTAGAATGTTATAGCGCTATGCAAGTTTAGCATGATGCCAATTTGTGGGACAAAATCAATAGGGTCTCAGGAAAAATTAGAACATGGATGGGGTGATTTTTAACTTATTACACCAGTTCAATTTGAGTCAAAGAGAATTTTTTGCACGGTCTTGTCGAGCTTATGGAAATGATGAATCTTAAAGCTTTGGCAATAGAAGAATTCTCATGTAGTGGAAAGAGCAACACACCTTATTGATGACTGGAGATCGGCTCAAATTATACATGGTTGTAGTGTTGTGCATACACAAATGCACCAATCAAATTTAAACCGGCAAGAGTTAATTTGGTGGGAAAAGCCAGCCAGAGGTCGCTATAAATGTAACATAAATACCTCCTTTTCTTCTTCTCTAAACATAATAAGCATTGGGATGATTGTTCAAAAAATAAGCATTGGGATGTTTATTCGTGATGATGGTGGTAAGTTTGTGCTTGCAAACATACTTGGCTCTCTTGTCTTTATGATGTTACAATAGGAGAAGCAGTTGGGTTATATAAGATGCTGGAAATTTTGATAATGTTGATTTTGCTTTAGATTCTAGGAAGGTTGTCGACTCTTTTAACACAGACGTAGATGACCATAGGGAATTTGGATTTATTATTAATGTTTGTAGACAGTTGTTCCAAGATAGATTCTAAAACTCTGAAATTAATAGGAGGCAAGCTAACGGAGATGCTCATGAATTAGCGAGGGTAACCCAATGTGATGCTCGCTTCCACATTTAAGATGATGTACCGTTATGTAGTTAGCATATTTAGCTAATGAAATGCATTGAATATTTAAATACATTCTGAATTGTGTTACCTTTTTATTCTTTTTCTACTAAGCTGAAAACACTGATCAGAAGCAGATAGAGTTCTACTTCTGAAGTGATGTTCAAAACTAGATGCAGCGGATAAAACAGAGAGAGAGAGAGAGAAAAAAGAAAGACACAAAGCAATTTATATAGGTTCCTTCCACAAACCGGAAATCAGTCCTGTCCCCTTGCACTTCCAACGAGAGTTCACTCTTTAATATCTGATTACAATTGCTCACTGCTAAAACTAGCAAGAGACTTCAAATTGCTCAAGCACAACTGCAAGAGACTTCCTATGCTCCTGAACACAATCAAGAGACTTCTAATGCTCAAGCACAACTGCGAGAGACTTCTTAATTCAAACAGAATTACAAGAAAAATGTTTGAGGTTGAACACTTGATATACAATCAGTGGTGTTCACAATACAAATCAGATACAAACTCTTAAGACTCTAGAATTTCTAAGATATGAAAGTTGATAAGAAATTCTAAGTGAACTTTTGACTGCATAACAATTTCAGCAGAGTTTTGGCACTTGTAATTCTTGGTATTGTTCTGTACAAAACTCTAAGTCTTCACTCCTTTATATAGAGGTGTGAAAGAGACGTTGTGAATTGTCAGCAAATCAAAATAAAGTCATTTGAAGCTTTGATTAATCACCAATGATCTTTTGCCTGATATGGTTATTGTCCTAAGAAGGATCAATTTCAAATGCATTCACATTGTGAAGGAACATCTTTGTAGGCAGAGCTGTTTTTCTTGTCTTGTAGCTGAGACAAAAACAGAGCAGTGGAGGTAGTGGTTGTACACTTTGTACAATTGTACTTTGTCAACGCTCTTTGAAGAACAAACATCCAATGCCTTCAAATCCTTTCAAACTAGTCGTTGCTTCACTTTTCCAGTCTTCTGCAATACTTAGATGAGATTAAATCCCTTGAACAGCCTTTGAAGCTTTTTGTTACATCTCCTGATGAACTGCAGCTTCTAGTGATTTTCAGCTTATGATGAACTTGCTTCTGATGACGTCACTACTTCAGGAGCACTTTGTCTTCATGAGCAGTTTTCTTCAGACGCTTAAAGCTTCCTTTTTGTTGATTTCTTTGCTCTCTATTGTTCTTCCAAGACCTTTTTAAGATGTCAAATTTTGTCTATGATCCTGTACACTTGAACAAATATTAGCATATCCAATTGACAATTTTTAATACGTTGTTTTCATCAAAACTCTCAAAGGGTAAAACACATTTTGTTCCAACACATTCATATAGAAAATTTATTGTTTAAGGGGGTATGATTGGGATAATGAAAAAGTAAGTATAAATACACTTATATAGTCTGTTACACTTTTTAAATGAAAAAGTAAAAACAACTGAACATTTGTATTTGTTACACTTTTATTTTAATATTTAAATTTATTCTTATCTATTTGTTACATGTGTTATTTGTATTGAAAATTAAGGGTATTTTTAAAAAGAAAAATCCAGCTCAATAATGTTAAAAGTGGTAGTTTTCTTTATATATAGCATAGATAATACCTCAAATGAACATATATTATTAAAAATTAAGGAAATAAAAAAATATATTAAAGGGATTATACTAGAACCCAAGGGAATATATAGTACAGAGACAACTGTGTCATTAAAAATCTTACTAAAAAAACTCAATGCGTCAACATTTGGTGAAGAAAAAAGAGAGTGCATTGCATACAAATTAAATTAAAATTCCATAAAAATATAAATCAATTTTGAAATAAATTATAAAATCGAAAATATTTTCCTCAAAAAAGAGAAAATATTATGATGCACAAATAATATTAATTCGTTTAGAGGTAACATATTATGTTTTAACTTATTGATACCCATACAAATAGTAGTGACAATAGTTATTAATACACCACATAACTACAGGTTTTATTGCCCTTGGACAATCATTGTCAGTAACACATGCAATTTTAGCTGCATCATCAAAGAAAAAGAAAATTACTAAAATGTGATAATATATTGTGTATAAGACAAAATTAAAAAATATAAAATGGTATGAAAATTGCCATACTTTTTATGGACGCTTCAATAAGAAATAGAGAAAGAAATATGATCAAAACATAAACAAACATATTGAATAGGAAGAAAGATGATCAAAGTAAAATAATTGATGGCTTTATAAGTAAAACAATTATGCTTTGTTGACTTCAATTAACTAATTTTTAGTGCTTAAGAGTTACAAGAAGTCACTTGTAAAATTATAATTAATGTTAAATGTCTCTATTCAATATGTCACGCTTACCCCTTCATCTCATGTGTTTTTTTTTTTTATTAAACTTCATTGTAATAACTCCATCCCTAGTTATAACCAATAATTTGTCAAATATAGTTAATGTATTTAGACCTAACTTTGGACCAAATACACCATTTTTATTAGAACAATTTTTTACTTATAATATGGGGTTGAGGTATTATATTTTTTATTTACTTTAGCCTTTCCTAAAAGATAGTAGTAAATGATAATTAGATGTATAAACATATTGAGGAGGTGAGAATACTTTGTTTTTTTTTTGGTTAAGTAGCCTAGTGGCTAGAGCTCACACAATTAAATTGTGAGGAAGTGGAGTGTCCAGAATTCGAACCCCGGCCCTTACATATAATATGCAATATCTCTACTAACTGAGTTAAGCTGGATTTCTATTTACCAAATAAACCATCACATGATCTTTTTATAACATTTATATCAAAATTAATACATATTAAATGTAGAAGTTGTATAAGGCATAGTTTGGGCTTACTTTTTTTACAATCTCAAAGCTACTTGTAAAACAAAGTTAAAAGTAAGGGCTTTAAGAAGTTAAAGTTGTTTGATACCATTTTATTAATACTTATTATAGTTACATTCTAAAAATAATATATTTTTCCCCTATTAGAAAATAGATTTAGCATCTATAATTATAATTAACTAATAAAAAAACACATAGAAAATTATCACATCAAAGCAAACACACTTAAAATAAAATTAATCACTTGAATATTAACTAGAATTACTAACAAGAATTTTGGGGCGTTATATGTGGGCTATGGGCACCGTTAATCTCAAACAAGAGGTGATTTGTCTCTCTAAGTTGATGAAGGATTTTAACTCTTATATTCTTCAACATCGGACGAACATGTAGATTTGGATCAAACTCATGGAGTTTCCTCAACAGTGTATTGACAAGACAACATTATTCTAAATATCTAGTGTTGTGGGCATCCCTCTTAGCTCTTACCCATGCAATATGCCTCAGTGACACTGATGTATGAACTTTCTATGTTTATGGACATTGTTTGTGAGGCTGGCCTCGAGTGCACAATTCAAACACGTAGTTGTGTAAATTTTGGAGAGCAAAACTGAATTTTAGGTTACACCGGAAGTCCACCGGAAATTTGCTTTTAAACCAGTGACTTTTGTCACGGCACAACAACTCTCTTATATTCTTTCTTAAATATCTAAAGCTTTTCAATGTACATGGTAGATTTTTTCATTATGACATGTGTAACTTGGTATCTAGCTTGCATCATGGGCTCGCTACTAATAATGATATTTAGTAAAATGTCATGGTAATATGAACAAAAATTATACCAGATATGATCTATTACAATTAAGAGAAAATGTTACATGTTAGTACACCATTCTTACTTTGTTTGTTTTACTTGCATCAAAATAAAATTTGTTTTATTCTATGTTAATTTTCTCTCATTTCCTCGCACGCATTGATGTGTTACATATACCTACCACTCTCTTTCTTACTTTCATTCGTGTCTTCTTCACCCACTGACGATTGCTCTCACACGATCGAATCTCTTTTCACAATTTTTCTTAATAAATCACAAATCGTGTTTTCTTTGTTAGGAAATAACAGAGCTGAAGAAAAAAAATAAACAATCACAACACAAGAATATAATGTGGAAACTCTAAAATCAGAGAAAAAACCACGATTGTCTAAACCGACAATCAGAGAATTATTACTATGTGAAAATTTTTACACCAATACCCCAGTACAACCACACTCACAAAGAAAATATTTAATCTAAGTCAGATATAAGCATAAAGTGCTATTGATTAGTGCATCTAAAAACAAAGAACATAGGTTCAATATATAGGCCCCGTTTGGATAAACAACTTATATAGATGCTTATGGCATTAGGGCTTATAACATTAGAGCTTACATCATAAGCTCTTATACTTGATAAGCTATTTATGTTTGGATATGTACACTAAAAAGTACTTACATAAATTGAAGTGTTTGGATCTGACATTACATAAACAATTATCAAAATTTTAAATATTTTT
This sequence comes from Medicago truncatula, assembly GCF_003473485.1. Classification (NCBI taxonomy): domain Eukaryota; kingdom Viridiplantae; phylum Streptophyta; class Magnoliopsida; order Fabales; family Fabaceae; genus Medicago; species Medicago truncatula. Next base: position 31,386,130 of record NC_053047.1, read on the forward strand.
AATTTAACAAAAAAATCAAAGAATCGAACCACAAAAATCAAAGATAATAGTGTACAGTTTGTTACCAAAAAAAGACAAGTTAAGTTTGTTTTATTTGTTCAGTTTCATTTTGTTACGTAACAAAAAAATAATAAAAATCTTCCTTCAAAAAAAAAAAAAATCTTAGTTATGTGTGTTACTTTGGTAAGATAAGTATATAGCAATTTTGTTACTCATGCACCGCCAAAGATAACTAACATTATAATTAAAATATATGTTTGTTTCTAAAAACAAAAACAAAAAAATTAAAATATATGTTTTGAAAAAGTGGACCCAGAGAGAATCGAAGGAGGTTACATAAATTCATAAGCTCCTTGTTAAGCCGGAGGGTAAGCTAAAAATTTAGGCTTATTAAAATATGGCATAAGCAGCTTATGAAACTATGATAAGTTATTTTTATTTACCCAAACACCTTTAAAAAGGCTTATGGGAGTAGATAAGCCCATATAAGCTCAAAATAAGCCAATCCAAACGGGGCCATAGTCTTGGTCTTCCTCTTGCTTCACCAAACTAAGCAATGTGGGACATCTTCAATAACTAATATTTTTTAACCTCCTTCTTTATTCAAGAAACTTGACAATCTCCACCTTGATTGTAAGAGTTTCCATCTTCCGCTTCCATTGTCTATACCGATAATCATACTCCACAATAAAGAGTATACTTCACATGAAATTGAACCATTCTAAGAATTTCTTCACGCCGAAACCTTGCTGAAAGATTATGATGCAACTCCCGTGTTTGCTTTTAGGAAGTTCTTCAGCCATCGACATATCTCATCACACACCTTGCATCAATGCCAACTAATTCCCGTGTGTTATTCTGAATCCGCTAGCAATACCTTGTCCTTTTGCTTGGTATAGTGGAAATACCATAAGGACACACTTTATCTTCTAGATAAGATCATGATCATCTCCCAAAACAAGGGAGACATTGCTAGCACTTGCCTCAGAGTCTTTTTCAGAGACTGCTCCACCTGAACAATTTATCTTTAAATGCAATGAATAAATTATTTGGTAATTGCAATTGGCACATATTCCTATCTTATGAAGTTATGATCAATGTTATACGACACTTATGCTTTTGACAATTGATTGTTCTTGTGTTAATAGTTTCATAATTGAGATGGAGATATGTTTTTTGTTTACAAATTGAGATAGAGAGGTTAGTCACATACAATAAGAATTAGAGAGTAAAGAGACTCATCAATTAGGTAAAATATTGCAACTTTTAATATGCAAAAGCAAAAATCTAACTCTTTATTATTCTTTAACACTCCATATCATTATTTTAATTTTATTGCCTCAATTAGATTATTCATTTGCTTTTCCCTCATGACTCATCGATTTAGTTGCTAAAATTATTGATGTAATTAGAAAAAAAAATTACATGTCGTTGACTGATTTCATTTTATATTTCATTTAGTCACGTTATTTATTAGTTTTGAGTTTGCAGTGCCTCTGTAATTTTGTCAGCAACTAGCATTTCAATTCTTTTATAGGAGTATATACACATAGGTAGTAAAAATATAATTTTTGGTGCCCCTAAAATTATGGTACCTGGACTGCCGCTCCCTCGGCCCGTGCTCAAGGCCACCCCTGGGTACAGTCATATTTTTTAACATTTTACGAGCTTGATCTTCTTATCTAGGACCAGTTTGATAATTCCTTTACTTAGAGCATCTTTAGCCAAAAAGAAAAGCAAGGGAGAAAGGGGGCCACCTTGCCTAGGGATGGCAATTTGACCAAAGTCCACTGGATACCACAAAAAATACTCACGATGAGAGGGTAAATACCTGCATTGTTGGGTATGTGTATGGGCATGGATAATTACCCACAAATTTGAACGGGTATGGGTGCGGGTATTGGCACTCTAGTGCCCACCCCACCCCATGCTTGCACATTATATAGACCATGTGAATAATTTTATTTATATGAAAGTTAGTTAATTAATTAAGTTTTTTATATTTATTGTAATATGCACTTGTTTTTTATATTTTAGATGCTTTTTATTTGGCTAAATAATATGATGCGTAATATTTTATATGTTGATTTAGAAGATTTCATATCATATTTTAATTATGTTGTGATATTTTTTGTTATTTATTATCTTTTTGTTGGGAAAGTGCGGGTAATGGGTGCAGGTACGGGAACTTTGATACCCATAGGGTATGGGGACGGGTACCAAACTTGTTGCCCACGACGAGGGTATAGGCCCGAGTATGAGGATTTTTTTTAAAACATGGGCATGGGGATGGACACTATGGTACCCTACCCAATACCCAATGGATACCTATTGCCATCCCTAACCTGCCTCACCCATCTCTTGCATTGAAAATAACCTCTTTGTTTTCCAGATATAAATATGCGAGCTGACTTTAGAATCGTATCTATCCAATTGCAAAATTTGGCACAAAAACCAAATTTTCTAAGAACTTTGAGCAAACAAGACCATCTTAGAGTGTCAAAAGCCTTAGCAATATCAATTTTAAGAGCCAAGTTGCCTCCAAAACTTCTATTATACATAAGGTTTGATAGTTTCATAAGTCAAACATATGTTATCTTTGATATTTCTACCCTTCATGAAAGCTCTTTGCTCTTCTGAAATAATGTTGGGAAGAATCTAAGCAAGTCTGTCTACTAAGATTTTGCTAATTATTTTGAATTTGAAATTAGCAATTGCTATAAGTTTGTAGTTTTCAACTCTGTCAACATTTGCAAAGTACTATTACGTCCGGAGATCAGAATCCGAGCAAAAACTCCACTACGAATCAATGCTTACACTGGTGTGAAATCACAAGACTTGAGACTCATTATCTCACCAAACTCACTAGATTTCACTCCTGTTTTTCACTCTTTGTGTTTATTAGCCTTGAAACTAAATTTTCCTAATGCATTCAACTAACACAAGAATGCATTATATAAGATAACTTCTAGCTCAAGCTATCTAGTTCCAACGGTTATAACTAATTCAACCGTAACCTAACTGTCACCAAGACAGTTAGAAGAAGTTGCAGAGAGAGTTGGACTTTGGGATCCAAACCCTAGTGATGAAAACCTATAAACATACTATCATAGAGCCCATGATTTTTGCAGTAAAGAAATCAACATCTTGAAGGAACTCTAGCTTTATGCGCACCATGTCCAACATCAGTTTTAATGGTGCTCCAATAAGTATGAAAGAAAAAGGCACCAAACCCAATGGCCCAGGAGCACTCTCCTTGTTGAGGACATAAACATCATTTTTAATTTCGTTTGAAGATGAGAGTAAAGTCAGCATATGGAAATTTTTTGTATTTCTGTCCCCTCGAGCATGCCAAGTAACTCGAGCTTTATCTTGCTATAAAACTTCTTCAATGGTTAAGAGCTTCATCAAGCTTAATCTGAGCCAATTTTCCTTGATCTAGCAAATCATCAAAATGACCATGAGTTGAATTTTTTTTTTGGATAAGAAGTAAAACCTCTTCGGTAGATCTGACCCTATCCTGGATATTACCAAAAAAAATTTGTTCCAAATTTGAGGCTCTCCTTCAAGTTCTTCAACTTCTAATTAAAAATAAACATAAGGCAACATGTGACTGTGTTGTTGATGACATGCCATCTATAACATTATTTTTCGCATATATTTTAGTCATTTTTATTTAGTTTTTATCCAAGTTAGAGAAGTTTTAGAACAATTGCATATGGTTGTTGGAACATTTTGAGTCATGTAATTCTAGTTTTCCTAAAACCAAGCACTTTTAAGGTGTTTTTTGATGTAATTCAAGATAAAATCATGCAAATCGGCAAAGCCAAGCCATCCAAGAGGATTTGGGAAGACAATGAATAAAGTTTTAAGAGGCTTCTGAAGACATTACAAGAAGGAGAAATTATGTTCCAAGTCCCAAGACAAATTATATGGAAGACATTACGCGCGAGAAAATGCTTCTATGCACCCCCCGGGCGTGAACCATGTGCCCTGGGCATGTAGGATTAGGGAAACTGTAATAACTAGGAACATGGTGGGAAGTGAGATACCTAATCTAACGGTGAATTACTCGAATTAGGAAGTGTATAAGGTAACAGTGGGCAGCCATCCGAATTAGAGAAACTATAGTAACAAGGAACACGGTGGCTGAACCTACGTAGAATTACCCTTTATTCTTGGTAAGGTAGACTAGATAGGGCTTCCAAGGGGTGTAACGGTTCGGTTTGGACTAGTTTTCAGTCAAAAAATGTTTGAACCAATGAAATCTTTATCAGTTCGGTTTTTACTCTTTTTCAAAAAAGCAACCCAGCCAAACTAATCAGTTTTGTGTGGTTTAGATCAATTCGGTTGATCAGTTTATTTGAAAATAGAATTAAAAAATTCATATTGTCACAAACTTGTATTTCATGCATACAACATACATCATACTAAAATATTTTATGAAACTTTGTATTTCATATTGTGTTTTTTCGTGTTCTCTATTTTTCAAACAACTTTTCATAACTAACCTTACTCAACATTTCATACATCCACGTCTTCAAAATAAATATTTCATATATCCAAGATCCAATCTTCCATTATTCATCAAACACAACTTCATCAAACTCAAATATTTCAATCATCCATGATTCATACCTTCATCATTCATCAAACACAAAAATTTCAAATCATAAGCGAATGGATTAATGACATTATAAAATAAAAGGACTTGATAATGTCAATAATAAAGTGATGATGGCAGAAAGTGAATGCATTAAGAAGTAATTTATGTTGGGCTTTAATTTTGGCCCTAATCATAAGTGTGTGTGTGTGTGTGTGTGTGTGTGTGTGTGTGTGTGTGTGAGAGAGGAGGGATAATGTTAGTAAAATGGGGAGTGGGGTTAGCATCGGTTCCTTAGATCTCAAAATAAAAATTGAGAACTGAACGAAACAAGGTCAGTTTAGATTTGTTCGGTTCAGTTTGGACTTTCGTTTCATTGGTTTTTTCTTAACCGCTTACACCCCTAGGGATGCTTGATGGTCGGATTTAGGCAAATGTACCAAATCGTTTACCAAGTAATAAAGTTAAGTAGAGTATAATATCCACAAGGATTGTCTTTCCAACTAGGCAATTTGGGAACAAGAAATTAAATAAAAACAAATAAATAAAGATAAAGAGGGTAAAGAGGTTTGCAATTTAGTTTGTTTGTAACTGAGCAAGAGTTTAGGAGTTAACCTGGTTTTTGATTGCAGAATAGCAGTGGTTAGGTTCCTTCGAATTCCCTATACTTATTTGTTAGAATTATTTAACAGTCAAGCCTTATTCAATTTTTAGCGTTTTCTATCTAAGTGATGAGTTCGTGGGATTTTACCACCTACCAGATGTCAAGTTGGACATGTTGATCACACGGGTATGTATGTGTGAGATCATGCTCTCTCAAAGGTTTGGGTTCATCTCCCTCTAAAATAGTAGACTATACTACTACTACTAGAATTGTTAAAAAAGCAACGTGCTAAATATACCTATAAAAATAACTGACACATATACGAAAATCAGATACGACACTTTACATTGTATAATTCAAGATAATGATATAATTGATTTACTACTATAGGAATACATGTTAAAATTTTGTGAAGTATTGTGTTTGGTTTTCGTATATAACAACGTGCCAGATTAAAATGAAAATTTTCTAATGGCTAACATTTATGTATAGATAACAACGTGCCAAAATTGATGCATGAATAATTTGAAAAGCAAAATTTGTGTAGCAATGTGCCAGATTAAATTAATTTGCCAATAAAAAACAACACATGTTATTCGTGTACAAGATATAATAGAAATGTTAGCCAAAAAAGAAACAATAGTTAGCAATAACCAACGGTGCATCAAGAGAGATATAGCATAGCATAGCAAACACACAATCCCCAAAAAAGACAAACATGAGTTCCTATTCCAATGGCAAAGAGAACCATGTTGTAGAAATTCACACTCCACAAATAGATCATGACAGTAGTAATACACTTCCTGCTATGGTTCTAGGTTCTACTATGGTTTTTCCTGCAATTCTTAATGCTGCAATTGAGCTCAAATTATTTGATATCATTGCTAGTAATGGTGGATTTATGTCGGCCTACGAAATTGCTTTAAAGTTACCAACTCAACACTCCGATTTACCAAATAGACTCGACCGTATGTTGTGTGTTCTTGCTATACTCTCTTCTTTCTGTTTCCATTCGCACCAACGACGATGGTACGACTGTGAGAGTTTATCGGGTCACACCTTCTGGTAAATATTTTGTTAACGATGAAAATGATGGTGGTTATTTGGGCTCATTCACACCATTTACATGTCACAAGGCTTTGTTTGGAATGTGGTAAGTGTTTCTACCTTGCTTGGTAAAAGTATTGGTAATTGTTGGATTCAGTTAGTATAGTTAACAAGAATAAACATTTAGATTAATTTTTTTGTTTTTGTTTTCGTGAGCTTAGCTCAGTTGTTATGGACAATGCATAATATATGTAAGGTCCGGGGTAAATTAGTGTCAGTCTTTCCACTAGTGTATATATATGTAACATTTGTAATAGTATAGGTGTTGGTTATGCATGTTGATATATACAATAATCATATATTTGTATTGTAGGTCGAATTTCAAGGAGATAATAGTTAATCCTGAGTGTGACCTATTCAAGAAAGTTAATGGAATATCTATGTATGAGTACTTCAGAAAAGATCAACAAATAAATAAACTATTTAACTAAATGGCTGAAAACTCCTATGTTGAAATGAAAAGAGTCATTGAAGTATACAAAGGACTAGAGGAGGTATCAACTGTGGTCTGTGGTAGATGATGTAGGAGGAGGCAACGGACAAAGTCTCTAAATGATTATTGCCAAATACCCATCAATAAAGGCAATCAATTTTGACCTACCACAAGTGATTGAAAATGCACCACCAACTCCAGGTATTTTATTCCTATGCATGTTTTTTTTTTAACAGCAAATTTTATTAAAAAATCTGATCCCTGCACAAGACGAATAGGGACTGGTCATCTAAAAACTACAAAACAAAGACATCGTATATAGTATATAGGCGGAACATTAAAAAAAGAAACACAAAAAAAGACGTCAAAACTCCATCATCTAACGAAGACCTACCTTCAACAACCATAACAAACAACCGCCAACACCAACATCACCGCCTAAATCAAAACTCCGTTGCAAGCGACTACTGAAAAACAAAAGTCCATAAACATCCATCGCTTGCTACTCATCCAAAAAAAAAAACTAAAAACCACCCCACCCAAAGAAAAATCATCCCTCCAAACCAAACAACATCTTGTCGTCACCATAGTTGAGCCCAATTTGACAGCACTAAGCGTCTTTTTCCAACGCATGTGTTAATTTAATCACATCTCAATTTTATATTCAATGATTATTTCTATATTTTTCAACTTTCATGTAGGTATACAATATGTTGGAGGAAACATGTTTGAAAGTGTTCTGCAAGGAGATGTCATAATACTTAAGGTATGTAAAATATATAAGAGCAGACCAATCAACGCGCTTTTCAATTCATACTTTTTAATTGGTTGATATTCAAACGACTCCCGCTAAATCATGTGTTCTCCATAAATTTAGCATGATTCGTTTGTTTTTCAACCAACTTTAGAGTGTATGTTAATATATAAACACTTATCTACTTCAATTTATATAAACACCTAGCTATATATTTGTATCTCTGCCTCATTAGGGGATCATGAATGAAGTTGCAGTTTATTTTTTTAGTTTAAATTTCCAGTTTATAGTTTTGTGTTCTTAGCATATATAGCATGAGATTTGATACAATAATCTGAACGTTAGCAACATTGGTGCTTTCATTACCTACCTCAAATGCCTCCCAAACCCTCCGCCACCACCTCCAAAGATCTAGAAGACGCCATTCAGGCTGCCAACCACCGCCTGGGCGAAGGTCTTCTAGCCACCAAGACCTTCCTCACTTAACAAATAAACCTCATGAACACCAAAATCGATAACCAACAACACCTCATGGACAGCCGCCATGAACAACTCCACAACACCTTACAAGCCCGTCACGAGGCCCTCACCAACCTCCTCGCCGAAGCACTCACAGACAGATCTACAACCGAAACCAGCCTATAACCCTCACCAACGCTCACCTTCGCTCCCACTGTACCGCCTGGTTTTACCACCGTCACAGTTTCCCCATCAAACCCTAATTTCACTGAAGCCCTCACCACCACACAAACCCCTATCCACTCAAAATAACCCATTCACTCAACTACCGCTTCATCTTTTGAACCACAAATCATCACCTACGCCACCACAAACCCTCTTGTAACCCCCTTCTCATCTCCACTCACATACACCACCTATACCCCATCAGTGGTCGCCACCACAGTTTACCCACCCCAACCACCATTTCCGCCACCCTTTCCTACTGGTGATATGCCTACACCTGCATTCCAAAACTATCAGACTACACAAACCACTCCACAATATAACTACGTCCAACAAACATGCCCACCCTATCCCTCAAACCCTTACTCACCACAGACGCCTTTTGGCCCTTCCCAGCCCCCGTTCCGTAATCCCAAGGTGGAAATGTGCTCCTTCGACGGTATAGATGCACTGAACAAATAAACCTCATGAACACCAAAATCGATAACCAACAACACCTCGTGGACCCTCTACCTACGAGAATCACCAGGCCCAGCTCTTTAAACTAGGGTTTAAGGCCCAGGTTGCTTGGGGCTTAAGTCACGAAAAAACAAGCCAACGGAGGGATAGAAATACACCTCTTGAGAGCATTCTCAAGGTATTAGAAAAACAGGTTAAATCCTAGTTTTTGTTATTGTACTCACCGCAAGTATATATATATATATATATATATATATATATATATATATATATATATATATATACAAAATAGACCGTTTTGGTTTTCCTTTTTCTCATTCTAATTATACCCTTAATGTTATTTTGTTGGTGTCATTAAAAAGGATAAGAATATGTTATATATTTTTTAAAGATATTATATTTGTTATAATGTGGTATCATTGAAAATAATAATTATAGTTTGTTACAATATGAAAGTGCAAAATATCTATTATTTTAATCAAAAATTTATAAAAACTATTATTTATATTTATACGAATTAGCATAATAAAAAGATGGGATAGACATGCACTCGACATGCACTCTATGCCCGTTTAAACGCTAATAATAATATTAATAATAATAGTTATTCTTGAACGTCAATTGAAATTTTGGTTTATTAAATCAAATAAACTCTTCCTTTGATCGAACATGATGAGTGGATATGAAGGACTTTTGGAGTCCCAATGCAAATTTAGTATCTTTACATTGTAAATTTAGTTACCTATTGATGGTATTACCATTATCATAAGTTAGAGAAATATGTGGGATTCAACTTATAGATAGGACATGCATCTTGCATTTGAACTAGTGACCTAGAAAAGGACCAGGACCTGTCTATATTTAGCAACAACTACGGATTTACAATCACCAAACGTGACCTAGAAAATAATAATAATAGTTATTCTTGGACATCAATTGAAATTTTGGTTTATTAAATCAAATAAACTTCCTTTGATCGAACATGATGAATGGATTGTAACCACTAAAAAAGAACATGATGAATGGATGAAGGACTTTTGCAGTCCTGGTGCAAAATTTAGTATGTTTACATTGAAAGATGACCATTATCATCAGTTGAGGAAAAAAATGGAAGAAAAAGTAAAAAGCTATAATCTATAAGTTCAAACGCTACTTGAAATAACGTCTGGAAAATAAAGTATAAGTTCATGATAAGCTATAAGCTACTGATGAAATAACATTTATCAAACAAGGCTTTTTTAGTCATACAATCTTATAAGCTATAAGCTCATTTTTTTCGTTTTACCAAGCAGATCGATGATATCAAGCAAAAACAACGGAGTAGTGACCTAAAAAAGATTGTCCCTTACGGGGCAAGGGATCAACATTCACCCAATATCACAACAAGAAAAAACCTACTTTCTAACTTCAAATTATTTTTTATTTTTTTTTGGTACAGAACTTGTATACTATTTATACCCCTATTCTCTACATTTCAAACAAACAACAAAGTCTCAATACCTTACCCATATTATCTAAAATGATAAACTTCAAGCCATGGCTTATGTTCTTCTTCCTAGCCATGGTCATCGCCATGGTATCTGCTAAAGCTTCTAAAGTTCATGACTTTAGCTTTCCAAGTCCCGTGCTTGTGGGCGATTTAATCAGAGAAGAAAATGAAATGTTGATGGATTCTGAATCAAATCGAAGAAGATACATTAGCTATGATGCCCTTCTGGCTGATAGTATCCCATGTGGTCTTAAGGGACAATCATACTACGATTGCAACCACAGAGATCAGGTTAACCCTTATCGCCGTGGATGCACTGCCATCACACATTGTGCCCGAGTGCTCTGATGAAATGATGCAAACAAAATCAGGAATAAAAATTGTGGCTGATTTAGAATGTTAATTTACTTTTATCTATTGAAAATAATTTGTGCTAATTTCGTGGGTTGTTAATGTATGAAGGGAACCAAGTAATTCTTGATAATTGTTAAGCACCGTGATTGTATCCTAGAAGGTGTATTTTCACATGCTTAACATGATGGCTGATTTGGAAAACTCCTGACGGCCACCAGGTTGTCAGAAAGCCATAAAAAGTTATAACTTTTTATTTTGTAGTAAAGTTGTGTTATAAATGTCATAGTTTAATCACACTTCCACCTTTGAGAACTTCTAAGTAATTATCACTGTTTTCATAGCTCAGTTGGTAGGACAATGCATTATTATATGTAGGGGTCGGGATTCGAACTCCAGATACCCCACTTATTCATCTTATAAGATGAATTCTAACCATTAGACTATCTGACAAAAAACAAATAAGACTTCTTTCAAAGCTACCATTAACCTTGGTGCATTTCCTTTCTATCAAGGCCGTAAATCCCACAGACAACGAAAATGAGGTCCCAAGATTAGAACTTTATTATTATTTTTTTAAGAAAAAAGGTGGGTCAGCTAGAGCTGCAGCCACCCAAAATATATATTCAAGAAGAAACAAACCTAAAAATAGGCTATCCTATTTTGTTTTGGATCACAGTTGCATAAATAAACCATAATTGGCAAAGAGAGTCAGCATATTGATTGTCCTTTCTATATATACTCTTTTTTTTCTCTTTTGATTGCACTAACGTCTGAAAATTATGAACGATGTTTTTTTATGAAATTTTGATTTTGATTAAAACTAAAAATATAAATGTTTGTTGCTTTCAAGTTATAAAAAAAACTAAACTAATCATGATTATCTATTTCATTGGCACCAACAATACAACAAAAAATATAATCTAAATTCTTTTTTTTAATGACACCAACAACAATCTTTATTATAGAAAAAAATTGTTTAAGGGTATAATTGAGATAATGAAAAAGAAGTAAGTATAGATATATTCATCTAGTTTGTCACACTTTTTAAATGGTAAAAGGAAAAAGAAAAAGAAAAAAAAAAAAAAAAAAACTAGACATATGTATATTGATATCGTGTTTGTTACACTTTTATTTTAATATTTGAATTTACTCTTTTATATATATATATATATATATATATATATAGTATACATGAGAAACATAGAAGTGCATGCTACTAAGTAAGAATTTACAAGTGTTCCATCTATTTCTTAACCTTCAAGGAATGTCAGTATTATATTTGAACGTATTAACTACCAAAGCTGAGTCAAGCTCTAACCGAAGGAAGTTCCATTGTTGTGAGTCTGCCACCTCAATAGCTCTCATCGCACCTGAGAGTTCAGCATGGAAGGCATTACCTGGACGGCTGGACCAGTGTTCTCAGCAAAACATAGAATCATGTATGCATCCTAAAAGTTCCACCACAGGATAGTTATTTTGCCACATGTGAGCCATCAGTGTTGCACCTTACCCAAGGGCTCAAGGAGGATGCATGGTAAAGTTGAATTTCTTCGGAAATACAAAATCAGTCATATATAGAAATGGAAGTAGCTTTGGAGCAGTTACCAGACAGTTGGATATTAGCAGCTATGGTTAAGATTTTATATGATATATTAGAGTTATTGACAAAGTTACTCTGAATGAAAATTAAATGATTATGGTAAAATGATCAGAAATTGCATTGAGCATAAAACAATTGTTTGTTTTAATTATTAAAGAGAATTTAAGACCCTAGTTATCTATGATGCATATTTTGAGTTATATGTAGCGACGAACCGGATAAATATATTTCACATGGTATGGTTAGGGGTATTGGTTAATAGGATATTTAATATTCTCCCTTAAAAAAAAGGATATTTAATATTTTAGCTTAATAAATACCCCTAATCATACCATGTGAAATATATTTAATATTTAATACCCCTTAAAACGTATTTATTATATTGTTTGTATAATCTATATTAATATAAAGTTTGTTTTCGATCAACATTGTTGTAAGGATGGATTTTGTGCAGTGGCGAATTTTGCCCGAAATATTGGGGGGAGCCGCAACTATTATATCCAAATGAGAGTGTTTTTTTTTTTTAACAATATATCCAAATGAGAGTTACAAATTTTTTTAAAAAAGTAAAGGTATATGATCAGAGGCATACCTTTGTATATTAGAAAAATTATGGAACATATACATTGCTAACTAAGAATCTGTCCAATCTAGCTTTTATGTGATGAAAATATCCCCAATGTAGCTCAAATCATTAAAGCCACGCTGCTGGATAGTGTCTTTGAACTGGTTAGTAATACTACTATCAATAGGAT